>NC_139162.1:3113337-4313337 GCF_964270905.1 Leucopleurus acutus
GAGAACTAATGCACTGAGATGAAAGCTGAGCTAAAGGCTGTGAATAGCAGAATGAATAACACAGAAGAACGAATAAGTGACCTGGAAGATAGAATAATGGAAATCACCCACTCAGGACAGCAGACAGAAAGCCAAATAAAAAAAAGAAAGCAATATAAGAGACCTGTGGGATAATATAAAGTGTGCCAATCTACACAGAATAGAGATCCCAGGAGAAGAAAGAGAAACGGGATTGAAAATGTATTTGAAGAAATTAGGGCTGTAATCTTCCCAGACCTAAAGAAGGAGACATCCAGATACAGGAAGCACAGAGGGTCCCAAACAAGTTGACCCCAAAGAGACCTACACCAGGACATATTCTAATAAAAATGGCCAAGGTTAAGGAGAGAATTCTAAAGGCAACAAGAGAAAAAGAGTTAACGACAAGGGACCCCCCATAAGGCTGTCAGCTGATTTCTGTACAGAAATGTCGCAGGCCAGAAGGGAGTGGCAAATGTATTCAAAGTCCTGAAAGGGAAAAATCTGCAACCTAGGATATTCTACCCAGCCAGATTATCATTTAGAATAGAAGAGAGAGAAAGAATTTCTTGGACAAGCAAAAAGTAAAAGAATGTAGGCGTTCCCTGGTGGCGCAGTGATTAAGAATCCACCTGCCAATGCAGGGGACATGTGTTCGAGCCCTGGTCCAGGAAGATCCCACGTGTCGCGGAGCAACTAAGCCCATGCTACTGAGCCTGCACTCTAGAGCCCGTGAGCCACAACTACTGAGCCCACGTGCCACAACTACTGAAGCCCATGTGCCTACAGCCCGTGCTCTGCAACAAGAGAAGCTACCGCAATGAGAAGCCCGTGCACCACAAGGAAGGCTAGCCCCCGCTTGCCACAACTAGAGAACGCCTGCGCGCAGCAATGAAGACCCAATGCAGCCAAAAAAACAAAAAAAAAAACACAAAAACCTAAAAGAATACAGCAGTAGTAAACGTATCCTAAAGGAAATATTGGAAGGTCTTCTCTAAATAGAAAAGAAACAAGAAGCTATATGAAAGAGAAAAATCACAACTGGAAAGTAAATCACTGAAATAAGCCATACACAGAATGAGAAAAGAAATCAAACAATTTCTGTGAAAGCGGTGATAACCGCCGTGAGCTGCAAAAGGATGCAGATGAAGATATAGAAGAGGACACATCCAAATCCTAAAATGTGTGGGAGGAGAGTGTGAAGATGTAGGTGTTGTGTTTTCTTTTCCAGAATGTGTTTGAGGCTCTATGACTACCAACCTAAAGCAGGTAGATATAGGATGGGGTTAACATACATCTACAAAGACTCCTTCTCCAAATAAGTTCACACCCACAGGGTCTAAGGATTAGGATGCAGGCATATCTTTGGGGGGGTCCCCTTTCAACCCCCACAGATAGTCACAGGTAGTGAGAAGTCTGAGAGAGCAGACGAGGAGGGGGATGTCCAGGGGCCAGAGGCAAGGAGAAGGGTCAGGGCGGGCCTGGAAGGCACCGGGCTGGCACACAGCCATCAGTCCTCCCCAGATCGCCGTGGCGATGATTATAATTAGACCTCAGATGAAGCTCCGGGGGCCCTGCCGGGTCCAGCCCTGCCCTGGCCTCTCGTTTCCGGGCTGCAGTGTTGCCGCCTGCCGGGTTTCACGCTGCGGCTGGTTTTGATTCTTGGCCCCGTATTTATTCATTTGGATTGATTACCTCGTGTTTTGTAACCTGAGTGGCTACAAGCAGCAATCTGTATTTTACAAGATCCAGAAAGCCCGCGACGGCCCTGGGTACCCGAGTTGGCAGCCTGGCCTATAGGAGGAAAGACATCATTGTCCAACAATGACAAATTTCAGGACGGTGACAGGCGGGCATTAACCCCACTCAGGCCCTTCTGACAGGCTCCTGAGGGACAGCAGGATGGGGACCCCGCTTTGAGCCGTGATGGGTTTGGACCGAGCTTTCAGCTCAGGCTGCTGAGGAGAATCACCAGGGGTGTTACAGAAACAACAAACAAACAGAGCGGTACGTGGGCTCCATGTAGACCAACGAAATCAGAATGTCCGGGTGGCCGAGACATCGGCACGTTTTACGTCCCTCCTGCGCCTGGTCTTTTCCTTAAACTGGGAGACATTCTCTCCCCCAGAGGCCGCCTGCTCCTTGGCAAGCAGTGACCCAAGTCACAAGGCGAGGGGATGGCCACCACCCTCTGCGTGTGCTTGAGGTCAGCCCACACACCTCCGAGCCATCCGTAAAATGGGGACAACAGGGCAGGTGGGCGGATTGAGGGAGCTGCCCAGTTCATGGCAGGCCTGTCCACGTTAGCTGTCCTACCATTCCACTTAACTAGGCACCCCTGTGCCGGCACAGGTGGACCCCAAATGCTTGTGAATGAATAGGTCTGGGCACGAGAATGAATGAACAGAGGCACATGGCATCCCCGAGGCCCTTCATGGCTCCCCACTTGGGCTTCCTGCTAACAGCAAGGGTCACCTTGAGCTTTCGCCTGAATTAAACAGCCCCTCTCACACCGCACACCCACCCCCTCGCAAGTACACACACTCCTGCAGCCCCAGCACACACGTGTGTTTATTTTCTTTGCTGTTCACACTTCTCCTTTTATGGTTCCTGCAATCCCGACCCTTAGACTGGTCTGATTTCATTCAGAGACCAAAACACAGCACTGAAACGCACACCTGGTCTTCCCGCCGTAGGTTGGTGGTGGAGTGGAGGGACCGTCCATCCTTGGGTGCCCATGGGTTACTTTCTGGGTGCCCACCATGCTGGGACCCCCAAGGAGGCACAGAGAAGTCAAAGATATGCACGGCGCCCAGCCTGCAAGGAATCAGCAATGTGATGTAGGGGAAGGAGCCGTGGTCTCTAGTGAAGAAGGGGCGTATGTTCTGGAGGTAGACCATCTGGGCACCATCATTTCCTAGGAGCCTGAGCCCAGGCAGGCACATAGCCCTTGCTGTGCTCAGGTGCTTCACCTGTAAACTGAGCTCGGGGAGTCTGCCTTTCTCTGTAGGGCTGTCGGAGGGTGAAATGAACTCCTAATGCGTCGGTTATATCACTATTCCCCCGTCACCTCCACTCAGAGGGCCGAGGGCTCCTGGGCAGGTGACTTTCCCTCTCTGAGCTTCAGTGTTTTCATCTGTAGAATAAAGGTGGATGCGAGGTCATGTCCTGAACAGTGCCAGGCATTTAGTAGTTGCTCAGTAAATATGTTTTCCCTTCCACGAAGTTGCTTATGGTCTGGGGGGATGGGTGCCCAGGGAAGACCTCGCAAGTCGGGCTGGGTCAGGAGAGGGACAGAGGGGTGTTACAGACGCCAAGTGTTGTGGCATGTCAGAAAGATCAGAGCCCCTTCTTACGCCAACTATGGTCAGTGATGCCTCAGCCTCTTTTCCGTCTACGCATCCCAAAACTGAGGTTAATTATTATGATTCCAATATGTTACTTATACTTGGGAAAAGTTCTGATTCCTCAAGTAACACATATGTAGTGGGAAAATTAGAAACCACAGATACACACAGAAAAGAAAACCCCAAACCACACATATCCCAACAGCCAGAGACAACCAGTTAACATTTTGCTGAGTATCCTTGTAGATCTTCTTTTCCAAAATGCAGAAATGGGATCACCTTTTCTTTTCCCCAAGCCACATTTTAATTAAACACCCTCCAGTCTGGCTTCTCACATCCCCGGCCACTGACCCTCCCTCATGCAGGTCACCAGTTACCTTGATGTGACCCATTTCTGTGGTCGCTTCACTGATTCCTCAGGCCTCTATGGTAGGACATTTCAGCCGTTTCAAATCTGTCTGCTCTTCCAAATTACACTACGGTGAACATCCTTATTGCTAAAACTGGTCTCACATCTCATTTATACACAAACAGATTTTTACATGAACCCCTTCCCCAAATGTATAAAATCCTAAAGAGATGGCAGGAGCAAAGGTTAAGTCTAACCTCCCCCGCCTCGGGAAGCAACAGAAGCCTCACCCAGCACTTGGACAGAACCCTGAGCCCCATCAGAGCTCATGGGTGGGGGGAGGCAGAGCCCAGCAGGAAGCCCACCCCCAGAGATGGGACTCTCCTCGGCCTGGGAATTGAATGATCTCGACCTGCCCAGTCCGGTAAAGTGGGCCCAGCCACACGTGGGCACTGAGCGCTTGAACCGTGGCTGGTCAGAGCTGAGACGTGCTATGAGGGACCCGCTGTATTTTGAATAATTCATAGGAGAAAGAATTAAATATCTTGATAATTTTATGTGAATTGCAGGATAATGTATTTTGGATACAGTGGGTTAAAATATTTTAAAAATCAATTCCACCTGTTCTCCTTTTATATCTTTTTGAACATGGTTACTAGAAAATTTTAAATTACAGATGTGGCTTGAATTCTATGTCTATTGGACATTGGCCTAAACATCTCCCTTTTTCACATATGCAAAATAATGTATGCTTCTCAAGGAGCGTTTTTTTGTGTGTTTCTTTTTGCTTTTTTTGTTTTGCCTTCCCCGCTTCGTTTGATCTCACAACCCTGTAAGGTGAAAAATTCCTCCTCTTCGTTTTATAGATAAAAACGTACCCCTTGGCAAGATGGGAGTCTTGCCCCAAATCACAGCACATGGGAAAGAGTGATCCAGAACTGGACCTCTGGCCACAGTCAGGGCGTGTCCTGTCCTCCCCGGAGTCCACCTGCCTGGTCTCCAAGCCTGGACCTGCCAAGGCCATGCAGTGCCCCAGCCTTGGAGTCCCTGAGGGAGGGGGTCTGGAATTCCAGGGGCCATCTGGCTCTGATTCCCGTAGTGTACGGGGGGCTTCGGGACGACTGGGGAAAAGGGAGCAGCCCTCCCCTCCCCTTCCCCCCCCCACCCCGCCCTGCGGCCCTGCCCTCCCCTTCGCTGCCCCAGGAGAACAGGGCTGCCTGGAGGGGAGGGAAGCCGCCACGCTGTCCTGTTGAGTCCTGTTCCCATTAGGGTGACTGTTGACAGGACCGCGACACGGCTCATGATGGATGCTTGTTTTGTCCCATAAGTCCTCAGACCTCAGTGCCAGAGGTGGCCCTGAAAGGCCTTTTCTCAGTAAATTACCGCATTTATTTGGGCCTTGAAGGGTTGTATACAGAGCCCGCCAGGCTAGGGAGGTGGCCACGCCCACTCCCTCCTGGACGGCCATCAATTCAGGACAGAGGCTGCCCCTGGACACACCACCTTCTCCACCAGAGGTGACCTCAGAACCAGGCTGCTTCAAAGCCCCGTCTTTGGGCATTTCTTTAAGTTTTAGAAGCACCTTCCCCACCTTAGTTAGATATGGTCCTAACAGTACATTTTACATTATCTGTAGCTACATAGAATAGTGCATAGCGCCAGCTTCGAGGGTCCCCGAAGTCAAGATGCCTCTTACACACCCTCCGCCCCACTCTCTGGGTGTGATGTAACAGCCCCTCTTTACAGAGTGCCACCGTAAGCCAGCCCTGGGCTTGCAACAGTCCTTCAACTAGGGTTTAGTTGCCTCATTCTCTAAATGAGGAAACTGAGGCAGGAGAGGTGGCATGAGGCCAGGAAACGGGGCAGGGGACCACCGCGCGCCAAGGGTCTTACACGGAAAGCTGCCCACGGAACAGCACAGGAGGCACCGCCATCCTCCACCGTCCACACTGGGTTATTACGCAGATGAAAAACGCAGGACGGCGCCTCTGGAAAGATGCTATTAAAATAAGCCTGAGCCAGAGTAACTGGAACCCTCCTGCCCCGCTGGTGGGGATGTAAAATGGTGCAGCTGCTGCGGAAAACCATCTGGCAGCTCCTCAGAGAGCTAAACATAGAGTCACTGTATGACCCGGCAATTCCACTCCTGGGTGTGTACCCGAAAGACTGAAAACAGGCACTGCAGCAGAATCTTGTACACAGATGTTCACAGCAGCAGTTTTCACAATAGGCAAAGGTGAAAACAACCCCCCCGTGTCCACCCACGGATGAAGGGATAGATAAACATGGTCCGTCCACCTGATGGAATATTACTCAACCATAAAAAAGAAGGAAGTGCTGATACAGGCTATGAAATGGATGAAACTTGAAAAGGTTATGCTGCGTGAAAGAAGCCAGACACATTCGGATTACGTGTTGTATGACTCCATTTCAGTGAACCGTCCAGAAGAGGCAAACCTACAGAGACAGAGAGCAGATGAGTGGTCACCAGAGGGAGGGGGTGAAGCATGATGAGCAGTAAGTCTACGATTCCCTTTTGGGGTGATAAAGGCGTTCTGGAATCAGCTAGAGGCGGTGATCACACAACTGCAGATATGCCAGATGCCACTGCTTCGTACACTTTATTATTTTTTTTTTTTTTTGCGGTACGCAGGCCTCTCACTGTTGGGGCCCCTCCCGTCGCGGAGCACAGGCTCCGGACGCGCAGGCTCAGCGGCCATGACTCACGGGCCCAGCCGCTCCGCGGCATGTGGGATCTTCCCGGACCGGGGCACGAACCCGCATCCCCTGCATCGGCAGGTGGACCCTCAACCACTGCGCCGCCAGGGAAGCCCTGCTTTGTACACTTTAAATGGTTCGTTTTATGGTATGTTAATTTCACCTCAATATAAAAAAAAAAAGAAAAAAAGTCACAAGTAAGCCTGGCCAAGCAGAGAACAGGACAGCCAAGGCCGTGGGTTGAGTAACTGGGTCTGGAATTGCAGATTTTCTCTCTGTTGTGAGACAGGAGTGCTCAGCACCGCCTGCCAGAAACTTGTGTTGTTTCCGTGTTTTGTAGGACAGGCAGGGCCGTGTCATGCGGGCCAAGGAATACTGAGTAATGGGCGGGGTGGTCAGGCTGGGGGCCTGGTGGTCGGCGGCGGGTGGAGGCAGGCCACCACCAGCTCCACATGCATCCACCCCGCAGGGCGTGTGGGCAGTGCAGGCTACAGAAGCCCTCCCCTGGGACCATTTGCTCTTGAAAGGGGGCAGGCTCCTTATCTCAAGCTCCTTTCAAGCACCGGTGAGAGTTTGCAAGCCCTTTCCCACCTACGTCTGCCTGCCCTTCCCCAGCTCCGGCTCCCCCCAGCCCCCATCCATCTCGATCAGGCCTCCCAGCAAATCCCCCCAGGAGGCCAAGATTGATAACAGCCGGGGGGTGGGGGGTGGTCCCAGCCCCCAGGCCTGAGCTCCCCAAAGGGAACAGGGCGGCTTTGCAGAAGGAGCTCCAGATCCCCTGCTTCTGTAACACCACTGATTGCTCTCCCTCCGGAGACTGGGTTCAGGATGAAGGTGTTAAAACGTGAAGCCAGTGTCCATCAACATGAATGGATAAAGAAGATGCGGCACGTATACACAATGGAATATTACTCAGCCATAAAAGGAAACGAAATTGAGTTATTTGTAGTGAGGTGGACGGACCTAGAGTCTGTCCTACAGAGTGAAGTAAGTCAGAAAGAGAAAAACAAATACCGTATGCTAACACATATATATGGAATCTAAGAAAAAAAAAGGTCATGAAGAACCTAGGGGTAAGACGGGAATAAGGACGCAGACCTGCTAGAGAATGGACTTGAGGACATGGGGAGGGGGAAGGGGAAGCTGGGACGAAGCGAGATAGTGGCATGGACATATATACACGACCAAACGTAAAACAGATAGCTAGTGGGAAGCAGCCGCATAGCACAGGGAGGTCAGCTCGGTGCTTTGTGACCACCTAGAGGGGTGGGATAAGGAGGGTGGGAGGGAGACGCAAGAGGGAGGAGATATGGGAACATATGTGTAGGTATAGCTGATTCACTTTGTTGTAAAGCAGAAACTAACACGCCATTGTAAAGCAATTACACTCCAATAAAGATGTTAAAAAACCAAAAAACGTGAAGTCAGGTATTTCAGAACCAAACTGGTGACTCGAAACTCCTGCTCCTTAAATTGGCAACAACAAAAGAAGAAAGTTAGAGGTCTCAGGACTCAGTATTGTCAACAGCAAGTGAGACAGGTGTTTGCACACACCCACACCGCTGGGAGATGCAGGTGAACATACAGCCTTTCTGCAGGGCGGTCTGTCCGCTCACATCAGGAGCTGAGACACGTCCACACCCTTTGATCTGTGACTCCTCTGTTGGGAACTTATTGAAGGAAATAAAGAGCAGGTGCACATGGATGTACATCTAAGGATCTGTATCCACACCATTATTTATAAAGATGAATATTCGGGAACAACCTAAGTGCCCATCAGTGCGGGCTGGGTTCAATAAACATACAGTGAGCTACAAGGCAGATGTTAACACCATGTCCTCACTGCATGTCTGTCCTGGCTTTTCTGTTCACGGGCAGAATCGTCTTCTCCTCCGGACTCTGCCGGCTTTGCAACAGGATTTGATTTTCCAATTTCAAAATATGCAAGTTCCCAAAAGAATATTTAAAGAGAGAAAAATATTCAATGGTAAAATAGTAATGAGAAAACCAGAATCTAAAATTATATAATAACTCAAACCGTATTATATGGAGAGAAGGACAGAGACATAAAATATAGCAAAATACATAAAGCAGTGAATCCCAGCATGGCAGGATGACAGTTAATTAATAAATTACTCCTTAAACATTTCCATTTTTCATGAAGTTTCTTTTTTTTTTTTTTTGCCACGCGGCTTATGGGATCTTAATTCCCCAACCAGGGATCCATCCCATGCCCCCTGCATTGGAAGCGCAGAGCCCTAACCGCTGGACCTCCGGGGAAGTCCCATAAAGTTTCTATAATGAATGTTTTGTTTTATAATAAACATGATATGATAGCCTTCAAAAGAAATAAATGTATGTTTGTTTTTAAATCCCTGCCCATTGTGAACTAAAATGGCTGTGAAGGAGCGCTCAGAAGGGGCATGTGAGCGTGTAGGATTAGAGCACATCACATTCTCTACACTGGAAGATCCCACATGCAGATGCATCACCCCAGGAGGCAGGTGTTGGTTGTGGAAACTCTGGTTTTGTGGGTCAGAAGACTGGATTCTGGACATGGTGGTCAGTGGCCCTGATGGTTGCCAAATCTCCTCCGCGAGTGGAGCCTCACGAGTGCGGTGGAGGGAAAACATCGCTGTTTAAGGAATCCTTTCAAGGTTCCCCGGCGGAGGGCCCACTTGGTTTGCATCAGGCCCCGGAACAATGGAGGGTGTGAAGCTGTTTATTATTTCAAGTCAGCAGAATTAGCAGAGACTCCACGCTGGATTCTTAAGACGCACACCACCCTCCAGAAACCCAGCCTCCTTCAAGTGACACATATTCTCAAATCTCTTATTAGCGATGCTCTTAACTGTTGAGAGATCACAGGCCATTAAGGGGAAGGCAAACCCCAGAGACCCTGGAGGGCAGCATGGCAGCTTCCAGAACGGCCAGCACTGCAGGCTGGGGATGCAGGGGGCGTTTCCCTGGGCATCTGGAGAGGACGCACAGCTCGGCCAGTCGTGCTGAGACCTCACTGGACACCGCGTGCTGGACACTTGACGGGCATTACACTGCTTGATCCTCACCACACCCCGCAGAGGAGAGCACTCAGCCCATTTTGCAGATTTTTTTAAAAATTTATTTTATCGAAGTATAGCTCATTTACACTTTTGTGTGAATTTCTCCTGTACAGCAAAGTGATTCAGCTATACATATATATATATATATTCTTTTTCATATTTTTCCCTCATGGTTTATCGCAGGATATTGAATATAGTTCCCTGTGCTATACAGTAGGACCTTGTGGTTTATCCATTCTATATGCCATAGTTTGCATCTGCTAATCCCAAGTTCCCAATCCTTCCCTCCTCCACGCCTCTCCCCCTTGGCAACCACAAGTCCCATTTTACAGGTTTTTTAAAGGGAGTTCAGAAAGGTTACAGAGCTCTGAAAAAACCGTCATCCATTCATCCATCTATTTAAAAATAGATGGATAGATAGATTTTCTGAAGTCGTAGGCATCGGGCATTGTTCTAGGCACTGGGGTACCATGGTGAATCCAATAGACAAACATCGTCAAGCTCGAGGAACTTAACATCTTCTGGGGGCGTGTAAACAGGATGTCAGGTACTGTTGAGTAAAGAGCAGAGAGGGGGTGAGGGTCAGAGGCAGAGAGCAGAAGGGACGGGCTCAGCCGACACGGTCCGTGCGCCTTCTGACCCGTCACGTCCCCTTTTGCCATTTTGTGTGACTGTCGTGGGTGGGCCGTATCAGCGTCATTTTCTGGTGGTGACATTGCTCTGTGGCTGTGCCAGATGTCACCGTGAGGGGAAGCCGGGTGAAAGGTACGGGGATTCCACCACACGATTCCTTACAGCTGCGTGTGAATCTGCGATGACCTCAGAACAAAAAAAGCTTCTTTAAACAAAAAGTGATCTTTGACCAAAGCCCAATAATAATAATAATAATTCCCATCTCTCGAATATCTGGAGAGACTAGAGAAGCTGGTGGTTAACGGCCCTTCAGGCTGACAGCCTGGGTTCGAAACTCAGCTCCAAGTGTGACCTGAGTTAAATTTCATAAGCATTCCGTGCCTCGGTATTTGCATCTGAAAAGTGGGCTCACAGTGTTACCTAACCTCCTCTGGTTGGTGTGAGGATGAGATGTTTATGAGCAAGAGCCCCACCTGTGCTGTTGGCTGTTTGTCGTGATGACTCTGGAAGGTTCTGGAAGGCTCTGGAAGGCTTCTGGAAGGTTCTGGAAGGCTGGAAGGTTCTGGAAGGCTCCTGGCTGGTCTTTCACGAGCGTGGAGCATTGCCTTGTGTAATCCTCCCGGAGCTGGGATTGGCAGATTGGGGTAGGACTCAAAGGGTGTGTGTGTGTGGCTGGGGGTGGTCCCAAATGACCTCCTCTGGACCCACCGAGAGGTGGGGCCCAGCCCCTGGACACCAAGGCTGCTGGGAGCTTGGCTCTGCAGAAAGTACAGCCCCTGTGGGAAGGCGCCGAGATGTCTTATCCCCCCACATCCCCCAGGTCTCTGTGGAGGGAGGGGACGGCGCGTCCTGCTGCCGCCCTGCTGAGAAACCAGAGCTGAGAGTCTGCATCCCAGAGTCAGGATGTCAGAGGGTCCCTGTGCCGGCTGGGAGTCCTGCTTCTTTTCCAAGCCTGCCCTACTTTCCTTTCGTCTCAGCCCCAAGGTTTGTCCCAGCAAAGATCGGCTTGTATTTCCAGAAAAGGTTCTTCTCTTCCTCGAGAACAGACCCCAGCTCCTCACAAACCGGAAGCTCGGGGCCCAGGCCCTGGAAAGGATGGAGGAGAGGGTCAGTGCTCCTGTCGTCTTTGATGGTGGGAGGGGGCGGGGGCAGCACAACTCCTGCTTTATGGGAGAGAAAACTGGGGCCTCCGAAAGGAAAAGCAACTCACAGACTCACAGAGAGCAGCAGGGCAGGCTGGGGCTGCGTCTCAGAAATTCTCCTAAATAACAGAGTTTCCTCTTGCAACCCAGTAATGCCATCCTTCCTTCCCAGTCCTACCCACCTGTGGGGCCAGACCGCCTGGGTTCACATCCGAGCTCTGTGCCTCACTTACCCCATCTGTAAAATGGGCACAAGAGTAACACCTGCACCGTAGTGTCATTGCCACGGTGAACTGAATTAAGCCATGTGAGGTTCCCTAAACAGTGCCTGGCTTTCTAGATACTCTGTCTATGTTAACTCTGATTAGCAAGGTTGTGGTTTACAAGGCAGTGAAGGGACCAGTGGAACCTCAGAATTACTTAGAACAGATAACTGGAATGTAGGTTTCAAGTCATCAAGATTTGAGCTTTTTCAGAGGATTTTAAAATGTCATCTTAGTTTTGTCTCAATACGTTTACCAAGAAAGAGACCACGAGGGATCCCTGTGGAAGTCAGGGTCTCGGCTCAGAAGCTGTTCGGGGCCATCCGGTTTGTGCTCTCGGTTTCGCTCGAAGGGGTGAGGGGCGGGCTCACAGGTTAATGAGGGAGGGGCTCCTTCACTCACCTTCGGGCGGACCACCGCAGGGGACCAAGCAGATTCAGCATCTTGGAAACATTTCCCACACTGTGTGTGTCTCTGCTTCACCAAGACCCGACCCCAAATGCCCCAAACCAGGGTCTCTGGCTGATGGAGTAGACGCTGTGGCCCCTGGACCACGGCAAGCCCAACACCCCAACGGGGCGTCTTCAGAGTGCGCAGATGAACGACAGACCAACCTCTGAGGTCTCCAGTCTGCTGAGTGGAAGCTCATACGAGAAGTCTGAATCTGTAAGTGGAGGCTCAAGGCAGGGGGTCTCAGTCCCTGACCGCACACCCAAGTACCTGGGAACAGGTAAGACATACTGAAGCCGGATTCTACGCCCAGCCTCACAACCTCCGAGTCTCTGGGGTGAGGCCGGGCATCTGTACTGTCAGAGCTCTAGGAGATCATAAGGGACAGTCAGAGCTGGGAACCACTGTGCGGGGGATGGGCGGTTTGGGGTGGGACCAGCTGGAGACAGGGTCTCCTGGGCAGTCGAGAACCAAATGGTGAAGGGAAGATGCAAGACCCCTGCCGCCTGCCCCGTCCTCCCCCTCCCCCAGCCCGTCTCATCTCCGCCTCCCGCCCACCCGGCTTTTCTTCTCTCTCAGCTCCCGCCCTGCTGGACCCCTAAGCGTCCCACCAGCTCGTCAGTCTCCGCAGGTCTCTAATCCACAGCTTTCTCCTCCACCTCTGGCACCAGCCATCTGTCACCCCTCCCCCGCCTTTCTCTGTTCTCTTCCCTGTGTCCCAGGCAGGACCACACATCCCGTCCTGCGATGCCGCCTCCTTCCTGGCCTTTAGTCCAGGCTTTGATGCTCAAGAGGTGTAAGGCTGCTGCGGCTACGGAGGGAAGAGAACCAGGCTCCGCCGTTGCTCTTACCGATTAACTGATGAGGAGCACGTGAGGCGTTGCTGAAGCAGCCTTGCTCCCACGCTTGCTGGGGGTCCCCCCGCAGGGCATGTGAGCGCACAGGCGGCCGCTGCCCGCCCCGCCGGGCTTTCAGGCCCCGCTGAGAACCTCCCTCTCGAGGCATGCTCAACTGCACTTTCCCTCCTGTTGCGACAAGGACCTGGGACGTTCAGTGCAGTCCCGCTGGGCTGCCGTCCCCCCGGGCAGGGGGCACGGTGGTTTGGAGGATCTGCTAAGAACGGGGGTCGATGACACCCCTCCAGGAGTAAAGGAGGTGACTGGGGGATGCCCCTGGGATCTCCAGGGGCCGTGGCTCTGTCCCCGCCGCTCTGGCAGTGCCTCCCCGGTCACAGGCGGGACTCAGACATTTGCCGCCTGCTCCGTCGTCCGGTTCTGCTTCACAGGAAGGATCGGGCTGGGCATTGAAGCGGGTACGGGCTGAAAAGCAAACTGCTCATCTGTCTATGTTGGGAAAGGGGAGAAACTTCCCCAGCAAGGGCCCTGGGGCAGATGAGGTTTCTTGGAGGGAATCTGCCGGAACTTGCGTTGCTTGGAGAGGCTGTGCGGCTGAATTTCAGGAGGGAAATCGGCGTGGAGCTGTCCTGGGTTCCCTGTCAGGTCTGGGTGCTGAGTCGGTTGACAGCAAAAACCATAAAGTGAATAAAAATACCAGCTTGTATTTTTTGTTTTAAAGTGAGTTTTTTTTTAAATTAATTTATTTATTTTTGCTGTGTTGGGTCGTCGTTTCTGTGCGAGGGCTTTCTCTAGTTGTGGCAAGCGGGGACCACTCTTCATCGCGGTGCGCGGGCCTCTCACTGTCGCGGCCTCTCTTGTGGAGCACAGGCTCCAGACGCACAGACTCAGCAGTTGTGGTTCACGGGCCTAGTTGCTCCGCCGCATGTGGGATCCTCCCAGAGCAGGGCTCGAACCCGTGTCCGCTGCATCGGCAGGCAGACTCTCAACCACTGTGCCACCAGGGAAGCCCCCCGCTTGTATTTTTGAAGCGCCTTTCAATCACCCCCGGTGTGGGCTGGATGCTCTGAGACCAGCTTTAAGTGTGAGGGAAGAAAGGCATTTAATGATTCTCAGACCCGAGCTCACGCTGTGGCCTGGGAGGCTCTGAACCCGCTCTCTTAGGTCCGCTCAGAGCTGCTTCTCAGACGCCCCGTTCCCTTATGAACTTCAGGAGGGACATGGTGGTCCTTGAGAGGTGCCGAGAATCTCAGCGTTGGGACTCACCCCAGCACGTTAGCAGCCCCTTCCCTTTTCACGGAAGGAGAAAACGTGGCCCAGAAATAAAGACGTGCTTGTGGTCACGCAGAGAATGGGGACACATGCCCTGCCGCCACCTCCCTAACCCCCGGGGAGACCACCGACCCCAGCTCCGAGACGCTGGGGACACACAAATACCTAAGACGCCATTGAATGTGCGGAAGGGGTGGCATCTTATATTCCGAATGATTTTTTTTCTTCTGAATGTAGACATCTGGTGTCCTATAAATAAAATTGAAAATGTAAATATTGTAAAACTCATTAGAGAGTGGTTTTCGGTTTGGGGAGGGCACGGGTCAGCTGCTACCCCACTGCACCTTGGTGGTGGGAAAATACCACCCTACACGCGGGCGCCCTCGGCCCCGTACGCTGTCCCCCTTGTCACCGCGGTGGCCAAGCTGAGCTTTGTCTGACGAATAAACGTTAAAACCTGGGTCAGTCGTCTCCTATTCATTATCTTGCGTTAACAGTTTCTAAGAGCTACCTAAAAGCCTTTCTGCTTTCATTTTGTACATGGAAAAATCGTGGAGGGAGAATATCACGCTTTCTGTCGTAAGAACAGAGATTCCCATGCACACCGACCAAGCCCACGATGTGCACCCAGCCAGAGTCCTCGTATCAGGTTTACACCGCTCTTCAAAAGACATTTTCTGTTCGAGACACGTTAAACAAGCTTTATTTAATAATGCTCGATTTGACTTATCCAATTTAAACATTTGCTCTGATCAGCGACCATTTGATCTGGGCTTCGTTTTGGGCTGCAGAATCATTTCTCTGGGTTATTTTTCTTTGGTGCAAGGTTGGTCCTGAGGGCAGAATAACTCCTCTCGAATTCTCTGTGTTTCTCTAATTCGAGCTGCGGGTGGAAAGGAAGAGAGCCATAAAAAGCCCGTACTGCGGGCTGCTTTTATAATGTTTACATTGCGCGTCCTCACGTCTGTCTGGCTGAAGACAGGCGATATCATTTAAAAGACTCCTCCTAGCCCGATAATTATAAGGAGATTTTTTTTTTTTAAGTTAGAGCATCAGAACGTAAAGAAACTCTCAAGTTGGTGATCTTTTGGGGGGATGTCGTCTGCCATCTGCCATCTACTTCCCCCCAGTCGGGGATTTTTATAACAATCGCATACACCAAATGGCCGTCCATTAAAAGTCAGGGATTTTAAGACACTGCAGAGGAGAGAGAGTTTAATATCTTAATTCACCCTGTTTTAGAAGAGGAAATGTCGCTTTGATTTCGGCTGACTTGGGGGACATTTCATATAGACCTTCTGGTTATCGTTACTATTCTGGTTCTGATTTTGCTATCGTGATATTAAAACACAAACCTTCTTCTTAGGTTTTATCTTTGCATGCCGCCCTCGAAAATATCTACCTTGAAGCCGGTAGCCCCGTAAAGCGATTCATAAGGACACAAACTTCTGACAGCTTCACTCCCCAGGAGCAGCGCGGGGTAAGTCGGCCAGTGGGGAGGGTGGGAGTGCCTCTGGCCGTTATCTGAGCGACCTCCATGCAGGCATCTGCTCCCAGACCGGCAGGGAGGGGGGTCTTTCTCGGTGAAAGGAGCGTTTACAAGGGGCAGGCCAGCGCCTGGTTTATGGACCCGGCGGGGTGGGAGGCTGCGCCCCGCCCAGCCCACATCCAGGCCTGAAGTGTTTACCCCTGCGGTGATTTACATCACCCAGGTGTTCATTTGGGAAACATCTCGGCTCCGAGCTGACACGGTGATTGCCATGGACTTGCAGACTCCGGCATTTTTCTGTTCATAACGGTCTGGGGGCCAAGGAGACGTTTTAAAAAAGAAATGACCGGCCCAGAGTGGTTCGTGTCCTGTGGTTTTCACGCAGGAGGGCCGAGGGCCCTCTGAGCCCTGCACCTCTTGTCCTGCCCGGAAGCAGGAGATTCCCGGTGTCCCCGTCCTCAGTCAGACTCGTGTCGGCTGCACCAGGCTTCCCCACGGCGGTTTTAGCTCCTGGGGGCTTCCCAAACCAAAGGTGCTTTCCTCGGTCGGGATGCAGGTCTCGGGTACCACAGACACGTTCTGGAGGGCGCCCCTGTGGTTGGTGTGGATTTGTTCCACACGGACCGGCCTCCGCCGGGTGCTTACGTTCTGAAGGCTCCGCTTTATAGCAGCTTCTTTCACATTAGACGCACTTTCGGCTCACATTCTGATGTGACCGTGTGTTTTGTGTTTTGACCCTGGGTTTGCGCTGGGGCTTCCTAACACCTTTGTGTCATCCGAACGCCGAATTAAAACATGCCCCGAAAAATCAAGATTGTTTGTTTGTTTGTTTGTCAAAAACACAAATCTAAAATGTTGTTTTATCATACCCTTCCCACCCCTCTTTTAAAAGTTAGGCTTTTTATCACATATCCGTTTTTACACTTGTATCCATCATTTCTCCAGCCACTTCTGATAACTCTGGATGAAAAAGAAAATACATGTATTTTTGCCACATAGAAATATGTATTTGTGTAGGAGATAGGTGAGGATGATTGTAGGGAAATTGAGAATCCTTCTTTGTCTCTGTTTTCATCTTTACAAATACCTCTTTTACTGATCTAGAGAATGCTGGGCTGGTTCTAAGAGCTCGTTTCAATTTAGCTGTTTCTCTCTCCTTGACAAAATGTCTCCAAAACCCATCGTTCTGCCTCCTTACACAGTCTGCAGACATAAAGCATTTGGTCAAACGCTGGTGGCCATCAGAGCCGGGTTTAGCAAGTGATAGAATTCCTTCTGCGTTGACCTCTACGTTTAAAATAGTCTTTTCAAAGCCGGTGATTTGAATACTAACAAATTCACTTAAAAACCATTCAAATCTCCCCTGCCTGTACTCCTTTCTCCCATATTATAGATATGTAAACCTCCCCAACATAGAAAAAGATCACTGATTTGCCATTGCTAAACAGGGAGATATTTTCACCAGCAGCGACTGTTTAAAATTAGCAGCCCTGGGGCGAGGGGAAAAAATTCCAGCAATAAGACAAAAACCTTTGTTTCCAAATATCAGGTTGAAGTCCTCTCAAATGACCACGGACCCCCTTGGAAAAGGGCCGTTCTCTGTGACCACTCACAGCCTAATACCGAGAACTGTGGAAAATATCACACTGATACAAAGGAAAAGGTCCAATGCGTAGAAGAATGACTTTTGCCGTTGCTCTAGACTTCGTAACGGTGTGCGTTTGTGAATCTTTGTTCTGAATCTAAGACGCCTCAGCGTACGCCGTTTGCAGATACAGACACATGAAAATACGTGTGTCCACGGTCTATTTTAATGAACTGCCTGAGCGTGTTGAATTCTCGAACACTCTACGTGGCACCAATGCTGTTAAGGGCACAGTTTCACTAAACTACCCGACTCATTTATTTTAAACTCCGCTGGAACTGCTCCCCCAAAAGCAGGTGACTCTAGAGAGATTTTTTTTTTTTTCAATTCTAAATAACAAGAGGGATAAAAGTGAATGTCATTCGATGAGGTCTGAACGTTAAAATGTAAGAGAGAGTGAGCCAGGGTCTGGTAAATGGCTAAACAGATTAGTAGCCTTACTTTTTAACATATAAACATCTGAAACCCGTTTCCTGTTTAAGAAGAAGGGAAAAAAAAAAGCCTAGGTGGATGACCTCGGGCACTTTTTTTTGATTAACAAATGTGAATTGTACATCACGGTGGAAAAAAAAAAAATGGCCCACGCTTGGTGGTCTTTCTACAGTCTGTATACGGGAGAGAGAGAAAAAAATACAAAAATAAACGTTACCTTCTCACTTTCCGGGTGGGCGATGCCATTTCTGCAGCGGCGTCCAGGGGCTCTGGCAAATGTTAAGGCTGTCACCGCGGACAGAATCCCCATGGTCTGTGTACCTCCATAGAGTCCGAGGAAAAACATTCCCTGCATACTTGCCGGTGGGTCCTATCTCCAGGCCTTGGGCTCAGCCCGGCAGGCTCGCGTCACCCGGACGAGCTGCTGGGACACAGCTAATCTAACCCCTCGCCTTCCCGGGCCAGCCCTGCAGCAGGGTGCAAACTGGACCAATTTACTGCCTCAACCCGGAGGACACAGAGAGTTAGTTGACTCTCAACCTTAAGGAAGAAGCGCCAGCTGTAGTTTGTTCAGCCGAAAAGAGCTTAGGGGTTCTGACACGTTCTGACAAGATACATTTTATAGGGTTTGTGCTAAAATTTGATACTGGAAGTTGGGATTCCAATTTTATGTCTCGGATGATAACAAAAGCAGCTGGGACCTTTAAGAAATGTGTGTATTCCTTCCATTGAGTTACATAATAAAAACTATTTATGTCAAACACCTTATAAGGGAAAGATTTGCCCGAATGTCCATATAACATAGAATACTTTTTTATATTCAGATAGGAAAAAAACCCATTATCAGTGTTGCCTATTAGTTTGGGTTTGGAGTCTTAGATGTGTGGAGGCTTTAAAATTCTAAAGTCAGCATATTCTTGCTTTCATTTACAAATTCATTGAAGCGCTTCTTTTTGGTATTATTTCTGTATATATTAAAAAATCCCAAATGCTGATACATCATTTTTTTCCAAGTCCTTCTGATGAAAAGACACAAAAGAAGGGCACCATTTTGTGTTGTTTGATTTGATTTTGACAATTTCCAAGCATGCGATAAAAAGAGTCACCTGTCCTTAATCATCGGTGCTTCTTTTGTTCTCCGGAAGCAGTTGTGGCTTTGGGTACAGACTGGCCACCAGAGCATCCCTAATTGTGATGAACAAACGGGGCAGGGGCTCAGGAGGACTCTTTCCCAGGAAAGGAACAGCGACATCGCAGCTCAAGGCCACATCCGCAGCCAGGTTTCAGAGGGGCTTACACTCACCTCCAGCCTTCCTGGGGACATCACACCAATTTTACTGCCAAATGGACAAGGCTTCTTGCTGAGGCCAGTCACTTAGGAATGACCTGCAGCCCTGCCAGGCGGCTTATTAGGAAACCCCAGCTTCCTTCTTATCTCGTCTGCTCAGACGAAGAGCAGAACCTGATTGGGATGAGGAGAAAACCCCAATTAGCAAAGCCAGGAGATGTCCATCTGCCCCGCAGCCCCACGCCTGGGTCAGGTCCGCGCGGTTTCCTTTGACTTACGGGGCGGGCGCGACAGCGGGTTGATGAGAAAAGCCCATTGCAGTGGGAACCGTCATCCAGATGCCCTGAGCTCCCGCCCTGGCCCCCCCATGGCAGGACGGCACCCCTGTCTGTCAGGGGTTGAAAAGCCCACGGGGGCAAGTGCAAAACCCGTGTCCCTCATGCCCTGTTGGAAGCAGCCGACGCCAACTTAAACTCGGCCAAATGCCAACTGAATTTCTTTTGTTATTAAGTCACCACTTGAATGTAAAGCCCCCAAGCAAACACAATTTTAAAGAATAACTTCCTATTAAGCCTCTCCCTTCTCTTCTTTGTCAGAGAGTTTCTTCAGCCTAAATGGAAGCCATTTCCCTTTTCTTTTCAAAGGAGAAGTCCACCGGGCGTCACCTGGCGTCCTCTGCCAGCTTCACCCCCAAGTACCGGCACTTATAATGGCCCTAAGTGCTCTCTGGGTCGATGGCCATATTCCATATGCTGATTTGACGTCGCTTACACGACCATTATCAGAGAGAACCGTGCTCCAGGCAAGGGCTGAGAAGGGCATCTGAGACAGTGTGAAATTTGAAATAAAAAGTGTGCAGGTCCAGAGGATTCGGCAGACACCTGGAACATCTCCCCTCTTCCCAGTGACCCTCATGGTGACTGTCGTCACCCACACTTCGCACAAGAACGTGGAGAGACAGAAAGACGAGCTCTGTCTCACAGACAGAAGGTGGGTTGACACTATTGGCAACGCACAATAGTGAACGCGCTGGAACCGCCAGCCTTCGACGGGACCTGTTAGATGCTAAGAGTCTTTCCCCACAGACTGTCAGCCGTGGCGAAAAGCTAATCTGACCCCCCACAGTGACCCCCAAGAGGCAGGCATTCTCACTGCCTGCATCTCATAGAAGAGGAAACTGAGGCAGGGAGCTCAGGCCATCTCTGAAGCCCAGACTGCTGGAAGGTGACAAAGGGATGGGCTCAGGAGCCACCGCCAGGCCGTCTGCCAGCAAAGCCGGGTTGCAGCCTCTGTGCTGTGACATCAGGGTCCAGGATCATCAGTGAAGGCCCAGGCCAAGCCCTAGCCTGTCACCTGGGCGAGCGACTCTACCACCCTGAGCCTCGGTGTGCTCGCCCGTAAAGTGGGACGGAAATGGTCCCCAGCTCGGGGAGTTGTTTGAGAGCGCATGAAACGGGACAGGCAAAGTGCACGTCACATCGGAGGTGCTGCACGGTTACTGGATGCTGACCGGGGTTGGGGGGGACGGAGCGGGGGTCTCAGCCCAAAGCCCGTTCCCCTCCCGCTGAGCGGGCCGCAGGCTGTCAGGCTTGGCTTGGGGATCCACCTGGGAACCTGGGTCGTGTTCTCAAACACCGGCAGAGCAAAGTGGTCGGCGCGCATGCAGCAGGGACCCCACCGCAGCCGGGCCTGAGCCGAGCGGCCCAGGGTCTGCCCCACGGAAGTGCTGGGCGGCAGTGGATGCTCCGGGGCTGCAGGGAGGGACCGTGCAGAGGCCTCGGGCCTCAGGCTTCACTGTGGGAGTCACATGACGTGTCATCACATGACAGCACAGGGGACCCCCCCCACACACAGGTCCCCTGCCCACTCCCAGCCTTTTGCCGCCCTGGCTGCCCCCTGGTTTCTGTTGCATCTGTTTGGACAGTAACCCCCTGGGGGCCGCCTCCTTCTCCACTCTGTTCCAGCTTGTCGAGGGCCGCACAACGAGCCGCAGGAACAATAAACAGCCTTCCTTCCCGAAGCTGGCTCTGCTGGGGGCCGGGACGCTTCCCGACCACCGGCCCGGCAGCGTGGCTGTCGGGGGCTTGGGCTTCCAGTAGAGCCAGTCCAAATCCTGCTTCTGCCTCTGACAGGCTGGTTTTGCTTGGGCCAGTGGCTTGCCCTCTCTGGATCCCACTTCCCCCTTTCGTACAAGGGCAGCAGGGATGGAGAAGTGCTGGTTTGCAGGAAATCAATTGTCGTATTGCTGTTTAACTCCGACCGTAAAAGGAAAACACCTGGATGTATTGAGAGCGATCACGCAGTTTTTAAAAACGGGGTGCCACCTCCTCATAAGAAGGGCTAGAGAAAGAGTAAAGCAGAAGACACAGCGAGGGGCACAGCGGTACGTGGGGGGGATTCTGCCGTCAGGAAAGCTGGGTTCGGATTGTGTTTTGCCACTTACCTGGGCACATTGCTTAACAGTTCTGGACTCCTTTCCCCATCTATAAATGGTGATCCACAAGTTTTCCTCCTACCTGCTTCCTTTAATTACCAGCTGAAATCTCCCGCCACAGACAGATCACCTTAACATAAACACACCGTTCTCCGGGGCGCTAGGATATTCTTAAAGTACCCACATACATGTAAATGGCAACATTTTGCAAATACGAAAAACTGGAAATAATAGACTGGTGGGATTGCGGGTGATGATTTTTTTTTTCTCTTCTGTAATATACCGTTGGTTGATGTCTTGTATCTTAAGTTTCTCTATGGATTTCTTTTCATGCACATGGACCTGTGACTAACCCCACCTCCTGCCCCCCCAGTCACAGTCCTGTGGAGATGCCCCTGGGCCTTCGCCTCTGAAGTGAAAGGACCCACATGAACTCAGACCTTTACTGGGAAGTGGACATCTTGGGAAAAGACTTTTTTTTTTTTTTTTTTAAATTATCATGAGTTCTTTGGAGGACCATAGCTTTAGTAGTAAGGGATTTATTTACAGAAGCTATGGGGAAAACATTTCTGCTGATTAAGGACATATGTAAAAAAGAGAGAGCGAGAGAAAGGCAAAGCACAGATTGTCACATCAGTCCCGGAACTGTATCATCTCTTCAACCCACACCCGTGAGTGGTGGAGGGAGGTGGGTGAAACGAAACCACAGATGTCAGGGCTGCAAGGCACCCGGGACCCGTCTCATTCAGGGCCCTTCTGTGGAACGTGCGCACGAGCCCTGTGGGTGTGGCTGAAGTGCAGGTGTGAGTGTGGCTGAGCTTGGCCCTCATGAACCGGCAGCTGGGGGTGCCCAAGTCGCTGATCCGTGAACCACTCAGAGTGGCCGGGTTTAGAGAACGGCATGGATTTCACCTGCTTGGCAGGCGTGGCTGCCCAAGCTCCTCGGTTCCGAGCAAGCGTTCTCGACTTGCACCACACTTTTCTTTTCTTTTCTTTTCTTTTTTTTAACGTCTTTACTGGAGTATAGTTGCTTTACAATGGCCTGTTAGTTTCTGCTTTATAACAAAGTGAATCAGCTATGCATATACCTATGTTCCCGTATCTCTTCCCTCTTGTGTCTCCCTCCCTCCCCACACCTTATTTTATTTCTTTCTTTTTCTTTTGGCCGCGCAGCATGTGGGATCTTAGTTCCCCGACCAGGGGTCGAAACTGCATCCCCTGAAGTGGAAGCACGGAGTCTTTTTTTTTTTTTTTTTTTACATCTTTATTGGAGTATAATTGCTTACAACGGTGTTAGCTTCTGCTTTATCATAAAGTGAATCAGCTGTACATATACATACGTCCCCATATCTCCTCCCTCTTGCGTCTCCCTCCCACCCCCCCATCCCACCCTCCCTATCCCACCCTCCCTATCCCACCCCTCTCAGTGGTCACAAGGCACCGAGCTGATCTCCCTGTGGGAAGCACAGAGTCTTAACCACTGGAACGCCAGGGAAGTCCCGGACCGCACTTTAGAATCAGTGTGATTTTGAAAAACCCCAGCGCCTGGGCTGCACCCTAGGCTAATTAAATCCGAATCCTTGGGGGCTGGGCCCAGGCACTGGGACGTTTTCAAAACTCCTAAGCACTCTGAGGACGAAAGGTCTAGATGCTGCCTCTCTCAGGGCTGGGGAGGAGGGAGCGGAAGATGGATTAGTGATGTCTGCCAGGAGGGAGGCGTGGTGGCCTTCACTGAACAGGCATTCGCCCAGGATGAGGGACTTACCCGAGATGCTGCTGCGGCGGCAGAGTTAGGGTTAGGAGCCAGATCTTCAGACCCTCACCTTCAGAGTCCAGCTTTTACTCAAGGATGACACACAGACAGAGGTCCTTGTCTGCAGTACAGTCCTCAGGCCTCCTGGTTCACGTTCCTGGTGCACTGCTTGGCCACAATCGGTCGGGTACGGTCTGATGTTGACCTGGGTCAGCCGTGGTGGGGTCCGAGGTGTGGTGAGCAAGGTGTGGTGAGAGGCTGAGCGATGCCTTGAATGTCACCCCAAAGACAGGCTGGGGAATGGGGCGCATTAAGTGAGCCCACTCTTGGGGATCCTGGAAGTTTGCAAGGAAGGGCTCAGACCCTGGTGGGTTGCCCGAAGAGTAGCGTTAACAGATCCCAGTCAATCAGGGCATCGAGATCAAGAACGTGACTGAGGAATTCGGTATTTTTTCCACATGCATTGAGGGTAGAACTCACAATAGAGACCTTCTCTGGGGAGAGTTTAGGCTGAGAAGGGGCAGGGCTTCTGGGGGGGCCCCTGGGTGCTGGGAATATTGTATGTCTCTGTTGAGATGTACACACATGTAAAACCGTCAAGCTATAAATGTAAGATTTGTGTACTCTCTGTACTTTCCTGGATGTAAGTTAAACATCAAGAAAAAGAAGTTAAAAGCAAGAAAGGTAAACCTATACAATACATAAAATGGTTGAAAAAACGTAGAAACGCAGAAATAGAGCTACAGATTAATAGGAAAATGACAAGCCAATAGAGGGGGAAACATGTCCAAAAAATTAGAAAAAATCAGAGGCGCAATTAACAGAAAATGAACCAATAAAGCAAATCACATCAAATATGCTTATTGTAAAATATAATAGCCCTTAGTTAGCCCTTTGACGAATTTCCCTACATTCTTGTCATGATTTAGTGCTGCTTGTGTGTTGAATTCCATACAGGCACGGGGACGGCCCTGTAATCTCTTCAGGGTTTGTCTCAATCTGCTCTGGGCTGGAGGAAATGTTGAAATTGATCAGGTGATGGTTAAGGACTTGGATGGAATATTTCTTGTAAGGATTTGAGATCTCAGAGGTCTTCAGCATGGAGAATCCACGAAGTAGCCAGGATGGATGAAGACAAAACCTGAACAAGGCTGACAAAGATGTAACGAAAAATAAAATCAATACTAAACTGTAACGTGGAAATTCCATTGCAGCTTTTCCTCCTCCCTTTAATGTATCAAATATCAAATCCATCTTTGTAAATGAAAAAAACCTATTTATTTTTTGGACCAGGGGACCAGGGAAGGGCCTGTTCTTCCAGGTGAGCCGAGCGCACTTTGCATCGGGAAGTGGCGTGCAGGTGATGACAGGGAAGCTGAGAAGGGACCCTGGTTTCGGGGTGGAAGTGGAGGAGTTTGGACACCATTTATCGTTACTGGCCAGACACTCCAATGCACATGTCTGGGATCAGAAAGAGACAGAGTAAAGGGGGCACGTCAGGTGTGGGAAGGAGTCTTGGGAACAGTCCCTAGAGAAGCAGGTACAGCGACAGGGGCCTGGCAGCCAGAGAACTCAGGGTTCCTCAGAGAAGGGTGGCAAGGGTGGGCACCCAGAAAAGCCTCCCCTGACTCTGCCTGTTCTCACTGAAGTGTCTCTCCCGGGGAACACATCTGACTTTCATTCACAATGAGTGGTGATTCACAAAATGCCGTCCCCAAGAGGGACGGAAAGATAGTGACAGAAATTCATATGTAGGTGTGAATGACTGCTCGCAGGGCCCCTTCTCCAGCCCAGGACCGAGGAAGAGCTTTGGGAAAGCCAAAGGGGGCTGGCTGGGGAGGGGACAGAAGGGGGACCCTGCAAAGCAGGAAGAGTGGGCCCAGACCAAAGTCTCCACCGACTTGGAAGGGGCAGAGCCCTTACAGCGAGCGCAGGGGAAACCCTGGGTCAGTGTTTGTTCTCGTCATTGGCACAGAGCACGTGGATGAATTTACGCATCCTTACTGTTTCTGAGTCCCTTTTAGCTGGGTTCTGAGTCAGTGTCAGAAGGCCCTCTGTGGCTCCCAAGTCCACTGCAGCCAAGACGGAGCAACACACTATGAACACAGGCCCTGGGAGAGGCTCAACCGTGAGCCCAGACCCAGGGGGAAGAGCCTGAAAGGGGGAGGCCGCCCCTCCTCCAGACCGTCTCTACGCCTGGGTCACCCAGGACAGGAGGAAATGAAATGAGCAATGTGACGGGGACCAGAATTTGCTGGAACAAACGGTGGGAGCAGCTGCCCCACCAGCAGCCCAGGACTCCTCTCTGACCTGCCCCTTTCCCCTCGCCCCTCGCCCCTCGCGGGGACGTGGCCAAGGATGTCTGTCGCAGTTAGGCATTCCAGAACGGAGGGAATAACCACAGGACAGGTTTGGGGGGGCACTGCAGCCGCGTTGGGACAGGAGTGGGCCAAAACTCCATATGAGCTAAGACTCCTGGGCCCCAAAAGCCCTTATGGGGCCCAGGGGACCCCAGTGCCACAGCGAGCCTCCTGGAATCAGTGTCCGTGTCCAGGAGTCCCCGAGTGTGTGATTGTCCCCCCTTCCCCAGTGCAGTCACCCTGGTGGAGGGCCGCTGTTCCCCACGCGCCCTTGCCCGGTCTGGGCCACTCGCGCGGGGCAGCCAGCGTGGGCTTTCTCTCCCCAGGTGTCATCCTCTTGCTTAAAACCCTTCGTAGAGTGGAGGTATCATTTATTGTTCCAAACCGGGCATTTTTGAGAGTAAAGGGAGGTGTTAGTAATTACACGCAACCACAGCCCAGAATCACCCATATAGGGCTCCGGCTGTGGGGTCTTGGCCCGGCACTGGCTACGGGCTCCCTGGGCATGTGGCCGCCTTCCTCCAGCTTCTGTCTCCATCTTCACGTGGCCTCTCCTCTCTCTCTCTCTCTCTCTCTCCTGTCTCTTGTAAGGACCTCGGTTGGTGGATTGAAAGTCGTCCCAGGCCCCATTCAGGATGAGTCCAGCTGGAGACCCTTAACCTAATAACATCTACAAAGAGAGAGAAAGCAAGATGGCGGAACAGAAGGACGTGGAGTTCAGCTCCTGCCGCAGATACATCAAAAATACATCTACCAGCGGAGCCGTTCCCACAGAATACCTTACCGGCCGCTGGCAAAAGACATCAGACACCCGGAAGTGCAAGAAAGATCTCCTCGTAACCGGGTAGGACAAAAGAAAAGAGGAATCAGGACAGGCCCTGCACCCTGGGAAGCCCCATCGCTGGGAGGGACATCGGCCGGGACAGAGGGGGAGCTTCCGAGGCTCAGAGGAGAGCGCAGCAGCAGGTGGGGGCAGCCAGAAAGGAGAGAGACTGGCACAGGGGTTCCGAGGCGCCTCGCTGCACCCCAGCCCGAGACGCGCGCCGGCTGGTGCGTGCAGGGGCTGGGGGCTGAAACCCAGGCTTCAGAGGACAGAGCCGGGGAGAGGACCGGGGTTGCCTGCCTGCAGACAGCCTGAAAGGGGCCGGACTGTGATGCTGAAACCGCACAACTCGGATGGTATTCGAGCCCGCGGGCTGGGACTCGAAGCCGCTGTCATTTCATTGAGATCACACACCTGGTCTCAGGACTTAATGAAGCTCAGGTTCTTTACATCTCAGCGCAGAAGGAGTTCAGCGAGAGGCAAAGTGCTAGGTAAGAAGCAGATTTATTGAGAGAGAGACAGAGTGTGGGCCGTCTCAGAAGGCGAGAGTGGCCCTGAAATACGGGGTGGTTAGCTTTTATGGGCTGGATAATTTCATAGGCTAATAAGTGGAACGATTATTCCAACTGTTTTGGAGAAGGGGCGGGAGCTTCGAGGAATTGGGGCGTCGCCCACTTTTTGGCCCTTTATGGTGGGCCTCGGAACTGTCCTGGCGCCGGTGGGTGTGTATTTAGCTGATGTATTACAATGAGGGTATAATGAGGCTCGAGGTCCACTGGAAACCGAATCTTCCACCGTCGCGGGCCTGGTAGGTTCTAACCGGTTTTTGTCGTGTCCTCCACGTCTCTGTCGTTCTTTAAAAGGTTGTGCCCTGCCCCCTTCCCTCCTGTCTCAGTACCGGTGACAACGGGGGGTGTTCGCAGAAGCAGCCCGGGCACCATAGAAGCAAAGCGCCTCGCTAAGGGGCTCGTGAAGGGGGTGCGGGGCCGCCATAGAAGCCTCTTTCCCGGGGTCGCCTCTACGAGCTCTGGGAGCGGGACAGCGGGTGCTCGCGCAGCTGGGACGGGTCCGGCCTTAGCAGCTGAGGGCTCTGAGGGCGCCCATGCAGAGGCGGGGCCGGGGTCTGGGCTGCTTCCCCAAGCGGGTCCCGGTGGGTGACCCCTGTGGTCCTGGTACCCGACTTCAGCGGGTAAGATCTGCACTGGCAGCTTCGTGAACACAGCACCTGAGGGACACCAGGGCCCATTGGCTGTGTCCTGCAGTGGAGGCTCCAGTAGATAACTGTTTCTCCTAAACTCATAGAGCAAGAGACATACAAGTAAAATGAAGAAGCAGAGGGACCACTCCCAATGCAAAGATCAAGAGAATTCCCCTGAAAGGACAAACAATGACGCAGACGTCTTCAGTCTAATAGACACCGAGTTCAAAAAGGAGATAATGAAAATACTGAAGGAATTAAGAAGGGCTGTCGATAGAAATGCAGATAACTGTAAAAAGGAACTAGAAACTATAAAGAGCAGCCCAGAAAAATTAGAGAACTAATGCACTGAGATGAAAGCTGAGCTAAAGGCTATGAACAGCAGAATGAATAACACAGAACGAATAAGTGACCTGGAAGATAGAATAACGGAAATCACCCACTCAGGACAGCAGACAGAAAGCCAAATAAAAAAATGAAAGCAATATAAGAGACCTATGGGATAATATAAAGTGTGCCGATCTACACAGAATAGAGATCCCAGGAGGAGAAGAAAGAGAAACGGGGATTGAAAATGTATTTGAAGAAATTAGGGCTGCAAACTTCCCAGACCTAAAGAAGGAGACATCCAGATACAGGAAGCACAGAGGGTCCCAAACAAGTCGACCCCAAAGAGACCTACACCAGGACATATTCTAATAAAAATGGCCAAGGTTAAGGAGAGGATTCTAAAGGCAATAAGAGAAAAAGAGTTAACGACAAGGGACCCCCCCATAAGGCTGTCAGCTGATTTCTGTACAGAAACGTCGCAGGCCAGAAGGGAGTGGCAAATGTATTCAAAGTCCTGAAAGGGAAAAATCGGCAACCTAGGACACTCTACCCGGCAAGATTATCATTTAGAACAGAAGGAGAGAGAAAGAATTCCTCAGACAAGCAAAACCTAAAAGAATACAGCAATACCTAACCTATCCTAAAGGAAATATTGAAAGGTCTTCTCTAAATAGAAAAGAAGCAAGAATCTTTAGAAAAGAGAAAATCATGTTTGGAAAGTAAGTCACTTAAATAAGCCAGTACCCAAAAATCAAAAAACACATGCAGTTGGATGAAGCTTCCAGCCACCGACATTTTCTGATTTTGCTGGCTAGCCATCCAGTGGGGAAAAACGAAATGTCTCAGACAATGTGCGCTCCTGGCCTGTTTCCCCAGCCCCGAGCTGGACCGGGACTTGTCCAGTTCACAGTTCTGTGACCTCCTATAGGGTCATGTGTGGGAGGGAAATACACGGGGCAGGGGTCCTGTGGGCAAAACGCATTAGTGCGAATCGGCGCAAAGTGTCCGGAGGGTAGACAGTGCCTCCAGAGCGAGTCTGCCCGGTGCTTTTGTAAGAATTCTCCAGACGGTGCCCCACTCTGGACTGACCCAGCCGCACACCAGGGTGAGCAGCTTGGTGACTGCGGTGGGCGGGAGTGCCAGGTCCGCTGGGCGGTGAGCAGACCACACAGCTATTCGCGGCACCCCCAGAACATGGGAACAGAAAACGCCAGGACCGACGGGGCACTTGCTCTGAGTGAGGGTTCGGCACAGAGTCCCCCCTTTCCTCCCCCAGCCCCCAGTTTAGGCTAGGCTGGTGCTCTGCACAATGGCTGCAGTAGCAAAGCCCTGTCTTTGCAGCGGGAGTGGCAGCTCCCCGTTGCCTTATGTCATAGCAGTGCTATTTCCTTTTATTATAAAGAAGAATTTCACTCAAAGGGGTGCAGCCTAATACCCCTGGCTGCTTTGTACTTTAATCAGAGCTTTCCTGCCGAAAATGTTTATCTACCAGCAAAGAGGTGCTAATTTTATCTTGCAAGAGTGGGTATCTGCTTACGTCCCTTCTACCTTGGAGAAAGATAACCCAGAGGGCATTATGTCATCTAAATACAGCATCCTTGGAGATCAAAGCGTAATGTACACATCTGCCAAGGTTGATGGAGCGGCCATTGGGGAGCCCTTCCGCCCGGCTGCATGTGCTCCATTGATAGACCCGCTTTGCCATTTCTGTGAAAGAAACTCCCATGCTCTCTGTTTGTGCCAGTTGATTTTGGTGATATTGGGAGGTTTTGAAATGAGACTCCAAAATAGATATGCCCTTCTCACCCCTCTGTGTCAGCCCTCGCCACAGGAAATGGCACAAGTTCAAATTTTCGTAATGGAAGCAACGGGGGACTAGATAAGAAGTACGTCCCTTGCAGGAACATTTTCATGTTTAAAATAGAGTCAGAATGATCCATGGCCCCGATCCACCTGAGTGGATTTGTCTTTCGACTCAAGTCCTGTTTGTAATTCCCGTTCGGTGTTTTTCACTTTCTTGGATCCCAGTGTGTTAGAAGAGTACACATGCAAACACACACACGCGCGCACACACACACGAAATAAATGTTCACAAAACTAGATGTCATTTTGCAACATGCACTGCACTGCTGTGCTTCGTCTATTCCCATCCAGCTAGACAGCTCCTCCTTGGCTTCTCAAAGTGTGGTCCCTGGACCCGCAGCGTCAACATCTTCTGAGTTAGAAATACAGACTGTAGGGTCCCGCCCCAGGTCTGCACAGTGACCACGTCTGAGAAGCATTGGTCCAGTCTATTTCATTTTTTGAAGCTTTAAAATTTTGTCAATAACTTGGTTGCAACTCACTAAACAGACTCACCACTCATCTGTGCTTCATGATGCAGAGGGTTTAACAAACCTACTTAGAGACTCTGGAGCCAGGGTGCTGAGGGCTTCAGGCAGCTCGCTTGGGAGAAGAAATTGATGTTTGTCTACAAGTCTGCCCTTCGGAGACGCTTTCCGCAGACACCCTCCGGGCCTCCAGACTAGGAAGGGATCATCTCAAACCCTTAACCGCCCCCCCTTAGTCCCCACCCTCCGTGCTGCATCCTCCTCCACCTTCTCCTCCTGGGAGATGCCCCGCCATCCTTCCACCGCCCCAGCCCCCACCCCGCAGAGGTCCCCGGGATGCTCAGAAAGATGGTTTCCCACTGAGGGTGGTTTTGCAAGCTTTGTCACACTTGGAATTTAAGTATCCACGCTCTGTGGGATTTGCACAGAGTCCTAAAAATTAGGGGGAGCAGCGTGGGAGGGGGTGGCCTGACATAGGTAAGGAGCCTGGCCATTTGGTCCACTTAGCTTGTGACCTCCTCTCCCTGGTGACCTCATTGCTAAGGGCCCTCTCAGTGCCCTCGGAATTAAGGAGGAGAGGGATGTATCGGATATCATGGAAAGAGGCTGACTCTTCCCTCCTAGAATTAGAGTTGAGAATAAAACTGAAATGCCTAGAACATCTTCAGACACCCTCACAGCAAGGGCGATTATCTCCCTCAGCTCAGGATGGATTAATAGGTTAAAATGAAATTATAAAGGTACATCGTGTTGGAAAGTGCAAAGAATATTGAACTTGCCAGGCTGGAACAGCAGGACAGCTGCCTTCCCTTATAGAGTGGATCTATATGCTGTAAAAAAAAATTAAAAAAGTACAACCTCACACACTTTTACCTTTTGTAAAAATTTCAGAAGTCACCTCTATCGTGGAAAATAGACAAAACCCTAAAGAAACAACAAAAATCACCTGTGTTCTCCTTCTGGAGAGAAAACTACTTCCCATTTTGCTGGATATCCTCAAGACATTTTCTGTGGTTTACAAAGACATAAATTTGTGTACACAGAAGGGCTGCCGCCTTGTGTAGTTCATACACATAGATGGCGTAATACGGAACATATTCCGGAACCCCCTTTTCAAACAAAGGTGTCTTAGAAATCTTTTTTTTTTAATTGAAGTATAGTTGATTTACAATATTATGTTAATATCGGGTGCACAGTGTAGTGATTCAGTATTTTTACAGATCATACACCATTAAAAGTTATTACAAGATAATGGCGATAATTCCCCACGCTGTACAAGATATCTTTGTTGCTTTCCTGTCTTATACACAGTAGCTTGGACCTCTTAATCCCCCCTAACTTTCGCCTCCCCCGCTTTCCTCGTCCCAGTGGTAACCACTAGTTTGTTCTCTCTGTGAGTCTGGTTCTGTTTTGCATATACATTCACTTGTATTCTTTTTTAGATTCCACATGGACATCTTTCCATGGCCGCTATACTTCAGTCTTAACCGTTTAAGCCAGGGCTCCGTTTTTCATACGGAGATGCCACGGTTTGCTTTACCGTGTCCATATCAGTAGTCATTTCAGTTACTTCCTGTGTCTTCTTAGGATAAAAATGTTTGCACTGAACATCCTCAGACCTGCCCCTTCGTGCACATGTGGGTATTTCTTTGCCAAAACAGATTTCCACAAGCGCCTTGTGTGGGGTGTCAGGTGTGTGGGTTTCCAGTTTGAACGGATTCCTGTCAGTTGCTTCCGTAAACGACGTAGCAGTTGGTGGACCAGCGATGGCTAAGCTTACTCCCCTTCCTTTTCCCAACGCTGGCCATGGCCAGTCTTTGCATTATGACTAATGTATGGACGAGTAGCAATATCTTTAAAGTCATTGGAGTTTTCCTGTTGGCCGATGCATTTGGACACTTTTTCACGCGTGGTGTTTGTGTTCTACTTTCAGGTGCCGCCTTCCTTATCCTTTGAACGTTTCTGCTTGTACGTCCTGTAGGTGAGTATTTCTCTTTTTTAACCTGATCTTTAAGAGTGTGTTGAATGCTTCTGATATTAGTCATTTCTGTGCAATATATTTTGCAAGTATTTCTTCCCAGTTGGTCACTTGGATTTTCACTTTGTTTATGGTGTAGATTGTTATACAGATTTTTGACACGGTTTGCTTTTGCATTTATATATATATATATATATATATATATATATATATATAGTTTTTTAAGAACTTATTTATCTATTTACTTGTTTGTTTATTTATGGCTGCGTTGGGTCTTCGTTGCTGCGCGCGGGCTTTCTCTAGTTGTGGCAAGCAGGGGCTACTCTTCGTGGCGGTGCACGGGCTTCTCGTTGCGGTGGCTTCTCTTGTTGCGGAACACGGGCTCTAGGCACGCGGGCTTCAGGAGTTGTGGCTCGAGGGTTCTGTAGCTGTGGCTCGCGGGCTCTAGAGCGCAGGCTCAGTAGTTGTGGCGCACGGGCGTAGTTGCTCCGCGGCATGTGGGATCTTCCCGGACCAGGGCTCAAACCCGTGTCCCCTGCATTGACAGGCAGACTCTTAACCACTGAGCCACCAGGGAAGCCCTTGCATTTATATATATATATTTTTTTGCATTTATATATATATTTTTTGCATTTATATTTTTAAGAAAATGTTCTCTGTTTTCAAAATCGTCTAAATTTCTTCCTAATAGTTTTATGGTGTAAGTTTTTTGCTTTTGCACTTTTGCCAGTTGTCTCGACGCTGTTTATTGAGTGGTTGGTCCTTTTCACGACGTATTGAAATATCTTCATCGGTGTGTGAGAAATGCCCATATGTACGTCTATCTGGTGCTGGACACCCTGTTCTGTGCCGTTGGTCTATTTGTTTTATTTCCAGATATTTAGGCTGTTTAAAAATATACTTTCATGTTAATAATTGCTAGTTTGGCTTCACTGTGGTCAATTTTGTACATTTTCAACCTTTTCAAATTTCCTGAAACTTGCTTGATGACCTAGAAGAGTAGAAGGGAAGGTTTTTCTGCAAAGGGCCAGACTGCAGACATCTTAGAGTTTGCAAGCCAAGTCATGTCTCTGTTGCGTGCTCTTTATTGTTTCGTTTGGTTTTATTTTCGGCAGCCCTCCAAAAATATAAAAACCACGCTTAGGTCATGGGCTGTACGAACACAGGCCGTGAGCCACAGGGGTCTAGAAGATGGTTGGTCTACCTTGGTTGATACTTCATGTGCACAGGAGAAGAGGCGGGCTCTGCTGTTGTTGGGTCGCGTGTCCCATTGACGTCCCCTAGGTCAAGCTGGTTTATAGCGTTTAAGTCTTCTATGCCTGTTGTGATTGGTTTTGTTGGCTTGTTTTATCAAAGAGGAGTATTGGAAGCCCCGCTGTGTTTATGGATCGGACTGTCTCCTGTCCGCACTCTCAGTTTTCGTTTCCTGCGTTTTGAAGCTTGCGTACTCCATCGCTTGGCCTCGTGAATAACGGTTACGTCGAACTGGTTTGTTGAAGGAGTTATTAAAATGTAATTGATATCTCTGTTATCGGCAGTTCTCCCGATAACTTTCACAGATTCTAAGCTGTGAAATATCACTCTTCAGTTTGCAATTCTTCCAGAAACCAATAGTGAGGACATTTTGCGTGTCCTCAGTTTTCTCACGTGTAAAATGCAAATATTAAGGTTCTCGGTTTGTTGGGAAGATGAAATGGGGTGACCCGTGTGGGGCTTAGTAAGAGTAGGTGCTCGGTGCATTTTAGCTGTTAGGATCAGAGCTAGCATTCCTATTAGCATTCTTTCCTAAGGTGCTAGAGGCGAATACGAGACAGCTTTTCCAGGCATGTGGCTGCGGTTGACCAGGAAGGATGGGGAGCAAACTGGGAATAGTAACTGGCCAGACTCCAGCCCCGTGGCGTGGATTGTGTTCTGACTCCCACCAACTTTCCAAATTGTATCCCTCCCGTCCCCTCTGACAACCACAGAAGATAAAGCCCACTTGCCCAACATCCACTCCTATTTTCTCCAAAATGTTAAATCCTAGACTTTGTCGTGAATGTGAATAATTATGAGACCCATAGTGAAAAGAGAGTGTCAGGGTGGGAGGGACACGGGTGGTGGAGTCAACAGACTTGAGCACAGATTCTGACTTCAGTGCTTACTGGGTGTATCGGTTAGCTCTTGACACAAGAGTGCGGCATAACAAACAACCACAGAACCTCGGCGTCATAAGAACGGGAAGTGTGTATTGCTTGTGTATCTGGAATGAGCTGGGGGGCAGCCACGCGGCTCTGCTGATCTTGGCTGGGTTCGCATACGTGCCTGGGATGGGCAGCTGATCTAGGCTGACTGCACCTGGGGCGGAGAGGACGCCTACTCAGTTGCACTTGTTTCTCGTCTCTAGCAGGCCGGCTCAGGCATGCCCTCAAGGCCACGGCAAAGATGCAACAGAGCACATCCCAGTGTTGGAGCCCTTATTAAAGGCCCTTCCCTTGTGGTGGCCAAAGCAAGTCATGTGGCTGAGGCCAGAGTCCAGGGGTGGAGCATGTCGCCCTGCCCACAGAGGGAGAGCTCCTCACGGTTACAAGACAAAAGCAAAAATGTAGGAAGGGGTGAAGAATTGGCACCACTGATGCCATCTACCGCCCAGGTGTGTGATTTCTCATCTGTGATTGGGAAACCGTGCTCTTTCTCACAGTGCTGGTGAGAGATTTCGATTAGACAGTGTGTCTAAAGTAGATGGTGCCACAAAGGAGATGCTCAACCGATGGCAGCCCTTCCTTTACTGATGATAATGACTGATGGGTAATGATGATTGTGGATTCACATTCCACACCCAAGGGCCTAACTCTCTATATTCTTCGTTCCTAAAGAGAACAGGTAAGTCTCTGTGTTCTGTATTTCTTGCAGTGTGATGCTCACCTTTCTTTTTAATAATAATAATTATTATTTAACTTATTTATTTATTTTTGGCTGCATTGGGTCTTCATTGCTGCGTGCGGGCTTTCCTTAGTTGAGCGGGGACTCCTCTTCATTGTGGCACGTGGGCTTCTCATCGTGGTGGCTTCTCTTGTTGAGGAGCATGGGCTCTAGGTGCGTGGGCTCGGTAGTTGTGGCTCATGGGCTCTAGAGCACAGGCTCAGGAGTTGTGGCGCACAGGCTTAGTTGTTCCGCGGCATGTGGGATCTTCCCCGACCAGGGCTCGAACCCGTGTCCCCCGCATTGGCATTGCCTTTCATTTTTAGTAGTGCTTTTTAAAGAGCAAATGTTTTTAAGTTTGAATTTTATCCTTTTTTTTTTTTTCAAATTAAGGTCATTTTTTTTATTGTTTCTTTTCCTATGCAAAAGCTTTTCAGCTTGTAGTCGTCTACCTGTTTGTTCTTGTTTTGTTGCCTTTATTTTTATTTATTTATTTTTTTTACATCTTTATTGGGGTGTAATTGCTTTACAATGGTGTGTTGGTTTCTGCTTTATAACAAAGTGAATCAGTCATACATATACATATGGTATCCATTTTTTATTAGTGCATTTTCTATCATGTCTGAGAAGTCCTGGCCTGCCCCAAGTTTGTGAAGATATATTATGTTTTCTTTTAGAAGGTTTTATAGTTTTAGCTCCTGCATTTGGACCTTTGGTAGATTTAAAATTAATTTTCGTATTTGGCGTGAGGTAGGGGTTGGAGTTTGTGTTTTCCCAGCATGACCATCTAGTTCGCCGTGTTGAGGAGGTTCCTTTCTGCTTCTTATCGGCTGAGTGTTGAATTCTGTCAGATGCTTCTTCTGTACCACATCACTCCTTGAAACACCAGCAGACGTGAACTGCAGGAATTGATGATAGCCTCCAGGACTATGGACTGGGAATGGAAAGAGGACTCATTCCTTTTGGTGGGTTTATCACCTCGATAGCTAGAGGCATGTGACAGACAGCCACATGCTAATCCTTCTTCCTCTTCTCCCCAGATAATCACCTTTCCAGCCTCTTACAGTCAGCAGTGAGCACGTGACCCAGTTTGGGCCAATGAGCCACGAGAGAAGGTACCCTATAAGGCTCCTGGAAAAGAGGTTTTTCTCCCCAGTAAAAGGAGAGAGGTCACTTGTCTGTCTCCCTGCCTTTGAAGAAAGTCATCTGAGGGTGTGATGTTTAAGGAAACCCCTGCCACCTTGTGACTATGCTGGGAAGGCCACGAGAACTGCAGAGATGCTGAGCGTCACTGGGAAGCTCATTCCACCCTGGGGTACCATAGGCTTCTCTCCATAGACTTCCTCTTTTTGGAGAGAATTTACTTCCTTATGATGTGTACCATATTAGTAGGTATTTTATTATTTATAAACCATATGGGCTCCTCCCTCAAGCCCTAAACCCCAGTCCGGTCCAGAATAAGCCTCTTCTAGAGCAAATCCACTAAGTATCTTCATCACCCAGTTCTCTCCGAACATGGAACTTGGAGGACATGTTGATTCCGTAAGGTGCAGAGTGCTGGGGTGGGACCTACAGGCAGAGCGGAGAGAGCGCCAGGCCTGGAAGCTCCAAGTCTGTGTTCTCACAGTGCTGGCCTCCCCAGCACCTCTCGGCGTCCTTCACCGTCTCAGTGTTCCACGCTCCGTCCCTTGTTAGAGCCTTCCTTCCGCCTGAAATACTACCCTCAGTCTCAACCTTTTGCTGGCCTGCCTGGTCCTACTCATCCTTCAGGGCTCACTTTAAAGATTACTTCCTCAGGGGGTCCTTCCAGATCCTCCCAGACTCTCTCTTAGCACACTGACTTTTTCTTCATAGCAGAGATTCCAGTTGAAATTAATTATGTGATTTGCTGTAATCTGTTTCCCCCACTGGACTGTAAGCTCCCTAAGGATGAGGGTCAGATCTTCCTGTGGGGCCTCGTGCTCAGCACCTGGCACCGTGCCTGGTACATCGGAAGCATTCAGCACACATCTCTGATTGATTGATGGCTGGCTGGATGGGTGGATGGATGGGTGGGTGGGTGGGTGGGTGGGTGGGTGTATGTATGTATGTGTGGGTGGGTGGGTGGGTGGATGTATGTATGGGTGGGTGGGTGGATGATTGGGTGGATGGATGGATGCGTGGGTGGATGGGTGGGTGGATGGGTGGGTGGATGAGTGGGTAGGTGGGTGGATGGATGTATGTATGGGTGGGTGGGTGGATGGATGGGTGGGTGGATGGATGGATGGGTGGGTGGGTGGGTGGGTGGGTGAGTGGATGGATGGATGGGTGGGTGGATGGATGGGTGGGTGGGTGGATGGATGGGTGGGTGGATGGATGGATGGATGGGTGGATGGATGGGTGGGTGGATGGATGGGTGAATGGGTGGGTGGATGGGTGGGTGGATGTGTGTGTGGGTGGGTGGGTGGATGCGTGGGTGGGTGGATAGGTGGGTGGGTGAGTGGATGGATGGATGGGTGGGTGGGTGGGTGGATGGATGGATGGGTGGGTAGATGAGTGGATGTATGGATGGGTGGGTGGGTGGATGGATGGATGGATGGATTGAATGGCACCCCCACCAACTTGCTGCACAGTCGTAAGCAAGTCACTTTCCCTTTCTAAGCTGTAGTTTTCTCATCTGTCATATAAGGAGTCTGAACTAAATGGAATCTAAGAGTCCCTCCTCTGCCAGCTCTTCGTCAGATTGAATCCAGATGCTCACATGTGGCTTTCCTTTTAAAATTGGCCCTCCCCCCATCTATCCATTTACTTTACTACTGCTGGTGACCCTGAAGTTGTCCCAGAAGCTCATTCCGTGTAAGCATCCCATGGAGGACAGCTGGAGCTGGTGACTGACCACCCCAAGAGGCTGGTGCAGTGGTTTCCAGACGCAGGAAGGCTGCAGTGGTCTGGCTGTTCCTTCCAGATGCCAGGTCCCTGGTTCCCTTGTCCTGTGATGGGAAGGCAGACGTTTTGGTGGCGTGGCAGTAAGTGGTAGTGGAGATGCACCTATGTTCGCCTTCATTCCAGCACGTCTGTTCATCATCACACACGTGGTGAATAAGAAGAATCCTCTTTTCACATTAAAGATCTGAACCAGCACAGTTTCCTGCAGTGCGCATAACAGGCTTTTACATCTGCATAATGGGTGCTGCAAGGACTCCATCCTGGTTACCTTGTGGCACACGGAAAGCTGCGCTCGTAACCCACAGCTTCCACAGTTGTGTCTTAAATCTCTTTATCATAACCCTCACTGGAAGCAAAGGCTAAGGCAAGTCCCATCACTTGTACTTCTTCTTTTCATCCACTTCCCCTCCTCTGGCAGGAATCATGCTAAGAGGTGACTGTTTATTGAGCCCCGCTGTGCCAGGAGCAGTGCTGGGGCCATTTCATCCTTTCCTTCTAACCCTCACAATAGTTCTTGGTCGTGCATTCTCACCCCCGTTTGATACATGGGGAAAGTGAGGGTCAGAGGTGTGCCCAGGCCTGCCCTGGACCACACGGCTCTAAGTGGTGGGCCTGATGTTTGAACCCAGCTCCGAACCTCTGAGGCTGCGTGTGTGCTCCCTCCAGACCACGTGCCCAGTGGAAACCTGTGGCAGGGGCTGGATAGGGAATCAGAATGTGGAATCAGAGCCAAGCACCCGGGTGCCTCCCCTCACCTGTCCCGACACCCTGCGGGTGAGGCAGAGACGAGCAGTGAGAATGGCAGTGGGGCTCCCTCTGGGCTGTGCTGATTCAGTAACCTGCCGTCGGAAGCCAGTTCTCCAAGATGGTCACATATTTCTCTGAAACAAAGACGATGGTGTTTTTAAATAAGTGAAAAGAGGATGTTTTGTAGAAAGGGATAGAGAAGGAGGGAACGTGTAAATGGGAAGCTTAGAGCTGCTGCAACACCTGAGGCTGGAGATAATTTCCAAGACGACACCTCAGAGCATTGATGGGGCTTAGCTACCTGCTACCTCTGTCCCTCTTGACCGGTGAGAAAAGTCACCTCCCAGGTTTACTTTCTGTTAGTCTTGAATGAGTTACTTGCAGCGGACAGCATTCCAAACTGCTACACAGTCCAAGCCACAAACCGCCTTTCACACACCCAACCCCTTCAAAGACTGTCCGGGGGTAAGATTCAGGTCCTTCACCCCCATTACACGTATGTCTGAACTCCCGTTTGTCTCAGGCAAGTTACCCGGTGCACCCTGCCTCTCCCCTGCAAAATCCCACAGCAAATTCCAGCTCATCCACTGTCAAGGGACCTTTAGCCACTGTCTGTTCTCTAGCCACATTCCCAAATTACAAAGAAAAAGAAAATCAGAGAGAGAGTTACCCTCCCCACATTTCCAGCTCAACAAATACAATCAAATGATGGGAGGCGAAAATCAAAGAGCCAAGCATTCCATCTGCATTGGGAATGTGCAGCCCAGATTCTCCTGGGTAACACATGCCTCTCATGACCACATCATTACCCAACCCTGCCATTAGGGAAGGCAAACCCGTACTTACAATCAAAATGAACGTAATATGTAACCAGGAGGCAGCCCGGTTCCAGGAACAGCGGTGGAGCCCGCCCATCCCCCTGCCCGCCCTGCCAGCTCCTTCCATCACCAGCCCTGGCTCTGCGCTCAGCAGACATCCCTTCTGACATCAGGGACCTAACACCTCTGTCCCTTCTGCGTCCTTCTCCTGCCCTAAGAGAAGCCCTCTCTTTCTCCGGGCATTTTCCTCTTCTCTGCCTTTGCCTTTCTGATCAGATTCTCTCCGCCTTCAGTGGGGCTGCAGTGGAGAGTCAAGATCTCAGGGCCCAAGGTTTTCTATTTTACAATGAAAATGCAGTGTTGGGCCTGGGGCAGAGGAAAGAGGAAACAAGCATCTTCCCTTTGGCTGCAAGGAGTGTAAATCAGCCCCCAGCCTAGAGGGCAAGGTGGCCGTGTGTAACCAGCCCCTCACGATGTGTGTGTCCATTGGCCCAGCGAGTCCACCTCCAATGACGTCATATAAGGAAAACTCAGAGATTGCATTCAAGTGTATGTATACGGACCCAAAACATGGAGCATTTTTTTTTTTATACCAACGCACTAGATGTTCAACAGTATGGAATTGTTAAATCATTAAATGATAAAGACAAGAAAGAGATGCAACCGTTAAGAAGCATCTTTGTGGAAAACAGTTAAAACCAAGAAAAATTCGTAACAGTTCATATACGTGAATGCAACGTGCTAGGTGAAGCAAGTAATAGAATGAGATATGTAGCTGGATACGACTTAACCGCAGCTAAGCGTCCGCGGACCAAGCACACGGTACACCTCTTGCAAGAATGCACTGGCTAATGAGCTCTTCTGTTCTGCTCACTGTGTGCAGGGTGCCATTCTAAGTAGCCTCATGGCCAAGCAACACATTTTAAGGGCGTGCATTCATTGGGTAAATAGATATTAAAATATTATTATGTATTTTAATAAAATTACACTTTAAAATACCATTATTATGTAAACTGAGGCTCCAAGTCACCCAGCTAATCAATATCAGATCTGGGATTCGAGACCAGGAAGTCGGGCGCTCTAGCTTCGTGCTACAAACAGTGATGTTCACAGTGAATATATTAAAGTGATTGTCCCGAGATGGGGGTGGGGGGTTGGAGGACAAGTGGGAATAAGCAAGCAAACCAGCAAGGTGGGACTTTGCATGGTATGATAATGCCACCCCCTCCGCTGGAGGCCCGAGGAAGGGCGGGAAGAGGGAAGCTGTGCGTGGATGCAGCAGTGGGTGTAGGTGTAGGTATCGACAGAGACAGAGGTTTGGAAATGTACGTATATGTTAACTCTGGCATGCCCCGGCCTCCTAGGAGGACATGTTGTACCTTGGAATCCCACCCCCCAACCCACCCACCTCCTTACCCTGGTCACAGCCGACTAGATCAGGGCTAGACACAACCCGCAGGAAAAATAACGCGCAAGATGGCCAGCAATCTCTAACCTCAGAAGTGCGCAAACAGGTTATTCGATTCACTCAGAGTCCAGAGAACTTGAACTTAAAAACATGGAAGGAATCTTCCAGTGATGGCAGAGCTGGAACAGAGGGGTCAAGTGGAGGGTGCTGCCATGGAAAGAACGAGGGCTGTGGGGTTGTGCAGAAGAAAACCTCAGAGATGTAAATGAAAGGGAGAGAGCGGAAAAGAGAACGGAAACTAACCCCACTGAGACCTCCCAGGTCTAGGGATTCTGGATCTAAGCCCATTAAATCCTAACAACAACGCTCTAAACAAACAAACCAAAACTGGCAAATACCAAATGTTATCTATTTTATTAATTGTGCAGTGCACGTGTTTTTTGTGTTTTTTTTTTGGCTGCACGACACGGCATACAGAATCTTAGTTCCTCAACCCGGGATTGAACCCACGCCCCCTGCAGTGGAAGCAGCGGAGTCTTAACCACTGGACCGCCAGGGAAGTCCCATGCACCATTATCTTGTGAACCACAGAAACCCATTGCAAAATAATTTGTAAGATGCCTTCAATTATACAAATGTACCCTGATTTTAGAGATGTTAATTAAAAAGTGGGGAAATGAGCATCTTAGAATAGATTTTGAAGGGACTGACCACTCTCCCCTTACTCTCTCTATGGCAGACATTACTAATCAATCATGACACTGTTTCCCGCCAGGTCTAGATGTGGTCTCTGCACATCACACCAGGAACCACCGACTGGTCTAAGTAGTAAATGGAAACGAGACCAATTTGTGAGCCCTGGTCTGGGCCTAGGGTTTCTTGAATGAGACCATGAGGGAGCCACTCCCACAGTGCGGTGGGGACCCTGGGAGAAATCTCTACTTCCTGTCCTAGAAAAGTAAGTCAGTGATTTAGAGAGGCCACCTAGAAAATAATTTGTTGGATATGTCCATTTTGTTTTATCAGTTTATTTTATATTTTTTTGGTGTGGACCATTTTTAAAGTCTTTATTGAATTTGTTACAATATTGCTTCTGTTTTATGTTTTGGCTTTCTGGCTGTGAGGCATGTGGGATCTTAGCTCCCGGACCAGGGATCAAACCCGCACCCCCCCGCATTGGAAGGCGAAGTCTTAACCACTGGACCGCCAGGGAAGTCCCAATGGATATGCCCATTTTAAATCGACTTCCACTTAATCTGTCTCTTCCCTTCCCAGGGAGATCTCTCATATGAGCCTTCATGCGTGTCTGTGCAACATCTTGGGACTGATTCTCAAATACCATACAAAACACAGATAATTTTGCAAGAGCTAATACTCTTCTAGCTGTTAGCAACAGAAAATTAAGAACACACACACACACTCAGCCACCCGTCAGGCAGACTCAGTCTTCTCTGAGGTTTTCCATTACAGCTCATTTTGTCCTCTGCTGGCAAACAAATACTGGCAGTTGCCTTAGGGTTCAGAAAAGCCTTTGGCAGAAAGACTTAAGAGGCAGGAGTGCTCGCCAGACATTCTGTCTGCCCCCTCATGTCACAGCCCCCTTACATTTAGGCGGATTCATGTGATGGTGCTGGTGGTGGGTGGAAGGGGCCCATCACTTCCGGCGTGAGGCTCAGGCCCGTGACCCTCCGGATGTCCCTTCCCCCACCTCAGTGACCACGGAGGCTTCCTAATGATGTGGCAGAGCCAAAACGTGTGGAGACTCCCCACTCGAAGAACAGGACCCGCCCCAGACTCCGTGTGAGTGAGAAATAAAGTCTTGGTTGAGCAGAGCCACTGAGATTCAGGGGCTACTTGTCACACGGCACAGCTGGCCTCTCTTGACTAATACACGGAGGAGATTCCTTTCTCTTGCTGAGCTTCTTAGTAATGTGGGGAAATAGCAGCTTGGTTTTCCTCCTGGAAAATGGCCTGGCCTCTCACTGCACGGAGTCGTTTCTAGGAGAAAGCACTCAGTGTGAAGGCAGAGGCTTCCGGTGTCTGAAAACCCAGCCTCAGAAATTCCACAGTGGGACTTGCACCACATTCTGTGGGTCAGAAGAAGTCCCCAAACCTCTATTTCCCTGTAGGACATGCAAGCATTTTTAACTCTACAAGTCTCTACGTGGTCTTCGCCTCCTCTGTGCCCTGCCGCTCCTTCACAGCCCCTCCCTGGCGTCACCTGGACTGGTCACTTCCCACTGTGACAAGAGATGTGATTGTCCCAAAGCCCTCTCTGTTGTGCCTCCAATCTTTTATACCCCTCACCCCACCACCGCTATTGACATGCCTCTTTAAGCTGTTAATTATGTAGACTTTGTACCCCGAAAGGCCAGTCTGGCTACAGGTTTCACATGCTTATTTCTCTTCTTTTTCTCTCTTTTATTCTTGGGAAAAAAAAAAAAAAAAAAGAGCTTGACCTTGAAAAGTCAAAACACTTCACCAGTATGACAATTTGTCTCCACCAACATTGGGAGGGGTTCCCAAGGGAATGCGAAATTGAGTGTGTAAAGTGGTTAAACTAAACCGTGAGCCTGGGAGCCAGCCCTCGGGGGCCTCTTCTCAGCTTCAGGCATCTGTGTGGTCCTGGGGGGCACTCGTCGGTGCCCACACCCCCACGCCTCTGTTTCCCAGCGGAAGTATAAATAGCAATGTCCTCTCCCACTTGAGGGTTTTCTCTCCCTGAAACTCAAATGTTGGACTAAAAATATTTGTTCAAATGTGAAAATGAAAGCACAGAAACTCACATCCGCATAGGATAACTGGATTCTCTCTTCCTCTGTGCGTGCGCTGTAGATTCCCAGGAGCAGTGACTAAGAGCTGGATGACCAGGGTTCTAATCTAGCCTGGAGATGAGCTACCGTTGGGGTCTGCACAAGTCACGTGACCCCCCCAGGCCCCCGTTTTGCGTGAGCAGAAAGAATGCTGGCCCAGATGAGTGGCTCTCAACCCTGGTGGCACGTTAGAGTCACTGAGGAGGATTTTTCTTTTTTTAAAATCGGACTACTGTTGATTTACAGTGTTGTGTTAGTTTCAGGTGTACAGCAAAGTGATTCAGTTATACATATAGCCACTCTCCTTTAGATTCTTTTCCCATATAGGCCATTACAGAGTACTGAGTAGAGTTCCCTGTGCTGTACAGTAGGTCCTTATTAGTTATCTATTTTATATGTAGTAGTGTGTATATGTCGATTCCAATCTCCCAATTTATCCCTCCCCCCCTTACCCCCCTTGTAACCATAAGTTTGTTTTCTGCATCTGTGAGTCTATTTCTGTTTTGCAGATAAGTTCATTTGTACCGTTCTTTTTAGATTCCACATACAAGCGATATCATACGATACTTGTCTTTCTCTGTCTGACTTACTTCACTTAGCATGATCATCTCTCGGTCCATCCATGTTGCTGCAAATGGCATTATTTCGTTCTTTTTTATGGCCGAGTAATATTTTTTTTTAATGCTGACGCCCATACCTCACCACAGACCCATTACATCAAATTTCTGGATGTAGGGCCTGGGTCAAGGAACTTTTGTTTTTTTCAAGGAACTTTTTAAAATTCCTTAAGTGATTCCCAATGTGCAGCCAGGATTAAGAGCCTCTGAATTGGATTCATGGTTTCAAAACTATTGTTAATCCGAGATTCATTTCTTTAAACAAAACTTACACTAGACGCCCTGCGTGTGAAGCAGGCAGACATGTGGTTGGTCAGTTGGCGCAGGAGAGAGGCCCGAAGTTCTGCCCACTCGGCCTCTCCTCCCTTCACCTTTCCACCCTGGAACTAGCCCCTGGGACCCCCGGGACCCCGGGAAGCCCTTCCGGGCTCTGGAGCCCAAGAGGGTTGCTAAACACTGCTTAAAAACTGCTGGAGAGTATGCAACCTCCAAGACTGTTTAAAGAACTGAACTTCTGAAATCACGTGAACTAGTCAACATCTGGAGAGCTATCTGGGTCATAAATATCTTCACAAACGTACGTGCTGGTTGAAACCTAGTTTCCGCCCTGTTTCGTGTCTGGCTGTGGAGCCGTGGACCACGCTGGCCAGCAGTGAGGAAATTCCACCATCTGCTGAGTCCCCGAGCACCAGCCATGGGGCTGCCCAGAGCCCGAGGGGAGGCGGTCCACGGTCTGCATGGCGGTGGGCAAGGAATGGCTTCATCAGAAACGCCCCTGGAACCATGCGCCGGGTGCTGAGGAGGGAAGAGTATTCCTGTTACACAGGAAGTGCCGGGAATCCATCTTCCAGACTCAATGGTGAGCACTTTGGTCGAAATCCGACCCAAACCAGGAAGTGCCAGTTCCAGCCCTGAAGTATTGAAAACAAACTTCCCTTTGCTGTGCAAGATCAGAAAGTACCAGGCGGCTAGTACAGCCCAAAGGAACAGCGCCACAGCGCCCCCTATGGGTGTCAGGTGGCACCTGGAGGAATGAGGACTTGAAGCCCTTCCCCAGGTGACAAGGAAAGTCAGACCAGGCTGCGGCTGGGGGAGGTGTCTGTGCCATCTGCAGCACTTCAGGGCCACTAGAACACACAGTAACCAAGGTCAGAGATACTTGAATGCAATATTTTTTTTTAAAAAATGAAAATTAATGTGGAGTTCCCTGGTGGCCTAATGGTTAGGATTCCAGGCTCTCACTGCTGTGGCCTGGGTTCAATCCCTGCTCAGGGAACTGAGATCCCGCAAGCCATGCAGCGCCGTCAAAAACACACACAAAAAACACAAAAACTCAAAATTAATGCAAACAATTCCATGATAAAATATGAAAAATTTCAAAGGGAGATGAGTATTCCTGATTTTTCTTATTGCCACAGGCTCCAGGAGAGCTTGGCTTGGTCCTGACAGTCCTTTGGAAGGAAGCAAAGAAAGCCTCCTTTAGCCCGTCACTCATGACGATTCTACCGAGGGTAAACCAAAACGACATCATCATGTTCGCCATGATCCAACAGCTAGGGTGCCTGAGGACTTACCACGGTCTGGACGTTTCACCCCGATCACCTGCATTTCATTTTCACAACCGTCCTGACAAGAAGGAATTTATTACCATTTTACAGATGAAGAAACAAGAGGCCTCGGGCGGAGAGTAATATATCCAAGTGTGAGTGGAAGCAATGTGGAGCCCACAGAAAACCATCTGCAGAACCCAGGCACGGAGGAAACCTCTAGGAAAAGAGTCATCCCGGCCAAGGTTTTCCCCAGGTCCTCAGCCAGGAGTAACGCGAACACCACCAAGGCCCACGGCGTACCCTCGACAACGGTTGTTTTTAATTGTGCTCATGTAACGTCAGAGGAAACAGGACACAGCGTCTACACTCAGGGACGCGCTGGGGGCAAATCACGCGGCTTTGCAAGTCAGTTTGCTCTGCTGTGAAGCCGGAGACGGACCCGACTGATCTCCAAGCATCTCAGGACGCTGAGGAGTCGATTTCCCAGCCGTCCACATCCTCTCTGGCTGCTCCTGGCCTTGTTGGGCGCGTCCCCTCCCTCTGAATGTGAGGTTGCAGCTGGGGATTGCCTGGACCTTCCCCCGGGAAGGGGCGCGATGGCCCCAGGACTGTCAGTTTCGCCTTAGTCTCTCGTTCCTTTCGGGCAATCTTTACGAAGCTCCGCGGTGGAGAAGAGCTCCCTGCCTCGACCTTCACAGCCTCAACTCTGGAGGGCGTACCGGGTAGGCAGCCTCCTCGCTGAATGTTGATTCAAGAGGCCAAGTTTCTGACTCAGGCTCCTGCCGGATACGTTTGTTGTAAGCTCAGCTGCAGAGCAGCTCTGCGCACCCCCTCGTGCTGACCCTTCCAGCGAGACCCAGTGACACAGGAGGCGCAGGAGGGGCAGGGAGAGAGACAAAGGGGCGCGCTCAGCCTAGAGGCGCTTGTCATCAAGAAGAGAAAGGGGCAAAGATATGGAGAGAGGGAGAGTCCTCCGCGGCCGCGGGGAGAGGGGTTTCTCCTCCCTCACATCCTTCCCAAACCCACTTCATTTTATTGTTTGAAGAACTGCCAGGAATCTGGCTAACAGGCCTGACACCTTATAGCTTGGATATGTCCAAAAACAAATGGTCTTAAAATGAACAGAAACAGTGAATGTTACTTAGCTCAGAGCCTAAGTCTCGGGTAGCTAAGCTCAGTGCTTGCTGAGAATGTTTTATTTGCAAGTAGCAGAAACAGTCTGGAGAGTTTAGGGTGGCTGTGATAGGGCAGTGTGGGTGACAGTGCCCATTCTTACCAGTATCTGTGTTGTCCCCTCCTCCTGGGCACACAGCAGGACTGCATTTTCTAGAAGCCCTCACACTTAGAAGCCACCAATGGCTTATGGGCAGGAGGGATGTGCCCCCCCCCCCCACGATGATCAACAACTCCTCTGCGCTACCCTTCCCTGCAGGGACCCGGGGGGCCAGAGCCACAGGAGCATGTGCTGTTCCTTCTGCCTGGAATCAATCTTTCCTCCCAGTCTGCCCAGCAAATTCTTCGGCATCCTCAGGGCTCAGTTCAACTGTCACCTCCTCCTTGAAGCCCTCCCTGATCCCCCAGAGAGGAGAAGCCGCTCCCACAGGTCTTCACACACCTGGACTTCTACACCTGTGACCACCTTAGCAAATTACCACATGCTAGGCAGCTACAAACGAGAGAAGCGTACTCCTTCCTGGTCCAGGAGACCAGAAGTCCGAAAACAAGGTGTCACCAGGGCCGGGATCTCCCTGGAGGCTCAAGGGAGAATTTCTTCCGTGCCCTTCTCTCAGCTCCCCGTGTCGCTGGCCATCCTCGGTGTCCCTTGACTCCTAGATGCGTCCATCCAGTCTCTGCCTCCAGAGCTCCATGGCCTTCTCCCTGTGCATCTGTTGGTCCTTTTCTGTCTCTTCTAAAGACACCCTGGTGGAACTTACAGCCCACCCGAATCCAGTATGATCTCGTCTGCATTCTTACCTTAAACACATTGGCAGAGATGCTATTTCCAAGTAAATCACACCTTCACTTATTTGTTCATGTTCTGAAAGGACATGGATTTGGGTGGGGGGAACACTAGTTAACACACCGCACACCCCTTTTATTGCAGTTCTCGCTTGTGATTACTGTGTGCGTGTCTCAGGTGACCGCCAGCTCCTGGAGAGGCAGGCTGTGCCACCTTTGCTCTGTGTCCTCAGCCTCGTGCCTGGAGCTCCGGCTAAGCGTCCGCTAACTAAGTGATGGATGAGGGATCAGAACATGCTTCCCTCTGTAGGCACGCCATCCCTTAAGCCTTCTGATGTGACCTCTTGCGTCTCAAACACCCTGCCGAGTCCTCCCATCCTAAGGAGGCTGGAGGAGAAAATGAAGTTGTTTAGTGGCTCTTTGGTTCGGTTGGTTGGGTTTCCAGAAACTCTCAAAGCCAGCAGCCAGAATGATTTAGTAAGTCTCAGGAACTCCAGGGCCCCGGCGCTGAGGAGCTTGATGGGAAAAATCGGATCTGTGCTCTTCTGTGTGGGCGGAGGGGGCCTGCTGTGAACGTTTTCCAGGAAGCAGATGGAGGGCAGAGCTGGGTAATTTTTTATGAGCATTTGTTCCGGATGTTGCTTGGCGATTTGCTTTCTGGAGCATCTGGAACCAGACAGCAAGACCCCTGAATTCCAACCTGCTTTGCAACCTGCTTTGTAATTACCGAGAAATTACGTGGCCTGCAAGTTGGGTAATCCCTGCAAAACCCAAATGGCCCCGGGAACGATGAATACCCAACTCGTCAGCTCTCGGAGCCCCCTACATCCCGAGGACCTCAGCTCGCCCACGCCCCGAGGTCTGCAGGTTCTTTCCGGGAGCCTGCAGGGATGACAACCGGCCCTCTCTGTTCTACTCTGGTCCCCTCTCTGGTCCAATTCGCTGCCCGGGTCTGTCTCCTGAGTTCCTAAAGTCGAGAGGTGGTGAGTTAGCTCTGCTGTCCGCTGCGCCGAGATAGGAGCCCCTTTCTGTAGCGCCCTGTGTCAGCCAGGGACCGAGGTTCCATCCATCTCGTTGGGTCACCAGTGTTTGGTCCCTGTCCCCTGGTTGCTGAGGAAAAAGGGGAAGTGGCAGGAAGGCATTTCCTTGGAAGAAAAGATGCAGAAGATGCAGGGCTATTTCCACTCCTGTCCTAAAGGTGTGAACTTGGTCACAGGCCCCCATCTAGCGTCAAGGGGGGCTGTAGATGGGTGTCCACAGGCCTAGTGAACACTCAGGGGTTTTATTAATACAGGCAGACCTTGGCTTATTGCACGTTGCTTTACTGTGCTTCAAAGAGATTTTTACAAATTGAAGGTTTGTGGCAACCCTGCGTCGAGCAGGTCCGTCGACGCCATTTTTCCAATAGCATTTGCTCACTTAATGTCTCTGTCGCGTTCTGGTAACTCTTGTGATATTTCAGACTTCTCCATTGTTGTTATATTTGTCATGGGGATCTGTGATCAGTGATCTTAGATGTGACTGTCGTCATTGCTTTGGGGCGCCACAAACCACACCCGTGTAAGAGAGCAAACAATCGATAAGTCGCGCGTGTTCCGACTGCGCCACAGACCAGCCGTTCCCCCCTCTCTCCCTCTCCTCGGGCCTCCCTATTCCCTGAGACACAACAATATTGAAATTAGGCCAATTAATAACCCTGCGATAGCCTCTACGTGTTCAAGTGAAATGAAGAGCCGCACGTCTCTCACTTTAAATCAAAAGCTAGAAACGATGAAGCTTCGTGAGGAAGGCGTGTGGAAAGCAGGGCCAGAGGCCTGCTGTGCCAGCTATCTGAGCTGTGAATGCAAAGGAACAGTTCTCGAAGGAAATTAAAAGCACTGCTCCGGTAAACACACTGATGGGAAGAGGAAACAGCCTTACTGCCGATATGGAGAAAGTCTGAGTGGTCTGGATAGAAGATGAAACCAGCCACATTCCCTGAAGCCACAGCCTAATCCGGAGCAAGGCCCCAACTCTCTCCAGTTCCGCGAAGGCAGAGAGAGGGGAGGGAGCTGCAGGAGGAAAGTCTGAAACAGAGGTCGGTTCATGAGGTTGAAGGACAGAAGCCGCCTCCGTAGCACGGAAGTGCCAGGTGAAGCCGCAGGTGCCGAGGGGGAAGCTGCGGCTCAGGTCATCCATGAAGGTGGCTGCACTGAGCAAGAGATGATCACTGCGGAGGAAACAGCCTGCTACCGGAAGAAGATGCCGTCTAGGACTTTCCGAGCTGGAGAGGGGAAGACAATGCCCGGCTTCAAAGCTTCAAAGGACAGGCTGACTCTCTTGTTAGGGGCTAATGCCTAACGTTAGAGTGACTTCCAGTGGAAGCCAGTGCTCACTTGCCATTCCGAAAACCCTAGGGCCCTTAAGGACGATGCTAAAGCTACTCCGCCTGTGCTCCACAAACGGGACAACAAAGCCTGGATGACGCGAATCTGCTGACAACACGGTTTACTGAATATTTTTAGTCCCACTGTTGAGACCTGAGGCTCAGAAAGAAAGGTTCTTTTCACAGTATTGCTGCTCACCGACAATGCACCTCGTCACCCAAGAGCTCCGATGGGGACGGACAATGACATTCAGAGCGTTTTCATGCTGCTAATAACACAACTTCCATCCTGGAGCCCAGGGATCAAGGAGTCATTTTGACCTGTAAGTCTTATTATTTAAGAAACACGTTTCTTAAGGCTCTAACTGCCACAGCGATTCCTCTGACGGATCTGGGCAAAGTAAATTGAAAACCTTGTGGAAAGGATTCACCATTCTAGATGCCATTAAGAACATTCGTGATTCTTGGGAAGAGGTCAAAATACCAACATGGACAGGAGTTGGGAAGAAGTCGATTCCAGCCCTCATGGACGTCTTTCAGGGGTTCAAGATTCAGAGGAGGAAGGAACTGCAGATGTGGTGGAAACAACAAGAGAACTAGAATTAGAAGCGAAGGCTGAAGGTGTGGCTGAATTGATGCAATCTCATGGTAAAACTTCCATGGGTAAGGAGGTGTTTCTTATGCATGAACGTAGAAAGTGGTTTCTTGAGATGGCATCTACTCCTGGTGAAGCTGCTGTGAAGATTATTGAAATGGCAGCAAAGGATTTAGAATATTCCATAAACTTAGTGCATAAAGCAGCGGCAGGCTTTGAGAGGACTGAGTCCAGTTTTGAAAGAAGTTCTACAGTGGGTGAAATGCTATCAAACGGTACTGCAGGCTACAGAGAAGTCAGTGAGAGGGAGTGTCCACTCATGTGGCGAAATTCACTGTTGTCTTATTTTAAGAGATTGTACCCCGGCCTTCAGCAACCACCGCCCTGAGCAGCCAGCGGCCGTCAACGCTGAGGCAGGACCCTCCACCAGCAAAACGGTTATGACTCGCTGAAGGCTCAGATGATGGGTAGCAGTGTTTAGAAATAAAGTATTTTTTAATTGAGGTATGTACGTTTTTTAGACATAATGTTATTGCATACTTAATAGACTACCGTGTAGTGTAAAGATGATTTTATGTGCACTGGGAAACCAAAAAGTTCCTGTGACTGTCTTCGCTGCGATATTCGCTTTATTGCCGTCGTCTGGAATCAAACCCACAGTATCTCGGAGGCCCACCTGCCAAGGAGAAGAGGATGGAGGATTCAGAAGGGTAGTGAGTGCTGTCTGCAGCAGCCACTACCACAGACCCGCCTGCCCAGCAGCTTTTTTTGTGGAGACTGGGCACAGGGCAGCTGTGTGACATGGCACAGTGGGAAATGCACACTGCAGTCTTCAGCTGTCATCTCTCTGGTTCTGGAAGGGGAAGAGGACATCTGTATCCAGGTCCCTCTTGGGAGTCACCAAAGAAATGCCCCAAATGAGGTCAGAACAGGTGATCTCATGCACTCCTAGAGGGTTATAGTTTGCAACAAAGTATACAATTTGGAAAGAACTGTGAAAATTTTAAATGTACAAATTATTTGATCTAGCAATTCAATTTCTAAGAATTTCTTCTACAGCTGTATTCACAGTAAGAGGCAAAGACCTACGTAAAAACATATTCATTGCAGCATCATTTGTAATAGCCAAATGCTAGGAATAAGCCACGTGTCCAACAATAGGGGACTGGTTTAATAAATTACGGTAGAGCCATAAGGGGGGAATAGTATACAGCCGTCAAAAAGAATAAATCATGTGTATGTGTACTGATGTCCATCTTCAAGATTATATATATAATATTATAATAGTATTGTAAATATAATTAAGGGGCTAGATAGAGGAGAGGGCAAATAGCCTATTTCCCGGTGGGCTGGGCATGGGGGCAGAAGCCAGCATGTAGGAGGCCTGTGTGCCTAGGCGTGGCCGTCACACAAGGAACTGGCGATGCCGGTCGGCTCCAGGTAGAGACACAGAGTCTGGAAAAGGAGGAAGAATTTCTTCCGCTGTCTGCTCCTCTTTGTACACGTTGATTTCTGTGGCCACGTGGATAAATCTCTTCTTTTCATTTAAAAAGACAAATAAATGAATAGGTAAGTAACTGGGGTTTAAAGATTTACAGAGGTGAAACCTGCTGTTTCAAGCGTTCTCCTCCCTGCTGGGGTTGACTTAACCCATCACCCGCTGGTCCCACTAGAGCTCGTCCGTGGCCTGGCCAGCGGCCACATCGCCAGGACAGATGCTCGGCTCTGGAAAGCATCATGGCGTTTCTCCTGTTTACAGAACCCGAATTCAGCTGCCCAGCGGAAAGTTCCCAGATCCCTGGGCAAGTTGCTCTCCCAGCAGCGACTTTACTGCTACGCGGTTGTAATGGCAGGGTTTACTGGGTCTCCACAGTCAAATTAGATCTGTGCTGTCCAGAAAACAGATATTTCAAAGGGTTTGCAGGACACAGAGTACCCTCTACGTCGTGATTCCACGTGTGTTACAAACAACAACACCAGCAACAAAAACAAACCGAAAAACATAAACCAAGAGATAAACATAAACGAGATAAAACGTGAAAAATGGTATATTTGGCACCGCACGTGCTAAGGTGCCCCTGCGGCTTATTTTTAAGCGGTAGGTTGCTGTTTTCTATTTTCTTCTTTTTGGTTATCTGTCGTTTTTAATTTTTCCAGCGTGAACAGATACCAATAAAAGGTGGTGGGCAGGGCTTCCCTGGTGGCGCAGCGGTTGAGAGTCCGCCTGCCGATGCAGGGGACGCGGGTTCGTGCCCCGGTCCGGGAAGATCCCGCATGCCGCGGAGCGGCTGGGCCCGTGAGCCATGGCCGCTGAGCCTGCGCGTCCGGAGCCTGTGCTCCGCAACGGGAGAGGCCACGACAGTGAGAGGCCCGCGTACCGCAAAAAAAAAAAAAAAAAAAAAGGTGGTGTGCAAAACAAGGACATTTATTTTTTTAACAGCTTTATTGAGATATAATTCACAGACCAAAAATTCATGCGTTTAAGATGTACCGCTCCATGGCTTCTAGTGTATTCAGTGATTTGTGCAACCGTCACCACAGTTGATATTAGAACATTTTCATCACCTCAGAAAGAAGCCCCACCCCCTCAGTAATCACTACCCGTATCCCTGTAACCCTAGGCAGTCGCTAATCTAATCTGTGTCTAAGCCTTTGCCTGTTCTTGACGTTTCATATGATGCTATCATAATACTGTGTAGCCTTTTGTGACCGGCTTCACTTAGCAAAATGTCTTCAAGTTTCATCTGTGCTATGGCACGAATCAGAAGTTCATTCCTTTTTTATTACCGTACAATATTCTATTACGTTAGACATAACACTCATTTTTTTAAACCCCCGCATCCTAACTGTTACAGTGAAAATAGCCATTCACCATGATGTATTTGCCCAGTGCCTCTCAGCTTCCATAAAGATCACACAACTGTGTGTGCTTCCGCAGATTCTCTACTTGTAGGGGGGCCACAGCCTGTCGGGACCACCCTCCACCCCAGTTCCCTCGCTGTGAGCTTTGTGACGTGGTGGCAGCTCACATCTCCCTTTGGATGTGGCCTCTGGTCCAGGCAAGTCGAGGGACCAGATGGGAAAGGAATTCAACCGGGGCAGAAAATATCTTTAACAAAAATTAAACATTTGGGGGTCTCTCTCTCCGTCAAACCCGCCCCTACGTGATAGCTGTCAGTCTTTGGGAGGGAAGGTGGGAAGGAAACAGGACGGGGGCCGCAGAACGTGGGGTCATAGAAACAGTCGTGGCCAACAAGGCGGGGCCGTCAGGCAAGAGCGTCCAATTAATATGTGATGAATGAATGAACGAATGAACGAATGACTGTCTTGCTGACTAGAAACAGCCAGAAGGCAGAGACTAGACCCTGGTCCTTTCTGTGACCCCAGTCCAATGCCCTGCACGTAGTAGGTGTTCAAGTGACTGTAGTCTGTGACTTGGCCATAGATCACAATCATTTCTCTTAGAGAGTTTTGAACTTTTCCCCTCTTCGTTGGATTTTTTTTTTTTCTAAAACCCTTTACTTTGTGAAGGATAATGTGGTAATGATACAAGCCAACACTGGACTATCTGTTTAATCTTCTTTCCCCTAAATATTAGCTCAGTGGGAAAAGGAGCCTAACCTCTCTGTATATTTTTCTCTGTATATACTTTTGGCCAGAAGGCTGGAAAAACTAGGACTAAAGCAAGATGCTTAGAGATTCTGAGAAAAGATGGGGAGAAACCGCCTGCCAGAGGCAGGAAGAGGGGGTGTCGGGAGGGCAAGAACAGATGTGACGCGTCTCTTCTAGAAAGGCTCCGTCGAGGATTTGCCTGTTTTACGTGTGAGCCGTGCTCAGTGACAAGCCACTTGCACCTCCGTGACCCCGAGGGGAGGACAGGTTCCATCTGGGCGGTTGCTTAGACTGACCTGGCCAGGCTGGGGGCGCCCTTCACAGAGCCCGAGAAATGCAAGCTGGAGCCTGTGTTCTGGATTCTGCTCCAGCGGACGCACCGGGCGAGCTTGTGCCGCTGGTTGCATAACCCGTCCATTCATTAAAGGTCACCGCGTTACGCCCTCACGCTGCGTGGGTTTTACGGTACGTAAGTTATACTTCAGTAAAACTGTTGAAAAGGTAAAACGTGCTCATTGGAAAAGCCTACATGTATGTGAGTATGGATATATATACACACGTGCATAGGTGTATGTTATATATCTACACATGCACATGTACAAATCTCTGTATGCGGATACACGTACAAATGTGTATATTACATGTACATATCTGTAGATACACACATATGTATATGCATGCCTATGTACACATAGATCTATATACATAAGCATTTATTTTTATTTATTATTATTTTATAAATTTACTTTTGGCTGCGTTGGGTCTTCGTTGCTGTGCACGGGTTTTCTCTAGTTGTGGCGAGCGGGGGCTACTCTTCGTTGCGGTGTGCGGGCTTCTCGTTGAGGTGGCCTCTCTTATTGCAGAGCATGGCCTCTAGGCGCACAGGCTTCGGGAGTTGTGGCACATGGGCTCAGTAGTTGCGGCTCGCGGACTCTAGAGCGCAGGCTCAGTAGTTGTGGCGCGTGGGCTTTGCTGCTCCGCGGCATGTGGGATCTTCCCGGACTGGGGCTCGAACCTGTGTCTCCTGCATTGGCAGGCAGATTCTTAACCACTGTGCCACCAGGGAAGTCCCGCATATGCGTTTAAAGAAGAAAGGCCATCTCTAATGGGAAAAGCCCCAGAATGAGAGGTGGGAGACCCCACGTAGACCTGGCTCTGCTACTGATTTGCGGAGTGACCCTGATGGGCAGTTCCTTTCTCCCTCTGGACCACATCGGTCAGCCTCTCCCTTTTCTCTCTCAAATCATTGCTCAGCAGCCGGAGTGACCCTTCGAAAATATCAGTCCTCCCGTCAAAACCCTCCAACGGTTTCCCACGCCTCGGAGTAGAAGCCACGGTTCTCACGATGATCTTTGCAAATCCCGCCAGGGCCCTAGAGGGCGCTGCGCGGCGGAACTTTTCCTGCAGTGATGGAATGTTCTAGATCTGCAGCAGAGCAGCCACTGGCCACGCGTGGTTACTGAGCACTTGAAACGCAGCCAGTGTGGCTAAGGGGTCGAGTTTTAGCTCGCTTTTACTTCGCTTAACGTAAATGAAAATGTAAGGAGTCAAGTGAGCCCAGAGGCTCCAGAGCCGACCAGCACGCTCCCCACCACCTTCCCTCCCCGCTTACTCCTCTGACCTCCCCGCCGCTCCTCCCTCCTTGTCCTCCCTGCTCCAGCCACACTGGATCCTCGCTGCTCTGCCAGCGCTCCAGGCCCAGCCCTGCCCCAGGGCCTTTGCATCAGCTGTCCATCAGCTGTGCAGTGTCCTCGTGGGTTATGTTTCCCACTCATTCCCTGTCTCCTCCTTCTGGAACGCTCCGTGGAAACAGGGACCTCTGCCTGATTGGTGCATCCGTGCTTCCCAAGCTGGTGGAACAGTGCTTGGCACCTAGCAGGCCCTCAACAAATATTTGTTGAATAAAAACTTGAATGATGACCCCCGCTCTGGCTTTGCTTGTGGAGCAGCACGGTCTGATCACTCGCTGTGCTACGTCCAGACTCCCCTGGCTCTTCTTAGCTCCCAGGGTCCGGATTCCCTCTCTCTGTCTCGTCCAAGCAGCTGAAAGGCTTTGGACTAAAATAACAGCCACCGTTCCCCGGGCAGCCTGGCTTTGCGAGACTCACGCGGAAGCTTTCGCTGTGGACCGGCAGTCATAGGCTGGCGGGCTGTAGGGCTGGTGTGCTCAGCCTGGAGACGGCAAGCCCGCTTGGGTAGCTGGGTCCCTACAGCCCCCTCGCCCCCAGCCTGCCCCCTCTCCTGCACTTCCTGGACGCCGCTGCCCTTCTGCATTGAGTGAGGAGCTGGGATGGGGAACACGTGTCGCTGAGGACCTTCCAGCCCACCGTGCGCCCGCACCCGCCTTCCACGCGTCTCTTGAGCGGGAAGCTGTGGGTCTGGATTCCCACAGAGACACACAGCAAAGGCCATCCAGACGATGGCCAGTGGTGTGTGTCTCCTGGTCTATAGGTCCGTCTGTCTTCTCCCGTGAAAACAATTCTCCCTTTGAAACTCTCCGTGAACCCGAATGCTCCCAAGATACAGATGCGTCCTGGATTCTGTCCCCTCTAGAAATTCTGTTTTGCTTTTCCTCTGCTCTGGAGCGCTTTGCCCACGTAACAAGACCCAGATCTCCCGAAATCGGGGGAAGGCTGTTTGTTTCCAGGCTGATAGATTCCCTGGTCCCGAGCTCACTGCAGCTCTGACGACAGTTTATAAACGCAAGGCCGCTCTGCTCACTAGAGCAGCGCTTTAGTCTTGGGGCCAAACTAAATCTTTAAATGGTAGAGAGGCATTTAGATTTCTCTTCTGCCCAGCTGACAGTGGGTTTACAGTTTATAATCTGGCCTTTGTAAAAGCATTTGTCAGCCTGGATATTTCATTCTAAGCCCGACCACCCATGCAGAGGGACAGGCAGGAAGTGGCCCTTCATTTGTACCAACAGTCAACTTGGAAGTTGGCTGCAGAATCACAGAATCCAGTCGCAAAGGGGGACTTTTTTGGCATTATCTACTTCGCATCTCAGCGGCTGAAGCGGCCCTTGTTTATACGAAGCGATTCCTGAATGCTAAATTTGGAAATTCTATTTCTCTAATCCTCCAGGCCCCAGGCAGGACGGGGCCTCCTCTGAGATGCTTCTCCACTTCCCCAGCGTTCCTTGGGCTCCAGCCGACCCTCTCAGCGTGACAGGGAAGGCCTTGGGCGCGGAGGACCGGGCAGCCGGGGGCCACGCCAGCACCAACCTAAGCACTTCTCCCATCAGCCAGGGAGGCGCTCCGAGGCTGGCCGGCGGTTTTATTTTTAAGTGTCTGTGTACACATGTATATAATACGGCTCCCTCTGGGCCGGCCCAGCCTGATCTTTGGCAGAATCTCAGGGCTCCGGTCCACGGGAGTGGACCGGGGACCAGGGGGAGGTCTGTGCAAAGACAGCCTGAACTGATAAAGATTCTCGGTAGCCCAGGCTGCCATGATAGCGGGGAAGGAATGTAATATAATAAGGAACACTCACGTTTTATCTCTGTTGCTTGAAGACATTTTCAAGGGAGGAAATAACACCATTTCGGGCAGCAGATAAAGGAGATGGCGTCCACGATGGTTCATTTCCAGAGTACGCTTTTCTCCCCCCACCTCCTCCGCACCCATGCCCCATCCCCCATCCTCTACCTGAGGGGAAGCGTTGGAATTTTGCTTTGAGCCTTCTTGCTGCCGCTGCAACATCTTATCACATACCAGCCACCTCCCAGAGGCTCCAGCCTCTCTTTAAGCTGTCACCCCTCCCTACTGCTGCCAGACCTTCTCCCACATCGTAGCTCACACCTCCTGCGGTCTGAACGCTACACCTCAGCACCTTCAGAGCATCAAGGACAGGCTGGGTGACAGGGACACAGATGCACAAGACCAAGGCAGAGCTCCAGCGAGCTTCCTCACCTTCACATGACTCCTTGCCCTGGAGCTGGGGCTGCTTTTCTGCCACCCAAAACTGGGCACATCCCAGGCCCCGGGACCTACCCAGGGACAGAAGGAAGAACTCACTCCTGTGTTTGGAGTGTGGGCTCTATGCCAGCAACTTACTTACGTCAGGTCCCTTTATCCCATCTCGGGGTGGGTGTCTCCCAGGCAGAGCCTGAGACGAGGATTCTCACACAAGTGGATGAGCTGAGGGCAACCTCAGGAATACCAGCAGGGGAGGGAGGGATGGAGGGAGACAAGGCAGGGAATGCACCAGCGCGGTGCGCCTTGTCAAGCCAGTAACTCAGTGTCAGGCCACCGGAGCGTAGCCCCTCTGGCGGGCTCCCTGGAAGAGTGTGGACATGCACGGCAGAGTTATCCACCCCGAGGGGACAGCAAGCTGGGGTGTCCCCCACTAACTCACTCCCATCCATCGTTAGACGAGAGCTACTCCCACGTGGCATTATTCCCTAAGGCTGCTGGCCTCCAGTGAGCATGGGCACAGCCTGTTCTTATAGCCAGACGGAGCCCTCAGGCAAAGCAGCACAGGCGCAGGCAGTTAAAAGCCAGACGGACGTTTGCCAGGACAGCCAGAGTGAGGGATACGAATGGGCACGGAGAGCCTAAGCTCCTCGCCTGGAAAGGAACGGAGCTGTGGAGCCCGGCTTGTTCAGCATAGAGCCCTCTCCCCAAACCAGGCTTGGTCTCTCTTCATGCCATATCAATTCAAATGACTGTCCATGAAAGCTTCCTGCTTTCTCACCGGGAATGTATATTTTATTTGGGTAGAGGTATCATATGCTGCCTTGCAGATACCCCAAAGGTTAACGTTGCCCTTTAAGTGGCCATAACCGAAGTCTGTTGGGACAGCTCAGCTATTAAGCAGATTCAACAGAAGTTTATGGCAAAACATATTTTCTCCTCTAATAAATAAAATTAAGACTCTAACATATAGGAGAGCTGTGGAGACTAGTTTTTACTGAATGACTACGTAGATACTGGCTTGGGCCGAGCACTTACTCAGGAACCCGTGTGTGGGATAGCTCCTGGTCTCCTAGAACACGGACGACCTAATGCAACTGCTTCTCTAAGAATAGACGGCCGGCACTAGAATAGAGGTAAGATCTCCTAGTGTCACTAGTAACGATCTTACAAACCTGGAGGCAAAGGTACTTGCAGAGGGGTGGATATAAAAGTGGTGCAGACTCATGTATCCAGTGGAATAGGATGGTGTTACACTACTATTTGTTTCTACAGATATTTACAGATTATTTCCCACTTTAAGAGGCATAACATCCCTCTTAATCTGTGGATCAGTTTAGCTCACCCATCTTGCTGCATGTCGCGCAGAGCTGGCATGTCATCTAGAGATAGCTATAGAGTGGTTTCTCTAATTTTTCATGTAACAACAGTTATTCCTATGAAGTCTTATGTAGCCCTTCAAGATGTGAAACAGAGAAACATGAAGCTGTTTGGCTAGAAATCGGGTAAGGGGTTCTAGTTGGAACCTCCGTTTCCCACCCGACCACCCATGATGCTCGCTCATGTACCTCCACGCACCCCAAGGACTGATAAAAACAGCACGGAAAACACTAATTAAGGCCAGTCCTACAACTGGAGAAAAGTAAAGATAAGCAATGTTAAGTCATTTGGGTAATATGACAGAGAAAGTCTAAAGGCAGACCGAAATGAGAATTCAGCTCTCTTAACTCTGGGCTGCCCTCTAGAGCCATAGATAAACCAGGATCCTCAGTAGAGATTCCAGAAGGGTCCTTCCTGCCTTAGCAGTCAGGCTAAAGGGACCCTAGAGTAAAGGCTAACAAAGATTAAAAGCAAGCTTCTAAAGGATCAAGCTGGTTTTCAAGTAACTTAACCTCCTGCCAAAACAAATTTCAACCCTCTTTAGAGGAAGACAACCAAATCCAACAACTCAATAAATAACAAGTGTTTGTAATGTTTGGCATCCCATCAAAAATGACTGGACACATGACAAGCCGTAAAATGTGACCTATAACCAGGATAAAAATCAGTCAAAATAAACAGAGGCAGACGTGACAGTAATGTTAGAATTAGCATGGAAGAACTTGTAACAGCTTTCATAGATACGCCCAAGGATTTAAAGAAAAACATCAACATAATGGAAAGAGAATTGGAAGATAGGAAAAAGAACCAAATGGGATGTTATGAGCTGAAAATACTGCATCTAAAGTGAAATTTTCACTGGGTGAACTTTACAGAAGATTAATCATTGCATGAGAAGAGATGAGTGACCTTGTAGGCATACCCATGTAAGCCATAGAAACCAAAACACGCTTGCGTGGGACAACATCAAACAGTCTAACGTGCGTGTAATTGGAGTGCCAGAAGGAGGAGGTAAAGGAAGAGAAAGCAGTGGAAGACTGATGAAGAGGTAATGGCCACAATGTTTCCAAATCTGATGAAAACTATAACCTGTTGATCCAAGATCACTGCAACTGAAGCAGGATAAACACAAAGAAAAGTGCTCCGAGGCTCATGGCGATGAAACCGCTGGCGTACAGTGATAAAGAGTAAAGGTTAAAGGGCCAGAGGGAAAAAAACACATCGAATTCGAGGAACAAACCTAAGAGTCCTCGTGGGACTTCCCCAGTGGTCCAGTGGTAAAGAATCCGCCTTCCAAGGCAGGGGACGTGGGTTCGATCCCTGATGGGGGAACTAAGATCCCACATGCCGCGGGGCAACTAAGCCCACGCGCACCACAACTACTGAGCTCGTGCGCCTCAACGATAGAGCCCAGGTGCCGGAAACCATGGAGCCCGTGCACCCTGGAGCCTGCGCGCCACAAACCTGCACACCACGACTAGAGAGAAGCCCACGCTGCAACGAAGAGCCCACACACCACAATGAAAAAGATCCCGCATGCCTCAACAAAGATTCCGCGTGCCACAACTAGGACCCGACACAGCCGAGAAAGAAAAAAAGAAAAATCCTCGTAGGTGTCTCATCAGGAAAGGCGGCCATCGTGACTGAGGAAGCAGATGAATAAGGAGCCAGCTGAGTTAGGAAACTTCCATTAAGCTTCCGGCTGGAAAGGCATGCATTCCACCCTGGGATGATCTATGCTGGCCCAGTGTGTGCCCGACATGCCACCTCTCTACTCACCAGATTCAGCCCCCGTGGCAGACAGGGTCGTAGCTCAACAAATGTTCACTCCTTCCCCATCACAAACCTCCATGGAAAGAATGTATTTCTCCACTGCTTGACTTTAAGCTTCAGCGCTGGGGCTTGCTTGGGCTGAGATATTAGCAGATATCACACTAGCAAAGTCTCGGCGTGAGTTTGCACATTTGGGTTTCCCCCCTCGTACTCCCATCTTTGACCGTGAGAAGAACGTACCCTGGGCCAGCTCTGAGCCTAGCACAGCAGAGCTTGCCCTAGCTCAGACAGACCTCAGCCATTGCATGCCATTGTATGGCCTCCTTTTCTTTATAACTCGTTCTGAAATATGTCTGAGTACTCACTCTGTTGTCCAGGTATGTAACCTCAAGCAAACCACTTCACCACTCTAAGTCTCAGTTTTCCTCTTCTGTAAAATTTTTCCACTCAAAGTACATTCGGCAAAGTTCTCTTTCACATGAAGAAACTTTGTTCAATTAAAGTCGACTAATACAAATAAGAAAATCAAATAAAGGCGTATGTAATTAAGAGTGAAATGGGTACAGAGATGTGAAATATTATCCCATTGGGGGGTACTTCCTTTGCACAGGCAAAGAAATCACAAGGAAGGGTACAATGTCCACGGGATCTTGTAAAATAATGAAATGAGCCCCGGGCCCGTTCAAGGCCACCTCCCAGGGATCTGTGTTGGGGATTCTCTCAGACATTTACGTCTACAACTTCCACTCCACTTGGCGGTGTTTGCAGAGGGGCGCTCTTGGCGGGAAGGCCTTTCTACGACCATGCATCTTCACCGCCTCTTTCTGGATCAGCGTACCCGCGCTCCCCTGACATGTTCACCATTCTCCACACTCAGGACGATCTGCTACTCCACGAATTTGTATCTTCTTTGTTGTCATTAGTTTGTTTTTCAAGTTTTGACTGCCAGCTCTTCCCTGTCCTTTCCTCTCGGAGTTCTCCTGATTCTCATTTCTCTGCCCAATGTTTGATCCACTGCCCCCATATCTCAGCTGTCTCAGTGTGGGTCCCCCTGAAGGCAGACCCTGAGACCTGAGGGCCCCTGGTTTCTCTGGGAGGTGACCCCTGGCAGCACAAGCAGGCAAGCAGGGAAGTGAGTCAGGGCAGGGCGACATCAGAGGGAGGGCTACCGTTGGACGTAACGGGTTCAGCGCCTCGGGGTCTTCTCTGATGAACCACGTAGAAAGCACTTCAAAGTTGTCCCACTGACGGGTGGGGGCTCTGAATATTTAGCCACCAAATCCCACCCTTCCTTGATGGAGGATTGCCCCGGAGGCATTAAATCTCGGCATCCCGTGACCTGATAAAGTTGCCACAGTGCTGGAGAAAGCTGTCAGGTAGAGGAGAGGGGAGATGCAGAGGCTCGGGGTGCACGGGAACCGGCCAGCACAGCTGGAGGTGGACGTCACGGTGAGCTGTGGACGGTGCCTCAGCAACACCTGCCGCCAGGTGATAATCCCCACCAGGTACGGACACCGCTGGAGACTGAGCCACGCTCTTTATGGGCATCATGTTACCGGCCTCCTCGCTAATTCTATACGACAGGTTTTACTGTTGCTCCCATTTCACAGATGAAGAAAATAAGGCTTAGAGATGTCGTGTATCTTGCCCAGAGTCACCGAGCTCGTGACTGACACAGCCAGGATTTGGACCCCGACCTGGTGAGCCCCGGGCTACTCCTCCTTCCACGTGGCCGTGACTCCAGAGGCTCCGGGAGACCTCTGACCTCCTGCACACCTCAGTCCCACGGTCCACGCTCGGCCCTCTTGGCTCATGAGGGGGTGGACGCCCACCACCCTCATCTCGGAGCCCTGGGGAATTCCACAAGGCTGCCCTCAGCGGGCCCTGCAGTGAAGGACGGACCCCGGACTGCCACTGCTCGCCACGGCCTTGCAGATGCACGCGGTCAGAGGGCAGAGGAGGGCGGCATCGGAAAACACAGTTCTGCAAAGGATGCCACAAGGGCTGTGCTGAGAATACCAGCCTCATGTGACCAGCGCCTGGGGAGCGGGGAATCAACCACCGCGCCTCCTGGGACAAGGCTAACTCTTCCTCTGACCGCATTTAAGAAGAGGCTTGCAGGAGGAACAAAGAGCTAGCGGGCCGGGCGACCAGCACGATGCTGGCCTGGCTGGTTAGGGTAATTCCAGGCCAGACAGTGATTAAACTGCTTATGGTTTTGGCTCTGAACCCGTAGAGCTCAAGGCAACAGAAGAATGATCTAAGAGCCAGGCCCACGCAGAACCTTCAGAAAGGGCTCCAGATGCTGTGGTGAGTCCTGCCCATCCCCCACGCCTTCTGTCCTCGCTGCCCCGGGAGCAGCAGCCTCGTGGCTGAGTGACGCCGTGGGCGACAGGAGGACGCAGGAGGCCGCAGGACCTGGTTCACAGCCCTGTCCTGTCGTGAAATAATTGATTTCCCGGGGCTTCCATGACAGAGTACCCCGAACGGCACGGCTTGAGAGCACAGAAAGCTATTCTGTCACAGTTCCGGAGTCCACAAGTCTAAAATCAAGGTGTGGGCAGAGCCAGGCTCCCCCTGGAGGCTCTCGGGGAGGATCCCTCCTGCCTCTTCGCAGCTTCCGCCGTTGCCAGCCATCCTTGGTGTCCTTGGCCTGAGCTGCCTCACTCTACCCTCTGTCTCCGTCCTCACGTGCCATCTTGCCTCTGTGTCCAAATTTCCCTCCTCTTCTAAGGACACCGGTCATTGGATTAGGGCCACCCTAGCCCAGCAGGGCCTCATCGTCACTGCATCTGCTAACACATTTCAAAGGTACCAGGGTTAGGACTTGAACATATCTTGTGGGGACATGGCTCAGCCCACAAGAGCCGCTTAGCGTAGGTCTCCTACCTTCCCTGGCAAAGGCTACTCAGAGTGCGTTCAGAGGACCATTGCTGGTCTGCGCAGAGACTTTCACAGCAATCTGACATGACTGTGACATCCAGTGTTCCCAGACTATCTTTGGTGAAGCACTAGATGTTTTTTATGTCCAGTTTTGCATGACTGGAACCCTGGCCCTACTGGGCCGGCATTTGCCGTTCAAGGAGGTGTGTCCGCTGAATGGGTTGGCGTGGAACTCTGTGTGTCTCACACACACACACACGCAGTGTCTCCCCCATGAGACTGACCCTGGTGATCTTTACACTGAGCCCCCTCCCTTGGATAGGCGGGCCTTTGCCTCCTTAACTGGCAGTAACCCTTCAGAGCTCTGCGTCCTGGACACCTTCCATCCTGTGGGAAATAATTCAGTCTCGTCCGGGATCTTCACAGTCAAGAAACTTCAGTTTCAGAAACAGCTTAGAAAAATCTACAAATAGGGCTGTGACTGGGTCTTACGATAGATTTTCTGGCCCAAATTTGACATCAAGAAGCACCCCACTGGTAAATAGAAGTGAAACGGCTGTCCGAGGAGAATGAGGCTTCCCGAGACATCATGCCATTGCTAATTATGCAACAACTCAAGCCTGCAAAAAAAAAGTGCAGATAATAATTTCACACATGTTCACGTGACGGTCGGGGAAGAACCCCAACCCCCTGGAAGGTGGTGAGGGCAACAGGCCTCCAGTGAAGATGACCCAGCGGGCGGAAGGCCTGCTGGCCACCGCCGCAGGTGCGGAAATAGGTGAGACTCGATGGGCCAGCGCAAGACGGTGCGTCGCTCACAGCACAGCAAACAGGAATGTCAGCATGGTCACGGGGCTCCCCTGAGCCCAAGTCCCTCGGGTGATGTGAGAAGCCCAGATGGTGGCCACGCGTGCAGTGTGTTGTACCCCAGCTGAGGTTCCCAGAACCGCGGGCTGGGCACCCTTTACAACAAGCAGTAAACAGGTGCGGTCACCTTGACCTTCCTAACTGTCTACGTGACCAGCCGCAGAAACGGCTCGGCGTTGGAGGACGGCTGGGCCCAACACTCCACGGGGGCGTGCAGTGAGACTGGGGGCCCGTGGTGGACAGGTTCTGCCAACAGAGCCCACCCTCGGCTTAAGAAATAAAATTGACAGACACAACGGCAGCTCCCCGGGTGGGCTTCTCTCTTGAGTTGTCCTGACTAGGCTCACGCATGGCTTCCTACGTCTACTACACAGACTTGTTTCTAATAATAATGTATAGCTGAGTTTGACCTGTTTCTCAACTTCATAGAAATAGCATCGTCCTGGCGTCTCCTTCTTGTCTTACTCTTTTCAACGTCACCTTAAGGAAATTCACCCACGTTGACGTGTGTAGCTAAAATTCATTCACATTTCACTGCTGTGCAATATTCTGTGACGTGAGCAGATCACAGTTTATTTGTTTTTCTGTTGCGGGGCACTGAGGTTGTGACCGTTTCCTAGGACCAGTTGTCCTGCTATCACCGTCCTTGAAGACCAGCTTCCTTGCACACATTTAGGGAATGTTCACCAGCAAGTGGTCCTCAAAGTGAGGTCCTCAAACCAGCAGCGCCACCACCTGGGAACTTATCAGAAATGCAGATTCCTGGGTCCCGCCCCAGACCCGCCGAATCACTGCTGGTGTGGATGGCAGTGAGTGGAGGGTGAGAGAGTAGGTGACCCACCAGAGGTCCACCTCGGCCCCAAAGGATCTCCAAAGCTAACAGGGGGAAAAGATGTCAACAAAAAGTCACAAAGACAACAGCCCAATTAAAAATGGGAAAATGATCTGAATCGACGTTTCTCCAGAGAAGATATATGAATGCCAGAAAGCACGTGAAAAGATGCTCAACATCGTTAGTCGTTAGGGAAGTGCAAGTCAAAACCACAATGAAGTAACGCTTCACACCCACTAGAATGGCTCGAATCAAAAAGGTAACGTGTTGGAGAAGAGGGGGGGATCTGGGACCTCTCATACACTTCTGGTGGGAATGCAAAATGGTGCCTTTGGAAAACAGTCTGGCAGCTCCTCAAAACGTTAAACGTTGAGTGACCATACGCCCTGGCAATTCCACTCTTAAGTATGTATGCCCAAGAGAAAAAAAACATACGTTCACAAAAAAAAATGTCGACAGATGTTCACGGCAGCATTATTTAGAACAGCCAAAAGTGGAAACAACCCAAATGTCCACCGGCTGATGAAATGGATAAAACAAGCGTGAGATATCCACACCATGGACTATTACTCGGTCATAAAAAGGAGTGAAGTTCTGATTCGTGGTGCAATGTAGATGAACCTTGGAATCATTATGTTGAGTGAAAGAATCCCAACACAAAAGACCACATATTGTACGATTCCATTTACATGAAATATCCAGGATAGTAAACCCATGGAGACAGAAAGTAGGTCAGTGCTTTCCCAGGAGTGGGAGAAGGGAGCAACGGGGCGTGACTGCTAATGAGTATGGAGTTTCTTTTTGAGGTGATGAAAATATCCAAAAACTAATAGGAGTGATGGTTGCAGAACTCTGTGAATACACTAAACACCCTTGAATTATACACTTTAAATAAATGAATTATATGGTATGTGAATTATACCTTAATAAAGATGTCCACACACAGCAATCACATCAGAAACGTTTGTGAACCGCTCTCTCTTTGGGGGGCAGACCAGAGAACAGGAGAATTTTGAGACAAGTACAGGACACAGTCCCTGAGTTGGACACACTTGGATCCTAATACTCTCCACCACGTATGAGTCACATCGACCCAGATGAGTGCCTTTGCTCCTCTACTCTTCACTTCGCCTCCTTTGCAAAATAGCTGCTGACAGGACCTAGCTCCAATGGCTGCTGGGAGAGTTAAATGTGATCATGAGTATGCACTGGCCACAGGGCCTTGGCACGTGCTGGGGCTGCCTCAGTGTCACCGTGTAACTTCTGCTGTTGCCAGCCACAGGCCGAGGACCACTCAGGACCCAGAGAGAGCCGTACCCCAGGGGTTATAGCCTGGAAAATCCCAAGTTGGAACCGAGTGGGTGGCAAACCCTGGCCATGAGGCACTTGGGATCAGTTGAAAGAAGGCCCGGACCCCATTAACATGTTCGTTCCTGACACAGAGATTGACCTCACACCCCAAATCAGAGAGGGTGAGAGAGATCCCTCTAAGCCTAGGGACAACCATGGAGAAAAACGACAAAAGACGGGCCATTTCCCTCCAACTTCAGAAAGCCACATCTGAGCGGGGCCGGGTGCTACCAGGGTCTCCTATTCAACCCCTACCTCTGCTCGGAGAAAAAAAATCCCTGGACGGGATCCATCTTTAACTCACTTGCTGTGTCTGAGGCCCAGACGCGCACTGTTTAGACAGCCTGTTTCGGTGGGTGGCCAGGCCGGGAGACCCGCATGCAGAGTTTACAGAAGGTCCTGGCACAAATGAACTGTTGACGACCAATTGGAAGGGCTCAGTGAAATCACAACATGTAAAATATGAAAAGGGGGTGGGGGGCAGGGAGAAAAAAGGAAAGAAAGGCCCATTTGGAAGGGATTCAAACAGCCCGAATAAGGCAAAGCCATCAGACACATGTGCCCTCGGCGAGAACCGGCCCCCCTTCCCTCCCCGCCAGCACACACCACCTTTTAAAAAAAAATTCATAGATTTAAATAGTTTTTCTGCATCAGATACAAGAAACAGACCGACATTTTCTCATCCCCTGTTATGTGGCAGGCTAATATTTGGCCATTTACGCTCCATTGGAGACCATTTCTGGGAGAACGCAGCCCTCTCCAGGTTGGTGGCCGGCCACCCATACCCACCTTGACTGCCGGCGCTGGGCCGAGGTCTGAGGTCGGAGGGCCGCCCCTCCGGCTGCTTCGGGGCACCGAGAGCTGGAGGGGGGCTCGGCTTCCGGCCCGTCCAATGGGTCCACACCCAGCAGCCCTGACATTGGCGGAAGATGTGGGAAGGTCCTCTTTGTGGACGTGAGCGCCGACAGCAGTCAGGACGGAGGGTCCGTCCGAGTGTCAGTTCTAGAACTTTCCCACAGTAGCTTCAGGTTCCTCTTGTCTTAAGAGCTAGAGCGTTGCAGGGGACCTGGGGACCTCCGTGCACCCCCCCCCCCGTGCCCTTCCCCCCGCCGAAGTCCCGCGAATGCCACCCCCTGGAGTTCTGTGGGTTTGCTCTTTACTCTGAGTTGCACACGGGTCCCAAAACGACCTATAGCTTTGTTTTGCACTTTTTAAAAGGTTTTAGAAGCATCCTTATTGACATTTCCTTCTGAAACCTTTCAGTGTTGCTCTACCTCCATTTTCAAAGTCTGTGGGTACCAAGTATCCCTCAGATGAACTGTTCTGTCTTCGCTGCCAGGAACAGGGCACACGCAGCTGGCTCTGCTGTTACAAAGGTGGTGGCAGCCTTGACCGTCAGTGCAGCTGGGACTGTTCTCCCACCCACACCCCTGCATACAGACGGGCGTCTGCAAGAATTTCCCCAGAAAATGGGATCCGTGCATCCGGGAGCTACCCATCTTCAATTTTACTGCTGATTTTGCCAAACGCCGTCCAGTGCGTGTGCTCTGAGCTGCGTTCTGACCACAACAGACGCTCTCCCCTGCTCTGCTCTGTGCCCTGATGACGTCTGGGGTTGACACACCTCTGAGTTTTGTCAACACAACCAGACTGAAAAGTTATCTCGTCCTCGTTTACGTTATCATGTTCCCGGCTGCTGGTGAGAATACGCACCTTTACGGTGATACACGAATGTCTCGTTTCATCTTCTGTGAATCACCTGTTCACATCCTTACGTACTTTTCTCTTAGGTTGTCTTTTACTATTTATAGATTTGTTTTAAAATAGTTTACAGATTGGATAATTACCATACTGACAAACCCTGGTGCCTACCATGCGTGAAGTGCTGTTCTAGGCAGACTAGAGATGTCATCTTGTATAACCCGTAACAATTGATAGATGAGGAAGCGGGGCGTGGTGGGGGGAAGACTGGTGACAGGGAGACTTACATGCAGTCGCTGGGAGGGAACGAGGCCGGAGCGGCCCTTGCACTGGGAAATATCTGCTTCCAGGCTGTGGCTTTCCCCCTATTTCATTCGTGGTGTATTTGTCGAGGACGAGAGAATCCGTGTTTTAATTTTAATATGAGCAGATTTACCAAACTCCTTTAAGGTCTGTGATATTTGTGTGTTGTTTATGAAAGGTGTCCTGTCTCCAAGGCCACAGAGATATTCTCCAATAGTTTCTGCTTAGCGTTTGAACACTCACCTTCCACGCTTAGCTGTCTTCATAGACAGCTAATCTTATTTATTTTCTATTTATTTATTTATATTTAATTTAAAATTTATTTTATTTTATATTTATTACTATTCTACTTTTAATTTTATTTATTTATTTCATATTTTCTTGTTTTCTTTATTTGATATTATTTTATTTTATATTTTATTTTATTTAGTTTTCTGTTTTGTTTTGTTTTGTTTTACGGTACGCGGGCCTCTCACTGCTGTGGCCTCTCCCGTGGCGGAGCACAGGCTCCGGACGCGCAGGCTCAGCGGCCGTGGCTCACGGGCCCAGCCGCTCCGCGGCATGCGGGATCTTCCCAGACCGGGGCAAGAACCCGCGTCCCCTGCAAAGGCAGGCGGACTCTCAACCACTGCGCCACCAGGGAAGCCCTATTTTATTTAGTTTTATTTAATTTTTAAGTTTTATTTTATTTCATTTCATTTTCTTATTTCTTAGATAAACACCTACCCTGACTTTGCGGACCCATTGATCAACTATGGCTTGATAAGCCGGCTGCCTGATAGACTAAGGTTCTACCTAAGGGCTCGGAGGTGGTGTGGGAACCGCCATACAGTCGTTAGAGGGTGTTCTGGTCATAAAAACGTTGAGAACCCTTGATCTGCAGCCAAAGTTTATTGCCTTTGGGACTATCTGGAGGAGAGAAGGTTACAGTCGCGCAAAATTCTTTTAGGCGTCTTTTGGCCCTATTTACAGGCGAATCCTGCACCCACTTGGTGACTGCCGGGCTCTGCAGGACCCCCAGGCTGCAGGCCCACGAGGTCTCCAGCTTAGGACTCGGGCTCTGCAGGCAGGCAGCCCGTGTCGAGAGCTGCTGCGTTACTCCCACTTACCCCCATCCCCACCTCTGCCGACACCCTGGGGCTCGGGGCGTGACAAGGCTCTGCCCAGGTCCCCCAGCTGGAATTCAGAGGTAAAGTGGATTCCAAAGCAAGTGCTCCCTCCCTGCCCCCGAACTTCTCAGAGTGACATGCCCGCTCCCGGCGACGTGCCAAATGATTCAAGTGCCACAGACAGAGCGCCTGATCGTTTCCATAGTTCTTTGTTTATCTTAGCGTGAATTGAGGAAAGTATAACCTGCACTTTAGCTCCTCAGCTCGCGGGCCGGATGTGGTCGGTTCCATGCGCGTGCCTGGAGCCGCCCTCCTGGGTCAAAGCCCAGCGCTGTCCTGGCCGGCTGTGTGGCCTCGGGCTGTGTGCCCTCTCCTTGCCTCCGGGTCCCTGTGTAAAACGGGACCAGTCCTGGCTCTATCTCAGCTGGTTGCTGCAAAGTTTAAATGCCAATATATAAAGAATGTCGGGCACAGCGCCTGGTACCAAGGGGGCATGCAGCGAGTGTGAAGTATCGGTTAAGATGTTTATAAAGTGACTCTACTTAAAGAAAGAGATTACTGTTTAAAACACTTTAAATATGACTATTTTAAATATTTTCTATTTAAAGAAAAATGGTACCGACATTTTGTGGATGCGGAAACGACATCCCCTACATCCTCCATCACACTCAGTGTTTTCAGAGCGGGATTCTCTTCCTGGCTGTGTTTGAATCGCGGGGGGAGCTTGCAAGATGCCCAGCGCCTGGGCCCCTCCTCAGACCACTTGAAGCAGCATCCCCGGGGTGCAGCCTGGGTTCCAGGAAGCTGCAGATGCCCCCTCGACTGCAACACACAGCAAGTTCGAGAACCGCTCTTTCTGAACATCTGCTCTCCCCCGGGTCAGGAGGACCTGGGGACCCAGGTAGTCAGGCACAGTGGGTCTCCTAGTGCAGGTGCGGAGGAAGGACTCTGGGTGTGGCGGGAAGAGTGCGGACATCTCGTCGGGAGGTGAATATCACTGCAGAATAAGACAGCGGGCTGTCCAGAGCAGCGGGGGCGGAGGGCTGGCACCTCGGGCAGCGGTGGGGGGCTCTGGGAGCCCAGAGGCCATGGGGGGCACAGCGCCCGCCTGAGGAATGACCATGAGCTATATTTTTAAATTAAGGTAAAGTTCATATAACCTAAAATTAACCATTTTAAAGTGAAAGAGTCTGTGGCCTTTAGTGCGTTCGTAATGCTGTGTGACCATCCCCTCGATCTCGTTCCAGAGCCTTTTCATCACCCCAAAAGGAAAGCTGTACCCATTAGCAACCCGTCCCCTTTCCTGCCTCCCCCCCAGCCCCGGTCAACCACGAATCTAGTCTCCATGGGTTTATCTACTCTGGATATTCCATATAAGTGAAATCATGTGATACCTGGCCTTCCGCATCCGGCTTCGTTCACTCAGCATAATGTTTTCAAGGTTCCCACGTAGTAGCGTGTGTCACTGCTTCACTCCTTTTCATGGCTGAGTCGTATTCCACTATGTGGATGGACCACATTTCATTTATCCATTCATCAGCTGATAGACATTTCAGTGGATTCCACCTTCCGGCTGTTGTGAACGGTGCTTCTGTGAACATCTGTGTACAGGCTTTGTGGGGACCTGTGTTTGCATTTCTCTTGGGCAGATACTAGGAGTGGAATTGTCAGGTCATGTGGTCACTCTACATTTAATTTTTGAGCCCTGCACACCTCTCCCCAGCTGTCTGGAAGAACAGTGGGTGGACAGTCATGTCCTTGCTTCCTTCTGGTGGGGGTTTCTGGACAGGAAAATGGGACCTGGAGGGGGCAGCATCAGAAACTTTTCTCCCAGGAGCATCTTTGGGGAGGAGGGCTGAGCCTCGAGCCTCCAACCCGCTGTGACTAAGAGAACTGGGGAAGCTTCCCATCCCGCTAGCCGTGCCCCGCCCCCATGGGTTCATTCAGTGGACCTTGGTGAGGCTGCTCCTTTGTACAGATGCAGCACCAGGTACAGTATGGGACACACACCCTGAGAAGCAGATCCTACCAGTATATGCAGGGTGTGCGGAACATGAGGGAGTGGGCAGGCACAGCTAGGGTGGCCCCAGGAAGGCTGGAGTACTGGTGGTTGGAGGAGCATCCAGGAGGACTTCCTGGAGGAAGGGGCTTTCCTCTGCCCTCTCCCCTCCCCACCCCCAGCACTAGCCTGGCATCTTGTCTTCCAGACCCCCCCTCCCACTCATTTAATTACACACACACGCCAGGGCCTTCCTGTCTGTTTTGCACGGAGGGGGTTGGATCACATACGAGTCTCAGCATCTTCTCTCACCCAAGAGTGCGTGGAAACCCCTCCAGCCAGATACACACCTCACTCGCTCTTTTGCAGCGATAATCACAGCTAATGTTTATTTCTGAGAATATACGACATACCAGGCACTTTTCTAGACGTTTCCTCGCACCATCTCATTTAACCCGCAAGCCGCCTATGAGGCGGAGAGTGTTCGTATTCCCACTTAAGGCCAGAGAGCTTGTGACTTGCCTACAGACACAGGGCTCGCGAGGGGCGGGGCAGGGAGGGACGCAGCCAGCCTGGGGAGCCCCTCACCTCACCCTTGGCCCTCAGTCTGACTTCCTGCTGAGCCCCCATCCACGGAACGAGGGGAGCCATTGACGCGCTGGGAAGAGGTGAGCTCCCGGGGGCCCAGAGCAGACAGGAGAGGGTGGCGAGCAGAGCTGGAGGGAGACAGGAGATGCGGCGCTGGGGATGGAGTTGGAGAGACGTGGGGCTGGAAGACCACCTGGAAACCTGGCATCGGTTATGCTCAGGCAGGACCTGCAACGTGGGGTGGTCGTGAGGATGGAGAAGAGGGGAAGGGGATGGGCAGCCCGCAGACATCCGAGGCGCAGACGACCGCGGACCGACAGGATGAAGTACCCAGATGGCTCCCAGCGCTTCCTCACTCCTCCCATCCAAACACTCCGCAGGGTGGTGGCTCTGGGCTCCCGGGAGAATCCACCGCCATCGCCGGGAAGCTCCTCCTCTCAGGCCCTGCGGCCGACCCTGGGGATGGTCACCAGCCATCCTGTCTAGCCTGACCTTGTGAATGAGGAATCAGAGACCAGGAATCCACGGCGGGCACAGGCCTGGGGGCCGGCGATGGTGAGAGGCCCGGTAGGGGTGCTGGAGGGGCCTGCCCTCTGCAGCGGCCCTCACTGTCACCCTGGGAGACCTGGAGAGACAAGAGGAGAGAATGCATGAGAGAAGGCACAGCCAGAGCCTAGGAGGGTGGCCACGGAGCACGGCCCGCGAGCAAGGATGCGGACGGGGTCAAGGCGCCCGGCGTGGGCACCCTCGGCTGCCTGCCGGGCCCGGGCAAGCCCTCTCAGACCCCAGCCTCATCACGTCGTGAGGAGGCCCTCTCAGGACACTGCCAGCTCAGAAGGACGCTGCATGGGACAGTGCTCACGTCACCTCCCACTTGGGCCGCACGGGCGCCGGTTCCGGGGTCCAAGGTCACATCCCGGCTGCACAGCTTCCCCCGTGAGTCTCATTTGCAAAACGAGGATAATAAGGCAACCAGCTCCTTCGGTCGGGGTGAGGCTTATGTGGGTCAGGCACGCACGTGTTCAACCCATGCTGGCTTTTCCCATCGCCATTTGGTCACCAAAAGGGACTCTTCGCATCAGCCTGGCCAGCCGTAACCAAATCGAAGTGGAGGAGATGGAGAGGAAGAGGGAGGAAGGGGGTGGGGGGAGAAGGCCGAGGGGAGGAAGAAGCTGGCTTGAGCGCAGAGAAGGCCGCCCTGGAACCTCCAGGCTTCATCTCAAATACCGGCTTTAATTACACGTAGGGGCCGGCAAAGAAAAATAGGAACTGCAGGGGGGCCATGACCTCAGAATATGTCTTTAAATATACAGAGGAAATTCCCAGTTTGATCATGCTGCATGGGCAATGTTTGTATGCTCTGCCGTCACTAAAATGTGCTGCGTGACCTTCAGCCGAAAATCAGTGCTAGCCTGACACTTAGCTTTGAACGTTGAAACAGGTTCCTAGCTGATGTCTGTGGTCGTGGGTGAGACGCTCGCCCCCATGAGTGGTCCTGCGGCCCGAAACCCAGGCCCCCGCCTGCCCCTGTCACACCGGATACACCTTCCGTTCAGGAGAAGAACTGAAGAGGTGCCTTAGGAAGGAGAGGGGTGGAGCCGAGCATACCGGCATCTCCAACTTTAAACTGAGGTTACGGGTCTCCCTCCTTACTCAGTGGAACCTGGGCCGCTAGGCCTGGTGGTTGGTCTCCTTGGCAACGAACCTGTCCGTGACCGCACTGCACACAAGTGACTCAATCAGGTCCCCACGTTGTTTGTGCCGCTTTCATCAACCAAACTTTTTTTTAAATTTCAACCGTTTTCATGGAAGTTTGTTTCCCGAAACGACTTGCACATTTCTTAGACGGTTTAGTCATAGTTTGAATTTCTTCAGATGCCGCAGGGCTGCCGCTGTGAGTCTGGACCACTGACTGGGCTGGCCTTCATTCATTTCACCCGTTATGCTCCAGAGCTGCTGCGGGCGCCGGGGACTCGCGGGGAGACAAAACAGACGAGCTCCCTGCCCACCGGGAAGGCCAGCACGAATCCCAAGTGACGTGGTGCTGGTCTTAGGAGGTGCTGAGTGCTGTGGAGACCAGACAGGAGGCGCAGGTGCTGAAAGATGGGCCGCATTCCTCCGAGATACAGGGTATTTGCCTCGGTGCTAAATTGTCCCCACCCGCTACTCCGTGCATGATCACGTTGACTCTTTTCTATAATATTTTTCTTTCTCCTACTGTGGTCATCCTTGAATGGGAATTTCTGAGCAACCAGAAGAAATGGCAGGAAGTCCAGTCCGCTTAAAGCCCTTACGCTCCCCCCAGGCCCTCAGCGGTTGCAGGCTGTGGACCTACTTTGCTTATCTGGTTGTCACGTCAGTGCCCATTAGAGCTGAAAGGTAAAAGGGCTGCCCGAGGTGGGAAAGCCGCCGGCGATAAAAAGCAGCAGCTGGGCTCTTAACCCCTCGTGATGGCTCAGAAACTTTTAAATTTACTTTCAGATACGTGCCTAAATTCTGAAGAAAAGTTCCTGGCTATGAAGGCTGTTTCTGCTGTATTCTGACTTAGATGGGTTTTCCTGGGTTAACCGGGAAACTGAAAAACTAAATGAACGGTCGTGAGAGAGGAATGCCTTCATGGCAAAAACAACATGGTCTCTGGGAATGTGTTCTGCCCCCAATGAACCGCTGGCTGTCCAGGCCTCGGTCCCACGGGGACAGGGCAGCACTGTGACAACGGGTCCTGAGGCCACACTGTGTGCTGGGCACTGGAGCTGGCCATCCTGCTACAACAAGGGGGACCCTCACCCGTGCCTGGAGCAGGGTAGCCTGGGTGGGGAGGCCGACGGGGCTGCAGATCTCAGTGTGGACGAGCTACTTAACCTGGCTTTCAACCTCAGTGTTTCCCTCTCTAAAGTGGGGATAAAAGTGCTTCGTCAGAACGCTGAGAGAAGCAAATGGGTTAACCTATGCGAGATACTTAAAACAGTGCCGGAGGGCTTCCCTGGTGGCGCAGTGGGTAAGAATCCGCCTGCCAATGCAGGGGACACGGGTTCGAGCGCTGGTCCGGGACGATCCCACATGCCACAGAGCAACTAAGCCTGTGCGCCACAACTGCTGAGCCCGCGTGCTGCAACTACTGAATCCCGTGCGCCAAGAGCCCTTGCTCCGCAACAGGAGAAGCCACTGCAGCGAGAAGCCCGTGCACCGCAACGAAGAGTAGCCCCGCTCACCGCAACTAGAGAAAGCCCACACGCAGCAACGAAGACCCAACGCAGCCAAAAATAAATAAATAAATTTTTTTTAATTGTAAAAAAAAAAAACCCAAAACAGTTCCGTGATGTAGTAAGTGCCCGATAATTGTTACTTTCATTGCTACTGTTAATACTTAGCTTGGGAGATTTGTGAATTAGGCATTGATGTCAGTTTTGGGGACCTACAGCTGACGACCCTGCACAGCGCCGGGCATATCAAGAAATATCCACAATGAATGAATCCCCAACGGGTGTCACTCTGCCACCCCTCAGAATCAGCTGGTGACCTTGAAAACTCCCGCTGCCCCAGACAAGTAGATACCAGTTCACCCGAATCTCAGGGGTGGGACCCAGGCAGCAGGAGATAGCACAGCTCCCAGATTATCTCGACGTGCGGCCCAGCCGGGACCCATGTTGATCTAAAGCACACGTTCTCGGAGCGGGTCCTCAGACCAGCCGGGAGCTTGGGAGCTTGCTAGAAATGCAGGTGCTCGGGCCCCACCCAGACCTCCTGAATCAGAAATGCTGGGGAGTCTTTCACAAGATGGGTTACTGATGAGAACCTTCCTTACACCTGGAAGCACCTGGGTCACGGCAATGGCAGAGGGCGCTTCCCGCAGGGCTGTGGGCCTTGCTGGGCCCCGCGGCGGGCAGATCACCGAGGGTCCCTCCCACGCCCAGCTATCTCTTTCCTTAGCCCCCAGCTCCCACACACCCTCCCCGCCGACACAGCCGCCACTCCCGACCCTGCCGCCTCCTTCGCGGCTCACCAGGAAGCAGCCTATCACAGCCATTTTTCTCCTGTCTCGGCTCTGCTGTGTGGGTGATAAAGGCGGCCCTTCCTTGTGGAGGCTCCGCGGCTAATTAGATCCAGATGCGGCCTCATTAGGCCGTCGGCAGCAGGGCCTGGGCCGGCGTTGCGGGGCGCTTAAGCCCCCGACTGCCCGGGGACAGCGGCCCAGGCGTGGGTGTGCCCCAAGGCCTCTCGGTCCCCAAGGCTGGGTCATGGCTGTCGTGCGCGCGTGTGTGTGTGCACGTGTGTGTGTGCATGTGTGAGTGTGCGTGTGTGTGCGTGTGCGTGTGCGTACGTGTGTGTGTGTGGAGCCCCAAGCCGGGGAGACAGGGGCACCTGCTGAGGAGGGCGCAGGTGTGCTAGGGCTACCTCAGGGCCGCTGGGACACCTCCACGGGGAGCGCCCTTCCTCTAAGCCCATCAACCCAGCTGTCCCTGCAACCTCCTCAGGGGGACTGTCCCCTAGTTCTCCCAGCCCAGCGGGGTCCCCTGGAAGCCACTAGGCAGAGAGGCTCCCCCACTGGACTTTATGGCCAGGCTCAGACCTGCGGGGCGTGTTCCCTCTCACGGGGCTTGCCCAGGAATGAAAGGGTGTGTGTTTTCCTCCACACCTTAGAAGCTTCTAGATCGGTAGTTCTCCAACCGTAGTGCTATCAAGATCACCTGGAGGGAGGGCGTGTTCATGGACACACTGCCGGGACCCGCACGCCAGCATTTCTGGTTCAGGAGGTCTGGGCTGGAACCCAAGAGTCTACATTTCTAGCAAGTTCCCTGGTGACCCTGACGCCTGCTTGTGCAAGCACCTCACTGACACTCTCTGATCTGCACTGACACAGGGTCTCCAACTTGGCTGCACGCAGACATCACCTGGGAAGGCCCCAGTGTTTCGTGACCTTCCGCTCTCTATCCTGGAAAGTAAGAAAGGGGGGCCTCGCCAGTCATTTCTTCCGCTAAGAGGGGAGACGGACAGGCAACACTGAGGACAGAGGGAACCAGTCAGGAGGCTCCGGAGATGCCCCCGGGACTTGCTGGGTGGCCTTATCAGTCCCAGTTTGCAGATGTGGACACTGAGGCTCAGGAAGCGCTGGGACTCACTTGGGGTCGCTCCTAGTCAGGCACCGCCTGATACCAAGTTGATGCTGTTTCCATGAAGTCCTGCGGCCTCTCTAGGGGCTCTGTGGCCTCGGCTCTGTCCCCACCTTGGTCTTGGGAGAGTGCCTTCCAAGGGAGAGTGCCTGGAGAAGCAAAGCAGCGCTGAGGCTGTAACTGGAAGGCCCACATGTGGGCAGGGTCGCTTCCTGTTCTCAGAGCCCAGGGTGAGTGATCCCACCTGGCCCAGTGGCCGCCGTCCTAACTGCGATCAGAGACCCACGTTCCTTCTGGCTCCTGGCTCTTCGACCACTGGTTTCCGAGGCGGACACGTGCGCCTGAGCCAGGCTGGCAAGAGGGCAAAGAGAGCGGAGGGTGCAGGGAGGTTTGGGACCAGGCTTGGGAGTGGTGCCCGTCACTTCTGCTCAGTCCCATGGATACAGCCTGGCCCATGCAAGGGCCGCTGGGAACGTGGTCCAGCTGGGAGCCCAAGAAGAATAAGAAACCAGGTGTGAACTGCAAGCAGGTCTCCACCACATCTGAAGACTGAACTTAAAATAACACCAGGCGGATTCCACTCCTAGATATGTTTACCCCAAAGAAATGAAAACCTTTCCGCAAAAGACTTGGGCACAAAATGTTCGTAACAGCCTTAATCGTAAGAGCCCCGAACTGGAGACGGCCCCAGTGTCCATCTGCAGGTGGGAGGGTGACGGCATGATGGTTCTCCATGGCGTGGGGCCCCACTCAGCAGGCACAGTGGACCAAGTGCCGACCCACGCACACGTGGGCAAATCCCCGAAACACCACCAAGCACAAGAAACCAGAAAGGAAGGGGTACGTGCATGACCCCACGTGTGAAACTCCGCAGCAGGCAAAGCCACTTTCGAGTGACAGAAAGCAGATCATGGGTGCCTGAGGCCGGGATGGGGAGACGGGTGGGTGGCAGAGGGCTGGGGGCCTTTTCTAGGAAGGCGACGCTCTTATGTCTTCACAGGGGTGGTTACAGGGGCATGAGCCCGTGTCAAAATTCATCAGACGGCACACTTGTTCGGGTTGACCCTCGGACAGCACAGGGTTTGGGGCGGTGGCCCTACACACAGTTGAAAATCCAAGTGTAACTTACCGTTATCCCTCCCTATCCATGGTCCCTCTGTATCCAAGGCACCGCGTCTGCAGATTCAACCCGCCCGGATGGTACAGGACTGTAGTGTTCACTATTGAAACAATCCCCGTACAGTGGACCCGTGCAGTTTAACATACGCGTGTGCAGGCAGCTACCCGGCTTCACGGATGCCATGTCCGTGTTTTCTGCCCCGCACCCTGGGAAGCTCCCTGGGAAGCTTCTCATCCCTCGTGGCCAGTGCCGCACCTCACGTATTGCAGCCTTTGAGTAAGTACCAGCAGTACCCAGATTTTACTGTTCAGAAAATGGGGTCCCAAAGAGGCTAAAATTTCCTGGAGGTCAGCAAACCAGTAAATGGCAGGGATGGGATTTGAATCCAGGCAGTCTGGCATCAATGACCCTGATCTTCACAGTCACATGATTCTGTGTCCAGTTAGCCTTCCATCCAGCCATCTGTCCATCAAGAGTCCCCCCAGCCATCCTGCCAGCCCCCCATCCATCCACACACCCAACCATCCAGCCATCTGTCTGCCCAGCCGTCCTTCCATCCAAACATCCTTCCACCCAGCTGTGCACCCACTGAGCCATTCAACCAACTCAACCAACCAGCCATCATTCATCAAAACAAACCACACTTATTGGCCGCCAGCTGTGTGCAAGGCCCTGGAGACGTGACAGTGAACACACACTCCTCACACTCCAGGAAGCTGTAGTCCGCAAGAGGAGACTGACGTGACAGTGGACCTTGGCGGGTGAGCGGGCGTGAGCCAGAGTGTACACAGGGACACAGCTGTTGGCCAGCGGAACTGGCTCCACCTGGAGTGAACTGTCCTTGCACATGGAAGCCAGAGCTTGGCCTGGAGGGCCTGAGAATTTGCTGAAAGTCCTGCCCTGCTGGGGCTGACCCAGGAGTGAAATTGTGAAATCATGCAGCTTGCCCGCAAACCTCTCCCTCTGTTTGGAAAGTTCCAGCACCCACACCAGGGGCTGTCACGCCATCCTCTGAACGTCAGAGCCTCCCACAGAGACTTCCTGACCTCCAGAAGGCTCTCCCTGTCATAGCTTACTTGTCCCCTGCTCCAGACCTCAAGTCCCTGCCTGTGCTGATGACAGTGGGCGTTGGCGACTTATTCAGCTAACCCCCGTCCCTGTTAATATACTAATGGCGGTCACCCCGTTAGAGTAGCAGAAGGTTACCACCCAGGAAAAAGGCCCCGTTCCTCAGAAGGTCTTGAAGGGGATGTGTCACGTGGTGGTGTTTCAGGCACCAGACTGGACAGTCCGCTTCAGGGATCAGCCTCTCAATTTCCTTCCGGGAACTATTCCTTCCCCACTCTCACTCCACGAGACTCAGGTGGTGGATGGCACCACTCGACTCCCATTTCAGGGGTGAACACAGGACCCAGACAACCCAAGTCACAGTGATCGGTTGGGAGATGTCACATGATGGGCCAGTAAGCATCAACCCCAGGAGGTCGCGGGGACAACAGAATAGAGCACACTCTTCACGTTTGCATCACGAGACTGGTGGAGTGTAGTCAGAGCTTCCAGAGGCCAGGACGTGGGGGAAAACTCTGTAAATGAAAACAACCTAGAGCAAAGTAGAACCCGGGAAGGGAGAGAGGCAGACTGCCACATTATTCAAGCACCTGGATCGAGCTGTACTTGAACTCCTAGGACTGCGTCCTCATGTTATTTGAGTCATAAAGACTGTTCTCTTTAATTTAAATGCAAAGTGAGTCTCTGTCACTTAAAACGGAGAGAACCTTGAGTAGGGGGGATCACACAGAAACACAACACGCAGACTGAAGCCCTGACGTCACTCCCTCTGAGAACGTTCCCCAACGCCATCCTCTTCTCTTCCACGTAGATACAGCACCCCTCCAGGAGGGTCTGCAGATGCTGCTTCTGGTAGTCGTGTGACCCAGAGCAAGGCACTTCCCCTCTCCCAAGCTTCCTATCCTCATCTATAAAGGGTGGGTAAAACTAGCAGCCACGGCGCACCGCAGTGTCGCTGGAGAATCGGCGGGCTGCTGCAGGGAGGCTGTGCAGAGCTCACCTGCAACCTGGACACGCGAATGCGGGGGAGGGGGCTGACGCAGGCGGCGACCTCGTCCCTGGGCCCTGACCCACTCTGGTCACCGCAGTGACTGTGCTGTTCTCTGTTTAGGCTTTGCAACCCCAGGGCATCTCATTTCCTCAGTGAAGCCATGCGCTTGTCAGCTTGTCATTATCATTTCAAATGAGTGAAATTAGGCAACGTGTACACATAGGTCAGCTTCCTCTCCCGATGTCAAGGAGAGAAGTGGAGCAGGGGCTGGGAGAGTGAGAGTCTGGAAGGACATGACCAGAGAGCTAAAGGTGAATTATTTCTGGGTGATGGGATTTCAGACGATTTTAATTTAATTCCTTATGCCTTTTTGCTTAGCATTTTCCCAGTTTTCTGTCAGGAAGGTGTACCCCTTTTCTAATCAGACCAAAACTGAATTTTATTTTAAAGGAAAAAAGGAATTTAAAACAGAAATAGCCTGGACTTCAAAGTTGGCGGGAGGGAAGAAGTCGGCCACCGACATAATAGAACCAAGGAGGCGGGGATTTTCCTCCTGAGGCACACTAAGTGGTTGGCGTTCTCCTTGTCCTCTGGAATTTCGTTCTGCTGTACTTTATCTAACATGGCAGAGGACATGAGGTCTTCTTGCTAAGCCTGTAAAGAAAGTGGGCTGCTAGACCCCAGTACGGCCCGGGCGACAGAAAGGGACAAGCCGCCTCTACCCCGCCTCACTCCCCAACAAAGATGATCAGAGTTTTCCGATGATAAACGCTGCTGGTACAGAAGGAAGAGTTTTACCTAAATCTAGGCTGCAGACGCTGAGCCAGGAGCTCCAACGCTCTCCACACCCGCTTCCATGCAGACATGACTAATCGACCACCACACTCCTCCCGCCGAGTCTGGGCAGGGCTTTGTGGTGCTTCTCAGGAAGCCACCCCGGTGGATCGGGTTGGCATAGGGTGTGAGACGTGTGTACCCTCCCCAGGCCTCAGGGAGAGTGTCAGACTTGGGGAGTAAGTGCTCAGCCGGGGCGAGGCTGGGAGCCCCAGAGCCGAGAGCAGGCGGACCTGTTTTGTGGCTCAGGGCGGAGCCCGCTGCAGGATCACCTGGAGAGCTTGTGCGCAGATGCGTACAGTTACTGACTCAACAGGTCTGGGGTGGGGCCTGAGAACATGCATTTCCTGCAGGTTCCCGGGGGACGTGGATGCTGTTGGTCCAGGACCCCGCTTTAAGAATCACTGGATTAGAGCAAGAAGAACTGAGAATTGGTTACTTAGTGAAGGAGATTGACTAGGGGCCGGTGGTTCTCAACATTAACTGCGTTCATTAAATAAGCTGGGAAGCAACAAAGCAATCCGACCTGATTCCCCACCCCACCCTCGAGGCTTCGACTTGGTTGGTTTTAGCTGGGACCAATGTGGATCTCTTTTTCAAACCTCCTCAAGTGATTCAAAAATGCAGCTAGATTTTGAAACCACCACTCTAGACCTTTCTAAAGTATTAGGTTTCTATTTCCTTTACCTCTTGCTCCTTATGATGTCTTTTCCTTTTTACTTGTTTCTTTTTTGGGGCGGGGGAGGGTACACATTAGTTATAAGTGATCATGGCTATAACACATCAGCTCCTAAGATGGAGTTTGGTGGTGGACACTTAACAATTACTTGTTGAATGACTCATTCTCTGATGAGTGACACAGAGGTCCTAATATGGATCTAATAGGAACTACTGCATCTAATGGGGACTACTGAGATGACAGCCCTATAAAGTCTGAAGAAGGGATACACAGTCTTGTAAATCCAGAACGTGCTGTCTGGTCCACGAACAAGGTGGTTAAATTGGCCATATTGAAAAGCTTGTTATAATGAGTGTAACGGAAGGAAGGAAGGAAGGAAGGAGAGGGTGAAGAGAAGAAGGAAGGAAGGGGAAAAACACGGCAGGGAGGAAGGGAGAGGGCAGGAAGGAGGGAGGCGTTGTTCCGGAGCTCCCTAGCTGTGTTCTAAAGTTGCTGTCCCTCAGCTACCAGCTGACCCCTCAGCTGAAGTGCGCTCCCCCCGCCCCACCCCAGTCACTCCAAATCCCATGGCTCGGACCCCAGTCCCATGATAACCACACTGCATGTGCGCCGTGTGACCCTCCCCGCTCCCTCAGTCTCAGCTTTGAACCGCGCAGATGAGGAAAACGAAGCTCCCGCAGGCGACACTGGACAAAGCTAGGGTTGGAACCTATGATGGTTTGATTCCAAAGCCCAGTTCTTTCCAGGAAACCGAGCCCAAGGGAGCCCAGCTTCCACATGGAGCCGGAGTCCAGACTCCAGAGCCCAGGTCTGAGGGTGGAGCCTGCCAGAAGGGCCCCGGTCTGGAAGTGTCCACGAGGGAGAGGCAGACTGCACAGGGGCCTGGGCAGCACAGGTGGGGACCTGCCGCAGGTGCGGGCACAGGCAGGCCGGAGGGCTGCATGCGGGACCCTGGGCCGGGAGAGATGTCGCCTGTGTCACTCCCCCGTTATCCTCGCCCTGCGGGCTACCTGCATTCCAGGATGGCTGGAACGCCATCCAAGGGGGCAGAGGACAGGCCGAGATCCTTCTGGTGGGAGTGTGCCCCGAGGAGGAAGCAGGAGGAGGGGCTGGCAGGCCCCAGAGCCCCGCCCGAGGCCACACGCGATCGAGGGGCTATTTTTAGACCAATACCAATCTCTGCGCTAGGGCCAGGGCATGGCAGGTCCCTCCTCCCAGGGGCACTGCTGCAGGCCGGGGAGAGGGAGACCGCTGCAGCCCAATCACAGTTTTGGGGATTGAGTCGTCTTTCTCTAAATAAGTAAATTAGCTCTAATACCCTTATTTGCTATCAACCTTATAAACCTAATGCAAACCAGATGGGCCTCACTTCCCGAGCCCCCCATGCCGTGTGGCCCAGCCTCCTCGGGTCTGCCCGTGGCTAACTGGCTTCCTTGGCCCCCGTGCCCCTCCCTCCTCGTTCCCACCTTAACAGCCCCTCGGAAAGGAAAAGGCTTTTGGGTTGCTGCCCGCGCAAGAGGCTTCCTGGGGTCCTCCCAGGCCCTCCTGGGAAGCAGGCTCAGGAGCCAGAGATGACCCATTTTCAGGGTCAGCCCCGTGGTACCTTCCACTGCCCTGTCTCATACTTTATTATTTTGTAGTAAAAAAGCATTGAGCGTTTTTCTTCCTTATTGCCAAAGTAATGTTTTCATTTCCGACACTGAAGAAACATTTGAAAGAGACATAAAAAGAGGACAAATGCAAAATCGCCTATGATCTCTCCGTAGAGATAGTTAACGTTCTGGGAACCGGCCATCCAGACTTTCATCTCGAGCAGAGGTCGGCAAATTTTTTCTGTAAGAGGCCAGATAGTGAACATTCAGGCCTTCGTGGCTCGCACCATCTCTGCTGCAACCGCTGAACTCTGCTTGTAGAGTGCAAGAACAGCCAAAGGAACTATGCCAAGGAATGGCTGGGCTGTGTACCAATAAAACTTTATTTACAAAAAAATCCCACAGACAAACAGGCTTCGGGCCACACTGAGCCCAGGAGCCGTAACTTGCTGACCCCTGCTCTGGGTCAGTGCCGTACGACAGAAACAAAGTCTGAGCCACGCTGTAACTAATGTTTTCCAGGAGCCCGTTAGAGAAAGTAAAAAGCAGGTGAAATTAGTATTCATAATAGGTTTTACTTAACCCAATATAGACAAAATACTATTTCAGCATGAAACACAATTTTAAAAACTTATCAATGAGATGTCTTACATTTTTTCGGTCCCAAGTCTTCAAAATCCAGACCTAATTTCACGCTGCCAGCGCATTTCAATTCAGAATAGTCACATTTCAGAAGTTCAGTAGCCACGTGTGGCCGGTGGCCACTGTGCTGGGTGGTGTGAGACGACACCCCGCTTCACCTCCCACTTGGCTTTGCAAGGCGGCATCCTCCACTCGTTCCATACCTGGGCGCAATCAGCTACGTAGCCTCTCTCGGTTCTAGTTCCCTCATCTGTCAAGTGAAGACTGTAAATGCACATCTCTTAACGTTGGTGTAAGGACCGAAAGAGAAGATGCTTAAAAGGCCAGCCTCGGGTCTGGGGAACGACAGATATCCCATAAGTGTAAACTCTTCGGTTAGCTGTTGGTGTGAAGGCAGAGGCAGAGAAAAGCTGGTTCTTGTCGGCATTCTCAGCGTCCCCATCACCAAGACCGCGAGGGCCTTCAGCCGTCAGCCATCCAGCCCCCGTCGCCATGTAGGGAGGGGCCCGCCTGACGTTAAATGACTTCTCCGAAGTCGCTCAGCCAGAAAAACCTAGAAGCCATTAGTAATAACGGGTACCTAAAGCACTTCAAAATGTAGTCTTTTTGTTCATCAAAAATTCAATGAACTTGAAAATCAACGAGTATTATTTACTACCTTAATAGATTAAACGAGAGAAGGCATAGGATAATTTTAGTAGATGCTGAAACGGCATTTGACGAAATTCAGTATCCATTCACGACCAAAAAGAGAAGTAGGAGTACAAGGGTACTTTGGGACAGAAAACCCACGGTTAACATCGGACTTAACAGTGAGAGGCTAAGACCGGGGACAGGGCGAGGAGGACTTCTCCCACCAGTCCTGTCCCCATCTTACTGGAATCCTGGCCAGTGCAGTAAGGTCAGAAAAAGCAATAAAGAGCATATGCAGACTGGAAAGGAAGAAATAAAACTGTCTTTATTTGCGGTTGACGTGATTATCTATTCAGAAAATCCCCCAAAATCTTTAAATATATATATATATTTTAGAAGAAGTAAATGAGCTTTAGCGAGGTCACAGGACACAAGGTCAAGATATATAAAGAACTCCTAAAACTCAACAATTTGACACATACCTCACACTTGACCCAAAAAGTAGCTCAAAATGGATCACTCACCGACATGTAAGATGTAAAGCCGTAAAGTTCCCGGGAAGGAAGCACATAATAAAAGCTACATCACCTTGTGTTTGGCAATGAGTGTTTAGATATGGCACCAAAAGCACAATCTGTAAACGAACAAAATGAACACATCGTCCCGGATCAAAGTTAATAGCATTTACTTTATGAAAGACGATGTTAAGAGAACGAAAAGACAAGCAAGAGACTTGGAGAAAATACTTGAAATCATATATCTGATAAAAAGGACTGGTATCCAGAATATATAAAGAACTCTTAAAACTCAACAATAAGAAAACAAACCAACCAAATAAAAATGGGCAGAAGATCTAAACGGACGGACACAGCTTCACCAAAGGAGATATACGGATGGCAAATAAACATGAAAAAGATGTTCAGCGTCGTGTGTCGTTAAGGAAATGCACGTTAAAACCCAAAGAGATATCGTGACGTGCCTCTCAGAATGGCTAAAATCCAAAAACCTGACGCGAATTCCCATTCCCTGCTGGTGCCGCAAAATGACACCGTCGCCTTTGAAGACCGCTTGGTGGTTTCTTGTACGGTTAAACATACACTCATTATACAGCCTAGCAACTCTGCTCCTAGGATTCATGTCATTGCCATGAGGGTCTGTCAATTAAATGTCAGGGCCACGAGGTGGGAGTCCCACTGGCAGGTGGTTGGGCGCAGAGAGCCGGAGTTTGAGTTTCCTGAGCCCCCAGCCCACCCGCGTGGACTCTGCACACCTCACCCCTGCAGCGCAGTCCTGTTTCTCTTCGTAGAGTCCTGTTATCTGTACAGTTTCTCCCGAATTTATAACTTGTAATCAACTCAGCCTATTTCTCCTGACTCATCTTGTAACTTCCCACCCCAGACGCCCCTCGGACGACTGTTATCAGTGCCACACACGGGTTTCAAAGTTTTCTTGACGCTGGGCTTCTCAGAACCTTGCTGCTCTGGACAGCACGTGACCGGCCGGCAGGGAGACGAGGATAAAGCGTGCAATTTGTTCAGACTTATCTGACCACAAAGCGGTTTTTTCCCACCGAGCCTTTCATGGGATTTGAAGGTGGTAGTTGAGGGTGCGGGATCCTCACCGAGCCCCCCAGCGGTCCTCCAGATGGGACTTGTTATCAGTCCCATTTTGCAGATAAGGAAGTCGAGACCTGGAGAAGTTAAGAGACTTGGTTTGTTCGAGGCCACGAGTGCGTAAACGGACCGGATTCTGACCCACGTGTCCAGGCTCCACAGCCCACCTGGGGCCTAGCCCACCTTCCCTTTGGGGTCCCGTCCCAGCCTGCAGGGAGCTTTCGGCCACCCAGGCCCTCTCCCACCTTCAGCTGCCCAGTCACCCCATCGCCGATGCTCTCAGACCCACCGCCGTACGAGGCTCATAGGGGCACCCTCCCGTCCAAGATGCCAGCACCCCGGAGCTTGGCCTTCTGCCCGGCGGGAGCTGCAACTACCAAGACTTGTCTGGGAGTCCTGAGGGTCCAGATGCTCCAGGAAGCTGACCTGTTGTCAAACTTGGTGGAGGCCTTTTTGGGAAAATGAGTCAGAGCCGTGTCCTCCCGAAGGGCCAGAGGTCCCAAGCCTGCCAGCATCGCTGGGGCTCCAGTCTCCCTGGGTCTGGAGAAGGCCAAGGGCCGTGGGCAGGCGCGGTGTGGGAGGCCGGCTTGCAGGCTGTAGCCGGGTTTGCGCTTATCACGTCTGTGGGCACCCTGGCCCTCTGTGTTTGCTCCGAGACCTCAGGAAAGTGCAAGGTCTTTCCTATGCTCCTGGCAGCCTCTTGTGTCCTGGTAAGTGGGGCCACCCAAGGCCATGGCCTTATCTGGGACCCGGCACTCTTCCTGGCCCTTGAGCTCCTGGGGAGCCCCTTTGCCCAAAACCCGCAAGAACCCTCAACAGCTCCCCTCTCAGAGGCCTCACTTCCGTCCGGGTAAAAAAGACCCGCATCAAATTTCTTCTGGAAGCACACCATCCTGTAGGGGAGCCGAGAGAGGGAGTGGGAACTGAGCTCATGGCGGAGATGGAATTCTCCAGACAGAAAAGGTGGAAGTGAGTAAGTTGTTATCAGTTTCCTTAACTGTAGAACGGGGCTAAGGTGGCTCTTATGTGGGAGGCTAAATCGTGAAGACAGACGAGGCCATAGACACACAGCTCTTAGAAGAAAGCAGGGCACAGGGTCACCCTACACCTGATCATCATGGTGACTTAACCGCTTTAATAGTGACCATTGTAACGATGGCAACGTGCTCATCACAGCACGCCCACGTCACGCATGTGCCACACACGCTGCTGGATCCCCCCCCGCTTCATCCCGCCCCTGCTCTGTGACGATGAACGTTGCTGGCCCAGCTCCCCCGCCCCGGCCTTCTGCCCTCAGACTCTTGCACAATTTTGCCGTGTCCGGGGAGGAGGAGTTCAGGAGAAATCCAGACCTCCCCCCGCGGACGTCTGTCCACATCCCAGGGGAGGCAAGGAGGACATCTGGTGAACTGAGTCAGCTTCCCCGGCCTCAGCTCCTGCCCTTGGTGCTGCCTGGCCTCGGGCAGGGGCTCAGATGGCCCCGGACTCAGTTGCCTCCGTAGAGATGAGGGTTGTTTTAAGGATTAAGAGTTTGGATAAAGAGCACAGAGCCCATGAAGTGGGCTGATAACCTCTGAAAATCTATGTCCAAACCCCGGAATCTGTGGATGGGACCTTTTTTGGAAAAAGGTCTTTGAGGGGGCGATTAAGTGAAGGATCTCGAGGTGAGATCCTCCTGGAATATCTGCGTGGAGCCTACAGATCTAATGACAGGTGTCTTAATAAGAGAAGAGCAGGGAGAGTTTTGTGACAGGCACACAGGGGGAGACCACGTGAGGACGGAGGCAGAGACTAGAGCCGTGTGGCCACAAGCCAAGGGACACCCAGAGCCCCCAAGAGCTGGAAGCCACGGGAAGGACGCTTCCCTAGAGCCTCCGAGGGAGCCAACCCCTTGATGTCCCACCTCTTCCTTCCAGAACTGGGAGAGCACATTTGTGGTGTCATAAGCACCCCGGCCTGGGCCCCCCAGTTTTGTTACAGCAGCTCAGGCCGCTCCCGGCACGTGGCTCACGCTCAGTAAGCGGCAGCTGTTGTTCCATCAGCGGGTGTGTCTCCGGTACCTGCGTGCCTCCACCCCCAGCCTGGCACCCGGGACGCAGCGGCGACCACTGTTGGCATCACCGTTAGTGACACCGCACCGTGGGTTCTTCTTAGCCATCTTAGTGAACACCCTCACGGCCGAGTCCAAAACACAGCAGTCTTACCCGCACGCCAGCACAGTGGAACCCAAAGCCCAAACATCCCCGTTCCCTCCATCCAGTTGCCTCAATCCTCAGGGCTCCGCACACCTTGCAGGCTCTTCCAGCCTGGAATCTGAGATGAGCCTTCAGCTCCCAAGGCAAGGGCCCAGGAAGCACGGGACCCGGTTACGCACGGCCGCGTAGTCAGAGGATGCGTCAGATCTTGGGTAAGCTGGGGTCCCCCAGGTCTACAGAGAATTCTGGAGTTTCCCACTTCCCAGTTAGGGTTCAAGCTGCCCCCTTGGACTGGAGAGCTCAGGAAACCAGAGACCTCCGAGATCACAAGACCTTGAGATCCTTGTCAGCAAGGAGGAAACCAGAGAGGTGCCTGGGCTCCCGTCACCCATCCCACTAAAGGCCTGTGGCGCTCACACCCCCAGAAGCCAACTAGAGCCAGGCTGCTGGGGTCAGTGACACTGCCTCCCGGGCCTCAGTTTCCTGACCTGTAGAATGGGCTTATCAGGAGCGCTTCACCTGCAAAGCACCTGCACGTTGGATAGTATTATATCATCTGCATTAAATTGTGGAGGTAGACACCAAAGTCTGTTCAGGTCAAGTACACCCTGATTCTAAGAGAAGCATCCACTGGCTTTTTCCTCCCAGAGAAAAACCAAATCAGTCCTCCTGGATGTGAGTCCTGAGATCCCGGAGAAGTGACTTGAGCGGGGGCTGGCCCAGGAGTGACTGAGTCCTCCCGCGGCTGCCCTCCACCAAGCCCGGCGGTGACTTAATCCGTCCCACATGGAGCCCTGGTAGGCGCTGACCTTTGCCCATTAACCCCGAGCCCCGGCTGCCCTGGCGGAGAACTACCGTCTGTCCCCGATAACCTCCCCAGCATAATTCAACCGGCCTCGCACAGGCTGCAGAGATGGGCCGATAACGCCGCCCCTTCTGGGGTCAAGGTAGCGGGGCACGGCTGCCAGCCCTCTCTGCCTGTAAAAAAAAAAAAAAAAAAGCCCATGTCACGGGGCCCCTCGGAACAGATCCTGCCACACTTTCAAACGCCTTCTCTCTGGAAACCTGGAGGAAACAACAGAAGGCGTGCGGGACTGCAAGGAGACGCCATCCTTGCAGCCGCTGGCCAAGCCTGCCCCAGAGAAGTTTCTCGCACACTCCTGAGCCCTGGGATTTGGCCAGGGAGGCACACCATGGCGCTGGCCTTGCCTGTTTTTTTCAAATATAAGTTGTAAAAATGGACCCAGGGTAGTAAGGGAGAGGCCCAGGGACTGAGGCCACAGCCGTCTTCCCCAGGGAGCGGTGCAGGGCCCTGAAGCTCTCGGCATGAAGACGGGCGGTCGCCACATCGCAGGGGCTCCGGGAACTCAGCTCGGGAGCCACCAGGCCCGGGTCCAAGCCCAGCTCCCCACCCCCACCTGAGCAACCTTGGGGGAGTCACGTGGCCTCTCTTGGCCTCAGTTTTCTCATCTGTAAAATGGGGATAATGGGTGGGGGTTGGGGATTGGCACTCCTAGAAGCTCCCAGCGCAGAAGCTAATGGGGTAATGGTTCAATCAGTAGCACCTCCCGCTCCTCCCAGCCTCACCTGAGTCACCCCGAAGGCAGGAGAGCCAGGACATGACACCGCAAGGCCGGCCAACCCCCTCGGGCCTGGATCCCCGCAGGCGACACTGCAGGAACAAGGTCTCCCCCCAGCCCTGCCTGACTCCCCCATCTGGGCCCCGCTTCTCACCTGTGAATGCGGGGTCACGCCACATGTCCTCTGAGCCTCTCCACCGTGAGCCCCGACCCCATGTGTCCTTTCTGGGGAAACCCAGATCCAGGGAGAAAAGAGCACGTCCACCGGGCGTGATTCAAAGCCCCAGAGCGTCGGTGGATGTGGAGGAGGGCGCCGTCTCAGGGTGAGGGCCGTGCCTGCCTCTGGGAGTCCCGGTGTCCTCACCACCACCCCAGGCTGGCCACCGGGACTGGTGCCAACACGGCGAGGCATCACCCGAGACAGTGCGCGCTGCCCTCTCCCGCGGGTGGAGGCGGGCGTGCCCTCAGGAAGCAGTCAGGTCTTGGATACCTGGACGTGGGAAGCAGGTAAAATGGACCTGAAAACGTGGACGTGGCTTTGGAGCTGGCTAGTGGGTAGAGGCTGGGAGAACCTCGAGGAGCTTGATGGGAAAAGCAAGATGGCCTGGAACTGACTTTTGACGGAAATGTGGACATTGGGGGCAGCCGGCGAGGACTCAGAAGGGGGGAGGTACGGGGGAGGCAGCCTGTCTCGTCTGAGAGAAGACCTGCACCCGTGAGCAGGCTGGCTGTGCCTCTGGAGCCCAAGCCTGCCCTGCATCTCGTTCCTCTGGGCCTGAAAAAGCACGAGATGAAGGAAGGAAGGAGGAATGAGGTTGCAGGAGTCCAAATGCCGTGAAAAACCACACCCAGGCCGGTCTTGGCCACGGAACCGCAGCGGCAGGAGCTTCCGGAGGACGCCGTGTTGGGCTCGTTCTGGTTCCAGAATAGAGAGAAGGGGGCCACTTTCTGTGAACCCACTTTGCCAGTCTGGACTGAGCAGTTTAGAGACTTGCTACTCAGAATGGGGTCCCTGGACCAGCAGCTGCAGCATCACCGGGAAGCTCGCTAGAAATGCAGAGTCTCGGGCCCCACCCCAGACCCTCTGAATCAGAGACTCTGAGGGGGGTCCTGCGACCTGTGTTCTGACAGCCCTCCTCCAGGCGCGGATGCCATAAACCACTGAGAAGCTGTGCTATAGCCATCGGAACCCCAGGGAAGTTGAGGGGGCCTCGTCCCAGACCTGCTATTGTCGTTGTAACATGTGGGGTTTTCTGTTTCTATGTACGTCTTGAACCCGTTTAGCAAGAGAAAAATATATTTGGACTTAAGCGTATGTATGTATGAATACATATATAAAATATAAACATATATAGGAATATATATATTTATAAATCCAGTATTCATAAGATTTCTTGATAGAAAGATTCTCTTTTATAGGAATTTAACTCGTGAGTGGTCTTTTCAAAAATGCTGAGCAGTGGGCTTCCCTGGTGGCGCAGTGGTTGGGAGTCCGCCTGCCGATGCAGGGGACGCGGGTTCGTGCCCCGGTCCGGGAGGATCCCACGTGCCGCGGAGCGGCTGGGCCCGTGAGCCGTGGCCGCTGGGCCTGCGCGTCCGGAGCCTGTGCTCCGCAACGGGAGAGGCCACAACAGTGAGAGGCCCGCGTACCGCAAAAAAAAAAAAAAAAAAAAGCTGAGCAGTAATGTTATTGTTCAGCAGCTCCACGTTCATTTAGCTTTGATTTTTAGAATGCTTTTTTGAGGTATAAAGTACGAACAGAAAAGTGCGTTAACCACGAGTGCAGGGATGGGTGAATCCTCGTGAAGTAGCCCGTCATGTACCCAGCCCGCAGACCAGGAGACAGAAGGTGACCCGTCGACCCCCAAACCCCCCTCGCGGCCCCCGCCAGTCACTGCTGCCCACTGGGACCCGTGATCCTGACTTTGACAGCCTCGTTTCGGCCTCCCACCGTTTCTCGTTCAAACAAGAAAAGTGTGAGGAAGTACGTCAACGTTCTGATTTCTCCCACACAACTTTTTAGACACGGCTACAACAACATCTATTTAAATTTATTGCAAAAGACAATGTCAGCCCCCGCGTTGCTGGGCACCCCTTCTGTCACTGTAACCTGGGATCCCTGCTCTGGACGGCCCCTCCCTCCCTCTGGCCTGTGCTCTGTGTGCCCAGAGCCTCCTCCGTTTGTTCAGGGACCGGACATCCTGATGCAGGAGGACACGGGTCGGAGTTCCATTCCCATCTCCACCATTCGGCACGTCACAACTTGTCTGACCCTCAGTCTCCTCGCCTGCAAAACAGGCATCCTAGCAGGACCTCCCTCCCAGGGGGCTGTGAAGGTTCAGTACATGAGCTGGTGTGGAAGAGCGGGCAGCCCAGCCCCTGCGGAGGGGACACCGGCGCCGGCGGCTGGCCCTGGGAGCAGGGGCATAGCTGCCTGCTTGAACCCCAGCTCCCTCAACTGCGCCATGGGCCTGATGACAACTCCCCGTACAGGGTTACCGGGAAGAGCGAGGTCTGTAAAGCGTCTGGCACGTAGGGAGTGAGTGTGGCTGCCACCATTTGCTATTTATTTATTTTATTATTGTTATCGACATCTACCTGGCTGAGGGCCGCCCCCTCGAGGCAGGTGGAGGTCACCCACAGGGCAGCTGGGGAGGTCTGGCCCCCGGCCACCTCCCCTCCTTCCGGGAGATAAAGTCCATCACGGACCATCTGGGCTGGGACGTGTCCGTCGTAACCTCTAGGAGAGCAGATGTGTCATCAGCCAGAGGCCAGCTCCCTGGGCGGCAGATAACCCAGAGACCCCTCGTGGACGGCTCTCACCCACGGAGGGGCCGGGAGGCACCCCCCGCCCGCCTCACGTGTCCCCATGCAGATCCCGTCAGCCCCGGCCTCCCCCGGTCCCGCCTCCCCGCCTTCAGCTGGCCACCGCCCAGCAGCAGGAGATGCTCAAAGACATTTGTTTGATGAGTGAGCCAGAGGGACGCTGGGTCCCCTCGGCCACTTGGCCCATTATAAATCACCACCTTCCCAGTAACCCCATCTTTCCTCTGCCTAGGACGCCGGCCCCAGGAATTCCACCTGCCTTTTGAGGTCAGCTGAGTGTGTGGTCCAGCTACCCAAAGTCTAGCTGTGTGTTCTCAGAAACTCTCCAACCAGGAAGCAAAGGTGTATCTGTTGTCCACCTCAAGTTATTTAAGAGGCAAAAAAAGCTGGGACAACGGAAGCCTCACAGTAATGGCGATGGCGATGATCCTCACGTCGCCCACTGTCTCAAGGGGCCAGTCTGCCAACAGTGGGTTAAACGATATTGATTAGTTGTGTTTAATTCCGTCCACTGGAAGCCGTGCAGCAGGGCCGTTTGTGTGGCCTGGCCTGCCACAGCGCAGACGAGCACCATTGCCGTTTGGGATGACAAAACCTCTCCAAAAGCCAGAGGTGGCGAGGCGGGCACAGGACGGGGGGCCTGAGAGGGGAGCGAGGGCATCTCAGGCCCAGGCTGAGGGCAGCCACCGCCGGTATGACTAATGGACCGGCTCGCAGGCTCCAGGCCAGATAAACGCATCCCCTGTCCAGGCCATTTTTCCTCCGCTATCTCTTGTTGAGGCCACACTAACAACCCCGTCAGCCCGCCGAGTGATGGATGGCCTCGGGAAGGCCCCGGCACACCCCTCATGCCGACCCTTGCAGGGGCTTTGCAGAGCCCGCCTGCGAACCTTCAAGACTGGTTCTCTTTGGCGTGAAAAGTGAGCACCACAGACTGGAGCTTCTCACCCCCCACAGACACCTATGCACACACACATGTGTGCACGCACACACACGCACACACCACTGCGTCCGCTCAGCCAGGTTTTACAGCTTGGAGCTCTGCAAGCTCAGCTCCCAGGAACCTGCCTGAGATCACGACACCAGACACTGAGCTTCTTACTGACCCTTCGTGGGTCTCTATAGGGGTCGTGCTCAAGTTCCCAAGGGGTCAGGGTGTCCACAGACGATTTTGGACGAGGAGGCAAGCTGACCACCACCTCCCGGGGAAGGCCCACACCGGCCCACCTTGGTCTGTCCAAATGCCAGATGACTCAGACCCCACTATTTCCTGGGGAAAGTTGGCCAGCGGTCCGTGTGCCCCCAAATCCTCAAGGGCGGTCAGAAACGGGAGAGCAATTACAAAGCCTCACGCCAAACACTCCACCTTCAGGCCGTAAACTTCCTGTCGAGCAAAATAGAATGAGCTGCGCGGGCTCCAGTTACAAACTGAATGTGGAAGCGTCACGCGGCCACACTGGATAAACAGTGGGCTCCCCGTCTATCCTGACCTCTCTGCGTCCCATCCGTGCCCGTCTCAAATCCCACCCCTCGCCCCGGCCGTCTCCGGGGAAATGACAAACACCGGATGGAACCGACGGGACCCCGGAGGCCGGATGCCCACCGTCCAGGACTGTTTATGCCTGAGGCCGTCCTGGAAGAAAAATGTGAGAACGCCTTTTCGGAACATGGTGGCCAAGCGAGGTCCGACCGGGTGCCAGGGAAGGCCATACAATAGGGGCAAGTGCGTAGCGGAAGGATAGGGCTGGGTACGGCCGCCACGGGGACGGAGTGGGGCCGACGGGGCCCTTCCCTCCTCTCTCTGTCCAGATGCTGCAAAAGCCTCCCAGGGCCTGTTCCCCTACCTGGTACCCAGGGTTTGACCTCCCTCGACCCAGCAAGTCATGGGAACCAAATCCAGCTTCCCGCTGACTGGCCGTAAAAACACCGAGGTTTGGGCAGCGGACGTTCAAGATGGACACACAGTTTCCTTGCGAGAGTTATGGGTACCAGTCCTTTCTAGAAGCAGGCTTTTTATTTTATTTCAGCTCAAATGCATTGTTCGTTCAGAGGTAGGCAAGTTTCTCCAAAAAGAGAGGTATTGCTGAACTCTGCGGCCATGTCCGCAGCTCAGACGATGCTCGTCACAGAAGCCTCAACTTTTTAGCAAGGAGGAATCACGAGGCACGTGGCTTCCCAAGGATCTGCAGGAGAACCAGGCACCTTGGCAGTCGCCATGACTAGTCTCACATCTTAATAAGAACCAAATTTCTGGGGATATCAACCCAGAAAAAAAGCCAATCTATCAGTGAAAGCCCCACCACGTACAAAGTGCTGCACGTAAGACTCATCAATGCCCGAGGGAAAAGCTGGTTGCTTCTGTGAACCAGGAAAACTCATATCGGATTTCCAGAAGACTAGCTTTGGGGGCGCTTCAGATACTGTGTTTCAAGTAAGGGCTCTGCCTTTTTAGTAGCTACGTGACTGCGGCCGCATGATTTCGCCCATCTGCCTGGATCTTCTCGTCTGGGAAATGGAGAGAGTAATCGTGCCTTCCCCTCTTCAAGGGTCGGTTACGAAAACTGAATGACAAGATGCACATGAAACTCATAGCCTTGCTCTCGGCCTCATAAGTCTGCACTGGGGAGTGGAGGTCTGGGGGCGAGCTGTGTCTAACAGACCCCAACCAACAAGTCCATATTCTCCTTCATAGAAGTCCAAGCTCTGTTCCACAGAGCCCACAGGGGGCAAGGGTCCCTCCATCCTGCTCTTCCCACACCTCGTGTGTCCTCACCCGCTGGGTCCACAGTGGCTCCTCCACAGTACGGCCCGAGGGGAGGGATACAGGGACCCCGGGCAGATGCAGAATCACATCGTCACGACACACTGGCCAGCGCCCATTCACACGACCACACCCAGCTGCAGGGGAGGCTGGAAAGCGAAGTCTTTATTTGGGGCCATCATTTCCCTTGCTCAAAATCGGGGGGTGTTATTATATAGAGGAAGGGAAGATGGATATTGGGGGCCTACAGGCAGTCTAGTTACTCTATGAGATAAGTATTGTTAGCTCCGTTTTACAGATGAAGAGGCCAGAGAGGCTCAGAGAGGTGAAGTACATTTCTCCGAAGCACACAGCTTTGTCAAACGTCCAGCCTTACCCACTGGGCTACACCGCCGCCTCAGCAATGGCCAGAAGGGGGCATGTTTTCTCCACGCGAACTCATGGAATCTCATTGAACGAACAGTGTGGTCATCTGGGGGCAGAGTGGGCTGCAGGCCGACATCCGCACGTCATCCGGGCCTTCCAGGAAGAGACCACAACTCCCCAGGCCAGGCAGGGCGTCTTCGGGAATGCAGCTGCTCCAAGGTGGGAGCCGCCCAAGGAGGCCCCTTCCACACTGGCCATTTTTTTTCAGCGTCTCAAGGGATTAAGATAGCAGAGAGGGAGCCTCTCCCGGAGAGCTGAGGCTCCCTCACCCGGCTCCGGCCCTCAAGCTCTCCTCCCCCGGCCTCGCTGGCAGTGTCCAGTGGGGCGGCGAGGCCCGGCAGGGGCAGACCCTTGAGCCCTGCCCTCGTCTAACGCGCCGACGTGGGCCGGGGGCTGCTCACACACTGCACGCGGTGCCAGACGCCCCACACGCGTCGTTAGCCCACGAGGACTGGCAACAGCTCCACGAAGCAGGCACTGCCGCCACCCCATCCCCAGCAAGAAAACAAGGCCCGGGTGACGGAGGCGGCCCGCGAGGGGCTTGGAATCCGGGTCGCCGGGCACCTTTACGCCAGCCTCATCCCACTGTCTTCTTCCTCGAGGTAAAGCTCAGCGGAACTGCGGCTCAAGGCAACCTCCCGGTAAAGGCTTTGACACAGGAATTCTGGAGGCACCTCGCGGACAGGTCTCAGACTCCACGAGATTTAGGTTCACGTGAACACTGTTGCCACGCTGGGTGTTAGGCCTGGACGGCCTGTGTGCAAACCTTGCCTCTGCCCTTCCTGGCCGTGCTTCGTCTGCTAAGACACGTCACCCTCTGGACCACAGTGTCCTCATCTGTGACATGGGCAGGAGAGCGACTGCTGGTTAGGGCTGCTGGGAGAAAGCTGTCTCTTCAGTAGTGGCAGCGGTGGGCATTGGTACCTTTGTGTTTTTCTTGACTTTTTTCTTTACATGCGAAATGAGATCAAAAGTTAAAATAATTAAATGCGTGAGAAAAGAGGTGGAGGTCAATCTACAGATTAAAGGCGACTTAGATGAGATCGTACCCCATCAGAGCGGAAACCATGGCATCACCTTTCTGTCTACCTGGTGATCGCAGAACCCTACAAGTGCATGGCTGGCAGAAAAGAAATACAGCTGAAGTTTTAAAACTTCTTGAAACTTAAAGCACAGTTCTAGCCCTCAGAGAATCTGGTCTGGGACACAGATAACCCCAACCCAGCGAGAGGGGGCAGGAGGGCGATGCTGAGACCAGCCCTCGAGCCTGGATGGCCCTCCTGTGAGGTCATAGGGGAGGCCTGGTTCCCACACTGTTACCTCCTCAAAACAAAAAGTGCCTGTTGGGCTTCTCTGGTGGCGCAGTGGTTGAGAGTCCGCCTGCCGATGCAGGGGACGCGGGTTCGTGCCCCGGTCCGGGAGGATCCCGCGTGCCGCGGAGCGGCTGGACCCGTGAGCCATGGCCGCTGAGCCTGTGCCTCCGGAGCCTGTGCTCCGCGACGGGAGAGGCCACAACAGTGAGAGGCCCGCTTACCGCTAAAAAAAAAAAAAAAAAAAAAAAAAATAGTGCCTGTTGCAGGGACCTCACTTCCCCCGTGAGGAGACTGAACCTCAGGGGTGCCAGGGTACGGGTCACCCCCTCGTCAGTGGCGGCTGGGATCACACCCCCAGTGTTGTCCGTGCAGAGCCCCCTGTTCCCAGGAGGACCAAGGTGCCAGACGGCGTGCCTGAGGTGTCCGACGACACGTACGGAGACTCACGTGGGGGAAGGGGGACTTGCGTCCATCCCAGCGGCCAGGGAGCCGCCGTGTGTATCCACCCGCTCCCACCTGTACTGGGCTCAGGGTGGGAAGCCAGCCGTCCAGCTTGAGGGCCGAGGGGATGTAGGCGGGGCTGCCCCGCGTGAGCCCACACACCTACGCCTGCTTCTGCACCTGCGCTCTCGCTCTTTCCGCCCCTCTCCCCAACCACAGTTTCCTAAGTCGTAATATCCTTGATAACAATAGAAGAGCAACAAAAGTCACTGAGTTTTTTTAAAAAACACAAGGAATGTTTGCCCAGAACTTCTCCCCAGAAGAGCTGGCTCACAGTGGGGCGCCTGGGCGCAGCCTGGACGCGGCCTCCCTCCAACCAGGTCCCGCCTCTGGCCACACTGCCCCACCCTGCTTCCGTGGCCCATCAGGTGACACGTCATTATGTACTTGAACAACAGTGGTGTCCATCAGCAGCCTGAGGCCGCCGCTGCCTGGCTGTGATGACGCGGTCCTGACAAGGCCCGTTTTAGACAGAAATGCCTCACTCTTGGTGATCAGCCTTGGACTGACCCTCATGTGGGAGTTTTTGCGTTTTTCGTTTTGGGTCATTGAAATTATTATTAAACATCGCCCGGGCAGGGAGTGAGGGGAGCATTCACGATGCAGTGAGTGTCTGGGCTGTGGGGGGGCTGCAGTCCCACGAGTTCCTTCTCTTCCTGGGCCCCGACTAACCTTGGGATGCCCCACAGCAGTGAGAATGCGGCGTCAGGCCAACCCAGAGAATTCCAAACCAGCTCCTGGCAGGTCTGGGGAGCCATTTGTGCGTTTGCCCCCGGCAGAGAACCGGAGTCATCCCCTGAGCAGAATAAATGGAGAGCCACTTCCTGGAACTCTGTGCCTCAGGGGACAGAGGCTGAACCTGAAACCCGGCAGGGACCAGCCATGCTGTGTGACCTTGGGCAAGTGACTTAAAGTCTCTGTGCCTTTGGTTCCTCCTCTGAAAAAAAAAAATGGCTATAATGATACTTGCTACTAATATAGATAACACCTAATCTTGTAAATGTAATAAAATAATAGGGCAAGGGTAATAACTGGGAGCTGTGGTGGTTGTGGTGGGGATTGGATGAATTTCTATATTTAGAGAACTCAGAACTTTGCTGGGCACAGAGCTAGGGTCTCAAGGTGATTATTATTATTAGCGACATTGTCATTACGAGGCAGGGTGTTGTGTAGGAGAAAGACTGTAGAGGCTTTGGAGACTGAGAAATCCGTGGGCTCAGCCACTTACTGTGTGTCTTTAGGAGAATCACCTAACCTCTCTGAGCTTAGTTCCCCATCCGTAAAATGGATTGTTGTTGGGGCAAATAAGATAATGCAGCACTTTCAAAAATGTACAGCATAGGTCCTTGGGTGGTAACAGGAGATGATTTTAGGTGATCAGTGAGCAGAGTTTTATTTTAATGGTAAATGTATTTCATGTTTACCAAGGAAAAGAAGGCAGAATTGTATCCAACCCGTCATTTTTCAGGAATCATTACTGGGACCGAGATTCCTTTTACGTATACTTGAATGTCTTCTGTAGTGAATCTATTTATAGAAAAATATTAGGAAAAAGTACAGGGGAAAGACTTCCCTGGTGGCTCAGTGGTTAAGAATCCGCCTGCCAACGCAGGGTACGCAGGCTCGAGCCCTGGTCCGGGAGGATCCCACATGCTGCAGAGCAGCTAAGCCCGTGCGCCACAACTACTGAGCCTGCGCTCTAGAGCCCACAAGCCACGACTACTGAAGCCTGCGTGCCACAACTACTGAAGCCCACGTGCCTAGAGCCCGTGAACTGCAACAAGAGAAGCCACCGCAATGAGAAGCCCGCGCACCACGACGAAGAGTAGCCCCCGCTCGCCACAAGTAGAGAAAGCCCGTGCGCAGCAACAAAGACCCAACGCGGCCCAAAATAAATAAATAAATATGTACAGTTTTAAAAAAAAAATAAACTCAATTTATTTTATTTATTTTTAAATTCTGTTTATTTATTTTTAAAAGTTATTTATTTATTTTGGGCCGCGTTGGGTCTTCGTTGCTGCACGCGGGCTTTCTCTAGTTGTGGTGAGCGGGGGCTTACTCTTCATCGTGGTGCGTGGGCTTCTCACTGCTGTGGCTTCTCGTTGCAGAGCACGGGCTCTAGGCACGCGGGCTTCAGTAGTTGTGGCACACGGGCTCAGTAGTGTGGCACACGGGCTCAGTAGTTGTAGCACGTGGGCTTCAGTAGTTGTGGCTCCGGGCTCTACAGCGCAGGCTCAGTAGTTGTGGCGCACGGGCTTAGCTGCTCTGCGGCATGTGGGATCTTCCCGGACCAGGGCTCGAACCCGTGTCCCCTGCATCGGCAGGCGGATTCTTAACCACTGTGCCACCAGGGAAGCCCCCAAAAATAAACTCAATTTATTTAAAAAAAAAAAAGTACAGGGGAAACGACACATGGCAGAAATGGGGGAGGCGGTACTTGGATGAAGTTAGGTTTGTGCCGTGCGTAGCCCTGGGGGCACTGGCATCCCCGCAGCTGTGTCCGCATCTCTCTGCTTCTCACCTGTGCCAGGGAATTGTGCCACACTGCAGAGGGAAGCCTGGGAGTGGTGGAAACCTTCCGACAGTGAGCGATGGGCTCTGGGGATGAATGCGTCGCTTCCCATCTAGCCCCTCGTGGCACAGCTCTGAGGCACCTGTATGGTCCCTCAGAGGGTCCCCGGTGGGGCTGAGCCGCAGTTGCCTGCGCACTTACTAATGAACTTCTCCAGCATTCCTGGGCTCATGGCCCCTTCTCTGTCTTCAGAGTCAGCAGGGTAACATCTTCAAGTTTCTCTTCCATCTTTCAAGGATCTTCATGATTACTCTGGGCCTACTCAGATAATCTAAGCCTCTCTATTCTCTTTTCTTGTTTTTTTAAGATTTTTATTGAAGTGTAGTTGATTGACAGTGTTGTGTTAATTTCTGCTGCACAGCAAAGTGACTCAGTGGTACATGTATATTCTTTTCCATATTCTTTTCCATTCTGGTTTATCACAGGATATTGAATATAGTTGCCTGTGCTCCACAGTAGGACCTTGTTGTTACCCATCCTCTGTGCAAAGGCATAGCTGCTCACCCCAAGCTCCCACCGTCCCCTCCCCCTTGGCAGCCACAAGTCTGTTCTCTATGTCTGAGAGTCTGTTTGTGTTTCAGAGATATGTTCACTTGTGTCATATTTTAGATTCCGCATATAAGTGATATCATATGGTAGTTGTCTTTCTCTTTCTGACTGACTTTGCTTAGTATGGTAATCTCTAGGTCCATCCATGTTGCTGTGAATGGCATTATTTCATTCTTTTTTATGGCTGGGTAATATTCCACGCTATGTTATGTATGTATGTATGTGTGTGTATCTATCTATCTATCTATATATATATATATATATATATACACCACACCTTCTTTATCCATTTATCTGTCGATGGACATTTAGGTTGTTTCCATGTCTTGGCTATTGTAAATAGTGCTGCTCTGAACATAGGTGTACATGTATATTTTCAAATTATAGTCTTGTCTGGGTATATTCCCAGGAGTGGGATTGCTGGATCATATGGTAACTCTATTTTTAGTTTTTTGAGAAACCTCCATACTGTTCTCCATAGTGGCTGCACCAATTTACGTTCCCACCGACAGTGCAGGAGGGTTCCCTTTTCTCCACACCCTCTCCAGCGTTTGTGGTTTGCAGACTTTTTAATGATGGCCATTCTGACTGGTGTGAGGTAGTACCTCATTGTAGTTTTGACTTCTCTAATAATTAGCAGTGATGAGCATCTTTTCACGTGCCTGTTGGCCATCTGTATGTCTTCTTTGGAATCTCCCTATTTTAAAATGTTTAACTCAATTATACCTGCAAAGTCCCTTTCACTGTGTAATGTCACATATTCGCAGGTTCCAGGGATTAGGGTGTGGACGTCTTTGGGGGCCATTATCCTATCGACCACAGGCTTCCTGGATCACACTCCCTGAAAAGCTACCCATACCCAGATCCTTATCTCAGGCTCTGTTTCTGGGGGACCCAACCCCCGCCCCAAGATACAGCACACCACCACTCGGCCTCAAGGGTCCCTTGTTCTGTGCTCTTGGGAGTCCGTGTGAGGCTTCTGTGTATGGAATTGGACTTCACGCTGCTGTGACTCCGACTCAGGTGCAGACACACCCACCAGCAGCCATTGTTCCCAGCTGCTCTTGAGTTTCAGCTGCAGGAATATCAATTTTATCTCAAAGTTACCCTAACGGCCTGTTCACCTAAAAGAGAGACCCCGAATAAGACAATATTGGCTGCTTTTCCCAAACGTCTCAGAGCCCCTCTGTCTCCAGTCGCTGGGATCCCCAAGCCACTGGCAGTCAGGCACACATCTGGGACAGAACAGACACCCTGCTTGCCTGAGGTGGGGAGGCGGCAGGAAATGGGGTCCTTGTTGTGAGAGGGGAAGACTTTTCCCCAAGCTCCTGGCCTTGGCAGTGGAGTGTGGTTGCCCTGGCCCTGAACCCAGCTCTTCCGCTTCCTAGCTAAGTGAAACTTGAGTCCCCCAAGACTCCACTTACCCATCTGTGAAATGGGATAACAATACTCACCCACCTCCAAGGGGTGATAGTCAAAATATCGAGCAGCTCACAGAGAACAGGCATCAAACATTCTGAGCAGGGCCTGGCATAAACAACCAACACGCCGGATCCAGCACTGCGAGCTGAGCACCAGCCTTGCCCGCCCCCAGGGCTGTCGTGAGGGTGTGATGAGAACGCAGGAAAAAGCAGTGTGTCCTCCAGCAGCGGGGCCGCGATCAGCTGCCCGTATCCTACCAAGGCCATCAGGTCATATCACTGTGCTGAAGATGAGTCCCTCAGCTGGACGCAGACTGAGTCTTTCGAAAAGCAAGTCCAAAGAATTGCACGGAAGGCAGGCCTTGCTGATTCCATGCCTGGACGAGGCAGCAGAGGCCGCTACGCTCGAGGAAAAGGCAGGACCGGGACTGGTCCCAGCTCCACCACGTCTGGACTTTATCTTGAAAATCAGGACATGTCTCACTTGAGGCTTGCCCCAAATTGCTCAACGAGAGCATCAGATCTTGGCATCGACTGTCTGGACAGAGGGCCATGTGGAATTGAGTCTCTGAAGCCAGGGTCCTAGAGGGGGCAGGCGGGCACTGGTACCGGGCAGCTGCCCCCCTGCTCTGGGGAGGGAGGCAGAGGGCAGGAGAGGGTGGCTGGCCAGGTTCCGAAGCTCTGGAAGACTCAGGGACAGTGTGACCTGGAGCCCAGAGAGGCCGACATCTGCAGATTCCGTCTGAGCCGAAGCCAGAGCCCAGCCGTCCTGTTACCTATTAGGGGACACGAACCCTGCAGAGGCCCAGCCTGGCTTTGGAAACCAAATGTGGGTGATTCCTACGCCCTGAGTCACGCCTGGGAAAGAGCGTTGGTGGGCCACGTTGCACGGGGTGGATTCCTGTTTCCCATTTTGTTCCTCCACATTTGCATCCTGTCCTGGGCCTGCAGGAAGGTGGGGTGGGTTGTGGAAGGAGGGTAGGCCCTCACTTCGGGGGTCCTGGCGGAGAAACAGAACAGAGGAAAACGATGGATGGGACACAGCGCCACCCCTGCTGGCCTCACGGAAGCAGTCTACCAGAGAGGACCTTCCGTGTGTGGCTAGCCTGGGAGGAGGGGCGGGAGTTCAGAGCCAGCCCTGCAGCTCTGTCCCTAAGCAACTCAGAGAACTCAACCACCGGCTCACACACAGCCACCAAACAAAAGAGTGGCACCGTTTATGCACAGAACACTTTACATACGTTATCACATATATGATCTCATTCAATCTTCACAGTAACCCTGCGATAGAAACCGAGGCCCAGAGGGGTTAAGTAACTTGCCCAAGGACACACAGCCAGTGAGTAGTGGAGCCCGGACTCACCCTCTGGTCCATGAGATGCTAAAACCCCTTCAACACGCAGAGGGGATAGAGCTGTAGATGCAGTGTGTCTTCTAGACATGCCTCCAGTGAAGCCCCACTGACGACATTAACCAGAGGGAGCAAAGAATGTGGTCATTCAAAGGAGGAGTTGTTTGCTCAGAATCAAGGACCTTTTTGAGCAGATGAGATCCTGATACCAGGAGATCCTGACGCCAGGGCCAAGCCCTCTGACCGCTGAGCCCTCAGCTGAAAGCCCGTGCTTTGGGTCCCGGTCTGAGTGAACGCCTTTCAGTGCTGGAAGATTCCAACTGCCAGGGCCAGCATCTCCACGCCCGGAAGCTGCATGAAGCTTGCCCTCAAAACGCTTGTCCACCCAGAACCTGTGAATGGGACCTTACTTGGACTTTGGATCTTTGCTGAGGTGATTAATTAAAATGAGGTTATAGCGGACTTGCGCGGGCGCTAAAAGCACCAACTGCTGTCCGAGAGGAAGGCCACGTGAGGACGGAGGCAGAGATGGGGTGATGCGGCCAGAGCCAAGTATCACCAAGGGTGGCCGGAACCACCCAAAGCTAGTAGCAAGGCCAGGAAGGACTCTTCCCTGGAGCCATCAGAGCGTGGCCCTGCGACACACTGACTTCAGGCTTCTGGCCTCCAAAAGTATGAGAGTAGATTTCCGTTGTTTTAAGACACAATTTATGACAGCGGCCCTAGACATCTGGAAATAGCCGTTATACCTGAGCACAGGTAAACTGGAGGTGCTGGGTATTAACACCCCTCAGAGCAGCCCTCAGCCAATGACAGACGAGAGCCGATGACGAGAGACTTGGCTCCTCACCCCTTGGGTGAGACGGTCCACTTCCTAAAGCCTTGGTGGGAAGCAGCGACCATCTTCACCACTCGCTCCTATTGATGAGAACCAGTCACGTGACCACCTGGATGCAAAGAAGTCTGGGAAATGTAGTCCCTGGCCAGGCAGCCACAACTAAAGAGAGTTCTATAGAAAGGGGAGCAGTTTTTGGAGGACAACTAGACATGAATGCATAATAAATATTTGTTTGACTCATTATTAACTAATGAATGAGCAAACCAACCACTTGGAAAGGCTATTTCATAAATGGTGGCTGGATGCTGAGCTCACTTAGGGACCCTCACATTGAATAGATCCGGATACGGATCTGGAAGAGAGTCTGCCATGGGCCCCCCTCAGCCCCCTGCCTACTTCCCTCCCTACACATCCACCAGGTACGTCACCCACCGAGGGGCCTTAGAGGGGTCTCAGAGGCCAGCTCGCCGGCCTCTGCCTTTCCCACGCAGAGAAACAGGCCCAGGGTGGCACGGGGACAGGCCGGGGTCACACGGCAAGTTTGTCAGTGAGGAGCCGGGCCCCTGGCCGCTTGACCCCACGCCAGGGCCTGAGCCACTCAGTAGCTGCTGGACCCTCATTGTTCAGCTAATTACTGCAAGTCCAGGCCTGTGCAGCATCTGCGTGGGGACGCTGTGTAAACATTTCCTCTTTGGCAGAGCAGGAAATGAAGGGATGATGAGGTCAAGTGACTTTGCTGGGCTCCTGCTGTCCTGCCTATCATCCAGGCCCCACCCGAGCTGCCCGCGGCCCTTCCCAAGGCTCCTGAGTCAGGTCAGAGGGGCGGCCGCGAGGCCTGGGCCCTCCCTCGCCTTCTGCGCCCGGGCCAGGGAGGCCTGGGGTTGAGCCCTGCTCTGCACTTCCTGGCTGGGTGCTCTTGGGCAGGTTGCTCAACCCCTCTGAGCTTCCATCTCCTCCCCTGCCAAGTCCCTTCGTCCCTCGTGCAGTGGTGAGGATCAAAGGACGCCATGTGGGCAAAGCATTTGGCACAGACCCTGACAGTCCTCACCACTGTTTTCCTAATTTTTAAGCTCTTTTGAAAAGATTAGTCACTGAACTGTACACTTTAAAATAGATAATTGTGTGTTATGTGAATTCCACCCCAATTAAAAAAGGATTATGTATTAGATGTTTTTCCCCACTGTCGCCCCGTCACATACACACTCATACACATATGCACACTCACAACTTCCACATCCACATACTCTCACACACTAATACAGTCACACACACACACACACACACACACACACACACACATATACTCTCATTTGTTATCACACTGAAAATTCACAACAGCCCTGCAAATGTACACCCTGATCCCAGCCTGCAGATGGGTAAACTGAGGCTCAGAGAAACAAGCCACTGGAGGTCACCCAGCCAGTTAGTGGCAGGGCCAAGAATCAGCCTCAGTTCCACTCCAAAGCTGGAGGTAAACACTGACTGCAGATCCATCCAGGTCCGCCCCTGAGTCCCACACAATCCGCCAGCATTTATGAAGTGCCTCCAAGGCCTGCTCTATCCCAGGCACTGGGCTAGGAGCCCTCCCCTCCCCATGGACTTTCGTGCTCAAAGAAACTTCAAGATGAGTTGATCCAATCTGGCACCCCATTTAAAGAAAAGTAAACAGACCAGAGAGGTTAAGTGACTTGCCCAAGGTCACACAGCTAATTAGTACCAGACCAGACACACAGCCGAGGCTTCCTGTTCCCCCGCCCCCTCCCTGGCCAGGGCGGCCCCTGGACTTGCTGCAGACATCTCCTGGGGAATTCTGCTCCAAAGACAGAGCTCTGTGACTGTGACGCCAGCGGGCAGGCCGGCAGTGATGGGCTGTGGCAGATCCGATGGACTTTTACAAGTCTTTAGATAACAAGCGCCATTCCCAAGCTAGTCAAAATCTAAGACCCGTGCCACGGGTCTCTCTGTGTCCTGAACAAAGAAAAGTCACTTTGAAACTGAGGAGGAAACAATTTCCCAAGTGCCTGTGTATTAGATCAAGTAATCTTCCCCCCTCGTGTGGACTGTGGGAGTTTTGAAAAAAATATTTCCCATTAAACTTCAAAAATAAGTTCAAAGAGGAAAAAAAGAAATGAGCCCTTCTGAGCATGGCAAGATTTCCAAGCTGTCAGGAACGGGTTGCCCTCTGCTGGACAAAAGGGGCACGGCCACTTTATAATCAGAACCCTCTCACTCCCCCAGGTATCCTGGCTCCAACATGATAGTAGCTGTGCTTTTCACAAGTGGGTTTGCATTTTCTCCGTAACTAACGGCTACTCAGAAATCAGAAACGCGTTCAGTGTGTCATCTGTGTTGTTCACTCACTCACTCATCTATCCATTCGCCCTGCCTCCATCTTTATGGAGCAGCTCCTGTCTGTTGAGCAACGTCACGGGATGCTCTGCATAGCCAGCACATTCCAGAGGGGACCACAGACAAGAAGCAACTTAGAAATTAACAGACAAAGCAAATTAACCAAAAACACCCAGGTGGCTATAAATGCTGTGAGAATAAATCAGAGGCAGGGAAGGGGCAGTGGGGGTGAGGTGGGCAGGGAGGCCACACGGAGTCCAGACGGAATGCAGGGAGGGATGGATGGAGCCGCGTGGGCTTGTGGGGGCAGTGCTCCTGGCAGAGGGAACAGCCAGGGCAAAGGCAGGGCCGATGGGGTGCGTCTGCCCGGACGGAGGAGAGAAAGGGGGCCCGTTGGCTGGGACTCAGGGATGAGGGAGAAGCAGGAGGACACGCCACGGATGGGGCCGTCCCCGCCGCCCTGCAAGGAATTGGAGCTGTGTCCAGCAAACACGCGAGAGAACCGGACCATGGACAGAGGAAGCGGGGGCCTTTGCACTGAGGGACCCCCGAGGGCTGGACCTTAGAGGAGTGGGGGGTGAGAGCAGGGACTGCACACGCCACCTCCGGCGGGGAGTCCCAGAGCCTCCCGGGAAAGAGGAAACACAGGGCCTGAGATGCAGCCTCTCCCTCTGTCAGAGGGAAGTCGTGGCCTTGCTCACGGTTCGGGAGAACTAACTAGATTCTAAACCTTAGTAAGGGATCGGGGGCCAGTTTCGCTGTCGACCGCTTCCCACTGTTAACCCGCATGGAAGTGGTCCTCGTGGGAAGCTAGAGCATCCAGAGGCTGCCGAGCACTGGAGGGAGGGTGGGCTTCGCTGGAGGACACGGTGCAGCAGCCCCGCCCACCACCCATTGACCCCACCGCCCCCAGGCTGCAGGCCGGGCCCGCCGTGCCGAGCACAGGCCTCCGTGTCCCACACCCGGTTTCCTCTCGGAAAGGGGCCTTGCCTCCCTGCAGCTCAGGCCATGATGACGAGTGGAGGACAGCTGACCCCTGGCCCCAGGGTCAGGCGCCCATGGGCACCCAAGGCCAGGCAGCACCCGAGGGGCTCAGGCTGGAGCCCCACAGGCAGGCACTTGGTCCCTGTGAGGCGTGAGGGTAGGGCAGGGTTCCTTCCTATTCCTGGGCCCCTCTGGAGCTGGCTTCGCTTACCGCAGAGGAAAGAGTGGCCCCGGCCGTAGGCATCTGCATTGCCAGGGAGCTGAGAGAAGTGCAGAGTTTCAGGCCCACCCACCCCCCGAATATGCCCACCTCACCGGGTCCTGTTGCACCGGGCAGGTGAGACCAGCCTGCGCCCAGCCAGCTGCTCCCGGCTTCTGGCGTCATCCGAAGTGAGGGCTCACTTTCTCTCCCCAGCAAGGCCAGTCCACGCAGAACACAAGAGCCAGCTCTAGTCTAGTGCCGGGTGCCCACCCCGGGACGGCTCCGGGCCAGCCCTGTGCCCACCGTGCCGAGGCCACAAAACTCAAGTGCCAGGGTTCTCCTCCTGCCCTCCCACCACCAAGCTGCACCCTGGCCTTCCGGGCAGCTCCCAAAGTGCCCCCGACGTCCCCTCCCACCAGGCGGCAGCGGGGCCACAGCTAGCTCACACCCACCAGCACTTTCCAGCAGGCCCCGAGAGGAAAGCGCTCCTCAGACGCTGACATCTGAGTGCCCGGAAGGGAGAGGTGTCTCCACTGCCCCGGGGTCCAGGGAAGCTCCTGGGACAGCCGGGCACGAGGGGACCCTCCAGGTGGCAGCAGGGTTGTGGGAACGAGGCCAGAGCCCCCGAGGTGCAGCCCGGGACCCCAGGGCAGGAGGCGGGCAGCCCAGCCAGGTGGGCCGGGCCTGTGGTCAGCCAGTGGCTCAGGTGGAGACGGCTCCCCCCGGCTGAGCCCTCAGCACGTGCAGACACTTGCCATGGGGGTCTTCTGCCCTCAAACGAGTATTTAAAAGTTCAATATGTGAGAAAATTAGTAATAAAAGCAAATGGTTCCCATATATCCACGACTTAGACTCAACAATTACGATCTTTTTGCCGGATTTTCTGCTCAGCAGAAAGGCGGATAGATGTGGTTGAACCGTCGGATAGATGTGGTTGAACCATTTTAAAGCATCTCACAGACAGCAGGACACTTTCACCCTAAATACTGCGGCAGGCATCTCCGAAACCAGAAGGGCATCCTCCTGTGTGCTCACAATGCTATTAGCTCACCTAGCAAAATTAGCAAGACTTTCCTGATATCGTCTGATACCCGGTCCACATCCAGATTTCTCCCGGTTGTCCCCAACGTGTCCTTCATGGCTAGCCTTTTAACCAGGACGCAGGCAAGGGCTGCACGCGGCGCTCGGCAGTCACGATGTCTTGTCGCTCCGGAGCGGGGGCCCCGCCCCTCCCGGTTTCACCGCTGCCGCCCGCCCCGCTGCCGTGGGCTGTTGAGGAGGCCAGGCTGTGGCTGCAGAGCGGCCTGTCTTCATCTTCAGGATGGGCCCAGCGCTCATCAGGAGGGCCTGTCCTTCCTGTCAAGAAGGGGCCCTGTGACGCCCTCAGGGCGGCATGCACGGCACAGGCCAGCCAACCAGCACCAGCCTGGACACAGCTGCAGCCATGCAGGGACAAAGGACCCCGAGGGATACTGGCCGGAGCTGCCCAGACCCCTGCAACCGCAGCTCCCGATTGTGGGGGGCCCAGGGGTGGGCTGCACAGGTGCCCCCCCGGGGGGTCGCGGCTGGGCAGAACTGGAGGGAGATAGAGGCCGGGAGGCCCCGGGCGCCGACGGGGCCGCAGGAAGGTGGGCCAGCAACACGCTGGACCCGGGCCTGTCCGTTCACTCGCTCCGCCTGGGCATTTGCGGGCTCCCCGAAGGGCGCTCTCCACACCGTTCTCCATCAGCGCTGACTTCAGCTCGCCAGCATCGCCTCCTCCAGCCCCACCCTGTCCCCCACACCGTGAACTCCCCGGGGAGGGGCTTCTTGCCCCCTCCGCCCCACCCCCACGGCTTCTGCGGAGCCGAGCCCAACACCAGTACTTGGAAGGTGCTCAGAAATGTTGAGGCCGAAGGCGTGAGTGAACAAGAAACAGAACAGCAGCAGCGACAGCTCGCCCGCTCACCAGGCTGAGCCGGCCTCTGATCTGAGCACATCGCCGTCCACGCTTCACAAGAGAGGAAACTGAGCCCTGAGAGGGGAGTGACTGCCCCAGGTCCCGCAGCCAGTAGGCGGCGTAAGGTGGTTCACCTGCGCTCCGGGCGGCTCGCAGACCCAGACCGGGAGGAGGAAGGTGGGCACGATCCGTGCGGTGCTGGGGGCTGCGTGAGCACCGGGCCTGGGGCTGCAGAGACTCGCCCCCTTCGCCCGACCCAGGAGAGCTGACACCTAAAGGGAAACGTGAAAGGGGGTTAGGTGACAGCCCAGGGCAGACAGGTGAGCAGTCGGCTGGGGAGGGACTGGAACAGAGAACAGGGTGCAGGGGCCTAGGGGGAGAGTCTCAGCTCCGGGATGCCTTGTGCAGAGACACATTCAATTTTGTTTGCTTGTTCTTGTTGTTTGAACTCCTGCAAGGTAAGGAATTCCTGGCTTTGGGGGATGGCAGAGATTGGGGTTCGATTCATATGCACTTAGGAAGAGCCACAGCGAGCAAAGTGGAAACAGATGAGCCCGAGAGGCGGGCAGCGGCCAGATCCCACCCTCAGGAGCTCGGGAGAGAACTTGGGTGGGGTGGGCACACGAGGGTGCTGTGCCTGTAGGTCTCCCTGCGGGGTCAAGGCCCCCTGTGAGGGCTGGAGGCCTCAGGGTCTCCAGCAACAGGGGCCCAACCCTTGTCTGCAAGCCTGCGGGAACCTGGGTCCCTACCTGGCGTCACCATGGCATGCACTCGAGTGGGGTCTAACCCCCTAGAACGTGAGCCCCATGAAAAAACAGGCTGCCCCAGGGGTCACTGCTGGACCCCCAGCAAGTGGCCCAGTGCCTGCCCACAGTAGGAGCTCAAAAATATGTGATGACTTGGCCAGAAGCTCGACAGGGGCAAAGGGAACTTGGCAACCGCCCAGACGACAAAGAACCAGGCCCCGTGTGGGACTTGGCACTAGGAACGTGCAGGCCACCCTGCGTTGAGGGGCGCGGGCCCCTCCCCCTGCTGTGACTCCTAGCACCCGCCTCTCCCCCCCTCCCCTCCGTCTTCCTCCCCCCCTTCCCTCTCTCTGTCTTCACCTTCTCACCCTCCTGGACAGGCTGAGGCAGCACGCGTCCGGGACACCTGTTCCGTGGCACATGGCCGAGGCCGGAGCCGTCTGCAAACGCACAAGGAGGGTCAGGCTGAGGGCAGCCGCATAGGCAATGCGGGAAGGGAGTCACAGAGGTGCAGCAGGAAGAAACCAGGGAATCTCAGTGGATGGGGAACGGAGAGGCAAGGGAGAAACTCGCCCAGATTCACCAGCAAATTGGAGCAAAGTGCGCCCTGAATCCTGGCGGCTCCGTGTATGTCACACTAGTCCCAGCCCCGATTTCCAGCAGCAGCGGTCAACCTACAGACAGGCAGCAGATACCGCTGGTGCCCCAGCCGGGTGATGCCCCAGCCGGGTGATGCCCCACCACTTTTAAGGTTTTGGTGTGTTCTTCCGCCGGCTTCTCTGTGTTTCTGCTTCTCCAGGCTTTCACCTGGGACTCTCTTCCGAGAACTGGCCAAGGGCTTCTGGAACCGCCTGGCACAGTCCTCCGGGCAGCCCTTAGCCGCCGGCTTAGCGTATGGGGCTAGGAAAGCAGCTCTGCGGTGTGGCTCACCCTCCAGAGCCCCCCCGCCCCACGGGATCAGGCTGAGGCTGCGTCTTTGCCTTGAAGTCGCTGGTGGCCTTTTTCTCCTGTTTGCTTCACCCCTTCCTGGTTTCTCCCGGAGTCTATCTCTAGGGAACCCAATATATGCCAGTCAGTTGATCACCTCCCCAATTAGCCTGTTTAGAAATCTTATAAACCAATGCAGCTGCTCGTCAGGGAGAAAGAATTCACATTTACATCAATTTGCATACAGTTCTGGATCCCCCAGAAGTCTACCCGCACCTGCCTTCCAGACCCTGAGCCCCAGGTCATGACCTGCTGCCACAGTGTGTGTGTCCAGTGGAGGGTGGGGGCAAGACAGGGGTCTGCATTTGGATACCAGCCACCCGCCGGCAGTGTGAGTGATCTGGGGCAATTCATCCCCCTCTCTCAGCTCAGTTTCCTTGCTGCAAAGTGGGTATAACAATACCACAATCGCAGGTTCTCATGGCGACTGGTTATACTAATCTGTATAAAGCGCTGAGCACAGTGCCCGGCACCTGGTAAGCATAGTATAAGTGCTGACACTATTATCGTTGTTATTTTACTGTAAGCTTCTGCAAATCCTTACTGACTTGCTTGTTATTAGAATAATTAAATGTGCCAAACCACTTAGAGGCTATTGGGAAGGTCTGATTCACTTAAAGGATCCAGAAATTCAACATCATACGTAGTAGCTCCTTTCTACATACAGTCTCAATTAAATCTGTAGACAGGTCCCACGAGGGGTGATGTTACCAGCCAAGGACACCCAGGTGCAGAGCCGGGGCTGAGGTCACCTGCCCCAGGTCACACAGCTAGCAGGGGTGACGTGGGCTGCCTTGGGACCTGCCACGACATGGGAGACTCCCAGGTGCCACGTACAGTGTTTGCCGCTTTTCTGGAAAGACTTCTTGAGGACCGGAAATCTGGATCTGTTGTCTTAACTGCCACGTATTCTGCTGTTCATCAACCTTGGAAAGCAGCTGCTAAAATATCGTTTCCGCCTCGTGGGTTCCCATGCAAGTCACTCCCAGAGCTGGGGAAAGTGCGGCGCTGTCAATAGTTCACAGCCTTCGCTCTTTCCTCTCCTTTCCAATTCAGGAACTGAGTCTAGTTCCTTTCTCCACAATGCGGGCAAGAGAGGAAGCAGTTTCTGCCCACCGCAGCCTGTGCAGGCAGAGACTTGGGTGGGCTGCTGGCTTCCTGCCTGCCCTTTGCCCCCTGACACCCCCTGCCCATCCTCCACTAATGAATGGGCTGCCTCCAGACACAAGTTCCTGCTGCTTCTGCCAGGCAGCCCACCTGGATTTCTCCCACTCACCAGACAAGAACAGGCAAGGGTGGCCAGGGTTGGCAGAGGGGTCTCCTTTGAAGCAAAATGATGAGCTTCACTCGCCAGTGACACAACCATCTGTCCCTCTCCTCAAGGCAGCCACCAACCACACTGGGGTCCCCAGAGCTCACAGGTAGAACATTTTTACATGGCCTTTCTATTGCACCACTAATGTCTGCTCAATGGAGAAACACCTAGCAGCACAGAGGAAATAAATCACCCACAATCATCTCAATAAAATAAGAACAATAACCAGTAACTGTGAAGGACTTACTGGACCAGGCACTGTGTGATAGACTCTCTCTTTGTGTCCATCCACTGGCTAGATTCTAGTCTAACTCCTTGCCTGGTCCAAAGCTTGAGTCAAGAAGCTGTCATCCGGAACTTCCCTGGAGGTCCAGTGGTTAAGACTCCGCACTTCCAGTGCAGGGGCACGGGTTCGATCCCTGGTCGGGGAACTAAGATCCCACATGCCGGTGCAGCACGGCCAAAAAAAAAAAAAAAAAAAAAAAAGCTGTCATCCATCCAGCTTGTATGCCTCCAGGAGTCGGGAGCTCATCCCCTCGGGAAAGTTCTTCCACGTGATGAGATGAAACTGGACTCCTGCCCCTTTCTCCATGGGACCTTTGGAGCCAACCCCACAAAGCAAGCCTGGTTACAGCCCGTGAGACACCTGAACATAGCTGGCCTTCCGCCTTCAGTTCCTTCGCCCTTTCTCTGGCTTCGTCCCCATCGCACCACCTCTCCCTGGACATTGAAGCCAACACTGACTGAAGGCGTCCTTTATGCCAGGAGCTGGGCTGTCCTCTGAGTCTTCACAACAGGATGGCCACGTGGGCACTGTTCTCATCCCTGTGTCACAGGTGAGGACACCGGAGTGTCACAGAAGTAAGCTATGCACCCCCCAAGGTGCACGGTCGGAGCCCAAACACCCTCTCAACCCTTAGCCCTCAGGCCGGAAGTACTTTCCATAAACCCGGAAGTGTTTCCGTAAACGCGGAAGTGCGTTTCTGCAAAGCTGAGGAGTGCGTCTGTGAACCCAGAAGTACTTTTCAAAGCCTGGGTGTTTCCATGAACTCTGAAGACTTGGGGATCTTCCAGAGCACCTGTTAAAGGGCTGTGAGCCTGAAAAGACGGAGGGAGTGTCTTAGGAACTGATGCGGAATGTTCTCCATGACATCCGTGTGTGTGTGTGTGTGTGTGTGTGTGTGTGTGTGTGTGTGTGTGTGTCTGCGCCTGTGCGTGTCTGCCTGGAGACTGTTAAAACTGTTACAACTCATCTCCTGGGAGGGCACGGGGACCAGGAGGCAAGAAGGGAGGGGAGAGCTCCTTTTCACCCTCTGTCCTTTTTCACTGTTGGAAATTAGTTTTACCCTATGTAATTATTGCCTCTTTGAAATGATTTTTGTTTGTTTGGTTTTTGCGGTACGCGGGCCTCTCACTGCCGTGGCCTCTCCCGTTGCGGAGCACAGGCCCCGGACGCGCAGGCTCAGCGGCCGTGGCCCACGGGCCCAGCCGCTCCGCGGCATGTGGGATCCTCCCGGACCGGGGCACGAACCCGTGTCCCCCGCATCGGCAGGCGGACTCTCAACCACTGCGCCACCAGGGAAGCCCTCTTTGAAATGTTTTTTAAAATGGAAAGATTCGAACTCCTGGAGGGGAGAGACCATGGAATAGTCCTCTGTCCCCCCACCGGAGAGGGAGGGGGGCCTAATATCTGTTTGAAAGGAGAAGGGTGGAGGGGAAGTGGGGAGGGGAAGAAGAATAGCCTTTTGGAAAATTTTAGCCAAATTTTATCACATAGCAGGCATCACGTGTTGTGTAGGGAGAGCACTGGAATGAGCTAGAAAAGGGCCAGAGACCTGTTTTTGTAGCTTCTTTCCTGGTGTGGCCAGCCCTGTAGCGATACGGTGGACATATGACTTACCAAAATCATTACCTTTCTTGCTGACCGTGGCAACCATTTCTCAGACACCAAAAGGAAAAGATGAGGAAAGTTTCTAATTTGGGGTGTGCTCTGGCCCTTGGCCACCAGCTCCACCCCCAGCCCCAGGCCAGGTCCCTGGGCAATGCCCCAGCTAACGCTGCTTCGGGAATGGCCTGGACCAGAGGTGTTTGCTCCGGAGTGTGGCTCCAGGCCTGGCCTGCCTCCCAGCCCTTCCAGGCAAAGGGCCTCCCACCAGCAGGCCTCCCTGAGCGCCAGACGGAGAAAAAAAATGCTCCTGGCAGCTCAAACAGTTCTCCCGGCAGGTGCCAGGTCCCTCCCCCGCACACCTCCACTCACACGCCCCCTAGAAGAGCAGATTCTGCAGGTTTTCCGCAGTTCTTGTCTCTGATGGAACTAAGGTGGGAAGCCAACAGGAAAGAGGCTGGCTGGCTCCTGGAGTTCGTCCTCAAGGACATCTCACACACTGATGAAGGAAATCCAGATCCCTACAATGATGGGGTCCTGGGAGGCAGGGGTAGTACTCATCAACGGCCTGAACAATGCCCCTACCTTTAACCCAGCCGCCTCCACTGCTCGGAATTCAACCAGGGAAGCCATTTGACAAGCAAAGAGACATAACTCTGGGGATGTTTAGCCCAGCATGGTTTTGATAGCAAACAATGGGAAACAGCCTAAGTGTCCCACAGGCAGGGCCAGGTGATATAAGTGAGGATATAGTCATAGGAGGCAATTCTGCCACTCCTATTAAAAGTGCAGGTATAGGAATGCTTTTGTGGATGTGGAAATATGCTTTCAAGATGTTGTTAAACGGAAAAAGGAAGTTACAAAATAGTAAATGTAACATGACTCTGATTTTGTAAAACACTACATATGCATGACCTATGTACAAAGAAAATGTCTGCAGTGTCATTGGGGCTATAGGCCAAAACACTTACACGATTATTTCCAAAGGGTAGGATTACAGGTGATGTGTTTTGTTTTTGTTTTTTAATTTCAGTTAATCTGTGCATTCTAATTGTTTGTGAAATGATAACTATTCTTGAACTTTTTAAAGGTAGAATTTGTGTACAATGAAAAGCATTCATTTTAAGTGTATGTTTCCACAGATTTCGAAAAATTCATGCCATCCATGTAAATACCACCACGAACAAGATATAGAACATCCCATCATCACCCAAAACAATTTCCCTTGAGCCCCTCTTCAGGCAATCCTTGCCCCCTCCCCCAATCCTGGCTCCAAACAACCATTGATCTGCTTTCGGTTGCTAAATTAGATTTGTCTTTTCTAGAGTTTCATATAAGGGGAATCATACTGTACGTTCTCTTCTGTGTACGCCCTCTTTCACTCAGCATAATGTTTTTGAGATTCACCCACATGTATCAGTCGGGGTTTTTTCCCTTTTAAAGCTGAGTAGTATTCCACTGTACGGACTTGCCGTACTTTCTTTATCCATTTACCTCTTCATGGGCATGTAGATTGTTTCCAGTTTGGGGTTACAATTACAAAGTGATTATGAGCACTGTTGTTCAAGTATTTCTGTGGTCCTCTGTTTCCATTTCTCTTGGGGGGAAAATGCATAGGAGTGGAATTATTAGGTCACATGGTAAATGTAAGCTTGGTTCTATAAGAAATTATGAAACTGTTTTCCACAGTTACTATATAATTGCACACGCCCATCAGCAACAGAAGTTCTAGTTGTTCCAATCTTTGCCAGTAGTTGGTATTATTAGCTATCTTAATGGGTGTGTATCTCATTGTGGTTTTAATTTACATTTCCCTGATAACTAGTGAGGTTGAACATCTTTACTGTGTTTATTGACCTTTCATATATCGTTTTGTGTGCCGATACCTTCACGCACCTCTAATAATTCTTCCATTTTTTCATGGTGCTGTTGGCCTATTATTCAGCGTAACAGGGTTTTGGTTTGGGTTCGTTTGTTTTTTTTTAATATTACTGGATACAAGTCCTTCATTAAATATGTACATTGTGAATATTTTCTCCCAGTCAGTGACTGACATAGGCTTTTTTGTTTTCTGAAGAACATAAGTTTAAAATTTTGATTAAGTTCACTTATCAGTGTTTTTCTTTTATGGTTTATGCTTTTTGTGCCTTATCTAAGAAATCTTTGACTGTCCCAAGGTTATAAAGATATTCTCTTGTGTTTTCTTCTTGAAGTTTTATAGTTTTGGCTTTTATACGTAGGTCAGTGATCCATTTCAACTTAATTTTATAAATGGTATGAGACAATGTTCAGGGTACTATTTTTGTCCATAGTGTGCATTGTACAGAATGGTAGCCACTGACCACAGGTAGCTCTTGTGCCCTGAAGATGTGGCTAGTCTGGATTGAGATGTGTTGTAACCATAAAACATACACCAGATTTCGAAGACTTGGGACCAAAAAAAAATGTAAAGTGTCAATGTTGAAATGACGCGGTTTTGGATATATTGGGTTAAGTTTTATATATATATATATATATATATATATATATATATATATATATATATATACACACACACACACACACATATATATATACAGATATATGTGTGTATATATATATATATATTTAGTAGATCTTTATTGGAGTATAATTGCTTCACAATACTGTGTTAGTTTCTGTTACACAACAAAGCAAATCAGCCATATGCACACACATGTCCCCATATCCCCTCCCTCTTGAGCCTCCCTCCCACCCTCCCTATCCCACCGCTCTAGGTGGTCACAAAGCACCGAGCTGATCTCCCTGTGCTATGCTGCTGGTTCCCACTGGTCAACTATTTTACATGCGGTAGTGTATGTATGTTGATGCCACTGTCACTTCGCCCCTGCTTTGTCCTACCACACCATGTCCTCAAGTCCATTCTCTATGTCTATCTCTTTATTCCTGCCCTGCAACTAGGTTCATCAGTACCTTTTTTTTTTTTTTAGATTCCATATATATGTGTTAGCATACAGTATTTGTTTTTCTCTTTCTGACTTACTTCATTCTGTATGACAGACTCTAGGTCCATCCACTTCACTACAAATAACTCAATTTCGTTTCTTTTTATGGCTGAGTAATATTCCATTGTACGTATGTGCCACATCTTCTTTATCCATTCATCTGTCAATGGACATTTAGGTTGGGTCCATGTCCTGGCTATTGTAAATAATGCTGCAATGAACATTGTGGTACATGTCTCTTTTTGAATTATAGTTTTCTCAGGGTATATGCCCAATAGTGGGATTGCTGGGTCATATGGTAGTTCTATTTTTAGTTTTTTAAGGAACCTCCATACTGTTTTCCATAGTGGTTGTATCAATTTATATTCCCACCAACAGTGCAGGAGGGTTCCCTTTCACCACACCCTATCCAGCATTTATTGTTTCTAGGTTTTATGATAATGTCCATTCTGACCAGCATGAGGTGATATCTCACTGTAGTTTTGATTTGCATTTCTCTAATAATTAGTGATGTTGAGCATCTTTTCATGTGCTTCTTGGCCATCTGTATGTCTTCCTTGGTGAAATGTCTATTTAGGTCTTCTGCCCATTTTTTAACAGGTCTGTTTGGTTTTTTTGATATTGAACTCCATGAGCTGTTTGTATATTTTGGAGATTAATCCTTTGTCTGTTGTTTCATTTGCAAATATTTTCTCCTGCTCTGAGGGTTGTCTTTTTGTCTTGTTTATGGTTTCCTTTGCTGTATAAAAGCTTTTAATTAAGTCCCATTTGTTTACTTTTGTTTTTATTTCCATTACGCTAGGAGGTGGGTCAAAAAAGATCTTGCTGTGGTTTATGTCAAAGAGTGTTTTTCCTGTTTTCCTCTAAGAGTTTTATAGTGTCTGGTCTTATATTTAAGCCTTTAATCCATGTTTATTTTTGTAGATGGTGTTAGGGAGTGTTCCAATTTCATTCTTTTACATGTAGCTGTCCAATTTTCCCAGCACCACTTATTGAACAGGCTTTCTTTTCTCCATTGTGTGTTCTTGCCTCCTTTGTCATAAATTAGGTGCCCATATGTGTGTGGGTTTATCTCTGGGCATTCTATCCTGTACCATTGATCTATATTTCTGTTTTTGTGCCAGTACCATACTGTCTTGATTACTGTAGCTTTGTGGTATAGTTTGAAGTCAGGGAGCCTGATTCCTCCAGCTCTGTTTTGCTTTCTCAAGATTGCTTTGGTGATTCGGGGTCTTTTGTGTTTCCATACGAATTGTTAAAATTTTTTGTTCTAATTCTGTGAAGAATGCCTTTGGTAGTTTGATAGAGACTGCACTGAATCTGTAGATTGCTTTGGGTAGTATAGTCATTTTCACAATATTGATTCTTCCAATCCAAGAAGATGGCATATTTCTCCATCTGTTTATGTCATCTTTGATTTCTTTCATCAGTGTTTTATAGTTTTCTGAGTACCAGTCTTTCACCTCCTTAGGCAGGTTCATTCCTAGGTATTTTATTCTTTTTGTTGCAGTGATAAATGGGAGTGTTTCCTTAATTTCTCTGATTTTTCATTGTTGGTGTATAGGAATGCCAGAGATTTCTGTGCATTAATTCTGTATCCTGCAACCTTACCAAATTCATTGATTAGTTTTAGTAGTTTTCTGTGGCATCTTTAAGATTTTCTATGTATAGTGTCATGTCATCAGCAAACAGTGACAGTTTTACTTCTTCTTTTCCAATTTGTATTCCTTTTATTTCTTTTTTCTTCTATGATTGCCATGGTTAAGACGTCCAAAACGATGTTGAATAATAGTGGTGAGAGTAGACATCCTTGTCTTGTTCCTGATCTTAGAGGAAACGCTTTCAGTTTTTCACCATTGAGAATGATGTTTGCTGAGGGTTTGTCATATATGGGCTTTATTGTGTTGAGGTAGGTTCCCTCTATGCCCACTTTCTGGAGATTTTTTATCATAAATTTGTGTTGAATTTTGTCAAAAGCTTTTTCTGCATCTATTGAGATAATTATATTATTTTTATTCTTCAGTTTGTTGATATGGTGTATCACATTGATTAATTTGCGTATATTGAAGAATCGTTGCATCCCTGGGATAAATCCCACTTGATCATGGTGTATGATCCTTTTAATGTGTTGTTGGATTCTGTTTGCTAGTATTTTGTTGAGGATTTTTGCATCTCAGTATGCATCAGTGATATTGGTCGGTAGTTTTCTTTTTTTGTAGTATCTCTGTCTGGTTGTGGTATCAGGGTGTTGGTGGCCTCGTAGAATGAGTTTGGGAGTGTTCCTTCCTCTGCAATTTTTTGGAAGAGTTTGAGAAGGATGGGTGTTAGTTCTTCTCTAAATGTTTGATAGAATTCACCTGTGAAGCCATCTGGTCCTGGATTTTTGTTTGTTGGAAGATTTTTAATCACAGTTTCAATTTCATGACTTGTGATTGGTCTGTTCATATTTTCTATTTCTTCCTGGTTCAGTCTTGGAAAGTTTTACCTGAATTCCAAGAATTGTCCATTTCTTCCAGGTTGTCCATTTTATTGGCATAGAGTTGCTTGTAGTAGTCTCTTATGATGCTTTGTATTTCCATGGTGTCCATTGTAACTTCTCCTTTTTCATTTCTAATTTTATGGATTTGAGTCCTCTCCCTCTTTTTCTTGATGCATCTGGCTAAAGGTTTATCAATTTTGTTTATCTTCTCAAAGAACCAGCTTTTAGTTTTATTGATCTTTGCTGTTGTTTTCTTTGTTTCTATTTCATTTATTTCTGCTCTGATCTTTATGATTTCTTTCCTTCTACTAACTTTGAGTTTTGTTTGTTCTTCTTTCTCTAGTTCCTTTAAGAGTAAGGTTAGATTGTTTATTTGAGATTTTTCTTGTATCTTGAGGTAGGATTGTATTGCTATAAATTTCCCTCTTAGAACTGCTTTTGCTGCATCCCATAGGTTTTGGATCATCGTGTTTTCATCGTCATTTGTCTCTAGGTATTCTTTGATTTCTTCAGTGATCTCTTGGTTATTTAGTAACATATTGTGTAGCCTCCACGTGTTTGTGTTTTTTACGTTTTTTTCCCTGTAATTGATTTCTAATCTTATAGCATTGTGGTTGGAAAAGATGCTTGATATGATTTCAGTTTTCTTAAATTTACTGAGGCTTGATTTGATGTGATCTATCCTGGAGAATGTTCCATGAACACTTGAGAAGAAAGTGTAATCTGCTGTTTTCGGGTGGAATGTCCTATAAATATCAATTAAGTCTATCTGGTCTGTTGTGTCATTTAAAGCTTGTGTTTCCTTATTAATTTTCTGTCTGGATGATCTGTCCACTGGTGTAACTGAGGTGTTAAAGTCCCCCACTATTACTGTGTTACTGTTGATTTCCTCTTTTATAGCAGTTAGCAGTTGCCTTATGTCTTGAGGTGCTCCTATGTTGGGTGCTTATATATTTATAATTGTTATATCTTCTTCTTGCATTGACCCCTTGATCATTATGTAGTGTCCTTCCTTGTCTCTTGTAACATTCTTTATTTTGAACTCTATTTTATCTGATATGAGTATTGCTACTCCAGCTTTCTTTTGATTTCCATTTGCATGGAAAATCTTTTTTCATCCCCTCACTTTCAGTCTGTGTTTATCCCTAGGTCTGAAATGGGTCTCTTGTAGACAGCATACATATGGGTCTTGTTTTTGTATCCATTCAGCCAGTCTGTGTCTTTTGGTTGGGGCATTTAATCCATTTACATTCAAGGTTATTATGGATATGTATGCTCCTATGACCATTCTCTTAATTGTTTTTTGTTTGTTTTGTGTGTCTTTTTCTTCTCTTGTGTTTCCCGCTTAGAGAAGATTCTTTAGCATTTGTTGTAAAGCTGGTTTGGTGGTGCTGAATTCTCTTAGCTTTTGCTTGTCTGAAAAGCTTTCGACTTCTCCATCAAATCTGAATGAGATCCTTTGCTGGGTAGAGTAATCTTGGTTGTAGGTTTTTCTCTTTCATAACTTTAATTATATCCTGCCACTCCTTTCTGCCCTGCAGAGTTTCCACTGAAAAATCAACTGATAACCTTATGGGGATTCCTTTGTACATTATTTGTTGTTTTTCCCTTGCTGCTTTTAATATTTTTTCTGTGAATTTAATTTTTGTTAGTTTGATTAATATGTGTCTTGGTGTATTTTTCCTAGGGTTTATCCTGTATGGGACTCCTTGTGCTTCCTGGACTTGGGTGACTATTTCCTTTCCCATATTAAGGACGTTTTCAACTATAATCTCTTCAAATATTTTCTCAGACCCTTTCTTTTTCTCTTCTTCTTCTGGGACCCCTATAATTCGAATGTTGGTGTGTTTAATGTTGTCCCAGAGGTCTCTGAGACTGTCTTCAATTCTTTTCATTCTTTTTTCTTTATTCTGCCCCTTGGCAGTTATTTCCACCATTTTGTCTTCCAGCTCACTTATTCGTTCTTCTGCCTCAGTTATTCTGTTATTGATTCCTTCTCGTGTATTTTTCATTTCAGTTATTGTGTAGTTCCTCTCTGTTTGTTTGTTCTTTAGTTCTTCTAGATCTTTGTTAAACATTTCTTGTATTTTCTCAATCCATGCCTCCATTCTATTTCCGAGATTCTGGATCATCTTTACTACTGTTACTCTGAATTCTTTTTCAGGTAGACCGCCTATTTCCTCTTTATTTATTAGGTTTTTACCTTGCTCCTTCATCAGTGGCATATTTTTTTACCGTCTCTTTTTTTTTTTTTTTTTTTAATGAGTGGGATTGTGTTCCTGTCTTACTGGTTGTTTGGCCTGAGGCTTCCAACACTGGAGTTTGTAGGCTATTGGGTAGGGATGGATCCTGGTGCCGAGACGAGGAACTCCGTGAGACCTCACTCCGATGAGTATTCCCCGGGGTCTGAGGTTCTCTGTTAGTCCAGTGGTTCCGACACAGAGCTCCCACTGCAGGAGCTTTGGCCCAACCCCGGGCTCGTGAACCAGGATCCCGCAAGCCGCGTGGGGCGGCGAAAAAAAAATAAAAGCACAATAACAAAGTAAAAAATAAAATTAGACTAGGAAACTAACAGATATGTTAGGAAGAATATGAAAATACAGATGAATCAACAACCAGAAGGCACATCGGTACCACAATAGTAAGAAAGAGTAAGAGGGAAAAGAAAAAAAAAAGGAGGGGGGGGGAGGCCTTGGCTGTGGAGGATGGGGCCTAAGCACGGGTGAGGTTTGGGTGGTGGGCGGGGCCCATGCTCAGGACCCACAGGACCGGAAAAGGCCCTAGGGGCTGTGGGAGGTGGGGCTTAGGCTCAAGGAACAGACGGGGCCCAGGCGTGCCCCCCAGCCCTGGTCTCAGAGGGTGGGGACCTCATCTGGGAGCCCAGCAGGCTCACCGGGCCGAGTGGGCGGGGCAAACGCCCTCCTCTCCCTCCTGCTCCTCTGGTCTGGGAGGGCCCCTCCCGCCCGCCTCTCCTGGTCTCCCCCGCCTCAGGGGTGCTGATCCTGTCTGGCCTCCACTTCTCCTCCCCCCTCAGTTCCCCCACATCCTACTGGTTCACTTTGGGGTTCCTCCCATCTCCTTGGGCGTCAGAGTCCCCCCCAGCGGTGGCAGGAGCTCTATTTGTGGGGAGATGCTAACTCCAAGTCTTCCCACACCGCCATCTTGACTCCGCCTCTAAAATATATTATTAACATTAATTTCCCTTATTTCCTTTTACTTTCTTAACGTGACCACCAGGAACTTAAAATTACCTATTTAGCTTGCATTATATTTCTGATGGGCAGCAGTGGTCCATATGGATATGCATTCCAGCACAGGTTCTTGAAAACACTATCCTTTCCTTGATTTTCATTGGCACTGTTGTCGAGAATCAACTGACCACATGGATGCACATCAGTGAGTGGGCTCCCTTCTGTTCCATTGATCTATAAGCGTCCTTGTGCCAATCCCACACTGTCCCAAGTACTGTAGCTTTGTTTTTAATATATATAAATTTATTTATTTGTTTATTTTTGGCTGCATTGGGTCTTTGTTGCTGCACGCGGGCTTTCTCTAGTTGCGGCGAGCAGGGGCTACTCTTCGTTGCGGTGCGCGGCTTCTCATTGCGGTGGCTTCTCTTGTTGCAGAGCACGGGCTCTAGGCGCTCAGGCTTCAGTAGTTGTGGCACACAGGCTCTAGGAGTGCAGGCTGAGTAGTTGTGGCGCATGGGCTTAGTTGCTCCACGGCATGTGGGATCTTCCCGGACCAGGGCTCAAACGCGTGTCCCCCGCGTTGGCAGGTAGATTCTTAACCACTGCACCACCAGGGATGTCCCACTGTAGCTTTATAGTAAGGTTTGAAATCAGGTCATCTACTCTCTCCGATTTTATCCTTGTTCTCCAAAATAGTTTTTCTTATCTTAAGCTCTTTCCATTTCTGTGTAAGTTTTAGAGTTGGCTTGTCAATTTCTTTCTTTATGTCTTTCTTTCTTTCTTTCTTTTTTTAGCCCGTTGGAATTTTATTAAGATTGCATTAAATCTATAGATCCATTTGGGGAAAATTGTCTTCTAAATACAGTGACTCTTTTGATCCACAAACATGGCATATCACTCTATGTAGGTCTTCCTTAATTTCTCTTAGCAATACTTTGTGGTGTAATTTATTCTTAAATATGTTATGGGTTTGATATTATTTTAAATGGTACTTTAAATTTTTTATCTTCCAATTATCAATTGCTACTCTGTAGAAACACAACTAAATTTATTTTGGTAAATTGACCTAGTACACTGCTAGCTTACTGCGTTCACTTAATACCTCAAGTAGTTTTTTGTAGACTCCTTAGGATTCTGTGTGTATACAGTGCTGCCATCTTTGAAGACGGTCATTTTCCTTCCTTGTTTCCAATCAACCTCTCTTCTGTTGCCTTCTCCTATTAGCCAGAACCCCCAGGACAAAGTGCCATATACATGGTCACAGTGGGTATGTTTTCCTTACTCCCGACCTCAGGGGGAATGTGTTCAGTCTTTACTATTAAGTATGATGTCAACTGTAGGTTTTTCATGTAGTCATGACCCTTTATCAGGCTGAGGAAGATTTCCTCTATCCCTAGTTTGCTGAGAGCTTTTATTATGAATTGGTTCTGAATTTTTGAAGTGTTTTTTCCTGAATATATCAAATTAGCCATATGGTTTTTCTCCCTTATTCTGTTAATGTGGTTATTTTCATATGTTTAACCAACCTTGCATTCCTGGAATAAACTACTTGGTCATAGTATCATAGATCAGAGATGTGCTAGGCCCACCGCAGACACTGGACACTCTTCTATGGGCTGGTTAACGCTGGATCCCGGCCCTGGTCCTTTCACCTTAGAGCCCAGGAGGTCAGGCGTCCGTGAAGGGCAGGAGTCCGCGAGCCAGGTCAGAGCTGGGGTAGCTGTCCGCGCATCTCGCCGCAGAGTCCTTCTGCACTCTAGGCTGGCCACACTCCCAGTGCTATCAGACCCACGTTGTGGGGAGAAAGACTGAGCGCCTACGCTTTTGAGAACCTCAATGGGGCAGCCCCGTCCAGACATCACCGGGATCAAAATGGTTCGGCTGTCCCCATGGATTCACCCTCAGTTTCTGCCATTAGTTCAAAGGGGGCTTCATGGGACACTCACACCCTCTGTACAAGTGGGTGGTCCAGTGCCGATTTGCCAAAACCCTCACGCAGTAGGGTGTCTGGTCAATTGTGCTTCGAGGTAATTCAGAGGCAGAGAGGCACCTTGACGCTTCAAGCCACTTCCAAGGTCAACCTCCCGGCGTCCTACGCAGCCCTGCAGAGAAAGGCGCCTTTGTAGGGCCGAGACCGTGAGGTCGCACCAGTCCAGCCTGACCACAGGAGCTCCAGCCCTGTGCCTGTCATCAGGTTCACTTAATCCCCAGAAAACATCACAATCTGAAGCATCCTCGGCAGGACCGAGGACATAAAGCGTGATTTATTGCCGTGGAAGCACGTCCTTGTGTATTTCCAAACCGCCTTAGGGAGCAATTCCTCACCATGTCAGCAGCTGGCTCAGGAGAGGTGGGAAGGGGGGAGTGTGAGGAAGAGAGACGTGAGACAGCGCATGCGTGCCCGTGTCTAGGCGCCCTCCCCAGGACTGCTGCTGACCACCTCGGCTCAGGAAGACATCTGGCCTCAAAGTCCTTGGGAGGGGGCTCCGAGGTCCCTGGTGTGACCGGGCCCATGGGCTCAGGGGAGCAGCCCTGGCTCTTCTGCACTTCCTGCCCTCCTGGCCCAGCTGCCCCGGTTTTATTAGAACCAGTTGCAGATGAGTCTCCTAGAAACAGAGGGGCTGATCTCATTGGCCTCCCCCTGTGCAGAGGAAATGCGAGCGCAAGAGCCTTGTCCGTGGGCTCAGAGCCTTTCCAACACCGCGTCCTGGGTCCTCACAGACACCCAGGAAGTCACCGGGGGATCGCCTTTGTCCCTGTACAGGAGGGAACACCGAGGCACAGAGAGGCTGGGTGCCCGGCCCAGGGTCCCAGAGCTGGATCTGAACTGGTGCCCTTCAGGCCCTCCGTGGCGTTGCCATTGGCATCAGCAAGCCCGGCCTGCCCCCGAGATCCGGAAGCTTGGCTTCCTGTCCCACGTTCTGCCCAAAGGGAATAAGAACCCCACAGATACTACAGACCCGTCCCCCGTGCCCCTCTGGCCCTGGGATTCCTCTACGAGGGGACAGTGACACGTAAGAGCCTTCACCTGACGCCGATTCCTCACCTTTCCAGGTGGGGCAGGTCCCCCTCGGGAACAGTCATTGAACATCAGCGTTTGCTCAGGACTCCCTCCCTGCCGGGCGCTGTGCTGCCAGCTTCCCGGGCTTTATCTCATTTGGTCCTAAGAGCTCTTATTATCAGACGGAGGACAGGGACCTCGAAGGTCGGGGGACCTGAGCTGCAGTAGGCACAGCCAGGACTGAGGCTGGTCGTCCTGGCTGGCGTGGAGGCCCTGGCCTCCCACGAGGAGTGTGGACGCCTCCCCCAGAATGGCACGTGGTACCAAAAAATGGTCAGTGACGTCTTGGTAAGGCCTCAGCGTAGCCAGATTCTCCCATGGTGCTGAAGGCTCCAGGGCAAGAGTCCCAAGAAAAACTGGCAAGAGCCACACGGCCTTTTCCAGCCCAGACCCCAAGTCACCCAGCGTCACTTCCGCTGCGCTCTTTTCTCCCAGGCAGCCAGTAGCCAGCCCGGGTTCAAGGGAAGGAGACAGATTCACCTCCACATGGGAGGAGGGTCAGAGAATGTGTGGACATGTGTTAAATCCACTGCAGATGAACACTACTAACATCTCCATTCTACAGATGAGATAACTGAGGCACAGAGAGGTTAAGTGAGCGGCCCAGGGTCACACAGCTGGTCAGTGGAGAACTTAGGAGTCGAACCCAAGAGAGTCTGTGCTCTTGACCACCTCACTGTGCTACGGTGTTAGGGGTTCATGTTTTCCTGACATTCCTGCCTGGTCTAATTAGTGGCTCCTAGGTCTAATTAGTGCCATACATTGAATCCTCAATTTCTGGTCCGCCAATATTTTCCAAGATCCCCTGTGCCCCAGGCCCTGCGTTAACCTGTGGTGACACTAATGAGGACACAGTCCCTGCCGTCAGGGAGCTCCTGGCCAGGCAGGGAGACGGACTCATCCCCATCTAACTGCTGCCCACGCAGCTGGCTTCACAGGCCGGAGAGGGGTGGGACACTGATGCCTGGGGATCTGATGGGGCTTCTCTGAGGACACGTGGCATTGATGGGCTTAGAGCAGGCTCCCTGAGCCTCAGCCTGGTTGACACATTTGGGACTGTCCTGTGCATTATAGGATGTTGAGTGGCATCCCTAGCTTTGACCAGTGACACACACTGTCAATTTATGACAACCAGAAAAAGCTCCAGATACTGCCAGATGTCCCCTGGGAACAAAATTACTCCTAGTTGAGTACCACTGGTTGTGGAGAAGGAGCGATATTTTTTCCAGGTGGACAATAAAGAAAGAGCATTCTGGGACTTCCCTGCTGGCGCAGTGGTTAAGAATCCGCCTGCCAGTGCAGGGGACACGGGTTCGATCCCAGGTCCGGGAAGATCCCACATGTCGCGGAGCAGCTAAGCCTGTGCACCACAACTACTGAGCCTGCGCTCTAGAGCCCGCACGCCCCAACTACTGAGCCCACGTGCCACTACTGAGCCTGTGCTCTATAGCCCGTGTGCCACAACTACTGAGCTCACGTGCCACAACTACTGAGCCTGAGCTCCAGAACCGGCGAGCCACAACTACTGAAGCCCACGCGCCTAGAGCCCGTGCTCCGGAACGAGAGAAGCCACCGCAATGAGAAGCCCGCGCACCGCAACAAAGAGTAGCCCCCGCTCACCGCAACTAGAGAAAGCCCGCGTGCGGCAACGAAGACCCAACGCAGCCAAAAATAAATTAAGTAATTTTTTTTTAATTAGGAAAAAAAAGGGCATTCCAGGTGGAAGAAACGAAATAAACTAGATACAGGCAGGTTCAAGGTGAGGCTGAAAGGTAGGGGGCATCACAAGATATGAAACCAGAAAGGCGAGATTAAGCTAGACTGGGAGGGCCTTGGATATCTTGTTAGGAAATTTGGACTCTATCTTGTAGGCAGTGGGGAGCCATGGAAGGTTATTAAGCAAAGGAGTGGCATGATAGACCTTGCTATTTAAAAAGATCACTCCGTTAGTGACGTGGAGGCTACTGTAATGGTCCCAGGCAGAGAAGACATGCACGTACACAAATAGGAATGTCGCCATATAGCAATGTCACCAAATGGGAATGTCACCAGGCAAGACCTGTGAACTTGGAGGAGGAAGGTGTAGAAGGTGGAGGTGGTTGAGGGAAGTTCCAGGCCATTGGATGCTTTGCCTTGAAGGGGTGGCCAGGAGGGAAGAGGTGTTCCTTGCTATTGAAGAGGCGCGTAGCCCGTGGGGCAGAGCTCTGGGTCAGCCTGGCTGCAGTCCTCCCAGAAGCCAAGCTACAGGACCTGGGCTTGGTCTGGGGCCGCCTGCTGGGGAAGGACATTCTCACACAGGGGTTCGGAGGATGGTGTGTAAGACAGATCATGTAGGCATGTGCACATCCACTGCCATGGTGTCACTGGGGGTAGAACCCCAGGATGAAGCCCCCCAGCCCCTATGTCCTTACAGCTGTCTAGCCCAAAGGACCTTGCAGTTGCCCAGAGAACAGGCCAAGGGCTGCCGTGCCCAAGTGTCACCCCATCAGCCAGAACAAAGGCAGCAATTTTCTCAGAGCAGGTGTAAATCCCAAAAGGAGACACCTAATTTAACGTGACCAAAAATGAGAATTTGGGTGAATCCTGGTATTGCAAAAGCAGGGTCTGGGGGTGTCTTTGTGCAGACCCCTCCGCCGTCCCGTCGTGTGCGTCCTCGTGTCTCATCTCACCGGCCCCGCGAGGTCTGGGAGGTCCCGTGGCACACGCCAGAGAACGGGGCGGGGGCCGCTTCACTGCTGCCTGCTCTACACACCTAGCTCTGCGCCTGGCACGGAATTGATGCTCAGAGAATATGCATGAGTCCCAGCGCCGCTCTGCCCATTAGACGAGTTCTGGAACCACCCCATAAAGACGCCTTAAAAAGACCAGCGTCTTATGCAAAGCTATGTGAACAGTCAGCACATTTTTATCCAAAGAGAGAAGCCTGGGCCTTTTTTAATCTGACCATCGGAGATCCAGCCAGGCCTGAGAGTTTGGAGAAACATGCCCCAACAGAAGGTAGATGTATGAAGGACATACAGATGAACTGGGCAGGGCGCTTCCAGCTGCGGACACCCCGGGGGCCGGCCCACGACTGACCGTCTCACGGACAAATACCCGCTGATCGCATTTTTGCTGCCATTTCCCCCCCCCCCCCCGAGCCTAACCGCTCCGATGGGTAATGTTTAACGACATCTAGGAAGCGGTGGGTGACACTTACAGAGCTGTCCCTGCAGCCAGCCTCTTGGCTAAGGCCACGGGTCTCATTCGAGCCCCGCTGCCATCCCCTGAGGTCACTGCCTCATTTCACAGACAGGCGATAGAGGGCGTGAGATTCAGGCGCCGGCAAGGACTGGAGCCCATGTCCCGAATGCTGTGTTCTGCTGTCTCGGGAGCTCATGGCGGCGGGTGGCGAGGGGGGCGGAGAGGGGAGCGTGCTCCCCAGCACGGAGCCTGGTGCGTGGGGAGGGGGGTGGAGTTCACAGCATCACTCCCGCATGACTGGGCTCCAGCCCCCTCTGCCTGCGCACGCGGGTGTAGTGGAGCATTGGATGCCCTCATTATCCCCATTTTACAGATGGGGGCACCAAGGCACAGAGAGGTTACACGTCGCGTCCAAGGTCACCCAGCTGATAAGCGGCAAAGCTGGGAACGGCTGCCCTGAACTAGGAAACCACACAGACTTTCACATCGTTTGTGTTCGGTAAACCTGTGCTGTGCGAACAGGAAGTACGTGAACAGAGTGTAATGACCACACTCACTGCCCAGCTGTGATGACCACAGCCACCGTCATTATTCCAGCACAGGCCATCGTGGGGCCCGCAGCTCAGTCGGCTGCGGGGACGGGGGACAACAGTGCCGCCTGCCTGGCCAGGGTGGGCTGGGGTCGTTGCTGTGGGCCCAGTGGTCATTGTGTGGGCCCGGTGGTCATTGCTGTGGGCCCAGAAGTCATTGTATTGGCCCAGTGGTCATTGCTATGAGCCCGGTGGTCACTGCTGTGAGCCCGGTGGTCATTGCGTGGGCCCGGTGGTCATTGTGTGGGCCCGGTGGTCATTGCTGTGAGCCTGCTGGTCATTGTATTGGCCCAGTGGTCATTGCTGTGAGCCCCGTGGTCATTGCTGTGAGCCCGGTGGTCATTGCGTGGGCCCGGTGGTCATTGTGTGGGCCCGGTGGTCACTGCTGTGAGCCCGGTGGTCACTGCTGTGAGCCCGGTGGTCATTGCTATGAGCCCCGTGGTCATTGCTGTGAGCCCGGTGGTCATTGAGTGGGCCCGGTGGTCATTGCTGTGAGCCCGGTGGTCATTGCGTGGGCCCGGTGGTCATTGCTGTGAGCCCGCTGGTCATTGTGTGAGCCCCGTGGTCATTGCTGTGAGCCCGGTGGTCATTGCGTGGGCCCGGTGGTCATTGCTATCAGCCCGGTGGTCATTGCGTGGGCCCGGTGGTCATTGCTATGAGCCCGGTGGTCATTGTGTGGGCCCGGTGGTCATTGCTGTGAGCCCGGTGGTCATTGCTGTGAGCCCAGTGGTCATTGCCGTGGGCACAGTGGTCAAGGTTCTGGAGGTTCATCTACACCGTGGCCTACATTGATCCTGGAATCTTTCCTGCTGCCTAGTAGTATTCCATTGTCTGAACACCTCACAGTTGACGTACCCATCTACTACCAGTGGACCCTGGGCTTATTCCCAGTGTAGGGCTGTGACCCATGAAGCCACCGTGGACACCTTTGTAGGAGTCTTTTGGTGACCGACGTCCTCATTCTCTTGGGACTGTGTCTAGGGGGGGAACTAGTGAACCGTTTCCCTGTGTCACTTTGGGCCCCGTGGGCAGGGCGTGAGTCCCGGCTGCTCTGCCCCTTCTCTAGCCCTTGATATTCTGTGGGTGGGAGCCGGGCCTCCTTATGGCTTTGTGACATTTCTCCGTGAGCAGTGATGCCCGGGGTGTCGCATTTGCTCCCTGGCCATTCCGTATCTTCCTCGTGGAGATGCCGGTTCTAGGCTTTCGCCTGGATTTCACCCAGCTCTTTGTCTTTTTCTTATTGATTTGTGGGATTGTGGGAGTTCTTTGTCTATTCTGTGAGTCCTTTGTGAGATACACGTATTTGGACTATTTTCTCCCAGTCTGTGGCTTGTCTTTTCGGGTTCTTAACGGTGTCTTTTGATGAACAGAAGTTTCTTATTTTGATGAGGTCCGTCGTACCAACTTTGTCTCTTAGGGTTGCATTGTCTGGGTCGTGTTTAAGAGACCTTTGCCTGTCCCAAGGTCATCAGCGCCCCACAAGTGTGCATATCCTTCAGTCTCAGCCCTGAGAACTTCACACGGTCAGGGAGGCCTCTCTTGTCACTGCACCCCATCCCCGGCACAGCACCTGGCACACCGTGGGGCTCCCCAGATATGTGGCTGAAGGAGTTATTAGGTTCCCCTGCAAAGCCAGAGCCGCCCCCCACTGGCTCCCTCATTGCCCCTCAGATAAGGGAAGACACAGCCGTTTGATAGAGCTGCAGGTTCGGAAGGCGAGATGGCAGAGGCGCCCCCAGCTCCCCATGATAACTGCCCCTACAGTGTCCCCAGGGAGCCCACCTGGCCAAAGGCCAAGACTCAAGTCACCTCACAGCCTGGCCTGCACCCCAGGCCCTCCGCCGAGCTCAGATCTTCCCCGAAGGGAAGATCAAAGACCCAGCTCCACTTCAGAGGCAGGAATTTGGACTGCGGAGATAAATGGGTCCTGGGGTGAGCGAGTGCAGAGATAACTGTGTGTGGGCGGGGGGAGATAGCTGGGTCACTTGAAACCCTGACTCCTCGCACTTGAGGCAGACTCGCCAGACCCTTGCATCCCGGGATCCTGGCTGGATTAGAAGCCCGGGTTTAGAGGACGCAGTGGGAAAAAACTCACCCAGGCGTCCAAGAACCTAAAAACCCATCGCGAGAGATCCAGAAAACTCCTGCGTTGCAGGTGGGAGCTCACGTTGGTCCCCTGACTTTGGAAAATCGTCTTATAGCATTTGCTGCAGCCGAGCCCGAGCGTGGTTGCCCGTGTCGTGTCGTGTGTGCCCCACAGCCCCAAACTGGGACCCACCCAAATGCCTATCTGCAGTGGGATCAGTAAACAAATTGCGTGGAGACCAACATGCTGTCGCTACACACAACAACGTGTATGTGTCTCACACGGGGCTGAGAGAAAGAATCCGGGAAGAGCAGAGTGTTCCGTGAATCTGTTTGTATGATGAATTTCAAGAACAGATAAATTAATCTGCGCTGTTGGAAGTCGAGAGAGGCCAGGGCGTACACGGGGCGGGGGCTCCAGGGGGCTTCGGGGGCTGGTCTCGTTCTGAGTTTTGACCTGGGTGCTGGACTGTGTTCAGTTGGTGAAACTTCCCTGAGATGTCCCTTATCTCCTGTGCATTTTCCCACGTGTATGTTACACTGCAGTTGGCAGGGGGGTTGGGGGAGGCTCTTTTTTTTTTTTAAATGGAAGTATATTCGGTTTACAATGTTGTGTTAGTTTCAGGTACACAGCAAAGTGATTCCGATACACACATATATATTCTTTTTCATATCCTTTTCCGTTGTTGTTTATTACAGGATACGGAATATAGTTCCCTGTGCTATACACATTACATCCTTGTTTTTATCTATTTTATATATAGTAGTGTGTGTATGTTAATCCCAAACTCCTAATTTATCCCTCCCTCCCCCCTTTCGCCTTTGGTAACCATAAGTTTGTTTTCTACATCTGTGAGTCTATTTTTGTTTTGTAAATAAGTTCATTTGTATCATTTTAGATTCCACATATAAGTAACATCATATGGTATTTTCTTTCTCTTTCTGACTTACTTCACTTAGTATGATAATCTCTAGTTGCATCCATGTTGCTGCAAATGGCATTATTTCGTTCTTTTTTATGGCTGAGTAGTATTCCATTGTATATATGTACCACATCTTCTTTATCCATTCATCTGTCGATGGACACCTAGGTTGCTTCCATGACTTGGCTATTGTGAATAGGGCTGCAATGAACATAGGGGTGCATGTATCTTTTTGAATTATAGTTTTGTCCAGATATACGCCCAGGAGTGGGATTGCTGGATCATAGTTCTGTTTTTTTAAGGAACCTCCGTAACTGTTCTCCATAGTGGCTGTACCAATTTACATTCAGAAGGCGTGCTCTTTTTAAAAGGGGAGGGTCATCTTGGCATCAGAAAAACCTGGGCTCCCACCTGGAGTGCCCCCTTGGCAAGCAGCTTTGCCCCCTGCCCCTCGGTTCCTCCCCTGTGAAATGGCCGGGCAGCAGCCCCGCTCCTTGCCTTGTGATCAAGATGCTGAGGAGTGAGACTGTCCCACGAGCGTCAGGCTGACCCGTGGAAACTTCATCTGAACCGGAGGAAGCCAGTACCTGCCGAGAGGAATAAAAATGAAAGAAATGTTACATTGTTTGACAGGGTCCCCGAGTCTTACTCAAGGACTGAGAAATAAGGATTGAAACAAGGAGTAACAGAGCAAAGTCTTGCAGTGTGAGGAACAGATTTCCCTTTCAACCCGGAGACAGGCTATTTATTTGAACAAGAACTTGCACAGGTCTCTTTTTATCCCCTTTGGAGCATATTTCATGTCGCCAAGAATTTCACGGCTATTAAAAGCTGCAAAGAAAAAATCCTTTTCAAACTGCCTGTTTGTAGCACGGGGTGGTTTCCAAAGCCCTGAGGACGGGAGGCTTCAGAAGCACTTTTAAAGTTGACGGTCCTCAGAATCCGCCAAGGCTGTGCGTGCTCCCCGACCCAGGACCCAGCAAGGCCATTTCTGGGTGTCCCCCACACCAAAAGGGGACGTGTGCTCACCAAAAGACAGGCACTAGAATGTTCGCGGCTGCCCTACCCAAACATCCATCGGTGGTAACGTGGAGAAGTGACTGAGGACATAGTCTCACCATGGAATAGTATACGGCAATGAACATTAAAAAATCAACAGCTACCGAAAAAAAAAAATTCATTTGGGCTTCCCTGGTGGTGCAGAGGTTGAGAGTCCGCCTGCCGATGCAGGGGACGCGGGTTCGTGCCCCGGTCCGGGAGGGTCCCACGTGCCGCGGAGCGGCTGGGCCCGTGAGCCATGGCCACTGAGCCTGCGCGTCCGGAGCCTGTGCTCCGCAACGGGAGAGGCCACAGCAGTGAGAGGCCCACGTACTACCAAAAAAAAAAAAAAAAAAAATCAACAGCCACATACCCACAAACAAAGCCAGACAGAGATTTTGATTTGGTCACAAAGCCCAAAAGCAAACAAAGTGCTCTGCGGTGATGGAGGTCAGCATCCTGGGACGGGGTGGCTGTGGGAATGGGGCAAAGAGGGGCTTTGGGGCGGGGTCATGTTCTGTGTCTTCACCTGGGAGCTGGTATCACACAGTGATCATCGCTCAGGGCTGTTCTTACAACACCAAGGCATGGGTGTTCCACGCCAATAAAACATTAGTACAAGTTTAAAACACGTTTTTAAAATATGGCCTAGCTAAACCTGGGATGCAGAGTTGGAAAATCACCCCGGGTATCTTCCCGAAGGACCTTCTGGGCGGGAGAGCAGGTGCCTCGAGGCTCACACCCAACCAACCACACCCAGGGAAATGCGTGACCACGACTTCTACTCCCCACCCGTCCCCAGCCCGGGCTCTCGGAACACCGGCTCAGAGAAGGTGTGCATCTGACAGACCTCTGTGTCCAGACTGCCTCTGGCCTGAGGCAGGAGGCTGCGTCTAGAGCCAGAAGCAAGTGCTCCAGACGGTCTCCTGCAAGACTGGAGGACAGGAGGGAGGCAGTGGCCTTTTCGTAGCGCATGCCCCTCCTCCCGGTTGCTCGTCCAATGCTAGTCTAGTTGCTGCTGGGGAGAGATTTTGCAGATGGGATGTAAGTCCCTAGGAGTTTGTTTTAAATTACTCTAAACAGAGCTCATCTTGGATGGGCCTGGCTTAATCAGGAGGAAGGTCTTTATAAAGGGATGTCAGTTTTCCGTGAAGGAGAGACCCAACAGTCACAGGGTCGTCAATGCCCTCCCTTATCCCTGAATCCTCCCTCCTGCAAGTCTGCCCCCTGGGACAGCTTCACCTGAGCCCACGGGTCCCAGCCTGCCCCTCACGTTCCCTTCCTAGGCCTCTGCCCTGCGGACACTGGACATGCTTAGCCCCCACTAGAGTGTAAGCCAGTGCCTTGTGCTCTGTCCATCCATCCCTCTGTTCATCTGTACCTGTCCATCTGTATCCCTATATCCATCCACCTAGATAACTAGATCTATCCATGTATCTGTATCCATCTGTATATCCGTGTCTATACCTATATCTACATCTTTATCTCTCCACCTGCTTCTGCTCTTCTGGTTGAGCCCTGCTGCAGACGCCTCTGTTCCCCCATCTGACGGATGCTTGCTAGAGTGTAGGTGTTAACTACACAGGGTCCCCCCCTACCACTTATTAGGTAATGCTTCTAGGCAGGTTACTTCACCTCTGTGTCTCAGTCTTCTCCTCTGTAAAATGGGGATAAGAAGAAAGTATCCTCCTCCCAGAGTTCTTGTGAGAATTAAACAAGGTAGTATATTTAAAGTACATAGACAAATGGCAGCACACAATAAGCACTTGATAAGTATTAGCTATTATTTCCTGCAGAATAGAACTGGAAAGACAGTCCATTACGCCCTCCATGTCGCCGTGGGGCCCGGGTTAGATCTGTGTTCCCTAAATTTAGGTCATCGCTATTTTTATTGTATCTGCATGCCACTTGTATTTTTTGTTTACTTAATATATTTATGTTAATCAACTTTTTTTGGGTAACTTACAACTTGTATTCAGAAGGGAAACTGTGTATCACCAAGATAAAAGGAAAATCAGTTTCACTTTCCATAAATGGAAGGTATGATTTCCCATAAAAATCAACACAGCCCCGCCACCCCTTTTCACAGTCCCAAAACCCAAGACTCTGAAAAGCACACAATTGTTTGGGGGTTTTGTTTGCTTCTGGTTCGTTTTGAGAATTTGATGCCAAACCTGACCTGATCTGACTTGAGTCTCTTCAGTCTGTTTCTTCCACTTAGCGTGAAAATCACGTTTCACCGGAGAAACAGAAATAGAAAAGGACTAGAATCCACTAAAGGTATTAAATGAATCCCCGTATAAGCACCATATTGTCTTTTTTAAAAATCCTCCAAGAGAGGGCTTCCCTGGTGGCGCAGTGGTTGGGAGTCCGCCTGCCGATGCGGGGGACGCGGGTTCGTGCCCCGGTCCGGGAAGATCCCACGTGTCGCGGAGCGGCTGGGCCTGTGAGCCATGGCCGCTGAGCCTGCGCGTCCGGGGCCTGTGCTTCGCAACGGGAGAGGCCACAACGGTGAGGGGCCCGTGTACCGCCAAAAAAAAAAAAAAAAAATCCAAGAGAAATACGGATTTCAAAGTACGTCTGGCTAGAAATTTTGACTGAGAGAAGACCCTGAAGAAACATTGGTTGTAGGAATGAAGTTATGCGTAAATAGATCATTCTGCGTATACTCCACACGCAAAGTGAACGGGGAAACGCCTCCTGCTCTGCTCACGCTCCAGAGTCACTTGTCAAGCGGCCTGGACACCCAGGCCGGCAGCTGTTGCTGACGGCCGTCTGGAGCTCGGCTGGGCCGCGGATGGGAGCCCCCAGTGTGGTCCCTCCAATATGGCGGCCTTGGGGAAGTTGGACGGCTTACGTGGTGGCCAGCAAGCACCCTGATGGCACTGGGAAGAAGCTGCCTGCTCTTCTGACCCGGCCTAGACAGCCTCATTCCTGCCAGCTCTCTTGGTCAAGTGGTCAGAGAGCCTGCCCATACTCCAGAGGGGGAGATAGAGCCCACCCGACAGTAAGTGGAGGATCAAAGAAGGCGGGCCATATTCTACAGGCTTTAATGCTGTTTGAATCTGTACAAGCACGTACTTCTTTTCTGAGTAAGAAAGAAGACATTTGCGCATCTATTTTCTCTGCAGTATGGGCTGTAGGGTTCAAAGATCCCAGTTCTGTCATCTACTGAGGATGTGAGGCCGGTGAGTCACTGGGCCTCACAGGGTGACCTTCCCAACCTCAAGTGATGTGGCCCCCTTTCCTGTAACTTCGACAGTTCTCTCGTGTCTCCCTCAGTGACAGTTGTGCCTCCATTGGAGGCTGGAATGCTGGCAGGAGGGAGGGACCCCCGTGGAGCCCCCTACCATGCTACGCTGGCGTGGTGACCCTTCGGGGATCTCCCTCGGGCCCCACTCAGTCCTCTTCCTTCCCCACCCCGCCCCCAGTTCCCTCCAGGCCCCTGCACACTGGGAAGTCCAGAAGCCTCCCCGTGCTCCATCCTTCCTTCTGGTGCCAAACAAGGGCCCAGAGGGAGAGAAGAGCCTCAAGCCCGAGGAAGGATGGCCATCCCGGCGTTCAGAGGCCAGCGGTCCCTCTGAGACTCCATGAGGACAGTACTCGGCAAAACAGCTTCGGAGTTCTAGGTGGTTTCCAGGGCTCGGAACTTATAACCTTACTTTCTGTTTTCCCATGTAGAGAAAATGCCTTGGCTACTGGCCAGCCTCTGACCAGCAGCTTCTAATTATGCATGTGTGGAGGAGAAGGGCAGGGTGGAGACCGAGAAGGGTGTGCTGGATGGTGGGGGAACAGGGGCAGGAAGCCCAGAAACTTCCCTCCTCCCCAGGCCACCAGGAAGCTCGGCAGGGGAGGTCGGGCCAGTTTAGGGAGGCCTGCACATTTTCACTGAGGCCTCACCCACCGGTTCCTGTGACCCGGACATACAGCTCTTCAGGGCAAAGGACTGTAGTTAGTCAAGGCACCAGGTGCTGTAATAAATGGGTCCTGAAATTTCAGTGGCATCTCACAAGCAAAGTTCATTTTTCACTCTGGACGTAATCCAGGGGCAAGTTAGCGCAGAGCACGGCTCCACACGCTCATTAGGGACCCAGGCCTCTTCCACCTGTGGTGATGGGTCCCCAGGTGTTTCCAGTTTCTTCTCTGGGATCCTCACCGTCCCGCCAGCAAACAGGGGAGGAGGAGAAGGTGGAGAAGGAACATTGCTCTCAACCCTCCCTCCTTACCTGTGAACTTATTCCTCATCCTGCGGACCTTCCTCCCAGATGCTTAGATGGCCTCAGGAAACAATGGGTTCTAAGTCTATTAACGTCTAGATTACAGGAAATTGCTCTTAAATTTAAAAGCGCTGCGTACATATCTAGTATTCATGTTGAGAGACCTTGACATTCAACTTCACGCCAATCAGGAAAGGCCCTCTTGTGCAGTCAGCAACCTGCACAACTGTGCCCAGCAACTCTGTTGTAAATTCCATCAGCTTCCCAGCTTCAAAGTGGGAATGGTGTGAGCTAGCCCTCAGCCCAACCATAGAATCACAGTGGGAAGGAATCGAGGTCACCGAATCTGGTGGTTTTGAAAGCCCCACCCCCTCGGTTTCCCTCCAATAACCCAAATCCACTGGTCCAGCCCAACCTCCTCAATGTGGTACTGGGAACTTGAGGTTCAGATAGAGTTGGGGCTTTCCCAAGGTCACAGAGCCCTGTTATTGGTCAACATTACAACAGCAGATAAGTTCAGACTTCCAGTTTAGCCATCTAGACCAGCACTGCCCCGCTGCAAAATAGAACATAAACCACATGCGTCATTTTAAACCTTCTAGTTACCATATTTTAAAAAGTAAAAAGAAAAAGGGGTGGGGTGGGGGATGGATATTAGTTTTAATAATATATTTTCTTTAGCCCAGTATACCCAAAACATCAACACGTAGTGAATATTAAAAATTGACACATTTTACATTCTTTATTTCACCCTAAGTCTTCAAAATCCTGTGTATATTTGACACTTACAGTCGACAAAATCTGGTGCAATTTCACACTTCCACCTCTTAATTTGGGTGGTCAATTTTCACTGAAAATACTTGCTGTGTCTTTCCAGTTCATAAAACTTACAGTTGTAAAGGTAAACTCACACGCCAAGGGCGTGCACACACACTTCAGAGTTTTCTTAATCGCTGGAGGATCTGTTTTCAAGTTAAAATTCATGGAAGTTAAAGACAATTGAAAACGTAGCTCCTGGGCCGCAAGGGCAGCATCTGCGGCGCCGGGAGGCCACCCCAGGCTCGTGGAGACCGTATCCAAAAGAGTAGCTCTGGGACTTGCCCCAAATCCTCAGTGACCCTGGGACCCCTCATTACAGGGAAAATCTGTGAGGATTACTGCTTCCCCAAGCGTTGGAGAAAGAACCCATCGTACCGGGAAAATAAGGGAGGCTCTGAGACGGCTCCTTACTCTTAGTTTCCTGCGGTCACACCTCTGGTTTGCCAGGGCACTTGTCTGATAAATGGCAGCGTGGCACCCACCGCGGAGGGCGGCCTGAGTCTCCGGCAGGAAAGGCCCACAGAGCCTGGGGACACGTGGACGAGCGCCGGACCTGGGTCCCTGTAGACGGGGAGGATTGTGGGTGAGGCACGTGGCTTTGGAGCAGAGCCGATGTCCTGAGACCTCCAACGCCCATGAGCCACGTGGCCAGGGAGAGTCTGGGTGCAGTGATGGGCCCTCAAAGGTTGGGTTTTCTAGGGCTACCGAGTGAGTGTTCTGGGGCTGCTGCCCAAGTACTGTAGCGTGGGGCAGAAGACGGAGATCAGGGTGTCTGCAGGGCTGGCTCCCTTCCAGCGGCTCTGCAGGAAGATCCTTCCTGCCTCTTCCAGCTTCTGGGGTCGCCAGGCATCCTTGGCTTGCGGACGCATCTCTCTGACCTCTCTGTCATCACATGGCCATCTTCCCCGTGTACGCGTGTCTGTATCCAAATGTCCGTCTTCTTATAAGGACAATGGTCAGCCTGCATTTAGGGCCACCCTAATCCTTCTGAGCTCATCTTTTTTTTTTTTTTTTTTTTTTTTTTTGCGATACGCGGGCCTCTCACTGCTGTGGCCTCTCCCGTTGCGGAGCACAGGCTCCGGACGCGCAGGCCCAGCGGCCATGGCTCACGGGCCCAGCCGCTCCGCGGCATGTGGGATCTTCCCAGACCGGGGCACGAACCCGTGTCCCCTGCATCGGCAGGCGGACTCTCAACCACTGCGCCACCAGGGAAGCCCCCTGAGCTCATCTCTTAATCGCATCTACAAAGACCTCATTTCCCAAAAAGGTCACATTCACAAGCACTGGGGGTTAGGCCTTGAACGTATCTTCTGGGGGGACCCGAGCCATAACAGTGCTTCACAATCAACTATGCGTTGACCCTCAATCCACCCTAAGAGGTTGGTGTCCCCGGGATCCCCATTCCACAGGCGGGAAATGGAGCCCTGGGGCTGTGGGAACCTTGCCCTGCTTGTCGCTGGCATCCTAGGACTCGAAGATGGTCCTTCCCCAGAGCCATGCTCTTAGGCACTTCCTGGGCCTCGGGCCCTTCTGGCTCAGAAACCAGGATACTTGTTTTGCAAAACAACTTGTAAAACCCAGGTCAGTCTGCTCAGGCTCCAGCCTCCCCCATCCAATGACCCAGGAGGACAATTCTGATTGGTTTCAAATGCTTGCCTAGGGAGTCATCCAAGATTCTGGAAGAGATTCTCCGCTCCTTCCAGCTCAGCAAACTGGACCACGATATGGGAAACTGCAGACTCCACATGTGAGCGTGAAGTTTTCCTCTAATGAGCTGGCGAGCACGGCCAGGGATGGCTTGGTTTACTCCTGCCGAGGGGACGTCCCCACCTCCCGGGACCCCTGCTCCAGTCTCAGCTCGTGGCCCCTTCCTGTCCCCCACACAGCTCAGCCCTCAGCCAGTGGCACAGAGGACAAGGCAGGTGCTGAGATTACTCCAGGCAAGTCCTCCACACCAGGACGGGTGCACTGGAAACCACACGGGCACAGCACCCACGAGGGGAGACAGAGGAACAGGAGGCTTTGGAAACGTCCACAGGATCCCTCCTCAAACCTGGCCAGACGTGCTCCGGGGAGAGCGTCCGTGCCAACAGGGGCCATCAGGAGCGACCCTGCTGCCGGGTCCTGCCCTCCTGGCAGGGAGGCCGGGGCAGAGGGCAAGCTGCCCCAGAGAGGTTGGGGACCCCTGCCCCGGACGGTTCCCTGGGGAGCCGAAGCCTCTTGCCAGGTGGCAGTGGGAGGGAGGCTCCTCCAAACGCTCCCAGAGCCTGAGTTTGGGGAAGTTGAGGCTTTGATCCCAGGCCTGCGTCTGCCGGCTGGAGCCCGACCACTTTCCTGCCTCTCATTAGGGAGCCCTGTGCGGCCAGGCGATCAGACAAGCCTGGCATTCTCTGTTTGACCTAATAAAGCCTTGCTAAATTGCGCCGCTCTCATTCCTGGAGAAATGAGACCTGCTCCAATTACTCCCATAAGAAAGGGCCTCTTAGAAAACGCCGGAGCGCAGGCAAAGGAAGGCTCTTCCTGCCGGCCTGGGAGCGGGGCTCGGAAATCCCAGGCGCCTTCTCCAAACAGACCCAGAGAGGAGCCTGTGTGGAGCCGAGGGTGCTCTGAGGGAAGTGGGGACCTCGGGAGCCTCTCAAGGCCGTGCTTTCCTCCCACAGGATAGGGGGCCGTTGTCTCGCAAGTTGGCAGGTGAAATTGAGCATTAAGAGAAAATTGGCCTGGCCAGGTCAGGGTGGAGAGAGAAAGCGCTTGGCTTTGGTAGGAAATAGAGTGGAGAGAGCGAGAGAGCGAGAGCGAGAGCGCGCCTTTCACAAGGTGTGGGTTTCCATGAATTAGCGATGGACTGTAGCCCTGCAGGACTTGGTCTGAGATTGTCCGGTCTGGGTTTGGAAAACAGGGTGGGATTGATTGAGCTACTGCTCGAAACCTTCACTTCCCCCTCCCCTCCCCTGCACCTTCCAGCAAGGGGGCTTTAGAAAGTGCAGGGTTGGGCTCCCCAGGAGGCTGCCCCCTGGTGTTCAGGAGGCTTGGCGGGGGAGCCCTTTGGGGAAGGGAAAAGAAAGGAAGGACGCAGGCCTGGGCACCCGGAGAAGCTGGGCTGGGATGCCATTTCAGGACCGGCCTCCACTGTCCCCACGGAGAGCACCACGGGTCCAGTGACCCTCAGAGCTGTTCCCTGTTGGACGGAGGGGTCTGGGCCTTTAACCCCCATGTCGATCAGCCATTGGATGTGAGCTGCCCCACGCTGTGCAGAATGTTATAAAATTATGCAAAGCAGCTGTACACATCGGTCTAAGAATTAGCTTAGGTATGCAATTACGCATCAGATTTAATTAAATAGCATATTTTTTAAACGGGCTTATTTTCATAATTTGGGGGTTTGTGGTTTTAAGACAAAGGCTCATCTGACTCTGAACGTTCAGCTCATTTTAAGCAGATTCACTTTGTCAGTGCGTAGCTTATTGCCACTGCTCCGCACCCATGGCATGCGTTGCTAGTCGTTCACAGAGCACGTCAGCCTCCCGCTAATTCACAAGCACCCATCCTGAGCCTTCCCCTGGCTACGTCTCCATTTAAATTCTCCTCCAGAACTACTTTTCTGGCCGTGGCCACGCTGCGTCAGCGGTCTCTTCCCCATGCTCGCCCTGTCATGTGCATATCCCACTGCGCTGCATATGTCTGCTTTCTTAGCTGTCTCTCTAACAGCCTATTGAGCCCCCACCCCCCACCGCCAGGGCCTGGCACAAAGACTGGCACGTGATAGGGGCTCAGGGTGAGCATGGCCGAAGTGTCCCTGAGGCCCCTTCCACCCTGCCTCTTTGCGATTTAGACATAGGTGTTGAGGAGGGGCTGACTGTATGCCAAGGTTTAGGTGTGAATCCTGTCACAGAGATCAGCCCAGGTAAGTCAGACCTAAACCATCAGAGCACGTTATTCCTCTGGCCAAAGGCGTTGGTCCAGGAATGGGCACACCATCCAGCTGGGGCCAACGAGACGTGACAGGGAGCTTGCTAGAGGCTTCTGGGAAAGAAGAGGCCTCTCCTTAAAACAAGCTCTTTCTCCTTGTAAAGGGATGGTGTTTAGGTGTGATGCCTGGAACTCCTGCCGCCCTTTTGCAACCTAGAGGGCAGTCACCCTGAGAATGACCTGACACTGCAGAAAGAAAGAAATAGGGTCCTTGGTGATACCATCCAGTACTAAACCAAATCAACACCAATGCCTTCCCCATCTCCAGAACATTCCTTACATGAACTGACAAGTAAAATCCTTTATTGCGTCAGCCAATACAAGTGGGCTTAGCCCCCACTTCCCACCTCTCTGACTTGGCCACTTGTTGGAGTCACTTTGTCTCATGGTCTGGGGTCCACAGGTCCCACCACCAGCTCCAGGGCTTCCTCACTATGGACCTTCCTCACTATGGACCTCACTGTGGCACGTCACATCGCCAAGTTGAGCCTCCATTTCTTCAGACCAAAAATGTGGCTTAATAGGAAAAATGACTCTGGATCGGGTGTCAAGCATTACTTCTCCTTTGACGCTGCCTCCCTGTGCCCTCACTCCACCTAGCCACAGCTGACAACCACGAAGAGAATGGACGTCCCTCCGGCATGCAAGCAAAGGGTTGCACCAAGGCTCAGGGCCCCACGTTGCCGGCTCTTTCTGGAAGAGACGAGTATATTTTTTCAGCAAATACCAGTATAGTACTTACTCTGTGCTGGGCCCTGTTCTACATGCTTTCAAATATTAACTTGTATACCATCAACAACTCCATGAAGTGAGTACTGCGGCTATACCCATTTACAGGCGAGAAAACCAAGGCCCAGAGAGGTTAAGTGACTTGCCTGAGGTCACAGAGCCAGTGGGCGGTGGTGGAGCCTGAGTTTGAATCCCAGAGGCCTATGGCTGAAGAGCTGGAACACTTAGCCACCCTCTCGTGCCAGAATAATCATCATGTGTGTTTGCTGTGTCTATCTCATTTGATTTTCCCAGCAGCCCCCCGGCGTACGTGTCATTACTACCCCATTTTACAGATGGCAAACATATCTCTGAGAAACAGAGAAAAGACTACATCCGTGGGTGAGTGAATGAATGAACGAATGAGTGAGTGAATGCTGGGGAGCCGGACCTGCTGAATGACCTTGGCTTGAGCCCCACGTTCCCGGCCAAGAGTGGACTCAGGAAGTCCCAGTTACCCCGGGGTGTGCTCTTGGGACCCAGAGCCTCATCCTGTCTGGGATCCCTGAGAGCGGCCCTGGGCACTGAGTTCCCAGTAGCTTCAAAGGGAGCCGGAGCCGGCCAGGCTCCCAGGGGGCGAGGACAGCAGGAAAGCTGGGCTAGCCCCACTGCCAGACGTCAGAAGCGTGAGGCGGCTTTGGTCTCGGGCCCTGGCTGATGGAACCAGGGCAGCGCAGAGCCAGGCGCTTCTGGGAACCGCATGCTGGCATTTCCTTGTTTTGTCAACTCCACCGAAGGGCCCCGGAAACCACACGCAGAACAAAGTCTCCGGGGCGCTGTCTGGAAGGCGAGAGGATTACAGAGGGAGCGGGGAACGTGCCTCTGGGCCAGCCTCCCAGGGCCTGGGAACTTCTCCCGGCCTCCCCTGAGATGTCAGCTCCACCCACACGTCCCAGGGACCTCGCACTACACTCATCAGCGCCACTGGGCATCAGGAGCCACCCAGGTGCTGAGCGCGGGCTCGTCAGCCAGGTGTGCCGGCCAGGTGTATCTCAGCCATCCTCAGAGCCCCCAGGGTAAGGGCCAGCAGTGTCCCCGTTTTACGCACGGGATAAACAAGGCTGGGAACAGTGAGTAGCTGGCAGGTGATGCGGCTGGGTTTGGGAAAGCCCATCTCAGCCCCAGGGCCAGGCCTGGGGTGTTTGTTTTCTCTTCTCTTCGCTTGTTTTCGTGGATGACGTGGTTCAAAAATGAGAACGTGGAAGAGGTACTCATGAAGGGTCCCCGCATCCCTTAGCGATGAGGAAACTGGGGCCGAGGGCCCCGCTCTCACCGCCGCTACCACACGCGCCACGAGGGTGGGAAGGAGGACGGACGCTCTGTGTCAGCAAAGCCCTCGGCAAAGCGGGTCCTGGAATCGCGGTGATTGTGAAGGGAGGCCTCACGCAGGACCGCCCGGGGTCGGCGTGCGCGCGGGCAGGGGTGAGCAGAGTGGGTGAGGGGACACCCAAGCCCCAGCAGCCCCAGGCCCTGGGTATCCTGCCCGTCCAGCAACCTGCTCGAGGGTCCTGGGAGTGGGGGCAGATCTCAGGATGAGAAACGGGGCTCCTTCAGGGAAGGGAACCAGATACACACGCAGGTGTACGCGGTCCCCAGACGGGCCCGCACACACGCTCACGTGCATGCTCTGCGTACCTGCAACCCAGGTTCCCACTGGCTGTTCCAGGCAGGGCCGGATGAGGGTCTTGGGAGGGTCACGTCCCAGACAAGGCGCCCCTCCCGGTGCAGCTGGAGGCTGGCGTCCCTGTCCCTGTCTCTGTCCCCATGTCTCTGTCCTCTGCCTCACTGGTTCCCTCCATCTCCAGTGTGTCTCTGACACTCTCTGCGTGTTGGTTTCTTTGCATCTCTGTGGGTGTAGCTCTCTCCTCTCCCCACCCCAGGGGTCTCCCCTGTGGGCGTTTCGGGGGCAATCCTCTAACGAGGCCCATGACTGATCCGCTATTAGACCTGGACCCTCGTGGCCCTCGGAGCCCTGCGCAGGCCACGTCCCTGGAACCAGGGGCGGCCAGGAGGCAGGAGTGGACCCCGGATGGGAGGCTTTTGGGGCTTTGCATGGGGGCAGAGCGCCTTTGCAGGACGCAGCTGGGCCGTCCTCTAGGCGTCCTCCACGTGGGGTGGGGCGGTGCTCCTGTCTGGAGGGATTTGCGTCTTATCACTGCCCCACCAGCCTCCCCCATGCCGGGGCTCCCGGGGGGGCATTCTTGCGCTCCCCTGGAACGTGCGGAGGGACCCGCTAGGCTCCCCTGGAGATAAACTACGCCTGCCCCAGAACCCGCTCCTTTTCTCCGTGCGTGGCCCTGGTCCGCTTCCAAATCCTGAACCTCCTGCGGGGAAGGGCTGAGCGGCCAAAGAAATCCAGGTCTCTGCTGTGTGCTGGGTGGGACATCTGACCAGTCCTGTCTGTCCGGAGGCGGGGTCAGCAAAGACCCTGCCCGGCCTCGGGGACCACTGCAAGCGGTGCGAGAAGGACCAGGCTGGGGGCTGGGGGCCGAGGTGAGCAGACAGAGAGACAGTGAGAGACGGTCCGAGAAACTGACAGAGAGAGAGAACTCTGCGAGAGACCAGTGGAGAAACAGAAAAGACAGACATGGACAGAGGGAGCGGGGAGGTCCAGGGCAGCCCAGAAGAGCCTAGAAGAGGGAACGCAGCTGCACGGTGTTGTACAGTAACATAGTGGGGATGGAGGCCACTCCCACTGCGCTTGGCCGCCTTGGGAACACGCGGGCCCTACAAGCCAGTTGTGTGCCTGCAGCCCGGCTTCAAATCCCTAATCAGCCACTTACTGGCTGTGTGACCTGCAGAAGGTGACTCAACCTCTCTGAGCCTTTGTTTCCTTATCGAGAAAATAGGGATAAGTGTCTGCATCATGAGACTGTCACAAGAACTGTACGAGTTCATACACTCAAAGCAGTGAGGAGCCCGGCTGGAGTACCACCTGCCAGGCTGCCCTGAGGACTGAGGTGTTCCTGCCCGAGACCCACGGCCCAGGTCAGATCAAGAAGAAGCATCAGGAAAACCAAACTGAGGGACATTCTACACAATAAGTGGTCCGCTCTCTGCAAGCGTGTCAAGGGTCTGAGCGACACAGAAAGAAGGAGCGACCGTCCGCTCTGAGCCAATCCGCTCAATGCGCTGTGGCAGACCAGACGGGAGCCTTTGCTATAAAAACTTATTGCGACGATTGGTGAGACCTGAACGGGGCCTGAGGACCCGACGGCAGCGCTGGGTCAGTGTCAGCCTGTGAGTGCGGTTCTGCAGGGGATGTCCTGTGCGCAGGACACTCACGCTGACCTATACAGGGGGACTGCACGTCAGGTGGGAGACAACTTACAAAGCCCGGTTCTCCGCACTGGCAGCTCTTCTGTAAGTTTAAGATGACTTCTATTTTTTTTAATATATGAAAAAGTTAAAAATAATAAACTTGAATCTGAAGGAAGCAACGATAACAATAAAACCTCAAGACAGACTAGCAGATGTTACACAGCGGTCAGGACCTGTTGACACCACCCTTAGACTTTCCTCTTGACCATCAAAAGGCCTAGAAGCAGCCTTTCCCCCCCAGGTTTGAGTCTGTATTTTAGGGCCCAGCCCCAGGACCCGCGCCCCTGCATTTGGGAAGTGTTGGCATCCTAGGAAGACCCTGGGCTGTAGGTCAGATCTACGTGCCCCAGAACCCTCTGCTTTATAGCTGGGCAGCCTTAGACAAGTGGCTCACCTTCTCTGAGCTTCAGTTTTCTCATCTGGCTGACACCTCCCCTCAAGTGACTGTAATGAAATGGGACAAGCGTTCAAAATGCAACGGAAAAGGGAGGATCTTTTCAAGGACTCCTTTCCCTTCAGTTCTCCAAGACCAGGGTCCCTGTCCCTCTTTTGCTTTGTCTCAGACATGAGCCTGCAGGCTAGCAGGCTCCCGGGCCAAATACAGGCCACCTCCTGGCTGGATAAGTTCCCTCTGGAGCCGCTGAGCTGATTCAAGTCCTGGGGGAAGTGGAGCCGTAAACCACCCAACCCGCTGCTCCTGTCACTGGAGATCAAACCATTATCGGAATCAAAGCCGCCCCACTGATGGATGAGCTCTCTGGATCCGGGGCCCAGGCCTCCAGCCCCCTCCTGTTCTTGGAGTTCAGAGCACTCCAGCCACCTTGCCAGGAGCCCCTGCACAGTTTAATTGGGGCCAGAACACCTTCTGCCCCTTGTTGCCTCCTCGGGAAAGATGCTTATCTCTCTCTGCAGGGAGGGAGGGTACAGAGGTGTCAGCAGACGGGGCAGGATGAAGAGGCCTGATAGGGAAGGCCTGGCTGGCGGCCGGGCCCCTCTCCTCCGACAGCGTCTCAGCTGTAGGACAGATGCCTGGAGCCCCAAATGGCTTTCCAAGCCCAGGGAGCCCTGAGGTTAAAATGTGGCAGCAGCCGACAGATCTACCAACTGAGAACGTTTTATTTCAGGAGGCTCTGCAGGGGACAGACAAGGGGCGGTGTCACCCTGACACCCTCTGGACTCTTGGCCTCCCAGGAGAAAGGAAGACACAATACCCAGGGGTCGGAAGATTCCAGAAGGGCCTGGCCAGCCTGAGAGCTGACTAAGGCCCCAGCCTTGGGAGGTCCCTGAAGGGGTTCCCAGAGCTGAATAATTATTATTAATTATTATTAGGAACTGGTTGTTCACAGAGCTGAATAATTATTATTAATTATTATTAGGAACTGGTTGTTCCCAGAGCTGAATAATTATTAGTAATTATTATTAGGAACTGGTTGTTCACAGAGCTGAATAATTATTAGTAATTATTATTAGGAACTGCTTGTGATATAACATCAAATGAAAATTCAAGTGACAGCACATGGGGTGGTGAGTGGCGTCTGAAAGGAAATACCCCAAAATGCCGGTAGTGAATTTGAATGTGCAACGGAAGATTTCTCACTTTATCCGTGCAATTTCCAAAGCCTTCTTAATAAACCTGTACTCCCTTTTAACTGAAGAAGCTAAACCCAATAAGTCCTGTAAGAGACGCCCACGCGGCCAGGCCTGGGGCAGGGTGGCAGGTCCTCTAATTCTGCTTCTCGGAGAAACCCCGAGTTGCACCGGGTCACGCTGCTGCCCTCGCCGGGTCCTCTAGCTATTGGGAGCCGGTATAATCGCCGGCCGCCGCGTGGAGGTACTTAGATGATTGTAACTTTCCTGCCTCTGTTTCTGCGCCACTTGCCTACACTGCCTGTGGTGTCTGGGCCACAAGACATGCTGTCCCTGTGCTCCAAGGCTGAGCTCCGCCTGGCAATGCCGCCAGCCCAGCCACTCACTCTGCACGGCTGCTGCCTGCTCCGGGTCCGCATGGCCCCACGTGCAAAATATGCTTTCAGCTTCGCTACCCTGCAGCTTAGCAATGAGTGAATGAAAGAATGGAGAGTAAAACATCACACTCTCCGGAGGAACATCGTTGGGTAGAATGGGAGGAGGGCAAGCTTGGGCACGTAGGGAAGACTGATTTTCTTCTCTGCTAGGACTGGAAAGCCAGAAATTAGAGGCAGAACAGGGAAGTGGAGGGACTCTGGAGGCAGGGGGGACCTGGGTTCAGCTCTGACCTCTGTCCCCCATCAATTGTGTGGCTCCGCCCCCGCCAACCAGGTGCGTAGTTCAGGGGTCTTCGGTTTTTCCTGTGCAAAACTGGTTAACAATTTATCCCATGTGGGTTGTTTGTAAGAGCCCAACAAGATGCTAAATGAACAGCGCCAGCACATAGTAAATGTTCACTAAACGTGGTTGTGGAGATAAGGGAAGGAACATCCTTGCTCCCCACGCCCCTGCCCCAGGCCAGTGGCTCTCAACACCGGTTCCCATTACAGTCACCTGGGGAGGTTTTAATAGCATGGGTGCCAGGCCCCAAGCCCCTTGGAGAAACGTCTGATTCCAGGCTGGGCGGGGAAAGCCAGGATGAACCCAGTATCAGTCCTTAGGAGAGGGTGTTCGGGGCTGAGGGCCTGGAGCAGAAGTGTTTATGGTCGCTTCCAGTATCCATCTTACGAGGTTCTGAGAGTGAAACAACGTACCCAGAGTCCACACAAGAATTTTGCAGAACCAGGATTTGAATACAAAAATATCTAGCTCAAAAGCCCGGTTTTCTCCTAACCCATGGAGATTCCGTCCTTGTTTCCACCAGGGGTTTTTGCAGGAATCTTTAGCTGGAGCAGCGCCATCCCTAAAATACCTTAGAATAAACCTGTGCCTCACACTTCCACATTACCCACAATGTGTGTGTATTGTGTGTGTGTGCGTGTGTGTTTTAGGAGTCTGGTCCTTCTGGCTGTGTGGCATCGCGGTGGCCGCGTCGCCTCTCTGGCCAGTCTAGAAGCACCTCTGGACCCAGTCACTCTGGTGCCGTGTGGCCCTTGGGAGAACAAAGGCTGAGCCGGGGAGTGTGGATTGCAAGAGCTCTGGCCCGGGGCCTCCGGTGGGGTGGGGGGCGGTTACCATTGCAGCAGAGGGCCAGGGTCCCTCAGGCTGTGCGAACCCGGTGTTCAGCAGTGACACCATGTGGCCACCCCTGGAGCAGCAGCTGCACCCGGGCCGGGCGTCAAGCTTGTTCCCACCCTCTCTCCATCTGCCCGGTGCAGGCAGCCTGACCGCCGCCTGGCACCGAGAACACGTTCCAAAGCTCTAGGACAACGGGGAAGTAGGGTCTTTAAGAGGTGATACCAGACTTGGAGCAAATAAGGACAAGTTGAGCGTAAGTGGTTACATTTTAAAAATGTAATGTGGTCATGTTTGACCTCTGCGCTGGGGATCTGAGCAGATGAGTTATATTTCATCATAGCCCCCACGACTGCTTTTTTGGGAAACACAGCTCTGAGATCATAGTAGCTCATATCTGTCAATGAGAAGAGGATGGCATGGGATTTGCAAACACGTGATTAACGTGAAAATTCCAGGGGCGGACAGGGAGGTGGGCCGGCCTCTGGGGCCGCTTGCCCAGCGTGGACTCTGACCGCTTCCTCTTGCTTTTCTGTGTGCGTGAGTCCCCCAGAGGGTCTTTCCTTGCCTGACCGTGTCGTGTTCTCACATTGTTCTGTTTCTCTGACAACAGCTGGTTGCCAAGGAAACCACTGTGGAGCCCCACATCAGACCCGTGTCTTCCCTGCAGGGAATTTCAGCCCTTAATCATCTCTCCATCCACAGAAAGCTATGTCAAACCCCAAGCAAGGAGTCCCCTCCCTCCCGCTGGGACCTTTCCCTGGGGGCTGAGCCCTTCTGAGAGAAGGAAGCAGGGGGGTGGGATGAGAGCACCAGGGACAGCAGAGCCGGAATGGCCCTCAGACCATGTCGTCGACCCTTCCTTGTTTCAGTGTAAGCGTTTTACCCAAGTGTAACGTACCGTATAAAAAGCAGGAGGAACACCCTTTGCACCCCCTTGTGGCCACGCCCCCCCCCCCCCATGCCCAGGAAGGTAACCACTCTCCTGACTTCTGAGAGCAGATGCACTTGACATAATAGAATCACACGGTGTGAGCTCTCTGGGGCCTGGACCGTGTTTTGAACACTACGTTGGTGGAAGCCACAGGTGCCATAGCCCGTGGCAGCCTCTCTCACTCTCACTGCCGTGGCCTAGCCCACCGTATGCACAGCCTAGAGCTCACTCCTTCATGTCCCATCGATGGGCACTGGGGCGCTTCCCAGCTTTGTCTGAAATGAGCGGCGTTGCTGTGACCTTGCCTGTCTGTGTCTGCGGGGGGACCTGTTTACATATCTCTTGCGTGTGTATCCAGGATGGGAGATGCCGGGTCATAGGGGATGGATCTAGTAGCCGTGTCCGAAAGTTTTCCAAAACGCTTGTTGCAAATGTCGCCCCCACCAAACGGTATGAGATTCGGCCCTTCCACCTCCTCGTCAGCACTTGGTATTGTCTGCCTTTTTCTCTTAGCCATTTTTCCCTCCCTTTCATGTTGTGGTTGGAGATACTGAGGCCAAAGAGATGGCCACTCCCAGGATCCCAGAAGCAGAGGCGTTGGCACCAGCCTGGAGCCAGCTCTGCTGTCATTTCATCCTCTCTATTGTGCAAAAGGCACCAATTCAGTTTCCATGTCAAGTCTCGTCCAATTAAACCGTACTTAGAAATCAAGGCAGGCATTCCGCCGAGCGGTAACAATAAATACACTCATAACTAGCGTTTGTCAGACACTGACTGAGAGCCAGGACCACGTGAGAGCTTTGCCTGCATCGCCTCACTCGGTCCTCTCGCGGCCTCAGGAGGGAGGCCCTTCTCTCTGTCCCCGTCCTAGAGGTGGGAAACCGGAGGCCCAGAGAGGTGGAGCAGCTCTCCCAGGATCACACAGCCATGTCCTCTGTCTCCGGAGCCCACGTTGTTGGCCCATCCAGTGGGCCAGTGGGAGCTGAGATGCTCTCCCCGGTCTCTCCCAGGTTTCTTTCTCTTTTTGGACTCAGTCTTAACAGGCAATGTTTGTCTTTTCAGAATTTGCTAATCTGAAAATTATATTTTTCAAAGATTAGGTAGCTAAGTAAACCGTTCCAAAGACGCATGATTTTCAGGTCTCTTGATTGACACTTGAAAGCATTCTACAGTGAATCTGCACGTGTTCACCACATGTGCATGTGTGTGCGTGTGTATGTACCCTAGTCTAGCTTCATCCCAGGTGTCTTTACACCACGTCAAAGCGTACAGGTCAGGAATCATCTCCCGCCTGAAAGGGTTTGAGGCCACAAGGCCTGTCTCGTTCCTTCATGGATCCCACATGTCGTGATTCAGCCCCGTAAGCCTGGCCCGGGCACATGGTGTGAACTTCTGACACGGCCAGTCCCTGTGCTTGCACAAGGCAAATCCAGTGCAGTGAGAAAAGCGCTATGATGAGGACATTCGGGGCACTAAAGGAGTGCGGCCCCCATCCAGTTTTGGGAAGACAGAAGGCTTAGAGGAGGAAGCTGAGACCTCCAGGGTGAGTAGGACGAGCCAGGCCAGCCGGGGAAGTGGGCTCCCAGCAGAGGGAGGGCGGGTGCATCGAGGAGACTAATCAGGCAGCAGTCTCCAGGAGCGTGCAGGGGGCGTTGTTCTTAACATACTAATTTGATATGCTAATTCAACATGCTGATCTAATATGCTAATTCAGTGTGCTGAATTAATATGCTAATTTAGCATGCTGATTTAATATGCTAACTTAACACACCAGTCTACACTATGAGCCTCCAAGAGCACTTCCCAAGCTCTTCAAGAAATACAGTCACCCAATGATAAAGCCTTAAGATTTATGAGACACCTTTCCCCCGTGCTGTCTCCTTTGATCTCTTAAACCCTTGTGGCCTGTGCACCAGCAGCACTGGCCTTCCCTGGGGGCCGGCTAGAAATGCAGAGTCTCAGGCCCCGGGGCCGACCTACTCCATCAGAACCTGCATTTTATCAAGATCCTGCGTGACTCATATGCCTGTGAGAGTCCAGAAGCACTGCTGCCCTAAGAGTCCAGGAAGAGCTTTTGTTGTACCCATTGTACAGTGAGGAGACGTAGGCCCAGAAGGGCAGAGTCCGCAGCTAGGAAGTAACTGGCCGCTCTTGCGCCTCCCTCTCCAGTCCAAACTGCTGCTCTGTGGTTGGGGACACAGAGGCCCAGAGAGGGAACATGCCTCGCCCAAAGCCACACAGCAAGACTATCATCCTGCTCTTCAGAGGCCACAGGCACGCATGTGCTTTCCCTCCCCCTAAAATGCTGGGGAGCCGTGGTCACCCCGGATGCTAGTTAGAATGCACATTTCCAGGCCCTTCCCAGAGCTGCTGAATCCAAATCCCTGAGGATGAGGCCTTGAAATCTGCATTTTAGCAAGCTCGTCAGCTGTTTCTTAAGTCTCGCTTGGGAAATTGCTGAGGACCCCGAGGGAACATTGTGCAATTCTCAGGCTATCCACCAGAGGGAGCCCGCACCCCAGAGACGTAGCCTCGTGGTGCCCTGAGGCCCCAGATAGCAGGTTCCCGTGGCTGTCTCCCAGTGGGTCCAGCGTGGTTGCTGTTTAGGAAAGATCCTCGGGTCACACCAGTCAGAGGTGTTCGGGAAAGGGAGCACTTCTGTCAACATGGGAGACAGGAAGGCTGAGTTCTGATCTCATGCTGTCCACCTGGACCCTCACATCCAGGCCTCTTGCAGGCAGATTCACAGTGAGGCCTCAGCAGCGCCCTTCACCTCTGAGCGTCGGCTTCCTCCTCTGCAGATCAGGCTGTCGTACCCAAACGTCCTGAGTCCCCAACCCCAGCCTCAATATTTTACAAGGCGCACGTTAATGTCTGTAAAACATTAGGAAACAGAAGGCATGTTGTCACAGAGATGTTCACAGGTTGTTTTTGGAAGGCTGTGCTGTGATAGCATGTGCTCTCCCGTGTATCTCCATGAATCAAATGCTCTCCAGCCAGGGTGAGCCAGGGAATGGGACAGGAGGTTGTTGTGCTGTGTGTGAGGGCTGGAACTGTGGCAGCCACCTTGGGCCCCTGAGGGGAGATGGATGGCTGCGCTTCTGAGACCATGGTTGATTGTGACCTGCAGCACAGATGCAGAACACTTTCATCATCACAGTGAGTTCTATTGGACAGCACTTTGAATAATACATATACATACTTTTAATGGGGATAATTAACACTGGGTCTTGAAGTTCAGAAGTTTTTCATCCCTGTCTGTTCTCACAAGAACCCTGTCAAATTTGGATCAATATATTACTATTCTCGTTTTTAATGAGGAAACTGGGGCTCAAAGAGAGACTTGCCCAAGGATGCATGGTCAGAGGCAGCAAAGCCAGGACTCGAACCCTGATCTCCTGGCTTTTCATTTTATGCTCATTTGCTGCCTCTCCTCCAGGTTGAACCCATCACAGTGACAGTTTCCTCATCAGCCCGATGAGGCATGTTTTTAATTAAACCCATGCTCCTCAGAACGAGGCTCAGAGTTTTGCAATCGTTGCCCTTCCCGTGGATGAAGTAGAAAGTGTTAGAATTCAGGAAATAGCTCTGCTTGGTTCTGAGAACAACACCCACTGAGTCCATGGCTCTGGAGCTATTTCTGAAGATGCCAGGACCAACGCTCCCTCAAAAGAGCGATTATCTTATTGCAAAACTATAATCAGCTTTCCCCTGGAATAACAGCTTTGCTCTCCCTGAGCAGAATGGAAGGCAATCAGGACTACAGTCAGAGGCCCTGTGTTGCTACCTACTGATCTAATTCTAATCACGGCTAGGGATTGGAATCCAAAAGATTGCCTCACCCCACCCTCTAAATATCGTAGCTCCTAAGAATTTGATTACTTTTCCCACTGCATCAACACTGCCCCCACTGTACACAGCTGATTTGGAAAGGCAGAAGGCAAGAAACACTGACCAGGGCTCTGTGACGGTGATGATGATAGTGATGGTGATAAAGATGGTGCTGATGGTGGTGACGGTGGTGGTGATGGTGGTGATGATGGTGGTTTAGGTTAATGATATAAATCACACCCTTGCTGGTACTTGCAACGTACCAGCCCCTGAGCCACGTGCTTTGGCCATCTTGTTACTTTTCTCACCCTCCCCTAGCCTCTGAGGAGCGTGAACTCCTAAACGCTGTTTGCTTCTGTGAGCTGGGACTCACAGCATTCCCCACGGAGGGGGGGGGGGGCGGGGGGGCGGGGTGTAGTGGAGAAAGCACAGGTTCAAATCCTAGTCTGCTGTTTCCTAGGCATGTGACTTTGGGAACTGACTTCCTGTCTCAGGTTCCTCATCAGTAAGACGGGGGTGACACAGTCCGTATCTTAGGGGGTAACTGTAACAATTACATGAGGTGATGGATGCAAACAGCTGAGACAGGTGCACCTGACAGGTACCCTCATAATTAATCTCTGTTTCCCTGGCCGTGCCGCACACACAATCTTGGGCAATCATACTTGTCATTGGGGTTGTGAGGACACCTACTGCAGAAACTGGAGCTCTACAGCAGTGGCTCCCATACTTGAATGATGTAAGAATCACCCATGGAGCTTTGAAAGCGTCGAATGCCTGGTCCATGCCCCAGGAGAGTTAAATCAGCTCCTCTAGGGATGGCTCAGTGGCTTATGGAGCTCCCAGGTGGTTCCAACATGTAGCCCGTGTTCTGGACCAGGCTGCCCAATGGAAATGTAATGTGAGCCCGTGTCATTTAAAAGTTTTCTTAGCCGCATTGACAGGAGTAGAAAGAGACAAGAGAAGTTAATTTTAATAAAACATTTTATTTAGCCCAAATAAAACCAAAATGTTATCACTTCAACATGTAAACCCGGGACTTCCCTGGCAGTCCAGTGGTTAAGACTCCACACTTCCACTGCAGGGGGCATGGGTTCAATCCCCGGTTGGGGAACTCAGATCCTGCATATCGCATTGTGCGGCCACAAAATTTAAAAAAAAAAAAGAAATTTAAATAAACATGTAAATCCAATACTGAAAAACTACCAGTGAGATATTTCCTGAATTCTAACACTTTCTACTTCATCCACGGGAAGGGCAGCAACTGCAAACATGTTTTCTGCCCCAAGTCTTTGAACTCTGCTGAGTATTTCACACTCAGGGTACGTCTCAGTTCAGATTCACAAGTTTCAAGAGGCTTGTGGCTTCCATTTTGCACACCCACCTGGCGAGAAGAGCTCTCCCCACTTTACAGATGAGGAAACTGAGAGTCAGAGGGGTGAAGGGACCAGCCCAGGCCCCACAGCTGTTTCGTGACAAAGGTGACTCAAACGCAGGTGTGCTGGCCGCAGCCGGGTGCCCCCTCTCTGCCCACACCCTGGTCCAGGTGGTTCCTGGCTCCCATGTGCTGCCCCAAACCATGGGAGGGCAGCAGCAGAGAGCAGGCCCTGGTGCCAACACCCCAGAAGCTGAGCCCCCAAGCTGGGCCTCCGGGATCCGTATACCTTGTTGGGTCTGATCCCTCTGGGGGAATGATTTCTCCATTGTCCACACTCGCCTCCCAGCTGCACTCCCAGGGCGGTGGCTGGGATTTGGGCCTCTTTGCAGTTTACCCAGCACAGTGCCCAGGGCCCGCCAGGGGCACAGGTGAGACCCCAGAAACTAGGGCGTGTCTTCAGGAACCTCTGAAGTTAGCTGATCCGGAGGCAGACATTTCCAGGGGTCGCAGCGTCATAACCCCTGGGCAGCGGCCCTCTGTTCCCACGGCTTGGGCAGCCCCTCCTGACGGCCGTCCTCCCCAGAACCCTTTCTGCTCCTTGGAGACCCTAAGAGGTGCAGCCAGGCGCCCTGCCTGCTTTGCTTTTGCTCCCGCTGGGGGTACGGCTTGTGCGTTTGCCGGGGTCTGTCTTCCCCTCCTGCGTGGAGGTTCTGGAAGGGAGGCTCTGTGTCTGTTTCAGCTCCTACCGCGTCCCCGCCCTGAGGGCCTGGTGCACCCCGGCTCTGTAGACACTTGTTAAAGGAACCCATTCATCAGCTCCCAGTCCCAAGGCACCTGAAAAGGTTCGTGCAGCTTCGAGAGACTCCACACTTAGAACAGGGAACAGCGGGGCCCTGGAAGAATCCAGTCCCACAGCTCCGAGGGGAGACGCCGCCACGTCTCTTCTGCCACCAGATTAGCCGGTTTGTTTCCATTTTCTCAGTAGAGCTGCCGCCACGGGCCACCCGCGCCAGCCCAGAGCACTGGGGGGACCTTTAGCGATGATGACGTTCGCTCAGGGACTTTGTACGGGAGCTAACATTCAGGAAAAGGGGCCTAGCTTCCCACCAGGGCGGATCCGGCGTGGAGGGAAGCAGGATGTAACAACTAGCATCTCAGCATGTGATAGACGCGTAGCCCGTGGGGAGGTGGGTTTCCCTTTCCATCACCTCTGCAGCCCCCGCATGTCGGCTGGGAGCCAGGGTCCCACAGGCACCTTCCCAAGGAAGCCCTCTGAAGTCCTGGCATCCCATTTAAAATCTCAGAAGGATGTTCAGAAAGAGATGCTGGGTAGACATAGAGAGCAGACTTGGGGTCGCCAAGGGGGGTGGTGGGGGGAGGGAGAGGGACGGACTGGGAGTTTGGGGTCGGTGGGTGCGAACTATTACATAGAGGATGGATACACAACAAGGTCCTACTGTAGAGCACAGGGGACTATATTCAATTTCCCGTGATAAACCATAATGGAAAAGAATATGAAAAAAGAATGTATATGTGTGTATGGCTGTGTCACTTTGCTGCGCAGCAGAGACGGGCACACCATTGTAAATCAACTATACTTCAATTTTAAAAAACTAAAATTAAAACGAAATAGATGCTGGAGGGTGTCTGTGTCAGGAGAGCGCTTGCCTCCCCCGCCCCGTGGCCCCGAGCACGAGCACGAGCACGAGGGGAGTGGCCCCAGGTGCTCTCCGGGAAAAGGACGTTTCACAACGGCTCACCCGATGGAGCCCACACCCCAAACCAGAGCACATTTAAACCAACTTCTTATATAATTCAGTTCATTCTTGTTCATCCTTGTGGTTGGAGTTTTCTAGAACCCACCAGCAACCTTCTGGTTCATCTTCTGGTTTTGATGTGCTGCTCTCCACCTTTGAAGGAGGAAATGGTCGGGAGACCTCAGGTTTCGTTCTGTTTTGTTGTTTTAATCTTTAGTAATGAGGGTGGTGGCCGCGCTCCATCAAAATGCTCCCTGCGGAGGGAGCTGGGCCCATCTGTTCCATGAAGGGAGCACAGACTCTGAGAAAGGGGAAGTAAGAACAGCAACTCGAGGATGCGAATCTAGACTTCCGTGGGGCTCAGGGAAGCCAGAAGAATTTCGCTGTATTTGTTGTGGTTACTTTTGTTGTTCTTTGTGTTCAACGTGGTCCTTAACTCTGTGCTTCTGTGGATTCCTACAAACCGATTCTCAAAGCTGCCTACCGTATGATGCCAACCGTTTGACATTCTAGAAAAGGCAAAACTATGAAGACAGGGCTTCCCTGGTGGCGCAGTGGTTGGGAGTCCGCCTGCCGATACAGGGGACGCGGGTTCGTGCCCCGGTCCGAGAGGATCCCACGTGCCGCGGAGCGGCTGGGCCTGTGAGCCGTGGCCGCTGAGCCTGCGCGTCCGGAGCCTGTGCTCCGCAACGGGAGAGGCCACGGCAGTGAGAGGCCCGCGTACCGCAAAAAAAATAAAAAAATAAAAAATAAAAAAACTATGAAGACAGTAAAAAGATCAGTGGTTGCCAGGGGTCAGGCCCACCCGGATAACCCGGCATCATCTTGCTGACTTAAGGTCCATAACCCTAATCACATCTGCAAAAGTCCCTTTTGCTGCACGATATAATACATTTACAGATTCTAGGGGAAATGGTATGAATTTGGGCTAGGGGTTCATTCTGCCTACCACAGCATCTGTTCATGTAAATACTCGTACACAAATGTTCCCAGAAGCTCTGTCGTCTCCAAAAGCTGGAACCAGCGCCCACATGGGAGTGGAGAAAGAAATAGCGGTATATCTACACAATGTCACGCTGCTCCGCGGGCAATAGAATGACTTCTTGATACCTGCCGTGACGTAGACGAACCTTGAAATAATTATGCTGTAGGAGAGCAGCCAGCCTCCCCCTAAGAGCCGCACAAACTACGTAGTTCCACTGGTATAAAATTCTAGAAAATGCAGGTTCATCTCTAGTGACAGGAAGTAGTTGCCACGGGCCAGGGGTGGGGTGCATCGGGAGGGACTGCAGAAGGGCCTGAGGAAACCTTGGGGTGATGGGTCTGTACGTTATCTTGGTTTTAGGAGTGTAAGCATAGGCCAACGCTTATCAAATTGTCCACTTCAAATATATATGACTCATTGTACGTCAGGTATACCTCAATACAGCTGGAATTAAAAGGCCGTTCTCTGGAATGGTATACACATTCCATAGAAAGAGAGAAGACATAAATATGCCAAAGGTGACATTGCCGAAACCAGGTGGTGGCCATACAGGTGATCATCGCACTGCCCTTTCAACTTCTCCAAATACTTGAAAGTTTTCATAATTAAAAAGTGGGGGTGGGGGGGAGGGGGGGACTTCCCTGGCGGCCCAGCGGTTAAGACTCTGCGCTTCCACTGCAGCGGGCGAGCGTTCGATCCCTGGTTGGGGAACTAAGATCCTTCATGCCGCACAGGGCAGCCACATAAATAAGTAAGTAATGTGGAAGGGGGGCGGAAATCCAAGCTTTGGGGTCACACCTCCAGGGGCTCAAGTCTGATTCCAGTCATATCCTAGCTGTGTGAGCTTGGGCAAGAGATGATTTCTCGAGCCTCGTTTTTTTCATCTGTGAAATGGGCCTAATCACCACGCCGAGCTCATTGGGCTGTGAGCATGAAATTACATTCACACACAGAGCAGGCTTAGCAGGGACCTGGGTTTGTCGTGAAGCCTCCGTGAAGGTAGTCGTCACTATCGAGTCTTAATCTGAGCTCCCCTATCTGAGAGACATGGAAACTGAATTAGAAAACTTGGCAGCCTTCTCTGAGAGCACACGGTCACATGGTCCGAATCTGGCCATAGAGAACTACCCCTTGGGATGCCCACTGGCTACAACGCTTCTTAGAATTCTGATGTAAATAGTTTATGCAAATATGGCCAAGCCACCCCACCTGAGATGAGGCCCTCCCTCTGACCAAGAAAGGAAGCCAGGCCCAGCACCCAGATATATTTTTAACGGAGTGGACATGTGCACTTTGCATATCTTGTCTGCTTGGCAGTTTGAGGTTCAAGGTCCCAACCAAAAGTAGATGTTTTTATTTGTTTGTTTAGACAGGTAAGATCTCATAGTCTCAGACTCCACTGTCAGAACACTGACTCTAAAGTGGAGATAGATCCATTCCTAAAACCACTCAGTTGGTTATTCAGTGTGTGCTGAAGCCTTTATCCTCCAGGGCTCGCGTGAGGGTTGGCCAGGAGTGTACTGCATATCCTCCGTGTACAGGCGCTCGAGACACGTGCGCCAACAGAGGCCCAGTTGAGTCTATGAGTGAGAGGGTTTTCTAGAAGCAAGGAAATATCTTGGGCAGCCCTACCCCTCTCAGCTTTGGGGGATAGTGCTACTTGATTTGCTCAGTGGTTTTTGTTAAAGGGAGTGGGGGTGGGGGGAGCTGTAAAGGAAGGCTGAATGTGATGGTAGAGGAGAGGAAGTTGAAGGGTGGTCACTGTGAAGAGGAAAACACACTCTGGGGAACCATGTTCCTCTTTTATTTGTCTCTTTACACACCAACCTACCCACTTACCTAGAACACACACAGCAACTTTCAAGTATTTTGGTGACTGTTATATGAAAGGGACTTGTGTTCAACTATTTATCGCAAAGAACTCCTTTCGGTGAGGCAACCACAATAGCTTGTAGGCATATCCCTCCAAGCAGTGCGAGTCCAAATGAGGTACAGGTGCCAATCCACAAACCGTGTCTGGTGCAAAAGGGGAAAAGAAATTGAGAGGAACAGTTTGGAAACTTTTATTCAATTTGACAGCGCACTTTTCATTCTCTTACTAATAAAGCTGGGGCTTATATTTTGTATATTTTTACTTTATTTTCTAGTAATTCACTTTTATTAAAAAATCCACATGCAACGGATTAGATTTTTTTTCATTTCGAAGATAATTTGCCTAGCTTTTCTCAAGGATCAGCTCCAAATATATTCAGTAGAGGTCAACCATCATTTTTTAAGCTTTATAACCTGATGTCAAATATACAGGGTATTAGATATGAGCTCCTGAATACATTACACTCCATGCCCAAGTTAGCACACAGAAAGAGGACACAATTTGCCCAAAGACACAGTCCAAGTTTGTGGCAAAGAGAGTTGGTAAGGCCAGTTATTCAAGTTTTTCTCAGACTGAAAAGGATGTCTGCTTCACTTTGGTTTTCCTAATAAAACAGTTTAAACCATCTATTTACACACGCAGAAACACAAACACAACTGTAAACTTAGAAATCCTTAGGAAATACACTACAAATAAGGGAATGAAAGGGGATTAGCCAACCTTAGAGGGCAAAAAGCAATTCTACCGCTTGGAATATCTTTCCTCCATAAGAAGTGACGCTGTACACAAGAAAGCAAGGCTCTGAAGATATCCAGGACCCTCTGTATGCTCAGGAAATCCGGTGCTTTATAACCAAGCAAGTACACTACCCTCCCTTCACTGGGAGCATTGCTCAAGTCCATAAATAAAAAAGCAAACACACATTGGTGTGTGTATAAATCCTCGGTACTGAATCACACACTTCTTGGGGATTTGGAGAAAATAATGTCATTTTTTTTCAGAAATTAAAAACCTCAACCCTTGGATTCAGCTACTTGATTGTCTTCCTTGGTCCAATGCACTTAGGTCTCAGGCAAATCTTGGTCTCATCTGGGAATAATTTACAATTAAGTGCTGGCTCAGAAAGACAAAAAAAGAATTTTTTGAATCCACCAGTAATGGTTGCAAAATGTATTCTCTGATGCTCTTCTCATCGAGAGCGGACTCCCGCTGTACTTCCGTTGAATACGGCTCCCTTCTAAGGAAGAGAAGTTAGCGCATTTCGGCGTGGCTTCTGAGGCTACGTCCATAAAACGTACCTTGTTCTCTCACTTCTTGGGACACAGACCTCTGGAACCCTGAGCCACCGTGTAGGTCTGGCTGTCTTATAACCACCGTGTCACTGCCACACGCTTCTACTCTTCTCTTGCCGATTAGATGCAGGGAGAGATGGGACATGCCAGGTGGGTTTTATGATTTCCCTATTCCTCTACTGGTAAGATTCCGGACGAGGAGAAACAAGCAGATGGATTTCATGAGATCATCTGGGGGTTGCTTGCTATGGGAGCAGGAGACAATGAGATACAAATTTTCTAACAACAGTGTGGTGCTCAGTCCAGACTCCCTGATAGTGTATCTCCAGGGAGAGGTGGGGAGGTGGGGATAGTTCGGGGAACTCAACCAAAAACGAGAACACACCAGTGGGTGAGCTCAGGCAGCATGTATTGGTGAATTGGGATGGTGGGAGTTGTGGAGTGTTCAGAGACCCCTCTGACCACCTTTGAACACAGTTACCTCTCCTGACTTCTAGTAAATAAACACTGCACTTCTCTTTAAAATATATATATATATATATATATATTATACACACACACACACACACACACACACACACACACCGGTTATATACAGTACAAGTATTTCTCTATATCAGTCACCTTCATTTGGAAAGTGCCTCTCGTTAAAAAACAACAAAGTCTCACCTTCCAGGTAAATGATTACCATACATGTGTAGTGCAGAAAAAATATTTATAAATATGAATTTTCATCTGAACAAGGCAAGATACATTCTCGTCACTCATATAAAAACAATAGCATGGGGGCTTCCCTGGTGGCACAGTGGTTGAGAATCCACCTGCCAATGCAGGGGACGCGGGTTTGAGCCCCGGTCCGGGAAGAGCCCACGTGCCACGGAGCAGCTAAGCCCGTGCACCACAACTACTGAGCCTGCACTCTAGAGCCCGCGAGACACACCTACTGAGCCTGCATGCTACAACTACTGAAGCCTGTGCACTCTAGAGCCCATGCTCTGCAACAAGAGAAGCCACCGCAGTGAGAAGCCCGCGCACCGCAATGAAGAGTAGCCCCCGCTCGCCACAACTAGAGAAAAGCCCGTGCGCAGCAACGAAGACCCAGTACAGCCCAAAATAAATTAATTAATTAATTTTTTTAAAAAAGAAGAAGAAGCTCCCACCCCGTGATGCAGACTCAGCTGGCCCACACCTGAGCTTGGGAACCTCTACTTTGCAATCACTGCCTCCCTCATTTTCTGGCTGAATTGTCCACACACATGTTCCTATCTTCAACGTCAGGTGCACAGTATTCAGGCTGGTCCTTAAGGACTTGGGGTGGAACATGCAGGGAGAGTGACAGGCCTGGAGGAAAAGCACAGATGCAGGAAAGTGTAAAGAAGGTTGGGGTGGGCTGGAGAGAGAAGCCCACTCTGGTGAAAAATAGGCTGGCAACTATACGGCACACTGCACCATCCCTCACCCACAGCAGACATTGCTAATCGATTGCAGCACTCCTGCAGCAAGCCCAGAGGCAGCCTTATAATCCCTGCAATCATCGCACAGCTCCACGGCAGAACGTTCCAGACCCACAACCACCAACTAAGCACAGTTGGCCCATGAAATACTATCTCAGGGCTGGAGAGTGGGGTAAGGGAGGAGGAGGAGAGGGGAAAGATGCTTTTAGGGCAAGATCGCGGCAGACGCTGCATACGTTGCTAAGGAAGAGAACGTTATCCTGGTGGCTATGAGGGCTACGAGGGTTTTGAGCGGAGGACCCGATGTGTTCAGAGCTGTGCTTCTGAGGTCACAAGGAGCTATGCGAGCTGTTTTGGAGTTTGCAGAAGACAGAGCCAGGGAATTGATAGGGTCCGGACACAGACTCTGGACGTGGAAGAAAGGGTGGAAAGCAAGGGAGAGCAACCAGTGGGGAGCGAGGGAGAAGTTGGCAGTGACTCTGAGGTTTGGAGCCTCTGTAACTGGGGGATGAGTTGGTGTCATTAAGAATAGAGAAGGGCTTCCCTGGCGGCGCAGTGGTTGGGAGTCCGCCTGCCGATACAGGGGACGCGGGTTCGTGCCCCGGTCCGGGAGGATCCCGCGTGCCGCGGAGCGGCTGGGCCCGTGAGCCATGGCCGCCGAGCCTGCGCGTCCGGAGCCTGTGCTCCGCAACGGGAGAGGCCACGGCAGTGAGAGGCCCGCGTAGCGCCAAAAAAAAAAAAAAAGAAAGAATAGAGAAAACCAGACTAGCTACGGGGCGGGCTGGGGGTGCTGACTTCACCCTGGGGATTTTTCATTCTTGCAAGCAGAAGAACACGCAGGTGGAAATTTCCAGCAGGCAGCAGAAACTGTAAGCAGCGAAAGGAGAGGTCAAGCCAGGAGGGGCCAATGAGCCATAGAGGGAACGACTATAAATTTCAACGTTCCTGCCACCCAGGGGTCAACCAGCAGCTCTGGGAAAGGGATCCCCGGCCTGTGGTGTCTTCCAGCCCCGACGGGCAGCCCGCCCAGCACGGCCGCGTCCATGCTGCTCCGGGGCGCCACGAACAGGGGCTGGGAAGTGATGCCCCCAGCGGTTCGCTCCCACCCCGCTGGCTCCCTCACACCCCCTCCAGCTCCCGGAGGTGTAGCAAAGCCGGCCCCGCCCCCCGCGCCTCACAGCCCACCCCCAAGTATGACTTTCTGGTTTTCTTCTGCCCAAAAGGGAGGCAGGCTTGGTTTCTTTGAAGTCGAGCCAAGTGGGTTTCACAGAAGAAGGTGTCCGCGTCCCGGTTTCTACCTGCTTGCCACAGTGGGGTGAGATCTGAGCGCTGGTGGCTCCGCGGCTGCTGTGGCTTCGTGGGCGCGGGGGGCGGGGGGGGCCCTGCGGCGGCCTGTGACTTGAAATGAGATCAGTGGGGCTCAGCCAGTTCCCCCCGAGACGCATCTCCAAACCCAGACCTGCCCCGGGCCCAGCACCCCGGCTCTGAAAAGGTGGGCTGCAGGGGGCCGGAGGCTGCAGGGACCCCGAGGAGGCCAGCAGACACAGAGGAAGGCCCCACCTGGCTGGCAGATCCAGGTGGGAGGAGGCCGGGGACCACATCCACTCCTGAAGGTCCCCCAGGCCCACCCTGGGTGCGGGGCGGGGGAGTCACGTGCCCACGTACGTTAGAGGCAGAGCTGAGATTCCATACAAGGGGTGTAAAGGACTTTGAAATGAGGAAATTGAGGCCCAGAGAGAAGTGACGTGTTCTCGCAGGGACTGTGTGGCTGACCTGGGACTCGAGCTGATTCTCCCGAATTTCCTTCCTGCTTCCCTCTTGCATTTCTTTTCCCTCCCCTCCCGCTATCCATCCTTCCCTCCTTCCCTCTGATATGTATTAAACACTTTCTGCTGACATTCGTGACCGTGGTAGAGAGACAGGCACCTCCATCCTCTTGGGCAGAAGGCCCACTGTGGGGGGCACGATGCTCTCTATTATACTGCACTTTAAAATAGAGACATAATTCACGTGCCGTAGGATTCACCCTTTCAAGTGTGCCATTCCGTGGTTTCTAGCACGTTTACCGTCTTGATGTGTTTTAAGAGACAGCAGGTCTTTCGTTCCCAGGCCCGGCCACTCCTGGTGTCACAGCCGTGGCGAGTTACTCCAGGTGTCATATGGAGACGGTGACCGCCCCACCCCAGAGTGCAGACCCTGGCCTCAGTGGGAAGCACACAGTAGGTGATCTCACGTGACAGCTGTCATCATGACTCACTAAGTGGTGGGCCCTGGGCCCCGTGTGGACCGCGGAAAATGAACAGCCCAGAAACCGCCTTCCGGAGGCTCACAGCCTTGGAGAGGAACTTGTTATTAATTGCAAGAGAGAAAAGAAGCAGAGAACAGCTTCCTAGGGGGTCGTTCTTATAGGACTGAGGGCCTGCAGACGTGACTGTCCCGACAGAGCAAATAATCTGTCTCCTGGCTCAAGCCACACGCTATGTTTATGGCTTTCACCCCACACTCTAGTTCTCCAACTTCTTTTCTTTGTTAAATTATTTATTTATTTATTTTGGCTGTGCCGGGTCTTCGTTGCGGCACACGGGATCTTTGGTTGCGGCACGTGGGCTTCTTAGTTGCGGCACGTGGGATCTTTAGTTGCGGCACGTGGGCTTCTTAGTTGCGGCATGCGGAATCTAGTTCCCCGACCAGGCATCGAACCCCGACCCCCTGCATTGGGAGCGTGGAGTCTTACCCACTGGACCACCAGGGAAGTCCCCTATTTCTGCAACTCCTAAAGACAGGTGTTTACGTGACTGAATGGGGCAGGGGCAGGTATGCACCTCCTGCACGGGAAATTGAGAACAGGTGCTCGGTTTCCGTTTCCTGGGGAGATGGGATGATGTGGGGGCCACGGGGTCCATTCTTCAGTCCAAACCCCGGCGCCTCCTCCTTTGGCCTCTGCAGAATGGACAGTGCTGGCGTCCGCGTTCCACCAGGACTCAGATATCATCTGCGGCAGCTGACCGCCCCCCCCGGAGAAGCACTCGGCATCTCCCGGGCTCAGTGCCTGCAGAACGAAGCTCAAACTCCCATCACAGCTGGGTCCTGGGGGCGAGGACCAGCCTGTCCCCAACTGCGGACATTCCACTCCAGGCCCGCGGGCTGCCGAGCGTTCCCTGGGATGCATGTGGCTGGGCTGCAGGCTTCAGTTTGTCTCTTTCTTCATCTTCATACTCCAGATACTTATCTAGCACATAGTAGGTCCCCTTAAATGGTTGTTGAGTGAATAAGTAGACCAGAGGTCCACAGTTTCACTTGCCAAATCCCAGAGGAATAAAACCCCAAACCCAAATGTGTGTGTGTGTGTGTGTGTGTGTGTGTGTGTGTTTTCAATGAGCCACAAGTAGAAACAAAATGGTAAAAACAAGCCCCCATGGGAAACCGGAACGGACCCTCCAGGCTTCTTGAACCGAAGAACCCAGAACAGAACTGGCGCATCAGACTGTCCTCCAGCCTGGATCGATATTTCAGTTTGACTCTCTGCTCGATGAGAGTCGTGGCTCCATTTCCATCCAAGATCAGAGGTACCTGATGCTCTTGTCTAGTGCACCCTTCCGACCTGGTCCAAGAGAGGTCCGGAGGAGAGGGGCCCCCAGGCAAGTCCAGCGGCAGCCCCCAGGGAGATGTGTGAGCGCAGGGGATGCCGGAGGCCGGAGGGCCGGTCCTGCCACACAGGAGAAGCGAGAACCCTTTGTAGCTGGCCCTTGGTCCTGCTGTCCTCAAGCACACCTGGCCAGGTCTCCGTTGCCTCGCCTGCCGGGGTCAACAGAGCATTACACTTCCCTGCTTGGGAGGAAGGTCCGTAAGCGTTCGGTGACTGTCGCGTGCAACCGAAGAGCCTCTGAGAGCACCTGCTAACTTAGACCTCTGGTATTTATGGCTTTGACGGCAATGACGAGGGACATCTTGTGACCAGGGATGGTGTTTTCATTCCATGACATCCATTTCAAAAGGTTAGGAACGTGCCTGGAAGGTGGCCCGGACAGTTCATTATGGGTCGGTCGTCACGGCGCTGGGTGCTCCAGCCCTGCCACCTGCATCCTGTGGCATCGTGGGCATGTGACGTGGCCTCCCCAAGCCCAGTCCTAGGCCTGGCTTTGCCATGTATAACCCGCAGGACCTTGGACAAGTGTGTCTGTCCAAGTTCACTGTCTCCCCATGCGATATAGACACAGCGGCTGCGGGGATCACACGGGTGGTTCACGGGGCGCCCGGCCAGCCGGGCCTGGCTCCCAGGGAGCCGTCCGGCGGCAGGAGCGTGACCGGCTGTTTCACTGGGAGGCGCCTTGAGGCTGTGCGGAGCGGTCCTCAGCGTCGTTTTTCTCACTGTAGGGGAAGCATGCCTGCTGCTTCTCTCGAACCAAACCCCTGTTTTCCTCCTCTGTAAAATGGGGACCCTAGGATGTGGGGAAAGCAGGTAAGGAGGTAAGCAGGTAATGTCTCAGCACGATGCCTGGTGCGGGACCAAGCCTTTTACCTTTCTGTGCTACCCATCCGAGAACTCACTGCCAACAGCTGCCCCCATACGTGTGTGCTGAAGCCTTAAGGAGGGGCCCCTGTCCCTCCTTCCCCCCCATCCTGAAATTACGTACATTGATCCACCACCTGCAGAAGGGCCTGGAAGCCAACATCTCATGAAAGAACAACTTACATGATTAAATGGTTAAATCCCCGACCCCCCAAACAACCATCAAAGGCCAAGAGCCCTTCACAAAATGGTACATAACCCCGCCTTGAATGAAAAGGTGAAGGCCAAGGGACTCCCCTGGTGGTCCAGGGGTTAGGACTGCACACTTCCACTGCAAGGGGTGAGGGTTTGATCCCTGGTTGAGGAACTAGGATCCTACATGCCCTGTGGCGTGACTAGTAAAGGAAAGAAAAGAAAATAGGCGAGGGTCAAGAAAACTCGGGCTAATGGAAGCTGCTCTGCGGAGCACACTTCTGTGTGGCACTCCGTGCAGACCAGCCATAAACACAGGGGGGCTCGCAGGTGTTCTTGAGCAGGGATGGCATCACGCCTGCAGTGATCTACAAGGGCTGCGGTGACAGCGACAAAGCTGCTCTTCTGGGAGGTTTCCCACACATAGGCCCCGGGGTTATGCAAGCCACAGACCTTTTGATACTTCCCTCGTTCAAGGAACATCTGGACACCCAGCTCACATGCTGTCTGCTCGCTCACTCTCTCTCCTCCCAATTCCATCTGTCCTTCAAGGTGAATTCCAAACCTACAGGGAGGACCGTCTGCTTTTCCTTAGGCGAGTTTGTCATGCTCCCTTTTTTGCCGTGGCTGCCAGGAAGCTCCAAGCTGAGCTTTGTGTTCAGTGTCTTGCTTTCCTCCCCTCACTGACCTTCCTCTCCATGCTGCTTTTGGAACCCACGGGTCCCTTCTCGCTCTCCAGAATCCCTGACTCAGGCGTCCTCAGACCTCAGATCACAGTTTCTTCTCCTCATGTGCAGGCTCAAATCCTTGCGTCATACCTGCTCCTTGGCCTCCCTGGGGCCTCCAGTCCACTGGGCAATTCATTCCTCTCCTGCCGCCCTTCCTGCTTTGCTCACTTCCATATCCAGCAGGGGTTCCATGATTTAGAACGACAATCACAGTGCTCTGAACTCCCAGCATCCCAAGGGCGCTGGAGAGGATTCTTGTCATGCAGGGCCATCTGTGTGCTCTTGTTGATCCAGTGGTTCTTCCAGTTTAACCACTGTCTGTGGGCGGGGGGGGGGGGGGGTGGGGGTGGGGGGGGAGGGAAGAGGGAAGCACATGAGCCACCCCCCTTCCCCTGGAAAAATAGGATCAAAAATAACACTTTCTCTTTTAAGAATGGTGGGCAGCTTCTGAGCAGTGCAGCGTGAGGCAGCAAGAACAAAGGCCACAGAGAAGAGTTCCAGGGCGGGTTTATTTATTCCTTTTCACACTTACGCTCGCGTATGCCACCCGGAGAACAAAGAATTCTGCTGGTGTGAATAAATGTGATTGGTTACTTTGCTTACAGAGGTTTTAAAAATCTTTTATGTCCTTGGGCTGTTCTGAGAGCTTTGGAAGCATGTTGGATGATTATACAAGTCATAAGTTAATTATGGTGAAATGAACTCTTTTTAATAATTTTTTATAAATTTATTTATTTATTTTATTTATTTTTGGCTGCACTGGGTGTTCGTTGCAGCGCGTGGGCTTCTCGTTGTGGCGGCTTCTCTTGTTGTGGAGCACGGACTCTAGGCGCACGGGCTTCAGTAGTTGTGGCACTCGGGCTCAGTAGTCGTGGCACGCAGGCTCAGTAGTTGTGGCTCACGGGCTTAGTTGCTCCAGGGCATGTGGGATCTTCCCGGACCAGGGCTCGAACCCGTGTCCCCTGCATCGGCAGGCAGACTCTCAACCACTGCGCCACCAGGGAAGCCCATGAACTCTTTTTAGATGTGGCGTCATTTGTTGTAAAGGACCCAGTTTTGAGCTCCAAGCCTTCCTTCAGTGTCGTCAGTGCTCAAAGCCTTGGCAGCCTCCACGTGAGCTCACGGTGTGAGGGGAGGCGAAATAGGAAGTAATTAGCATGCTTTTCCGTTTGTTTTACTTCTCCTAATAACCAAGCACAGGATGACATTTTCTGCTCTTGGGATGTGATCGGTCCCCTGAAGTAACAGGAAGGCAAAGTAAAGATGGGACACAGTGATGTACACTTTGGGTCCTTAGGCATCATTTGATGGACCCCCCCCTCCCCCTAGAAATGCGGAAACCGAGGTCCAGAAGACCCAGTGAATGACAGAGCCCAGAACACACCCAGTAGCTCTTAATCCCAGTCTGAGGGTATAAACTGAGATCCAGGAGACTCTGAGCTACCGTGTCCGACAGACCCAGCTTCCCCCGCTTTGCAGGCGGACAGAGGACCCCTCTCTCCAGCCCCCGGCATCACTCCCAGCTGTCGCATCAGACCCCCGAGCCATCCGTGTCATTTCTCCCTGCAGTATCTCGCTCACAGTGTAAAATTAGCTGTCATGAGTTTCAGGAACAAATACCTGCCGCTCCTTCGGTGGCAAGAAAAAGAAACCAGTGGGGACTTTCCTCCTTTCCTACTGCCAGGGCTGGGCCCCTGCAGTGCAGGGGTGCAGCGGGGAGCTTGGGGAGGGGCTGGGGGACTCTGCAGTCGGCGGGGGCCTTGCTTTTCCCCTGGGACGCCCGGGAGGCAGAGGAGAGAGGTCTGGGCGTTTTCCCATCTCGTCCCCTCCCCATCCTGGGCAACTCCTCACCACGCTGAACGCAAAGACTGCTGTTCCTGGATTTTCTTGTAAACGCCCGTTCTCACTTTAGAGGCGTACACTCCGGAGCTTTTCTGGAAGGGGGACCCAGGTACAGAAAAGCACGCAAACCATGAGCTCCCTGGATCTGCACACATCGGGCACCCGTGTAACAGCACCGCGTGAAGAAATGGTACGCTATTAACACCACCAGTGCCCCCCAAGGGGAACCCTACCGTAGCCTCCAATAACATAGACCCATTTTGCCTGGCTTTGAGCTCTGTAAAACGGAACCACAGTGTGGACTGCTTCGTTTCTGTCCTATTTTACTGCATATGCTGTTTGGGCCATCACCCACGTTGTTATTCATACATGTAGTATAGATCATCCATTCTCATCGCTCTGTTCTCTTTTCTGTAAATACACCTCAATTTTGTAAGGTCACGCGACATGATATCCTCAGTTTTGTAGGTTAAAAAAAAAAAAGCAGTGAAACCGTTCATGATTTCTGTTGATTTCCCGTTAGTATTTATCCGCACGTTCATTTCCGGTAAATGCATGGTTTTGTAACGTACTCTCATTCTGTTTTTTGTTTGTTTGTTTGTTTTTTGTTGTAAATTCACCTGTGCTGCTGCCTCTCCACCCGGTCTGCCTGCACGCGTGCCCTCACGTGGGCTGCCCCTCCCTGACGGCCACCAGGAGACCTCTGCGCCCCCTGCGTGTGCCTTAAACATCCTCACCCGTGTCACCTGACGGGCCGGGGTGGAAATTTCTTGGGAACCGGGGAGTGGAATTGTAGGGTCGTTTGTGTGTCCTGAGAGGCCACATCTGTAAAAATCATCCACCCCACGGATGCCCTGTGGCATGTCCTGCAGCCCCCAAGGCGCGCAGTGTGTGGGCTGGAGGTGAGAAGACATCCTCTAGTTTCAGGGCAGGGGAATGGGAGGGAAAGGGGTGCACCAGCCAGCAGGGGGTGCTGCTTCCCTGGGGATCCTGGAGGCCCTGGGGTCCCAGGAATCTGGAGAGGCCCTTGCACGGCTGCCGTTCCAGCGGCCCCTGTGCCTTCCCAGCGACCCCAGGCACCATCTGGAGTTGGCCGGAGCTCCCAGGTCGTCTGTTGGCAGGGTTGGGGGGCGGGGATTACGAGAGCGCGCTGGGCGAAAAGGGCTCCCCGCGTCTCACACACCAGGTGTCCTCTGCTGCCGTCACTTGGTTATCCGGAAAAGAAGACAGAGGGCAGTGAGAGACCCTCAGGACCCATCCCGGCGCCGCAGGGTCGGGACCCAAGCTCCCAGCCAGCAGCCTCCAGACATTTTGCCGAGGCCTGTCCCTCTCTGTGGCCCTGCCCTGTTTGTCATCTGGACTTTGAATTGCAAGGGAAGATCGCAAGTGAAAAGAAAAGAGAAAGTTGAGCAAATATTGCTTCAGAGGCCGGTGGATAAGTGCCTGTAGGCCCGGGGGACAGCTGTCCCCTTATCCGACGTGATAAGCGTGGATAACGCTTCTTGTCTCTGCCCCTTCTCCCGTGAAGGGATCCCGTTCACGCATCCATTTGTTCATGGTCTCGCTCGGCATCTTCCTGGCACCTACTGTGCGCTGGACAGGGTTCAGCTTCCGAGACGGAGCGGCCGCACTGCCAGAGCCTCACACAGCGGGGCGGCGGCCGGGGGCGCCGGGGGGCAGGCAGCGGGCCAGCGCCCCACTCACCAGGTACGTCCATCTCAGACTCATCGAGGCCTCCATGCCCACAGCCACAGCTTTTCAAGAAGACTTCCACCCCAGGAGGTTAAACTTCCGTCTGGTTGTGCCACCCTGTTTCGGCATTTCTTCACTGGTAAAATATAAGCCAACAGTGTCCACCAAACCGGGAGTGGCCCTGCCTCTTCCCACTTGTTCCTGGACGAGACCAGACACAGGCCCTTGAGGGAAGGGCCACTTGAGTTTCCATGGGCTGCTTTCATGAACCTTCCCACGCTGTGTTCCTAAGGCAACTAACTGCTTTTCATTACGTGAATGATCGGCTGGATCTAAAGTCACAGTAGCCACCGCCGTGTGCAAAGCCCTCTGTCCTGAGCACGACACATTCATCCACTTAGAAGGATCCCCGTCCCACAGATGAGGGAGGCGAGTCACACAGAAGCCAGGAAACTCTTTCAAGGTCACCTTGAAAATCCACGCGGAAAGGGGGATAGCCCAGGCCGTCTGGGCCTAAAGCGCCTTGAACCTCGTGCTCTGTCCTGCGGACATGCACGTTCCAGAGGCCAGGCCAGGGCTGCACCAACCCACTTCGTGGGTGACTGGGCGTCTGGTGTGCAGAAGAAGGTTCTAGAAAATGAGGATTTCCTGCAGCAGGCTCCAAGATGCTCTGGGGAGGGCAACACCCTGAGGTTTCATGGCTGTTCAACCTGGACCAGGACAGCATTCACCAGAGATGCGGAGGTTTTATGACAGGGTCCCCCATCTGGTAATAAACGTTTGCTTCACTTTCCTTTTCACTTTCTTTTTGTTTTGAGGGGGTTTTTTTAATTCTCCATCTTGCTTTTTTTTTTTTTCTTTTCCCTCTAACTTTCTGTTTTCCTTCCTTTCTAGGCTTCCTGCATTGAGCCCATATAACGTTTGGAAATAAAAGAAAAGTTACTTTATGCCAGTCGAGAAATAAATGCTTACTGCCTCTAACCCACAGGTCAAGGGAAAAAGAAACTACGGGAGTGATTCAAGCAAACAGTCGATATCATTTAGTTGTGTCATTTTCTCAGTGTATTTCCTAGGCAGACATGGCCCCAAAGAAACTTCTTTGAAAACTTTCCTCCATCTCAGTGTGAAAACGTGATCCGGGCTGGCAGTGCTAGGGGACGGTAGGGGTGGTGGTATTACATGCGAGGAAATGAGGACCAGAGTGGTTAAGTGCTGTTCCTGAGGCCACACAGCTGATTCCTAAGAAACAGACCCTAAAGCAAACCTCCCTTCATTCAGAGGGATAAGGTTCTGTCTCAGCTCCGTCAATCCCGCTTTTGCTAAGACCAGATGGCCTCATAAAGATCCCTTCCTCTGTCTAGGTCTCAGTTTCCCTGTCTGCACAATGAGAGGGTTGATCAAGAGAGTAACAGTAACTCACGTGTGTTAAAGGCTAGTTATCTGCCGTGTAGAAAATAGATAGTAATACCTGTACTGTTCTCACGAGAGCCCCGTGCAGACAGGTAAACGGAAGCAGAAGGCGGTTGTCTACACCGGAGACGATGTCTCAGCTACAAGCAAGACCAGGGTTTGAACCCAGGGCCTCCAGCACCAGAGCCAGGGACCCAGTCTCCACACTGTCTTCTCTGGCAGGTTTTAGCAGCCCTGCTGGTTCCCTTTCCTGCTCCAGGCTTCCCCTCAACAGAAAGAAGCCGGTCCCAGGACGTGTCCAACGTGAGCGGACATTCACGCAGCAACATCTAACCCTCACCAGGGCAGGGTGTCGTGGTGTTTGTGCCGAGACTCTGCGCTCGGTTTTTCTGCAGGTGAAATGTTCGGGGCAAACTGGCTTCCTTGACATTCACAAGGGTAGAAAAAGAGGACAAAGTGGGCTCAGTACCTACGCCAGGAGCCTGATCCTTCCTCAGATCTGAACACGTGAGCCTTGATTTCCCCCTCTGCAAAATGGGATGACGGGGCTGCTGAAAGCTATCGATTCCTGACTAAGGCACAGCTCCGAACACCTCCGCCCCTCCTTTGAGGCGCCAATCACAGCTACACACAGGGAGCGCTTAGGAGGTGCTGGCTCGGCACCAAATCTCATGAGGCAGAGGCTGTTACTTTGTCGCCACGTCCCTGACAAGGACACCAAGGCACTGAGAACACTGGTAGGTCCCGCGACTAGAAAGTCGGGGGACTGGCAGGTGAGCCCCACACTGCAGACCTCCCCAGGCCGGGCACCACTGTTCCCACCTGGCTCCCCAGGAGCTGGGGCCACTCGTGTCACTGTCCCCATCATGCCAGACGCCACCAGATGGCCCAGAAGGGGAGGCCGCGAGGGCTCAGGGGAGCGAGGACTCCGTCCTTCTTCCCAGGCGTGGAGGGGCAGGGACCCTGCTGGTGGTAGGGCCAGGCTCCCACGTGGCCAGCACGGGTGCAGCCCCCCTCCTCATGGGAGGAAGCGCAGCAGGGCCGGGGACCGCACCCGGGCAGCCGCACAGCCAGACCCCAGGCAGGAAAGCCGCTCGCCCTGCTGCCCTTCCGGCGCGGCAGGAGGCCCTGACCAGCAGGGAGCCGCGCTGCAAGGGCGGGCGTCCCCTGTATCCCAGAGCTGGGGGCCTCAGCGAGACGCCCTGGAGCGTAGCAGAAGGGACCAGACCCCGGAGATGGGCAGACGACTGCTTCAACCCCACTAGAGCGATTCCTAGCTGGGGGCCTCAGGGCCCAACCACTTCCCCACGTGGCTCCCATCCCTCAGGACCTTCAGTGCAGCCACAGGCCTCTCTGGCCTCCCTGCAAGGTCGTCAGATGGCTTAGAAGCCTCCAGAGGGCCAAGGGGCGAGAGGAAGGGCCCCCTGCTGAGGCCACACCTGCCCAGGCGCCTCGGGCTGGTACTCTCGCACGAGGCGTGGAATGGAGTATTCGGGCCTCGGTCGTGGATCCAGGCTTCCTCCCTCCTTGCCCCAATGCTGTGTGGCCTCAGGAAAATGACTTTACCTCTCTGGACTTCAGTTCTGCTCCATTCAGTGGGACTAAAAGTAGTTCTTATCTCACAGGCTCACGGGTTCCGTGGATTGGTGCAATGATATGCTTAAGATCAGGGCCCAGCACATAGTAAGAGCTCAATAAATTCCTTATCCCATCACTACCGTCTGTCCCCTCGCGGACCTCAGCTGGGGCCCAGCCGAGGGCTCTTCTGACTGTCCTTGGAGGGGAGACCACCCAGGGGCAGCCTGGGACCCCGGGCCTCGAGGAGTGCTGTGGAGCCGCTGGCTGGCCTGCACCCTGGCACGCGAGGGCACACGCGCACGCCGGCAGCGGCCTCACCTCGCCGCGCCTTTCGTGGGAGCGTGGCGGGGCGGCCAGTGGGTGCGGGGCCAGGGCAGAGCCCTATTATTGCTGAATGCCAGGACCACGCTGGGTCTCAACCGTCAGGGACCTGGCTGTCGGGGCCCAAGGGGCCTCGCAATCAGACCTCTGTGGGCCACAGGCTTTTAATATTTTTAGAGAAGTTGGGTTTCTACCAAGTTCCTCTGCCTCAGATTCTTCCTAGAGCTGGCGTGTCCCCGGCCCACCACTGGCAGGAGCTCTGCAGAATCTCAGAGGCCACCGCGGCTGCCAGGTCACCCTGTGACCTCCACAAGGGGTCGTGCGGCCAGGCCACCCAGAGCCCCGTGTCCCTCAAGGTCAGGCCAGGGCCTCTGGAGGCACTGCATTTCCTCCCTGCCCTCCGGCTCCCCAGCTTCTGGTTTTCCTTTCTTTTCTTTTGTCCCCTCTGCATTTTTTTTTTTTTTTTTTTTTTTTTAATGTGAAAGATCCGGTCTGAGCAGCTGTGAACCAAGAGGGACATTCATTTCACCCTTTGTGAGGGAAGGTGCCTGCCTCTGGGCAGGAAGAGGCGGCGGGGGTGGGACCTCCCCTCCCCCCACACACACCCAGAGCCCTCGGGGGCCATTTTCCTCTGTTCTGTTCTGTTTGCTCAGACATGGGCAAAAGTCACTTTTCCCACATCCCACTAGGCCATAGTTCAAAAGTCAGCTCCCCACCTGGCTGAGCACAGGGCTGTCCTCAGTGCAGCACGTGGCTGGAACACGGTCTCACACAACCTTCTTGGGGGTCAGGGGGTACAGGGGACTGGGGGTCGGCCCCGTGGTGCAGACAGCAGGTGGCTGGCATCACGGGGAGTCTCCCTGCTCCAAGAAGGGCATCGGGTTACAAAGCAGGATATTCGGGTTGTAAAGTCATTCTTTTATCCATTCAACTTCTGTTGCTGCCATAACGTGTGACCACAACTTTAGCAGATTGAAACAGCACCGATGTATTATCTCAGAATTCTGGGAGTCAGAAGTCTGACACGGGTCTCGCCGGGCTAAAGTCAAGGTGTGGGCAGGGCTGTGCTCCTTCCGGGGCCTCCAGGGCGGAGTTTGTTTCCTTGTCCTTTACGGTTTCTAGAGGCGCCTGCTATCGTTGGCTCGTGGCCTCGTGGCCAGCGGCTGCCAGTCTGTGACTCTGCTTCTGTCCTCACATCTTCCTGTGACTCTGACCCTCCTGCCTCCCTCTCCCTTGTATAAGACCTTCGTGGTTATCCTGAGCCACGTGGGCCATCCAGAATAATCTCCTCACCTCAAATCCGTAACCACATGTGCAAGGTCCCTTGTGCCGTGGCAGGGCACATGCTCTGGGGATCACAGTGCAGACATCTTTGGGGGGGTGTTATTCTGCCAATCACACTAACTCCGGGCAACTTACTGGACGTGATTATGATGATGGGGGTGATGATGGTGGTGATGGTGATGATGGTGATGATGGTGATGGGGGTGATGATGGTGATGATGGGGGTGATGGGGGTGATGATGGTGATGATGGTGGTGATGATGGTGATGGGGTGATGATGGTGATGATGGTGGTGATGATGATGGTTGTGATTATGGTGATGATGGTGATGATTATGGTGGTGATGATGGTGATGGTGATGATGGGGGTGATGATGGTGATGGTGATGATGGTGATGGTGGTGGTAATGATGGTGATGATGGGGGTGATGATGGTGATGGTGATGATGATGGTGGTGATGATGGTGATGGGGTGATGATGGTGATGATGGTGGTGATGATGATGGTTGTGATTATGGTGATGATGGTGATGATTATGGTGGTGATGATGGTGGTGGTGATGATGGTGGTGATGGTGATGATGACGTGACGGTGGTAATGATGGTGATGATGGTGGTGGCGATGATGGTGATGATGGTGATGATGATGATGGTGGTGATGATGATGGTGATGGTGATGATGACGGTGATGGTGGTGGTGATGATGCTGGTACCTACCCATATGGGGTTGTTGGGAAGATTAAATCAATTCATATTTACAGCTCATACAAAGATTAAGAATTTGCAGCTCAGTCTCCATCTTTCGAAGGGGGAGAGATCTGGGAGCAGAGCTGAGCAGGGTCTGGGCTGGGGAGGAGGGATGAAGGTTGGCCCACACAGAAGAGGGCTGGGGGTTCAAATGTCTAGGACAAGCTTAAGACAGCTGAGAGATAGCTCTAAATTCTGGGGAGTACACTCGAGCATGGCCCTTGGAGTGCTTGCTAGGTAACAAATCATGACTGTGTCTATTTATACCTCATCTTCATCATTCCCAGTGGTGAAAGAGCTGTGAAAATTGAGGAAGTGGTGAGTGGACCTCTTTTTCTTCTTAATCAAAGTGCAAAACTTTCCTTTAAGATTCCAGCTTTTCAGAGCATGCGCTGGGGCCGCAGGCGCAAGCGGAGGTGTCAGCCGCTCCAAGAGCGAATTCTCTGTCGGTCCTCCTAACATGAGGCTGGAAGGCCACAGCCGGGTCCCCGCAGGTCCAGCCTGGGGGTGGCCCTGGGAGCCGTGTGTTGTGACATCTCCAGGGTGGGTCGGGCATGCGCTTAGGCTCAGCGTTGGTTTGTACATTACCCTTGAAAACCCTCGCACAGGGTCCTTTCATAATGTGGCTCAGAACAGTCCCACAAACCGTTACAAAGTATTTTAGGCGACACATTTCTATAACTGTTAAGCTTTTTAAAACAATTTTTTTTCAGTTTTGCCCTTTTGCAAAATAACTGTTTTTATACTGATTCAGAAGCTCTTTTTTCTCAGCATTATTCTTGGCCAGAATTGCTCTAGCATATGACACTAAAGGGAAGCTGAGACCAAGGGCGCGATCCCTCCACGTCTAACCCAGGGTCCTGCCGTGGAGATTTAGCCCAAAGTAGCAAGAGCCACCTCCTCTGCCACAGAACCTTCATGCCAAGTATTCGATGGAGGGAAACGCATGCACGCTTTCATCTGTAAGAGAAGAAGGTGTCCCCATGTGAAAGCGACCAAGAAAACAAGCCCTCATTCTGATGTCTCATCGGCACGAATCCCAGACACAGGGCTGGGCCAGCAGGTCACTTTTCAGGTGCACATCACTGTGAAGAAACATAAACATCGTCCACCCGCAGAATATGGACATCACGAGGTGCAGGCAGTGCATTCAGCGTAATCCTGTTACAAAAATCACACACGCGCGCGCACGCACCTGAGAAGGATGCCCAGCAAACACAAGCGTCACTTACCTCTTGTTGGAAATTTGAGGATGACGGCGTTTCCATTTTTTACTTTTCTACTTTTCTCCATTGTGTAAATTTTGGGGCAAGATGCATCTGTTCCTTGCATGGGCCTCTTACATTTGTATGTATTTTCCCTTAAAAAACAGCAATGGGAAGATACCATCCATCGTTCACCAAGTACACTCCAGACGTTAAATTCGGTGTTGAATGTCATACAAAAATGAGAAGTGGCAATAAAAGTAGTCATTACCGTTTTATTTAACTGAGCATTTACTATGCGCCCAGCACTTTGATAACCACTTTGCATACGGGATCTCCTTTGATCCTGAAGCAGCTCTTTGAAGTGGGGGCTCGTATTCTTCCCACTTTGCAGGGAAGGAACAAGAATGTTGACTCAAAGTTAAGCCATTCGGCCAAAGTCACCAGTGTGGACCTCAGCCAGCAGGGCCGGGTTTGAACTCAGGAGCCTCTGGTCTGAACATGATGACTCAGCAGCGCGGAGCAGGGAAACAGGGCAGAGGGGCACGGATGGGGAGGGGGTGAGCTGAGATGCAGGAGAGGAAAGGCGTGAGGCAGGGGGGCCATGCTGACCCATGCCGAGGGGTCTTGCAGATGGACGGAGGGAAGGAAGGAAAACAAGAGGAGAAGGAGCTTTCGGAGGGAAGGAAGGAAAACAAGAGGAGAAGGAGCTTTCAAGCCCTGGGAAACGTTTGGATGAAGGGGGTCGGTGGTGATTTGGAATGTTTATCCGGAGGCACCTTCTGCAGCTCTGGTTTTGAGATTCTCCATTTTTTTGTGATACGCTCCAATTTTTCTTAAAACCACTGTTGTTGTTCATCTGTTTACACTTCACCGGTCAATACACGGATGTCAAACAGACGAGGCTCAAGAAAGAGTTCCTTTCAGCCTCCAGGACTTCGCGATAGGGCCACACAGGAAAGCCAGACCCGGGGAAATGCAACACTGGACACAGCATCACCCGGAAATTAAATCTCAAGCCACTAAGCGTTGAGAAGAGCTTTTTCAAGTACAGTTTGCATAACATGAAACTCATGGAGGCAACGTTCCCAGAGCCGTTTAGAGACAGTGAATCGGGAGGAGGCGTGCTTACAGGAGCAGGTTCTTAACACACGTTTGGTTTGAGGGGATTTCATTCCGTGCCGTTGGTTTTCTTTGTGATTTTTTTCTTTCCACCTGCAGTTTAGCAGCCTGGCTGTTTTTGAGGTGCATAACTGCATGGCCAGCCAGAGATGACACCGCTGAGTTTTCAAGGCCGGTAGATTGGGTGTTCAAGGCAGGGCTGCCACAGACAGTGGTGCGGTTTGTGCACTGCACAAATCAGCTGGCTTTCAAGTGGAGCTAAAAATACAAGCTGTGCGCTGCCCCGTCTGAAGCAAGGGGCTCCTTTTTCTTTGTACGAAATGCACGGCAGTCAGCTTGCCAAGCCCTAGGCCTGCAGGTCTGCACTGGCCCAGAGGGGCGCCTTTCCCAGTCCATAGGAGAGTGCCATATAGGACGGCTAGCCTCGGCTCTGGACTGGGGAAGCTCCGGAAGGGAGGGGAGCCGGGAGCAAGGCTGGCCTGGAAGAGCCCCTCTCCATTGAGGTCAAAAGAATGAAGTGGAGCCCCAGGTGTGGGCTGATCGAGGAAAAGAAACAAGGCCCTTTTATGAGTTCAGTTCGCAGTGACTATAGAACTTTCATGAACCCTTTGCCCTGAGGTTGGCCTTGGGCCCTTGGTTAAACATTGACCAACACACATGACAAAGGCAGTCCGACCTTCCCTTCAAGGCCACACCGCAGTCTTACTCTTGTCTAGGACGTTGGGGGTAGGGTAGGGACCATCCTGCACAGGCCAGGCTGGCGGTCTCCCCCGGCAGCGTTTTAATTAAACAGCCCTCGCGCCTGCTTACCTGAAATCCTTTCATCGGGAACTTCTTAGTCCTAAAATATGGGAAAGGAGCCCCCTGCAGTTACTCTAAAGATGATGCTGTGTTGATTGAAATCCCACGGAGGTGATACCAGACCCCTGAGGACAAGGTGTGACAAGGCAGTCCCAGCAGGAGACGTGGAAGGGAAGGGGGGCAGGGAGAGCAGAGAGAGAGAAAGAGAGGAAACCACATGGACCCGCCTCCCCGTGGGCGCCCAGCCCTGGGATCTCAGCTCCGAACATCTCCTTGGTTTATTGCGTCCACGTGCACGGAGCCAGGGCTGGAAGCAGGGAAACAAAGGCAGTCTCCCTGTTCTCAAGGGCCTTCATCTCTGACATCAGGACGTTGTGTCAGGCGCTCCGCCAAGCATTGTAGCTCCTTTATCTCATTAATCCTCACACTAACCCCCAGAGGCAGGTGCCGTTCTGACCCCCACTTCATGGAAGGAGAAACGACTTCGCTCACGCAGCCAGGACCGTCTGGCTCCAGTGCCGGTGTTCTTCCTGACTCAGTTAGGGTGTGGGGAGTTTTACTGAAGGCAGCCATAATGATGGTAACTATAGCAACTGTAGTAGCTGCAGTAGTCATGGTGATAGTGATAGCAGTTGTAGTAATCGTAGTATAATCCTCTGAGAACTAGTAATCATAGCAGGGAGGTAGGGGCTGTGCTAAGTGTTTTCACATATCAATTCATTTAATCCTCATGACACATGTGATAGGCACCAGCATTGTCCCCATCGTACAGATAGAGAAACTGAGGCACACACACACTAAGTATCCCACCCAAGGCCACCCAAGCATCAGAAGTCGACTGTGAACCCAGGATGTAACTGGTCTTAACGGTGCCCACGCCTATGGGGGGAACACAAGACCTGCTTTCTCTAGACCTGTGGGTGGCAGTGCTGGCAGCCATGAGGGGGATCGTACCGTCCGTGTGGCCACCTGCCGCTGGCCAGGCGCCATCCAAGGGCCAGAGCGCCAGCCCTTGGAAGCCCGTGTCTATTTAGCGGTGGCGAGGTCAGATGACAGAGAGGAACCCTGCAGAGAGGGCAAGGCGCAGGGAAGGAGACGCACAGTCTGAGGGGCGTGGAGGCAGCTGAGGGGCGGATGTCTCGGGTGGGCGAGGGTCAGGGCAGGTCTCTTCAGGAGGGGACATCCGGGCAGAGATCTGTAGCCACCTAGGGGTCCAGGGAAAGAACATTCCAGGCCTGCAGAAGCCCCTCCCTTGCCATAGCCCTGGAGAGGAAACTTTTTCCATTAAAACTTTTCGAAAAATATTGCAAAAATACACCAAAGATAAAAACCTCGCTCCTAATCTCACCACTTTCGCAAGTATCTAAAGCTGCGAGCATCCCCCTTCTGCCCTGCGCCCCCGTCACATTGGGGGGATTAATTGGCAGGGGAAGCACGTCGATCCGAGCGCACAGAACCATTTGTGTTGACGTGAAAGGTCCCAGATTTCTCTGTTTTCATCACCCTCTTGAAGGCATGTGACTGTCCTTTCCTCAGCAGCTCCCAGCTGCCCAGGTCTAGCAGCACAACAAACTGTTGTGGCCTGAGCACCCTTACAGCAAGAAGGTTAGAATTGTACATAAACTAAGGTCCACAGGCTCTCAGCAAGCTTGGAGGTCTCTCACCTTGACCACAGGGCAAGGGTGGGAACACCTGGTCTTTGGGTCACATATGTGGACCTGAGGCTTTTTGTCCTCGTTTTGGTTTTCCCGGCTGCTTTCCGGGGGGCTGGAATTTTTTGACAGTTGAGTTCCGGATTCACAGCGTTGGGATGGTGACCAGTGAGCCCAGTAAGAGACAAACACGCAGCTGCTTGAGCCAGAGAGAGCCAGAGCCCCTCAGCGCCAACCTGTCAACCACACGGCGCAGAAGACCCCAAATGACACTCAGGAGGACTCAGGCTGCCAGGAGCCCCTCCAGCAAGGGCGCCACAGCCTAGATTCACAGCGAAGAGCCCTTGGCAACATCTTTCAGAACACGTGAAAATGGGGTGACACTACCGTGAAGAAAGTCAGTTCTGAGGGCTATTTTCAGCGTGCCACGGGGGACCAGATTCCAACCACAGAGGTAAATGAAAACCAAAATGAATGAAACGATCTAACCAGAGAAAGCTGCCTTTGGCAGCAGAAAGTTTCATGTTTTAGGTAATTTCTTAAAAGAGCAAAACTGATTATGGGCCGTCCCCTCTCCCAGATGTGTGAAGTGTGAGCTCTCTTCTCCTACTGTCTGTTTAGTCTCCATCCTGCACCCGCGTTCCCCCCTCCCACTCCGCGTCTCTCCCTCTCTCTCTCTCTCTCTCTCTCTCTCTCTCTCTCTCTCTCTCTCTCTCCCTCTCTCTCGTTATATCTCTCTCCCCCTCTCCCTCTCCCTCTCTCTCCCTTTCTCTCCCCCACCCCAAAAAACCATTACAATACACTTTAAACCAACCGCTTTCTGGAATCTTTTCCCTTTTGTAAAACTCCATTAAACCTCACTCATTCATTCTGCAAACAATGTCTTGATACTTTATTCTGATTTGATTTACATCTTTTTAGAAACATCAACTCCCAATAGACTGCTGTTGAATATGTAATTGGAACTCAGACATAATTTTTACAGACCTGTGCTGTTCTGACTCTGCTCTCAGTTCTGAGAGCTGACGTCAGCCGTGGTAGTGCAGCAAATGCTGCTGTGGGGCAGAGTGAGTGAGGGGTGGGATTAGGGCTCTGGTGCCTCTCATGTCCTCATCAGGACCCCGGAGCCGCCTGCCTGTCCCCGCAGTGTTTTCTTTCCCTACTGAAGTTTTTGCTTTCGATCTTTCATGCATCGTGGGACCAGTCAACCTCAAGAATTGTCTTTTTTTTTTTTTAAGGCCCACTCAAAACTTCCCACATAATTCCCCAGCAAGTGTTAACGAAACTCTTCTTCACCCTTGCTGTTCAAAGTGTGGTCTGCAACCCGCACCCTGGGCGCCCCCGGGGGCTGGGGAGAAACACACAGCCTCAGGCTTCGCCTACCATCGTTTCGCGCCGCTGTTCACTCATCCACTTCCACAACATGGTTTTTTTGAACCCTTGCAACTCTCAGAGCACCTGCCTGCTTCCTGGGGAGGACAGAAAGTGTAAGATCCGGTGCCCGCTCCAGGGGCCCACCGCCCAAGGTGGGCCGAGCACCCAGGCTTGGAGCCAGTACTGGCCGCCCTGCCAGCCTGGCTGCACGCCCCACGTCAGAAGCAAAGGGACTGCATCCTCAGGTTTCTGGACCTCTGTGACCCAGAAGCACACCTATCTCTGGTTTTGGTACAAGAGAAAGCAGGCGCCCTGTGTGATGTGACATCACCTCTTCCAGGGAGCCTTTGTGGGTCCAGCCCCCCCACGCTGAGATCCGGCCCCGCAGTCCAAGATCCAGCCCCCCACTGCTGCACAGTGCTGTCATCTGAGTTGACTGTTTTAAATACGTAGGCCCAGGCCCCTCCCCTCATCAGTAGAATCAGGATTTCTGGGGTGGGGTCCCGGCAGCTCCCAGGGGGTCTGCTCTGCAGCCCGGGCCGAGGGCCCCTGCACACCCAGCACTCCCACGGTCCCCAGTTTGAACCTGCGCTGTCCCCTGCAGAGAAGCCTCATCCCACCCACCCCCGCCAGGTCGGATGCCCCACTGGTGTCCCGCCGTGCCCAGCTCTTGGTCCTGAGTGTGATATTCTATTTCTCGGCCTGCCCCACTAGACTGCAAGCTCCTGGAGGTCAGGAGCTGTGTCTTGTCTGCCGTATGTCCCAAGTGCCCGGCACACAATCAGGTCTCATTAAATGTGCGTGTCAATGAATAACCAGCCCGGTGGGATTGTGAACACCTGGCACCGACCCACGCTTCTTCACAGCCTCACGCAGGCCCGAGCACGCCCAGCCTGGGCCTCGACCTCTTTGCTCCCGTCCGCCCACAGCTGACGCCATTGGACCCCTTCACAGGGCCGGCTCTGCTGGCCACACGCAGCCCTCTGGGGTCCCCGCACTAGTGCCTCACAGGGCCGGCTCTGCTGGCCACACGCAGCCCTCTGGGGTCCCCGCACTAGTGCCTCACAGGGCCGGCTCTGCTGGCCACACGCAGCCCTCTGGGGTCCCCGCACTAGTGCCTCACAGGGCCGGCTCTGCTGGCCACACGCAGCCCTCTGGGGTCCCCGCACTAGTGCCTGGGCTGCTCATCAGGTTGACCTTGGGCACCTGGGTTTCCTTCTTGCTTTTTACCTTTAATCCCCTTTGCCGGGGCCCCGATTTCTTCTTCTTCACTCTTCCAAACGTACAGCTGTTCTCTGATGTCTGAGAACCCTACTTAATATCCCATTCTTAAATATCCCATAGTTAAGCTCAGCAAATGTGTGTCAATGATGAGAAGACAGATGGTTTTGTTTGTGTGTTTGTTTAATAAGTTTTTTTTGGCCACACCACATGGCGTGCGGGGTCTTAGTTCCTGGGCCAGGGATCGAACCCCTTCCCCCTGCAGTGGAAGCGTGGAGTCTTAACCACTGGACCGCCAGGGAAGCCCCTAGAAGACAGATGATTGAATGGGGCTGGGTGGACGGATGGATGGATGGTTAAAAGAATGGAGGAGGATGGAGGATGGATAGATAGACGAGTGAATGGACAGATGGATAGATGAATGGTTGGACAGACGGGAGTGGTGGATGGATGGATAGAGAGGCAGAGAGACACAGTAAGTCAGCTGAACTACCTCAATCCTGAATGTCCAGCACCTGCAGCGGAGGTTACGGGATCAGCTCAGAGAGACATCTAGACAGTTTACCAACATGCCTAGACCAGAGTCTCCAGAGAAGTAGTCGTAATCCTTGGCCCCCGCCCTCATGGCCCTCAAAGTCTGGAGTACTTGGGCCCCAATCTTCAGTGGGAGCTGGATGGACAGGCCACAGGCAAACTGACCAAATCCCTGGTCATATCCAGCACTTCCCTTACAGGTCAGGATCACGGCTAGGTTGGCCTCCTCACCTGTAAACTGAGGTGACGTTCACGGACCTACCTGCGGTACTTTCCTGGGGACGGCTATAGCAAATCGCCTCAAACTTCATGGCTTACACTAACAGAACTGTACTCTCTCATAGTTCTGGAAGCCCGAAGTCTGAAATCAGTTTCCAGGCCAAAGTTAAGGCGGCAGCAGGGCCGTGCTTCCTCTGGTGGCTCCAGGGCAAATCCATTTCCTCGCCCCTGCCGGGGTCTAGTGGCTGCTGTCTGTTCCTGGCTCGTGGCCCCATCACTCAATCTTTGCCTCCATGACCACATGGCTTGCACGCCTCTCCCTCCCTCTTCGAAGGATACTTGTGATTGTATGTGGGCCCGCCCAGGTCATCCAGCATAATCTCCCATCTCAAGATGCTTAGCTTGACCACGTCTGCAAAGTCCTGTTTGGGCCACATAAGGGAACATTCCTAGGTTCCAAGCATTAGGCCACGGCTATCTCTGGAGGCCATCATTCAGTCTCCCACACGACCCCGTAGGAGCAGATTAAGTTGCACCAGATACATAGCCACTGCTCTCTAAATATTAGCTGTGTCAATAATAATAGTTATCCAGCACTGCCCTGGAGGTGCCTGGGAGCATCTGAGGAGAAAAGAGGAATTGTCCTTCTCTCTGAGTCCAGAAAACAGAATCATCACTGTCGCACACGTTTGTTTGGAAAACACAAACAGCTGCTGTTTGGCTGGGGCTCCCACCACCACTTTTCTGTGGCCACAGGCCCTGTGGTCACTTCCCTAAAAGGCTCAGTCAACACACTTTACTGAGAAACCTAATTTGGAGGAACTGTTGCTTCAGCGTTGGAGGACAGGCAAAACAGGAGCCTACCAGCCATTGTGGTATCATTTAAAGTCAAGAGAACTGACCCAGCAAACTCTCAGAAGGAGGAACGGAACCCACTTCCGAGCGAGCTGCTGGAAGCCGGAGAGACACCATCTCGTGCCGAGACCCGGGAGCCTTCCCAGGACGAGGCCCTTGAGCTGCAGATTAAAATGCCATCTGGTTTCTGCCCTAAGCCTGACCTGAAAAAAAAAAAAAAAAAATCACTTTGAAAGATGGAAGTGGGGGTAGAGAAAAGGGTGAGGAAGACTTTTGGGAAAATGGCATGTGTTTCTCCAGGTATTTTTGGTCACTTTGGAGCAACCTGATTAACCCCTCACAGGCTGGAAGAAATTCACTTCTTTTCAGATTCAAATGAATCCCAATGATGGATGCATCAGTGGGAAATTTTAACAGGGGCTAGATAGTACAGATGATATTGTTTCTTTTTTTAAATTTTTATTGAAATGTAGTTGATTTACGAAGTTGTGTTAGTTTCAGGTATACAGCAAAGTGATTCAGTTATACATATATATATATAAATATATATATATTCTTTTTAAGATTCTTTTCCATTATAGATGGTAACAAGCTATTGAGTATAATTCCCTGTAATATACAGTAGGTCCTTGTTGATTATCTATTTTATATATAGTAGTGTGTATATTTTATTTTATTTTATTTTATTTTTAATTTATTTTTTTTGGTGGTACGTGGGCCTCTCACTGTTGCGGAGCACAGGCTCCGGACGCGCAGGCTCAGCGGCCATGGCTCACGGGCCCAGCCGCTCCGCGGCATGTGGGATCCTCCCGGACCGGGGCACGAACCCGTGTCCCCTGCATCGGCAGGCGGACTCTCAACCACTGCGCCACCAGGGAAGCCCAGTAGTGTGTATATTTTAATCCCAAACTCCTAATTTATCCCTCCCCACCCTTTCCCCTTTGGTAACCATACGTTTATTTTCTATGTCTGTGAGTCTTTTTCTATTTTGTAAATAAGTTGATTTGTATCATTTTTTTAGACTCCACATATAAGTGATATCATATGATATTTGTCTTTGTCTGCCTGACTTACTTCACTTAGTATGATGATCTCTAGGTCCATCCATGTTGCCGCAAATGGCGTTATTTCATTCTTGTTTGTGGCTGAGTAATATTCCATTGTGTATATGTACCGCATCTTCTTTATCCACTCATCTGTCGCTGGACACTTAGGTTGCTTCCATGTCTTGCCTATTGTCAGTAGTGCTGCTGTGAACATTGGGGTGCATGTATCTTTTTGAATTAGAGTTTTCCCCACATCTATGCCCAGGCGTGGGATTGCTGGATCCTGCGGCAACTCTATTTTCAGTTTTTTGAGGAACCTCCATACTGTTCTCCCCAGCGGCTGCACCAGTTTACGTTCCCGCAAACAGCCTGGTGGGGCTCCTCTTTCTCCACACCCTCTCTGGCTGGCTTATTATTTGTAGACTTTTGGGTGATGGCCATTCTGGCCAGTGTGAGGTGGTACCTCCTTGTAGTTTTGATTTGCGTAAAGATGATATTAAGTTTCTTTGGTGTGACAATAGCATTCGGATTCTGAAGGGGGAATCTAACGGATTTGTGTGTGGTCTGTGAACGCACCTTCAAATTTACTTTCAAATGGATCAACAAATACATATACACAGATCTCTGAAGCGAGTATGCCACAGTGGTAACAGCTGTTGAACGTGGGGAGTGAGGAAATGCAGGTGTCCATAACTCTCAGCTTCTCTGTATGTTTGAAAAGTCTTCATAACACAGAGTTGTGGGGTTGGGGAGAAAGGAAAGATGGTTAAATGAAGCAAAGAGTTCTCCTGATCACTTTTCCGAGACTCGACTGGATGGGCTGGGAGCACCATCTGAGGTTGAAGGGAAACCTTCAGAGAGCGGAGGCTTGTGGGAACAAAGATGCAAACCCTGGACTTTTAGGGCAAGGGACCAGAGAGGGAGATGGGAAGGGGAGAGAACACCACGGTGAGGTGCTTTCTTGGCGTGAGGACATCGGCAGAACCAAAGCCAAAGCACCCGTGGAGTACCGGGGGACTGGGCGGTGTTGGCATATCGCTGGGTACAGCTCAGTAAATCATATGTCAGCCAAGGACGATGTTAAAGGTTAAAGGTCAGCAGCAGGAGCTGGGGTGAGCCTCTGAGCGTTTCAAATGCAGCTCCTCTGAATCTGCTATGTTGGGGGCAGTCTGCTCTGTCCATTTTAACATAGAAGAACTGGGAGACCTGGATTTCCAGAGGAAAGAACCCCACAGGGCTCATGGAATCCTGGTCTTTTAGGCTGTGGTGGACATTGAGGCTGACATCTGCAGCCTCCCTCCCCCCAACCCCATCATTAGTCTAAACCAATCATCAATCCATCCCTCCAGAGTGATTGGCTCAGGACGGGGCATGTGACCCAGTTCTAGGCAATGAAATGTAAGACGGTGTCGGCCAGGAGCCTTCTGGGAAAAGTGACGTCACTTCCAGGAGAGGACCGTGGAAGAGACGGTCTCGCTTCTTCCTCTGGATTCCGTCCCCTGAACGTGATGCCTGGAACCACGGCTGCCATCTTGTGACCAGCCCGAGGACAAAGCCAACGTCAGGGTTGTCCGCACAGGGAGATGGGAAGGACCTCGCTCCTTGAGGACACCTCTGGGGCATGGGGCCAGCCAAGCCTGAAGCCTCCCTGTACACTCCTGTGATGTGAAATCGTACATGTCCTGATTCTGGAATTTTGTTGGATTCCACGCCTATTCCTGATACGAGACCAGGAAGCTGAGCCCATGCTGGCCCATATGGTGCCTTTGCCTGAGTTCCGCAGCCTGGGGAGTGGGACGCAGCCGGCTTTCAAGCCCACCTTGCCCTTGACTCCAGGAACCCGCCTGCGGTGGACATCCCGCACAGCGGGCGCAGAGGACCTCCGGCAAAGCCCCCAGGCCCCACCTGCCAGGCTGGTACCCCTGCTGAGACGGAGGACTCCCTCCCTGCATTTCTGGATGATTCTGGCCCTTGAGAAGTTCAGGATGGTGCCAGGGGGTGAGTGTAGCCCCTACCCTCCAACTCAGTCGGCCCTTCATGGATCCTTTGTTTTGAACAAGTCACGTTTCCTCCATTCTCATTCAAAGTGCTGTTTAAGTGCAACTTCAAGCCCCACCCCACTTCCTTTCCAACCAGAGTGACCCCTGAGCAGCCCCTGATGGAAACCCTGGAGGCGAGGCTGCAGCGTGAGCACCTCCGACCGGGCTCCTCCTTCCGTCTGGCCCCACCCGGCCCAAAGGCGCTGGGGGGGGAATCAGGGCGACTGCCTGCTCTTCACTCAGCTGAGGACCCAAAGGTGGGTACAAGTTTCCCACGAAGTGTCTGAAGGAGCCAGATGTTTCCAGGGCAGATCCAAGCCCCTGCCCTGTGGGCCTCCTGCAGGACTCGGGACTCAACGACCTGGAGAGTGAGAGGGCGTTGGCGGGGCGCGCCCAGGGGACGTGAGGCCGGATGGAGCTCAAGGGCCAGGAGAGTATTTTGGTCTTGACCGCCGGGGCACCACGCAAGAGGTGGCCAGGCCCTCGACTTCTGTTTCTCACCCGAAAAGGAGAGTGTCAGCCTCTTTTCCCGACATGGGGCGAATTCTGCTGGTGGAGCGCGCCGGACCTTGAGGGTCCCGCTCAGGCTTCTGAAGACCCAGATGTGGACGGGGCGGTGGTAGCAGCCAGGATGATCCAGCCGCCTCAGCGAGCACAGTCACCGGCCACCTTCTCCAGTCACAAACGTTTGCTGACCCTTCTCCCAGTTCCAGGAGCCAGGACACCCCAAAGATGCAGCTCGGTGCAGAGGTCAAAGATTACAGCTTGGAGTCAGTTGGATACAAGCTCTGCCTGTCCTCAGCTGTGTGACCTTGGGCAAGTGGCTTCACCTCTCTGGTCCTGGTTTCCTTGTCTACCAAATGGGGGTAACAGTCGCTCCCTCCTGGGGCTTTCAGCAGGACTTGTTACACACAAAGCACTTAACACACTCCCTGGCATGTAGTAAGCATCGGTAAATGTGTCTAGTTACTGGTAAGAACGCACAGCACTTGACAGTTTGCGAAGCACTCTCAAGGCTGTTACCTCATCACCCTGAGGAACTGTTGCTCTGGCTCAAAAGGCAGAGTAACCCATCCTGAAGCAGGAGTCCAGCTAACTTCCAGCCCCGTCTTTCTGGCTCCCCCCTCCCACTTTCCTGCCGCCTCCAAAGCCATCGACTCCCCAGCACAACCCCCGCAAGGCTGAGAGTCAGCGCAGGTTGAGTTTCAGTGTTGATTCCCGCTCACCAGATGACTGCGGGCCGGTCGCTTCTTCCCCTTTCTGTTCCCAGTTTCTTCATCTGAAAAGTTAAAAGCTGGATCAACCCCCGAGTCCCTTTTCCTTCAACATGCTGAGATTTCTGCTAGATTTAATGTCTATTGCCTTAATTCTGTTTTTAATACTTACTGTGTGCCCTCTCTGTGTCAGACACCAACGATTAGGATAGCAATATATGATTTCTAGTCCTCACAAAAAAACCTTGGGAGGCGAGCCACTTTATCCCCATTGTACAGATGGGGAAACTGAGGCTCAGAGGGGAAGGGACTTCCCCAAGGCCACTCGGTGAGTTGGGGGGTAGAGCTGGGCTTTGAACCCATGTTGGTCAGATTCCAAACTCAGCCTTTTCCCGTAATGTTGCCTTCAGCTCAATCCCTCCACGGCCCGTTTAGCTTCTCGGTGAATGACCAGACTTCCCCTCGGTCGACCACCTTGGAACTGAGTGGCATTGGTAACATCATGAAAACCAGAACCCCCCACAGGGCGGGGAGCCCTCTGGGCACACAGCTCCCGCTCATTCCATGAACATCCCCTGTGCACCTGTGCCGTGCAGGTCCTGGGCCAGGTGTGCAGTTACGAGAGGCACCCGAAGCCACCAGACAGCTGCCGGGCCGTGTGATCAGAGCCTGGGAAAGGCCAGATGGCTCCAGCCACGTCTTGCTTTCCACTGCAGGTCCCTTGAGTCCCCTCCTCATGAGCACGCCAGAGCCCCCTACACACACACACACACACACACACACACACACACACTGGGGAGCATGCATGGATGCCTCGCTCACTCGTGCAGTGCCTGGAATAACACGCGCAGGGAGTCCCTGTTCAGTAAATGTTGTCTTAATCAGCTCATGAATGAGTGAGTAAAGTGGATGAGGGAATTAGTGGTCTAACCCTTGAATATAGAGCTTGTCGTTTCCTGTATGTTCTGTGTGTCCGTAGAGCCCACGGTGTCATGTTTTTCACAGCGAGCTTCTCGCACTGCTTAGAACTTGGGACGCAGCGTATGGACAGAGAGCTCATTGCCTGCGGGTGGGGAGCTGGCTTCTCGCAGTGACTCTGTTACGAATTCCCTGACAGACGTACAACTGATTTTCCCACTTCTCCAGCCTCTCTAGACCTAAGCTTTTCATGTTCTACGGAGAAGTCTGAGTTCTGTCCGCCAGGGTCTGTAGGGCCAGTGCTGTTCAGAGCCAGCTTAAATAGGCTCAGGTGGGAGATGTACACCATGGAAGTTGGCAAAGGCCTTTTTTGCTTTCCTGAAGAGCCTGTTAAATTTCTACCAGCTTGCCACTTTAAAAGGCCCAGATTTCTTTGAAGCATCCGGTCTTATCTTTAAAATTCCTGTGCATTTTGCAGTTACTTCACAAAACATTATTTGTCATTTTAATGAATTTTTAAAATAAACTTATTTATTTATATTTTTGGCTGCGTTGGGTCTTCGTTGCTGCGCACGGGCTTTCTCTAGCTGCGGCGAGCGGGGGCTCCTCTTCGTTGCGGTTCACGGGCTTCTCATGGCGGTGGCTTCTCTTGTTGTGGAGCACGGGCTCTAGGTGCGTGGGCTTCAGTAGTTGTGGCACGTGGGCTCAGCAGTTGTGGCTCGCAGGCTCTAGAGCGCAGGCTCAGTAGTTGTGGTGCACGGGCTTAGTTGCTCTCGGCATGTGGGATCTTCCTGGACGTGGGATCTTCCTGGCCAAGGGCTCGAGCCCGTGTCCCCTGCATTGGCAGGTGGATTCTTAACCACTGTGCCACCAGGGAGGTCCCCATTTTAATGAATTTTAAATGACCAATTATATTACTTTAGTCCCTCCCCCAAATAGTTTATTAAATTGTAGGCTTCTGTGTCTGTCCTGGGCCTTGATACATCTGCCAGCAACTGGATTTTCCAGTTTAAAAAAGCAGGGTCGGGCTTCCCTGGTGGCATAGTGGTTAAGAATCCACCTGCCAATGCAGGGGACAGGGGTTCCATCCCTGGTCCGGGAAGATCCCATGTGCCGTGGGGCAACTAAGCCCACGCGCCACTGAGCCTGCACTCTAGAGCCCGCGAGCCACAACTACTGAGCCCGTGTGCCACAACTACTGAATCCCATGCACCTAGAGGCCACGCTCCATAACAAAGAGAAGCCACCGCAATGAGAAGCCCGTGCGCAGCAACGAAGAGTAGCCCCCGCTCACCACAACTAGAGAAAGCCCGCGCGCAGCAACGAAGACCCAACGCAACCAAAAGTAAATAAACAAATTAATGAATTAATTAAATCTGTGACTGTTAAGAAAAAACGCAGGGTAGTGGGGAGGGAGGGATGAGTGGGTGGAACAGAGAGGGTTTTTAGGGCAGTGAAACTACTCTGTGTGATGCTCTGATGGTGGATACATGTCATCATATGTTTGACCAAAACCATAGAATGTACAGGATCAAGACTGAACCTGAATGTACACCATGGACTTTGGGTGCTGACAGTGTGTCAGTGTAGGTTCATCAAGTGTAAGGAATGTGCCGCTCTGTGGGGCGTGGTGATGGTTGGAGGACCCCCGAGAGGCCGTAGGGGGGCAAGGGGTACATGGGAACGCCCTGTACTTCCTCTCAGTCTTGCTGCGAACCTGCTCTAAAAACAAACCCAATTTTCTAAAAACTCAGAATCCAAGAGGAAAGAGCCCTGGAGCACTGCATGATTTCTAAGTGTCCTAAGAGTCCATAGGGTGTGGCCTCCCTTCTTTAATTAGCACCAGTGAAGGTAGGATTTCCTCGTACTGCGCGTGCGGGAGGCGCCGCGGCTTACACAGGTGCCGGCCCATCACCATCAGTTGTCTTTCCGTGTGGTCAGAGTTTGCGGAAGGTGAGCGAGGGGAGTCTTGATTCTTCCAGGTCCCTGGTTTCTCCAAGTGTCTTTAGCCACCTGCTGAGTTTATTAAAATGCACGTCCCCAGGCCCTGCCGAGACCTCTTTCTGGGATAAGCCTGGGAATAACAAGCTCTCTGCTTGCAGAAACGGCGTGAGCCACTGTCATGCTGCAAAACACTGGTGCGTTAAGCATATACTTCCCTTCCAGGGCAGGCGGGCCTCAGTAGGATGGAGTAGCATGTTTATCGCCTGTTAGTCCTTTCTTGGGAGCTAGAACTCGCTCTCCCTGCCCCCATCTCCTTGCAAAGAGGGGACGTATCAACTTGGATTTCCCCCAAGAAACTGAGGGTTCATTCAGCCCTTCTCTTCCCTCAGCTTGGGGTGGACCTTTGGGTGATACGAAAGGAAGCAGTTTTAGTATCAGAAAAAGCTTATTAGAAAATTCTCATCCTGAGCTGGTGTAGCACGTGATGTGGTATTGCCATTCATTAAAACCAACTGGAGGGAAAAAAAAAAGTCTTGCAGGGCTTCCCTGGTGGCGCAGTGGTTGAGAGTCTGCCTGCTGATGCAGGGGGCACGGGTTCGTGCCCCGGTCTGGGAGGATCCCACATGCCGCGGAGCAGCTGGGCCCGTGAGCCATAGCCGCTGAGCCTGCGCGTCCGGAGCCTGTGCTCCGCAACGGGAGAGGCCACAACAGTGAGAGGCCCGAGTACCGCAAAAAAAAAAAAAAAAAAAATCTCTGCTTGCAGTGGACCAGTGCACAGCCCGGCGGTCCAGGTGGGCCGCGTGGGTCCATCCCAAGAGCGGCAGGGCTGTTGGGCTCTGTCCATCTCAGCTAAGGAAAAGTGCCGACTCCTGACTCAGGCAGCCCTGGAGGCCAAAGGGCCCTCGGTTACCTACCGTGTGAGCTTCCCTCTCTTTGAGCCCCGGTGTCCTCAGCTGAAAACATGGGGCCGATGCTCCCTCCCCAGGGTCGTGGGGAGAATCAAACTGGACACCCCGTGACTGGAAAGCACTGGTCACCCGCGAGCCCTCAGAATGTGGGTGTGCTCCTGGGAGCACCCGGACCTGGCCCTTGTGGGGTCACTGCCCGGCAGCATCCAGCCAGCCGGATTCCTGGGACGCTCGGGCTTCTCTACTTCCTCATCTGGGTCACATCCCAGAGCTGAGACACCCGAGTCTGGGTTCGGGGCAAGTTTGGTTCAGGCCGCCCCAGGGGCAGGTCAGCATCACGTGGACCACAGTGTTCTGGCCTCTAGAGTGGGGTCACCCCTGCCGTGGGGAGTGAAGGGGCTGTGACCATGGTTGCAGCCTGAAATCTCCAGGACGCCAGTGGTCAAACAGGGCCGAAAATGTTGCTTCTAAAGGCAGAGACCTATTCTTCCACCCGGGGCCTACCCCAGCACCTACCAAACTAACACCCAGAATGAGTTCACGTCCACCTTTTTGGAGGCATGAATGTGCCACGGAAAATCCCCAACTGAAGTTGCCCCCTGGATCCTGGGCACCTTCATAAGAGCCTTTGCCGAGGGCCGGGAAACAGCCACCCCTTCTGTAAACAATTTGGAAATCCATGTCAGGAGGCCTGAAAGGTTCGTACCAACTCCGTGTACTCGAATGTTTGTCCAGTGGGTGCTGTCGGGCACCTCCTGTGCGCCAGTCCCCTGTAGGAAGCTGGAGATGGGATGATGCAACAGACGTCGTCCTCAGGGTGCGTGCTGTCTAGCGGGGGCCACCAACTGCATTCATGTCACGTGGTGACAAGTGCCCCCGAGAAAATAAAGCCAGACCATGGCAGAGAAAGCGAGGACAGCCCTCTCTGAAGAGGTGACATTTGAGCAGACCCCTGGATGAAGAAAAGGAAAAGTCACATGAACGACTGGGAAAAGAGCATTCTGGGAGCAGCAGTGCAAAGGCCCTGAGGCAGGACCACGAGGACAGCAGAGAGCCCCGATGTGGCCACAGAGGGGTGAGGGGTGCAAGGGGGGATGACTTGGAGAAGTGACCAGGGACTAGATCATACTGGCCACCCAGTAATGCCACTCCTGGACGTTATCCTAAGAGAACAATTAGAAAGAAGCAAAAACACACACCCACAGGCATTTGCAGCGTCATCCCAGAGGACCAGAAGTTTCCAGCCCACCTAAATGGCCACCAGCACGGGGGTAGTGTCATAGAGAATGGCACACCAGCCCCTGGGTACTACCCAAGCTCCCCAGACAGTTGTGAAGATTTGGTAGCAACGGGGACAGTATGCATGATATAATATGCTTTTTTAAAAACTCACAGTTCAAAAATACATTCTCGCACCAAAATGAGGACCAAAAGCTGTTGGGTTAGAGCGGGGGTGGGGGGCAGGATATGGGAGGACAGTTCTTTTTTTCCTTTTTCAAATTTTATATAATGCGGTTGCTGTATTATTTTTATAATGTAAAAAAAATTAAGGGGGAAAATGTGTTCAAACCAAACCAATGGTGGAGGCAACGAAAAGGCTGGTTTCCCTTCCTCATGATACCAACCCCCGCACCGAGGTTTCAGGTCTTCTCACCACCACCTCCTGGAACCCAGCCAGCCCGGGGAGCGCTCCATTCAGCCCCAAAGGGCAGCATGGATCCTCAGGGATGTACGAATCCTACCCCCTGAGTAGCCGTCTTGCCCAAAGCATAACTAGATGTCATGTCCAGAACAGGTGCGGGGCGCTGGGGGTGCGTTCTCACAGGACAGCCGGAAAAAAACCCTCGTCCCCAAATAGCCACCTGGCGTCTGCCTGACATCTCACCATCTGAGACTCATGTGGTCACCAGGGCTTTCCTCCCAAACCCTGATGGAGGCCGTGTTCAATCCAAGATGAGGCCGGCCCCGGCTGCAGCCGAGCTCCAGGCTCACTGCCTCTGGCCCAGGGGTTTAAACAGCCCCCCAGCCCCCTCCTGCCGTGGGTCCCCAGGCTTGCAGGCAAATCGGAGGCTGCCTTGCCCTGAAACACCCTGTGGATGACCGGCTGCCCTCACAAGGGGCACGAGGCCCTGATGGACTCAGAAAGCCTCGCCCCCACTCCTGCTTCCTCCGCTGTCCCCTCTCCCAGGCTGCCCCTCCCCGGGTGCCAGCCAACCCACTACACCGCTGTTTCTTGGGCTTAAAGCATCCTGCCCGCCCAGCTCTGTGCTTGGCTGAGCCAAGCAGCCCTCCCTGACCTCACCGCATTCCAGTGTGGAGCAGGACCCTGGCCTGGCCTCTCCTGCCCACCCCAGCACGCATCGCGGCAAGCCTGAGGGGAGAAGACTCTCTACGTGCCCCTTCCCCATCCCACACTCTCGGGAGTACCAAGGGCCCCTGCTGAGAAAGCCACGGAGTCACAGGACAGAGCCCGGTCGCCAGCTCGGTGGGGAGAAGCCCTTTGGGCAGCCAGCAGCACAGAAGGAGAGGCAGCCCCTGCAGCCACCAGAGGGTAGAACCAGGCCGGCCCCGCCCAGCCCACCCAGCGCCCCACACGGGTAACATGTCCTGGGTGTGACACCCACCAGCAGGCAAGGGACCTTGCGTTTGCTGAGTGAGCCCCCCAGAATGACCATGTCTGAGCCTGCACGGACCAGGTCCCTGCGGGGCCTGAACGGGGCCGTGTCCAGCAGCTGTAGACACACACAGGCGTCCACGTGATGGGAGTTGTGGCTTCTTTTTTCCCAGATGGAAATAGTATATAAATTGTGTCCTCCCCGTTGCTGTTGTTGTTTTAATGCTCATTGCAAAAACAAAAACAAAACGAAAACATACAAAGACAAAACCCCACATTGGACTCATCCCTACACCCACCCTCAGAAGCTCTGGAAACTTTAAAGAGAACTTTAAACGGGGATTCTCGGATTCCTGGGTCCAGGGAGGCAGCAGGGGGGCACCGCTAAAGGGCCCCCAGGTGCACGTTCCCAGAAGGTCCCAAAGGCCCCCGAGAGGGTGCATCAGTGCCCAGGAACTCAGAGTTTCCACCTTCAAGTGCTTGCTTTCTTGCAAGTGTTTGAAGTCCTGCCAGCATCTTCCGAGGGGAGGCAGGGCTGCAGGAGAGGAGTCCAGGAGAGAGAGGAGAGGGAGGGGGAAGGGAGAGTCTTCTGAAACGGGTCTCGAGCCTTGGCAGCCCCCGACGGGTGGCCCTGCCCTTGGGAGGCCGCAGAGGCCTGGGCTCGTGTCTCAAAGCCCTGCTCCCTCTCCGGGTGGCCTGGGCGAGCAGGGCCCTTGGGGACCCCGTGTCCTTACCAGCACACAGAGGTCTGTCTCTAAGGGGCCTCCAGGCCCTGAGATCCTGCCTCAAGTGTAGTTTTCCTGATTCCTTCCATGCCAAGTGGCACAGATACACATCACCTTTGGTGCAAACACCACCTCACTGAAGATTTTGTTCTATGACGTCAGCTGCCCCCTCCAGCACTTACGCCTCACCCAAGATGCGGATGAGTATTGACTCTGTGGCTTTCACTCCCAAACCCGCCCCAAATGGCCCCCAGAAGGAGAACCAGTCGTCAAAGAGGCGAGGGCTTCTGATTCATGAATCTCCCAAACGAAAACTACAAGCTTTGGAAACCGTTCCCGGTGAGTTCCGGAGTCTGAACAGTTGCTTATTTTTACCCCCCTCCACGCTCCCAGCTGGTCTCGACTCAACACGTAATGGGCCCGATTCGATGAACAGAAACTGGCTTGGAAGGGTGTGACGAGGTATTTGGTTGAAGCCCGTCTGTGAATCGAGGAGGCTGGGCATGGGGTGGGCAGCGAGGGGCCCTGCCCGGCTTCACGTGTGGCTTCTGCAACTGCTCTGGCCGCAGGAGTGGGATGAACCTCCGTGACTTGGACACGAGGGTGCGGAACTCGGCAGCCCGAGTCAGGCCTGCAGAGAGAGGACGGTGGGCCCCTGGCCTCCACACGAAGGGCCCAGGGATCTCGCTGGAGCCCTCGCTTGCTGTGTGGCCGCGTGGCCACTCTGAACCTCCGCGCCTTCATCTCCGTAACGGGGATGAGCTGAACTTAAACTGGTGGGCAGCGGTCCCCCCAGAGATGTCCCACCCTCGTTCCCAGTACCTGTGGGTGCGTCAGGTTACACGGCAAAGGGGAATTACTGTGGAAGACAAGTTTAGCTCGCTCATCAGCTGATTTAAAGACAGAAATGAGCCTGGGTTATCCAGGTGGGTCCAGTGTAATCCTAAGGGTCCTTAAAAGTGGAGAGAGAGGTAGAAAAGGGAGTCAAAGAAAATGATGGAGAAAGGACTCCACCTGCCAGGGCTGGCCTTGAGGACGACGGAAAGTACGTGAGGCAAGGCACACAGGCGCCTGTAGAATCTGGGAAAGGCAAGAAGGGGGGCTCTCCCCTGGCACCTTCAGAAGGAACACGGCTCCACGGACACCTTACTTTGGCCCAGAGACACCACGTCAGGCGTCTGACCTCCAAAACTGTAAGGTAATACGTTTGTGTTGGTCTAAGCCTCCAGGCGGGTGCTGATTGGTTACAGCGGCCACAGGAAACTCATTCACGTACCGTACCGTGCGGGGTTGTGGGGATTAAAGGAATGTCTGCACCTGCAGCCCTCAGCATGCTGGAAGCGCTCAACAAACGTTGGCCATTTTCATCACACGCGAGAGGGATTCGGGGTTTGCTGCCGACCGCGTCCCCGTAACACCCACCATTCCCAGGCTTCTGGCAGTCCTGGGCACAGCCAACGGAATGCACCTCCTAAAGATAGCCCTGGGGGTACAAAACTGGGCCCTGGCCGCCGTGAGCAGACCATCAGAACCGTCCATTCTTTCTTGCTCAGCAGAGCTGTGTGGATTTAAGGGGGACGGAGGCCGTGTCCAGTTTTTCTCGGCACCAACTTATTCCTAACCTCGGGGGTGGGAGGCGGGAGCGGGGGCATCTGTGTTTGTTACAGCTCCCAGGTGGTTCCCGTGGACGGCCAGCGCCGAGGACTTAATCTAATCCAGAAAGAATGCTGACCGCAGGCCCAGCCAGCAGGTCTTTACTATGTAGTTAAGGACAGTGACATCAACCATGGCGTCACTGTTCGTTGACGGGGCACTGGGCTACACGCCTCTTATATGCTATCTACTAAGTCCTTCAACAAATGGTAGCTGTTGGTACTAATATCAGCTCCCCCACTTTACAGATGAGAAAGCTGAGGTTCAGGAACATGAAGAAACTCACCCAAGACCACTCAGTTACGGAGAGATGGAGCCCAGATTTGAAATCATAACCATCCGACACCACCGTCGTTCCCCCAAGAGCGCATAAGTCCTCGCCCAGCTCCATGCAGCGTTGCGGGGCGTGGCCACCCGGCCCCGCTCCTCCAGCGCCCAATGGCAGATGTGGGCCGCAGTGGAAGAAGCTCACTGCGGTTTAGGGAGATCTGGGTTTAAGTTTGGACTTCGGGAGGGAGGAGTAAACTGTCTCCTTCCGTCAGTCACTGTATAGTATTTCTTGGTCTATGGCTTGCTTCGAAAACACAGTCCCCCTGAGTCAAGGCTTATCACAATGAATATCTTTGCAAAATAAATTCCACATATTTTCAAAAAGATGCTTCATGTATAATGCAGTGGAGATGTGTTTAGCTCAGAGGACTATGTGTTTTCGAGCGTCGAAGCCCCCCAGCCAGGACCACCAGGAGGCCAGCGATGGAACAACTGGGTCTTTCCCTCGTTGCGTCATCAGTGGACCCTCCCTATGGGGACCTGTTGAGCGAGGGGGCGTCAGAAAGAGCCTGCTGTGGGAGTGGGCTTTGGGCAGGCGGGTGGTGCGGGGAGGGTCTGAGGAAGGGGGTTCACCCTGGTGTGGGTGCTGTCGGACACGGGGGCAGTCCTCTGATGAGGGTCTGACTCATCCACAGGGAGGGTGGGGGGAGCTGTGACGGGTAAAGAAGCAACCCCTCATTTTACCCGAGCGGAGACAAGGTTTGCTGTTGCGTGTGTGACCTCCGTCACTTTATCATGACCTCGTGTGAGGTCGGCGTGCTGTGAGGCGGCTGATGCCCACACCAGGAGGACAGCATGGCCCAGCTGGGCGCCAGGCCAGTGCCCGGGTGTCAGGGGGGCCTTTGGCTCCCTCAAGAGTAACGAGAGTAAACCCTTCTTCAAATACTCGACGATGCCTGCTTTTCACACCGGCCTCCCCTCTGCGCAGGCTCCGGATGGGGCCCTTAGACAATTCCCAGCTCACACCTCAGCTGGCTCATCTGCAGAATTAAGCCCTGTTTCCCAAAGCATTTTCCACATAACACTAGTTTCACCAGAGTAACGGAGTAAAAGGGTTCCCTGGACTACTGAGTTTGGGCATCACTGGCTTCTTTGCTGCAGGACTTCTCAGAGCCTTTAATACGCTTCAGTACATCGTGAAATGCCCAGAAAGAAATGGGGTGCTCTTGAAACTTGTTGGGCTAGAATAACTCTTGGGGTTTGGTTTGTTTTCTTCAGCGTGCAGTGACCTATGGAACAGTGTTTATACAATGCTAAGACAAAGGGGGGTTCTAAAACAATGGTGTCCAGCTGGGAGGACTTGGGTCCTGAGGCCGGGGGTACTTACAAGCGGTTCCCATCCCACTCCTTCTCGCACATGCGTACATGACTACTGGACAGATGGACCAGAAGCTGCTGTGATTAATTAAGGACAAATCCGTTGGCCAAACCATGTAAGAGAACTCAGCCGTGTCAGATAATTATGGAGGTCCCCAGTGTGTGGAGATTTAACGTGAAGCCCTCTATGAGCCCTGGGTGGTCTGCCGTTGCCCCCCCACGCTCCGGCAGCCTCACGTGACCCTCCAGCTGAAACCGGCCTTTTCCAGATCTGCTGTCGAGCGAGCTTCTTCCCTGGGAAGGCTTCTCACCTGCTGCTCCCTCCGTCGGGACGCTCCCAGGTCCACCCTCCCTCCCTCCCGGGTGAGGCCAGGTCCCTGCTGCGTTCTCCCTCTCCGGTGCCCCTTTCCTCGTTCTTTTCCAGAACCTTCCACGCTGTGACTTGCGTGGCTTCCTCTCAGCGTCTGATGGTGTCTGTTTACCCCCTAGAGAAAGGGCCGTGTCTGTTTCGTTCTCAGTTGCAGCCACCAGACTTGGCACACAGTAGGTTCTCAATAACCACGTGTTGAGTGAATAAATGAATGAGAGGCCTGTGCAGAGTACTTAACACCTAAAAGGGTCTCTACGGCTCAAAAACGTTGGAAGCCACAGCTCAAAAGGATGCATAGAAGTATTAACAGTTAAAAAAAAAATATATATATATATATAGATGTATATTAACCATAGGTGAGGGGTGGCCGCCGAGGGGCATGGGGTTGCCTGGAGGACGGAGTAATGAACTTGTTCTAAAATGGACTGCGGTGACGGTTGCACAACCTGTGATACCAAAGGGCACGGATGGAATGGCACACTTTCAGTGAGTGAATTGTACACTAGTGAGTTAGGCCTCAGAGCTATTACCAAAAAGAGGTGAATCTGGGTGAAAAAGTAGGAGAGTGTTCTTTGCACCATACTTAAAGCTTTTCTGCACACTTAAAATTGTGTCCCCCACCCCGAAAAAAGTTTTCTAAGTGGCTGTACCAGCTTCCTCTGTCTCGAGTGACCAGGACTTTCGCGACCCCCGCCCCCTCCCTCCTTCAACAGGCACTGACTTTGCATTCATTCTGAGCCTTACGTGTGTCTATCAGAAGGACTTTACGGCATTAATTTGCTCCATCCTCAGCGCCTCCCTGTGAGCTAAGTCTTATTAATTGATCCATCATGCAGATGGGAAAACTGAGGCCCATGAGGGGACTAGCTTGCTGAAATTACCCAGCACACAATGAGAGGGGGCAGGACCCCAACGCAGGACATCAAAGAGTCCAGAGTCTTGGCCACTGATCCCCTGAATTCAGGCCTGTGTGTGTCAGTTATGGGATGTGGGTCCGGAGACCAGCCCTGTGAAAAATTAGGCGGGGTGCTGTGTTTTTCCAAGGGGGTCTAATTCGGTCTCTGGCATGTGTCTTGCCCACAGCACCTGGGCTGCCTCTGACCAAAGGGGCCACAGAAACCTCAGCAGCTCATGTCGCAACAGCACGGCCCAGGAAGACGCAGCCGCGGGTGGCCTGGCACAGGTGTCGCCAGGGGTCAGGCCGCCTCAGCGACGCCCGGCAGGGATGCCAGGGCCTCCCCCCAGGACACCTTTCCTGACCCCCCACCGGCCAGGAGGCGAGATCCTGAAACCAACCTCCCCCGCCAGTTCTCCTTCCACGGGCAGCGAAACGTGGCACTTCCACCCAGGACTCCTCTCGGGGAGTCGCTTCTTCCTTCGGGCAGGACGTGGAGCAGTGGATTCAGGAAGTTGCAGGGCGCCTGCAGTTTGCAACTTCACGTTTTCGCTTTTCTTATCAGAAAGGTGCATGACTAATCCTGGGAGCCGGGCACCTGCCGCTGTGGAACCACCTTGGTGTTCGGGGTCCTCGAAACTTTTCTCGTTTCTTCTGTGTGCGCATCAAGGTAGGGGCCTGAGCTGAAACGAAATTCAGAATGAGAAGAGCCGAAATAGAAAGGAGAAGAGTGGGAGACCCAGCGGGAGCCGGTCACGCGCTCCGCGCCCAGGCTGCCCCTGCTGGGGTCTCTGCGCCGGGCGGGGATCCCACTCCCAGCGGCCTCCCCAGGAATCAGCGTTGGCCCAGCAACGGCCCAGCTTCTGAGCCACGGAGACCTGGCTCCACCAGTGGACCGCTGCCCGACACACAGAATCACTCCTCTCTCCTAAGCCTCAGTTTCCACATCTGGAAAATGGGTGACAGTAACACCCACCCACCAGGTTGTAGAGGACCGAGTCAGCATGCCCAGAAGTAGGTACTGTTAATTCTAACAGTGACTATAATTGCTGAGCACCGCTTTGTTCTATCAGGCGATATGATCCAACATTTAACTGTTCCACCCCATCGTGCTCCAGGTATCGTGCTGAGCGCTGCCCCCTTTCCTTATGTGATCATTATAGCAATCCAGTGAGGAGGTCTTATTATTTCTAGTTTTAAAATGAGGGAGCTGAGGTTATTAGGGCCGAGTGGCCTGCCCAGAGTGGATCTAAGCTTGTGGGCCTTAGACGACTTAAGTCCTCTTTGAGATAAAGAAAACAAAAATTATTAATGGAATTTTTAAAAAAACTTTTAAAAGAATACAAAATTCGGCACCCAGCCCAGTAAAGGACCCATGCAAGAAGGCAGCAGTAGACTGTCAGCTTCACACGCCCCGTGGTACCTCTGTCGCTGAGCCAAGATCCCCCCAAGGCTGGGTGAGCCCAGGCCTAGGCCTCGACCTCTTCCCCATGCAAGGAAAGTGCATGTCACCCGGGGACCCTGCAGGAGGAGTGAGGAAGAGGAGAGGATGAAGGGCAGGGAGGGGACTGAGAGTGGCACACGTGGGAGGGAGACAGGAGGAGGCCGGCAGGTGGCTGAGGGGCAGCCGGGAGCCCACGCTCAGGGCACCGCCACTGATGGTTAAGCAGAGCGTGGGAGTTGGCCACTGGCCCCCTAAGAGCCAGCCAGGTTCTAGGTCATTCTCCTTAGCGCCTGTGTGGATAATAGAAAAGAGCGAGCGGCCTGGAGACCAGGTGGGAGGCTGTCATGACTTGGTTATAAGTAATGTAAGTGTAGGTAGGTAGCCACGTGGGCCAGTGGCTGCCACGCTGGACAGCACAGCACTGAGCCGTCATGGGGCTCAGGCCGGGGACCTGTGATCAGATCTGTGTGGCTCGTGGCCAGATGTTTGCAGAAAAATAGTGACTCCCCTCGGGTACCAGTCCAGGCAAGAGAGGGTGGGGGCCCAGAGGGAGCCAGGTGGCAAGGGTGACCCTCAGGTTTCTAGACTCCGCAGCTGTCCTTAACTGAGGAGCGAAGAGCAGGAGCCGGCTCTGGGGCTGAGGGCAGTGGTTGAAATGAGGAAGTCAGGTTAAGACAGTTTGAGCTGGAGGTGCCGGTGGGCCGTCTCGGCAGAGAAGTCAAGGGGGGCTTCGTTAGACAGTTCGGGAACCTGTCACATTGGTGCTAAAGGTGTGGGCGTGGATGTCGTCAGCCACGGGTGGCTGTGTCACGTGAGGAGACCCGAAGACATGGCACAACCCTAGGAGGTGGCAGATGAAATAACAAATTCCTACCTGGCCACCTCGATCCTGACGCCAGCAGCGGGCGCACACTGCCTTGACAGACGACCGTCTGGATAGCAACAGCCATAGTTGTCGAGCCGTGTCACCGCCAGGCCTGAGCCAGGCTCTCTGCGTGCATTTCATCCTTGCTGCCCCACTGCAAGTTCAGGGCTGAGGGTGCCATTTCACTGGCAGAAGCTTCTCTCTTCACACGCTAGACTCAGGATTTAAAAATAAAGAAAAATAAAGCTTGGTTCAAAATTAGCACAAGACTCGCTACAAAGAACACAAGACACGGCTTCCTGTGTGTTTTTTTCTTCAGTTTTTTTTTAAGACTTCCAGAAAAGTCTCCTCTGCAAAGCTGAGACGAAAAGGGTAAAAAATGCAAATGTGATGGTCCAACCTTGAACCATCATCTGTATGTGCCCAGCCCAGGGCAGCCACACAGAGACTGAAGAGAGAGGTATCCAAGTCCTAAGTTCCCAGAAGCTCCACACAGGAGCTGCCTGGAATTATGGGGCGGGGGGGGGGGGGTGTGGTCACCAAGACTGTGGGCTCCTTTAGGGCAGAGGCAGCTCCTTTAACGCTGTGTCCCAAACCTGGCCTCATGCTTGGCTCAGTGAATGGATGGATGGATGGACAGAAGATCGGTGGATGGATAGAAGGTGGACGGGTGGGTGGGTGGGTGAATGAGTTCATGAACAAACTGTAGTTCTGGAAGCTCCATCACTTGACGGCTAACAGAACCAATGTAAGAGGAAATGCAGCCCAGTGCCTCTACTTGCAGGTTAGGGACTCACACGGACCCAGACATGAGTCCCCACTCCACCCTCGCTGGTACTCGATGCTGTTTTGACCAATTATTCTGGTTATTTTGAGGCATCTAATCTTTCACGTGATTGGCCACACATTCCAGTGTTCAAACACAAGGTACCAAAAGGAAAATGCCCAGAAGCCCTTTCCGACCCCTCCAGTCTCAGACGCTAGTCCCATCCACACAGCTGAACAGAGACATCTTGGCGGTAAACCGTAAGCTTCCCTCTCTTGCAGCCAGTCGACGTGGATGGGATACGGTTGGGCCACCCGCTTGCCAGGTTGAAGAGGATATTCACTCGTCCCTGACTTGGGCCACCCCAGCTTCAGAGACCTGCTGCCTCGGGAACCATCCATCTTGCAGAAGCGAGGAGAAAACGCTAGTCCTCGCGCCCCAGCCTCTCTTGCAGCTGGGGCACAGCTATGTGACCCAGGCTCACCAATCAGATGCTAGTCCTCACTTCCCAGCATCCTTGGGGGGGGGGGAGCAGCAAACATGCGAGCCAGGCACACCAATCAGATGCTAGTCCTCACTTCCCAGCCTCCCCTGCAGCAGAGCTGCAGCCCCCATGTGACCCAGGCTCACCAATCAGACGCTGCCTGACTAGGCTACCTGGCCTCGGGCCCTTTATTCCGCACACCTGGCGTCCTCCCAACAGGCTCCGTTTTGGCGAAACAACGGCAGTTGCTGTCTGCTGTTCTCAACGAACGCGTCTGCATGATTGCGGCGTGCAACTGCTCACGCAAAGTGGCTCTGAGCTCAGAGCGTGGGGCCTGGACCACGCAGGGCTGCAACGCCATCCTCGGAGGAGCTCTGAGGCCCCCCCCCGCGCCGGCCTGCCCCGGCCGCCCGCTCCCTAAGAGGACTGGGGAAGGCGAGGCGTTGCCGTAGCACTGACTGGGATCAGCCATCATGGGAACCACACAGAGCCCTGAGGGAGAACCGGGAAAGGACGCCCAGCCACAGAGGTGCGAGTCCCCGGCGCGCGAGCACGTGTGTCAGCGGCAGAGATGGCGCTGCAGGTAAGTGGAGTGACACTCCGCACGTTTTCTGCCGTGGTGACAGTTTTGAGGGTGCCTTGCTTTGTGTGTGATCTTTCCCTTACCCTCTGGCCGCGCTACTGAAGTGGGCGGCAACGCAGGAGAATCCCATTTTACTGCTGAGCAAACGGAGGCCAGGGAGGTGATTTCTGTAAATGACGGGGCGGGGTCGGGAGCAGGTCGCCGAAGAGTCCTCGTGCTTTTCTGGCTGGTAAAGGAGGGAGGCTGAGAGGAGACGGGGGAGAGGAGCCAGAGACGCCCCTTAGGACGCTTGGCAAGGAGCAGAAAACTCCAGGTGCAAGGGAATATCTGCCCTTGAAAACAAGATATACCAAACTGAGGCAGCCTGGGGCTGGCACTCCTCTGCCACGTCCCCTCCAGCGGTCAGCGTCACCCATAGGCTGGCAGCGGGATGGTGGTAGCAATTCCACCACCTCCCCAGACACGGCCACATGCCAAGGAAGGAGGCCCCTGCTCTCTCACAGGAGTGAGAAGACGCCCCAGAAGCCCCAGCAGGTGTTTTCCTCACAGCCCATCACCATTATTCGGCCCCAGGCTCCTTCCTGAACCCTGACTGTCCAGGGCAATGGGTGACCCCATTGTCTCAGAGAGGGATCAAGAATCATAGCTGTTGTCTGACCCATAGCTGGGTCTGAGGATGCGGACCCCCCTCCCTGAATCAGGTAGAGCAGATGCGTGAACAAAAACCTGGGCTCAAGGTGTAAGAGCCCAGAGTGGGGAGATGGATGTCAGCCCTCAAACAGCCGTGTCCTGTCACTGGCCAACCTTGAGGCAAATTCTGGTCACCCAGACCTGGGCACTTTGCTTACTTGTATGTCGCTGAGTCTGTGTTTTCATGTGGATAATGGGACTAGTGCTCTGGTAAGGTTCTTGATGACATGATGGTGGGCTCTCGACAGCTGCGAGCTCCTGTCACAATTAGGAAGATGCCTTGTTGTTGAAGAGGATGGGCTCTCGACAGCTGTGAGCTCCTTTCACAATTAGGAAGATGCCTTGTTGTCGATCTGATACACACAGGGTTCCTACACACTAATCCCCGTCAGAGCCTGTGTGATCGCTTGTGTACTTAGTGAGCCAAAGCCTGGCTCTCTGTTTCCTCCAGACTTGGGAAGCTTGGTCCCACCTGGCCCTCTGACTCAGGGAGTTTGAGCCACAGGGAAATGCTCCTTAGTCCCCGTTAAGCAAGACTCGGGGTCATTGGTTCCACCTGATACACGGTTCAAAGCGAGGCAGAGCGTGAGGGTAAACTCTGGAATATCTCAGTTGTTTCAGAATTCATTGCTCCCCAACTCACGCATTCGTTCATTTGGTTGTTCATTCAACAAACATCCCTTGTGCCAGGGAGTAAATTGGACACCTCGTTGGCCACTGTTAGGTTGAGTCTTTATGGCGAGCACAGGCTTTTTTTTTCTTTTTTCTTTTTTTCTAACATCTTTGGCATTTTGGAAGCATTCCTGTCTGAAATGAAACAGATTGTAAGCCTCATGTAGAAAATAATTCCTTTCCTCCCACACATCCTAAGACGACGTGTCAGGTGATGCTGTTCAGATTTTCCAAGTACAAATCACCTTTAGGTCAAGCCCAGGAACCCAGTGGAAGCAAAGGAAAATTTCGTAGGGCTGTGCTAACGGTGGTTTTGAATGGAAATATCTTCTTGGCTATAACAGCATCATGGTTGAATTTCACACCAGAGAAAGGAAGCACCGACTTTAACCTCAAAACGAGGAAGATCATAATTGTCACAAAAAAGGGAAAAAAAAAAAAAAAAAAAAACCACCAATCCTCTAAACCAGAAACCCCTGGTTGCAGGCCGGCCTGGACCCATGTCAGGAATTTTTCCAAGGAAGTACGCTTTGAGGTTGGTCCGCACCCTGACCCCAGAATGGCTGAGAGCTTGGCTTTCGGAGAACTTGAGCTGAAAAGGAATGGGAGTGCGGGGAAATGCCAGTGAAGACAGCTGGCAGAAGCGAGTCAGGAGGAAGTGGCTTTGTGAGTTGACAACCTCACAGCAGGCTGAGAAGCAGAAACCGAACCACACCGGGTACAGAGCTATTTTCAACCTTGGGGTTTTCACCCCCTGTCCCCAGTGTTCTGGGCAGTGTAACTCCCGTATGACACTGTCAGAGCCGTGGGCTCAGGACAGAAGAGAAGGCAGGTCTGAGAAGCAGAGGCAGGAGGGCGCCTGCAGCGGTGCGTCCCCGCCGTGGAAACTTGGCCGCGTGACGCCCTTTCTCCGGGCCTTGTTTTCCTCCCCTGCTCTATCACTAAGGCTCTGTATCACTGTCCTCTTGCTGATGTAACAAATGACCCGAAAGTGAGCGGCTTGAAACGACACACGTCCATTCTCTCACAGGTCTGGAGGGCAGAAGTCTGACACGGGTCTCACTGGGCTACAGTCAAGGGGTCACAGGGCTGTGTCCTTCCGGAGGCCGCAGGGGGGCGTTTGCTGCCTTTTCCACCTTCAGGAGGTACCGCTTTCCTTGGCTGCATTTTCCAAGCCAACAGGTAGCATCTTTCAGTCCCTGACTTTGATCGTCCTGCGTCCCCCTTTTAAGGACGCTTGTGATGACATAGATCTACCCAGGGAATCCAGGACCATCTCCCCACCTCAGGGTCTTTAACTTTTCACATCTGCAAGATCCCTTTTGCCGTGAAGGTCGCTAGGATGTGGACATGTTGGGAGCATTATTTTTCCTAGTACGAGCTCCTTCCCTCTTGAACTTTCTAAGAGCTGGGGTAAGAGCTGAGTATTCTGTGAAACTTGCCGTCAGTTACAACAGTGGCTGACGTTCACACAGGCCCTCCTCCCCACACCCCAGTTACCGAGGTGCCCCATGTAGTCCACCAGCATCCCCGGAGTTAAGGCCCATCTGCATCTCCTGTCCACAGACGAGGACAGTAAGGCTGGGGGTGGGGGTGGTCCTTGGCCTGTCCACACTCACGTGGAGGTGAGCTATAGAGCTGGGTAATTGAACCCCCCTCCTGCCAAAGCCTGAGCCGTCGACCACGTCCATAACTGTCGCCCGGGTGTTGCCTCATCGAATCAACTGGGATCAAAGGTTCACAAAGCAGACTCAGCCACAGGACCTCCCACTCGTTGCTGGCGGGAATGCAGAAGGCACGGCCGCTTTGGGAAACAGCTGGGCGGTTTTTTCACAAAGCCAGACATAGGCTATGATCCGGTAGTTGTGCTCCTAGGTATTCACCCAGAGGAGGTGAGAATGGACGTCCACACAAATACCCGTACACAGGTGTCGTAGCAGCTTCCTTCATAATCGCCGGGCAGTCCGGGGGGCATGGAGGTTACGGAGGCGCCACTACTGGGCATCGCAGTGCTGTGTGAGCTCCTGACTTTGGGCAGAGTCCAAAGTCAGAAAAGCCCACACCTGTCACCGTGGTGACCCAGCCGCCTCTCACCACCCTCACCGGTCCCCACACCCCACGATAATGTGCCTTGGCCGTGCCCTCTCCCCTCTCGCCCTCCTGACCCCTCTGTGTTTATCGCATCCCGGGGCAAAGCCCTCCGCCAGTCTCCCCTGTGCTCCACAGTGGGTAAGGGGCCCTCCTGGCGCTGGGCAGCTCCATCCTTCACTAGTCCACGCCGCTGTCATAGTTTCCTTTTCCTAGATGTGAGCTGGGGAGGGGAGCCAAACAGCGATGTGCCCCCGCTGGCCCCGTGTCCTAGCGCCAAGCCTGGGCTCCCGAGCCTTCAGTGGACCGCCGGACACCTCCTGGGTCCTCGCGTGGGTTCCGGCCCCATCTGTCCTTCCTCTGATCTGGCTGCCCTACGCTGCCGAGGGGCCTCCTGGACACACACCCATGTGTCCCAGCACGCCCAGCCCCGACGTAGTGATAGGCAGCGTCCCTGAGCGCCCTGCTCTGAGAACCTCGGGTGTGTCCCTCATCTCATCTCCACGGCAACCCTGGGAGAAGAGCCAATTACCACCAAATCCGTTTTGCAAGTGCGGAAGCTGAGGCTCCTGAAGGCCGCACCCCCCGGAGCCAGAAAGCCTCAGGGCCGGGGCCGCACTCACCTCGGTGCTTCCCGCGTCCTCGACCTCTGATGGTGCCCGTTGTCCGGGGGTCAATCTAACGCGCCAGCGTGGCATCAAGGCCACCCCCACCGCGGCTCCGGCCACAGGCCTCGCCACCACTCGCTCAGGACACCAGCACCGGCCCGCGTCACCCCGGCACGCGTACCCCCGTGCCCGCTCGTGCTGTTCTAGAATGCCCTTCCCCCTCTTCTCCTGATGAGCTCCTCTGCTTTCTTCTTCCTCAAGGCCCAGTTTATGTATCATGTGTTTCTGTGGACACTCACTGCCGCGCCAGAGACAGGGGCCTGTGATGTGGGCAACAGACAAAGCTGGGCTGAGATCGCGGCCAGCTGGGGGGACGGTGGGAGCCTGCGCTTGAAGCTGACTGGACGCCCGGTCCGGGGGGGCAGCAACGGGCAGACGTGGAGAGGAGCCCAGGGCTGGCGTCAGAGGTGCCAGGAGCCTCGAAGACCTGGAGGAGGAGCCAGAATAAACGCCAGAGCGAGCTCGTGCCCTGGCGAGTCCCCTCTGCGCCCTCGGCGGCACCTGCATCGTCTCGCGGCTTCAGAGCTTCCGCTGGGTTCGCCCCCGGCTTGTACTTACCCAGAGAGCACACCTGGGCTGAGCGGGGGCCCCAACCACTCAGAGCGAATGGCAGCTCCACAGAACGGGCGTGGGCTCCCACCCAGAGACCAGGAGGAAAGACAGCCCGATGACAAAGTGGGCAACAGCTCAAACTAACGGCCCTTCACTGTCTGCTAAACCGACGACAAGGAGCCCAATCCCGTTAGCCACCAGAGAGATGCCGGCGACAGCAGACAGAGGCATCACAGCACCACCCGAATGGCCGCAACACGAACGACTGAAAGCGCCACGTGTTGGTGGGGGCACGGAGCATCGGGAACGCTCGCGCTTCAGCGGGAGGGCGGCCAAGCCAGCCATGCGCGCCCGCGACTCGGAAACCTGAGCGGGGCGCGGGTACCACACCTCGGTGCAGGGGCCCCAAACTGGAGACAAAGCCAGCGCCCCATCCACGGAAGAAGGGAACAGTCATGACTGTCACACGCGGACGCGACACCGCCTTGGAACAAACGCACGGCAGTGGGTGACACTCCCCGCCTGAAGGTGGGTGAGTGAAGCCAGACGTGGAGGTTTCAAACGTACAGTTGTCTTGTGGAACATCCCCAAATAGGAGCGTGTTGAGGGGCTACTGGGGGTAGAAGTGTAAAGAAAAGGAGGGCAGCGGTTACCCTGAAAGTCAGGACAACGCTGTTCTTCTGACACCCTGCCCCCAGCAGGGGAGAGGAGGGCACTGACGGGCACCAGGCGGGCCCAGCCGAGCCCAGGCAGTGAGGGCGCAGCTCCCCACTTACTCTGCAGCGTCCAAGGCCCTTCCACAAAACAACTCACTGTGGCTTCGCACCCATTTGCCAGACGAGGAAACTTACGGTCAGAGAGGTCACACCATCAGGCGTGGCAGCGGTGGGGCAGAGCACCCCGGGCTGTGGGCAGCGGCTCCAGGGGGCCGTCACTGATCACTTCCGGCGCCAGCAGTTCTTCACGTCTGAGAAGGAGGGAAGTGACCCCAGCTCACTTCACGATCAGGAAACGAAAGGCACAGTTGAGAGAATTACCTTGAGTTTCGGAACGGCCGCGTCCCACGCCTTGTCCCGACACTTCCGGAAAGCAGGCTCGTCTTGAGTAAAGCCTCGCGGCTGGGCTGGGCCAGGCAGGTGCGGCCGTCTGGAGTCTCTTGTTCTCCCTCTGGCCACACAAAGGCCCTGGTTTGCCTCCAGACACCCTCCGTTGGGCCCCCATCTCCCACCCACTCTGAGTCCAGGCTCCAGGCCCCAGCCCGAGGTGCCTCCCCACGGGCCCCCCCATCTTGCTCCTCCGTCAGGGCTCCACCAGTCCCCCAGAGTCGCCCTCTGCTTCCATCCTCTGAGCCCACAGGGCCGTGTCCCGCCCCGCACGTGGGGCACATAGTGCCTTAGATCTGGGAGGCACGTTCAGCCCCGTTCCTGTGGCGCCCTGAGCGTTTGTTTGCTCCTTCGTCGGGAACTCTTGTTTTGAGCACATACTATATGCTGGAGACTTAGTAACGAGCAAGACAGACGTGGCCCCTTCTTCACCCGCACTAATGCCACCTCTTCCTCTGATCTCCTGCTGGGGCTCCCGCTGGCTGAGCTCGGCTGGAGGCCAGAGGGTAGGGAGGCAGTTAGTGGTCTGTGGCGGTCAGCCTTCCAGAGACCGAGCAGGGCGGACACTGGGGACCGCGGAAGACATCCCGCATGACGAGCGTAGAACGCTGGGTGCCCACGTGGGTCCCCACGCTGAGTTGCACCACCTCCGTGGACAGGCCCTCTGGAAAATCTCTCAGCTCCTTCTGTTCGATTCCACACCCACTAAGCAGTGTCCCCAATTGCTGCCCACGTCACCTGCCATAAAAGACCTCAGTGAATCCTCACAGCAACCCCACGAGGTCAGGCAGTGAATCCTCACAGCGTCCACATGAGGCAGGAATGATGGGTAATTTATAGCCGAGGACACTGAAATTGAGGGAAGGAAAGCCCTCCCCCCAGTGTCTCACAGCTCATCAGCAGCGGACTCAGGCTTTGAACCCAGGTCTAGCTGACTTCACGGACCATAGATGTGCCCCTTGCATCGGCCCGTACTGGACCTGGGTAAGAATTCAGGCACTTTTCCCCCCCTTTCTCTTCTCCTCTGCCAGCTTCAGCTCCACCCCCGCCCCCGTCGACGCCTGCCTTTGGACAACTGAGCCTGCCGCCCAGCGGTCAGCCCCCAGGGCTCCCCGCCTCTGTGCCGTGGCCCTGTCTGACCCAGTGATGCAAGAGCCGGCGCCAGCCTTGCAGTTGAAATGTTCTGCAATGTACAGTAGACCAGGCCATCTGCTTCCTCCACACATCGCCCTCTGCCTCCGTCGGGACCCGGAGCAAACGTGCAGGGACACCAAAGCAACAGTCTCTATTTCTGGGCTCAGGATTTCTAACTGGCCTGATTGCTCAATGCGTGTTTCAGACATAGGAGCCGGGAGGAGGTCAGAAGAAAGGGCTCTGCAGATGCTGCAGGAAGGGAAATGCTGAATGGAGAGATAACATCTTGGTCTGCTAAGTGCACTGTGATTTTTTTCCCCCCAAAAGCTCTTCAAGAAAACAGCCGGAGTCTCTCCCTCTTGTGTTTCTCTGAGACATTTTTATTTTCAAGATTCTCTATTCTTTCTAACACCGTCTGGTCCTTACAGTTTAATACAAAGGTGAAGGAGGGAACAACTACATGTACTGGACGCTTGATGTACGTGGGTGTCCCTTAAACAGCCAGGAACCATAGGGCGCAGTCTGAGAAATGCCCCTCCTGACGTAACATAGCTCTGCAGCCACATGTAGTTGCACAGTACCTCAAATGCCCTAGTGCCGTGGGTTGAGAACCGTGAGGTAGGTCCGTTGAGAGGTGTGTGAACCCGATCACACAAGAGAAGGGCTACATTCAGAAGAAGGTACGCGACCCTGTCGTGCTCCCAAGTCGGAGTGAGAAAAGTCTACCTGCCTGGGATTCGAGGAATCAGGGCAGAAAGGAGCCAGGGCTTCCAGGGCAAGGGCAGAAGATTTAGAAAAAAAAAAAAAAGTGGGATGAGCAGCAAAGGAGAAGATGCTTTGGGCTCCAAATATGACTGCATGTTCCTTGACACTCCTGTCATCAGGAGGTGGGGCTCTGCCCATCCTCCTGAATTTGGACAGCCTTGTGACTGCTCTGACCAATAGAAGTGGCAGAAGTGATGCCAGATGGTGTCTGAGGCTGGGTCATAAAAAGCCATTCAGCTTCCCCGGTGTCCACTGGACGGCCTGGGGGCTGCCATGCTGGGAGGAAGCCCGACCTGCCCGGAGAGAGCACGTTCCAGGGGACAGTCGTGGCTGTACCCAGCCCTCCAGCCCTCTCCTGCCCACACAAGACGTAGATGCAAAGCCTGCAGCTGATGCCACCCCAGGCACTCCAGCCACCCTCAGCTGTTCGAGTCTTCCCAGCTAAGACCCCAGACGCTATGGACACCATCGTACCCTGTCTTAATCCTGACCCACGAAATCTGTGAGCAAAATAAAATGTCCTTGATACCAACAAGTCTGTGGGTTGCTTGTTACACAGAAAGAGACGCGTGGAGCCGTCGCCACGCGGGGCCGACTCCGTCGAGTCTGAAGGCGGCAGCCCAACCAGAACAGGAAGGAAAACGCACGCTTTCCTCCCGGTGCCTGAGGTTTCTGACTTGGATGAGGCCCCACCTCCTAGACACACTGCGAGGCGTGATATCGGAGCACGTAAATTAAAGAAACACTGCATGAAACGACTTTCTTGCCTTGAGAGTGAACTTTTAAAATGCCAGTGAACAGTGCACGTGTCCGAGAGGAAGATACCGGCTGTGAGTGGGCTGAGACATTTGCTGCTGCTCTCCCACTTGTGGTAAACGCAGCCAGACTTTCCACTGAGACACCACCTCCCTGACTCTCAACCCACTGAGCTGTTAAAATTACAGTCATTAGTTATAGATCATTCTTTAGCAAGAACTTCTAAGTATTTCTGAGTAGTTGAGTTGCAAAACTTTCTATCACGGAGGGTCTGAATCACTCACACAAACAATTTCTTCCTGGTTCCCACAATTGCTTCTTTGTGGAGAGAAACCGTCCCGGTAGCACACAGGGATGCCTGCCCAGTCTGTCCCTTTCAGGAGGATTCTCCAGGCTTCAGGAGGTTTCCCTGGGCCCAGCAGATCCTGTGGACGCTTATCCCGGGGTCCATCATCTCATTAATCCATCTGAACATTACAGAGGAAAACAAACATCTCGCATCCCGGGGTGGGGTGTGGGTGGGAAGAACTGGGAGACCGGGATTGACATATACACACTATTGATACTACGTATAAAATAGCTAGCTAATGAGAACCTACTGCAGAGCACAGGGAGCTCTACTCAGTGCTCTGTGGTGACCTAAATGGGAAGGACATCCGAAAAAGGGGATATATATATATATATGTATAGCTGGTTCGTTTTGCTGTACGTCAGAAACTAACACAACATTGTAAAGCAACTATACTCCAATAAAAATTACTTAAAAATTTTTTTTGCATCACAGAGGGATTTTGCAAGTTAGTATGCCAATTGGCAGTCACCCACAAAGTGAGTGTTAAAATATCTTAATTTTGTTGATGATTTTAAAGCACAAAGAGTGAAGGCTCCTTGTTTCCCCGAACGTCTCATCAGCCCATTCCCACGAGCTGCCTTTCAAGGTCCCAGAAGCCAACTGTCCAGAGGGGTCAACATCTCAAAACTTAGTTCACATCTAGGACCTCAGCAGTGTTTTCTAGACGCCCCGGTTTATACTGAAGCATCTCGTCCTTGAATTCCCTCCTCCGCAAATGAAAGCCCTTGCGGCTCCCCGCCTGTCTCTCCAGGGTTCCTGCAAGAACTCGAGTGGGAAGGATTTGTCAACTGTCGGCCTCAGGGTCTCGAACTCCGGGGAGAGGCAGACTTTATCAAGTATCCACGTGTGGCCCTGAATCCACAGGACAGAAGAGGACTTGCTTGTAAACACGGCCCGGGCTGTGGCGGGGACGACGCGACCCGCTTCCGAGAGAGCCAGCCATTTGCCTGCCCACTGCCTCTTCCTGGCTGTCGGCCGGCCGGCCAGCCAGCTGAAGCCATGCAGCAAGAGCTGGCCCCCCAGGACACAAAGGGCCCAGCGGCAGCCACGCATGGCCCTGTGCCTAGGACTCCTCATCTGTAAGCTGAGGGTAAGAACCGTCCCATCCCGCCGGGCTCGCCCGAGCCAGAGGGAGAAGGCCCGTGGCCTTACAGACAGTGTGTCGGGTAGCTTGTCTCTGCCCTGCCGTCCATCAGTCTGTCCTGGGTGGTTCAGTGGGCACGTCCCATGAGGACATCTCCATGACGGCTGGACTAGGCCCCCCGTGTCCCCGCTGTATCCCCAGGACCAGCACAGTGAGCGTGTGAGTGAGTGGAAGAAAGCACTCCCCCATCATGGGTGGCTCTCCAACAGGTCATTTCCAGCAGCTCCCAGGACGGTGCTCAGGGCCAGCCTCCTCCCTTCTCCACACCCCTGCATACTCTCCAGTCAGCTCACGGAAAGTCAAGCATGAGAAAACCCTCAGAGTTCATAAAAACATGGTGTGCCCACACCACACTTTCTCCGAGAAGTTCTGTACGGTCTGTAAGTCTCCAGACCTTTCTGCTACTGTTCTGAGGATTAGTAAAAAAACAAGCAAAAAAATCCTGAAAAATCCCAGTGCAGGGACTTCCTGGTGGTCCAGTGGGTAAGACTCCACGCTCCCAATGCAGGGGGCCTGGGTTTGATCCCTGGTCAGGGAACTAGATCCCGCGTGCTGCAGCTAAGACCTGGCACAGACAAATAAATAAGTCAATTTTTTTTTTTTTTAAATCAGTGCAATATCGTTTTGCAGTCCCCCCTTTGAAGAATCTAGAATCTGATGAAAATGATAAAAGATTTGACAATGACTTAAAAAAAACCAACACAGCAGCTTTTTAAAAAGCACTTTATTTTAATAAAGATCAATAAACTTTTTAAATGGATGCAAAAGTAAATAGTAATTCGGCATATTAAAGATGTCTGCTCTGACAGTCATCTGAGCAGAGACTAAAGCCTATTTTTATCTGACAGAACTTCAGAAAACAGGTCTATTATCCTTAAAAATGTAATGCCGGCTTTGTCGGCCCAAGAGGAGAAGCCACTCCTCCTGGAGTTTTCCTGTATTCTCATGTGAATTCCAGCACGTCTGAAGAACCTATGATGGAATCTCGCTCACACCACACCTCCATCGCCTTCGTACAAATGGCAACAGGAAGAATAAAACGGCATTCTTTGGCTTTTCAGATTTTGTACTGGGGACTCTCACAAGGCCACCGGGTTGGCTGAGCTCGGGCAACCATGTCCTCAAGCCCCAGCTTCTCTCACTTCTCAAAACAAGGGTTGACAGGTGAGGCCCCTCCTTGCCTTTTCCTCGTGAGATTCTGAGTCCGGGATGGTGGTGACCCAGGCTGGGAGAAAGACGAACGAATAGAAAATTCTCCTCCCCACCCTGGAGAGAGTGGATGGGAAGCAAATGGACCGTCACCAATGCCCCCACCCCAAACCTGCCCCGTGTCTACACTGACTGTGGGATCGACTCGGCCAAACCCACAGACTCTGTGACTCCAAGCAGTGGCGAGCCTGCAGGTCCTCAACCACGCCGTGCCTGTCCAATCCTGGCCTGCCCCTGGGTACACCCATCTAGCAAAATACGTTTGTTTTTTAGAAAAAATGTCCAAGTGCTTATTTATTTATTTTTTAAATAATTATTATTGGAGTATAGTTCATTTAAAATGTTGTTAGTTTCAGGTGTACAGTACAGTGAATGAGTTGTACATATGTATATGTCCATTCTTTTCCAGATTCTTTTCTCATATAGGTTATCACAGAATATTGAGTAGAGTTCCCTGTGCTGTACAGTAGGTCCTTGTTGGTTATCTATTTTATATATAGTAGTGTGTATATGTTAATCCCAATCTCCTAATGTATCACTTCCCCCCATGTTTCCCCTTTGGTAACCAAAAACTTGACTGTGATACCCATGAGTCTGCTTCTGTTTTGTAAATAAGTTCATCTGTATCATTTGTTACTAGGGTCCCCATATAAGTGATATCATATGGTAAATAGTTGTCTTTCTCTAACTTCACTTAGTGTGATAATCTCTAGGTCCAGCCATGTTGCTGCAAATGGCATTATTTCATTCTTTTTTATGGCTGTGTTCCATTGTAGGTATGTACCACACCTTCTTTATCCGTTCCTCTGTCGGGGGACACTTAGGTTGCTTCCACGTCTTGGCTATTGTAAATAGTGCTGCAGTGAACATCGGGGGGTGCATGTATCTTTTCGAATTATGGTTTTGTCTGGATGTATGCCCAGGAGTGGGATTGCTGGGTCATATGGTAATTCTATTTTTAGTTTTTTAATGAACCTCCATTCTGTTCTCCATAGTGGCTGCACCAATTTACATTCCCACCAACAGTGTAGGAGGTTTCCCTTTTCTCCACGCCATCTCCAGCATTTATTGTTTGTGGACTTTTTAACGATGGCCATTCTGACTGGTGTGAGGTGGTAACTCATTGTAGTTTTGATTTGCATTTCTCTAATAATTAGTGATGTTGAGCATCTTTTCATGTGCCTTTTGGCCATCTGTATGTCTTCTTTGGGGAAATGTCTATTTAGATCTGCTGCCCATTTTTTTATTGGGATTTTGTTGTTTTTCTGATACTGAGCTGCATGAGCTGTTTGTATATTTTGGAGATTAATCCCTTGTTGGCCACTTGGTTTGCAAATATTTTCTCCCATTCTCTGGGTTGTCTTTTCACTTTGTTTATGGTTTCTTTTGCTGTGCAAAAGCTTTTAAGTTTAATTAGGTCCCATTTGTTTATTTTTTGTTTTTATGTTCATTACTCTAGGAGGTGGATCAAAAAAGATATTCTGTGATTTATAACAGAGTTTTATGTCTGTTTTCCTCTAAGAGTTTTAGACTATCCAGTCTTACATTTTGGGTCTTTAGAGTTTATTTTTGTGTTTGGTGTTACAGTGTTCTAATTTCATTCTCTTACATGCAGTTGTCCAGTTTCCCCAGCACCCCTTTTTTTTTCTTAGCGATTGGTTGATTTTAACCACTTATTGAAGAGACTGTATTTTCTCCATTTTATATTCTTGCTGCCTTTGTCATAGATTAGTTGATCATAGGTGCGTGGGTTTATCTATGGACTCTGTATCCTATTCCATGGATCTGTATTTCTGTTTTTGTGCCAGTACCATACTGACTTGACTACTGTTGCTTTGTAGTATAGTCTGAAGTCAGGAAGCCAGATTCCTCCAGCTCAGTTTTTCTTTCTTAAGATTGCTTTGGCTGTTTGGGGTCTTTTGTGTTTCCATACAAATGTTAAAATTCTTTGTTCTAGCTCTGTGAAAAATGCCATTGGTATCAAGTGCTTTGTAATCACGAAAGTGATTTTAAGTGGTTGTAGATACACATTATCCTGCACGTTGGAAGGTTAGTGCGATATTGTGAACCAGAAAGCCAAGCAAGCCATTGTTTTCAGGCTCCTATCTGGCTTTTGATTAGTATCATGATTGAGGGTAAATATGTGGATATATTTTTTGGGGAGTAGATGCATGTTATTTGCTAGTAAATAGGGTAAGTTCTTCCAGGGCTAACACTGGGCCTTCTCTGTTGGACTCCCACTATGTTGAAGGGTAGAATTTGGTGTGCAGTGGGGTCATTTTTTAAAAACTTTATGTGTATTTTACCACAATTTTTAGAAATTTTATTGAAGTTGGTTTACAGTGTTGTTCTAATTTCCGCTGTACAGCACAGCAATTCAGTTATATATTTTTTTCATGTTTTTCTCCATTATGGTTTATCACAGGATTTTGAATATAGTTCCCTGTGCTGTACAGTAGGATCTTTTGTGTACCCATTCTGTATATAATAGTTTCCACCCGCTAATCCCAAACTCCCAATCCATCCCTCCCCCAGCCACCCCCTTGGCAACCGCAAGTTCTGTTCTGTGCATCTGTTTCTTTTTCAGATAGGTTCGTTTGTGTTGTATCTCAGATGCCACATACACGTGATATCATACTGTATTTGTCTTTCTCTAACTTCATTTAGTGTGATAATCTCTAGGTCCAGCCATGTTGCTTCGAATGGCATCATTTCATTCTCTTTTTACGGCTGAGTAGTGTTCCACTGTGTATATGTACCACACCTTCTTTATCCATTCCTCTGTTGATGGACACTTAGGTCACTTCCATGTGTTGGCTACTGTGAGCAGTGCTGCTGTGAACATAGGGGTACAGGTATCTGTTCGAATTATTGTTTTGACTGGACATATGCCCAGGAGTGGGAGTGCAGGATCATATGGTAAGTCTATTTTTAGTTTTTTAAGGAACCTCCATACTGTTCTCCATGGTGGCTGCACCAACTTACATTCCCCCCAATTGGCAGTGTAGGAGGGTTCCCTTTTCTCCACGCTGAGTGGGGTCATCTTTGACTGCAAGGAGTACTGGGGCTAGGGGACCAGCGTAGTGGTGAGAAGCTGACATATCTCACCCCGTGTTCCCCAGTCGACTCCGGCTGCCCTCCCACGTTCCACATCGCAGGCCCACGAATGGGTTGACTGAATCGAAGCCACGATCAAAAAGCTGGTGCCATCCACAATTATTTTTTGAACTCGTGGTTTACATCCTGCCCACTTTATAAAAAAAAAATTCAAGGCAGTTTACAATAGGACAATTAACTCAAAAAGGGCCATTAAGAGTACAAATATTTTAAAAACAGGTCAAAACCATTTAGAATGAAGAAGAGAGGGGTATGTCAGATGATTTAATTACAGAAATGAAAAAATAAACTTAGCTCTAAGCTTCCTGGCAACAAAGGCCCCAAAGGAAAGTTTTCATTGTCTGAAGATGAAAACACACCAGTTCACCTGGCAATGGAAATGCTCTCCTGGCACCAAATTCTAGGAAGACGATGCGTTCTTCTAAAAACCCAAGCGTTGTGCTTTCACTTACTAAAGGAAGGCCGGTATCCAGGTGTCTTTAAATCTTATTAACATGCTTAAAAGAAGACACTTCACTGAATCAAGCATATGAAATGATAACTCTATAGCTCTAACCAAAGTTAAACTGATCTTCTACTCCAGATTTCTGTTCCGGAAACAGCTATTTGCTAATAAAATTGAATGCCAGGTCTTTGGAAATATCAAGTATCCCCAAATACTGAAAGAATCATAGCAACTAATGGTAATTAGGGGAAAATGCAGGAAATAAATGTTTTAATCACAAGTTATCGTTACAGCCTCCAGAGCATCTGGTGCGAGTTTCGATGCTTACACCTGAACGGCAGAAGTGGGGCACGGCTCTGTTTCCCTGTCAAGTCCTCAGAGGACGCCCTTACTAAATGAAGAGCAGGGGTAAAGCCTTCCACCCCAGGTCAGAGGGATCCACATCCTTAAATAATTACGACAGTAATTGTAATAATGAAATTCTAGATGTGGGCGGGGCGGGGTGCCCAAGAGAGAGACTTAAACTGTGATCTGTTGGTTTTCTCTGAAAAAAGGTCTCTGGTGTGAGGCGCAAATATCTGGAAACATGCGGAAGACCTGGTCTGGCAGGGGCTCCTCGGGAGCCTGCATCACGGAGCCGGCGCTGCAGCTCTTCCCAGCCTCTTCCACCAGCTGTCGGACGTAGAGCTGCTCGACCTGGAGGGACATGCACCGCAAGGTCAGGGATGGAGGTGGGGAGTGAGGTGGGCCTCTCTGGTTACCCCGGTCTGGAGCCATCCAGTGGATGAATGAGCCAGCAGTCCTCTGTGTGCGCTCCCCGCAGTGCTCCAGTCTGGCGAGCCAGGGTCCAGAATTCCGCCAGTTAGAGTTCATGTCTTTGACTAGAGTTAAACAAGGGCTGGCAAAGTGCTAATCTGTCAACTTAGACCTTAAGACAACTGAACAGGGGCGACTCCTTCTGAAAAGGAGGTTTTGAGTTTTAAACAACCACCTAAACAAAAGGAGGGGAAACAACGTGGACTCTGAGAGTCCTGGAACATGAGAAGATAGTTCAGGGGTGAAAAGAAAGAGTCTCCTTCCCCCACCCGAAGCGCTCGTCCAAGCCTGCACGCGGGTGGAGCCCCCCCCCCCCCCCCCCCCACCGCCGGGCCCTGCTGCCTGGTCCCCAGCCAGACGTGCAGGCTGCAAGGTCTGGACGCAAGCCCTGAAGCCGCCGGTTCTCACCTGCACGAGAATGAGCTTGGAGCGCAACGGGGTCATATCTGGAAACTCCTCTCCGAAGCACAGCACCACCCTGCTGTCGGGAAGCCGGCTCTGGCTGTTGTAGAACTGCTGCAGCTCTGCAGGGACACCAGCGCAGGGCAAGGTGTTGGCGAATCCCGGCCTCACGACCCCCTGGGCCAGGTGGACTCGGGGCTTTCGCACCTGAGCTCGTCCCCCGTCGCGGGGCCCCTTCTACAGAAAGCCCCCAGGAGTTCTCTGGCCAGCAGCCTCAGGGGACCAGAGTGACTGATTTCACACGTCCCGACCTTCCAGGAGGAACTCGCGGGCGTGGGATCCTAGCCACACGCCTCCCAGGATGACGGCAGCCTCGGGCAGCACTCCCGTGCAGGCGTGCACAAGGTCACTGTCTCAGGACGTGGACACGGCTGCCCGGGGACCTTGCCAAGCTGCAGATTCTGACCGCGCAGGCCCGAGCTGGGGCCTGAGACACTGTGTCAGTAACCAGCTCCCAGGGCCCGGGGACAGCCCCAACGACGTGGCAAGGCGGTAAGTTCCTTAATCCTCCGACAGCTGCACAGGGAAAGAACCGCACAGGCGCCCCCTCTGCGGGCACCCCCTCTAGACGCCGGGAGTCAGGCAGGGAGGGGCCTCTCCTCCGCGGGCCACCCCTGGACGCACAGGTGGGAGGGAGGCGGGTCGGGACTGACCTCGGAAGAACTGGCTGGTGTCGAAGACCTTGACCACCTCGTCGCGCTCCAGCTTGTTGGGGCCGCCCCTGCCCGCCGCGGCGTTGCCGCTGTAGAACACGCGACCCTGGCACTGCCGCTTGACCAGCACGCCCTGCCGGCTGCTGTGCAGGAGGACGCCGCGCTCCAGGTGCCCGAACAGCTTCCGTGTCACCTGCCGCTGCCGCTCACTGGGGATGGCGTCGGCCGGCGGGAAGCGCACCAGCTCCAGGCCCTCGGGCCCACACAGCTTGCCGCCGGGCAGGCCGGGCTGGCCCAGGGACAGGCGGCAGCCCTCGGGGCACGTGGTGGTGGTCTGGCCCATCAGCTTGCCCCCGTAGTAGAAGCTAATGACCATCTGGGAGAAGGCTGTGGGGAGACGGGAACAGGTCAGGGGCCGCGGGAGCAGGGGCCCCGGTCCCTTCTGTGCCAACATGGCCGGAGCCTGCCTTTCTCCCAAGGCGGGGGTGGGGTGGGGGGGTGGGGGGGGTGGCTTAACCCTGGGAGTCTTTGGCATTCTGGGGAAGTTCACGCACCCCTTCTAGAAATGATGTTTTTATAAGCATGAATAAATACACAGAATCACTAAGGAAGCCAGTGATTCAAAAAATAGTAAAAATTGCTGGCGGGTCCTCCCTCCCTCTGGGGATGGGCTCTGTAATTTACAAGTCACGGCTGAGGGTAAACGATGTTGTGACAACTTAAATGCTTCGGAAAATAACTCCATCTCACAGGCCCTGCTCTACCACTATCATGTACACAGCATACAGTTTATACTAGATGTATACATACACATACACACGTGCACGTATATGAACGTACATATATACGTACACACGCAAACACACACACACACAGTACTGCCGACGTTCATAAGGGAAGGAAATGCTAGATTTGATTTCCAGGTTAGTGAAAACAAAGATGTCACCTTTTTCCTGACAAATTCACAGTCGCCTTGGGGTTCCCTGAATTTCCAATTAAGAATCTCTCCAAAACCTTTCCTCCAAACCTGTTCTCAGGAAGAAGTCTGAAAAGTACTCAAATTAAGGCAACGTTTCCCAAAATGTGCCACACGTAAGATGACTGGGGGGCGGGGGGGAGACAGCATTACATAAATGAAGAGGTTATTCCATTTTCAATATTCTCTCAATCTCTGATCAAAGAAAGCCCTAGTCTGGTGCTGATGGACCCTTAACACGTAATTCTGACAACCTCCCTTTCAAACAAGGCAGAGAACCTGAGCCTCTGAGCCTTGGGTGGGGGTAATATAACGGCCAGAATTTCTGAACAGGGTGTCTGGTTGCCACTGGCTTTGCTTTGGCCGCCGAGTTCCTACTTACAGCAAGTGGCACTGGTTCCACCTTTACAGGCCATGACAGATGGTCCCCATTTAAATTAAACTTAATTTTTTAAAAGTGAAACTTAGAGAAAAGTCAGACATTAATAATAGTCCAGGCGGTACCCAGATATGAAAACCAACTGCGAAGGCGGGCCTCACGTGACCACTGTTTGTTTGGGAACCTCTAAACCAAGGTGAGAGTGAAGACAACAGGCAGTCCAGGGACACCCCCAGAGGGAGCTGCATCTTACTACCTTAAGCTACAAGAAGTACACACACTACCAACGAGCTTGGTGAGTTCAGGGCACCTTCCGAGTGCCCCAGACCCGCCGAGGGCTGCCTCTGGAGCCACACAGGCTGTGAGTGGCCCAACTCCGTGGTGCCCCAGAGAGCTGTGCAGCGCACCACCTGCCCCACTGTCAGGGGCGGCCCCGCGAGCAGCCACCCGCCTGGCCTGGGTTAACGCGGCCGTGCACGCGACACCGCCTTCCTCTGCCCTGAAGATGCCACCAATGAGCCTGAATGTAAATTCCAGAATCCCCAGCAAAACTAGACAACCATGTGGCCCAGGCCACCTCTGCCCGCAAGGGACAGGGGCACGGACAGAACGGCCCAGCTCGGCGGCCCACGAGCTGCGTGACACAGGGTTTCTGAGCCTGTGCAGTGGGAAGAGTAACAGCACCTACCTAGAGGTGCTGCCGTACTGAGATGAGGCCGTGAAAGTCTCAGCACGGATCCTGGCACCCAACTAGCACCATCTTCACCACCACCACCACCTCCGTCATCATCAACACCATCACCACTGTCGTCGCCATCATTGTCATTAGTATCCCTATCGCTACAAGCTTGGGCGTGGGAGAGGGTATGTCAGTAAAGGAAACTGACCCCAGGAACGCTGACCAACTATGTCCCTACCAGAAAGCTGTAATAACACTCCGTTAAAACCTCAGAGCACTCTGGTGAGGGGGCTGTCACCGTTGTTCCTACTTTATAGGTGAGGCGCCTGACGTTCCGAACGGTTCTGTTACTCCACCTGGGGTCACACAGAGCTGGGCCTCGAGCGTGTCTGTGCCCACGCTCTTCCTCCTGCACAATTACACCCAGAAAGACCTCTCTGGATCTGTTGGTCCGACCCAAGAAGAAGCCCAAGAAGACCACCACTTGCTCCCAAGCCAAACAGGGAGAAGGAATCGGACTCCCAACTGCCGACACTGGGTCGCGCTCGTCCGCAACCCTCGTGGGCCCCCACGGGTCCGTAGAGCTTTGTTCAAAGAGCTCGCCTGGCCCGCCCCCGGCCCGCCCCGAGCCCCTCCGTACCTGCGTGGTGCGCGTCGTAGGTGCTGTACCCTGGCACCAGCGGCAGGCCTGCTGGAGAGAGACAAAAGCAGTGTGAGACCCAGCCAGACCCCCAGCCGTGTGCGGGGACCCCGTCTCCTTAGGAGCCGCACATGCGTGCTCCTGAGGCCCCGCCGCAGGCTTCCGCCGCATTCAGGGTGCTCCCTCCCGGCACAGCGACCCTTGTTTCATAAAGCCAGACCTCAACCCGACGGGCAGGCAGGGGGAGGAGCCTTCCCCCGTGCTGTGGGACCTTTGATCGTGTGTCGGCGTGACACCACGGGGCCACACTTCCTTCCCGCCCCAGGGTCTGCTCCTGAAATACCCCTGGACTGCGGCCCCTCACCCAGGCCTTGCCCCGGAGGGGAGCCCGGAGCCCAGCGAGTGTTCCCGGTCGCGCTGCCGCAGCACAGGGACCTGGGGCAACATTGTCCCCCAGCAGCCTGGCCAACTCTGAGGCCGCTAGGCCAGCTGTCACCTCCCGGTCTCCCACAGGGGACAGTGGGGCAAAGAGGCGAGGGAGGAGGCAAAGATGCTCGTGCCCACGGAGGGAGGGTCGTTTCAAGGAGCGGGGGCGGGGGGCATGAGAAGCTAAGAAAAGGGCGAAGGCCTCACTTAGTCCTCACGACCCCGGGGGGGCAGGTCCCGGTGTCTCCATTTTATAGTCAAGGAAACTGAGGCTCGAATAAGATATGCAACTTCCTGGCATGGGATTCGAATCCAGGGCTCCAAGCTCTCCCCATCTCAGACGCCCTCGGCTATCCTTGGCTCTCAGGGGTCCTCACGTCACGAGACTGTCCTAACGGACCTACGAGCCCCGCTGCATCTTCCCTCTGGTCTCCCGCCCCTCCGTCCACCCTTCCCAGGGGCACAGCGGGGCGCACCACCGCCTACGGGAAGGACACTGTGCCTCCAGGGGACAGTGGCAAGTGGGGCGCGAAGGCGTGGCCGGGCTGTGCCCTCGGGCCCGGAAGCCACGCCAGCTCTCTGGGCTCAGTCACCTTCAGGAAAATAGGGATCACGGTAGCCTCCCCGCCCACCCACCCCAAGCAGAAAGGAGTGAAGGCCTGAAGGCCGGCAGCCATGGGAACACCTCTGCTGGGGGGGGCGGGGGGGGCGAGGCGCCCTCACCTGCGCTGGGCTGCTGCATCCACCAGTCCGGGAGGAGCTGACTCCTGCAGGCCTCGGGCGGGGAGGGGCTCCTTTTGACCATCCCCATGTAATCGTCCACGGGAGGCTGGGGCAGGGGCGAGAGAGGAGAGCGGTGCTGTCACTGGGTTTCCAGACTTAACTGAAACCACGCTGTCATCTCTATCGCACGAGATGAAGCAAAGTTTCACTTTGCATCTTGAAAGATCCAAGACAATAAATCCACCAGGCTGGGCGGTCAAACCACGAGACCGAAGCCCTGGCCTCTGCGGGGCCCCTCCTGTGTCCACTGGCCTTTTCCATGGAAGTGCCTATTGCAAAACCGAATGGCCAGGTCACGCAGCTGCCCTCACGCCCTGGGGAAGCACACGGTGACCTCAGACACAGTCTCCCGCGCTCCAGCCCATCTCACTCCACACGCCACGTCTAGACTTTCCACCTCTGACCCATTCCTTAAAGGAGGCTGGCAAATCCAATTAGAAAACGTTCTGAAACCTGCTCTCGCTCTGATCCGCACGTGCCAACGCAAGTATCTCACTCTCTTAGCTGAGCTGGCTGGAAAGCCTTGTATGGAAAACGGGACATCACTGGAAAGAAGTGAAGCCAGGAATTCACTGGGTGTCTGCCAGAGCCCACCCAGAGACTCACCAGCTGCCATCTGCAGGAGAGCCGGGCAGCCCGGAGGAGGCTGCATTGTGTTATCTGCGTTCTCTCCCTCAAAGCACTCCCAGCGATTCTATTATTGCCATGTGAGTGCTGAGAAGAATCTGGAGAGCACCCACACCCCCTTTTGCAAGGCCATGCGGAATAATTTTAGCTAGGCAATGTCGGCCTTGCAACGTGCAAAAAAACACAGCTACGCAGCGAAAGGCAGCTAAAACTAGTATTCAAAAACCCACGTGTTTTGCCTAAGGAGACCCCATTAAGCCTTCACTTACAGCCTATGAACTATGAGCTTGTGTACCATTCCAATAAGCCTGGTTATATGGCTTTCCAACCCATCAAGGACTGAGAGGTGCGTGTTAGTAAACAGGCAGCCCCCCAGCGCGAGAGCTGTACGATAATGCGTATCATGGCGACAACCCCAGCAGCAAAGAACGTTTACTTTTTCACTACAGCCTGCCGGAAAAGGCAAGGGCATGTATGGTGCCACTCAACACGTGTAAAACATGACAAGTTTAGAGGGAACTTCACTGATGCAGAGCCGGCAGCTCGGCCCCAGCCCTCGGGATGAAGGACAGGCTGAAAGTTGCAGGGGGCTGACCAGCGGGCCGAGGCTGGCCTCGCGAGGACGGCGGGTCCTCACGCCCCACCCCTGAGCGAGCGAGAGCCCGAGGCCCCGGATGCCTCGGCGGAGCATTCGGGATGGTGCCGCTCTCCGCCGCTCTCCACCGAACACGCGCAGCTTCTGTCGGGGCCGGACCTCCGGAAACGCTGCCCCCACTCACCTCCTTGATCAGCTCGTCGATTTCGGAGCGACCGCACTCCATCTCTGTGGCTTCACTAATGCAACCGGGAGCCACCACGCCTAACTTGCCTACGGAAAAACGGACAAACGCGTGACAGCCGGCACTGGGGCATCACAACCGTCATCAAGGCCACAGTCAGAGGCTTTTTCTTAGGGCTAGGCTGAAGGAAACGGAAGCCAATACGCGTCTTCAGTGGTTTGGGAAAGGCCGAGAAATCCTTCTCCCATGCTGCTTCAGTCATCTGGTCAGCGGGAAGCCGGCTGCTGCTGCGTCCACTCAGGACCAAGGCAGCACATTGGTCTCCTCCTTCTATCTGCTGAGATCTAAGATGAACTCACGTCTGATCTACTCTACACCTGACAGAGGTTAGAGTTACCAGCTAGGGCATCTGAAGACAGCAAAGATTTCCCGGCAAAATGTGTTTGCAGGTTGGAGTCTTTTTTTTTTTTTTAAAGTTAACGGGCAGGAAACCTCATTTTGGCCTTTCCCAATAGACACGTGTGCATCTGTGCACGCACGCGGCGCACCGTAAAGGCCCGCGGGTGCCCAGGCTGGAACCCGCCTGCGGCGGGAACCGTCTAAAGGCACACGGGCGTTCCCACGACAAGCACTCCGGACCCGGCTAGTTCCTTCCCCCCTCTCAGGCCTCTTCCCCAGCCAGAAACTCACCACATTACATTTATCCATGTGAGATGTATTATGACCAACAAACACTCGTTTGCTGGAATTCATCAGTCCCAATCATCTGTAGAATTGACCCACTGTTTCATCCGGACTGAATATTGATTCGATTTTGATTTGAAAAAATCACTCAGAAGCTGCTGATGGGGGAAGCAGGGGGCAGGTGGGGCACCCCCAGAGTAGCCAGCAAACCACTGAGGTACCGAGGAGAGTGCGCCCACCTAGACATTATGCAAATGCAAAGCTTCTCTGCCCCCTGAGAACCGCTGCTTCTGTAACATCCACGCCTGCAGGTGACGCTGGCTGCGCTCTGAGCTATAAACAAGCCAGGGTCGCCTGCCTGTTCAAGCTTGGCTGACCCTGTGGGCGGGAGGATTAAGAGAAACTTCTCTATTCCTTCAAGTCACAATTTATTATACTTGGCGATGATGAAAAATTGATCCCAAACTGGAAGTAAGATGGCAATAGAGCATCCGAGAGTATTAGCTAAGAGGTGTCCCCCTAAGGACCATCTGATTCTCCACGGGGAAGGTCAGTTTGTTTGACTTCCTACTGATTATCCATGAGGGTTCAGACTCAGTAGAGTTAGGTGTTAATTCACAGACAACTAAGCTACAAATGATCACTAGAGAAGGTCGCCCCCAGCTATGGTTGTGCTGCCCGGGCAGGACACGCACAGGTTCGGCTCAGCCTTCTGCCTTTCGCTGACCATGCGCACCTGCGTCGCATGTTCTGTGAAGCAGTCTTAGGTGACAGCACGCTGGTGCCCTCGTTAGTGAGTTCAACAACTCTCCGCCCCAGGCTCACCATTTATTTCTGAGAGTCACGATTTTAACTTTAAAAATTACGTATCAACATTTTCAACCTCCCTGCGGTGGGAAGAGCCCTCTCAGAAACTCAGAATTCCTGCCCAGCCCTAGGCAGTTTTCAAGGGTTCTGTTTTCTTACCAGCATTACTGGACGACTAACTAAGCAGCTACGAGGAAAGGATGCTGTGCTAAGATTCTAACGGCTACATCAAATGGCTAAGAAAGTCAACGTGTTGAAAGAACCTTTCTAACTAGGGGTGGTAATTAGGTTTCATCGCCTGGGCCAGCTCTAATCTGCAGCAGCTGCAGAGCACAGCACTTTGAAAACGCCTGAGGCCAGATCTGAGCTCAACACATCCTGATCGATTAGTGATGTCTGACCAGAGCAGAGCGTGGACAGCAGGACAGGGGGATGTGAGGCAGGTTTTTGCTATTCTGCTTTAATCTCCTCACAATTGCTTTCCTGGGATTTTACAGCGGGAGGAGACTTCAGGAATTATCACAGCTGGGGGTTCCCAAACAATGGTCAGGATCTAATATCTAGAAGCATATCCCGTCTCCAGCAATGAAGCCAACAGTGCTCCATCTGCAAGTGCATTCAAGAACTCTGCCCTCAACCCCTATCAGCCATCCCTTCTTTGTCCACCTTATCTTCTCCTAGCCTGCTCCGCGAGCTGCTAGAAAACAAAAGGAATCCCTCATCGGCACTGTTCGGCACTGTTCGGGGAGCCTTGCTCCCGTCCAAGCCCGTTGCTGAGCCCCAGGGAGGCCCCAGCACTCGCTCCTGGTCCAACAGTCAGCGAGCAGCAATGCCAGCTGCCACCCTGTCTCCCGCCCCTTCCTCCCGTCCGCTGCCTCTCAACTGGAAGCTGCCACAGTCGGCAGATGGTGGGTGAGGTCAGCGGAAGGAGACCTCAACCTCTGCTGACATAAAGGAGACAACTATTTGTTTAGCTGGACCCCGTGGGCGGCGACTCGAACCCCAGACCCAGGCGGCCTCCGTTGGGCCAAGTGCCCGTAAAGAAAGGATACTTACATTTTTGCTCCTCCTCGGGGACGATTCGGTAAACTTTATACGGTTCAGAAATGTCCAGCTGGGACCGGTCTGTCACTTCCTCAAAATCCGGGCTCTTGTTCAAAGCACAGCGTAACCTCGTCTTCCATGTGGCCGGCTCGGCCTTGTCCCCTTCCTTAAACTTCCCTTTAAAAACGGCCCAGGCCTGAAGGAAGGAAAGAAAACACATGAAGTACCCAGCAGGCCCCGGGACCATGCACACCCAGGGCCACGGGCAGGCCCTGCTCTGCTCGCCCTCCTGAAGGTCCTCAGTCAAGGATTTCAGGGTTCAGGGACCCCAATCAGACCACTTCCTCTGACAGAAGTGAAAAGACCCAGGTCGGGGGTGGGGGCAGGGGGAGGGGGTTCCGGAACTCGAACCCAGGCCCAAGGACACACACACATGGATCTTGGATCTGTCCCCTGCAAATCCTCCCCGGGACCAGAGGGCCAGGAGGAGCCTGAGGTCAAGCAGCGCAAAGAGGAAGTTGCACATGGTTTCACTCGAATGTTCAAAACAAAGAACAATTTGTTGCTTTTTCAAATCAACCTCTAGCTACAACGTAGCACGAAAAGGGAACATTTGCAAAGAAGTCTGAATGTGGTCATCCACTGCCCTGCTACTTTTAACAGAAATTTTGTTTTGCATTTTGGCGTTCATTCTAACCTTCCCACCCCCTTCTCCCCTACCGCTCCCCAGGGTACTGTTTAAAATGCAAACAAATGTTTTCCCTCTCTGTGGGTTTTTTTTTACAGCTCTGTTTTCTGACCTCTCCAAACCTTAGAATCTGAACTAGGACCAGAAATTCAAAGCTGGAAACTTTAAGTCAAAATGTAAAATGGGGCAGTATTTAAAAAAAAAAAAAAAAAAAATTAAAAACACGTGGATGGGCACAGTTTTTAGATTTCACATTTGGAATACCGACACACCAATCAGAGGGTCACTACTGTCAGGTGAAACTAACGTTTGGTGTCAGGCAAAATCAGACATGTCTTCCAGCCTAAAATAACAGGAGATCTGGAGGGAATTCTCAACCCTCACCGGGGAAAATGAAATTCTAAGAGCTGACTTTCCCCAAGGTGACCCAGTCTGGGATTAAAAACCAGCTGTTCTGACTTCCAACCCAAGGAATTTCTACTTCAGCAAGCAGCAGGCAGGTGTTCCCAAGCTTAATGCATATACCGATCCCCTGGGAAGCTCGTTAAGATGCGATTCCTGGGCCCTGCCCCTCAAGAGTCTCCTTGGGTACCTGTGGGTTAGGTCTGGGAACCCGTATCTTTAGCCTACATCCCAGTGATTCTGACTTAGGTGGCCAGGAACTCCATAACACCCTGAGTCAGATTCCCATTTAAAACAGTCCTGGTAGAGCTTCCCTGATGGTACAGTGGTTAAGAATCCACCTGCCAATACAGGGGGCACAGGTTTAAGCCCTGGTCCGGGAAGATCCCACATGTCGCAGAGCAACTAAGCCCGTGCACCACAACTACTGAGCCTGCGCTCTAGAGCCGCGAGCCACAACTACTGAAGCCTGTGTGCCTAAAGCCCGTGCTCCACAACAAGAGAAGCCACTGCAATGAGAAGCCCACGCACCGCAAGGAAGAGTAGCCCCCGCTCGCCGCAACTAGAGAAAGCCCGCGCGCAGCAACGAAGACCCAACGCAGCCAAATAAATAAATAAATAAAATTTATAAAATCGCCCTGGCTTTTCCCCCGATGTAAGACAAGTTCAGTGCCTGTGCTCTCTGCTCAGCTGCCGCCCTAAGCTCAGAGTCTGCAGTCTTACCCGCGGTAAAGGAACCGGAGAAGCTCCCTTACTCATACTAGTGAGCACGCGCAGTCACTTCCTCCTCACAGACGCCGGACTCCCCTTTAGAAACATGTTTAAAAGTAAGTGGCTTTCAAGGCTTTTCCGTCCTTTTCTCTTCGTTTATTAACTGCGTCACAGACCAAGCATTGATTTATGTTTTTCATAGAAATTTAAGTGTAAACTGTGTACACACTGAACGGTCATTTCAAACGTGCATTTACGTTAAATGCGGTTTCTCCACCTGGCACTAATGACGTTTGGGGCTGGATCACTCTTCGGGGTGGGGGCCATCCTGGGCATGCTGGGAGGTCCAGCAGCATCCCTGGCGTCTACCCACTAATGTCAGTAGCATCCCCTCTCCCCGCTGTGACACCCAGAACACCTCCAGACACCACCAGCTGTCCCCTAAGGAAGTACTATCATGACTCACGCGCATCCTCATTTGAGAACCACTGAGCTGGTAATCCGCGTTACCCATGGGACTGGAAGACCGTGGATTTGGGGGCCATATTAGGCCGGCTGGGGTGTATCCAGAGCTGCACAGCCCACGGGGCACTGCCGTGGGCACTCGTCCATTCAAAGCTCACGCTCACCCCATCAGGAAAGCCAGATCCAGAGAGCAAGGCAGGGCCCCACAGTCAGGACGTGCACCGGGCCGCATCGGGTGCCCCACCGCCAGCCTGCCCCGAGCCCTGGCAGGGCTCTCTGGCCAGCTCAAAAATACCAGCTTACCTGGGTGACCTCTCAGGACTCTTCAAGAGCAAATGCTAGACAGAACAGAGGGATCTGAGGCCCGTCAACAGCCACGCAGCGGCTCAGAATACACCAGAACCTACGTCTCCCCTGTCCGTGCGCTGCTCTGCACTCGTCAGCAGCCAGCGTTAAACACAGGACCACCGGCTCTTCCCAATTTAACATTATTGTCTCATAGAGAACAGACTTGTGGTTGCCAAGGGGGAGGGATGATTGGGAGTTTGGGATTAGCAGATGCAAACTATTAAATACAGAATGGATAAGAAACAAGGCCCTACTGTAGAGCACTGGGAACTATATTCAATTTCCTGTGATAAACGAGAATGGAAGAGAATATAAAAAAGAATATATATATGTATAACTGAGTCACTTTGCTGTGCAGCAGAAATTAACACAACACTGTAAATCAACTACACTTCAATAAAATTTAAAAACAACAGAAAACAAACATTACTGTCTCATTTTGTGCTTTAAAAGTCAAATGCGATTTTCTTCCTGGAAGGCCTGCTGAATTGGAAATATCTGCTACGAAGTAGTTCTAATTTATTCAGGCCTGTCAAAAGCCTGGTCAATGGCAGAACCATTAACGAGTCGTAACCCTCAGTTAACTAGATCTTCCCCGTCAACTTTATGAAAAGGAGGCAAAATACTTTTTTAAGAATAAGTATGAGCTGATATCAGGGCCTCATCATACAGTCAGGGATAATACAAAATGAGCTAATGTCTTTTTCAATCTCCTGTCTCTGGTCCACACCGCGAAGCTGCCCTCACGATGACACCTGCAGACAACGAAGGATTCTCTGGTATAAGTGGCTTCTTATGATCCCTAAGTCAGGAAAGCAGGCTCATTTTTTTTCTCTTAACTCATACATTTTTGAAAGGTTTGCTTTGAATGTTTGCAACAAAAGGTTCTCTACTTAAACAGAAAATCCCCAAGATGGCTCAAGGCCTGACTGCTGGCTTCTTCCAACAGCAGAGCTCCGTTGGTGGACAGGGCAGAGACGTGCCCCTTGGTGGATGGAAGTAAGCACCATTTGGGCACAGGCCAGACAGGTCTTCCACCGCGTGCATGTCCACCAGCCCAGGATGTCACCCTTCGGGTGGCCGCCCAGCTCTGGGTGGGCGCCTGGTCTCCCTCCCGCCCCCATTCCTGCCGAGATTGTAGACTCATGTCAGATTGCCACACTGAGGGACTGCGTAATCAACGGAAACATTGGGAATCTTGCACATTTTTCTCAACGCTGTTGAAACGGCCATGAAGAACATTGCATAAGATGTATAAATCTGGGGCTCTATTTCATTACCCCCCAGAGCAAAGCGGGAGCAGGGTGAAAGGAGAGGCCTGCATCTCCGCCGGCAAGCCACAAGCAGGGCTGTGCAGCCACTGGTCTCGCCCCCAGTCCCCTCCTGAAGCAGTTTTACTGATGGTCAGCCTCCAACTGTGCCCTTAGCCCCCCACGCCTCTGCTTCAATCTGTTCATCCTGGCCACAGTCCACTCCTAGCAGGCTTCTCAATGGGGAGGGGGGCGTCTGGCAATATCAGAGGCATTTTTTGTCATCACAGTGGGGCAGAGGGTGCTACTGGCATCTAGAAGGTCAAGGCCAGGATGCTGCTAACACCCTCTTAGGTGCGCAAGATGGACCCACACAAGGAACAATCTGGCCCAGGGTGGCGGAGCCCTGGCTCACAGCCATCTATGATGGAGAATTCCCAATCGACTGGCTGGACCTTGGGCAATATTAAAATTTAGACGGAGCCATTCCCAAGAGAAATTCCCCGAGATGCCAAAGGCAAAACGCTTCTCCGAGAGAGGAATCCATGAGGCCACCAAGGAGGAGAAAGGAGGCATGAGCAGTGCCCAGGCTCCCGACCGGGGCTCCCTGAAGGGAAGAAGCCTGCCGGATGGATGTCCAGGCCACGAGAGCCCCCTTGAAGGTAAGCGCAGAACGTCCGCACACGCCCACTTTTCTTGGAGGGGCAGGCAACTGGCATCAGATTGTCAAAGAGCTGTGACCCGCGCTACACGGTAACAGAAGTGCTAAGACGTGCAGCCCACCTGCAACACCAGGCAGAGACGTGAAGGACTGAAATGCCTCACAAGCCAGCTCTGACCTATCAGTGCTCTGCTCTGGGGCCAAGGTATAATCTCTGTCATTTTGGCTGTGTTGGGGACAGTCGTCCCAGCTAAGGGTCCAGTGCTGTGCTGGGGTCCTGCAGGCCTTTGCTCCCCTCACTCATGCACGCCTGGGTCTGGCTCTGCGCCCCCCACACCCTGCTCAGCCTCCTGGCTCCTTCCCACACTCACTCACTCTCCCCTCCTGGACTCTGGCCCCCAAACGCCCACACAACAAGCACATGTAGCAGCAGTTTGCAACCCAGATTCAGAGTCGGATCACCTCTGCTATGTCTGTTTGCAAACATGGAGGCCTGGCCTCACCCTGGACCTAGGGCTCCAAGTCTCCCAAGGGGCGGAGCCCGCACTTCTGTGACCCTGCTGACCGATGGGGGATTCTGATGACCCGGCTGGGCTGCAGAGCTGGGCTGCCCTGGCTCCTCTGCCTGGATCTAGGTGATGGGTACGGCTAGGGGTTGGGAGCCTGGGCTCACAGCTGGGATGCCTGGGTTCAAACACTGGCTCCATCATCCACGAGCTGGGAGATCTTGGACAAGTCACATCTCCTCTTGGAGCCTCTACAGAACAAGGACAGGAACGGCACCTACTGCATAGGATTGTGTGAGAGGAAAACAAAGCAAACACGTGCGGCTGGGCCTAGCACAGAGCAAACTCTCAGTCAGTGCTGCTGTCTCAGTGCACGTGGTGGAACTACACGGCAGCTCGCTCCATGCTTGGGGTACTGATGATTCTCAAGGGAAGTGGACCAGTTTTAGACACCAGCTGCAGGTTCAGGACACCCACATGACCTGGTCCCAGAAGTGATGACAGATGGTGTCTCTCTCATCTGAGCTGACCCTACAATGCCAAGCAGAAGTAGCACCTCTGAAAGAATGAAGAATTAAACCTTTCCTAGAATTCTAAATGGAATTTAGGGGGCAGCCCGGGGGAAAAGGTCTCAGTGTAAAAGAAGTATTTTCTCTCTGTGTTTGCCAGTCCTCATGCAAAAGAAATGGTAGCGCAAGGGAAGAAAGTGCTCCGTCTTCCTCATCGGAAAATGCCAACAATATACAACATACCGGGAAAGTGGTGAAATCATATGACAGGTGTACAATCACCTACTATATTTTTTGAGACACATTCGGCACTCATTTGTTTTAAAAAAAAAAACTGGATTAACTTTCAAGCAAATAAGCAAGACATCAATCACTCAACAGCTGCACCAGGAGCTCACGATGTGGCAGGGAGGCCAAGCCACTACCTTGAAGATGGAGGCGTCCACTTCCTGGTTGTAATCCTGTTTGCCAGCGTGTTTCCAAGGGATCCGGAACATGCTCTTCTCGTCGTTCTCCCAGATCAGCCCTGGGTACATGGTACTGTCGATCTGCTCAATCAGCCACTGCCGCAGCCGCCGGCCGCCGTTGCGGTCACACATCCTTGGAAAGAGAAAACATAGCCTGTGAAATTACATAGCCGTCTAATCACTCACAGCACCCCAGGTACTCAACAGCCAAGCACTGCTAACAGGAAAATCAGAGGATCACGACACAGGTGCCAGCTTGGGGGAAACCCACGGATCCAGGAACTCCGGGCCACCTGCTGTGAGAAGACAATGCCGGCTTCCAGGGCCTCCAACCCCGAATGGAAACTGAAAGCTCGCTGGGAAATCTGCAGCTGTGCATCACAGATGTGGCCTCGACTAAGGCTCTGGCTGTGCTCTTTCCAGCTTTCACCCCCTGTTCTGTTTCACGCAAACACAGCTGCATCTGAGAGCATCACTCATCGTCCCATTTTTAGCAGGAGATGGGGGAAATCACTTTCACCTTTTCAGGTGCCCTCAATAAGCAGTCCATCGCTCTGAGAGCCAATTCCATGACTTAATGCCCCACTGGACCAGCATGCGTGAGCAAACATGACATTTGTGCTCTCCGAGAAACAAGAAATCCTCAAGGCTATCCCTTCTAGATTGCCCCTTCACAGCTGGTTTGGGAATGGGACCAAGCTGGGGTCCCATTCAAGTCTCACCATCTCTCAGCTGGGTGAGCCTGGATCGTCATTTAACCTCGGAGTGTCAGCTACGCTGGCTGACACACCAGGATAAGTGCAGATACCGGGCGTTGTCATGGTGAGGACTCAGACGACACATACAGAGCACCTCACACAGTGCCTGGACCTGAGAAGATTCTCTTTAAACAACACGTTACTACTGTCCCAACTTTCCTCCTCAGGAACTCTTATGACAAACTGGGAGATGAAGGACAAGAGTGAGGAAAAAAACTGCAGTGACAGAACAGAGCAAAGCTAACCTCTCCCAGAATGCACGAGAATCTGGGGGCCTCAACACCCCGGGCGCCCAAAGACACCCGTGGGAAGAACATTCTAGCCAGAGCAGACAGCTTTCCCAACAGCACAGAGAAAGAGAGCGCGACCGTGCCGTATCGACTCACAGCCCACGTTTACAAGAACAGGATGGAAATCCCCTAGGCGGTTGGACAGACGCCCACCCCAAAAAAATCAGCATTTCAGTTCTTCCGATTAAAATGTGACCGCTTCGGGCCAACGAATTTGAAACAATCACCAGTGACAAGACATAACATCCCTAAGAACATGGTCACATCCAGAGCCATCCTGGTCTGTAAAGCAAGAAGTGTGTGTGTGTTTTGGACACTCCAGCCACCCCACAGATGGCTATGCGGTCGGTGAAGGGGTCCAGGTCCCAGGTAGCAGGAGAGGAGGTGAGGGCCCATGAGCGCCACCTGTAACTTTTTCATCCAATTAACTCCAGCTGCCCGTTTGTGGATTCAAAAGGAGTGAAGCGTGTGAAATGGGAACTAGACTTCGATTTGGAAACTGTAGACCCCAGCGAAGGCTTTTCTCTAACTAGCCCTTGGGAAAGTCACCTGACCGTCTCTCTGAGGCTCCCCTCATCGGCAAACTGCATGGATCTCAGAAGTCCCAGAATTTGAAAACAGTCCCTCGTGTTTATAAACTGGAAGGGACAGATGTGGGAGGGACACCTGGTGAGAGAGATGAAACAACACCGCCACGCACCCCAGAAAATAACTTGGCAGGGCAGAGATTCCCACAGGGCTTTCCTGGAGGAAAGATGGAGCATCTCCCCTCACTTGAGGAAGGAGCTGTGTGGAGGAGGGCGAAAGGGGTCAGAACACAAAAGAAGGCTGGTGTCTGCGCATCTGTCGATTAAATGAAATGTCCCCACTCGTTAGCATTTTGCTCACCCCCTTAGTACAAAGTCCATAAACTGGAGTCCGTGCTCCAGGAGCCTCCTGAAATAAAAAGCAAAGTTTCGTTTGTACAGGCATTTTTCTAGAAAGCAAGTCACCACCTTCTCATCAGGATTTCTAACGGATTCATAACCCCCAAACTGTTAAGGACGAATCTCGTGGTGATTTATAAGAAGGAAAAAAAAAAGGTAAGAGAATGGCATTGAGAGGAAGAGTGAGTCAGAGAACATGAAAATACTCTAGAAATCATCTAATCCAGCCCCCGCTTCATTCAAAAGACAAAACTCTGAGGCCCAGAGAGACATCCCAAGCCCCAAGGCCCCCAGCAGGATCTCATTTTACTCACCCTGCAGAGAAAAGCCACGGTTAAGTGAGAGGATCTCAGCACATGGACAGCTCACCTGAACTGTCACCGAAACCCCCCCTCCAAGATTCTAAGTGGCGTTAAAAGCCTAAGATTCTCTTACAGTGTGATCCATAACGATTTACTGAACACTAACAAAATCCCACCAAATACAGAGCCAGGAAACGTTTATAAGCCCAGTCACATGTTTAAAACTTCCTCTTCCTTGATTTTTAGGTAATAATTCTCTTTATGGCCAAGTCCTATCTGGAGCTAATCTGCATTAGCTATAAATCGGCCGGGGATCAGGCTTCCCAGGCAGGAGGTGATAAGAGGCTGCCCGGGGCCCACCCAACCCGGATTCCAGGAAGGGCCTGAGAGGCGGTGCAGGTGCAGGACTCACCTTCCCCACGTCTCTCAGGGCGCCTGGCCATTTGCCCCGGACACCGATGAGACCCAAAGCACAATAAGCCATTTCTCCTTCTGGTCCCAATCTTGCTGAAATACCGAAACCTCTCCCAGTTCTCTCGAGAGGAAACTGCATAATCTAAAAGGACTGTCATTCAAGGGCTGGCTCCTAACTTGGCTTTCAGAAAAGGTGGGTTACATCCCTCGTACGCTGGGGGGTAGTTTAAACTCTGGAAAATCCAGTCTCTAGTTTCCATTCACAAAGCACTCCGCCGCTCTGGGTAAGGAGCACACCTCACCTTAGAAAAGTCTGCCCTTTGCCCTGGGGCTCATGTTACACCAAAATGCTCTTTTAGCTGTGAGCCCGAAGGAGACTTTCTTGCCAGGAACGACCGGGCTATTACGGAAGCAAAGTACCTCCACCCGCACTGAAAAATCTTACTTGTCATCGATGAGAATTTAAAAATCCAGCCCGCCCCGCTTCACAATCTAACCCCACCAGCGCGGCTGGACAAGAGGCAGTTTCACAGTTATGACTCCAACCCGGTTCCAAGAGCAGGATTTGAGCGGGAAAGGAGCAGGTCTTATAACAAGGGGGTCAATATTTCCCCGCATTGTACGAGCCATTCTAAAATTTTCCATGCAAACCAGATTTTAAGGAAAACGAGATTATTTTAAAGCATCAGCCAATCTCTGGGAGCAGCCGCACCTGGATGCTCGGTTCGGATTCAGGAGAAAACGAGGAGAGAGAAAACAGACCAAGACTGCACGGCCGCTGCCTCCGCGCCAGCCGACGTCCGCGCCCCCGGCCCGAGCTCCCAGCCCACCGCCCACCTGCGCCGCCCGCCGCCGCCCGCGCCCCAGGCCCACCTGCGCCGCCCGCAGCCGCCCGCCGTCTGCGCCCCCGGCCCAGGACCCCCAGCCCGCCGTCCGCGCCCCTGGTGCTCCAGCCCGCTGCCCACCTGCGCCGCCGCCAACCGTCTGCCGCCGCCCGCGTTCCCACGCCCGCCGCCGAGCTCCGGAGATGCGCCGCGGCCGCGGGCGCCCGCGCTAATTTAAGGCCGGGGGCGGGCCCGGCGCGCAGAGCGACGGCCGCGCCGGCCAATAGGCGCGGAAGGGCGGGAGGGGCCGCCCAATGGGAGCGGCGCGCCTGGCCCGCCTTCTTCGAAGCGTTCGGCTTTCCGAGAAATCACTTTGCTCGGAGGCGTCGGCGGCCGAACGGTCCGCGAGTCTTCCGGGGTTCGTTCCGGGGGTCCCGGGAGTGTCCGCAGGAATTCCCGAGGGCCGCGGGGGCCGTCCGTCGGCCCAGGTCAAGGTTAGGGCGGATGGTGGGTACCAGATGGCGTAAGTCAGGCCAGTTGGGGCTGAGGCAGGGGGTCAGATGGCGGAGGTCAGGGCTGTGCGGTGGATGGTGGGTGTCAGCTGGCCGAGGTCGGGGCCGAGGTGGAGGTCTGACAGCGCAGGTCAAGGCTGGGATGGTAGGGGCCCCGAGGTCGGTGCTGCACACGGCCAGGAGTCCCCGCAGTGTGGCTCCCGCGCCACCACCATCTCTGCTAGTGTGGCCGAAGTTCCTGGAGCTGCTGTGGGCCAGCTGAAGACGTGTCTGAAACCACTGCCCTCTGAACATGGGAAATAAAAGCGGCAGTGTCTAGCCGTTAAGGCTAGAATGTCCAACTAGGGAAATTTTCATCATAAATTCTTTTCCCCAGAAAACATGGGTTGTGTTGAGAAGGGTCCCCTGTGTATCTGTGTCAGCGTCCAGACTCTCCTGCATGTCAGCGGGCACTTACTGCAAACATGGGAGTGGAGTGGGGGAACAGAAATGAGAAACAAAGTCCTGGAAATGAAAAGAAGACTTGTTTTCCCATGTTCTGTTCTGGGGTAGCCTTAGAATAGAGAAAAGCGAGATTCTTCATTGACTTTTATGCCTAGTTGGTGAATCATACACAAGCAGCAGTGTTCTTCGGGCCATTTTTTTCATTAGGCTTTTCAAGGACCTATGAAAAGGTGTGGGACTGAAAAAGAAATTTTATTAGGCCCCAAATGCAAAAAAATACACTGCAAATCTGAAGTGAATAAATATTCAAAGAAAGATCCCTGAAATATAACATGTCAACGTCATAACTGTAATTTATTGATAAACATGTCATTATATTTGAAAACCATGTGTGAGTTAGAAATCACTTGGTAAGAATTTCCTAATACCACGATTCCCAGGCAGTCATGGCAATCATAAATTAAATGAGTACCCCATTGCCAAATAATTTCCAGTGAAAACTGTTTTTTTAAAGCTTAAATTCTTTAAGAGTATTTAGACAATGTGGGAGTATTTTGATATGTCTGTTATGATGGGGGATAAAGCATCCTGAACTCAGAAGTTCTTACAACAGCCTGTATGTACGTGTATCCTCATATCTTTCCACCTATGTGCCCCTTAAGCCTACCCAGATTTACTAACCTATAAACGCTGTCCACTGCACAATGATGTGTGATCAAATTTCCGCTCAACGCGCCACTTAAGTAAAAAGATAAGAGCAACAAGTGTAGAGAAGTTGGTGGAAGGGTCCCAGCATATATTATTGGCAGTAGGTGTCACTATATACATGACAGGAACTGTTCACAGCACCCTGGCTTGCATTAAAGCTGCTCCTGAAGCCCTGTATTTTCAACAGGGTAATTCCTCGCTGCTAGGAACAACTGCTGACCTTATCCGCTTAGCTCTGCCCTTATGCAATGAGCACTTATCGAGCCACTACTGTGCGCTAGAGGCGGTGCCAAGGACAGGAAACGCAAACAACAAAGTACCCCTGGTCACTCCTTCCTCTTCAGTTACCTCCAGCATCTCCCACTCGTGGGAGAGCTCATCCTGATTCCCGCAGCAGCCGACTCACTCCCCTTCCTGCTTCCTGCCTCCACCTCACATCCCTGTTTATCCTACTCTTCGCTCCCCCAGCTTGAGCCTCTCCGTCGTACACTGGTTTCCCCGTGGCTGCCACGGCAGGTCCAGGTGCTCGTCCTGGCGTCTGAAAACCGTGTTCTCCCAGCCTTCTCTCTCCCCATCGTCCAGAAGCCCCTTCTGGAGACAGCAGCCTGTCACCACACTTAGAACAGTACGTTCTGGAGTCAGGCCCCTGTTCAAGTCTACGTGCCCTGACTCACTAAATGTGTGACCTTGAGCAAATGACTTAACCTTCCTAAGCCTCAGTTTCCTCATCCATGTAATGGCGTTGATGATAATATTATGTTAAACGGTATGAAATCGCCAATATTCAACTGTTTTTCCATCTACAGAAAGGACAGTTCCCTACGGGTCAACCTAATCATTCCTGCCTCTTAGGATTAGTGGGGACTGAGTGAGCTCTGTGGGCTGGGGGAGGTTGGCGACTAGGGAAGGGAACTGGTGAAAAGCTTTCCTAGGAAACAGTGTTTCCATTTTCGAGTCCCCACCTCTCCCTTCACACTTTCCAAGCCCAAGCATAGCAAGGGGGGTTCAGGAGAGCTCTGCAGCGTGTCTGCTGAGAGTACAGGGGTCAGCTCTCCTGAGAAAACCAAAGTCACCGACAGCAGGGCTCCGACTCCTGCCCTGGAAATCTACAGGACAACGGAGGCGCTTGGTGGTGGTACCAAGAACCCGTGTGCCTGTGTGCCCTCCTCCACATTCAAGCACCCTGAGATTACCTTAGGCACATATACTGTACACATCCCACCCGGACAAGCCAGGACACGCTCCCCACCTTAAGGTCGGCAGACCTTAACTCCATCGGCAACCGTGTTCCCCTTTGCCCCTGTAAGGTAACATATTCCCGGGGCCCACAGGTTAGGCTGTGGGTGTCCTTAGGGGCCACTGTCCTGCCTGCCACACCCTTAAGATCCACCTCAAGTCATCTTTCCTACCCCCGCCTTCACTGACCCTCATTTTCAAAACACCAGACTCCAGCCACACTGAAATCTTTCCAACATAATTTGGGACTTAATGTATGCCTTTGTGAACTATTTCACTGAACGCTTCTTTAGATGAAGGGTAAAATCTTATTCTGGTTCAGTACCCCTAGTTAGCACAGCACTGAATTAGGGGTGCCTTACATAACAAGGGTAACTTCACTGCAAGATCTCAGGCGGAGCAACAGAAGAGGGGCTGGAAACACAACTGTTCATCTCTGTGCTCCAATATATGAGTTGGGGGTCTGAGGTGGGGGTCTCCAAGAACACCTCCAAGTTCAGTGAGTCGCTAGGAGGACTCAGGGACGCAGCACAGCGCTGTCATCACAGCTGATCTATTACAGTGAGAGGATGCAGAGCACGATCAGCTCAGAGGCTGGGTAGGGGTTGGGGGGGTGAAGTCCGGGGAACCAGGCTCCAGCATCCTCTCTAGTGGGGTCGCACAGGACGTGCTAAATTCCCCCAGCCGCGAGCTGTGACAGCACGTGTGCAGTGTCGTCCATCAGGGATGTGTTAGAGCTTCAGTGCGCGGGGTCTTTATTCGGGGGGCCGTTACACGAGCACCCTCTGCCTGGCACGCACCCAAACCTCAGACTTGCAGGAGGACAGCAGGAGTCCGGCACCCCCCGCCCCCGCCATCTGTTCACACAGCTTAGGCACAGGGAGCCGCTCATCAGTCCTGGGAGGGGGGGACCCTCCCCAAATCCACCTTCCCAGACGCCAGCCAAGGGCTGACCTTGGAAGGCGGCCCTTCTGGGGACCCCAGTCTCGAGCCTGCTGTGTTAACTCCTCTGCACATGTTCCTAATTCTGAGGGGGCTTTTGACATGCAAAACCTGCTACACTCGTTGCAAAGGAGACCGTGGCTGTTTTCACCTACCATCAGGTGCGTTTACCTGCCATTAACTAGGGTGGGCTGAGTTTTCTTGCGCTTCGCTAGGCTGGGGGCTCATAATTAAGGACAAAGGAGCCGCTGCAGGCCAGCTTTTGGAGGACGGTGGGAGCAAATCCGGATCAGGTGGGGTGCCGAGTCTTCCAGGGAGGGGTCTCTCTCCCCCTGGGAACGCCTTGTCCTCCCAGCCCCAGCACGCAGGCTCACTTCGTCAGATACCAAACATGCAGGAGTGGAAGCTCTTTTTCCTCTTATGGGCTTTAACGTTCCCAATTTCATCTGCTCTCCGGATTGGCCACCCGTGCTCCGCAGTGCCTGCTGGCTCCCGCCTCTGTCAGCCACGTGGATCTCAAGAGGCCTCTGGTTTTCCCCTCTCCCCCAGTCTGACCCAGTGTCCTCCAAGTACAACTCGTAGGAAACGCAAATTGTGGAAATTCCTGCAGATTGCATACTTCCACAGGAGGCTAATAAAGGACGACCCTAATGGAATCGAGCCCCTTCGACATGTCATGTTGACTCCAAATTGAAGTTTCCGCTTAAGACGGCGCCGGCGCGGCGAGACGAGACTACTGAGGCAGTCATTAACTGCAAGACGTGGCACTGACGCTGCAGCTGTGACCAGGCACAACTCAGAAAACCAGAGACAGAGGCCCAAGAAACAGGGAGTAATGAGAGGTCTATCTGTCAGCAGATCACCGATCTGCACAGGTAAGAGAGGCTTTGAAGAATATCACTGCAATGGGGTCAGGGCAGCCGGTAAGTCAGAAATTCAGAGCAGATGAAACAGGACATCTGCGAAGAAATAAGCTCACAGTCAAGAATGTAACAGGGTTGGGGATGGCAGTGAGGTAGGCAACTGTTTCTTAAACAGGACAGAGAAATTACTAACCAGAAAAGAAAAGCTAGATAGACTGGACTTCATTAAATTCAGAGCTTGTGTTCATTAAAAGACAGCATGCAGAGTGCAGAGGCAAGCGAAAACCGGGAGGAGATAATGCCAACACACGTTTCCAAGGAAAAAACTTACACCCAGACATAAAAAGAAATCCTATGACTCAATAAGAAAAAAGATTCCATCCTAAATTCTCAGGCAGAGGTAGTTTATTGCATGGATCTTTGCAGATATTTTAAGTTAGCGCAATAGGAACTGTGGCTACTACAGGAATGCACTTTGCTCATATTCGCGTCGTGGCGATGTTTAATTATCCGCTTGGCTGTTACGGGAAAATTCTCAGCTGTAACTGGGGGTTGTTGCTGTAATAGTGTATTGCCCGTACACTTCTGTCTCCAGTGGGTTTTTATGTGCCAAGTTTTCATAGCCTTGAGCCTGGGCAAGTGCTTTAGGCTTTTTAAAAGAAACGTAATCGAACTGCACAAAGCTGACCAGTTTTTTGTGTTTTTAATTTATTTTATTTATTTATTTTTGGCTGTGTTGGGTCTTCGTTGCTGTGTGCGGGCTTCCTCTAGTTGTGGTGAGCGGGCGCTGCTCTTCATTGCGGTGCACACGCTTCTCACTGAGGTGGCTTCTCTTGTTGCGGAGCACGGGCTCTAGGCGCACAGGCTTCAGTAGTTGTGGTACGTGGGCTCAGTAGTTGTGGCTCGCAGGCTCTAGAGCTCAGGCTCAGTAGTTGTGACACACGGGCTTAGTTGCTCTGCGGCATGTGGGATCCTGCCGGACCAGGACTCGAACCCGTGTCCCCAGCATTGGCAGGCGGATGCTTAACCACTGCACCACCAGGGAAGCCCCTAGAGCCGATCAGTTTTGAGAGATCATTAATGTCCTTGAAGTCATTTTTGTGGGTGCAAAACAAATGGTAAATTTGAATTGGTCCCTCTTATAAGAGTTTGCAATCAAGTCTGCTGAACTTACAAAGTTATGCCCTTGCCCTGATTTTATATACTCGTGTCTATCAATAAATATTGTGATACTTGAATTAAAAAAGAAAATAGGAAGACTGAACAGCCACTGCACTAACCAAATAGCCAAGAAGCACATGAAAAGATGATGAAGGACTTCCCTGATGGCGCAGTGGTTAAGAATCCACCTGCCAATGAAGGGCACACGGGTTCAATCCCTGGTCCGCGGAGATCCCACATGCCGCAGAGCGACTAAGCCCTTGCACCACATCTACTGAGCCTGTGCTCTAGAACTCGTGAGCCACAACTACTGAGCCCACGTGCCACAACTACTGAAGCCCGCGCGCCTAGAGCCTGCGCTCCACGGCAAGAGAAGCCACTGCAATGAGAAGCCCGCGCCCCGCAACGAAGAGTAGCCCCCGCTTGACACAACTAGAGAAAGCCCACACGCAGCAACAAAGACCCAATGCAGCCATAAATAAATAAAAGTTTTTTAAAAAAAGAAAAGAAAAGAAGGAGGCAGCAGGAATCCATGCGCTCACACCAAAACACAGAGGCGGGCACATCGAGGATGAGGAGAAAATTCTTCCTCGGTCCTTGACCCAAGACTAACTTTTTAACCTCACTGTTTAGAAAACGTACGCATGCAGGGTATGCTGAGTAATCAGGAGGGACGGAGAAGAGGAACCGTATGTCCTCTCTGAGGAAGCCTGGGGCCACTGAGTGGGGAAGATGGGACAGGTGCACAAATCACGATAATTCAAAGCAAAATATACTTGTGGTTAGAAGGCTCTGCGTGGGGCCAGCGAGGCGGGAATCCAGAGGGACAGAGAAGGACACACAGACGCAGTGCGCTTGGAGAGCACTGTAACCGAGCAGGACCCTCGGAGGCCGTCCCAGAATAGACCCCACCATGTCCTCCACCTGCCTTTGGTCTGTAGAAAACTTCAGTCAAAGGATACATTTAATCAGAGAAGTGAGAAAACGTAGAAAGAAAGGAAAACAGTCAAGCAAGAGAAAATAACAATACTTTAGCCATTAAACAAAGTCAAGGACCTTTAGCTCCTCCTCAAGGACTAGAGGTGATACTCTGCGCCATGTCCTGGGAGCTGTTTGGCAGGTACTGAAACCTCCACCAAGTGGAAGAAGTTAACTGTGTGCCGCCCACGAGCACGTGGACCCCAGACCGGTTGCAACCAGCAGGTTGAGGAGGCTGACTCCCGATGACCTCACCACCAGCCAATCAGAAGAAGGTCCACGAGCTGACCACGCCCTCCTCCTTGACTCCTCACTACCCCCTCCAGGGCGGGACACAGTCTTGAGAGCGCTGGCCCGGTGCGGGCCCCTCTTTGCCTGGCAAATTTCTACTTCACCCAAACTCTGTCTTGTAGATTCGCTCCAGCACCGGTGCACAGAGGCCGAATTTCGGCAACATTGTCCACGAAGCTCCTCCCTAGGCTGCTTGCTGGAGCTTCCAGACCATCAGGCAGGGCGGGCGGCTGGCCAGCAGCATTCCACCCCGCCAAACAAACACAGAAACTAAGATGCAGCGAGGCAACGGGAGCCGAGGAGGAGGAAACGCAGGTTCTCCGGTGTGAAGGAAGCGGGGGCTCACCCCCTGCATGGAACTCACCACCACCAACCCGCCACCCCCAACCCACCGGAACATGCAAGAAAGGCTCCGTGGGGGAAGCAGCATTTGCAATGGGTCTTAACGGTTGAGAAAGGCTTTTCACAGGTGGAGGAAGAAAAGACCAAAGCAGGAGAAAGACTCGTGCCAGGGACCCGTGGGCCATGTGGGCGGGCGGGGCGTGGAAAGCCTCATGTCCTTCTTGGAACCGAAGGTGCCTCCTGCGTAGAAGAGCAGTGTCACCACGAACACACTGAGCATGCCAGGGGACAGGCGTGTCCCCACGGGCGGTGTCCACCTTCGAGCTAGGAGAGTAAGGGACGAGCTGGGGGGAGGGGGCATGCTGGGCGGGCTCCTGAGCGGGGCTGGGACACAGACGAGGCGTCCCTTGGGAAGGTTCCCAGGCTCGATCACAGGGAGCCTCTGCGACACCTTCGTGGCGGGCTGTCGACAGTACAGAAGGACACACAGTGTCACTGAGAAAAGGTTTCATGGGCAGTGGGTCTCCCTGGCCATGGCCCTGGGGTTCTCCAGGGTGGCAGCTCCCCTTCCTGGTCGCCCTTCCTCCCACCATGGCAGGTCTCCCAAACACAACAGACTCTGTGCAGCAAACAATAATCTTCATATCCTCAATTTTTTTAAATGTGATTTTAATTCTGTGCCCCTTAATAAACACTACACAAATTCCACAGCAGAAAAAATTTTAAACGCTTTGCCTCTGCAGTAGCCAAGCATCCCAAATGCCACCTGGGTCAGCCTTGTGAAAGTGCTAAAATCCACTGCAGGGCACACTTGAAAACGGTGCATGTTTACGGCGTGTGCATTCTAACTCAATAAAAAGAAATGGGCTTCCCTGGTGGCCCAGTGGTTGCGAGTCGGCCTGCCAATGAAGGGGACACGGGTTCGAGCCCTGGTCTGGGGAGATCCCACATGCTGCGGAGCAACTGGGCCCATGAGCCACAACTACTGAGCCTGCGCGTCTGGAGCCTGTGCTCCGCAACAGGAGAGGCCGCGACAGTGAGAGGCCCGCGCACCGCGATGAAGAGGGGCCCCTGCTCGCCGCAACCAGAGAAAGCCCTCGCACAGAAACGATGACCCAACACAGCCAAATAAATAAACAAAACGAATTGATTAAAAAAAAAGATTAAAAAAAATAATAAATTTAAAAAAAAATAAAAAGAAATGAAGAAAAACCAACATAAAGTAGTGGGCCTGGGAATGGAAGCGTTTCAAACTCAGTATAGTCGATTTGTAGCTACTGTGCTACTTCAGAAAAATTATAATGTTCAAACTAAAATCACCAAAATTTTACTTTGCCTAAGCTGTTGAATGGCATGGTTTTCACCCAAGGTTTTCCACTTCTCTCTTCTGGTTTTGACTGGAGGAAATTTAAAAATTATGTCATCCCTAGGCATTGAAGTTGCCTGTCTGCCCACCACGTAGATATCGTCAGGAGAGGATGACGAAGAAAAAAGAGAAGAGAAAATGCGAGGGACCTCGGGACAGAGAGGGTGGGCAGACAGCCTCGAGGAGGTGACATTTAAGTTGGGACCCGAGAGCAGAGAAGTCGGGCGTCCCGGAGGCTGAAGTCAGGTGGGTGAAAGGTATTTGGAAACTACAAGACTTCCGGCCAGCTCCGACCCAGCAGAGGCTTCCAGTGTCTCCGGAGAAGTGGCAGGGAGTGTGGGTGTTGAACTTGAGACTGAGCTACATGAAATAGACGAGCCTGGAGCTGAGATGCGGCTGTCCCAAGCACTGCGGGAGTTTCCTCCTGCCAAAAAAGCATTTAGTACGTTTCACGCTGTAGGATGTATGTGGGAGAGATTTTTGACTCATGTCCACTCAGTGCTTTCCCGATTAGATAATGTTTGAGAGTAAAAAAAAAAAAAGGTCAGTCCTCACCATAACTTAATCCTGTTCAGAAGCTCTTTTGGGGGCGGGGGTGGGGGGAGGCATTATTTTCAACTTGCAAGCCAAGAATACAAGCAAGTTACAGCAGCAAAAACCATGAAAAAGTGAGCTTTGGACAGGAAAGATCAGTAATCCTCTAGGAAGGTCACGAGGGTTCTTACCCTTTCAGTGTGCTGCGGGCTCCCTAGTGAGTTGAATGGTGATCCCGCCAAAGAGATATGGCCCCGGGCTAAGCCCCAGGACCTGGGAACAGTGATCTTATTTGGAAAAGGGGTCTTTGTAGATGTAATTAAGCTAAGGATCTCAAGGTGAGACAACCCTGGATTTAGAGTGTCCTTCTAAGAAGAGAGGACTCACCACGTGCAGAGGGAAGCAGAGATGGGAGTGACAGCAGCCCCAAGCCAAGGACCACCCAGGGGTGAGGCAGCCACCAGAAAGAAAGCACAGAATCAATCCCCCTCCAGAGCCTGCGACACCCTGACTTCAGACTTGCGGCCTCCAGAGCTGTGAGCGAATACATTTCTGTTGTTTTAAGCCCCCCACTTTTTGGTGATTCATTAAGCGTCCACAGGAAACTGATACAGATTCCCTAGCGATCAAGAACGTTTCTGAAATGCGTATATAATGAAATGCACAGGATTGAAAAAAAAAAAAACAAAAACAGTTGTACTGACGTCTGCGTCTCTCTCTCTGGTAACTGAAGACACCCCAGGAACCCGGATAACTAGACAAGTTCCATGTATCAGAATTCCTTAAGAAGAGCCACTGGCCTGGCAAGGGGCCACCTTGCATTCCGCCATGGAAACAGTGGGGTCCTGAGGCTTCCTCCCCAGGACACTCAGACTAAAATGTAATTCCAAACTTCAGTGCCAAGTGACTAAGGTGGAATGTGAAACCCTGAACAATGACTTCTAATAGGGATAAAGAAATACAAAACATTTCTGTTAAACATCTTCTATTTAACTTCCTGGTAAAAGACACTAGAGCACTGCGCCACCTTTATTTCAGGGAATGGGTCCAAAGCTGGCTCTTCAAGGGGCCCAGGTGGCCTCCAGCCCAGGATCCGCTCAAGTCCTAACTGTGCCTACAGTGAATCTATACAGCCTGCTGTGGGTCCGCACTCCTCGCCAAGAAATGGGATCCAATCCTCATAACCAGGGGGGGAAGCATTGTGATGACCAGCCTCTCAACAAATACTGTTTTGCTTCCAAAATATTCAAGATAAATATTCAAGTGGCCCTAAAATCACCACTGCATTCAGAAACCCAAAAGGACTAAAAGGACTAAAAGTGTTACCAAGTGTCCCCTGGTCTGCATACTTAGCAGGAGGACTGGTCGCCCGTTGACCTTGGTCAAACACTTGGGAAGATCGTTAGTTCAGAGAAAAAGAGAGAATGTCCAGAAACAATCACCAGAGTCAGCACAGAATCAAACTCCAGAAGCCTCATCCCCTTCAGCACTTCCCCTCCTCACCTCCAGAGAGCCACAGCCTCAAGGCACCCCATTACCCTTCCTGTGACATCCAGACCAGGTGGGCAGGAGAGCCTGCCACATACTGAGTGAGGCTCACTTGCAGTAATGGGGTGGACAGAACCCAAAAATGGCCCCCAATGTTTCCCACCCTAATCCCTGGAGCTATGAAGGTGATGAGATCTCACACCCTGATTATGTTATGTTACATGGCAGAAGGAATTTTACAGGTGTAATTAAGGTAATCGGTTGACCTTGAGTGAATCGAAAGGGAGATTATCTGGGTGAGTCTAATCTAATCACACGAGCCCTTAAAAAGCAGAGCGTTTTCTCCAGCTGGTAGCAGACGGGGAAGTCAAAGGGTCAAAGCATGAGGGGGCCACACGGAAAGCATAAGAAGGGATGTGGGTGGTATCTGGGAGCAAAGACTGGTCCCGGCTGACATCCAGCAAGGAAACGGGGACCCTCAGTCCTACAGCCGCAAGGACCCAAAGTCAGCCAACAGCCTGCGCGAGCTTAGAAGCACAGCTTTCCCTAGTCGAGCCTCCAGATGAGAACGCAGCCTCGCTGCCACCCTGACTGCAGCCCGTGACACCCTGAGCAGAGAACCCAGTTGGGTCCACGTGGACTTCTGACCTACGAACCAAGATGACAAATGGGTGTTGTTGAAAGTCACTAAGTGTGTGGCAACTTGTTATCCAGCAGTCGGAGACTGACACAAGTAACATTCCATCAAGCGTGCTAGCTGCTTGGCCAGCTGGAACTGGTAAATTCACACGGCAAGGGAGCAGCAAAGAGTCCACACAGCACCAGTTACCGCCAGGCCCTGTCCACTCCCATTTTGCCCAATAGGGCAGCCACTAGCTACATACGGACACTGAGCGTTTGAAATGTGGCTGGTATGAACTGAGATGTAAAACACACTAGGGCTTCCCTGGTGGCGCAGTGGTTGAGAGTCCACCTGCCGATGCAGGGGACACGGGTTCGTGCCCCGGTCCGGGAAGATCCCACATGCCGCGGAGCGGCTGGGCCCGTGAGCCATGGCCACTGAGCCTGCGCGTCCGGAGCCTGTGCTCCGCAACGGGAGAGGCCACAGCAGTGAGAGGCCCGCATATCACAAAAAAAATAAATAAATAAAAAATAAAACACACTAGATTTTGGAGACTCAGTACATGAAAAAAAGAATGTAAACTATCTCTTTAATACTTTTTATATTGATTGCATGTTGAATTGATAATATTAGGAATCTATTGGGATAAATGAACTATATTATTAACATTGATTTCACCTGTTTCTTTTTAGTTTGGGGTTTTTTTTTTTTTTTTCTTTTTAGTTTTTAAATGTGACTTCGAGAAAATTTTAAATTAGGCCTAGGAATCACATTGTATTTCCACTGGACGGTGCTGATCTAGGTATTATCTCCTGTAATCCTCCCAGCTCCCCTGTGAGGTGAGTGCTACGCTGTGATTCAGAGGAAAAAACTGAGACTTTGCAGAATAAATTGTTCAATGTCAGAGGGTGAGGGAGTGAACCAGGGATGAGAACCGGGGTTATCAGAGCCCAAAGCCCATTCTCCCACAGCTTGGTGGGCTACTCTCTCAAACAACAACAAAAGTCTGCATTTTCAGCAGAGGCCACTGATGTCTTAAACCAAACAAGTGGCTACAGATGTGGACAAAACCATAAGCCGATCTATTTAGGGAAGTACTTTGGGGTGGAGGGAGAGCTTTCACCGCCATTCAGATTCTACTCTAGGAACGGACTCTGATAAGCCCAGGGAACTGGATCTTTGAAATGAGTGATGAAGCAGTCATTAGGGAAATTTAGGGGTTCTTGGTCTCATTCTCCATGATATCCAAGGACATATTATAAGAAAAAAAAAAAGGTTAGGGAATTCCCTGGTAGCCCAATGGTTAGGACTCTGCACTTTCACTGCCAAGGTTGTGGGTTTGATCCCTGGTCAGGGAACTAAGATCCCACAAGCCACATGGTGTAACCAAAAAAATTTTTTTTAATTAAAAAAAAAAAAAGAAAAGAAATGTTGTTAAATGTCCATTGACAGATGAATGGATAAAGAAGATGTGGTACATATATACAATGGAATACTACTCAGCCATAAAAAAGAACGAAATAATGCCATTTGCAGCAACGTGGATACAACTAGAGCTTATCATACTAAGTGAAGTAAGACAGAAAGAGAAAGACAAATATCATATGATACCACTTATATTTGGAATCTAAAATACGACACAAATGAATCTATCTATGAAACAGGCTCACCAACACAGAGAAGAGAGTTGTGGTTGCCAAGGGGGAGGGGTGGGGGAGGGATGGAGTAGCAGTTTGGGATTAGCAGATGCAAACTATTATATATAGAATGGATAAACAACAAGGTCCTTCTTTAGAGCACAGGAAACTATATTCAATATCTTATGATAAACCATAATGGAAGAATATGAAAAAGAATATATATATATAACTGAATCACTTTGCTGTACAGCAGAGATTAACACAACACTGTAAATCAGCTACACTTCAATTTCAAAAAAAGAAAGAAAAGGTTATGATCCATACAACATGATCCATTTTTATAAATGCCTTTTATAAGCCTTAGCATTTGAACTACAAATAAAGAAGTTAAATGTACCAGTTATCTTTTTCTTTTTAATTTATTTATTTTTGGCTGCGTTGGGTCTTTGTTGCTGCACGTGCGCTTTCTCTAGTTGTGGTGAGCAGGGGCTACTCTTCGCTGCGGTGCACAGGCTTCTCATTGCGGTGACTTCTCTTGTTGCGGAGCACAGGTTCTAGGTGCCCGCGCTTCAGGAGTTGTGGCTTGCGGGCTCTGGAGCTCAGGCTCAGCAGTTGTGGTACATGGGCTTAGTTGCTCCGCGGCATGTGGGATCTTCCCAGACCAGGGCTCGAACCCATGTCCCCTGCACTGGTAGGCAGATTCTTAACCACTGTGCCAACCAGGGAAGCCCATGCCAGTTATCTTGATGTAAGTTCTACCCAATATCCTTCCAATCGCCCAAAACGAAACTGCAGAGAAGCCTGCCCGTCAGGGGCATATGCTGCCTCTTCGCCCCACTATGGATACAGTCTAGGAACAGAAAGGGAAGTGGTGGGGCTTCCCTGGTGGCGCAGTGGTTGAGAGTCTGCCTGCCGATGCAGGGGACACGAGTTCGTGCCCCGGTCCAGGAAGATCCCACATGCCACGGAGCGGCTGGGCCCGTGAGCCATGGCCGCTGAGCCTGTGCGTCCGGAGCCTGTGCTCTGCAACGGGAGAGGCCACAACAGTGAGAGGCCCGTGTACCGCAAAACACACACGCACACACACACACACACACACACACACACACAAAAGAAAGGGAAGTGGTGGCCTGTGTCCCAGCAACATATAGAAAACCAGCAGGATTCAGTCCTTCCATCTCCCTAAAGGCCAGTCCCTCGAGGGATCGGGGGCCAGGGGTCACCCTTGACACCAGGAGAAACTGAGGGTTACTTCAGGAAGTGGTGATTTAAGGATGTGGCCCAGTCCCTCAAAATCACCCACTGTTCATCCGTTTCCACTCTATCTACTGATCCCAAGACACTTGTCGTGTTTCACACTTTTAGTGTCCCGTTTCAATTTATATTCAATTTGCACTCCTTCTTAGCAAATGTTGATCCGTTTACAATTCAGTGTTTATCGTGTCAAGGATGCTGAGCTCCAAATTCCTCCCTTGGAAAGGCTGTTATTGTAATTGCCATGCCTATCAGCAAGGATGCAAAGATCTGCCAAACACACCACCTCCCAGAAGGCCTCCTGGGATTGTTCCTGGGGTGGAGGTCAGGGGAGGCGGGATGGTGTTGGTAGGGGGATCTCCAGGATCATGTTTTGAAATCCATTCTAGACTTGTTTTTGCTATTGACATGTGACACTCACTGTTACTTCTCAAAAAATCTTGCTCCAAAGATGCTGACCTCGCTAACATGGACTGTGGCCCCAGCAAGGAACTAGGGTCCTTCCTGCTCATCCCGGGATAGGCGGAGCGTGACCTGGGGGGAATGTGCTTCCTTCTGAGTCACAAGACCAAACTGGGGTGACTGTGGGTCGGGAAAGACAAACACCCCACTCAAGTCCCAAGAGCTTGACGAGCAGATTATCATTTTTCTTACACTGGAGATGAACTGAAATCCTTTGTTTTAAAAGTTATGGCTCTGCCTTTGAGCCTCTGTGTATTTTAATTTTTATCAAGGGTTTTTACCTGCCAGCATCTCGTATGGCTAACTTTGGGTGCGTTAGCCTGAGTCCATCCTCTGCTTAAGATTAGAAGCAGGGCGCTTGAATTCCCTAGACCCACTCCTCCCCCCACCTCCCCCGTGTGCTGCCTTTTAAAAATTGATTATCTGATGTGTACACACATGTTCATAGCAGCACAATTCATAATAACCAAAAGGCAGAAAAAAGCCAAATTGTTCATCGACGGACAAAGGGATAAACAAATGTGGTCTGTGCATATAACTAAATATTTTTCAGCCTTAAAAAGGAAGGAAATTCTGACACGCTACATCGTGGATGAACCATAAGTACATTATGCTAAATGAAAGAAACCAGACACAGAAGGACACACACGGTCTGATTTCACTTATATGAGGCATAAACGATAGGCAAATTCGTAGGGACAGAAAACAAAATAGTGCTTTCCAGGGGCTGGGGGAGGTGGAAGGGTGAGTCAGGGTTTAATGGGGGCAGAGTTTCAGCTGGAGAAGATGGAAAAGTTCTGGAGACGGATGGTGGGTGATGGTTGCACAACAGCGTGAATGTACTTAATGCCACTGAACTGTACACTTAAAAGTAGTTAAAATGGTACGTTTTATGTTATTTATATTTTACCACAATAAAAAAACTTTAACACTTTCGGCAACAGGAAAAGATGAATGAGATGCACTCTTTGAATGATAAATACTAACCTTATGACAATGAAAACGTTCCAATTCTGAAATGTTGAATCAGCCGCTAACCAAGGAATGTAGGATGGGGGAAAAAATCAACTTGCTATTTCCTTGAACATGTGTAGAAAAAAATTGGATGTTAATATATATATTTTGAACGTAAAAATATATTTTAAAATATGTGTAAAAAATTTTTTGAGTTGAGAGAAAATATAAAGATCACTTTCCATGTGAGGCTGTAAACTGCTTGTTGACACTTTACTGATTCCTTTGTTTCCCTGATGTTCACTATGGATTTAATTTAGGGCAGCTCCCCATTCTCACTGGTTTTACGCTTTATAAAGATAAAAGATACTAGTAGGACATTTCCACGCTCTAGAAAAGCATAAGGAAAAAAATTTAAATTCCCTGAAATTAAATCACTCAATATAAATACCATCAACATTTGGATAACACCTTTCCAAACCCCTTGCTATTCTAATGGTTGGAGGTAGGTAGATTAGCTGGACAGATTAGATTAGCTGGATAGATAAATGATTGATGGGTGGATAGATAGATAGATTAGAAGGATAGATAAATGACTGATGGATGGCTAGATAGATTAGAAGGATAAATGACTGATGCATGGATAGACAGATTAGAAGGATAGATAAATGACTGATGGATGGATGGATAGATTAGAAGGATAGATAAATGATTGATGGATAGATAGGTAGATAGGCAGATAATGAATGGACAGATGACGGAGAGATAGCTAGATTAAATTTACACAAATACAATCATTATATTTTCCCTTTTTTTACTCAGCAAAACATTGTATAGATCATTCCATGTTAAGGAATATATATATCTTCAGAATATATGATGATAAAAGAATTCATCCAGAAGACGTAACAATCCTAAATGTGTATGCACCTAAAAACAGAGAATCAAAATACGTGAATAAATAAACAATAGAAATGAAAGGAGAGAAGGTCAAATTCTAAAATTATACTTTGGGGAATTCCCTGGTGGTCCAGTGGTTAGGACTTGGGGCTGTCACTGCCGGGGCCAGGGTTCGATCCCTGGTCAGGAAACTAAGATCCCGCAAGCCATGGAGCATGGCAAAAAATAAAAATAAAAATTATACATAATGACATAAACACTCTCTCAGAAACTGATCAAATAAGTAGACAGAAAATCACCAAGAATATAGAAGACCTGAACAACACAGCAACCAACTTGACCCAATTAACACTTACAGAACAGCCAGCCAACAACAGGACAGTCTTCAAGACGGACCGTATCCTCAGCCACAGAACAAACCTTAGCAAATTTAAACTAATTGAAATCATACAAAGTAGGTTCTCTGACCACAGCAGAATTAAACTACAAATTAATGACAAAAAAGATACTTAGAACCCCCCCCCCACAAAAAAAAATATTTGGGAATTAAACACATGTCTAAATAATTCCTGGGTCAAAAAGTAAGTCACAAGGGAAATTATAAAATATTTTGAATGGAATGAAAATGAAAATACAAAATATCAAAATTTGTGGGGTGCCAGTAAAGCACTGCTTAGAGGGAAGTTTAGAGACATCAGATGCTTAGGTTAGAAAAGAAGATAGTTTTCAAATAAGTAATCTATGACTTTACCTTAAGGAATTAGGAAAACAAAAAAAAAGGGCAAATTAAACGCAAAGCAAGCAAAATGAAAGAAAAAATAAAGACAGCAACAAGTGTGAATTAAATGAAAAACAGAAAAACAGTAGGTAAAAATCAATAAAACCAAAAGCTCTTTCTTTGAAAAGATCAAGAAAATTGATAAACCTCTAGCCAGACTGACCAAGAAAAAAAAAAAAGACGAAAACTACCAAAATAAGGACTATCATACACATCTCAGAGACATTAAGCAAAGGACAGAGTAATATTATAAACAACTCTATGAGAAATTGGACAACTTGGGTGGAATTGACCAAGGACACTGACTACCGAAACTCACAAAACAGATCATCTAAACAGTCCTATGTCTAAAGAAATTGAGTTTGTATTTTTAAAAAACCTTCCAAGAAAGAAACTCCAAGCCCTTTACCAAACACTTAATAAAGGAATAATACAAATTCTACACAGTGTCTTCCAGAAAATAAAAGATAAGAGAACAATTCCCAAGTCATTCCATGCAGCCAGAATTACCCGGATACCAAAACCAGAGAAATACTACACAAGACAGGAAAATTACAGACCAATATCCCTCGTGAATATAGGTACCAACGTCCTCATTAAACTATTAGCAGATCACAGCCATTCGTAAGAAAACAAAATCAACACCAAGTAGGATTTAGCCTGGAATTCTAGGCTGGATCAACATGAGAAAATCAACCAGTGTAATCTACTGTATTAGGAGATTAAAGAACAAAAACCACACATCATTATCTGGATAGATACAGAAAATGTATTTGACTAAATCTAATATCTATTCATGACATTAAAAAAAAAAACCTCTCAGCAAATTAAGAATATAAGGGAACTTTTCTAACCTGATAAAGGACATCTACAAAAAACCCACAGCTAACATTATCCTCATCGTTGAAAAACTGAATGCTTTCCCCCTACATTCAGGAATAAGGCAAGCATGTCCACCCTCACCCTACAGAGCTGAAAACATGTCTTCCCAAAAATCTATACAAAAAACTTCAAAACTTACAGCTTTAGCTTTGCTCAAAATTGCTAAAAATCAGAAACAATCTAGACGTCCTTCAGTGGATGACTAGATAAAGAAACTGTGGTATGTTTCCCTACGATGGTATAGTATATGCTACATTTCCATAAGACAGAATACTACTCAGCAAAACAAAATAATAAGGAACAAACTATCAATTACATACAACATGGATGACTCTGAAATACACTAAATGAAAGCAGCCAGACATAAGAAAGTACAGTCTGTATGACTCCATTTATACGACATTCTTGAAATGGCAAAACTAGAGGGGAGAGGAGAGGTCCGTGACTGCCTTGGATTACGGATGGGGGGGGGGTTCCGTCTACAAAGGGGCAGCTCGGGGTACTGGGTGGGGTGGGAAGTGGCACAGCTCCATTTCCTGGTGTGCTGGTGGCTGCAGAACCCCACACAGTTGTCAAAACATAAAGACCGTACCTCAAAAAAAGTGAAACTTACTATACGAAAATTTTTAAATAAATTTTGTAGAAGCTAGAAACACACACACACCCATTTCCTAGCCATCCTCCCATGTACGGTCTTATAGATAAACTTTAGATTAATTGTGGGGCTATTTTTAAAGCTCACGAATAATTTGCTTGGAACTGCACTTGAATTATAGATAGTTCGTGAAGAACTGACATACTTTCAATAGTAGGTCTTTCTATCCAAGAACATCCGTGTCATCTTTTATGCCCTTTAACAGAGTCCTTGAGTTTTTTCACTTTGGCTCCTACACGTTTTTATGAAAAATTTCCTAGGTTTTTAATGCATTTTGTTGTTACTGAAAATGAAATCTTTTTTCCATTACGATTTCTAAGTGATCATTATTGGTTTAAAGGGAAAATACAGATTTCTGAGTAGCTGTTTTATAACTGGCCACCTCACTCATCTCCCTGTTCATATTAATATCAATTATTAATTAATATGATGACACATATGCTTACATCACCCACCAATAGTGACTGCTTTTTTCCACCCTGTATATGTCTGACTTCCCTTTTTTCAAATTGCGATGACTAACGCTTCGAAAACAATGTGAAGTAATTCCACTTTTATTTTCTAAGTTCCACCCGCAAGTAGGAGACCAAGCAGCTGTCCAGCCTTTTGCTCTCGGGCATCATTTTTCTAAACTCAAAAACAAAAGCGCGGAGCCTGTATACACATCGCTCTGTATTTCTCACAACTTCCCATTCATTAAAAATTAATGACTCGGCAATATTGAAAATTTTAAAGGAAGAAAGCAAATCGTTGCTCCCCACGCCACGACCCCAGCCAGCCGCCTCCGGTTTGCTCTCCGCGCTCATCCTGTGTAGTTAGCACTTAGTTGTTATCGGAACATAGGAAATGTCAGTTCAGAGGTTGAAAGCACTTCCTGGATCCTGCACGCAGACCCTAGACCCAGACAGGCATCCGCGCACGTTCCCACCTCCCCGTCAGAAACGGCGATAAAACAGTGGAAAACAGAAAGCATCGGAGTGACAGCTTCTCTAAGGATCACTGTGAAAAGACAGGAGGGAAACAAACCGGGCGTGGTGCCTGTCCCATACTCCCCGCAACCCCAGAAGCGGACAGAGCTGGCAAGGAAGCAGACAGCCAGAACGGCCGCGTCGTCAGGCTGGGCTGGCTGATCCAGCAGCTAGAAAGCCCAGGAGAGCTGTCGCTGTCACTGACTGGGTAACCGTGGACAAATAACTCCCTTTAGTAAAGAGAGCAAACTGAATTTCTAAGGACACTTCCAGCCCTAAGTTCACATATCTGTTTCTTTGGGGAAACTGGGCACCTGGGATGAGGGTTGAGCCATCAGAGCAAGACGACTGAGAAGCAATTCCAGGTTTTTTCCAGATCATGAAATCAACCGCTCCTTGTGTTGGAAAGGACCGGAGGGCTGACCTAACATAACCTCCTCCCCTTCAGGAATCCCCTCTCGAACACCCTTGACATCCCAAGACTGCCTGATTCTGACCCTGTGTCCTTTCCATGGGTCTAAATGGCAGTTCTCAGACGCTGGTACAGGGACACCACCAGTCTGAGACGGTCGTCACCCTTTGGAGCCAAAATTTCTTTTATGAATAATGACACTGCCATATGGGAGCTGGTTTTGAAAATCACCTTATAACAAAATCAAAGCATCAATTCCCCCAACACACACAGGGTTCTTTTCCTGCTAGTGTTTAAAACACCAAAGAGTAAGAAGCCCGAGAGAACATCATATGTGATCAAACATATCATACATGAAAGTAGAACACGCTGTGAGAGTATCACTGTTTCTGTGCATGTGATAAAGAATAAATGCAAATACAAAAATATGGTTTGTGGTGGCGAGAATATAAGTGCTCTTTCACCTTTTCCCCCCTCACACCGTGAGATGGGAATGCAGGATCACACATGTGTGTAACCCCAGACTGTCTACAACTGATGAACGTGCATATTAATTACTGAGCCAGGGAACAGAAACTCACCCAGGTAGTCTCATGCCTGACAGCTGAACAACCAGAGAAGATTTAAGATAGTCCTAGAAACTGGGAAGCGTTACTAAGGTGCACTAAGATGGGGACCTGTATTTGAAACCAGCTCCCATCCTCCTAGGTTTAAGGCAGAGGTTCTCTTGGACACTCACTGACCTGGGAGTTGTGTAAGATAAAAAAATGCAGAAATAGGGGGAAGGTGTACATTTCAGGTTGTCATACCTCATTCTCAAAAGGCATCCGACCATTCTGACCATTTGTTTCCATGAGTTACAGTATTTAAACTGTTCCCAGATATTAATGCTTTTGACCGAAACGCACTACAATCTTGCACAAAAATAGACTATACTCTTCAGAGGGAATGGAAATATTCTTTTTTTAAATTAATTTTTATTGGAGTATAGTCGCTTTACAATGTTGTGTTCGTTTCTGCTGTGCAACAAAGTGAATCAGTTATACAGAGACATATATCCACTCTTCTTTTTAGCTTTGGAGTAGAAATATTCTAATTGGCATCCTAGATAAATACATTATTGGATAAAGTATGAATGGGTTTTCACGAGAGGCACTGTGCTTTAATCTTACTTCTTCCAGTAAAATCAGAACAGAATAGAGCCTAGAAATAGATCCACTTAGACGTGGCCAGTTGATTTTCTATAAAGGTGCCAAGGCAATTTAACAGAGAAAGAATAATTTTTCCAACTAATGGTAGTCCCAACAGCTGAACAATTGGGCATACATATAGGAAAAAAAAAAAAAAGACCAGTGACTCATATCATATACAAAAATGAACTCAAAATAAGTCTAAGACATAAATGTAAGAGCTAAAACTATAAAACTTCTAGAAGAAAACACAGGAGAAAATCTAAGTGACTTTGGGTTGGGCAAAGATTTCTTAAACAGGACACAGAAAAACTATAAAAGAAATATTTGAGGGGCTTCCCTGGTGGCGCAGTGGTTGAGAATCTGCCTGCCAATGCAGGGGACACGGGTTCGAGCCCTGGTCTGGGAGGAGCCCACATGCCGCAGAGCAAATGGGCCCGTGAGCCACAACTACTGAGCCTGCGCGTCTGGAGCCTGTGCTCCGCAACAAGAGAGGCCGGGGCAGTGAGAGGCCCGCGCACCGCGATGAAGAGTGGCCCCCGCTCGCCGCAGCCAGAGAAAGCCCTCGCGCAGAAACGAAGACCCAACACAGCCAAAAATTAATTAATTAATTAATTAATTTTTTTAAAAAAAATGGGCTTCCCTGGTGGCACAGTGGTTGAGAGTCCGCCTGCCGACGCAGGGGACACAGGTTCATGCCCCGGTCTGGGAAGATCCCACATGCCGCGGAGCGGCTGGGCCCGTGAGCCATGGCCGCTGAGCCTGGACGTCCGGAGCCTGTGCTCCGCAACGGGAGAGGCCACAACAGTGAGAGGCCCGCGTACCACAAAAAAAAAAAAAAAAAAAGAAATATTTGATAAACTGGACTTCATCAAAAATTTTAAAAGTTTTGCTCTTAGGTGACACTGTTAAGAAAATGAAAAGGCAAACCACAAAAAATAGTTGCAAAACGTGTATCTGACAAAGGACCTGTCTCTAGAATATAAAGAACTCTTGCAACTCAATAAGAAGAAAACAAACAACCCAGTTTTTTTAAACAGTCAAATGATCTGAGCAGACATTTCATCAAAGAAGATAAACAGAGGGCCAATAAGCACATGAAAACATCATTGGTCATCACAGAAATACAAATTAAACCCACGAAGGGATACCCCTATATGGTCATTACGAGAGTTAAAATTAGAACACTAACACCGCCAAGTGCTGCGAAGGATGTGGGGCAACGGGCACTATGGCACTGCTGGCGCGAGTGTAGAGTGGTGCAGCTGCTTTGGGAAACAGTTTGGTGGTCCCTTAAAAGGTAAGCCATAAACCTATCACATGACGCAGCAATTCCACTCATAGGTATTTGCCACAAAAACAGAAAACATACGTTCACATTAATATATCTATAAATGAATGTTTACAGCAGCTTTATTCAAGGCTTCAAAAACTGGAGACAACCCAACTGTCCATTAACTGGTGAACTGGGGACTCCCCTGGTGGTCCAGTGGTTAAGAATCCGCCTTCCAATCCAGGGGACATGGGTTCGATCCCTGATGGGGGAGCTAAGATCCCACATGCCGCGGGGCAACTAAGCCCACGCACCTCAACTAGAGAGCCTGTGTGCCGCAAACTACAGAGCCCACGTGCTCTGGAGCCCGTGTGCCACAACTAGAGAGAAGCCCACGCGCCACAACGTGCCACAACTGAGACCCGACACAGCCATAAATAAATAAATAAAATATTAAAAACTTCATTCCTAAAAAGACTGGTGAATTGAGGAACAAACTGGGGTGTCGCCAGGCCATGGAACAGTACTCAGCTAAAAGAACAAACTGCTGATACACACGACGGTGTGGGTGAATCGGAAAAGCGTGACATCAAGTTTAAAAAGCCAAACATAAAGACTACTTACTGTAACATTCCATGTACATGCAATTATTTAAAAAGACCAAACCACAGTGAGCGAAAGCAGATGAGTGGTTGCCAGGGACCAGGGGAAGAGGGAGGAGATTAGCTACAAGGAGATAAGAGAACTTCGGGGGGTGATGGGAACGTTTTATCTCGTAATTGCGGTGCTTCCACGACTGTACACGTTTGCTGAAACTCACTAAATTGTCCACTTAAAACTGGTGAAGTGTACTGTCCATAAATTACCTGCTGGCAAAGCTGAACCCCCAAAGCCATCCAGAGTCCGTGACCAAGAGCAAGCCCATTACTGCGGTCACCAGGAGGCTAGGGTGGGGAAGTAAGACTGCAGTTTCGTTTTGCCAGAAGACTCCTCTAAATCTAGGTGAGTGAAAACAAAACACTGCAGAATTTTCAGGCTTTTCCTATGCCGCCCCCACGCCAGGCCCCTAGCCCAGACATGTGGCTCTCCGGGCACGTGGCCCAAGACTCTCGGTTTCTCTTTTTTTAGACAACTTTGACCTCAAGCTCAGAGGGGTTTTGGTTCTCAGCTGCCATGTCAGCGTGGACTTTCCACACTGCGTTCCCCCGTGTACATCCCGGACCTGGAGCCTCAGCGATCTGAGGATGCTCGTGCCCACCCTCATCCCTCATTTTCTGTGACACTTGGCTAACACTTACATCAAGGGCAGTCTTGAAGAGAGAAGGGTTCTCCATGGACCCATCACGAGATGACAGATGGTCCTCGGATCCACCTGAAAAGGCATGAGTCGGACAGGGCAGAGAGGCCCAGCCAGCCCCTCTGTGCTCCACGTCCAAGGCCGCCTGTGCGGGGCTGAGCCTTCAAAGGACCGGTACGGGCCACCAGGGAGCCATCCTCGGTGGCGAGAGTCAGGTTAGTGGGAAAGGCACCCAGCAAGGCTGGTCTGGGGTGAACCATCACCAATAGCACCACCTGCCACGCCCAGGTGCACAGGACCTCCTAAAACCAGCCCGAGCTGCTGTGTCCCCACTAGAGGAAAGGTTCAACAGCGACCATCCAAGGAGAGGCAACATGGGATGTAAATCATGTGTATCAAGGGGCCAATAACTGGCGATACCCTCTCCTGTGTAGATAAGGGGAAATCAAAAAGGACGCTTCATAGGGAAAAGATCAACACTCCGGAGCCCAACATCAACTTTTCCACGTCCGCAATTCAACCCAAAGGCCACATCACACACACTGTTGGCAGCTCAAGAAAAAAAAAAAAAAGGAGCTTTCTCCACTGGAGAAGTTCCCAGCAGAATGAGTCTTTCCTGAGGGGCTCGGGTGGAAATCCTCGGGTTCCCTGTCCTCCAGCCTCAGCCGCTCCTTTGAGTGGCTTCTGCTGACTTTAGGGCTGGATCATAGCTCACGGTGGGGCCGGCCTGGGCACTGTAGGTGTTGAGAGCATCCCTGGCCGCCACCCACTAGATGCCAATCGCACCCCCTCCTCTGGTTGTGACAACCAGAAACGTTTCCAGGCACTGCCCAATGTCCCTTGGGGGTACAACCGCCCCAGATGAGAACCACTGAGTTATGCTTCTTCCTTTTCTTTTTTTCGGGCGGGGGGAGGCCATACCACACAGCTTGCAGGATCTTAGTTCCCTGACCAGGGATCGAACCCGGGCCCCGACAGTGGAAGCGTGGAGTCCTAACCACTGGACACCAGGGAATTCCCAGCTTCAGTCTCTTTTAAATCTCTTCGCCTCCACTCCCTCCTTCCTCTGCTCCCCAGCCTTCAAATCTGCCCCAAAACCAAAGTCACCCCATTGGTACTGTCAAAGGGTCAGTGACCCAGCACAGGGTCCCTCGGAGAGCACAGTGGCTTCTAAAATGACCGAGTGCTACTGTCCCGGGGCGAGTGCCAGCCCTGCAGGGAGCAGCTAGACCTGCCTGGTAGGCATCACCAAGTTCCCTCACCCCAGTTGATGGCCTTCTGGCTCGATGACGCCCACCCTTTGCCTGTCAGTCCCCAAGGCCCTGCGGGCAGTCTGAGGGGCAGAAGCCCACAGCACCAGAAATTCCTAGGAAGGGCTTTTCCCAACACTTCTTGAAGTGTGAGAGTAACAGGATTCAAAAGAAACTGATGCAAAAGGAAACTGAACGATGGGGCGTCACTTCCCATCAGCGGGACCTACCACACCAGAAGACCGGGGGAGTCCCCGGGGCTGCCTGAGCCACAGATGTGGTCCATAAAAGGCCCTGAGAACATACCTGTCAGGAGCAACCCACAGCACAGACAGGAACTTGGCCTTCAACTCTCCTGGCCCCTGGTTTTTTCTCCTATTGCCTGGCTCAGGGGTCAATTCAAACCAGGCTGGGTCATAATCCCCAGGTCTGAATGAGAAATAACTTCTGAGCTAGTTAAATATCACGTGTAACTGTGTTCTGGTGTCAGCTGATCCATCACAACCAGAATGTAAGTTTCTTGAGGATTTACACTGCCATGCCCCCCACCTGCTGGGCATGGGGGCCGCTCAAGTTTCCAGGTAAAGATCTGTGTGCTGAGCTCTCTGTTCAGACCACGGTCCCTAGCGGGGGCGTCAGGCCTGGGTCAGTGGCCTCAGGGCCCTGTGCTCTCCGCCTACCATGTGTTCATGAGATCAGGGTTAAGGACAGCCTCGGAGGAAAGTACACTGGGGTTTCCCTGATGGACACATCCTGGCTGCTCTGGAGGTCCGTGAGCGCCACTCCCACCTCCAGACCCGCCCTCTGTCCGCAGTGGGAGGTCCCACCTGCTCGGCCCAAAAGGAAGGGGAACCAGTACCCGCAGAGTGTCACCCTCTCGGCGGGTACCAAGCCTGGCCAAACGCCACCCTTTCTCCTGCCTGTGCCCCGCGGTGGAACGTGGCCAGGGGAGAGCACGCAACGGCTGGCCCGCCTCTCTTTAGTCACGTTCCCGGTCCTCTGAGCGCCTTCCTGCTGCCCGGTAACTGGACCCATCTCTCTATCCTGCTCCTCTCTCCTGGAAACCATCGCATACTTTCTCTCTCCTCAAGCCTCCAGCACTCCCTTGATCTTGTTCCTATTTCACGGAGAAAATAAAAGCAACCAGAAAAGGAGACGGGAGCCGAGGTCCGCCTTTACTTGGCATCTTCACGGAGGGTTTACTTCCCCAGCGCCCAGCTCCCCGGGCCTGGCACTGCCCACAGCACCGGGCCACTTGGGGAGGCCACGATGCTTACCTAAGTGTATGCCGCGACACTGGCTGCAAAGCCCCTGGGGTTAGAATACTGTGTTGGATTTCTTCCTCTCTTATTGGACAAACACACGGCCTGCAAGTGGATAGGAATGGATCAAAGGAGAAAATTTTCAATTTGAGGATAATTCAAGCAACATCCCTTGCTCAGTCCCAGGAATAGAGCTGTGGACAAGACAGAGTTCCTAAAACAGTGGGGGAGACAGCCCTGAAAACACACATACAGGATTACAACTTGTGCAGATCCTGTGACAGAAAGAAGGGCGGGGCGGCGGGGGTGGGGAGTACAGAAAAGAGATGTGATTATAAGTCTTGAAATGGGGAGAGTATCCTGCCTCATCCAGGTGGGTCCAGTGTCATCACAAGGGTCCTTACAAGAGGACTGCAAGAGGGTCAGAGTCAGGGAAAGAGACGTGATGACAGAAACAGAGTCAGAGAGAGAGAGAAAGAGACATTTGAAGCTGTTATGCTGCTGACTTTGAAGAAAGAGGAAGGGGCCACGAGCCTAGGGATGCGGCTGCCTCTGGAAGGTGGAAAGGCCAGGAAAGGATTCTCCCCTGGCGCGTCCAGAAGGAGCACAGCCCTGCCCACACCTGCTGTCAGCCCAGTGAGACCCGTGTCAGACTTCTGACTCCAGAGCTGCAGGAAAACAAAGTGGTGTGGTAGGACAGACATACCACATTATATTGGCTTCACATATACAACAGAATGATTCGACATTTGTACACACTGTGAAATGATCACCGCAAAAGTCTAGTTAACATCTGTCACCACACACGGCTACAGATTTTTTTTTCTTGTGACGAGAACTTTTAAGATCTGCTCTCTTAGCAACTTTCAAATACGCAAGACATTTTGTTAACCAGAGTCACCGTGCTGTACGTTATATCTCCAGGACTTAAATTTGTGTTGTTTTCAGCCATTAAGTTGGTGGTAATTTGTTACAGCAGCAAGAGGAAACTCATACGGGACCTTAAATGTCAAATCCATTCCTTGAATGATGGAAAAACTGAAAAAGGAAAATCGGGTAGTATCATGAGGCAGCAAGGCAACATATACTAGATGGCAAATCAAATGGACACCTAGTAAGCGCACTGACGGCTAAGAGGTCTTCTAATTCCTGGCAAGAGTTCAGCAAGAAACGTCTCAGGCTGCTGAGAACAGCTTCTGGAACAAAGGCTCTCCTGTCCCCAAAGCCAGACACTTTGTGTCCATTCTGTCCAACAGCCCCACAAGCCCTGACTGGGGAACAGTCAGGTGCTCGGGTATAATTGCTCTGGTTTCAGCAGGAGTCACACTCCATGCCTCCAGGAATATTTCATCACAGATTCTCCAGGGCACTCACCATGAGGAGAGCTATGCAAAGTCAACACTAGGAAACAACTCAACCTAACCATGGAAGATTCTGAGTTCCTACGACCTTTGAGCCAGCGCTGCACAGGTCCTAGTCTGTTACGGAGCACGCTGACTGAGCTCACGTCCTGTCTCCACCACACCAGCCGTGCGCTCCTGCCCTGAAGTCCCTTTGATTGCCCTGAGCCCGTGTCCTCCTTTGCAAACTGCAGAGAGAAGCATCCACCTCAAAGAGCTGCTGCGAAGGTGAAATGAGATGTGTGAAGCAGCCGGGACCTGGCAGGTGCTGAAGACGGCAGTTATCACCTGCATCTGTACTTCAACGCAAACGTGCGTGGAGACGTCCACCTCCAACAGGAAGGAGAAAGAAGAATGGTGGGAAGCAAAGGACAGCAAGTCAGACAATTTCAGTCATGCCTATAATGTAAATGATTAGTACTTTATTTTCCTTTCTTTTCTTTTTCGGCTGCATTGGGTCTTTGTTGCTGCGCACAGGCTTTCTCTAGTTGTGGCAAGCGGGGGTTACTCTTCGTTGCAGTGAGCGGGCTTCTCATTGTGGTGGCTTCTCTTGTTGCAGAGCACGGGCTCTAGGCGCGCGGGCTTCAGTAGTTGCAGCACTCAGGCACTAGGATGCACGGGCTTCAGTAGTTGTGGTGCGCGGGCTCAGTAGTTGTGGCTTGCGGGCTCTAGAGCGCAGGCTCGTAGTTGTGGTGTATGGGCTTAGTTGCTCCACGGCATCTGGGATCTTCCCAGACCAGGGATCGAACCCATGTCCCCTGCATTGGCAGGTGGATTCTTTTTTTTTTTTGCGGTACGCGGGCCTCTCACTGTTGTGGCCTCTCCCATTGTGGAGCACAGGCTCCAGACGTGCAGACTCAGCGGCCATGGCTCATGGGCCCAGCCGCTCTGCGGTAGGTGGGATCCTCTTGGACCAGGGCACGAACCCATGTCCCCTGCATCGGCAGGCGGACTCTCAACCACTGCACCACCAGGGAAGCCCGGCAGGTGGATTCTTAACCACTGCACCACCAGGTTAAGTCCCTCTTTCTTTCTTTCTTTTTTTGGCCATGCCGCATGGTTTGTGGGATCTTAGATCCCCAACCAGGGATTGAACCTGGGCCCTTGGCAGTGAGAACATGGCATCCCGACCACTGGACAGCCAGGGGATTCCCAATCATTAGTACTTTTACGGGCAGCTGGGCTGGATACAAACTCCACGTAGTTCAGAGGCCAGACCCATGGGGAAACTGGAGGGAGACCCTCCCTTGACTTATACGGACGAGCACGCACACTGAGGTGAGTCGCTAACGCAAGAGGCCAACGTTGGCTGCACATTCCTCAGGCCATAAACCGGTGACCCCGGGCTTACCGTCTTACGTGAAGGGGTACTTTTAAGAGCAGCAGTCTTCCCAGAAGGCCCCTGGGTGATTCTGAGGGTTTTGAGAACCACTGCTCTACGAAAAGTATTTGATTGCTTCTGGGAGAAAGGTGCTCCCCGAAATATTGAGCCAGGAGCTTTCGACTGGTAGCTCCACAGAAACCTATCTAAACTTGTGGGATTAACATTGACGAAGTGTAGGGGGTCGATGGAAAAGAAACTGGCGTTTGACAGAATTGTCCAAAATAGTTACGTGAACTCAAACAGACATATAGAAAAAGCGCAGCAGTACAGGCCACTGGGACCCCCCAGTGGTTGGGTCACTCTATTTTTTCCTAGTCCTTCTCCAAACTCTTAACTTCCCCATTGCAGAGTCTCATGGAGTTGACCTCTCACTTCAGGCGCATTTCCAGAAGTGTTTAGACGCTCTGCTCTGAAAGCCTCCTTCTCTAAAGGCAATATTTAATGATCCCTCTGATTCTTACCCTCTCTGACCAGACAAGGGGATCCACAGAAGCCCTAAGTACCTCCTGAGAGCATCTGACTCCCAAACTGCCGCTGCCATTGAGGGCATGAAGCCTCCATCTCCCCACCTAAAGGCATGCCTGTTGTGAAATCTAGGGTGTAGAGGGATGTTCAGAAAATAGCTTCTTGAACGAGGCTTCCTTCCTGTGGCCAATTTCATGTAGACATGTCACAATTGCAGGGGGAAAAAAAGAGAGGTTAAAAAAATACACTGGATTTGCTGAAAAAGTTATTTCTTGTAACAGCATCTCCCTTCCACTTAGGGAGGACATGAACAGGCAGATGCCCCTTGGTTTCCTTTATCTGTGAAGGTGAAGAAAACCTCCCTTCAGCAAGGGCTCTGGGCCTAGGCCAGCAGCCATCTGCCCAGCCATGGGGTGAAAATAACTTGCAGGGTCGATCAGACCAAACCCCAGCACACTCATGGCCTGTCCAGTGGGCTCTGTTTGAACACTTCGCATGACCTCAGAAAAATGTGACGGTTCAGCCTGCAGAACCTGGCGGAGATGTGGGTAGATCTTCCACTTGCATGCGGTTACTCCATTCCTGCCTACAGCCCTTAAAAGGTCTTTCAGTTCAGGTCACAAGTGGTAAACCTCTCTCCGTCTTCATCCGAAATGTCTTTGTGTCGCAGTTCCTCTTGAGGGATGGTTTAGCCTGGTTTAGATTCTAGCTTGACAGTTACTTTCGCTCATCTCTTTGAAGATATTATTCTATTGTGTTCCATTTTAATAAGCATGCTGGGATAACTGGGCATCCATATGGGAAAAAAAATGAAACTGGACCCCTACCTCACACCATATACAAAAAACTCAATTCTGTGTGAATTATAGGCCTGCATGTGAAGGCAATAATACAAAGTCTTTAGAATTAAGGTAGAAATCTCTCTTCACGAACTTGGAATAGGGAAACCTTCCTTAAGACAGAAACAAGTCATTAACCATAAAGGGAAAGATTAATAAATTCAACTCTACTATAATTTATCCCCAAAAAAATGCCATTAAAAAATACACAGATGAGGGCTTCCCTGGTGGCGTAGTGGTTGAGAGTCCGCCTGCTGACGCAGGGGACACAGGTTCGTGCCCCGGTCCGGGAGGATGCCACATGCCGCGGAGCGGCTGGGCCCGTGAGCCATGGCCGCTGAGCCTGCGCGTCCGGAGCCTGTGCTCCGCAACGGGAGAGGTCACGGCAGTGAGAGGCCGGCGTACCGCAAAAAAAAAAAAAAAAAAAAAATCCACAGATGAGAGAAGATATTTATAATACATGTACCAAACAACTGGTTCAGGATATATAAAGATCTCCTACAAAGCAACAAGGAAATGACAGACACCATAACTGGAAATCTGGAGGACACTTTTTACAAGAAATCCAGAGGCCAATAAACACACAAAAGCAGGCTCAACCTCGCTGGTAATCAGATAAATACAAATTAAAACCATAATGAGGCACAACTACGCACACCCTATGACCTATAATTCCACATCTAGTACACGCCCGATAGAAATGCAAATACCAGAATACGTGTGAAAAAATATATATACACATATATATGTGTCTGTGTGTATGTATGTGTATATATACATATGTATGTGTATATATAGTAATTCCCAAAGCATAAGGGAAAACATGTCCATCAGCATTAGAATGGATAAACTGTGGTATATTCATGCAAAGGAATAGTATACAGCAATGAAGACCAATCGCCTGGGGCTACACACGACACGGATGAATCTTTAATAGAGTGTTGAGTGAAAGGAGCCAGTCCCACCCCTCCCTCCAAAAAAATGCATATGATATGGTTCCACTGGTATCAATTTGGAAATAAATGAAAATGGAACATTTAGGGATGCATACACAGGCCAGGGGAGCAGAAGGCAAAGTAGGGATCAGATGACCACCGGGGCAGTGGCTGCTCCAGGGACGGAGGGCCTGATGGGAGGGGATACTTCCCAGGGACGCGTCAGCGACACATTTATATTTTATGCACTTTTCTGTGAAACATTAACACAATAATAAGGGAAAGTTAAGGGTACCTGCTAAAATAATAGGAATGCAATCTATATCTTCCAAACTAGCAGATTAGAAAACCTGCAGAGGGACTTCCCTGGTGGCACAGTGGTTAAAAATCCGCCTGCCAATGCAGGGGACACGGGTTCGAGCCCTGGTCCGGGAAGATCCCACATGCCGCGGAGCAACTAAGCCCGTACGCCACAACTACGGAGGCTACGCTCTAGAGCCCGCGAGCCACAACTACTGAAGACCGCACTCCGCAACAAGAGAAGCCACCACAATGAGAAGCCCGCGCACCGCAACGAAGAGTAGCCCCCGCTCGCCGCAACTAGAGAAAGCCTGCGTGCAGCAACAAAGACCCAACGCAGCCATAAATAAATAAATAAAATAAAGGTTAGCATGGATTCTTTAAAAAGAAAAAAAAGAAAACCTGGGGAGAGGAGTGCAGAGAGGGATATAAAAAGATTAACAAAACTTAAAGCAAAATGTTGGGGATAAGAATAACACCGAAAGGAGAGTAAACAGAAAGAGCAACCTAAATGCCAGTGGGAAGAGGTCAGCTGAGTGAACTAGAGGCGTCCACTCACTGGGCGGCTGCCCCCTCGATGCCCACCGCACACAACTGAGAGGAAAGGGAGGTTCCCACGCCGAGGCAGCATCACATTCTGTCTTTGTTTAAAATAAATACACGTTAATATGGCTACACACACGCATCCACAGGTTCTGAGGGACCATTCAGCAAAATGTTAAACAGTGGTTATCTCCGGGTGGTACAACTGTGGATCGTTTTTCATTTGTATCTCTAATATTTCTACAATTAAGTTGTGTCCCTTAGACTTTTTTAAGACTTTATATTTTAGAGCAGTTGTAGGTTCACAGCAAAATTGAGAGGAAGGTAGAGAGAGTTCCCATATACCCCCGTCCATGTCCCCACACACACACAGCCTCCCTGCACTGTCAACATCCCCACCAGAGTGGTCCATTCATCACATCTGATGAATCTACATTGACACGCCATCATCACCCGCAGTCAACAGTCTACACTGGGGCTCATTCTCGGTGTTGCACATTCTGTGGATCTGGACAAATCTATAAGGGTATGTATCCACCATCACAGTATCACACAGAGTATTTTCACCGCCCTAAAAATCCTCTGTGCTCCACCCATTCATCTCTCCCTGCCCCTAATCACTGGCATCCACTGATCTTTTTATTCTCTCCATAGTTCTGCCTTTTCCAGAATGTCACAGGGCTGGAATCATACAGCCTACAGCCTTTTCGGATTGGCTTCTTTCACACAGTAACATGCATTTAAGGCTCCTCCATGTCTTTTCACGGCTTCATAGCACATGTCTTTTTAGTGCTGAATAGTATTCCATTGTCTGGGCATGCCACAGCTTATTCACTCACCTATTTAAGATATCTCGATGCTTCCAAAGTTTGGCAAGATTGCTTTCTTAAGTAATGGGAGTTAAGTGGGTAACTAAGATGAAGCCATGGTATGGAGATCCTCAGAGCCATGGTATGGAGATCCTCAGAGCTGGGCCAAGTTGAGACGTCACACAGTGGGGAGCTACTGAAGATTCTTGAGCAGAGCCGCAATGGGACAAGAGCCGGGTTGGGGGAGGACCCATTCACTGCAGAATTGGGGTGTGGTGGGATCGGAGGCGAGAGCTCAGCCAGAAGGCGCTGAAACAGCCCCGAAGGAAGGTGGGGAGGGGAGTTTGAGGATGATGCAAAAAGGCCGGCGAGGGGAGGGGGAGTGAGGCCTTATAATCTTTTAGGACATTTTGTAGGAAAGAAATAATAGAGCACAGTGAGTTTCAGGTGGCTGGGTGGGTCCCAGGAGGAGGGAGTGGTCAGGAAGACGATGCTCAGCCTGGGAAACCAGGAGGGGAGGCTTTAAGTCAGTCGGGGTTAACCTCAAGTGCTCCCAGCGTGTGTTAAGACGATGCCCAGGGAAAGCCAGGCGCAGTTAGAGCATCTCTGGGGACGCAGAGAGGCCACTGGGTAAGAGCGCTGTCCAGAATGCATTGCACCCTCAGCTCTGACGCCTCCCTCTGGCCTTACCGCACAGTCCTACAAGGTGGGAATTACGATTCTCCCTATTCTGCAGATGGGGACAGTGACTCTCAGAGAGGTCAGGTGACTTGTCCTGGACCAGAAACAGTGCAGGATGTGACTACAATTTGAACTCGCATCTCCTGTGGGCAAATCCCACTTTGCTCTCCAATAAGCTGCTCCCACAGAGATGGTTCCATCCGTGGGGCTGAGGAGCAGAGAGAGGCGGGCAAAGGATCCCGTATGCGAGGAGAGGGTTGTGGGTGGCAGGCACAGACTGCACCTTCTGGGGATCTGGCCACCAGGCATGGCGGTGAGTGGACACAGGACGCAGCAGGTGGTCTCATAGAGGCGTGTGAGAACACAAACAGGCATCGGGTTCCCTGGTCCTGTGAGGAGGTGCTTCACACACACTGCTCTTTCCTTCCTCACCAGAGTCTGGCACTCAGGATTGCTATCCTTCCTCCCTCTTATAATGGAAGAGTCAGAGGTCCCAAGTGGCACACAAGTCCCAAGATGTAGTAAGGCAAGAGGTCGAGGGCACAGGCTTCAGGGTCAGTCGGACTAGCTTTGAGCCTGGCTCTGTAACTTCGCAGCCTCAGGTTCCCCATCTGTAAGATGGCAACAGCATTGACAACCTCACAGGCACCCGTTACGCGCTAAAGCGTGCTCGCTGTTACTATGACTACTGCTCTTATTACATCATCACAACTAGCACCTGCACAGAAATGATGGCTCATATTGATCAAGCATTTTCCAGATGTCAGATACTGTGTTACAAAGTTTTCATAACTCTGAGACCAGTTGTTTTTTTTTCTTTTGCGGTACGCAGGTCTCTCACTGTTGTGGCCTCTCCCGTTGCGGAGCACAGGCTCCGGACGCGCAGGCTCAGCGGCCATGGCTCACGGGCCCAGCCGCTCCGCGGCATGTAGGATCTTCCCGGACCAGGGCACGAACCCGTGTCCCCTGCATCGGCAGGTAGACTCTCAACCACTGTGCCACCAGGGAAGCCCTGAGACCAGTTTTTTTTTTAACTCCAGTTCAAGCGCCCTTTCCACGATATTATACCATTTCATTGGAAGAAACAGTCTGTGGAGAGGAAGAAACTGAAGATGCTCAAAAATAAGGCTCTGGTCCCTTGGCCACCGCAGCTCTTGTCCCCGCCGGCACTCTCCGCCGCGTCGCCCGGCAGCCGCAATATGTAGCAGGGTGGCGGGAAGTGGCAGCTTCACCGCTGCCACGATGCCCGAGAGGAAGCCTGGCTCCACCGAGGGGGCGGCGAAGGAGGAGCCCAAGAGGATATCGGCGAGGTTGTTAGCTAAACCGGCTCCTGCAAAAGTGGAAACGCAGCCCCAAAAGCCGGCAGGAAAGAATGAATCTTCAGACAAAAAAGTGCAAACACAAGGGAAAAGGCGAGCAAAGGAAAAACAGGCTGAAGCCGCTAACCAAGAGACTAAAGAAGATGTACCTGCAGAAAATGGAGAAACTGAAAACGAGGACAGCCCAGCCTTCGAAGAAGCAGGAGAGAAAGCAGCCAAGTCACATTAATATCACACACCTGGTCCTATCAGTGGTCCCTGTCTCTCTTCTTGCACAACCCACAGGAATATTTTTATCAACTGTTTTGTAAACGCCAGTTTTTTAGGAGCTCTAGGAACATTTTTTAAAAGGGGGGAATCCCCCCCATCCCATTTTTTTAAGTGTAAAAAAAAAATTTTTTTTTAAGTGGTGAAATCATTTGCTGGTTGTTCATTTTCTGGTACAACCAGAACATAGTAGGATATTGAATGTGGGAGGCTCTGATTGTCTTGGGTGTGAGCTTAACATTCCACAGATGGGGGTAGCCTTTCTATCCTATAATACAAAGCGTACTAAATGGTAGTTTGGAGTCAGCTGTGCATTTAATGTCTTGAACACGTTTTTGTTTTTAATTTTTGTTGGAGTGTAGTTGCTTTACGATATTGTGTTAGTCTGTACTGTACAGCAAGGCGAATCAGTTATACATATTCATACATCCCCTCTTTTTTGGATTTCCTTCTAATTTCGGTCACCACAGAGCACTGAGTAGAGTTCCCTGTGCTACACAGTAGGTTCTCATTAGTTATCTATTTTATACATAGTATCAATAGTGTGTATATGTCAATCCCAGTCTCCCAGTTCATCCCACCCACCCCGACCCCCAACACTTTAAATTACTTCTCTTCCCATGTTGTTTTTGGTAGAATTTTTCTGAAAGCAAACCACTCACTCCTTGATCTTGGCTCTCCTGGTCAGAATTTTGTGTGCTCTGTAAGTAACATCTTTGGTCGTGGTAGTACAGTTCTAGTAACTTTGTTAATGTGCTGTGAACGATGGACAATTTGAGTATGTACAGTATATGATATTAAATTGTGAATTAGTGGGACTTATGATGGAACGGCATATCAATATTTGAAGATATTGGTACTTGCTGTCCTGTTAAGGAAAATTTGCCTCCGAATTTTAAGCTGGAAAGTCACTGGAATAACTAACTGTTCAGAAAAGAATCACAACTGCATGATTTTTTAGATTTTTGGTATGTATGTTAAGAATTGTGTACAGGGACTTCCCTGGTGGCGCAGCGATTCAGAATCCGCCTGCCAATGCAGGCGACACGGGTTGAAGCCCTGGTCCGGGAAGATCCCACATGCCACGGAGCAACTAAGCCCATGCGCCACAACTACAGAGCCTACACTCTAGAGCCTGTGGGCCACAACTACTGAGCCCGTGCACCTGGAGCCTGTGCTCTGCAACAAAGAGAAGCCACAGCAATGAGAAGCCCACTCACCGCAACTAGAGAAAGCCCGCGCGCAGCAACGAAGACCCAACGCAGCCAAAAATAATTATTTAATTAATTAACTTAAAAAAAATAAGGTTCTGGCTGAGAGTGAAAGGCAGGAAGAAGGATTGAGTGTAACCAGGATGGCTCTCCTGGGAGTGGGGGGAGGGGGGAGGGCGCCGCATGGCTTGTGGGATCTTAGCTCCCCGACCAAAAATGGAACCCGTGCCCCCTGCAGTGGAAGCACGGAGTCCTAACCACTGGACCGCCAGGGAAGTCCCAGTGCTGGATTCTTGAATCCTGCATCTTTGCGGAGGGAGACTGCGGGCTGGGCAGTCTGAGAGACTGGCACGCCACAAAGTTTCCGCTTTCAGAGTAAAGGGGGCACTACTGCCATCCCACCGGAATGGGCTCGTCCCACCGGAAGTCATCCCCAATGAGCTCCGGCCTTCCTGAGACCCTGGGTTTGGGATCGTTTTGAACACGTCTTCCTTCCTCTGACACATCCGAAGCTTCTGATTGTTTTTGTGAGCCCTATGGCGTGGGGCCCAGCATGTCTCACCCATAGAAGGGTTTTGGGGTTTGTTTTTTTAATATACTTTTATTTATTTTTGGCTGTGTTGGGTTTTCGTTGCTGCGCGCGGGCTTTCTCTAGCTGTGGCGAGCGGGGGCTACTCTTCATTGTGGTGCGCGGGCTTCTCATTGCCGTGGCTTCTCTTGTTGCGGAGCACGGGCTCTAGGCGTGCGGGCTTCAGTAGTTGTGGCATGCAGGCTCAGTAGTTGTGGCTCGTGGGCTCTAGAGCGCAGGCTCAGTTGTTGTGGCGCACGGGCTTAGTTGCTCCACGGCATGTGGGATCTTCCCGGACCGGGGATCGAACCCGTGTCCCCTACATTGGCAGGCGGATTCTCAACCACTGCACCACCAGGGAAGTCCCCATAGAAGCATTTTGATAAATATTTGTGGAAGGAATGGAAGGCAAGGATAGGGAGAGTGAGAGAGCAGCCTAGATGGAAAATTGCTAAGGACCAAGACCTCCTTCGCAGAGAGCGTTTGTTATGCCAGCGTATAAATACGAGGGTTCCAAGATTATACAATTTTTTCCCTTGGGATTCAGACACACTGCCTACAGGAACAAGTGTGGCGTCGATGACCTGGGCACACAGGCCTCCTTCAGGTTGAAAAGCGGTGTCCTGTGCTACAAATGGCCTAAGATGTGGGGAACGGGCTGGGCTGCTTCCCCATCAGACAGCGACGCATAAGCACAGGCTCCGTCCAGCAGCTGTTCTTGACCGCTGGCTGTGGACCTCTCTCGACCAACGAAGAGTACTGGGGGTTGGCAGAATTTCTTTTCAGGGCAAATCTTTTTCAATGAAATGAGACCCACCCCCACCCCCAATCCTTCTATCACACTCTGAAATTAAGACGTGGGAACTCTTTGGAAGCCGCACGGAAAGGTGAGTGTTCAGCCTGTCGGACAAGGTCTAAACACAGCTCGCTCCACATGCAGAGCCCGGCATCCCACCCACCTCCCGGCCCCGCGGGTGACCTACACTGTGCTTGACCTTCACAAAACCACAGGCACATAAACAGTGTGAGAGAAGACACAGCCGTGGTGTCCGCTCCCAAGTGGAGAGTGGCTGAGAACCTCAGAGAGGGAAGTGGCCATGTCGCTGAAATAGAGCACGTTAGTCAGTAAGGCCCAGCCCAGCTTCCCTCCAACAGCTGCCTTTTGCTATGTTATTAGATCTGGAAACATGCAAGCAAAGAGTGCGATTGAGGGGTCAAAACAGTAATACTCAGAAGCAGACAAGCAGAGACCTGGAGAGACGGTGCTTCAAGAACAGGCTTGTACGGCGCACGCGGGTGTGTCCTACTACACCACTGTCGGTACCCAAAGAACAATGAACAGACACTCCCACGACCTCAAAACTGAAGAGGGTGAAGTGGGTTCGGGATCATTTTGAACACGTACATAGAAATCAACTGATTCCTAAAAGATCTGGAGTTAGGTATTCTATTTTTAAAAGCCCAAATTTGAAACACTAATGCAGATGATAGAATTAATCCTGTACTGGGGGATCTCAGTGATGATACGCTACAGTAGAGGCTGCCTGTCCCTGCACTTTGAAACCCTGCACTTTGCCATGTGGGATAAAGGAACAATAAAAATTCAAAACAAACACAGAGGTGTAGGGAGTGAGCACTCGGATGCTGGGGTGACACAAGGGCATCTATGTTACGAGGACTCTGGGGGCCAAAAGCAGAGCATGGGGGGTAATGGGAAAGGTGCTGGGATTCTGGGGAGGGGTTTGGGAAGTTTCAAATATCTAAACCCTGAAGTGCTGTGGTCACAAGGAGGCTGAAAGCAGCAGGGCAGGGACTCGGGCAACGTCAGTGTTAACACAGCAGGCTCGAGACTGGGGTCCCCAGAAGGGCCGCCTTCCAAGGTCAGCCCTTGGCTGGCGTCTGGGAAGGTGGATTTGGGGAGGGTCCCCCCTCCCAGGACTGATGAGCGGCTCCCTGTGCCTAGGCCGTGTGTACAGACGGGGGGGGGGGGTGCCGGACTCCTGCTGTCCTCCTGCGAGTCTGGGGTTTGGGGGCGCGTCAGGCAGAGGGTGCTTGTGTGACTAGTCCCCCCAGTAAAGACCCTGGGCGCTGAAGCTCTAACACGTCCCTGATGGACGACACTGCACACGTGCTGTCACAGCTCGCGGCTGGGGGAATTTAGCGTGTCCTGTGCGACCCCACTACAGAGGATGCTGGAGCCTGGTTCCCCCGGACTTCACCCCCCAACCTGTTCCCTTCACAGTGGCAAAACCAGCCCTGGAACCCAGTCGGGTGTCCTAGGGGAGGACGGTAAAGAAGGAGACAGCATTCTTAAGCACACAGCCACACGAAGGCTGATACGAGGCCAAACGCAGATGAATGACAGCTAGGAAGACCTGAAGTGGGTCACGAGTTATCACAGGAATGGTTAAAACCAGATAAATAAATAAAACAAGCCATGATATGCTTTTAAATGGGACTTCCAAAATTACTGTGTTCTGAACGTAAGCTAGATTGATTACCAAATCAAAATAAAAATGAGGATGTGGTATATCAGTGTGGTAAATCCGTACATCCCGAAAAGATATACTGAAGCCCTAACCACTGGCACCTGTGAATGTGGCCTTATTTAGAAGTAGGGTGTTTGCAGATGTGATCAGATGAAGATGAGGTAGACTGGATTGGGGGGCCCTGATGCAATGACTGGTACCCTAAGAAAAAGAGGGAAGCCTGGACACAGACACGGGGAGAGGGCCATGGGACGATGGAGCCAGAGGTTGGAGCCACGCCTCCGCGAATGAAGGAAAGCCCAGGATTTCGGGAGCCGCCAGAAGAAGAGAGAAAGGGAAGGAAGGAGGCTTCCCTAGAGCCTCCAGAGGGACCAGGGCCCCGCCCTTACCGTCAGACTTCCGGCCCCAGAACTGTGAGAGATACACTTCTGCTGTTTTAAGCTACCCAGTTTTCACTGCCGCCCAGAAGCTCATACACCGACCTGGCTAAGGAGGGTGAGTATGTGGAACGCATCCTGTATCGCCCAATGTAAGAGCCACAGCTTAACCCGCACGACACGTATTTCATACACACATCAAACTTTTTCACTCCGTGTGGCAGAGAATCAGTCAACTTCAGTAAACTGATTCACAGTTTTTAAATCAATCAATCAATCAGCCGCCTCTGCCCTGGAGAAGCAGCCTCTGACACTCAGCTTCCCAGTCAAAGGCAGGTGACTCAAATCAAATCCAAACAGGTGGTGAAAGGACACCCTCCCCTGACAGGTGGGTTTGTCTCGGTTACTGGAGTCCGGGGAAGGGGAATCTAGGAGCTTTGAAAGGGGCTGCCCCAGTGTGGGAAAAATGCTTTTAAATTCTATGTGCTCAAATTGAAAGAAACAAGTCTTCACCCTCAAAGCATTTGTCCAGGGCCATTAAAAGTTCAAAGACAGGGCTTCCCTGGTGGCGCAGTGGTTGAGAGTCCGCCTGCCGATGCGGGCGACACGGGTTCGTGCCCCGGTCCGGGAAGATCCCACATGCCGCGGAGCGGCTGGGCCCGTGAGCCATGGCCGCTGAGCCTGCGCATCTGGAGCCTGTGCTCCGCAAAGGGAGAGGCCACAACAGTGAGAGGCCCGGGTACCGCAAAAAAAATAAAAAAATAAAATAAAAAAATAAAAGTTCAAAGACAGACTTTGGAATCTTAATACCATAGGGCGGATTTTAAGTCACATCCATGCCAGGAGCACCAAAAGGCCCACAACAGGATCCCTGGCCTGGGGCCAGCTAGGCGCGGACAGGTGGGTGGGGGACCACAAGCCGGCAAGGGACCAATGCCGAAGAGGTCAGAGCATAAGAAACACCTTACGCGGGCTTCCCTGGTGGCGCAGTGGTTGAGAATCTGCCTGCCGATGCAGGGGATACGGGTTCGAGCCCTGGTCTGGGAAGATCCCGCATGCCGCGGAGCCACTAAGCCCGTACGCCACAGCTACTGAGCCTGCGCGTCTGGAGCCTGTGCTCTGCAACAAGAGAGGCCGCGACAGTGAGAGGCCCGCGCACCGCGATGAAGAGTAGCCCCCGCTCGCCGCAACTAGAGAAAGTCCTCGCACGGAAACGAGGACCCAACACAGCCAAAAATAAATAAATAAATAAATTTATATATATATAAAAAGAAATACCTTACGCGGCGTCCAAAGCCCCTCACAACACACTTAAGAGACTCCGGCACCTTCCAGAAGGAACCTTTGAGCTTAGAGTCTCTAATCCCCACATTCGAAGGCTTAGGAAATTCTGTACCCGAGGAAGAAGCCACTCCCCCAGGGTTACACGGAGGGAGGGACGGGCTGGGCCAGCTTGGGGGCTCCCGGCTTCCCGTGTCCTCGTCCCCCTCCATCCACACGCGGCCCAGCGGCCCAGGGATCCACGCAGAGCGCTCTGTGCGCTTCCGTACTCCGCCTAGTCGACAGGTGAGAAAACAGAACTGGAAGAGGCAAAGCTGCGTTCCCAGGAGCCCCCGCCTCCCCTCCAGCAAGCGGTGAGGTTGGGACGGAGCCCAGCTCAGCCCGCATTCCCCTGCACAGCCCCACCCCCTGGCCCTGGGGAGAAGGATTTGATGCAGCGGATGGCAGGGGAGTGGTGGAGAGAAAGCTTCGAGAAGGGTCTTCCTTGAGCTTTGGAGGCTGGGGAGTCTGTGGCCGGGCTGAAGGGGTGGAGGGCATCCCCTTGGGTGGGAAGAGGGGAAGGAAATGAAAGGCTTCTCATGAAGCAGGCCCAGAAGCAAACCCCCTCCAACCCACTGCCGCAGCAGAGCAAGTGTGGGAGCCGCAGCGGCGTTCAACCCGGGGGGCTCCCCACTAACTGTTACCCTGGGGAAGAATTTACAACCTTGAGGCCGAAAGGGGACACCCGTGTGAGGTGCAGGGTCTCCCCGGTAACTCTGGATATCCAGGTGTAACCTTTACCTGGCCCCCTGCAGCCCTGTCTCCAGGACCCCGTGAGGATTCGGGGAGGCTCACTGAACTCCAAAGACCTACAGTAGAGGCTGCCTGTCCCTGCACTTTGAAACCCAGCCCGTGCCCTCTCCTCGGGGACCCTGTGGAGACGGAACAGGGAACAGAGTCCCCGGCTCTGCCCCGGCCAGCAAGTGCACGTGGGAGGTCACCCCCACCCCATGCCCCCTCTGCCCACAGGGGGATGGGCTCCTGGTCTCTGGGTTCCACGCTACAAGGGGGCTGGAGGTGAATGTACCTGCCCAGGCGGGGGGACTTCCAGAAATGGAGTCTGACAGAGGACGTCTCGGGGACAATGGCAAGAGAGTCTTTTCCCTGGGACTCAGGACTGTCTCTTGCCTCCAGCTCGTCGGTGAAAGCAGTGGCCCTGAGCTCACAGCGGCAGGGAGCCTTTGGCTTTGACTTCCCACGAGTTCGATTGTCCCGTGGTCACCCCGAGTTTTGGAGGTGGCTGTGTGGCCCTCTGCAGGCGGGGGTGGGAGGGTGCAGAAAGACTCCACTGAAAGGCGTCCCAAACCCCTGACCCCCAGCCACCCCTCTGGTGGGGACTCCTCACTGGGACCCTCTCATCTGGCCAATGTGGTGAGCGCCCCCTGCACCAGACGTGGTCCCGGTTGAGCGCTCTGTGTCTGCAGAGAGAAGGGCAGGCCGAGCTGAGGGGACCCACACCACCGACCTCCAAAGGGAAGCAGAGGGACCGTCCCGGACGTGGGGAGAGCAGTGAGGTGTCCTGCGTGGGGAAGGAAGGAGAGGGCTTGGAGGCGCCAGAGGTCCTGAGAGGGACCTCCAAAGGGAAGGGGGACACAGTCAACGTCTGGTGCATAGTGCGAGGGGGTTTACACACACGGCCCCTTTGACCCCCCAGCGACCCTGTGCCGTAGATCTTATCACCCAAGTTAACAGAGGGGGGCGGTCCGAGGGGCTGGTGCCTCGCCCGATGACAATAGCAACCAGCTCAGGCCGGGAAGCCGTGGACCCCGGCCTTCCCCTGCACCCCCAGCCCTCTGAGAGCCAACACTCACGGCCAGATGGGCCACACCCATGTCCCCATCCAGGCCGGGACAGGCGCTGGCACGCAGAGCCCCGCTCCCAGCTGCCGCGCCAGCCGCAGGCCAGGAACCACAGCCCCATGGCCAGGCTTCCAGCTGCGTTGGGCAGCAGCAGCCCTGGGAACGAGGGCCGATGGGGAACTGAAAGAGCACAGCCTGACCCAGCTGGAGTGTGGAGCCCAGTTCCCAGGGACCCAGCGAGGACAAGGTCAAGACCACACTGGTGTTTGTTTTGTTCTTCGTTCATTTCTGGAGCGCCATCTGGCTTCCCGTACTGGTGCACCCACCTGCCCGTCCCCGGGGCCCCCGCAGAGCCTGGCCAACAGCATACACAGCAGGCCTGTCCTCATCAACCGACTCCCTGGAGATGGGGCGGGCGGCACCGAGGTAGAGACTGAGCCCCAGAGGGCACGTCTCCAGGAGAGGGCAGAGGGTGGGCAGGGACGCGCGGGGACAGGTCCAGCGACTTCCTCCTCCCTCCCTACCAAGCCTCGCAGGCACGCCGAATGCTGGGCGCCGGGGCCCCCTCGGGAAACCCTGACGCTGCTCCCACCTGTGCAGCCCAGACGACTCGCCCGGCTTCACCTGCCCTGGCTGCCCTGGGCCCTGCGCCTCAGGTGTTTGCCGAATCACATCTTACCCCTCTCTCCTGGGACACTCACCAATGCTCACTCCTCACTTCGTGTGCAAGGAACCCTCCACCCCTCGGTCTCACCGGTACACTCAGCACGGCACCAACTGCTTTCTAATGTTCTCAGCTCCTTTCTGGATCCAATCCAGCTGGGACGCTCCTTACTGCACAGAATGGGGGGGAAATGGGTCTTGTTGGTCAAAAACGGGGGCAATGCTTGAGCCCCAGAGCAGCCGATGTCTCTCGAGCTGCCTCTCGCACCCGACGTTGGGTTTCATCTGTTTTCACCTCTATCCTCTAGGGAGTCACCCCAGCTCCCTGCCTGGGAACACAGCTCAGTGGCCTCTGAGTGTCAAGGGGCAGGAAAGACTGCTGCCACCCTCTGGGAGGGGACCCCAGGCCATGTAAGAAACTGAACACCCACATCCAGCCCGTGATTCACGAGTTGTCACCTGGGTGGGTCACCCCTGTGGCTCTCGGAGGCTGAGCTGTGAGGCTGGGGGGCTAAGGCCTCACTGCCAGGGAGGGGAGAGGAGAGGAGAGGGAGGGGAGGAGAGGGAGGGAGGGGGAGGGGAGAGGGAGAGGAGGGGGAGGGGAGAGGGAGAGGAGGGGGAGGGGAGGGGGAGGGGAGAGGGAGAGGAGGGGGAGGGGAGAGGGAGAGGAGGGGGAGAGGAGGGGGAGGGGAGGGGGAGGGGAGGGGGAGGGGAGGGGAGAACTGAACTGCAGGTCTCCAGAGTCCCTGGCGCTGAGACGGATGACTCGCACTCAACACAAGCGCCGTGGCAGTTTCCTGAGATGAGGCGTCCGAGGACCCGGAAGCACTTCCGCTTCTACAAGTCAAGAGCGTTCTCCGTAGATGGGTGAGACGGGGTGGACCCACACCAGCCCAGGACGGCCCCTGGAAGCCTAAGGTCATCAACCTTTTTTATAATTTGCCTCCTTCTCCAAAAGATAAAAATTTTCAAATTCCCTTATTCAACGTTTTACTTCATGACGAATTCTCAGAACGGCATTCACTCCCACTTCTCAAAGTAGCCTGGACTCCAGAGTCGAACACAGAATCATTTTTGACTTTGTCACTATTTTATTCTGAGGTCTGGATAGAAGCTCAACTGATCTCAAAAGCCAGGAACCTATTTTTACAAATGACTTTTAGGGTGTAAGTCTCCTACTGTTACCGTCAGCCAGCAGCCTTTCAGCCTGCTTTTAACAGTGACCTTTTAAATCAACTTTAATGCTGAGCGTTTCACCGGCATTTGATTCTGCCGACAATTCCGAGGCGGCGGTTACGATCCCCGCGTGACCGAAGAGCCAGCTGAGGCTCAGTGACCGTGCCTTCCAAACCCTCTGCAGCAGGACTGCTGTCGCCACCCCCCACCCCCAGGACTGAGCTCACATCGTTGGCCCTTTCCAGACCACTCCGCCCACTGACGTTTCTAAAGCCCGGGTTTTGACAGCAAAGTGCTATTTTGTAGTGGCTTCAAAGCCCTCCAGCCGCAGAGCAGTGGCTCTCTACTCTTTGCGACCCACTTCTTACGTTCAATTCTTGCACTGCTCACTGGAAAACATGAAAAGACTCAAAACTACAGTCAACAAGATTGCAATGATGCAGCCAGGTTCCCAGAGCACAGCAGGTCCCTGGGGGCCACGAGTGACCCTGAGCTGTCCCATTCCTCCGTGGCTCACCCACGGCCACGCGCCGCCTTGACTGTGCTCTCCTGTATGCCGCGCGTCCTCAGGCGAGGCACGGTTGTTGGCTTCAAGAGATACCTTTGAAACTTCCCAAAGGCTTCCTATGCTTATGGCTTCCCTGGAACAGGGGTTAATTGCTGCCCCTCTCTGTGTGCAGTCAGAGGACAAGTGACCTTCAGCCCAGTCCATCAGGGTTCCAGACCCACAGGGGGGCACTCCTTTCCAACTCCACGTTTGGTGAGGCCACGTTGCAGCTTGAGACCGGCCTTGGTGGGAGCGCTTCCATGGTAGTGGGCCAGCACTAAGGAATCAGGGCTCTCCCCCAGGCCAGCTGGTTGCTAAATCTACCAGCACCCACCAGAGGAAGGAGCTAGCCCTGGGCTTATTGTCCCGTGAGGGGTTGAATTAGGAGCTCCAAGACCCCCTTCTGGCTTCAGAACCAACGTTCTCCAACACAGCACAAGGGGACTCAGACCGGAGCTGCCAACGGGTTTCCTTTGAGAACTGCCCTCCTCCTTCTCCAGGCGGCGGGCGTCAGCACCTGCACGCCTGCAGGAGCTCAGGCTGCTTAGTGTCTGCGGGGCTGTCTGACAGGCCCCCGAGACAGAGGGCCTCGGCCTGCCATGACTCTCCTAGCTGAGTACTTGCTTTCTGTTCGTTATTCGTAAAGGACAACCCACCTTCCAGAAGGGCTGGGGGGATGCCAGCAAGGAGTTTCCACCCCCAGAATCCCCAACCCCATCCTGATACCCCAACCAGCAGCACGTGCCACTGCAGAGAAGGATCTGGAACGTGGACCTCAGGGTGGCTGGGGAGACCAGGTAGCCCTCCCCAGGAGGCCTCCTGGGGTGGCCTTTGTCCCCTTGTCCCCCTAATTCTGCTCCTCCAGGGTCTGCCAGTCTCAAAGACGCAGATCAAGCGCAGACCGCGGCTTGCTAGCCGAGCTTGGGAAACCAGAAGGCTGCTGCACTGATCGTTACTGAAGATTCCGCGTGTCGGGGGACCGGAAGGCGCCTGTCAGCGTTACCTGTGCAGTCTCTCCCTCTAGATGGATCTGCACGGGAAGCTGGGTCATAAACAGGCAGTGTCTCGGCCGGCGCAGGGCCAGACAGCAGGGGCTGCATGAAGCAGACGCTCCGCAGCCCCAGCTAAGAGGTCTGGGTCCCCCATCCTGCACTGGACGGGCGTCCGCAGCCAGTGGCCCAGAACGTTGTGGGGCAGAGCTGATACCCACTGCCCTGGGCACCTCCTGGAGGGGTCGGGCCTCTGGGACTCTCCCTTCCCCAGATGCGGGCCAAGTCCCTCCCTCTGCCCTGGAAACCCGTCTTCCTTCAGCTACGCCGACACCCTCGTGGGGCCACCCAGTCCATGTAGGGGTGGAAACCACGCCTGACTCTTGGCCTACGTATCTCTGCTCCGGTCTGGTCCACCAGACGGACGTGCTGTCCAGGTCAAGCCTCTGTCCCTGCAGGCTGTGGACAGACGGCCGCCAGCCTCTGCTTGCTGGGCTGCGGGTGCAGGGGCTTGAAGGACTGGGCAAGCCCAGGGAACTCTTGCGACAGCACCTGGCGCAGACCGATCACGCGCAACAAAGGTTAATGACCCCCACGTGCGGGATCCCGGGCTTCACTCCCCTACACCTTGCCAGTTTTCAGGAACTCCTTCGTGGACCAGAAGAGTCCCCGATCTCTATTCTAGGAAGTGTGCTTAGAGGTGCGGGAGGTTGTCCCCCCGACCCCAAACGCCCAGAGAAAAGCCACCGTGTTGCCTCTTTCAGAGCTTTCAACGTGAAAGTGCTTTATAACACTGAGTTGAAATCTGCCTCCCCGGACCTTCCCCCCAGGGTCCCACACCAGTCTAATTCCCAACTCCTCCCTGGCAGGACGGCCTCTGCAAGGCTTAGGCTTCCCCACAGGGCTGCCCCTTGAGGTCAACACCTCCATCCTCTTCACCTCATGCACACAGCTCCTCACTCCCCACTGGCTTGGGCTCCGGCTGCACCTCTTGGAGGCATCTCCTGGTAATCGTGGGAGTCTACCATCAGGCGAGAATCGGGGCACCACCCCATCCCCGTCCCCAGAGGCGCCCAACATTAAGAGCTGGCGTGCATCCTTGCAGAGGATGAGGCACTCATCCTTAGACCATGAGGCACTGTGCTAGGAATGACAGAACAGCACAACAGGAGAAGCGTGAGGTACTGATGACCATATAGTAGCCACACCAGCCTGGAGCTGCTCCCTCTGGAGTTTTCTTTTTTAATATGTGGACGGGAAATGATCTGTCTGGTGAAAGACCTGTTTTTCTCTCTCATTTCTTTCCCTATTCTTCCTTCATTCCCCCTTTCCTTCTCTCCCTTCTTTCCTCTTTCCCTTTTCCCTTCCCTCCCTCCACTCCTCTCACTTTCCCTCCATCCTCTTTTGCACTCGAACTTAATTCTAACTGATACTCAGCCTGACGCTGTTTCCATTTCAACCAGCAAAGCAGATCAAGTAGGAGATAAATTGAGCGGAGTGGCCCCGCCACCTGCTCTGCAGGAAAACAACATCCATCAGAAGAGACGGCTTTTTCCAGACAGGCCATGTGCTGAGGAGGAACACAGACCAGCACCGTGGGGCGGAGATGCTGCACAGGCGGGTCCGGCAGCACCCTGGCTCGGCCCAGGACCACGGGCTTTGCACCAGCTTCCCTGGGCACTTGCTCTGCGGGCTGAGCACAGAGGGTGTCACTCACTCACCCACCCGGCTCATGGGCTGGCGTGACAGGGGCTCAACCTACCAGGCACAGAGCTGGGGCCGCCCACGATTTAAAGAGAGCATGTGGTTGGGGGAGGGGGAAGGAGGGGGGGTGAGCTGAGACCCCTGGTCTAGAACCCATGTGTTAGCCACCACCACCCTCCCTCAGTTCCTTCTCAGACCTCAGGCCCTTCACTAAACCTCTGTGCCAGAATCTTCCACCTGCCCCCCCAGCCTGTCCTCCCTGCCCCGGCAAGGCTGGCCCATGTGGCTCCACTGGCTCGGGGGTGGGGATGGGGGGGAGGGCTGGCTAATGGGGAGCCCCGTGGGAGACTGGAGGGAGGGAGGAGGGCACTGTCGGGCATCTACCCGCTGGCCACCCTCCCGCCCCCCTGCCCACCACTGGCTGTGTCCCTTCATCAGAGACCCCTGCTCCTCTCAGGGAGACAGAAGCCACACGACTCTCTCCTTCTGGTTCTAGAAACTTCTTCCTTCCCTCGCCCCTTCTGGACTGGGGTGGAGACAGCTCCTCTGCGACCAGCCTGGGGGCCCCAACTCTCCCTTGAGGTTCTGCTCACAGCCACACAAAGGGCCCCTGCACTACCCTAATCTGAGGGGGCCCTCTGCGTGGGGCGGGTAACCTCATCATTTGTAAACGTGGGTGGTCACGCCTATTTCCAGGGTTGCAGAGAGAGTTCAGTTGATGGTGCAAATAAAAAAGCTGCGTCATCTCTCACAGGCCCTGCAGACTCGGCCAGACCGAAGTCCAGCTGGGTCAGCAGTAGGTCGTGGCTGCCAAATGCAAGGGTCAGCAACTGGTACTCAGACCTGGGGTCCAAAAGAAAGGAGGTGGGAGGCCTGCTGGCCCCTGTGGTCAGGCCACGGGGAGGGCTGTGTTCACTGCGGGCCTGGCACCTGCAGACCAGGCTGTGATGAGAGCGGGGCTGGCGCGGGGTCGGAGGCCAGGGCAGCGGGGGAGCTGGAAGGGCCATGGCTGGTACCTGGAGACGGGAAGCTGCGCGGGACCCGAGCGCTTCTTCACCAGTTCTGTGACCCGCTGGGTGGACAAGCATTAGAGCTCATGGCTCCTGCCAGCAGGAGTGGGTAGGTGGAAGCTGCAAGGAGGTGGATTTGGTTCAAAAGGAGGAAGAAATTTCCAGCGATTCGAGCTTTCTAAAATAGAATGCCTCCCACAGGGAACAAGGTCCCTGCACAGGGATATTCGCCGCACTGCTGTTGGGGGAAGGTAGAGGCAGATTAAGGGACCATCAATAGAACTGTCACATCATGGGACAAATGAGCCACATTCAGAGAGGAGGGGTCTGTAGGTCCTGCTGTGGGACAAGCTCTGTCATAGATGGTTCAGTGACAAAAGCGACTTCCAGAAATGCAGGGGTAGCTGAGGATGAAAGTAAATAATGATAGTAACAGGGTCTGGCTTTGAATGAAATAGGAATCCACGAATGCACATTGATATCAGTGGATAAACGTGGACAGACCTCCATCATGAACCAACCCCCCAAACACAGCATTCCCTTAGAAGAACCCAGCATTATTTCTGTGATTTTCCAGCCAAAATGCGCAACTTGCTATGAGGAAACATCAGACAAACCCAAATTGAGAGGCATTTGACAAAAGACTATTTTGGAATATTCAAACACGTCGAGGCTGCAAATGCCAAGGAAAGACCCCAGAACTGATCCAGACTGGCGACGGGCCATCGTGTGATCCTGGATGGGGTCGCGCCCCAAGAGCAAGAGGCTGGAGCCGTGGGTCCCATCTGTTGGGAAACCTGAATGGGGTCTCTGGGTGAAGGGTGCACAGGAATGCTTTGAAATACTCCTACGTTTCTGTAAGTTCAAAAAAGTTTCAAAGTAAAGAGTAACAATAAATGTAAAGGAGGAAAAACAAGCAAAACATAAAGTGATGGCGGTGACTGCCATGCCTCCCGCCCGATGCAATGTCACAGGAAGGCCATGGCGCCCTCTGAGCCCTTCCTGCCGAAAAGTGAACTCGAGTCGGGTCCAGCCCAGGGGAAAGAGGGACACACAGAGACCCACCATCCACGTCAGCATGTGAGACATTCTCCAGCACAACGACCCAGTTTCTTCCACAAACAAAGGGCCAGAGAGAGAAAAGAGAATTAAAGGACACTTACAGCAGTCTTTCTTGGATCCTAATTCAAGCAAACCAACTTCAGGAAGACGTTCACGAGAAAAAATCAGAGCAACGTGGACCCTGCTTAGATACTGGACAATACAAGGGAATTACTTACTGTTAACTTGTCTGCATGGGACCATGCTATGCCTATGATGCTTTTTTTAAAAAAGTCCTCATCTTTAAGAGAACTTCGACACATCTGTGGACAAAACAAGATGATGTCTGGAATCTGCTCAAAAACACCTGAGCAAACGTGCATCGACAGATGAATGGATAAACAAAATGCGGGACGCACATACAGTGCAGTATTATTCAGCCTTCTAAGGGAATGAAGTGCTGACGCCTGCTACAACTTCAGTGAACCTTGCAAACATTATGCTACGTGAAAGAAGTCAGACACAGAAGGCCAAGGATTTTTACTCCACTTATATGAGGCACCTACATAGTCAAATTCATAGACACAGAAAGTGGAATAGAGGTTCCCAGAGCCAGGGGAGGGAGAAGGAGGAGTTAGCGCTTAATGGGGACAGAGTTTCAGTTTGGGAAGATGAAAAATTTCTGGAGACGATGATGGTGATGATTGCAGAACAATATGAATGTGCCTAATGACCCTGAACTGAGCCCTTAAATGGTTAAAAATGGTAAGTTTTATGTTATGTGTATTCTACCACAATAAGAAAAAAAATACGGGGGGGGGGTGGTGAGGGGGGCGCGGTGAGCCACAGGCTGATACTCGTTGAAACTGGATGATGAGAATCTAGTGATTCCTTTTACGATTCACTCTACTTTTATGCAAGCTTGAAATGTTTCCACAGTGAAACACTTTCTTAAAACCTTACAAATAAAACAGCAGTCCAAACACCCAGGGCTGGGCTTCCCTGGTGGCGCAGTGGTTGAGAGTCCACCTGCCGATGCAGGGGACACGGGTTCATGCCCCAGTCCGGGAAGATCCCACATGCCGCGGAGCGGCTGGGCCCGTGAGCCATGGCCGCTGAGCCTGCGCGTCCGGAGCCTGTGCTCCGCAACGGGAGAGGCCACAACAGTGAGAGGCCCGCGTACCGCAAAAAAAAAAAAACAAAAAACACCCAGGGCTGACAAGGACAGCTATGAAAACCACAGCAGCATGGAAAATGCTCGTGAGATTATGTTCGGTCAAAAGCTGGCTCTCCAATTATGTCTACACTATGTTTAAATCACATGCAAAAATATGAATTGAGGAAAAAAGTCTGGAAGGACACATACCAGAATTACAGTAGCTGTAGTGTTTGGATGGTGGGATCGTAGGTAAATTTTGTTTTCTTTTTCTGAACTTTCTCTAATAGAGTTACTTATATAGGTTTTGGAAATAAATTACATACACCCCAGGGCAGGCAGTCACAAGCTACAAGAAGGGTGCCGGTTGATAAGGTAGCAATCCTCGTGGAGCGTTCTGGGACTTCTTGGGAGAGGCAGGCTGAGGCATGACCCGAGGATTTAGGGAAGAGCCACCAGCCCAAGGCATGGGGTTGGTGGCTTCTGCCCCTGCCTCTCTGACCCTGGGGTGTGAGGGGGGCTTCCCCAGGGCCGGCCCCTTCCTGGTGTGCAATGGGCGCAGGACAGTGGCGGCCCGGGCCTGACCCCAAGGCGCCGCCTGCACAGGAGGGCCCACTCGAGCCGGGCTGCGGGTGCTTCCTGTGCAAACGCCCGGCGGCTGTGGTGTCCAGGGCTGTGGTCGCCCGGCCCCAATCTGGGCCCTGTTGCTCAACCCGCCGTGCTTTTCCTGTTCCCCTTTCCCGACGGCACAGCCTGGGCGGCAGGGGCCAGGGGCTCTGCGGGTTCACCGCATGGCGGACCCCCCCGGGGCTGTTTCCACGTCTCTGATTGTTTTTTCCCTCCCTGGGTTGCTAAACAGCTTATGAAGAAACCCCTTTCTTTTGCTTTTTTATTCTGGGGCAGGAATCCAGCACCGTCTGTTTGCCGAGAGGCTGTGCCATCCAGCCAAAGTGGCAGGACAGGCCCCGGGGTCCCCCAAGGCCCAGGTGGGGCAGCTCCCCTCCTCCCGCCCCCTGAGAAATGGCGCCCAAACCTGTCCAGAGGTCGCACGATAATAATAACAGCTAACATGTACCGAGGCGGCGGGAGCTGGCCCCCTCCGTCCTCCCGACAGCCCTCCCAAGTGGGCCCGCCGTGACACCAGTGTTTTGAGGAGGAAGCTGCAGCATCGCAGGGAGGTGACACAGTCAATCCAGGTCAGGCGGGGGAGGGGGGGTCAACCAGAACCAGGACTCAGCCGCTCACCCTCAAGGGTCCCCCTGCACTGTCCCAGATGCCCAAGTGCCCCCAAGGCCACACGAAGGCTACAGTACAGGAGGTCTCGGGGTTCCTTTGGAAAAGTGAAGGCTCACCCTGAGGTCACCCCTTTTGGAAGGAAATTTCAAGGGGCGGAGAAAAATGCCCACAGGGAAAAATACCTGTGTCGAGGAGAGCATCACTTCTGGGGGAGGGAGGGGCCAACTGAGAAGAGGTCCCAGGTAATGTTTTGTTTCTTATACCACGTGACAGGTCCATGGGGTTCACTGCGGTATCTTGCGTAGAGGTTTCTATGTCTGAAATATTTCATAACAATTTTAAAGCAAAAAACAAACCAACCAACCCAATTGCACAGGCTTTTTCTCTAACACTGAGTCAACACTCTGAAGAATATTAGGCAAGTGGCTGACGATCTCTGCAGCAGACACTGGACTCCAGGATTTATCCCAAGATACATCCTCAGGATTGAAGCCTCCAGCAGACAAAACAGGAGTGGAACGAGGCCCTCCCTGACCGTGGAATCGTGGCTTTGATGACGGCCAGACAGCACCCTCCGGCTCCGAGGGAGGCCCCCTAACCCTGCAACAGGTCTTCCCTCCCCTCCCTTTCAAGAACCCCGTGGGAGACTACCAACCGCGCTGACACAGCAAGCCGGCCTCCGGGGAACCTGCCGTATTTTTCAAGCCCAAGGAAAGAAATCTGGCTGCTCAGACAACTGAAACAAACATTGGCTTTTCTGATTCTGAGACCCACAGGGATCTTTATTACATAAACATCTGAAGGATCTGTTCTGTGCAAATGGACAAAAGTGCATAATTCACTTACAACATAAATAGCTCAGCGTTCCACTGCTCCAGCCCCTGGCTATATATATTTTTTTCCAGTTGTTATTATTTCGTTTTTTCCAGAATGGAAATTAGACTTTATAAAATTACATTTCAAGTAGTCCATGTATGGACCATATTTCTCAGCTTTTTACCAAACTACATGAAAAGCTGTAGTAGTCTAATATGTGAACCTGTGATAAAATGTTTATTAGAACGAATTTAATGAATATTGGCATCAATATTTTTTTAACATCTTTACTGGAGTATAATTGCTTTACAATGGTGTGTTAGCTTCTGCTGTATGATAAAGTCAATCAGCTATACATACATCCCCGTATCTCCTCCCTCTTGCATCTCCCTCCCACCCCCCCCATCCCACCCCTCTAGGTGGTCACAAAGCACCGAGCTGATCTCCCCATGCAATGCAGCTGCTTCCCACCAGCTAGCTATTTAACATTTGGTAGTGTATATATGTCCATGCCACTCTCTCACTTCGTGCCAGCTTACCCTTCCCCCTCCCCGTGTCCTCAACTCCATTCTATGTCTGTGTCTTTATTCCTGTCCTGCCCCTAGGTTCTTCAGAACCATTTTTATTTTAGATTCCATATATATGTGTTAGCACACGGTATTTGTTTTTCTCTTCCTGACTTGCTTCACTCTGTATGACAGGCTCTAGGTCCATCCACCTCACTACAAATAACTCAATTTCATTTCTTTTTATGGCTAATATTCCATTGTATATATGTGCCACATCTTCTTTATGCATTCATCTGTCGATGGACACTTAGGTTGCTTCCATGTCCTGGCTATTGTAAGCAGCGCTGCGATGAACACTGTGGTACATGACTCTTTCTGAATTATGGTTTTCTCAGGGTATATGCCCAGTAGTAGGATTGCTGTGTCGTATGGTAGTTCTATTTTTAGATCCTCCATACTGTTCTCCATAGTAGCTGTAACAATTTACATTCCCACCAACAGTGCAAGAGGGTTCCCTTTTCTCCACACCCTCTCCAGCATTTATTGTTTGTAGATTTTTTGATGATGGCCATTGTGACTGGTGTGAGGTGATACCTCATTGTAGTTTTGATTTGCATTTCTCTAATGATTAGTGATGTTGAGCATCCTTTCAGGTGTTTGTTGGCAATCTGTATATCTTCTTTGGAGAAATGTCTATTTAGGTCTTCTGCCCATTTTTGGATTGGGTTGTTTGTTTTTTTGATATTGAGCTGCATGAGCTGCTTATATATTTTGGAGACTAATCCTTTGTCCGTTGATTCATTTGCAAATATTTTCTCCCATTCTGAGTGTTGTCTTTTCGTCTCGTTTATGGTTTCCTTTGCTGTGCAAAAGCTTTTAAGTTTCAGTAGGTCCCATTTGTTTATTTTTATTTTTATTTCCATTGCTCTAGGACGTGGGTCAAAAAGGATCTTGCTGTGATTTATGTCATAGAGTGTTCTACCTGCATTTTCCTCTAAGAGTTTTATAGTGTCTGGCCTCACATTTAGGTCTTTAATCCATTTTGAGTTCCTTTTTTTTTTTTTTTGCCTTTTTAAATTTATTTATTTATTTATTTTTGGCTGTGTTGGGTCTTCTTTTCTGTGCGAGGGCTTTCTCTAGTTGTGGCAAGCAGGGGCCACTCTTCATCGCAGTGCGTGGGCCTCTCACTATTGCGGCCTCTCGCTGCAGAGCACAGGCTCCAGACACGCAGGCTCAGTAACTGTGGCTCACGCGCCCAGTTGCTCCACGGCATGTGGGATCTTCCCGGACCAGGGCGCGAACCCGCGTCCCCTGCATTAGCAGGCAGACTCCCAACCACTGTGCCACCAGGGAAGCCCCTTGAGTTTCTTTTTGTGCATGGTATTAGGGAGTGTTCTAATTTCATTCTTTTACATGTAGCTGTCCAGTTTTCCCAGCACCACTTATTGAAGCCGCTGTCTTTTCTCCATTGTATATTCTTGCCTCTTTTGTCAAAGATAAGGTGACCATATGTGCATGGGTTTATCTCTGGGCTTTCTATCCTGTTCCATTGATCTATATTTCTGTTTTTGTGCCAGTACCATACTGTCTTGATTACTGTAACTTGGTAGTATAGTCTGAAGTCAGGGAGCCTGATTCCTCCAGCTCCGTTTTTCTTTCTCAAGATTGCTTTGGCTATTCAGAATCTTTTGTGTTTCCATACAAATTGTGAAATTTTTTATTCCAGTTCTGTGAAAAAGGCCATTGATAGTTTGACAGGGATTGTACTGAATCTGTAGATTGCTTTGGGTAGTATAGTCATTTTCACAGTGTTGATTCTTCCAATCCAAGAACATGGTATATCTCTCCATCTGTTGGTATCATCTTTCATTTCTTTCATCAGTATCTTATAGTTTTCTGCATACAGGTCTTTTGTCTCCTTAGGTACGTTTATTCCTAGGTATTTTATTCTTTTTGCTGCAGTGGTAAATGGGAGTGTTTCCTTAATTTCTCTTTCAGATTTTTCACCATTAGTGTATAGGAATGCAAGAGATTTCTGTGCATTAATTTTGTATCCTGCTACTTTACCATATTCATTGATTACCTCTAGTAGTTTTCTGGTAGCATCTTTAGGATTCTCTATGTATAGTATCATGTCATCTGCAAACAGTGACAGTTTTACTTCTTCTTTTCCGATTTGGATTCCTTTATTTCTTTTTCTTCTCTGACTGCTTGGCGAAAACTTCCAAAACTATGGTGATAATAGTGGTGCGAGTGGGCAACCTTGTCTTGTTCCTGATCTTAGTGAAAATGGTTTCAGTTTTTCACCATTGAGAATGATGTTAGCTGCGGGTTTGTCATATATGGCCTTTACTATGTTGAGGTAAGTTCCCTCTATGCTTACTTTCTAGAGGGTTTTTACCACAAATGGGTGTTGAATTTTGTCGAAAGCTTTTTCTGCATCTATTGAGATGATCATATGGTTTTTCTGCTTCAATTTATTAATATGGTTTATCACACTGATTGATTTGCATATACTGAAGAATCCTTGCATTCTTGGGATATATATGATTATTTCAAAAACTCGTGGAGGGTTCTGTGGCCAGTGACCAAGGCTCAGTCACCATGAGCAGAAGTCTGGCAATGAAAGGCTCTGTGTGGAGTAAACATGGGAAAGCCTGGAGCGGGGCCAGGACACAGGTCCCCAAGGCCCTGCATCCCAGCATCTGGCCACCGGCTCCCTTTTGTGTCGATGGTGTGCAGGTGGCACTGGATTCTGAGGTTCTGCTTTTTGGGATTGCTTCAAGTTGAAAACACTTTTAAGGGAATAACTCGGAGCTACTGAGGATTCGGTTCCAGTCCACGCAAGAAAAAGTGAGTCATGAATCTTTTGGTTTCTCAGTGCACGCAGAAGTTACCTTTACACTCTACTGAGCCTATTAAGTGTGCCGTAGTATTATGTCGAAAAAATGTGCAAAACCAAAAAAATAATTACAACAGTAACATCTGAGATCACAGAGCACAAACAATAATGAAAAAGTTTAAAATATTGCGAGAATTATCAAAACGTGACACATGGACATAAAGTGAGCAAATGCTGTTGGAAAATGGCACTAATAGACCTGCCCAACACCGGGGTGCCACAAACCTTCAATTTGTAAAAAAAATGCACCACCTACGAAGCCCAGTAAAGCAAAGCACAATAAAGCCAGGTGTGCGTGCACAGGGGAGCGGGCAAGTGTTTATACCTCTAAGCTCACCTCTCTGAACCTCAGCTGTTCATCTATGATTCGGGAGGGGGTGGAGACCAGATCCACAGTTAAAACGTCTCCTCTGATCTCAGATGCCCAGGGTGGGCTTCCAAGAACTTTTTAGCATTATTTTCAAATCCATTTCAGCCTGAGATTCTTGGTACCTAGAAGACCCATGAAAGAGATCCACTGAGCCCGTGTGCTCAACCACATGCTTGTACGTATCTGCACGCTTGTACGTATTTCTGGGGAGAGGATTCTTAGCTTTTGTTGGATTCTCAAAGAGGGTGGTGAGTCCAAAAGTCTTTGAACCTGTCTGTTGGGCCCTTTCTGTTATGAATGACCAAAAAAAAAATAAACCCCAACTTAAAGTGGCTGGAGTAGATAAAGGAGAAAACTGGAATTTATTGGCTCGGGCAAGCAAAAGGTCCAGGGGACGCTTGGCTTATGTAAAGCTGAATCCAGAAAGCCCAAGTCTCTCTCCATCTCTGGCTCCACCTTCCTCTTTTGGCTTCATCACTCTCAGGTGGACTCACTATAACCAGGTCCCCCCGTGGGTCCAGACTCACACTCTCACCGTTCCAGATGCAGCAGAAGTCCTGGCATCCCGCGGGTCCAGTGTGGGTCACGTGCACATTCATGAGCAAAGCCCTCCGGCAGGGGACCAGGATGCTCATCCAGGACGTGGGTGCTCAGTCTCTCCAGCCCATCTCCCCTGCAGCCCCAGAACAGTGGTTCTGCCACTCATGAGGATCCCAAGCTGGTGTTTTCCAGGGGACATCTGGGAGGTCTGAGGAAGTGGTAGCCCTAATGGCTGGGAAAGTCCTCTGGGGCAGCCTTGTGACTTGCTTTGCAGGTGACCCCAGCAGGTTCCTGATCAAAGGGAAAACCCCACGAGTCCCTCTCCAGCCTGGCACAGCTACAGCGTGTACAGAAACGCTTGGGAAGCACCAGAAGCCAACGTGGCCACTGGCCAAGAAGCCCCAGACATGGAAATGCTGCCTAAACCCCCTGCTGGTCACACCGCTGGACACACGTGGTCACCTCCAGCTTGTGCCCTCTGCTATGTGGACCCTGATTGTCTCAGTACCCAACAGAGAAACTAAACCAAAGCCATCCCTAACCCAGCCAGCCTCTGAGCTTGCGTCCTGCCTGACAGCTGTGCCAGGAGCCTCGGGCCATCATGGTTGAAGGTGGAATGCCCAGGCACTGCAGTGGGACAGACCAGGGCTTAGCTCCTGACTCTACCAAGTAATACACAACACAGACGTCAGCGTGATTATTTACTGAGTATCTAATACGTGCCAGTGTTACAGCAGGGAACAACGCAGACACAGGTGTTCTGGAGCTTCTGAAGGTGAAGAAGGAGGTGGTGATGGTGATAATAGTGATCATGAGGATGGTGGAGACCACAGATCCTCGGGAGAAGGCGCTGTAGTTCCTACTTCCCGCCCCTCCATGTCTAGCACCGTGCCTTGCACGTAGTAGGTACTCAAGAAATGGGTGTTGTTGATGGACTTATCCTCCAAGTCGCTCTAGGCAGAGAAGCCCTCCAAGGGGGGCTCAAGCTGGCCTCCATGCAAATCTCCTTAAAGTGGTGTGTCTTACCTTTAAAACGGACTTGAGTCTCTTTCTACTCTGCAGTATATCTACGTTTCTTCTACTTGTAACAACAAGAAACTTTTTCCAAAACTTCGAGTGAAAATGATGCCCCTAGAAAACATACCCTGTTTACTCCTGCGGCTTTTGAGACGCGCGCGCGCGCACACACACACACACACACACACACACACACACATCGGAGGTCCACAGAGCCCAGAGCCAGAAGCATGAACCCAAACTGTTAAGCGTCTGGGAAAATGCGTCTCTCCTGGCGGCGCTGAGCCAGAGCAAGAAGGGCAGCTGGGCACTGCTCCGCCCTCCAGATGGGACCTACCAGAAGAAGGCTGAGCCTGGACTCGGCCACTCTGTGCTGAGAGCCAAAGGCTCTGAAAAGGCCTCTGGAAACTTTGTTTTCCCCTTAAAACCTGGTGTTTCCATCACGGGGGCCGTATCACCACTGGACGGCCTCTGGATGACACGTGGGTTCTGGGACTCACGGCATTTAGGGAGCTGCTACTCGGGGTGGCCAGAGTCTCAGAACTTGCTCGGGAACCCTCGCAACTCCCCAGCAACAGCACTTCCAACCAGGAAACAGGCAGGAAGAGGGCAGGACACTCCCCACGGCTGCTGGCCGACCAGAACCTGATCAGAGCCCGGCTCCCCGCTCGCACCACCCCACTGCCTCGCCGCCCTGAGTTTCTATTTTGCCATTTCTGAAGTGAGTCTCCTACACCATCTCTCAGATGGTTTTCAGTTCTGTCACATAACATCCATCCTCCAAAGCGTGGAGGTGGACAACAGCTGAAGGGCGATTTGATGATGACACGCTCGTCACCTGATCCCCGAGGATGGGGGGGTCCTCTCCTTCCCGCGGCAGGACGCTAGCACTGACGTGAAAATGAACCAAGGGGGGGGACAGTCAATCTCGGTCCCTCCCCTGCGCGTGTCAGGAGGCAGGTCCGAGAAGCCTGCAAAAGCCAGTGCATCTTCCTTGGGGGGCAATTTTACTTGGAATTTGTGGCAATCATTATTTCTATATTAAAACAAACACAGCAGTGTCATGGAGTAAAACACAAAATTTCCATGGATTTTCACAATCAAATACAAGACTTTTTTGTTGTTGTTGTTGTTGTTGTTGTTTTTTGTTTTTTGTTTTTTTTGCGGTACGTGGGCCTCTCGCTGTTGTGGCCTCTCCCGTTGCGGCCTCTCCCGTTGCGGAGCACAGGCTCCGGACGCACAGGCTCAGCGGCCATGGCTCACGGGCCCAGCCGCTCCGCAGCATGTGGGATCTTCCCGGACCGGGGCACGAACCCATGTCCCCTGCATCGGCAGGCGGACTCTCACCCACTGCGCCACCAGGGAAGCCCAAATACAAGACTTTTGAAGGCACGTCGTGTACGCGGCAGGACAATTCAGATCACTGCCCCACAGTCCAGATTGCACAAACTCTCCCGCCAACTATTCAGTAGACAAGCTTGACAAGGGAAAAAAAAAAAATTGGGGGCGGGGGGCTTCCCTGGTGGCGCAGTGGTTGAGAGTCCGCCTGCCAATGCGGGGGACACGGGTTCGTGCCCCGGTCCGGGAGGATCCCACATGCCACGGAGCGGCTGGGCCCGTGAGCCATGGCCGCTGAGCCTGCGCGTCCGGAGCCTGTGCTCCACAACAGGAGAGGCCACAACAGTGAGAGGCCTGCGTACCACAAATAAAAAAAAAAGAAAAAAAAATTTTTTTTTTAGTGCAGAGCCTGCCTCTGGGGGCTCCAGGACAAGCACGGAGGCTGGATGCCACCTCGTGTTCATTTGGGACATGACAGCCAGCTTGTGAGGATGTCAGATGCAAAGGCCTGCTGGCAGAAGGGGTTCCTACGTCCCTGCGGGAACCTCGCATTTCCCGGCCTCCCCACCCCTCCCCCGACAGCCTGTCTCAGCACCTGGGCCCCGCTTTGTTAACAGGCTCCTCTGCGTGAGGTGGAGCCTCCCCGGCCTGGCCTCAACAGCACCCACGGGCTGGTTAACCCCAGCTTTGCTGCCCCGCAGATCATGGCCCAGCAGCCCTGGGTTAGGCAGAGAGGTCTCTGTTTTCAACTGGTTGTCCAGGCAACTTGGGAATGAAGGCAGTGGTTTGAACCTGCACTTGAATCACCTGGGGCCGATTTTAGACCCTGCAGACGCACCTAGGACAAGGCCCACGCCTCAGTGCCTTCACACAGTCACCCAGGCGATCCCAAAGCGCAGCCTGAGCTGAGAACCACCGGGATGAAGACTTGCATCACATGAATTTCCTGAAAAGATTTCAGCATCCAGGGACTTCCCTGGCGGTCCAGGGGTTAAGACTCACGTTTCCAATGCAGGGGGTGCAAGGTTCAATCCCTGGTGGGGGAACTAACATCCCACATGCTGTGTGGCACGGCCAAAAAATAACTTAATTAATCTTTTAAAAGATATCCGCATCCCTGGGAAGGACGTCGGCAGTGAACCTCACTCCTCAGTTACATGGTCAGCACTGTCAGCCGTCCTGGGACCAAGGGGTTCAGGGATGTGTAGGCCGCCTGCATGGACTCGTCCTGTGCTTGGGGATTACACCCTGCTTTTGCAAGGACTTTGTCAGGACACCCTAAATATCCTGTTTTCAGCTTTTTTCAATAAAACACATAAATGCCACAGTTAGAGCTATTTTCTGCCGCAGTAATTGGTGGAATTAATCGGGTAAATGACGACACCAGGAATGCGGGGCTTTAGCGCTAAAATTGGGATGGACGATCCTGGGAAAACTAAGATAGGCTTGTCACCGTCAACCTCAGACCTGCCTCAGACTAGCAATAACGGGAGCCTCCCCGTGCATTTCTGAGAGTGGCAGTGGGAGCGTCCATCAGATTCTCGAAGGGTCTGTAATCCCCAAGGATGACAAGCCTGCCTTCCGTGCTTATCCACAATGCAACCCTGCTGGTGCGCTGGCCTGAATCTGACAATAGCACAGCTAAGTTTTATGGAAGGAATGAGACCCCAAGAAACGTCCAACCCAAGACCAGGTGCTGCCCACAGGGCAGGTCTAGGAAGGGAAGGCTCGGGAGGTCACGGGTCAGCTGGGGAGCAGTGGACATCTGAGTTTAGCTGGTTTTGTTGTTGACTTTGGTTTGGTTGGGGAGTTGGGGAAAAATCACTGTTACAGGGCAAAAGATGAGGAAATCGCTTGAAAAGACCCTTAGAGGTTGACCCTTTCCTAGGGTTTGGACATGTTTGTTTATTTAATAAACATTTACTGAGCACCTATTTTGTACCAGGAGTTGTACAGATGCTCAAGCGAAAACAGCAACACATCAGGCACTGAGTGGTCTCTGGTGCAGCCCAACTGGAATTCAAATCCAAGCTCTGACCTTACCGGCTGTGTGCCTTTAAACAAGTCACTTAACCTCTCTGTGCCCCATCCCGTAATCTGTAAAATGGGAGAATAACCTCATGTCTGTAACGAGGAAATAAAGCACGTAGGGCAGTAAGCCAGAGCTGGGACCCAGGCAGTCTGAGCTGGTGATGGTACACTTAACCCCTCGCCAGCCTACTTCACAGATAAAGCCCTTATGTACTTTAACCCAGGGGGCAGCAATGCCAGAAGCAGCTGGCTCTCAGGCCTTGTGAGCCTGCATCACATCCTTGTAAATTACGTTTTGCTTTCAGGGTCTGTACCAAGTCAAACCAAAGCATCTCCCTGGTAGTGAAATGAAGTTTCCAGCCTGCAGAGCTGAAGTCTGCAGCGGGATCTCCCCATGGGCCAGAGGATTCTTCAGGAGGACAGAGAAAGGGCAGCTGGAGGAGAGGACATCACTGCGACTGCCTGGTTTTGATGGGTTTGGCCAAAGCTGCCCTGCAAGTGCCCAGCCTGTGGGTGAAGCACCGCTACAAGCAGAGACGCATGCCGGGGAGGGTGTGTGAACAAACGTGCCACCCATACCTCAGCTTCTGCACCCCAACCCTAGAGAGCTCAGGAGAAAGCCCCACTCACTGTGCTGGTACTTTTTTCTGGATGTCCCACCCTACAAACGGGATGGCTGAGGACTCAGCTCTCCCTCTACTGTGCAGAATTGAGAATGCGGCCCAATGAACTACCAAGTCTAACTCTCCAAGACGCAGGTCCAATTGTGCATTTGAGATGCTTGCAAGCTGAAGACAACCCTTTAGAAGGCACGTGAGCCCCTACTCTGGGGTCAGAACTTCTGCTCAGGGGTGATAAAGGAGTTAGCCAAACTCCAAATGAGCAAAGGACCTGAATAGACATCTTCCCAAAGAAGATACACAAGATGCCAGCAGGTACGTGAAAAGATGCTCAACGTTACTAGTCATTAGGGAAATCCAAATTAAAACCACAGTGAAATACAACCTCGCCCCTGTTAGAACGGCCATCATTAAAGTCAAGAGATAACAAATGCCAGTGAGGATGTGGAAAAAAGGGAACCCTTGTGCATTGTGGGTGGGAAGGTAGATTGGTGAAGCCACTATGGCAAGCAGTACGGAGGATCCTGAAAAAGTCAGAAATAGAACTGCCATGTGATCCAGGAATTCCACTTCTGGGAAGAAATGAAAGAAATGAAATGAAATGAAAACTCTAACTCAAAAACTCTAACTCAAAAGACACCTGCACCCTTATGTTCACAGCAGCCAAGATATGAAAATAACCTAAGTGTGCATCAATGGATGAACAGATATAGAAGTTGTGGTGCATGTATGTACACAATGGAATACTACTCAGCCACATAAAATGAAGAAATCCCACCATCTGCAACATGACTGGACCCTGAAGGCATTATGCTAAGTGAAATAAGTTGGACAGAGAAAGACACTGTATGTTCTCACTTACATGTGGAATCTAAAAACAAAAGGAAACAAAAAACAAACAAAAAAATCCAAACTCATAGAAGGAGATGAGACTTGTGGTTAACGGCAGTGGGGGTGCGTGTGGGGAGGGGGGATTGGAGGAAGGTGGTCAAAAGGTGCAAACGTCCAGTTGTGAGATAAAGTTCCAGGGATGTGATGTACAACGTGACAACTCTAGCTAACACTGCTCCACGAAATACTAAGGAAATAGGAAATACTAGGAAATACTAAGAGTTCTCATCACAATAGGAACTTTTTTTCCTTTTTTCTTCTTTCTTTTCTTTTTACTGTATCTATATGAGAGGATGAGTGTTGTCTAGACCTACTGCGGTAATCATTTTACAGCATATGCAAGTCAAACCGGCAGGCTGACTGCCTTAAACTTACAGAGTGATGTACGTCAATTATCTATCAATCAAGCTAGGGGTGGAGGTAAAGAATGTAGAGTTAAAAGAAGAATCAAAAAATAATTTTAAAATGTAACTTCATTCCGAATATTGAAACCGCCAAGCACTTGGAGAGAAAGTGGGTCAAGTCAGTACCTAACACGTCTGAAAGCTGTGGGAATAGGACTGGTCACTCATCACACTCAGGGAAAAACTAAAGTTCTGACATGAAATTTGACACAATAAGGTAATACTGGCATCAACTTCTGAAGCCTTTCAAAGCACAGAGAAGACTTACAAGAACTCAAGAGTTTCTCTAAGAGTCACTGTCAAAAGGCAGAGCTATCTACAGATTTTCCCCTTCAAATACCAATACCAAGGATAAATTAAAAATAAGCGTTCAGGGGCTTCCCTGGTGGCGCAGTGGTTGAGAGTCTGCCTGCCGATGCAGGGGACACGGGTTCGTGCCCCGGTCCAGGAAGATCCCACATGCTGCGGAGCGGCTGGGCCCGTGAGTCATGGCCGCTGAGCCTGCGCGTCCGGGGCCTGTGCTCCGCAACGGGAGAGGCCACAACGGTGAGAGGCCCACGTACCACAAAAAAATAATAATAATAAATAAATAAATAAAATTTTAAAAATAAGCGTTCAGGACTTCCCTGGTGACACAGTGGTTAAGAACTCGCTTGCCAATTCAGGGGACACAGGTTCGATACCTGGTAGGGGAAGATCCCACATGCCGCGGAGCAACTAAGCCCATGAGCCACAACTACTGAAGCCTGTGCACCTAGAGCCTGTGCTCCACAACAAGAGAAGCCACTGCAATGAGAAGCTCGCACGCAGCAACGAAGACCAGCCCCCGCTCGCTACAAGTAGGGAAAGCGCACACGCAGCAACGATGACCCAACGCAGCCAAAAATAAATAAATAAATAAATTTATTTAAAAAGAAAAGGATTCCTAAGACTTAAAAAAAATAATAAGAGTTCAACTTATTCAACTTCTTTTCACAAAAAAATGAGCCCTGTCTCCCATGGTGACACTCCCTTTTAGAGAGCACACTGGGACACCTTGGGCTTCTCACAGGCCCAAGTGACGGCCTGTGAGCCACACGGGAGGCCATGCAGAGACTCCTCAACATGCCAGCCTTGCTGCGTGCTGCTCCACACCTGTGCCAGGCCTTCTCCAAGAAATACGCTTAGGCTGATCCTGCATGTGTGGAACAACTGAAAGCTGGGCTCAGCTACTGCTACGACAGCAACTGCCACGGCAGGGGTAAAGCAGCAGGCTGGGTGACACTCACAGGAAGTGAAAAGAAGTGGACAGCAAGCAGACGGGAGGCAGACAGGAAGCAGACAGGGAGCAGACAGGGAGCAGGGGCAGACAGGAAGCAGACAGGAAGCAGGGGCAGACAGCAAGCAGACAGCAAGCAGGGGCAGACAGCAAGCAGGGACAGACAGCAAGCAGACAGGAAGCAGGGGCAGATAGGAAGCAGACAAGAAGCGGGGCAGATAGGAAGCAGACAGGAAGCAGGGGCAGACAGGAAGCAGACAGGAAGCAGGGGCAGACAGGAAGCAGATAGGAAGCAGGGGCAGATAGGAAGCAGACAAGAAGCAGGGGCAGATAGGAAGCAGACAAGAAGCAGAGGCAGACAGGAAGCAGACAAGAAGCAGAGGCAGACAGGAAGCAGACAAGAAGCAGGGGCAGACAGGAAGCAGACAGGAAGCAGGCAGGAAACAGGGGCAGACAGGAAGCAGACAAGCAGCAGGGGCAGACAGGAAGCAGGGGCAGACAGGAAGCAGACAGGAAGCAGGGGCAGACAGGAGGCAGGGGTAGACAGGAAGCAGGCAGGAAACAGGGGCAGACAGGAAGCAGACAAGCAGCAGGGGCAGACAGGAAGCAGGGGCAGACAGGAAGCAGACAGGAAGCAGACAGGAAGCAGGGGCAGACAGGAAGCAGGGGCAGACAGGAAGCAGGGGCAGACAGGAAGAGCTCCTTTCTCCTCCAGCCTTCCAGCTCCCTGAGGGCCCCCAGCAGCAGAGGCTATGCCAGCTGGCCAAGCCCAAATGCAGTTTGCAGCATCCTGGCCCCAGCATCCATCAGCCAGTATGGAAGGGTAGGTTTGAAGCCAAGACAGTAACTTACCGGGCACTGTCCATCTCTTAGGCTACTCTGTGACCACGCACGTTTAAGAACCTCCATACAACATCAGACGACTCTACGACCCCACCAAACAAGATGCAAACGGCCTTCATACAAAGGAAGATGTTCTCACCCTCAGCCCAAAATGAGTCCCAAGAGCCATTGCAAGCATCCCTGGGCCATGTGACTTGCTCCTTCAATTCAGTCACAGTCTCATCTGAATATTGTTACCTAGGGACTAAAACGTAAAATTAACCTCCAACAAACGTGTAGAAAACAATACGGAGAAGAAAAGCAGAAAAGAAAAACTAGTTAATACGCACACAGGGACACGCAACAAGCAAGGAAGAAAATACGCCTGGATGCTGCCGTCCTGACTTCGGAAACAGTCATGAAGCCATAATTAACATTCTTAACTTCCTTCTTCTGCTCCCATTCTGCTTCCTTTGCCCCTCTCCAGGGCTCAGCTGGTTGAGGTTCTTCACCTATTGGAGTGACCTTCATTCACATAGGTCATGAATAGGGTCTGAATGCTTGGTGGTCCTGTCTCTTTGTTGTTACTGTGAACTACTGTTTTACGTTGACTTTGACTGTTGGACTTGGAAGATCTAAGTAAGAGGCACCCAGGAGAGTCCCCTGGGTTCCAGCCATAGCTTTCCTCAGCCCCATTATGTAACACAAACCCCATTTCCCATTTATACTCAGGATCACACGTCCCACAGAGTGAGTAACCCTCTTCTCTTTCTGTTGGTCAGCGGCATGAGAAGCCCATCCAGTCTTGGCGAACTCAATCTCCAGCTCATGGGAGCCCACTGTGGCGTCTCCTGGTGGAAGCGTTCATTCATTCCCTAAGGAATCAGACCTCCAAACCAACAGAGAGTGTTCACAAATGGGAAACAAAGACCCTGTCGATGTGTTATTAGGTGTAACTGTGAAAGGAGACACTCCCCTTTCCACCTCGGATCCCTGGCCCACGTATAGTCTAAGAGAAAGAGAGAACCACACACTGGTCCCTGATTAAAAGCATCATTTCGTATGAAAGGAAAGAAAGTTAGCATTCTCCTTGACGAGGATGGAAAATGCCCTTGGGTCTCACGACATGCAGACAGTTAAAGCATTGCTACCTACTTCCTGGCTCTTCCCACTTCTAGGTATATTCCCAAAGAATCGAGAGCTGAGACTCAAACAAATTTGGTACGCCCATGTTCGTACCAGCATTACTCACAACAGCCGAAGAAAACAACCCAAATGTCCCTCACAGGACAAAGGGATACAGAGAATGAGGTGTATACGTACAATGGAAAATTATTTGACCTTAAAAAAGAAAGGAGGAAACTCTGACATATGCTACAACATGAACAAACCTTGAGGTCATTATGTTGAGTGAAATAAGTCATACACACAAGGCCACACACAGTATGATTCCAGTTACATGAGGTTCATAGCGTCTGCAAATTCATACAGAGAGTAGAAGAGCAGTTACCAGGGGCTGGGGGAGGGGAGAATGGGGAGCTACGGTTTAACAGGTACGGAATTTTCAGTTTGGGATGATGGAAGTTCTGGAGATGGAGAGCGATGATGGCTGTACAATGCAAAGGTACCTAATGCCGCTGGCCTACACGCTTAAAAATGGTTAAAACGGTGAATTTCATGCTACATATATTCTCCCACAATACAAAATTGATATAAAAAAGGCATATACTGCATCCTGTAAGATAGAATCCCATTCCCTGAGAGCGTTATCGCCCAAGTGCCCACCACTGAGTGTTCAGAAGTCCGCTGCCTCTAGGTGAGGGGTAGCGGGACCAGTGAGCCCGCTGATGCACGAAGGAAGTCCACCGGTGCCGTGCTGGGGCTTCTCAATGGTCTCCGCCATTGGCAGGTTAGGTACACGACATCCGTGGCCGGCAGGTCAGCCTCGGGGAAAGGAAGTCTAGGTTATGGGGCCTGCACGGCCTCCATCCCTGCCACCAGGGCGGCTTAGTTCACGGACCCACTGAACACACACACACTGACCTGCTGGGGGGAGAGCCGGCCAACAACCCCCACTCTTGTTGGCTGCTTCTATCCCTGAGCGTTGCTCGCGCTTGCCTGTTTCCTTGTGTGTCTCAGGACCCAGACATTGAAATATGTTGGACAGACGTTAATCCATTGTCGAAGCTGAAGTTCGCTTTCCTGAACTTCTAGAAGGAGGTGTGGTTCAGGATAACGTTTCTAATTTCACAAGGTTGTTTTCATTTGGGGTTGAAAAATATGGCAACTGGCCTTCTGAGATCTGGGGCCTGTCTTCAGTTCCTCCACACATATCTGGGGTTCACCTTTCCTTCAGCCCTGCCATCCCTGCCCTGGTCAGTCTGATCCCACTCTCAGCAATTTCTCTGCAGTGTGGGTCCCTGTCTCAGAGGTCAGCCCAGGAGGGTCAGTGTCACGACTGAGAGTACTCCTGCCCCCTGGACCTTACTGAGGGCCCCCAGCATTCGCCCGTTGTTGGACCAGACAACCCTCCCAGCTTCATCAGCTGGTCCCACCACACCTCCTCCCTGGCAAAATCCTTGGCTACCCCGGGGTCTCAGCTCTCAGGTCCATCAGCTGTCCCTGCTTCCCTCTGCTTCCCCTGGCACCAAAGCGGATACTGTGCAGGGCTTGTGGCCGTGCTTGATCTGCCCCCACCCATCTGTACTTCGGGGGATCACGGGGGTCGGTTCATAGTAATATCTCCTCACCTCACTTTTTGGTATCATCAACAGGGTTTCTGGTTTTGCTCTCTAGTTACCACTTCTATGCGGGGTTTCACAGAAATTCAAAAAGTACGCCACCACAGCCTTCACCTCCCCAGAATGCGCCCCCGCAAAGTGGTCATGGTCACTTTTATTGTCGTAGGCAACCAGTGTTTGGGTGGATTTGCCCTCATGGTTTCCAATCCCTTTGCTCCCCCTTCTTTCTTATAGCTCACTCCTTCCAAGTTTTCTCCTTCCTGGATTATGTCCTTCAGCGCTTCTGCCAGCAAAGGCCTGTTGGTAATCAATACTCCTCATGTTCGCCTGTGAATATCTTTATTTTTTCCCTCGCTCTTGCTTAATAGTTGAGCTGACTTTATCATTCTAGTTGAAACTATGGTTCCACTGCCTTCTGGCATCTAGGGTTGCGTTTGATACGTCTGCTGTTACTTGTTCCTTTGTACATAATGATTTTTAAGCTCTACAGGGTAGAAAGCTGCCAGCCGGTAACAAGGTGAGCGCTGACTGACAGGCAAAAATAAGAAGAGTAGAAAAGGATGAAACACACTTTAAACGGCAAGGAGCTCTCCACGCGTCAGGTGAGAGCCAGCAGCCCAGCAGGGCCTTGCAACGCTCCCAGGTAGAGTCCAAGCCTGGGCTGGTCAGGGACCCCCCCACTCTGAAGAATCTCCACTCCTGGGGGGGACAGGGACCCTCTGGCCTCCGGGGAGCTAAGCTGGTGGTTGTCCCGTCAGCCTTCTTGGTGTTTCTCCAAGTCCTGCCCCAACTTCATGTTACACAAGGAACCACAACAGTCTCCCCAGATACCCTGGGAGGGGCAGGGTGAGTGCCCTGTCTGCGGCTACATGAGCACACCCCCCAAGAGAGCTCAGCCTGCCCTCTCTCCTGGGCCCCCATGCTCTCCACACCCTTCCCCTCCTCCCTCACATGGTCTCAGCCCCACGGGTCATCTTTCAGGTCCTCGAACCGAGAGAGCTCCGTCCTCAGGGCCTTCGTCCGCGGTCCTTCGAGCATGACTGTCTCCACCCGTGCCCCCTCGTCCCTGCCTCTGCTCAAGGGTGGGCGAGAGTCATCAAGTCTCAGCTCAAGGGCTACCTCCTCGGGGACGTCTCCCACCACCGACCTCGAATTTTTCCCACCCCCAGCTGAAACCCCCCCTCCATCACCACCCTGAGCCCTCTCGAACCCTCTAATTACGTTGTCCGTTGTTTCACTCGTCCTCGGTGCTCCTGGGAGCCCCAACGGTGAGCCCCAAGGGTCGTGTTCACTGTTACTCTCACAACATGCAGACCATGCATAAGTGCTCAGTAGACCTCCAGCTTAAGGATGGTGGGCTGGATCGAGCATTCATTGTTTCCTCCTCAATTTCCACGAAAATGGCAGTAAAGGGATTTTTTTTTTTTAAGGCATAGACCCACAAAGACAGAGAGACAGAAGAGGACAACAGTCTCATCTTGGAAGCTGACGCTGAGGTACAGGAGGCCATCCTCTGAGCAAGTGCAAGAGTGGTTCCGACGTGGCCGGGGGAAGCCCCCAGGCCCAGGGAGACTCCATGTGAAGCCACTCCGGGGCAGCAGCAATCCGGGGGTCGGTCTCCAGCACCCCCGACTCCCACTCAGGCAGAGCCCTCGGCCTCTAGCTGCATTCAGCTCCACCACCCAACCCGGGAAGGGTCCCTTCCTCTTGGGGTCGTTCTGGGGAGTGAGACGGTGAGCACCTGGCCCATGGCAGGGGACCCACCAGTGATCGTTCAAGGGTCAGAACTCCAGCCCCACCACAGGAGCCCTCGCTGGCAAGGAGCTGAAAATGGCGCTGCCCGAGGGAGGTCCAAGCCACCCAGAGCCACACTGGTCCTCACAGCCAGGCTCGCACCCCACAGCTCCCGGCCCTTCCTCTCCCCCCAGACGGCCCCCCGGGGAGGCAGCTGGCCCTTGAGAACAAGCCAGCAAGGCCATTTCCAGAGCAGCGGGAGATACTGCAATCAGGGGCTACAGTTCACCTGCCCCTCCTGTTACACTGGTTGGTTCAAGCCCTCTCACAAGCCTATCTGAGGCCAACTTCCTGTGACATTCCTCTGGTCGAGCTCTAGGGACCAACTTCCCTTCCCAGTCACAGCTCCCCCCGACCCACCCCTGCACCGATGCTGCTGGGAGACCCCTCTGCACCAGCTCTATTCTGGAATCTGTTCTGCTTCCCCACGCAGGGGCTCCAGGACCCAGGGAAGGGAACGGACGTTAGAGCAAGGGGAGAGAACCACAGGATAGACCGAGGAGCCCCCACAGGACGCCTGCCGGGGGCTCGGGCAGGGCTCCTTAACTCCTGCCCGGCCTACGACTGGCTTCGCTGTTGCTTCTTAGATAAAAAAAAGGCAGGAGCGCAGAACTCGGTCTGCCCTTCCCAATCTCGTGGTCACACACTCCAACCAACACTCACAATTTCAAGGGGAGAGACAGTCCCAGGAGAAAAGTGACCACGGTGAGGTCTGTCAGTCTGGCTACTGTGATGGGGATTTCACTCTCATAAAAATCTCTTGTCAAAACATCCCATGCCACAGCACTGTATATTTTTAGTTTTTATATGCTATTCCCTAATAAAACTTATTTTTGCCAGTTCATTTATACCCAAAGTGTAGTTAATACGGACACCTGGGAGAAACTTACTGTGTTTCGAACGACGCTTTCACTTCCTTCAGTTATCATCAAAGAAGCAGCCACGAGGACGTCACGTAAACTGCTCGTTTATTAGCACTGGTACTGGGAAAGAACACTCCCGTAAACGTGCGGAGCTGCAGGGAGGTGACGGGGGGCTCCGGCGTGCGAACGCGGCCCTCACTTCTTCCACTCGCTCCTGTCGTAGTCCCACTTGGCTGAGAAGCCCTGGATCGGGGCCACCTTCATGTCGAGCATCCTCTTGGTCTGCTTGGCCACCCACTCCTCCTCGAAGGTGTGCGGGACGGGGCCATACACTGCAGTCCAAAACAACTTCGTGAGGCAACGCTGTCCTGACCAGGCGTTTCCAAGCCAACGCGCTACACGGGGGAGGCCTTCCCCCATCTCACTGGCAACCCGAGCAGCACAGTCATCTGCCACTTGACAGCCACACACAGGCGAACACACTGATTTCGAATCCTGGGCACTGACAACTCAGTATTTCCAAATTATTCCTTCGTTTGTAAAAGCAAGCAATAAAATACTTAAGCTAAAAGCAGAGCGTCCTCTCTCCAGGATACAGACAATGGGTCTACAGGCAAGCACAGAGCACAAACAGAACGAAAGGTGACGCGGGGGAAGAGCAGAGGGTCACAGGTCTGTCACCGACCCGCGTCCACAGGCAGGCCACAAACACAGGATCACACCTGCTCAGCACGGGAAGATACCTGCTCGGCTGGACAGAGAGAGCGCAGGACAGGCAGCACCAGAACAAGCACACAGGCAGCGCAACGCTGGCCGGGCGGAAACTGCTAGGTCCGAAGACCCAGAACTCTGGTTACTGAGCTGCAGTCCCCGACGGCAGAAGCAGCCCTTGACGCGTAAACGTTCCCTTCTCCTTGAGCTAACCTCCACTACTCCTTCTTCTGACAACTGACTGGCGAGCAGAGAAAGCACTACTGGATACGTGGCGGGCCGCACAAAGGAAGCCGTTCGTGACCGAGCGTGGCCCGCTCACAATAAAGCAGACTCTGCTTACACCACTTCCGTTCACGTGAGCCAATCTCTCAAACCCGGTACACAAGCTGGGGATGGAGCCCAGGACGGAAGCGCCGATTCTGTGTGGAGGCCCCATGGCCCACTCTTGGGCACCGAAAGATGCAGCCGTTCCGGGTACACGGCCCCTTCTCTCCCCGCCACTCACCGTACAGCTTCTCCCAGATGAGGATGAGACCAGTGAAGCCGATGAAGAACATGGCTGCGCCCACAACCGTCTTCCACTCGTTTGTGCTCCTGTTCATTTCTGCGAAGCTCTCCTTGAACTTGAGGCGGTACACTGGGGACAGATAGGACAGCGCTGCAGGCGCAGAGGGCCATGGGGACCGACAGCCCCTCCGCAGCGCGGGGCTCCATCACTCCTCCCCACAACACGGGGGCGGCAAACATACAGCTAGGAACACAACACAGGCCTGAGGCCCGGACGCACCCATGCACACATAAGGGGGAAGGAAGGAGATGCATGAAGTTATGGAGTTTACTTTGGGCACAAAAAGGCAGTGAAATTCCTTCTCCTTTAGATTAAGGTTTAAGGGTCTTTTTAAGCCCATAATACTTTCATGCCTCTTTCCTACCTGACAGCGAAATTTCGCTGATCTTCCATCAATAATTTACAGCCAACCCAGTCCCACCCAGGGAGGCCCCGAGAAGCTACTCTCATACGCTAAGCCCTCCGCAGAGCCCTGCATCCTTGTTCCTGCTCCTCCCCGGGGGCGCTGGAGCCAACAAGCCTGGACAAAGGGGCCTGGGCCCTGGACAGCCCCACAGAGCCACAGGAACCCACCCTCCCCAGCACACTGCGCTATGAGCAGCAGCCCAGGACCAGAATTCTCGGCCAACGCAAGCTGCCCTTGCTTCCCTTCAATACCCACATTCCACTTTCTCATCGATGGAGAGGCTGCTCCAGGAGGCCTTCTCCTTCTCCTTCAAGGCCTTCTGGCTGGCAGAAAGGCTCCTGACGTGGGCCACATCGGGCAAGGGGTAGTCACGCCGGTCGACGTAATTCGGGAGAGCATAGTCTTCACTCTTCACAACACTTCCTAAAACATGCATTGGATAAATATTTGAAAATTCACATGGGTTCAGAGTTACAAACAGGGCGGTGCTTCTAAAAACCAAAGTAAGTACGTGTATGTGCACCCTGAAAACTTCAGTTACCCCAGGGGCTGTGGCCACCATTCCAAATAGCCACAGGACTGTCATGTGCAACAGGGAGCAGGCCTGTCCCGAGGGGCCCAGACGGCACAGTGAGGCTGGCAGATGGGTAACAGCAGAGCTCTTCATCACAGCAAAACAAAAACCTGCCAGGGGCCTCGCTAACAAGGCGGCACTTCCAGCAACGACCAGTGTTCATGTAGAGCTCAGAGGGGGCGCTCAGGTTCCCTGGACTGGACTGCAGACCGGACTAAGTGAAGGCCCTTCTGCAAGGGACTCCAACTAATAGGGAAGAACAAAAACAATATACAACTCATGAAAAGGGCTTCCCTGGTGGCGCAGTGGTTGAGAGTCCGCCTGCCGATGCAGGGGACACAGGCTCGTGCCCCAGTCTGGGAAGATCCCACATGCCGCGGAGCGGCTGGGCCCGTGAGCCATGGCCGCTGAGCCTGCGCGTCCGGAGCCTGTGCTCCGCAACGGGAGAGGCCACAGCAGTGAGAGGCCCGCGTACCGCAAAAAACAAAAAAAAAAAACTCATGAAAGAAACAAGGTTCAAAGTTCAGAAAGAAAGATGTATGAAAAGCTGGTTACTGCACCCCTGCTTATTACAGCAAAGTACCAAACAACCTGTGTCCAACCAAGGACGCACTAAGAAGCTGTGCTCCTTAGAAACACGCCATCATGGAGCCATTTGGCCTGTTCAACAACGGTTCACCAAGCACCTACTGTATGCCAAGCGTGGCTCCAACCTGGGGTGATCAGTGAACAACGCAAACATTCCTGCCTACCAGTGTCAACGTGCTAGAAGTGGGAATCAAACAATAAACTACAGAGCATGTTGGGAAATGAGAGCTCTGGAAAAAAAAGAAAAAGGCAAGCAGAGGAAGGGAACCAGTGGTACATGCATGGCAGGAAACAAGTTACAACAGTACAATGAATGACAGAGATCCATGTGCCCAAAATGGAAAGACAACTGTGTACCCGCCAAGTCACAGAACACTATCAGGGTTATGTTTTCTTTTTAAAAAGCTATGTTACATGTAGATACTCACAGGTATGTGTAACTAAACACACAAAACCCCTGGCAAGTTAAACCCAAGCTGTTATCAGTGGAAAGAGGAGAGGACAAAAATGATGATTCTGCTCAAAAAGTGAGAAATTTTAGTGCCTTCACGTGGGTGTGTCCCCATGTATTCTTCCAGTAGAGAGGAAAAAAGTTCAGACAGCAGGGAAAAAAAGGAATAGCTTCAATTTTATTTAGGGTTTTCCCTCTGCAAAAAGCTGCGTTCAATTCTACCCTACATCTGCAAGAAAATGTTGTGTTCCAAACTGATTTAGAGGTATGAAGTCCTGCAAAAATGCTTCACCTCTATTTAGCTTAGTCCCAATGATTAAAATCTCCCAAACACGTTAACAGTAGTGAAATAAAACCTTGAGTCTTAAAGCAGTAAAGTTTCTCTAGGTGCGTATCTGTGACTTGCAAATGCCTAGCATACTTATATATTTATACCCGACCTTATCCCAAAAGGATGTGAGATGAAAATGGCTAGAATTACCTTCCAATTTAAAAACTCTCAAAATGATGAGTGGAGTACAAAGCACTCAGGTTACACATGAGTTATTAAAAATAGATGCTAACTGGGGTCATGAGAATGTTCTACAATTGACTGCGTGATAATGGCACAACTCAGTGAATGAACTAAAAAACGACTCAAGTGCACCCTTTAGTGGGGGAATGTGTTATGTAAATTCCATCTCAATAAAGCTGTTATAAAGACGTAAATGCTCATAACCTTCAAGCACTCTAAGCATGAAATTGCACTTTCTAGAACAAGAATGGCCAATCCGTGCTCTCAGGGCTGCCAAGGGCTCTTCAGCAGTTTGGGCCTGGTCCCCAGTAAGTGGGGGCGGGGAGGGGAGTGCGGAGCACAGACACGTAAAGGTTAACACACCAAGCATTCCTGTTAAAGAGAGAAAAGCAAAGACGTTGCATTCTAGTGCATGTTTTAGCATGTGTATCCTCAAACTGGATGGATTTTGGGGAGCCTCTGCTGAGGCAATCTGGTGAATCTAAGCTCCCCTCTCAATCAGACATGTCACCACACAAATATCCGAACTTCCCACAAGGGCTACCAATGGCGCTCCAGACTGTGCTATTTTATGTGGAGAACCGGTTCATGTATTCGTGTGCGACTTGTACAACTAAAACTTTAAAATTAAAGGACGAGACTTGTCTAATGGACTGCAGTTCTCTCCACCTGCCTACCGTGTGCTGGAGACGCAGCAATGAACAAGCCCGGTAAGGTCCCTGGCCTCCAAAGCTGGCGCTCTAGAAGCAGACGACACTCTTAACTACCCCAAATCCACAGTCTCTAAGGAAGTACAAAGCAAGGTAAGGCAGGACAGGTGGTCAGGAAAGGCTGTTCTAAAATAACACCTGCACGGAGGGTGATGATTCGAAAGAAGCAACCGTCCACACCTGTGGAGCTGAGGCAGGAGGGGCCCGCGCGGGGCATCTGGGGAACAGCACACCCGTGCGGGCTGGGAGCCTGAGCCCACAGGAAGGGCTAGTGTGGGCTGCTCTCTGCCGCTCTGGGTCTGATATGACGAGACCAGAGAGGCTGGGCGCTGTTCGTACTCCAGGCACAAGAAGCCAGCAGGGGCTTCAAGAAGGGACTGACTAGATCCGACCTCCTCTGCCTAATGCAATACCCTAAGAATAAGTCACGGCCAGTGCCACCGAGGGAGGTTCGAGTTGACTTCTTACAGAAGATCCGAACGACCAAAGGGACATGAAAGAACTCCTGGGGGTGACGGAAGTATTGTATGTCCTGACAGAGGTCATTGTTACACAACTGTGTGAGTGTACCTAAATCCATAGAAACGTAACACCTAGAAAAGATAAATTTTCCTTTCTGTAAATTATACTACCAACTAAACTAAGCAAACAAACTAAAAGCTAAGGAAATACATTAGCAAAACCAAACTGGAAACAAAATGTAATTTCTGTCCTACGTGACTTGCCAGGCTTTTAGTGAAGGAGTGCTTCTTTCTGCGTGTATTAACTAAACAACTAATTTTTTTCATTACCTAGTCATTTAAATTACATATTTCAATAATACTCTTACTAATATGATCTGTTTTAGAGTCTATGCCCATCGTGTTACCCTGAGCAACACCAGCAATATAGAGAAACGTAAGACAACAGTACTGCCAATTAAAGGACACAATTTTAAGGAAAAATTCACACACAAAGCAACTCAGGCAACAGCTTTTGAGCCCCTGGATACATAAGCCTTGCTCTCTGACTTTATCACCCACCACTCAAGCCTTGCCCTCGACCCCTCAGTAACACAACCTGCCATGCTGACTTGCATTTCCTCCTTCTGCTTGTTCTCCCTCCGACTGGAATGCTGTGAGGTTAAACCTACTAGCCCTTCAGCAGAGCAAGGCCTCTCCTCTAGAAGCCTCCCCTGTACCCCAGAGGCCAGGCTAAATGTTCCTCCTCAGGGTCCCTCTCTTACTGAAACGCTGCCTTCATGTATCTTCCCTCTCCAGACTGCAAACATCCTTGGGGAATGATTTCATATCTCATATTCTTTTATTCTAAGTGCCTAACAGTGACAAGTACAAAGAAGTGCTTGATAAATGCAAAACTAACCTCGCTATGTGCCAGGCACTGCACTAAGCTGTTTACATATATTTCAGGTGAGAAAACAGATTCCTAAACTTGAGTAACTAGTCCAAGGTAGAAATGAGATTGAACCCAGTTCAGGCGAGGAACTCCAAGCTCCTTCCCTTCCATTGTCCCAATAATGTAAACCATGTTCAAGGTAAGTGGCTGGGAGTTTTGTCGGAGGGAGAGAGTGTTAAAGTCAGGTATAGTGGGGATCTCTTAAAAGGGGTGGAACTTGAACTTGAACCTGAAAATATGGGAAGGGAAGGAAAAGGGGGAAAATACCAGTCTAAGCAAAGACTCAGACCAGAATCCAATATGATTCATAAATAACTTTCTAATCTAGAAGTATGCCCCATTAACATATTTATGCCTCCCCTCAAGTTCCTCAACAGCGTGATCAGGATCTTAGCCATCTCAGCCCTCTGTGTTTGAAACTCCAGCACAGGGCCTTAAACAGAGCAGAGCAAAAAGAAAAGTTACACTTACCGTGTGCCCGTACACACACCGAAGTGGAAATTGCTCGCTTGCCAATTAGGCTAAATACTCTGGTAGCCAACATTCTGAAAGACAAAAACGTACCTTCCCTATGAATAAGCGTAAACACCTATTAGGAATGATTCCTTTTTGCCCCAATGCATTTTGGAAGTCAATGCAATTCTTCTCCCCCCTAACATAACTGATCCCTTCTTCATTACTGACTCTGAATTCACAAATTAACCTAGGATGAGATTTTTTTTTCTCAGCAGTCAGCACGTCTTAACGGAGCTTCATTATAAACCAAGCACCATATGTATGCACTTAAGGCAATTCGGAGAAAACTGGGTTTTTGGGTCATTTTGCATATCGTTTCTCTGCTTTTGTCTTTTAAACATTGGCTTTCTTACAAAGCAAAGAGAAAAATATTTTTAAAGGAGACTCTGGAAAAGCTAGAATGTGCTATGATGGGCTCCATTGTTCAGAGAAAAAAAGTCAACAGTTCAAAGGGACGGTGGCACGCACTGCATTCATTATTTGGTTTAAGACCTAATGTGTGCACAAGACAGGAAGGGGAAACCCGGGAGAAAGGCTGCAAACAGGGCTCTGGGCCACTTCCAAACCCTGCAGGACAACGAATGACCTGGATGACCCCCCTCTCACCTGGGCCTTCACTGAATCATGCCTAGCTCCCCTATTTCCCCCTCCCTTAAAACTGGACGTTTCAGGGGACCCCACCGATGACGAAAAGGATGCCAAACGCATTCAGAAAATACCCATTACGGGCAGAAGCAGGACAATCAGGGCTGAACTCGTTCCCGTTTCCCTTGTTTTCTCCACCTGCCTGGCCCGCGCGTGGGCGGACGCCGAACGCCTGCCCCTGAGCCCCGTTACACCCGGGGCAGTGGCGCAGCACCGTCTGAAGGGGTGGCCGGGAGCCCGCAAAGCGACCTGCCCTAGGGTGCGCGCCCGCGGCCAGCGGACGCTCCAAGGTCAGAGCCGAAGCCAGCCCGCGGCCGCGGCAGCGCAGGCGAGGACCGGCCGATGCTTCTGGGAGGCACAGAGACCGCCACCGGGCAGCTCCGGAGCCCGGAGCCCCCGCCGGCCGGCCTCAATGTCACCGAGACCGGAGGCCCAGCGCCGGTTCCTGCTGGCGCCGCGCGGCGCGCACGCAGGCCCGGCGGCTCCCTGCGCCCGACCCTCACCAGCCTCGCGACGCAGACCGGTCGCCGGCCGCCTCACCTGCCGCCGGCCAGCCGCTGCTCACCTTGCCAGCCAACGACCGCCCTCTACGCCCCGGGTACTCACGACCGGAAGAGAGCGAGGCCGCGCCGCGGAGCACCACGGGATCAAGGAGGACCCCACCCCGCGCCCGACCGCACAGGAGGTCACAGGACCGGAAGTCGGGGGGCGCCGCGAACGTCGTAAAACGCAGGGCCGGGCTGCTTTCCGGCGGCCGCTGGGAGACAGCTTTTCGGCGGCGCCCGGCGAGAGGCGCGAGGGGAGACTGACGTGAGCTCATCGGTCTCTCCCGGGGGGAAGCCGACGTCGAGAGGAGCCGAGCCCGAGCGGGGCCTGGCCTGTGGAGGCCTTCGCCAGCCGCGGGGCCGCGCCAGGCAGCCGCCGCCTCGTCCCACTTCTCCCCCGAGGCGCCGCACGGCCGGGCAGCGGATCCAGGCCTCGGCCGGCGCCGGGCCTCCGGGGCCCTCCCGGGCTCAGCATGCCCGGGGTGAAGCTGACCACCCAGGCCTACTGCAAGATGGTGCTGCACGGCGCCAAGTACCCGCACTGCGCCGTCAACGGACTGCTGGTGGCCGAGAAGCAGAAGCCGCGCAAGGAGCACCTTCCTCTGGGCGGCCCGGGTGCCCACCACACCCTCTTCGTGGACTGTATACCCCTCTTCCACGGCACCCTGGCCCTCGCCCCCATGCTGGAGGTGGCCCTCACCCTGGTAAGCGCGGGAAGGGTCCTGCCACGGAATCAGCAGGGCAGGAGACCGCCTGGCGATCAGCTTCCGAGCAGTCCCAGCTGGAAGCTCCCAGTGGTCCAGCCGGAGTCTAGACCCACCCCCGAGGTAGCCGTGACCACGAACGCACGACCCGCGAGGGCGCATAGGACTTTGCCTGCAGGACTTTGCCTGCACTTAGCAAGGCCCCGCAGATGGCAGCTCGTAGTGGCAGCGGCCGCAGGAGCGATCTTAACCGTCCTGGGTGTTTTTAGACGCTTTAGGCGACGAATAGTGCATTCATTTTCTCACACCGGTATCCTTTATAGAAACAAGCCGTCGTTAACTGAGCGATGATTTGACAGCGTTTGTATTTGGGATTTTGAGTCATGGGAAGTTTTGACACTGCGGTTTGGCTTTTGCGCACCTTCGCGGGGCCGGATCCGTGTCTGCCGTGGGTGTAAAGGCTGCGGTTCTTCCGACGTTAGTGCCCCGGACCCCGAGGGTGGAGGCACGTTTAGAGGCAGCGTTGGTCTCACGGGCACTGCGGCCCGAGAATGCGCCTGAGCGCTTTGTAAGGGAAGCTCGTCTGTCCTCCTTAGTGACATCTAGAATGCACCCGTGGTTTTAAAAGCTAAAACCCGCAGATGGCAGGTTTGTGGAATTTAAAAGCCGGAGCAGACATACCTTCCAGCCCGCACACTTCTGTGGGTCTGCTCACGACTGGTCGGTCTATTGAAGTACAGTGAGAAAAGATGTGGCATAGGGATAGACTGGCTGGTCATTGAATCCTAGGCAGTGCTTGTTGAGGTATGGTGTCCCATAAAGGAAAAAAGACCACCGATAAATTTGAGTTGAAACCTTAGGGAAAAATAAACTGTAGACTCAGACTTGCCTGGCTTGAGGTGCAGTTTTTCATATACATATAAACTATGATACTAAAAAAAATTAGTTGATTATGCAAAAACTAGTTAAGTTTGAGAAGGTGTAGCTAGAAGTCCTTTCTCTATACCTCCCAACAAGTAAAATGAATCCATTTTGTAATTTACCTAATTATGACACCCATGTAAAGTCTTGGTGAGCAGAAAGTATCTTTAGACAAACGGTCCTCGCCTAAGCTTACTGGGCACATCTTTGAATGCCTTTTAAACTGAGTCACTGTCTGAATTTCTTCATATCATCTTGGGGCAGGAGATAGATGAGAAGTAGATGATATTTATAAAGTCAATCATTTTAGCTCCTGAAGAAATAGCTTGTCAGTACCAATACATCCCTAGGGTGTGCATGTGTCTGTTACTTCAAGTCTTCTCAACCACCTGTCTTGATTATTTTGTTATCAAGGGAATTGCACGGCGATTGGATACGTGAAGTGCATTCCCTTTCGGGAACTAGATCAACCAGTAGCATCAATGCAGGATTATTCAGTTGTCCAGTGGTGTCAGGCCTGTGCTGGGGGAGGGATATGCCTATGGATCAAACGCTGCACCTGCTTCGCAGTTGAACTTGTACCAAGTGGACAAGTACAGTAGCGAAGCATAAGTGCCATATGAGGAGTTGAGCAGAAAGTGGGGAAGGTTCACGTAACCCAGCCTTCCTTCAGGGGATGCAGGAAAACCGCTCAAGGCAGAGGGAGTAGCTTGTGCAAAGACAGGGAGAAAATGGGGGGAGGGGTATTTCAGGAAGAGCTAGAGTGTAGAGTATAAAGCGACCTGGCATGGAGAGAGGTGAGCAGTGGGCAGATTTCATTGTAGAGGACCTTGCAGATCACACAGCGGAGTTTGGGCTCCATCATGAGGACAGGGAAGCCGCTGGAGGAGAGTTGCATGGTCACATTTGTGTCTTGGAGTGATTGCCCCAGCCTGCAGCAAAGAGGATGTTGGCAACGGGAGTATATATAATACTAGAGGCAGAGAGGTGGCCTAAACTAAGTGCACTGTGGAAGCAGAGGAGACAGACCAGAGAGAGCCAGGAGGGAGAATCCACAGCATTCAGGGACTAATCGTGTGGGGACATAGGGAAAAGGAAGCAAGGGTGACACACCTCTATTTCTGACTTAAGCATCAGAAGGACACTGGCACCATTCATTGAGGGAAAATGACCTAGTGTTGACGGCTGAAAAATGGGTCTGAAACTCAGAAGATGGGTGGGCAGGAGACGTAGATGGGGGACCAGTAGCTTCTCAATGACTTGAAACCATGAGAGCAGGTCCTATTGGCTGGGACTGTGTGTAATGAGTAGAGAGCCATGGACAGAAACCTGAGGAACTCCAGCTTCTGCGGGGTGGGTGGAAGAAGGGAAGTCAGCAGACTAACCAAGGTGGAGGCAGGGTGGGTAGGAGGAAAAGGTGTGTTGCTTTATCCCTAGAAAATCCTATCAGAAATAAAGAGCATCTTAAAGGCAAACTTGAGCCTCACTTGGAATTGTCGAAATAGGATTAATTCTTTTCATCCTTAAGTAAGCTCTGCAGAGTTAAAGGGTTACGTTCCTATTACAAGATATAAATGCAATACTTGAACGAATTAAATATACCAACTGTAAGCAGCTGCATTCGGAGTCGCCTCTACGTGAATTTTCCCCAAGGATTAGGGCTGTGTCCACCGTTTACCTGGGGAGGGAAGATGCCCAGAGGGGACCTTGGCTCTTAAGGCAGGCCCACTGCCACAGCTTGTTAAGGGGCACTGCTTGAGGCCTTGTTCTGACCCTGTTCCCCCTGCATCACTGCACGCTGCACTCCAGACTCGCCTTCCAGCATGTCCCCAAACGTGCCCTTCAGTGTTTGTGTCTGCTGTCCAGCAAAATTAAGTGCAAACTAGATTTTCTGCGCTTAGCTTCTTTTCAAACAGTAGAAACTAACAGCCAAAGTTTTATCCTTGCCAAGCAGTGGTGGTTTGTGCTTACTTTTCTTCTATTGATCAAAACTTTGAATCATAGACTCAGAATTGGAAAAATACGAGAAAGATGTCAACTGAGTACAAATTAAATAACTTTCAAAATAAAGTTATAAAGGAAAATTTGCAATGTGAGTCCATCCACAAATTTTGTATTACAATTAAGATATTTAAGTTTATATCATTCAGCTTTTGACTTAGCAACTTTATAACCTGAAGGCAGTGAAAAAATCTCAGTGTATGGAGCCCTGGTTTATCAGCTACAGAAGATGCAGTTTTAATAAAGCGTGTAACTCCATGAAACTGTATAAACGAGGCCTCATTCTCGCAGCTTGTTTCTATTCAGGGAGTTTCGTATCGAGTTATTTTTGATAAGTGGGAAAGACTGACTTGATATGCAGTCCATCAAAGGGCAGCCTCAGATTCCTTTGCAAGGCTTTTCATTATAATTTTCCATTAAAAAAAATCCTTGCATTTCTGGGTGCTTTCTATTTTTTTTTTAAAGTACTTATGCCTGTTAATTTATCCTTATAACCCTTTGACGTAGGTAGTGATGGAATTATTTCTAAAAGCAAAAATCCATAAAATGTCAGTAGGGAAGTGAGCATAAACCTGCTGTCTCCCTAAGCCCTCTTTGCCCTTTTCCCCGGTCGGTGGCTTCCTGGTGCCGTGGAGCTGCTCTGCATTACATTCTGCTCCAGGACTTCCTTCTTTGCTGGTTGGTTTAGTCACCATGACTTGGGTCTAGAATTCTTTCTGCTGCCTCCACACGTGCCTTCTCTACTCATCTGCACAGGCTGCTGCCCCTCTGGCTTTTGGCTCAGCCCCCTGCTTCCTCCTGCCCCTTTTTCTCTCCAGAACATAAACGTGCTGGCCTGGGAGAGGGAAGCTGGCTGCTCTGGGTTCTCCTTTCAGTTCTTGCCCTTGACCTTCACCCTCTGTCCCCATGCCATCTACCTCCAGAGCTTTTCCTCCTTGGAAGCAGCTCCTTTCCTGCCAGAGGAGGATCAGCAGCCGACTTGAGAAGGAGCTTTTCTTCTCCGTGAAACTAACAACCCCTCTACTTTTAGAAGCCAGAGCCTGCTCATTGCTGCAGACAGGGAGGCTTGTAAGTGGCAAACACGGGAGCAACGCCCTGCTGGGGGTGGCTCTTATCAGCTCCCTGCCTCGCCTACTTCATGGCTGTTATATAGCCACCTGAGGTGGGTGATGGCGCTTTGAAAATTACAAAGTGCCTCATACGTGCAAATGTTAGCGAGATTGCTGAGAGAAGCTGCTTTCTTTGTGCAGTCTAACTGGGAACGGATGAGTCGGGCCCAGGGCCTTCAGTCGTTCTCTTACGTGTCTGGAATGGAACGAGCCTGAAAGGGCATTGAACAGAGGGTGGCAGACTTACGCCAAGGTGAAAGTGTCCTTCTTTCCCTCTGAAAAGTAAAAGAAACTACATAAGCAAATGCAGGATTTGGACCCTGTGTTCAGAGTCACTTGACGAGTTTCAGAGTGTTGTCCTGAACTTTTCCATTTTGATCGTTCACAAGGTGCATCGCGGGAGTAGGGCATCTTAGCAGCAAGGTGAGGAAGATGGAAGCGGATTCGTTGAGAACAGCTGTCAGACAGCGTCTCAGTTCTTTTGCCTTGTCCGGCCCCACGTGGGAGGGAGCGAGTCGCCGTTTGGGCTGACTTCAGGGTTCTGAGGGCCCTCGAGAGCTGCCTGCCCCGCCCCCACCCGCCCGCCTGTCCACGCCGCTCGCCTCCTCCCACACCCTGACTCTTACTGCCCACCGGGTCACTCACCGATGAGGTCTGGTTCCACTGAAACTTGTTTATGCCCCCTCTGTGGGCTCTGATGGCCAGTTCTCCATTCCTCAACTGTGGGCCACTTGTGTCTGAATCTGGACAGCTGCGGACAGGCTGTGCGTGCCTGTCAACAGGCATCCAGACTTAACTTGGTCGTTGTTTTTTGAATCATTCAAAGGTTTCTAAAGCCAAGCCAGAGCTTTTGTGCCCGGTTCACTTTGGGGACAGCCTCTTCAAAGAGTTCTACTAGGGAGATCCCTGGTGGTCTAGTGGTTAGGACTTAGCGCTTTCAATGCCTGGGCCCAGGTTCAATCCCTGGTCAGGGAACTAAGATCCCGCAAGCCATGTGGCATTGCCAAAAAAACAAAAACAAAACAAAAGGGCTTCCCTGGTGGCGCAGCAGATAAGGATCTGCCTGCTAATGCAGGGGACACGGGTTTGAGCCCTGGTCCGAGAAGATCCCACATGCCGCAGAGCAACTAAGCCCGTGTGCCACAGCTACTAAGCCTGCGCTCTAGAGCCCGCGAGCCACAACTACTGAGCCTGCGAGCCACAACTACTGAGACTGCGAGCCACAACTACTGAAGCCCGCGTGCCTAGAGCCCGTGCTCCGCAACAAGAGAAACCACCACAATGAGAAGCCCGCGCACCGCAACGAAGAGTAGCCCCGCTCCCCGCAACTAGAGAAAGCCCGCACACAGCAACAAAGAACCAATGCAGCCAAAAATAAATTAAATAAATAAAATTTTTTAAAAAAGAGTTCTACTAGAAGTTCAAGGTCCTGACATTATTTTGCTGCTGGAATTTGGTTAGGCCCTTGGAGTTTTACATACAGGAATTCACCCCTTGTTAGGTAAAGTGTAAGTTGAGGTGTGCATTGTGTTTGTCACAAGAATCATCCTTCATGTCAAGTGACTCCTCTGCTCTCTGAGTGCAGGTATAAGGTGCCACCATGTGTTTGCTAAGGATTGAGTCCTGAACCGATACCTTCAGCCCAGGAAAGGGATCTGGGAGCAGCTTAGACTGCTCACTAAAGACTGCTGTGGGAGTCCCTGGTGGCGTAGTGGTTAGCAATCTGGGCTTTCACTGCCGTGGCGCGGGTTGATCCCTGGTCAGGGAACTGAGATCCCGCAAGCTCTTGGCCATGAGCTTGGCGCAGCATGGCCATAAAAAAGGACTACTGCTGGGGATGGTCAGGATAGCAGCAGCAGAAAATAATTATCTTATATTAAACGTAGCTGTGGTGGGCCAAAAAATGGCCCCCCAAGATGTCCACACCCCAATCCTTGGAACCTGTGAACGTGTAACCTTACGTGGTAAAAGGGACTGCAAATGAGATGAAGTTAAGGATCTTGAGACGTGTTGATTATCGTAGATTGTCTGATGGACCCAGTGTCATCACAAGGGTCCTCGTAAGAGGCAGCAGGGTAAGAGTCAGAGAGAAGAGTTGTGACAGAAGCAGAGGTCACCTAGGGTGACCCCTAGGTGTCGGGAAAGGCAAGGAACGAATTCTCCCCTAGAGCCTCCAGAAGGAATCAGCCCAGCGGACCCATTTTAGACCTCTGACCCGTAAGATAAATTTGTGTTGTATTAAGCCACTAAGTTTTTGTAACTTGTTACAAGGGCATTAGGAAGCCAGGACAGTAGCCAAACTTGGGATACCATCTGTAGTTGTGACTCTGGCTATAAGAACAGCCCACACCACAGGGCTGGGAGAGGGGCACCCAAGTGGGCAGGGGTGAGGGTCACCTCAAGTGAGGACACACTCAAGAGACCAGTCTTTGATCAGAAACAAAGACTGAGAGGGCTACACTAAAGGATGGGCTAACTTACGGGTTTGAGTTCAGGGAATGGGACCAAATGCCAAATTTTAGAACAGGGCTATGCCCTTTGATACCACATAGAGATACATTTAGAAAGAAATGAAAGAATTTGCTGCTGTAAGCAGCAAGAGAGAGTTTCTAGAACTCATTCCTTTAAGAGGTGATAGAAACAAAATATAAGTAATTGTGGAATAATTTGCATCAAAGTAACAGTGAAAGAGCCATTATAAATATTTTGTAGACATGGCTCTCGTCTTTTGAGTGGATGACCAAAACGTCTAATTCGTTCACTGAGCCTTGGTTTTGCCCAAATGTGGTAATTTGTGAGCTCTTAGGAAGCCAGAATTATTATTCTAATCCTTGTGTGAGCGAGGGAACCTTGGTCTGTAACCATTCTGTAATGTCTGCTTTTAGTCATAAAGGAGACTGTTGGAGACCCAAACCAGAACTTGAGAAAAAGAGCAGTAGAGCTATGGTTAAAAAAGGAAAAAAATAAGAAAGAAAAGAAAAACATTTTTAACCAGTTACTTTGAAAAACTCGAGGATCAATTTTATCTCTTCTTTTGCAGACTGAGGATAGAATTTACTGCAGTGTATTATTAAAATTCCATTATGGCAAAACAGGATGACCTTTTGTTGCTTTTAATAATAGCATTAGACCTGCAGGATGCTAAATCTGATGAGAGAAGAGTGGCATTATAAAACAAAAAACTTTAAAAATCCGCTGCCACGCTCCCATTTAAAAACATGCCACAGAGAAAGGTGTGCGCGTGCACGCGCGTGCCTGTTTACCCCACATCCCGGCATGATGGATTTTTCGTGGTGTGTTGCTAGGAATACGGAGATACGGTATTAAAGTAGTTGGCTTTGAAACAGACTTATATTCCCAGGCTGGCTGTGCTAGCTGGCTGTGCAAACTTAGACCCTCTCCGAGCTTTTTAGTTTGCTTATCTGTGAAGGATGGATTTAAATGATCTTAAGGCTTATTCAAGCCCCAGAATGCCTCAGTGCTTCATATTGTCAAAGAAGGTGGGTAACTCTGGTCTCACCTCACCCGCGGCACTGTACCCATTTAATATATGTCTGCACTGGGGCCTTCTGCTGGGACTGGGGGAGGAGGTCATTCCTCATGTCCAGCCCCACCCTTCCCAGTCATTACAGGGTCCTCCTCTGTGGGAAGACACCCCACCTCAGTGAGAGTTGGAGCCCAGGCTCTTCTTTGCTTTCTCTGGCCTCAGGTGGACTGTGGAAAGCAAATTGGGGTGACCTTCTTTCCCCTGAACACCCATTTCATTCTTGTTTTTTTTGTTTGTTTGTTTGTTTGTTTTTGGCGGTCCTGCTCGGCTTGCAGGATCTCAGTTCCCCAGTCAGGGATTGAACCTGGGCCACAGCAGTGACAGCCTGGAATCCTCACCACTAGGCCACCAGGGAACTCCCCCATTTCATTCTTATAGGGAGGAGGATACAGGGCTTATATCTGACTTGTCCCAGCATCCGCGGGGGGGGGTTCCCTCTGTTTATTGAGACTTGATATTTAAGGGAAAATCATTCACCTTTTCTTCCCAAATTTTGTTCTTCTTTCAGATTGATTCATGGTGCAAAGATAATAGCTATGTGATTGCTGGTTATTATCAAGCTAACGAGCGAGTAAAGGATGCCAGGTATGTCCATGCAAAACCCCTCTGTGGTCTGAAAGAACGATACTGTGAGGGAGATGATCTCTGCTACACGTTTTGACCTCTGTGGTCTCGATGCAAAATCTGTTAGAACCCCTCTGGGCCCTCCTTGCTTGTTCATGGTATTCCAGGGGGACTGCGGTATGGGTAATTCCAAACAACAGTAATTCTAAACATTTAGTAATTCTAAACATTTATATTAACGGTCTGTTCTGTATCTTCTTTATTTTGCTTGAAGGGAATTCATATAAGGAAAGCAACAGTCCAGGGCCTCCTGTTTCTATCCCCACTCAGCTGTGTCTTGCTTCCCATTCCCAAGGTGGGAATGATGTAGGGCATAGCATTAGGAAAGAACTCCGCTCTTTTGGGGGGTTAAAAAAAGAGTAACTTGTAGGTGTGGTGCTCTTAAGGTCTGATACTTTGATGAAAATGTGGTGTTTGCTGCTTCTTTCATGTTAGGTTCCAGTTTCTTTTATCCGGCTATTTGCACCCACTGTGATTCTCACTAATGAGCAAAGCTGAGGTCTTTGCTTTATTTCTGCGTCAAAGTCCCAGCAGAAAAACACTTGACACCCTGTAGTTAGGATAATTTGTGGAGGACTTAATAAGGCGGTTGTTTCCAGAGGTGTGAACGGTATGTAAGAGAACTCAGGAGAGGGTGGTGCAGTCACCTGGAGCTGGTGACAAAAGCTGGTACCTGCGCTGCCAGAAGGGGTGAGGGGGGTTGGGTCAAGACGTCCGGCCCGAGGATAGAGTGCCCTCTGGTCGAGGGGTACGACCAGCAGCCAGCCTGATGGGACCTCACAGGCCGAGTCCCAGAGGAATCAGCACCCTGACCAGCTGAAAGCCAGAGGCAGAAGCCGGGGTGCCCTCACACGCTTCCCTCACGTGGCCAGGCAGCCTGGGATGCGGTGAAGGACCCCAGACCGAAGTGTCTCCTGGAGTCACATCCACTTGCCCAGCAAAGGCAAGAGGCTGGACTCACAGCGTTAGGGCCATAATACAATAAGCTGATGAAACACTTCAGGGATGGAAGCCGTTTTGCCCTAGAGCACTGGGCCCAGTCGGGACTCAGAGGGAGACAGGGTCACGGGCGCAGACTCCTGTGAAAGCCTCTGTGTGGGCCACGGCGCAGGGGCGCCCTCTGAAGCCTGGCTCCCACGCTCTTCCCGCCCGCTGCCGGTCGGGCTCTCTCTCAGGTGCATCTCTTGTTGACCACGCCTTCCTCTTGAGCCCCCCTGCCTCCCGGGTCCTGATGAGCTGCGGGTATTCATGGCCTGTTCATGGCCGGTGTCAGTCTTGGTCTTTGTTACACGAAAGAGGCTGCAGGGCACAAAGAGCCAGTCCCGGGCCAAGCTCTGCGCTGAGCCAAGCTGGACTCTTGGCCTTGCCCTCGAGTTGCTGGATTGAACACAAAAGGCACCAAAACCTAGGCCTGTGGTGCAGGCCCCCAGGCCCCAGGCCGGGAGGGCGGTACAGAGGGCTGTCCAGCAGTAGCAGGCAGGCATTGAGTCCATTGCTGTGACCAGAGGGACCCCCGGGGAGGGGTGTCATTTGAACTGGATGCTTGCGCGTGGCAGGGTCCTGTCACGTGCAGACGTGGAGAGCAGAGGGAATAGTGCGGAGCGGGGACAGCGTGATGCAGACACCGGGTGGAAACCGGCAGGAGTGTGGGGCGCACGCACAGAGGGGGCGCCAGCAGGTGAGGCCACCCTGACGGCTGTGAGGCATTTCACTATTTTGTAAGCAGCGGGGAGCTGTCCTTGGAAGGTTTCCCTGTCCCGCAGCTGTTCTCGCAGGAAGGAGAGGAGACCGGGCCAGAGGTGATGGCGCTGGCTTCCTTCCTCCCCCGCCCCCAGACGCGCCCGCACAGGCTCTCCCCTCCGCTGCCTCTCTTGGCTCATGGCCTCTTCATCGTCCTGCCTCTGTTCGGACCTCATTGCAGCCCAGCCTAGAATTATCTTGCTCAGACACCACTTTCATGCTCTTCACACCTTCTAGAATTTCCCAGGTCCTTCACCTGCTCTGCTCAGGAGGTCTTCATTCTCCCACTGAAGCCAGCGTCTAAGTGCCTACCAGCCGTTGGTGAGATCTGTAGAGAGTGTGGTGGGTGGTGAGACAAGTGTGTCCAGTAACCCTCTGGATCCCTTCTGACCCCGTGAGCCTCGGCCATACTCCGGGATCTAATCCACCCCCCCAGCGTGTTTGGAGTAAACCTCCAGTCACTACCACTGTGCCTGGCCTGGGGCTTTCTTGGTGTCATCCTTTCGAATCCTCACAAGGGCACTCAGCTGAAGAAACTCCAGCCAGAGACGCTCGCTGCACCAAAGCCACACAGCCAGGAAGCTCAGAAGCTGGGATCACGCTGACTGCCTTCTTCGGTACCGTTTGCTTCTACCTAGAAAACCTTCCCTTCTCTCTTCAGCCTCGCCTAGCTAAAATTTTGCTCCTCTTTCAGAAACATCGGCTGATTCACATCGTCTCACAGCATAAGCTTTGGAGCCAGGTTAGACTTGCATTCAAGTCCTCAGTGACTTACTGATTCACCACTTTGGCCTCAGTGGTCCTGTCTGTAAAATGGAGCTAAAGAGTTCATCCCTCGGAGAGTGGTAGTGAGGAGGGCAGAGCGAAGCCACGTGCAGCGTGCTTATTAACTTTGTGTTTGATTCCAAGTAGAGGCCGGTCCTGTTACTAGTCCTGCGATTACCTTTTTTAAAAAAGGATCATTCAGTCACTGTTTTAACCGGAGAAAAAGAACTATAAGGTGTTTGTAACTAAAAGAACTGTAAGGTGTTTGTAACCTAAAAACTTCAGGTTATCCCATCAAGTTTTATTTGATCATTTCATAATTGCTGGAGCTTTGCTTCTTGATAAACATTTCATGAGGGGTAGATTTCAGTACCAGGTCCAGTGCCTTGGCCTGAGGTAGACGCTCAGTAAAGAGCTTTTAGATGTAAATGTGAGCTCTCAGTCACGGGTAGATGCCTAGTCTTGTGTGGGTTGGGAAGGGGGATTGGCAAGCGGCTTCCGTCTCCAGGGTCCCCACCGTTGTGTTTGGCAGCTGACTGTTCACAGGAACAAGGACTTGTGCAGCCGGGTTGGGAACGAAGTACTGACCTGACTGTCACAACGTGACAATCTGACATTAGGAGTGGAGCAGGTCGGTGTTAGAGACTAAGTGTGAAATACAAATAAGAGGTAAACAAAATTGGTAGTTCTTTGAAATACTTTGGCAATTCATTAACTATTGTAAGTTTTAAGTTCTTTCAAAAGAACACATGTTAAGTGTGAGTTTGGGGGCACCTGAAATGAAACATAATAAATGTTTCTCGATCCCCTTCCTAATAAAAGTCACCAAGCACTGTGATAATCATAAACGTTAGGATAATAGTATTTTGCCAGTTTCTTTGTGGCAAATGCTCCTAGGGAGAAGATCACGCTCTTAGCAAACGCTGGCTTCGTTTCCCTTCACACGTAAGGTGTGAGTGAGCGAGGACCCGCAGAGACTCGGAGCGCGGTGCGCCTTCTCCGCAGTGGGCGGGTGAGTCAGCAGGTCCCACTACGCCTGTGAAGCGCTGCCTTCACTTTGAGGGCCTTCCGGGGTGACCTGAGGGACAAGAATCCCTGAGGCCCTTTCTCTATGAAACTGTTTTTTTGTTTCATTTTTCTTAACACGATACTGCAGATAAATAATCACACATCTCTATAAATTCTCAATTTTAAAAGTGAAAATAGAATAATTAGATAAACTTATTTTTATAAAGCATTGAACCAGCTTTTTTCACCTCAATCACAAAGAAACGATCGTAATTATATAGTGTGTTTCTTTATGGCTCTGTCCCTGCTTCGGAAAGCTGAGACTCTAATTGTGCAGGGGAAAAAGATGCAGAAAAAGACAACTGCATACCAAGGCTTAAGTGTTCAGAGAGGGGCTAATGGACCTCATCTGGGGCAGCTGGCAAGACGTCCCAGAGAGGATGGTGTTTTCTGGGCATTAAAGATGGAAGGAATTGAGTAAGCAGAGGTGGGCGCCGAAGGGCATTCCAGACCGGGAAAGGTCTGAGCGGGAGGAGGGGTGTGTGAGGAGGAGCCGCGCAGACAGTTCCCTGGGATGGAACGCACACAGAGCATTGCTCCGGGGGTGGGAACGGTAGCTGGTCCCCTGGCGAGAGCGGCTGCGTCTGCCAGCCTGAGCACGGGGGGCTTTTATCTTCTAAGAAGAGCCTGGAAATTGAGACCGGTGAGGGGGCAGTTTTAGAAACGCATGCCTCTGGTGACAGGCTGAAGGGGGCGGGCGGCAGGGAGAATGAAGGAGGCAAAGGGGAGGCGCCTGGAGCGGGGCTGGAAAGAAGTGGGAAAGGTCACCTCAGCCAGAGAAACTGGGAACAAGGCGGCCTGCCTGCCTCGGACTCCAGCCGCCCCGGATTCCCGCCGCGGGGCCTTGGGAGCCTGGCAGGCGGTGTGGAGGCTTCGGGGTGCTGGCCTTCCGGGGTGAGGGTGCAGACGCCAGCCTGCACGGCACAGTGAGGAAATGGAGCGACAGGGACAGGATCGTCAACTTACTAAAGAGGTTGAAGAAATATGGTTGAAAGCGAGAGGAGAAGTTGGACCGTGGCTGGACAGAACCGCTTAATTTCTTGTCCTAAAAAGGAAAAGACTCAGATTTGACATCAGAGCTGGGCCGGTTGTGGGGGAAGGGAGCTAAGTAAGGCCCCGAGGGGGAGGTCAGAGTGGATGGGCCTGCGGGCGGGAGGAGGGGGCGCAGGGACGCGTGAGACCCGCTCTCCAAGTCACCCTATTGACGTAAGGTGGAAAGTTGCCATTTATCAAGGTTGCGGTGGGCGCAGGGCCAGAGCCAGCCAGGGAAGGCTCACGAGCACTGAGAAGATGTGGAATGGCTTAGGAATTTTTAAAACTAAAAAAAAGGAAAAGCAACTGACCCCATTCCAGCGGCTGAGGGCGAAGATGGAGAAGGTGGGCCCTGGAGGCTGCTGGCCTGGGGCAGCTCTCAGCAGCACCGTTGTCGCAGGCCCTGGGTGGCACTCTCCCCCGGGGTCCAGGGAGCCTTTCCGTTTAGAAGACACCCTCTCAGGATCCCCTCCCAGGGCTTCCTGGTGGGGGAAGGGCCCCACATGGCCCACGCAGCATTCCCCATCTTCACCAGTCACTGCAGGGGGAACGCAGTCACCAGAAGCTACTTAAGCGGGCGGGCGTAACAAGCTCGGGCAGCTTACTGGTGCCCTTGGTCTTTGTATCATTGCTGTTCGCTCTGCCTTAGGCAGACAGCGTTGAACGGCGTTAACTAGAATGCGGTAACCTCGCTGGTTCTTCTCTCACAGTCCAAACCAGGTTGCAGAAAAGGTGGCCTCCAGAATCGCCGAGGGCTTCAGCGACACGGCTCTCATCATGGTAAGTCGCCCTCGCTCGCTCCTGAGTCCTCTGTGTGCGGGTGGCTTCTGAGCGTCCTCTTGCTGACGTGGAGCTCTATCTGTGGATGTCAACGGTTTTCCTTCCTGCGGGTACTTCATCGGACCGTGGCCCCCTTTTGCAGTCTGCTCCCAACTGCACGCCACTGCTGTCCCGGCGCACGGAGTTCCAGGGGTGGGGGTCGTTCCACTTCAGCACGTCTCACAGCGGGGTCCCCATGCCAGCACCACCACCACCACCTGGGAATTTGTTAGAAATGCAGATTCTAGGGGCCTAGCAGTCTGTGTTTCAGTAAGCTTCCAGATGATTCTCATGCACGCTCAAGTGTGAGAACCGTTGGATTACGTTAGCTGGCACGGCTGAGGGAGCGGGGGAGGGAGCCAGGGAGGGGAGTAGCTTTCCTCAAGAGCCTGTAAACCTCAGTTCAGATGGGATTCTAACAGGGAAGGCAGAAGTAAAGTTTGGAAGCTTCACGTTTGTGAAAAAGCGGTAAAGTACTTAGTGTTTCTCCGGTATGACCCAGTGCACCTGGGCCGTGCTCTCGTGGTGTCATGTGCTGTGGGGTGGGGTTTCTGCCACGGGCAGTGTTGACACTGGTCCTGGGAGAGCCACGAGGAAGGGCCTGCGGACTTGCAGCAGGAAGTGCTGGCTCTGTTCACGAGCATGTCCTTTGTCTCGTTGCAGGTAGACAACACTAAGTTCACGATGGACTGCGTGGTACCCACAATCCATGTGTACGAACACCACGAAAACAAATGGCGCTGCCGAGACCCTCACTAGTGAGTGCCCTGTTCCCAGGATGGCCCACGTGCCACGTGTGCTGGTGCCATTCCGGGCACCCAGCTCCCACAGGAAAGCGTTGTTAAGTTAGCGTCTTCCCCAGAGGAGTGTGCAGACCTCACACAGAAGTCATGCATGTTCCTCGACCCCTGGAGGACTGAGGCCTACAGGGTTTCCGAACAGTCAGGACAACCTGAGTGTCACTCGAGGGTCTTCCCACCCCAACCCCAGGCACCCCTCCCCAAGCCACACCCTCTTTCCAGGCATTTGGTTCGGTTTATTTGTAATCAGTCATCTACTTCCAGCTTTTTCAGAATTTCATTTGGAGGGTGACTCTTCCACGTTTCAGATTCTTTACGTACATCTTCATGTGTTTAAACGTACGTGTTTGCTAGTGTTCAGTATCGTCTTCCTTTATACCACTCTGCATGTGGCTGGTTTCCTGTTTACTCTATTGAAAAGCCGCCGGTTTTCATTAAGAGGCTGATTTCTCCTGTTTCACCTCGTAGCGATTACTGTGAAGACTGGCCAGAGGCCCAGAGGATCTCGGCATCACTCCTGGAAAGCCGGTCCTATGAAGCGCTCGTGGATTTTGATAATCACCTGGATGACATTCGGAATGACTGGACAAACCCAGAGATCAATAAAGCTGTTCTGCACCTGTGTTAGGGAGGGATCTCAGTGACTGGCCTCTGGGCATTTCTGCTACACTGAAGAAGAAAACCTATTTTTAAATGTAAATAAAATCTCTCATAGCCCGTGTGGAAAGCTGACAGTTTTCAGAAGTGGCATGTGCCTTGAAAGAGGGCACAGTGTCCCGTCAGTCGTCTTTCTAATGCAGAGCCTCGAGAACAGGCACAGACTGTCCCACCTGACCATCCCTGTGGAGTCCTTCCCAGTTGTACGTTGCTATAATTCTTTAAATCAAAGCTATTTCTGCTTGTCCGAGATTGTTCCTATTAAACGATTTTAACCTTTTATAATCTGGAGAGAATACTTTTTTTTTTTTTTTTTTTGCAGTACGCGGGCCTCTCACTGTTGTGCCCTCTCCCATTGCGGAGCGCAGGCTCAGCGGCCATGGCTCACGGGCCCAGCCGCTCCACGGCATGTGGGATCTTCCCGGACTGGGGCACGAACCTGCGTTCCCTGCATCGGCAGGCGGACTCTCAACCACTGCGCCACCAGGGAAGCCCTGGAGAGAATACTTTTTAAGGCTTATGAACTATCTTTAAAAAAAAAAAAAAAAAGGCCCAGATCTTATACCCGAATGAGAGTGCTTGTGAGTTTTCATCCTGTTTGAGTTAATATCGTCCAGACCTGGGATTGGGCAGGCACATAGCGTGCGGGTGCCGAGCAGTTTCTGAGAGCTGTGTGCTGGTGTCAGCAGCTACGAACAGCACGCCCCCGCCCCCCGCCCCCCCCCCCCACTGTCAGGTTTCCGTAGCTGCCACGACTCTACACGTGGGAATAATGCCACAGTTGCCTGAGAAACCTTCATCATTAAGGGTAAAAACAAACATTGTTGGGAAGGCAGCTTGGATGGAAGCACAGTGTAATAATCCTCAACCAGAAAGCTTGTAAACCTGTGGAACCAAAGGAAAAGTGGAACCATGCTAAGATTATCTCAAAGAGGCAAGAATCGGTCCTGACTCCTGACTGACTTGCATGATTGTCCAAGTGGTTCTAATTTATGTCTTCAAAACAATTATTTTTTTTGTATTTGAAGCAACAAAAGCAAAACAAAACTTAGGGTCCCGGAGTTTAATACTGCACTGTCTGTAATCATTATACTTGAAACAATCAGTCAAGCTTTTTAACCCAGTCGTAGGAAACTGATGGGGAAACTTTATGGTTCCATTACATCTTTTTCTTTTTTACATGAATTATTTCACGCAGAGTTCAGAGAACTGTACCTTTGCTACTGTCTTTTTTTGGACTACATGAAGGAAATTTGTAACAATCGGATAATCTATTGAAAAGGTTTATGACACAGCATTCACTATTTTCTCTTAATAAGTAGGAAACATTTCAGCATTGCTTACAATAGATGTGCTTTATCTGGTCCACCAGATTTTCTCTTCTTTCTTCAAATCCCGCTCGCCCTTGGCTTTTTAAGCTGACTTTAAGTCACGTGGGGAAGACAAATGAAGGGGTGATGGATGCATCGGTACACTTTATCTTTTCACTCTCCTCGACTTAGACGCCAGGGCCAGCACAAGTGGAATGCAGTGCACAGTCTCGTCCCAGATGGGTCTGTATTTATTTCGAAAAAGAAAGAGTTATCTCCAGCATTTACCACAGAAAAGGCTGTCTTGGGACTTCCCTGGTGGCGCAATGGTTAAGAATCCGCCTGCCAATGCAGGGGACAAGGGTTCGATCCCTGCTCTGGGAGGATACCACATGCCGGGGAGCAACTGAGTCCGTGCGCCACAACTACTGAGCCTGCACTCTAGAGCCCGCGAGCCACAGCTACCGAAGCCCGCGCGCCTAGAGCCCGTGCTCCACAACAAGAGAAGCCACCGCAATGAGAAGCCCGCGCACCGCAACGAGGAGTAGCCCCGCTCGCCGCAACTAGAGAAAGCCCGTGCGCAGCAACGAAGACCCAACGCTGCCAAAAATAAATAAATAAATAAATAAATAAAAATAAAATGAAAAAGAAAAGGCTCTCTTTTCCTGGGATTAAAATGAATGTGTGCTACCTCCAGGTCAAGGTCAAGGGGAACTGGCAGAGCTGTTTGGAACAAAAGGTGTGGCCAAGGCTAGTTTTGGAGGCATTGCAAGGATAGTCTTATTTTCCCTCATTTTCACCTCTTTGTGGAATTCTTGTTCTTGATGCCCCCACCTTCCCAGGAACATATGCCGTTCTCCAGTCTGGATTTCAGCCTAGAACCAGGCGCCCCGTCCATGGCTGAGTCGGGCTTATGTTTTCAAAAGAAAGCATATTAAATACTCTAAAGGGAGGAACGTATCTGTGCAAAAAACAAAAACAGATTTCCAGAGTGCAGATAACCGGTCCTGGATGCTTGTAAAGACAGCAGAAGCCTCTGAGGGGAGCCCCAGGCCCTGTGCTATGTGACCTCTGAGCCTCCAGTCCCCTGGCCCTAAGAACAGTCTTCATTCTTCCCCACGCAGCATAAAAGTGAGAGCCTGTCAGTCAGCCACTGAAATGGACTCATACTCTGCCTTTTCCTAGAAAAGACTTAAAGGAGCAACTCAAAGTATATTTGTACATTGAAGAGATCTTCGTCCGTCAAAATGCCCCTGAGTAGCTCTTTCCTACTTAAATCTGAAGGGGTTGGAGGGGAAGGGGGAGGGCGGGGGGGGGGGTAGCAATATCCCCTTAGAACCAGCCATATGCTTAAAATCCTGGTGGACATTTTTCTGTCTTCCATAGCATCTATCTATCATGAAGTGAGTGGGACAGATGAATTACTGGTTTATGTAAAAATGCCATTTTCCGTGTCTAATGGTTGCCTTTAAGAACTGGGGATACTAGGGGCTTCCCTGGTGGCGCAGTGGTAGAGAGTCCGCCTGCCGATGCAGGGGACACGTGTTCGTGCCCCGGTCCAGGAAGATCCCACATGCCGCGGAGCGCCTGGGCCCGTGAGCCATGGCCTCTGAGCCTGCGCGTCCGGAGCCTGTGCACCGCAACGGAAGAGGCCACAACAGTGAGAGGCCCCCGTACCGCAAAAAAAAAAAAAGAACTGAGGATACTAAATTTGAAAAGGTAGGCATAAATGACAAAAAGCCATGCGTATACTAAGGAAAAATTGACTTTGCTAGTTCTAATGAAATTAGACTGACCTAGAATAAAAAGCAAATTAGAAATCTTGAGTAATTGAAGTTTTCCAGGCATCTGGTATTTTTAAGGCTCCTCAGTGTAAAAAGTTCCGTCCAAGTAGCTTTGATTTAATAGCTCATTTTTCTGATTGATGTGTTTGGAAAACTCTTGTTCCTGTGTGTAGTCATTTTCAGCTTTTCTGACCTACCTTTTTTGATTTACCTTCAAAAGAAAAATATTTGCTTCCAAAACTGCCCCGTTTTAGTATTACAACTGTCTTAACACGGTAGCTGCTTTGTGACATCCTGTTAAGTAGAAGCCAGAAAAATAACCATGAGCATTCATCTCCGTACCCTGCGGAGGTTTTTAGCAATTTTAATGAAGAGAGCTGAATTTTAAAATAGACTTTCGTTTTACTAATTGACATTTCTTTAGCCTTTCCATCAACTCAGTGCCTCTTAAGCATTAGATTTTTTTCTTCGGTTCAGTAGAAAGCCTGGCAGCAAATGTTGGTTTGTGTTCCTCCTGCCACCTCTCAGATAGGTGGTGTGTTAACCTGACTTCGTTCACACTTCCGCATCCAGGGGATAACTTTGATATTTGTATCCTCATAACGTTGACTTGTTGTTACTCCTAAAATGCTCACGATCTCCTCGAATGGGATGCAAAATCTGATCCAGTTTTGCATTTCTCCAAAATGAATCCTGTTCTTCTAAGGAGCTTTTTTTCCCTTAAAGATTAACTTCTTGGGATCTAGTCCAGCTTTAGAACCGCCAAAAATTGTGTCTTCCTTGGTCTTTTGCTTTCAAAGTAGTGTGACAAGTGCCAGCAGAAGCTCCACTTCGATTTGAGTGGAGGAAACCTTTGGCTTGAACTTGCGTTACCATATGAAGCAGAATAGCGTCCTGTATTTAGTGCTGTCTGAGAAAAGTTCCAGATACAGTCAGTAAGCCTGTAGTAAGTAATTGCGTTTCCGAACACAGGCACACCTCGGAGATATTATGGGTTCAGATGCAGATCACCGAAATAAAGCCATAGAGTCACATGAATTTTTTGGCTTCCCAATGCATATAAAAGTTATGTTTACGTTATACTGTAGTCTGTTAAGTGTACAATAGCATTATGTCTGAGAAAACAATGTACGTACCTTAATTTTAAAATACTTCATTGCTAAAACGTACTACCCATCCTCTGAGCCTTCAGCGAGTCAGGATCTTCTTGCCGGTGGAGGGGCCTGCCTCAGTGTTGACGGCCGCTGCCTGATCGGGGCGGTGGTTGCTGAAGGCCGGGGTGCCGGTGGCAGTTCCTTAAAATGAGACAACAGTGAAGTTTGCTGCATGGATTGACTTCCGTGAACAATCTCTCTGTAGCATGTAATGCTGTCTGATAGCATTTGACCCACAGTAGAACTTCTTTCAAAATAGGAGTCAGTCCTCTCAAACCCTGCCTTATCAACTAAACTGATGTCATAGTCTAAACCCTTTGTTGTCATTTCAGCAGTCTTAACATCTTCATAGGGAGGAGATGCCGTCTCAAGAAACCACTTCTGTGTCCATCCATAACAACTCATCCGTTCAGGTTTTACCATGAGATTGCATCAATTCAGCCACATCTTCAGGCTCCGCTTCTAATTCTAGTTCTCTTGCTGTTTCCACCACATCTGCAGTTCCTTCCTCCTCTGAATCTTGAACCCCTGAAAGACGTCCATGAGGGCTGGAATCGACTTCTTCCCAACTCCTGTCCATGTTGGTATTTTGACCTCTTCCCAAGAATCACGAATGTTCTTAATGGCATCTAGAATGGTGAATCCTTTCCACAAGGTTTTCAATTTACTTTGCCCAGATCCGTCAGAGGAATCGCTGTGGCAGTTAGAGCCTTAAGAAATGTGTTTCTTAAATAATAAGACTTACAGGTCAAAATGACTCCTTGATCCCTGGGCTACAGGATGGAAGTTGTGTTATTAGCAGCATGAAAACGCTCTTAATGTCGTTGTCCGTCCCCATCGGAGCTCTTGGGTGACGAGGTGCATTGTCGGTGAGCAGCAATACTGTGAAAAGAACCTTTCTTTCTGAGCCTCAGGTCTCAACAGTGGGACTAAAAATATTCAGTAAACCGTGTTGTCAGCAGATTTGCGTCATCCAGGCTTTGTTGTCCCGTTTTTGGAGCACAGGCGGAGTAGCTTTAGCATCGTCCTTAAGGGCCCTAGGGTTTTCGGAATGGCAAATGAGCACTGGCTTCCACTGGAAGTCACTCTAACATTAGGCATTAGCCCCTAACAAGAGAGTCAGCCTGTCCTTTGAAGCTTTGAAGCCAGGCATTGTCTTCCCCTCTCCAGCTCGGAAAGTCCTAGACGGCATCTTCTTCCGGTAGCAGGCTGTTTCCTCCGCAGTGATCATCTCTTGCTCAGTGCAGCCACCTTCATGGATGACCTGAGCGGCAGCTTCCCCCTCGGCACCTGCGGCTTCACCTGGCACTTCCGTGCTACGGAGGCGGCTTCTGTCCTTCAACCTCATGAACCGACCTCTGTTTCAGACTTTCCTCCTGCAGCTCCCTCCCCTCTCTCTGCCTTCGCGGAACTGGAGAGAGTTGGGGCCTTGCTCCGGATTAGGCTGTGGCTTCAGGGAATGTGGCTGGTTTGATCTTCTATCCAGACCACTCAGACTTTCTCCATATCGGCAGTAAGGCTGTTTCCTCTTCCCATCAGTGTGTTTACCGGAGCAATGCTTTTAATTTCCTTCAGGAACTGTTCCTTTGCATTCACAGCTCAGATAGCTGGCACAGCAGGCCTCTGGCCCTGCTTTCCACACACCTTCCTCACGAAGCTTCATCGTTTCTAGCTTTTGATTTAAAGTGAGAGACGTGCGGCTCTTCATTTCACTTGAACACTTAGAGGCTATCGCAGGGTTATTAATTGGCCTAATTTCAATATTGTTGTGTCTCAGGGAATAGGGAGGCCCGAGGAGAGGGAGAGAGGGGGGAACGGCTGGTCTGTGGCGCAGTCGGAACACGCGCGACTTATCGATTGTTTGCTCTCTTACACGGGTGTGGTTTGTGGCGCCCCAAAACAATTCCAACAGTCACATCTAAGATCACTGATCACAGATCCCCATAACAAATATAACGATAGTGGAAAAGTTGGAAATACCGTGAGATTTACCAAAATGGAACACAGAGTGAGCAGATGTTCTTGGGAAAACGGTGCCAATAGACTTGCCCAACACAGCGTTGCCACAGAGCTGCAACTTTAAAAAATGCAGTATCTGCAAAGCGCAGTAAAAGGAGATCGACCTGTGCTTGTGAAGTTCTCTGGACAAGGCTTCAGACCCAGCGCAGCCCCCGTAGCCGGGGAGTCTGCCCCGCGACAGGACACTCACCCGAGTTTGCTGAGGGCCCTGGGTGCGCCCTGGGCGCTGAGGGTTACGTGAAGTGTGTAGAGTGGACCCCCTGTCGTCCCCCAGCTGCCCTTCTCCATTGCGCTGACCTCACTACTGAAGAGATGGTCATTCCTCAGAGAAGGGTGTTCTCAGAAACTGATCTTTCTGTTGCCTGGGCAGTGCTTCATTGCCCTGATTCTTAGACGGCTGCGCCAGGCTGCAGCGGTGTGTGGTGTGGGTCCCAGCTGGCTACTTCAACTCTGTGGCCGTGGGCAGGTGAAAAAGGAGGGTGATGACACCTACTTGCAGGGAGGTTGTGAAGACCAGAGGTACTAATACTTGTGCTAGCTCTTAGTAGAATGTGTTTGGGCTACGCTGAATAAGGTTCTTGATGCAAATGTTTTAACAGTTCTACAACATACTGTTGGCCAGACTGACCCTCAAGGTAAAAGCCTACTTAGTCCTTTGCTAAGAAAGATGTTAAGTGTTTATTCATCGTAAACATTCAGTGAACGTTTATTGAATGAATGAGTGAATAAAAGCATTTGCTCTCAGCAGTAACAGCAGCTTACCTTTCTTTAACCCTTTGTTTACACTTGTCTTCCCAGTCCGCGCCCCCCACCCCAGCCCCCAGGAAGTGGAAGGGTGTTATGGTCTGCGTTTCACAGGTGGGGAACCAAGGCCCGGATTAGAAGTGACCGCCTGAGGACTCCTACGGTCAGATCCCAGGGCGCGGGCCTCTCCTGGGAGACGAGGGGCAGAGAAGCCGTGTCCTTCCTCCTCTTTCCACGCTGCCTGGCCTCGCTCCTGCCCCCACCCCAGTCTTAATGCAGTTTCTGTCTTACTACGATGTCAGTGTCTGTTCACAGTAGAAAACCCAAAAGAAACTAGAAGTCACTACCATTCTGCCAGCCTCCCATTCCCCCCTGTTCATGAAGACGCGACGGAAAGCTGTCACATCATCAGGATCTCCTGAGACCTTTAATGTCCTGGATACTGAGATGCAAAGTGGGAAGCGTGGGAAGCCTACATTTGAGGAGCTTACAGTGTAAATTAAGAGGTAAAATGCATAATTACAAGGAAACTATTAGAAAATTTGTGCAGATTCTTGGGCTCAGGCCCTGAGAATCCAAATTCATTGAGATTTCGGACCCAAAAGTCAGTTTTTAGCAGGTAATTCAGGCCATACTTTTAAAAACCCTGAGCTCTGACCAGAATCCATGCATTATTGTGAAGAATTAGAGATCCTCAGAACTGAAGTGACTTACCCCACTGTATACACTCAGCCAGGGACAGAGGACTCGGACCATTAGGCCGACCCTGTGAAGTTGCTAATTCAACAGGTCAGCAGCTCGAGCATCACAATTCCATAGGGTTCACCCTGGCGGGATTCAGGTCTCCTGAGTGAACTCTGTCTCAGCAGGAAGCTGTTTGATTTTTTTCTCTTTTAAAATGTGCCACGCGTGGAATGCATGAATGTGCTGTAAACATTTGAGCAACAGGAAGCAGGCAGGTGACGCCGGACTCACAGCTTCTGAGCCATCTCAAGCCCCTGGACCCAGGACGGCAGGGCAAGGACAGTATTTTACACTTTCCCTGCGTCGCAAGTTATCTTATACCTAGGAAGACCTGTTGATTATCTTAATTTTTAAATTATATCTGGAATCTGTCAGTACTTCCCACTTCCTGGAGGCGGCTCTGTACCAAGAGTGCTCCATGCAGCTGCCTCCTGTGTCCCCAGGGCCCTGTCCTAGGCCCTGGTGTGCGGGACATACCCCCGGAGACCTGCTGTTGTTCAAGTCGGACAAAGGTAGGAACTGAAAAAGCAGAATCATCTGAAATCTCCCCATTTGCTGAATATCCTCTCCCCTAAATGTTACAGTTCTTTATTTTTGAATTCTGAAGTCTTAGATTTAAATTTGTTGAAAGAAATGTAATTGATATTTTCTGGATTATTTAATCACTTCATTTCCAGAACCGTTAAGTTTGCCCTTTATATTCACGTCCTACGTTCTCTTATGTTCCCGTCTCAGACATATTTGGCAAGAGTTTTTTTTTCTTAATAAAATTTATTTATTGAAATATAACAGGTGTATAGAAAACTGTACAAATCACAGGTACGTAGCTCAGTGAATTTTCACAAAGTGGACACAGTGGGCAGGTGCAGGCTCTTGTAACTACCACCGAGCTCCAGATATAGGACATTAGAACACTGCCAGCACCCAGGAGCCCCTCATGCCCAAACCTACATTAGTTCCGCCTGGTCTTTGAGCTTTATATAAATGGAAGGGTACAGCATGTATTCGAATTGTGTGTGAGATTCATTCATGTTACAGGCAGCAATTTTTCATGCATTTTCCTTGTTGTGTGTTATTTCTTTGTATCACCGTACCCCAATTTCTCCATTTCACTGTGGATGGACATTTGGGGTTTTTCCTGACTTGGGCTGATACAAATCTTGCTGCAATTAATTTTTTTCTTTAATTCATTCATTTGTTTGGTTGCGCCGGGTGGGCTCCTTAGTTGCAGCTTGCCAGCTCCTGAGTTGCAGCTCTTGGGCTCCTTAGTTGCGGCACACGGGCTCGTCAGTTGTGGCACACGGGCTCCTTAGTTGTGTCATGCGAACTCTTAGTTGCGGCATGCGTGTGGGAATCTAATTCCCTGACCAGGGATCGAATCCAGGCCCCCTGCACTGGGAGCGCAGAGTCTTAACCCCTGCGCCACCAGGGAAGTCCCTAACTTTCTTGTATTGTCCTTTTGTGCGCATACGTACACGTTTCTTTCAGCATTATGTGCAGAAGTGAGCCTGTCGGGGTGTGTATGTTCAGCTTTTTAGGGGACGTTACCAGTTGAACATCTGCCCCCCACTTTCTCCGTACCTTCAGCAACACTGCGTTGTCAGTCTTTTGAATGTGAGACATTTTGGTGGTGTGGAGTGGTATCTCATGGATTATTGGTCTACATATGAAAAGTAAAATGATAAGCTCTCCAGAAAATAACAGGAGGATATACTCACGTCCTTGGCTTGGCAAAGATTTTTAAACAGGACACCTAAAGAAGTGATCAGTTGTAAAAAAAAAAAAAAAAGAAGAAGTGATCAGTTGTACTACATTACAATCAAAACTTTTGTTCATTAAAAAACAATTACGACTGTGAAAAGGGAGGTCACAGAGCGAGAGAAGATATTTATAATACAGTCACCCAACAAAGACTTCGATATATCTCTCCAAATATATTAAAATTTTCAGACCAATTTTCTTAAAAAGGCAACCCAACTGGTCAGGTACTTCCCAAAAGGAGATATCCAAATGGCCAGTAACATCAAAACTATGCTCAAGTAGGGCTTCCCTGTGGCGCAGTGGTTAAGAATCCGCCTGCCAATGCAGGGGACACGGGGTCGAGCCCTGGTCGGGGAAGATCCCACATGCCGCGGAGCAACTAAGCCCGGGTGCCTCAAGTACAGAGCCTGCGTTCTAGAGCCCACGAGCCATAACTACTGAACGCGCATGCCACAACTACTGAAACCCGTGCGCCTAGAGCCCATGCTCTGCAATAAGAGAAGCCACTGCCTACGCACCTCGACGGAGAGTAGCCCCCGCTCGCTGCAAGTAGAGAAAGCCCGCGCGCAGCAACGAAGACCCAGAGCAGCCCAAAATAGATATATTAAATAAATTAATTTAATTTAAAAAAAAAATATATATATATATATATATGCTCAAGTAAAGTCATCAAGGAGAAGCAAATTGAAAACAGAGTTTTTCATGGGAAGAAAATGTGAAGAAGCAGAATCCCCCCGCTGCGCACAGCTCCCATGTCCTGGGCCTCCCGGCACAGTCTCGCGTGCTGTGACAGTGTCGGGCATCCGAGGGAGCAGCAGCCTCCGTGGCTCCTTCTACTGGGCTGGCGTATTCCTGAGACTCGGCTTTAATACTAGGCCTCCGCCAATAGGGAGCAACAGTGCTTTGTCTGAGGAGCTCGGCTGTGCCTTTCTCCTCGCCTACTTAGGACGTGTCCCTCTGTGAGACTTAAGGAAGACTACTGTGGGTGTCACCTGCTGCCTCTGCCATCCTTGCCTCCCACCTCGTCCTGCCCTGCAGCTCAGAGCTGGGCCTTCCAGAGTCCAGCTGTTCTGTTCATCCCCTCTAATGCCTGGAATTTACTCAGTGCCGGCCTCACTCACTTTGAGGAGCTCAGAGCCATTTGCAGAGCCTGCTGGGAAAATGGCTGTCCCGCGGTCAGCCAAGCTCTCTGCTAAATTACTTCCGGGCGAAGAGGCCGTTCTCAAGACTCACGGAGCCCTGGGGTGCCTTTACGAGTATGCTCTGCGCCCGCGGAAACCCCAGGAGGAAGGCGCCGCTCCTCCAGGCCTTACGGGATTATCCAGGAGGGGCGGCGTTCCGCATAATTACGGGAGTGTGGTTATCCAGGCGGCTGATGCTCTGCGCACGCAGCCACACGCCGGGCCACCACCCACATCCGGGCAGAGGGAAACTGAGGCAGGAGTGGACCTGGGCAAGTGGGGCAGGCCGGCAGCAGAGAAGAGGGGAGTGCATTTTGGTTGGGGGCCTGGGGGAGCAAAGCAGATGGGGAGCAGCCTGGGACCCAAAGGAAATTAAGTATTTTTCCAGTTTCAGCAAGGAGTCACTTGGCATTCTTCCCAAATGTGTCTCCCAAGCAGCCCACCTTTGAGACCAGCTTCATGCGGGCAGAGCCTCAGACACCCTGTGGACCCCACACCTCCCCTGGGCCTGCAGGAAGATCCAGGGGGGGTGCTCAGAGCTGCCCCCTGCCCCGCCCCCACCCCCCGCAGCCTCTAACCCAGCTGACGCCTGGCCCTTCCTTTACTCAGCCATCGGGACACTGTGTGAGAGCAGAAGGCGTAGAGAAGAGTCCCCTGCAGGCCCCGCCCACAGGCCCTTCAGTGCGGTGAAGGCCACAGCTGGTGCGCAGACACACAGGAGGAGCTTGAGTTCCTAGGTAAGGGCCATCCCTCTGGTGGACGGAAGCTGGGGCAGAGAAGCATCCCAGGTGGGCCTCCCACCTGAGCAGCCAGGGAGGCGGGACAGAGCCAGGACGTGGTGGCAGGGAGTGACCAGCCACCGGGAGTGTGGGCAGGTTGAGACCACTATCCCTGGCTGCTACCACCCTGTTGCTCGGCTATCCCTGCAGCTCCACCCTGCCCCCCAGCCCTGTGGGTCCGGGGGATTGGGTGGTGGTCAAAGCCTGGCAGTGGGGGTGGGAACTGTCAGCCCGGGGTCGTGCCTGGGGGCCAGGGTGACAGCTGACTTATCTCGTCCTTTCCATTGGCGCCTCTGATGTCTCACATACCCGAGCATCCAGACCAGGCAGTGTACCCCATGCCCAGCATAGAGCAAGTATGGGTGCTGTGTGGACAGGCTCCAGAGGGCAGGGGAGCGGCATTTAGGATGAGGAGGAACATTCCAGTGAATCGTGGAAGAGGAAGTGTTCCTCTATGCACACAGGTCTCCCTCCTCTGCGCCAATAAGCAAGGGCTGCCCTGTGGTCAGAGAGAATGTGGGATGTGAGAGCACATGCCCACCCACTGCCCATCTTGCCTGGTATCTCCTGTGAAATACCTTCGATGGTGCCAGCTTCCTGAGCCACCTGGGGGGCACCTGTCAGAACCTCAGAGACAGATGCTGCAGGGAGACACCTGGAAACGTGTGTCTCTGAGAAGCTCCTCTAGCAGAGCCTGGCTGTCTGTCTCACTGTCCGTGGAAGAGTCTGAGGTTAGAGCTGAGCCGTCCTCACCTGGCCCACATGACGGCCCACCTTGGTCTGGCCCTCCCACCCCAAGCAGAGGGGCTGGACCAGTGTCAGGAATGTCCTTTGACGCGTGTGGCGACAACAGAATTCTAGAAGCCAGGACGAGTCTGGGAAAAGTGCCACCACGGTCATTTCCCTCCGGCCTCCGGCTGCGCCTGGGCCCCCCTCGCGCAGCGGCCTTGGCTTCAGCCCTGTTACAACACAATGACGTGCGTGGGAGCGGTGAACACAGCAGAGGCCAAGCTCAGCCGTGGACAGCGTTTAGTTACCCCCAGGACTGCGCCCAGCGGAGCAGAGGCTGAGTTCTCCAGCCTGACCTGCTGCAAAAGGCCTCTGGTCCTCCCACTGGGACGGCTGTGTTCTTGGCATGGGAGCCGAGAACGCACTGGTGACCCCTACACCCAGCTCCGTTTACTCTGCCTCTCAGGCTCCGGGCTTTAATTGCAGGAACATTCCTTACTCCAGGGTGGGGAGCGTGGAGAGGGAGGTCAGAGTGGAGCCTTTCAGCGATGCTTCCATCTGAACTGCAGAAGGCTTCAGAGCTAAGCCTGGGGAAGGTGCTGGGGGAAGAGGCCTGCCTTCCCTTCTGGGACTGGGGTGAGCGCTGGCTTCGGGTGGGTTTTCCAGGTCTGAGCAAACATCCTTGCCAGGGCTGACTTGGGTCTCATCAGCTAACTGGAAAGCCCTGGTCTCTCTGCCAGCCTGGTCTCACCCCCCAACCACAGCTCTCGGCCATGTGTGAAGACCTCGCAGCTCTCCACCTGCAGATCATGCCATTGCCTGCTCTCGTCTGGCCTGCTACATGGCTTTGAAGCATCTGGGCTAGGGTCAGGGTTGCTTTCTTGCCCCAAGGCTGCTTGTCTGGCATCTCATGTGGGCGTCATTGGAGCACAAGAGCCTCTCCCAGCACCATTGTTAGGGGTGGGGGCGACGGCAGGGTGCTGAGTTCTGCTTCTCCTCCCTGAGGCCACAGGCGGCCTGCTCACAAGGGGCGCACAGTGACAATGGAGCCTGGACACCCTTCCTCCCAGGCTCTCAAGTCATCAGGTCAACCATCCCAGTAAAGCCAGTGCGGTGACCGGCGTGCCCAACACTCCCAAACTTGGGGAGCCCACCCCAGTCCCAAATGCCAGACCTTTCCCCTTCTGCTTTGTGAACCGCTTCCTGACATTCCCCCACTGACCCTAGTGTCACCCCCTAGGACCCCACAAGACTCCCACAGCTGCGTTCCTAGGGGAGCCTTCCAGAAATGGTCCCATCCTCGCTCTGTCTCTTCTCCCCTGCCGGGGTTTCGATCCTCCGCCACGTGGGTTTCTGTCTTCTGCGGGGCTCCGGCTGGCTCATCCCCCTATCCTCGAGGCCAGAAACTGGGGATATGAGCCAGGGATTAATGGCACAGAGTAAGCTTCCGAAAGCCACGGGGCCCATTGGAAGGCCTTAGCTTACAGATAATTTCCCTTCTCTGCGAAGGCCAGGCATTTAGTCCATATGGGCAGAGTCAGGGGACAGTCAGCCAGCAGGAGCAGGGAGCCGCCACAGCCCAGATGGCCGCCCAGGAAGAGCAAGTGAGCGCGCCCAGCCTGAGGCGCGAGATGGCCACTGACCTCTTCTCCTAGAGGTAAGAGCTGGGGCACTGGGACCCCCCCCGCTGTGCCTCCAGACCCCCAGAAGGCTTGGGCGGCCCCCTCTCTCTGTCCTCACTGTGGAACTCCTTCCTGCCAAGTGCCCAGCAGTGTGCCAGTTACTTTCCTGTCCTCTCCTGAACTGTACAAACTGTACCTTTATTTCGTTATGGCAGAATGCACTCCTGGGTTTTTTTAATGTAAAGATTTCAGAAGTTTATGCGAGAGAAAGACGTGGCAGTGCTGCCGCTTCTCACTCCCCACCCCGTCACCAAACCAAAGTGAGTCGGTCCAGTTTCGTTCAATGAGGTATTGAAATGAAGTGACCCGGGAAAAGCAAGTCCGCTTTCTTCTCACTGTCGGCCGGCAGTGCCACGGGGAGGAGGATGTTTGTCTGCGGCACAAATCTTTTCTTCGTGGAGGAGAGCTCGCTGCCGTTTTCAGGCTGCAGGGAGGCTGTGACCCCCTCACTCCCCAGCCCAGGTAGTTGGGGGGCTTCCATGGAGGGGAGCTGCTCTCTGGGGCCCCAGGGTAACTTGAAGGTGGATTTGGACTTGGAACTTCCCCTTCTGCGTGCGCCCCACCCTGTTGGATATTTTTGTAGCTGGGAGATGTCCTCAGCAGCATTTAATAAGCACATGGAACTCGGTGCGCTTGGGGGTCCCCTAAAGTCGGTGGGGGGCACTATGGTCTTCCATAGACCATATGGCCCATCTCTTCCATAGACGGGCTCGTCCGTGCCGGGGAGAGGGCTGTGAGCCGTCTGCGGCCAGGGTGGGCACCCCCTGCCTCTCCAGGGATTAGCATAGGCCCTGTGCCCTGGGGCTGATTTGGCACCTGCAGACTTGAAAAATAATTTTCAATCTCTGGAAAAGGAAAGAGAATCGGCACTGATTAGAGGCAGTCTACAGAAGGGGTCAAAATGCCAGTTCTGAACCTGGCTGGCTGAGTTCAAATCCCAGTTGCACCACTTACTAGCTGGTAACGCTGGGCGACTTAACTAACTCTGCCTCGGTATTCTCATCTGTAAAATGGGGATAGAGATGCCTGCTTTTTTTTTTTTTTTTTTTTGGCTGCACTGCGCAGCATGTGGGATCCCAGTTCCCCAACCAGGGATTGAACCTGTGCCCCCCACAGTGGAAGAGTCCTAACCCCTGGACTGCCAGGAAGTCCCGAGGATGCCTGCCTTTTGTACCTGATGTCATTAAGTCAGTTCATTTGTGTTTGGCACTTGGCAAGCACTCAGTAAACACTCAGGACTGTTACTGACTAAGAGCTTCTATTACCTGATGCTGGTCATGAAAAAGTGGCCACGTTTTTGCCCCACGTCAACTCAATGACACAGGTACCATTATCCCATCTTTCAGGTGTGGGAAATGAAGCACAGAGAAGACAGGTGACTTTCACAAGGCCACTCATTCATTCATTTTTTTTTTTTTTTTACATTCAGAGGCGTTTTAATTTTTTATTATGAAATATTTCACACATAGAAAAGTACAGAGAATACTTTAACACACACTTATGTACTTAACATATATTAGCATTTTGCTGTATTTGCAGAATTTTTTAACAGATCAAATGTTGAGCTAAGACTCCCTTTGTCCTCCTCTCTTACTCCGCCTTTCTCTCTCTGGAACCGATCACTCACCTGAAGCTGGTGGGCACCCCCTCAGATAGTCCTACAGTGCTCTTATGTACAGTTATAGACTGCTTTGTCTTTTTCAAAATGCTCCAGTCAACTTCATACCATACAATCTTGCTTTCTCCCACTCAGTATGCTTTTGAGTATTTCTGTGTGGATGCCCGCAGACCTAGCTCGTTCACATTGGGTGCTGTGTGGTCTTCCATCGGACAAACAGGTCATGATAAGACGCCACAGATTGTCTATTCGGTCTTCTGACCAACAGAGCCTTTCCAAGTTCGCTATTTTATACGCGATGCTACAGTGAACACCCCCCATGCCCCCTCCTGGCGCTCATGTGTAGGCTTCCCAGGACACAGACCCCGTCCGTGGGGAGGCTGGCTGGCGGAGGTTAGCTTCCCCGGATGGTGCCCAGTTGCCCTCCAGTCGCCCCACTTCCACTCCCTGAGCAGCTCTCTGGCCAGGACCAGCACTTTTAAGTTTTCATTTCAGTGGATGTGGAGTGGCATCTCCTCGTAATAATTCCTTAAATGCGTACCAGCGGCCGGAGCTGGCCAGGCACTGTGCACGGTTATCAAATGGCAAAGCAGGGACCAGGGGCCCACGGAGGATACTCTAGACAGAGCACCCCTGCTCTTGCGTCCTGTAGCACTTAGCAAGCTCTGATTTGCATAATCGGTTATTTACGTGTCTGCACACCCCCACGCCCCGTCCGCCCCAAGGAGCAGTGACCCCGTTCAGCAGAAGGTTTGGGTGTTACTGTTTCTCGCACCTCTAGATCCCTGCTGCCTGATTTGGCAGCCGGCAGCCATGTGTGTCTCCTGAGGACTTGAAGTGCAGCTGGGCCAAATCAAGATGCGCTCTGAGTGTAAAATACATACCGGCTTTGGAGGAGTTAGCACGGAAGGAAAGCATGTAAACTATCTTGTTAATAATTTTTATATTGATGACATGTTGAAGTGATCATTTTTGGATAAATCAGGTTCAATGGAATATGCTCCTAAAATGAAAATCACTTGTTTTAACAAGGCTACTAGGAAATCATAAATGATAAATGGTACCTGTGGCTCGAAATGGGTTTCTGTTAGATAGAAATAGCCCTAGACTTTACCAGGCTGGCACCCCGCGGCAGGTGCCTGGGGAAAGTTTGATGAATGAATGGGTGTGTGACCCGGCGCTTTGAGAACAGAACTGCGGTGTATCTGAGCCCCCTCTGGCCCATCCCTGATGATCTCAGACTATGCAGAGCGGCTGGTCCCTGACACCCTTCCCTTCCTCCCTTCTCCTCCTGCCCCAGGGGAGTGAGCGAGAGGCCGCAGGAGCCAGCCGCCTGTGCAGGGAACACTGGGTGTCTGCCAGGCTGACCTCCCCCTGAGCAGTGCCTCCCGGAAAGCCCCACGCTGACCAGGGAAACAACGTCCTGCAGAACGGCTCAGGCCCCTTCGGGGTCAGCCCCCTGCCAGCCACTGTGTGTGACGTCCGCACCCTCCTGGCACCGTCCCGGGTACATTCATCCAAACCCCCCGGGAGGCCGAGACCACACTGAGGGTTGCAAGCCAGGACGCTGGCTGCCCAAGGCCTCCCGGAAGAAAGCAGAGCTGCACTCGGCCCCTGGGCATGGGGCCCGGGCCCTGCACACCAGGGCATCCGCTTTGATGCCTTGAGAAAGGTTAACTTTGAAGCTGCCTGTCTGGGTGGCTGAGCCGGCAGGACTTGAAGAAAGAGCTGTCAGGCTCTAGCCTGCACCGTTCCACGGAGTTACCCCTGGCAGGTGGGGAGCCCGGTCTGAATTGCCTGGGAATCCCCCGCTCTTTCCAAAGATGTGGAGAAACCTTACCCGTTTGGAATCTTTGGGAAGAAGTCTAGTTGACTTAAGCTAAGGTTTCGGGTAACCGAATCTGACCCCTCAGGCACAATGCTTCCACATATTTTAATGGTTTTAGGTGGGAAGTATTTAACGATGGGGTTTATTCTGTACGAGCCTGGACAGACGGGTGACCGGCGAGGCCCTCAGGCTCTGTCGAGCAGGGAGGATTGTCCCTCCACGCTGTCCCCAGCGGCCACACTTCCAGGGTCTTCATTCTTCTTCCTGGTACCAGGCGCTTCACCAGTGTGTGCTCTAGCTCCGTCGGGGCACCCACCTCCTTCATCATCCCTGACCCACTTTCCCCATGGCCCATCTACATCCCCTTTGAAATGCTTCTACTGAGCTGAGCTGGGAAAGCCAAGTTTATTCAAGCCCATGTAAAAGAAGGGCAAAGCTTTGGCCCAGGTCTTGCCTCTAACCCCTGGGTGGACTTTGGCACAGGGCCTTGGGGTGTGGATAGGGAGGTCCCCGGATGTGCCCTGAAATAAGCGGCACTTACTGTCCTTATAAGGACATACTAGTTTATGAACAAGAATGTCTAGCAAAAGCAACAAATACCCTACAGATCACAAGGTACCGATCTTTTTATCTTCAAGATGGTTCCAGGATGGGCTGCTGCCCTGAATCTGGCAAAATCAGAGCTAATTCCTCCATTCCTGCTGTCCCCACCATATCTCTCTCGTCCCAGATCCATGCCTACCCCTCCCCCACTTCTCAGGAACCCCTCTGTATCTCTCCACACCCACGAGGTCAACCCCAGCCCAGGCGGGGGCTCCACATCTGCTGTGGGAGGTCCCATCCCAGCGGCGGGAAGACTGATGAGAAATCCCACCCACACCCACCATTAAACACCTTTGGTTCTGGAACATTTTTAAAATAATTCTTTTAGTTTGGCATTTGAAATTATGTGGCTATAAGTAACTTATTAAATTTAACAAGCACAGTCAAGCACGCTCAGGAATGCTCGTGAAGGGAAACCTCGATTTGTCTTCAAAGAACTGAAACTTTGTGAAGACCAAATTTAACGCAGAAGAATGTTGCAGTGTCTTAAGTAAACTTTTATTAGCTTCTATCTTGCAGGTTTCTCTATACTTTAAAACCCATGGATTTTTTTTTTTTTTTTAACTTTTGGACTGAGTAATCCATTCTCCTGATTCAAGTTTCAAAAGGAGCTGAAGGGAAGGGGATGAAAAGTTCCCCCCCCGGGCCTCTGCCCGGAGCCCCACTCCCTCCCCCCGCAGGCAGCCGAAGGCGCCGGATTCTGCAGAACCCTCCAGAGTCACCCCAGCAAACAGGAACAAACAAACGCAACGCAGGGCCTTGTGTTCTCCTCCCTTTTCAGTGAGAGGACTGAACCCTTCTGCAACTTGTTTTTTTCCACTTGGAGATCTTTCCGCATCAGGAAATGAAGAGCTTTCTTGCGGCTGCAATCTTGTTTCTGTTTATTGTTTTTTTGGGGTTCCCCCCCCCCCCCGCTCTGGAGCAATTTCCTGGGTCCTAGAGAGCCCAGAGGGCCTGGTGCAGCCCCCGCCCCCTGACTGAATTCTCTCCCCGGCCCTCCAGCCCACCCGCCCCTCCCTGCGACTGGCTGGAGCCAGCTTTGCAGCCGCTCTGATCTGCCCACCGCCTGCTGAAACCGTCTCCAGGACAGCTGCTACCAAACTCTGTGACCCCCGAGCCCGCGGGTCTGGCCTTCTCTGACCTCCAGGCGCGGCTCACGCCGCCCTCACCCTCTGGGCTCCGCTGCCCGGCCTCCCGAGGGACTCAAGGCAGGGCTGCCCTGCTGTCACTCCCATCCTATCACCTTGCCTCAGGGACGCCTTTTTGCTTGTCCCTGAACCCTGCCATCTGCCCCTGTGCCCCTGAACTTTGCCCCCGTGACCCCCCAACATGCTTGTCTCCGCACATGTCAGGGCTCCCCTCCCCACCCCCATGCTGCTCTTCTGCTCCCCAAGCTGCCGGCACCCAACAGAGCGCGAGTACCTGTGAGATGCTCCGTACCTAAGGAACTGAAGAAGGAATGGCTCCTCGTTCTTTGGCTCCGTCACAAGTGTGAGCTAGGAAACACGAGGCTCGGTCCCGCTGCCGACGTGAGCCCCTCCCTCGGGTCCCTGGGACGCCAGCCCGCCTGCGGTGTCGCGGTCACGGTGCTCTCCAAGGTGCCGGGCCACGCCCCCCTCCTCTCCCTCCTCCCCCTCCTTCTTCTTCTCGGGTCGCCTCTGCTTTTTGTCTTCCCTCCTCTGCCCACACCCTCCCACCCCTCATTTTTAGGACCCTCCCTTTGCCCTCCGGCTCCTCTCTGCAGGTGCTGCGGCCCCTCCACGAGGGTCCCGGGCTCCCCCTTCGCTGCTGCAGAGCCAGCCCTCAGGCTGGTGGTGAAGCTCGTCCACCTCGCTCTTTCCAAAAGCCCCGGAGCCCGAGAGACCTCTGCCCGGCGGCAGCAGGCGCGGTCCCCTGGTCATTCCAGGGACCAGTCCCTGCGGGACGTGCCTCTTCCTCCCTCGGCTCCTGTGGCCGTGCCCGCCCGGGAGGTGTTAACGTGGCAGCTGGGGCTGTCGTTGTTGTTGCCGCCGTATTACAGCCTTCAGGAGGTGTAACTCACATACCACAAAATTCACCTGCTTCGCGTGCACGACTCAATCATTTTTAATAAGTCTACAGATCCCTCTGCCCACTGCAGTCTCTCCTCATCCCCAGCCCCAGCCCTTGGCAACCACCAATGTTCTTTCTGTCTCCATACCTTTTGCCTGTCTGGACACTTCATATACATGGAATCATCCTCTGTGTGGCTTTTTGTGTCTGGCTTCCTGAACTGAGCATCACGGTTTTGAGGCGCATCCGTGTCGGGAAATAGCGGTGCTTCCTGCCGTCTTATGGCTGAGTCATGTTCCACGGTGTGGGTGGACCACCATTCACTTCTCCGTACATGAGTTGACGGACAGCTGGATCGTTTGCACCTTCTGGTTCTTGTGAATAGTCCTGCTGTGAACATCTGTGTAGAAGTCTTCGTGTAGACATGTGTTTTCATTTCTCTTGGGTAGATACCTAGGAGTGGAATTGATAGATTGGTAACTAAACGTTTCACTGTCTAAGAACCTGCCAAGCTGGACTCCAAAGTGGCTGCATCATTTCACACTCCCAGCAGTAATTTAAGGGTTTCTCCACATTCTCACCAACATTTGTTATTGTCCGTTTATTTTTTTGATGAAAGCCATCCGGGTACACGGGAAGTGTCATCTCATTGTGATTTTGACTTGCAAAACCCTTAAGACTAATGACATTGTGCTTCTTTTCACGTGCTTCTTGACCGTTTGTAGATCTTCTTTGGTGAAATATCTATTGTAATCTTTAAAAAAGTTTTTTAAATTTATGGTATCTTTTTTTTTTTTTTTTTGCGGTACGCGGGCCTCTCACTGTCGTGGCCTCTCCCGTTGCGGAGCACAGGCTCCGGACGCGCAGGCTCAGCGGCCATGGCTCACGGGCCCAGCCGCTCCGCGGCATGTGGGATCTTCCCGGACTGGGGCACGAACCCGCGTCCCCTGCATCGGCAGGCGGACTCTCAACCACTGCGCCACCAGGGAAGCCCCTAAAAAATTTTTTTTAATTTAAATGTCAGTTGTTAATTGGGTTATTTGCCCTCTTGCTGTTGAGTTCTGAGAGTCCTTTATGTATTTAGTCCCGGATCGGGTGTATGATGTGCCAACGTATTCTCCCCGTCTGCAGCTTGGCTTTTCATTTCCTTAAAGGTGTCTTTTGAAGTTTTTAATTTTGATGAAGTGGCCATCGATATGTGTGACTTTCCCTCTATTGGTGGACGCTGCTTTGGCGCCAGGCATAGCGCAGAAACCACGCTCTGTCCTCACTAGCCCAAGACCCAGGGCAAGTGACAGCACCTCTCTGGGCATCAGTCACCTCATGTGCAAAAGGGGGACAAGGATAGTGCCCACCTCAGAAAGCTGTGCAAAGCTGTACTTAAAACAGTGCCTGGCGCCCAGTTAGCTCAAAACAACCCCTAACTATGGATTGTGGATCCTTCAGGGAATTTACATTCACTCTCACTTTGGATCCTTACCGCAGCCCTTGGAGCTGATGCCCCTTACTCCATTTTAGGGTGAAAAACAGAGACTCAAACAGCTGAGTGACTTGCTGGAGGTCCCACAGACTGCGAGGGGCCACAGAGGTGTCACCCCAAGTGAGGGTTCCAGACCTGCTGCCTCGCCTCCCAATGGCTGACCCCCGGAGGCAAAGTGAGCCTCCCTCCCTGGACCCAGCAAGCCCAGGCAGAAGCTGTCCCCCAGGGACACTAAACCAGCACGGGCCAGGCACCAGCCAGCAGGGGATGCAGAGACGAGGGACTCATCACCACTGCCCCAAGCCAAGCCTGTGCTCTGGGGGGAGACGAAGTGAGATTGGAGGGCCCCGGGCGGAGTTGGGAGCACTGAGGAGGGGCCACACCCAGCCTGGGGTGTGGAAGGGGGCGTCTCAGCCTCTTTCGGGGTGGGGTTAAGCCCTGGGCCCCTTCTGACGGCCTGGCCTCCGGAGCTACAATGCAAGTCTGTGGCTCTCCGGTGATGCTTTCGGGCAGACAGGCCTGCAGACTGGGGTGTCCCCGCCCGCGTGGCCCGCCTACCCTTCACCTGGGACCTGTCTCCCCAGGACCTGCGTTGCTTTTCTAACTTCAGGAATTTTCAAACTTGCATGTGGAGAGGAGACAGCACAACCAATACCCACATACCCATCACCCGGATCCAACACTGGCCTTTCCAGGGCCATTCTCGTCTGTTCTCCCATCCTCTGAATAAATTCCAGGCATCATATCATTGCATTCCAAAATCCTGCAGTACAAGTGCAGGCACACACATGCACACAAGGGTTTCCCCAGAAAGAGAGGAACTACCTGCTGCCCACTCCGTACTGGTGGGTCCTGGTGAGAGAGGCCGGCCCTGCCCCTTTGCAGCCAGACGTCCTCAGTCCAGGCCGTTTCACCTCTCTGAGCCCCAGTTTCCTCATCTGTACAATGGGATACCAGTGCCTACTGCCTGGCAAGATGGCTGTGGAGATTAGCCAAGACTGCAGACTGTCTGTGGGTGCACAGGTGGACAGCAGAACAGTAACAGCACAGCGGAGAAGGCTAACTCCAACGTCAGGATGGGAGGGAGGGGAGAGAATGGGATGGGGAGTGACACGCAGATCTTCGAATACCTGCAACAACGAATTCTTAGGGGGAAAAAACCTCAAGCAAAGGTAGCAAGTTATAGGTGTATACTTTCTCATACTCTCTGCTTTTTTGGACATTGGAACAGTTCATAAATCTAACTGCAGCAAATTAAAGCTGCAGTTAGATCACGTCTCTGCTTGACACTTAGTAGGAGCCTGGCTCAGCGACCTATTGCTCTGTAACAAACATCCCCAAACGTAAGACAGCAGTAACTTAAAACAGCCACCATTGTATATTCTCTCCCAACTCTGTGGGTTGCCTGGGCTCGGCCGGGTGGTTCTTGGGCATCTCATGGCACCGGCTGGGGCTGCTGTCACCTGGTGGGGACTTGCCTGGGCTGGATGTCCAACCTGGCTCACACACGTGGCGGGTGTGGGGGTCTGGGCGTCAGCTGGGGGCTCAGCCGGAGCTCTGACAGGCAGTCTGCACCCGCGCTCTCCTTGTGGCTTGGGCGTCTCAGCATGGCGGTGGGGTTCTGAGAGGGAGCCTTCCCGAGAGCAAATCTTCCCAGATGGAGAAAGCAGAAGCCCCCGGGTCTCCGTAGGGCTTAGTCCTGGAAAAGGCACATCATTGCTTCTCTTGCATTCTGTTGGCCGTGCAGTCTCAGGGCCATAGAGTCAAGGAGGGGAAATAAATGTCACCTTTCAGTGGGGGAGGGAGGAAGAATTTGCAGCCTGCAGCCATCTTTAACCTACCACTATGATCAACAAATGATTGTTGAATATGAAACTGAATTTCACAGACGTGCCTCAAATAGGGAATTAGCTGCAGGTGAGGCCTGGGGGGTTGTGAATGGACCGATCTCCCCCCTCCCCCCCCACCAGCCCTGCTCCCCACCCTCCTCGACAGCTTGTGGAGCCCCTCTGGGCCCGAAATCCTCCAATGCCACGTGTGACTGGATAGCGCTCTCTGGGCGTGGAGAGGTCATGCTGTGGTGACCAGGAAGGCCCAGCTTCTCAGACCCTTGCACAGTCTGCTGGCAGTCCAGTGGGTGCAGGACACCCATTCTCCCACCTTGCTGCCTCGGCTGGGGGCTCCCAAGCGCCCCTATTCACAGGCGTCCTGGGCTGGGATGGTCTTTAGCCAGCGACGGCCCCTGCTGAGCCTTGGGCCTGCCCTGATGTCCTTCCAGGCTCAGAAAATGTCCGGGGCGAGCACTGTCGTCTCAGCCCTGCCCCTCCCCTCGGCTCCCTCTGGTCCCCTCTCTGGTGTGGCTCCGGTGCCACCTGGCCTCCACCGCTGTCGTCATCCACGCTGCCCCTTGCTGGCAACTAGAAGGGGCACAGGTGGGCGTGGCTGTGCAGACAGAACTGCCTCCTCCCTGTTCTGGGCTGGGCAACCTTACAGCCGCTCCCTCCCCAGCAGCTGCCCCGGGCAGCTCCCCTGGCTTGGCATTCAAGCAGATGGTTCCCTTTGGGAATGGGCTGTCCACCTGCTGCTCTCCTTGCGATGCGTCTGGTCCTCCGGTCCCCGGAAACCTTCCGAGGACTTGCCGTTCTTTATTGGTTTGTTCAAACCCCCGATGCGTTCCACATGTGGGTCCCGAGTGCCTGCCCTGTGCTCGGCCCTGCGCCCCAGGCCGAGGCTGTGAGACCAGTGCTGCGGACCTGGTCCCTGTCCTCCGGGGGTTTCCCTGCTAGTGAGACCCAGACCTTCAGTCATCGCATTGATGAACCCACGGCAGCCTGCGGTCTGCCAGGCAAAGGGACACTTGCCTAGATCCGTGAAAGCGGGGGGGAGCTAACTGGACAAGGGCAGGGGGGAAGGACATCCCAGGAGGAGGAGCTGTCCTACAAACATGGTCCTTTTTTGCCCTCCATGGGCCATGCCCTGGACCCAGAACCGTCACAACAAGCGTTTCCCCCTGTTACTCACACGGGACCCGGCTCCCTTTGGGGGCTTCTCAAAGGCCACCTTCTGCGAGTTCTCGTCCACCTCGTCTAAAGTTTTAGCTCCTTTGTTTTATTTTCCCGCCTTAGCACTTAGACTCTGACATCCATAGGGGGCAAGGACTGTCTCGTTCACTCCCTGTATCCTCAGAGCCTGGAACTGTTTCTGACACATGGCAGGTGCTCAGTGCACGTTGGAATCCTTGTGGAATCATGCACAGGGAGTGGGCCCCCAAGGGGAGGAGAGGGTGGAATTGCTCTCATTACCCTTCTCCTGCGTCCCCTGCAGACCAAGGGGCTGAGAAGGGAGGGCTTTGGGAGACAAGCATCAGGGTCCCAACTTCCCAAATCACCACCCCTCGGGGGCCACGCCTGAGGAATCCCCGCCTCTAGCACCTGCCTTTTCCCAAAGCTCCGGGTGATTCTGATCACAGACAGGTGTGGGCTGCTGCCTTGATCTCCAGGGTCTGTGGGTTCAAGGCTGACCCCTCCTCTTCAGTCACTGCAGCCGCTTCCAGGTGCGCGGTGCAAGGTAAGCCCACTGAGCTGAACTCTCCTCCAGAGCCCGTGGGGTCCCCACCACCAGCTTCTTCTACCCCCCCACTCCAAAACAGGACCAACTTCCTGGGCACCTCACCTGGCTGCCAGGAAAATGGTGTCCAAGTGGGCGCTCTCTCTTTAAAAAGAAAAGCCACTTTATTTCGGAAAATTTCAAACACATACAAAAGTAAAGAGAATAGTATAATAAGCCTCCATGTACCCACCACTTAACTTCAACTATTATCAACATTTGCCATTGTTTTCACCTCCCTCTACCCCTCCCACCCTCACTCTGCCACCTTTTTATTTTCCATGTCTTCTAAAGCAAACCTCATCTTCATACTAATTCACTCACAAATACTTTTCCACATGGATCACTAACAGATAAGGGCTTTAGAAAACACAGTGATGTCACTATCACAACTATTAACATTAGTAGTAATTTCTTTTTAAAAATTATTTATTTAATTGGCTGCGTCGGGTCCCAGTTGCGGCGCTCGGGATCTTCTTAGTTGTGGCGTGCGAACTCCCAGTCGCGGCATGCATGTGGGACGTAACTCCCCGACCAGGGATCGAACCCAGGCCCCCTGCCCTGGGAGTATGGTGTCCTATCCACTGGACCACCAGGGAAGTCCCAGTAATTTCTTTTTTTTTGCGGTACACGGGCCTCTCACTGTTGTGGCCTCTTCTGTTGCGGAGCACAGGCTCCGTACGCGCAGGCTCAGCGGCCATGGCTCACGGGCCCAGCCGCTCCGCGACATGTGGGATCCTCCCGGACCGGGGCACGAACCCACGTGCCCTGCATCAGCAGGCAGACTCTCAACCACCGCGCCACCAGGGAAGTCCCAGTAATTTCTTAATATGATCTAATACCCAGACTATGTTTAATTTTCTAGTATCTCACAAATATATTTTTCTGGTTGGTCTGTTCAAATCAGGACCCGTCCAGACCGCACAGATTTGCATTAGGTAGATCTGTGCCTGAAGTCTCTATCCTTCCAAGTGGGCTCTGACCCTCAGATCGAGGTTCTCCGTGGTATCAGCCGATTAACGTACGTGGGAGTTTTTACGGAACAAACACCTATACCTTGGCCCTAACTGGACCAATTAGGTCAGGGTCCCTGGGGTGAACCCGAGCCTGGGTGTTTGCTGCATTCGTTTGTATTTATTTATTGGTTAAGCGCCACCCTCGGGGATCCTGGCATGCTGCCAGGGCTGGAACCCACTGGAATACTCTCAGGGGTTCTCAAGGCACTAGCAGTCGTGCCCCCCAGGGTGTCCCCTGGCAACCTCTGGGGAGGTTTTTGGTTTCACCACTTGGGGAGGGGGCTATGCTACTGACCTTTAGGGGGTGGAAGCCAGGGATGCTGCCCAGCATCTACAGCGCCCAGGGCAGCCCCCCAATGGCTACAGTGCCCAGGGCAGCCCCCCAATGGCTACAGTGCCCAGGGCAGCCCCCCAATGGCAGATCTAATTATCCAGCCCCAACATCCAAGTGCTGACATTGAGAATTCCTGAGCCTGGGGCACAAACCCCGCTGTTCTCAGGCCTCCTGAGGGAGGAGGCAAACTAAACTGGATTCTTTCCATTCCTTATCTCAACCCCATACAGTCCACGAAACACATCCGCCTGGACCTCCTCACATTAGCCCCGCATCCCCTCCCCCAGTGCTGAGCCTGGCCGCTCCTCTCTCTGCTTGGGGCAGCAGAGCAGGGCACAGGTCGAACGCACCACTCAGCGGCGGGATGACCTGTGGCCTCCCTCTGCTGCGGGCCCCACACCTGGGAAGTGGAGAGAGCAGGGCTGTCCTGAGCAGGCAGTGACAGCAGGCCACGTGCCTAAGGAGCGCTCAGTCAGTGCCAGTTATGCTGTTTACTGCGGTACCCGGTGTCCGGCGCATAACAGATGCTCAAAAAGTGCTTACAGAAATGAATGGTCTGTACACTAATAAGCATAAAATAGATAACTGATAAGAACCTGCTGTATAAAAAAAAAGAAATCAATGGGTCCCCATTTCTCCTTGTGGGAACTGGGGCCCAGAGACAGGCTGATCTCACAACCAGTGCCCAGCATTCGGCCCGCTCAGGGCTTCTCGGCCGGCAGAAGGGGCCTCGCTTCCGTGACAAGAATGTGGTTGGCTGTGCCCGCCGTCTCTGGAGACCTCCCCACCCCTTTGTTGCCACCATCACAGGAGACGATGCGAAGCAGCCCTGCCCCACAGCTCCCTGGGGAGGAACCAGGGCACAGGACCCTCGCAGGCCACCTTCCCTCCCGAGGCGGAAGGCAGGGACGGGGACGGGTGGGGGGACATCCAGCCCCTAACCCTGCCCCCCACCTCTGTCCTTCTATTTGAGGGGGGGACATGATACATTTCCTGCCTGTCCCTCTGGACTGGATACGCTCAGGGGAACCAAAAGATTGTAATACTTTAGGAATGACTCAAAAGGAGAACACGGCTAGGGCGCTGACTCTTATTTCCTGCAACCCATGCTTCCCTGCATTCACAGAAGGGGTGTCACTGTCCTGCTCTGAGACTCAGTTTCCCTTTCGAAGCCTCCAGAAGGACACAGAGCATGGGATGTGGGGATCTTGGGCTTGTAAGACGGAGCTGGCCCGACAGGCTTGTGACAATGACATGGGAAACACTTGCTAGGGTTGGCTTTGTTCTTCCTGGCACGCTGGGTAGGTGCCTGCAGAGGTCTCCTCTCTGTGGGAGGCCTCCTGAGAAACCCACTTGGATAAAAGGCCTCTGCACCCACACCTCTGGGAACTGCGGAATGACTACCAGCTGGGCGTCCTCAGAAACCCGAAGGCGGCCCAGCGGCCAGGAGGCAAGTCCTAACACCCTCCAGCTGGGCCGCGCCCCCTGGTTCACCCCCAGAAGTGGGGTGCAAAAGCATGTGTGGCGAGCCAAAGGGCCACACGCTGACACCGGGGAAGCTGCCCTCTGATCACGAGGGCCATCTGAAGCCCCACAGGCCAGCGACTAGCCGGGGTGGGGGGAGGGTGCGTACTGTCAACGTGTCCCCAGGGCCCAGGGCGGGGGTGGCGAGATGCTGGAGCCCCACACTTCCCCCCTCCCCCTCAAGCACAGGCGTCCGGTGTGGAGGGAACCCCGAGGCTCAACTTCCACCACCCAGGGCTGGGGGGGCACAGCCGCAGGGGACCCGGCACCCAGCCTCGGAAGGGGCGCGCGGCCGAGAGCGCTCCCCGGGCCGCGGCCCAGACCTTCCCCGGGTTCCCCGCCTTCGACCTCACCCTCAGGCCGGGGCGAGAGGAAACTAAGGAGGGCAGGGGAGTCCGCGAGGCCGGAGGCGCCGGCGCCCGGCGCACCCCTGGCCCGCTCCCTAAGGAGGCGGCGGGCGGTACCCGTTCTGCCCCCGCGCCGGGCCGGTGAGATCCGGCGCCCGCGGGCGAGGCGGGGCCGCCGTCAGCACCGCCCTCGGGGGCCAGGGAGGGGGCGGTGGGAGGCGTGCGCGCGGCGGCGGCGGCGGCGGCTGCCCCGAGCGGCGGCCGGGGCGGAGCGGGGCTCCAGCGCGCTACCCGGCCCGGGCCAGGAGCTCCGCTGCTCTCTCTTGAAGGCTTGTCGCCGCGGCCCCTCGAGCCCGGCCGCCGCCGCCAGCGGCGCCGGGGCGGGCCCCACAGTGAGCCCACCAGGAAGCGGTGAGTGCCCTGCGCCGCGCTCCCCGGTGCCTGGCACGGCGCTGCCCACCCCGCCCTTCTAGAAGACGCCGCTCTTCCCGAGAGCCGCAGCCCCGCCGAGCAGCGTCCACGCCCCGCCAGCCCCCGCGGCGGGAGTGGCGTCCCTGGGGCGGGGGCCCCGGGGGGCGGCGGGGGACCCCCGCGGGCTCGGGCGTGCCCCTCCAACTTCTTGCAGACTTTTCTGCGGATACGCGGGTTTGGGGAGAGTTGGGCCTCCTCCGGCCGTGTTGCAGCTTAAGACTGGGCGGGTCGGGGGAGGGGTGTGTCCCCGCGCGTGGAAGCCTCCGGCCCCCCACTCCCCACCTGCCACCCCGCGCTGTCACGAGCTCCTGGGGGACGGACCAGACCGCCACTCCTGAAAGCTGGAAAGGAGCCCGGCGGGGGGTGGGGGCAGGAGGCCTCGAGAGGAGCCATTTCCCCTCTATCGAGTATTTCAGAATATATTATCTATGAACCGCCTCACTTAGGGGCCCCCTTCGCTCCCAGAGCATCAAAGCAGGTTTGCAATCTCGAAGGGCGATTTGAGTGTGAACGCACTCGCGACTCTCCCGGCCTGCTGAGCTCAGCGGACCTGTGGGGGGAGGCACTCCTTACAAAGGTTGACCTGTAGCCCGGCGTGGCCAGCCTGGTGGGCGGGGTCAGGGCGGCTGGGACCTCTCTCAGACTGCTCCCCGGCTCAGAAAAGTCTGTGCAAGCTGAGCCTCCTTGTCTCACTGAGGATGGGGGTGGGGGACGAGGAGGTGAAGGCAGCCCGGTGGAAGCGCTCCTGTGATTGTGCAGCCTTTGTGAAAAAACACCCCATCTTACAGATGAGGAAACTGAGGCTCGGAGTGGCCCACCTGGATTGGCAGGCTCCAGGGTTTCCTGCACAGCCCCCAGGGGCGCTTGGGGAGCCCTTGTCCCAGGCCAGGTTAACTCCAGAAAGCACCGTGTTACCTGTCCAGGCCACACCCACCTTGGGTTCTGTGTCCCCACCCTGGATGGGAGGGAGGCCATGTATTTATGGAAAGACTTAATCCCTCTGCCCGCCCCAAGGAGGCTGAAACCTCCACCAGGCTAATCTCCTCTCCCTGGAAGCCTTTCTCTTGGCCAGTGGGGTGCCCTCCGTGGGCCCTGAGGTTGAGAACACCTGTGGACTTCCCCTCAGGGGCCACGGAAAGACAGCGGTGCTATTTAATGTTTATTGAGCACTGAATGATGGTAGCCATCACCTGCGTTTTCTGTGTTCATTCTCTGACCTAATGCTGTTATCTCCATTTTACAGATGAGGACGCAGGGGCTTGTAAGGATAAAGTGACTGATCCAAGGTCACGCGCGGCCGGTAAGTGGCAAGGCCGGGCCTTGGACCCCCAGCCCTCACGGCGTAGGACCACCAGGTACAAGCCTCCCCCATGAAAATACTGTTAATGTATAATGTACACACAATAACGTGTAGACATGAAAAGTGTACCCCCAGATCAAGAAACAGAAATTCCACAGGAACCCACTCATACCCCATGGAGCCGCAGTCTCCCCTGGGAGCCGTGGGTGGTTCTGTGTGTACCACCGGCAGTGCCACATTGTAGGTACTTTTTATTTGGTGCAAAGAACACAATAGTTTACTTTTCTCTTTGCACTGCAAACCTGCAGGGAGTGATTAGGAGTTTGTGACTCCTAACTTCAAGGTTGCTGTAAAAACAATGACATGTTTTCTACTTAACCCCATGATGAATTAACCATTAGCCTAACTTCTAGTACAATACCCCTTATTTTGAAACATTTTTATTGATGTATAACATAGGGAAAGTTGCACATATCCTAAGTGTTGAGTTTAATCTCCCAGAGGCCCCGAGGTGGCAGTGGGCTAGTATTGTGCTCAGACTTACATGGGCAGTCAGCGGAAGGCCACGGCTAGACCCCAGGTGGCCCAAGACCCTGCCGGGTGACAGCGAAGCGGGTGGGGATTTTGGTGGGCACCTTGCCCCCGCCTCCAGGCCCATCCTCTTTCGCTTCCTGTCGGCGAGCAGCTGTGGGCCAGGCCTCCTGCAGGTGTGTGGGCTAAAGCCAGGGAGAGGCTCGTGTTTGCACTCTGTGTACCAGGATGGGAAGCATGTTAACGCTCGTAGCATCTGTTCCCAAGACAGTCCCTTTGGCTGGTGTTGCAGGAATTCTAATCCTGTTGCAAAAGGAAAGTGCATTTTTTAAAAAAGGAAGAAAACCAAGATGTGTCGCGTGCCTGCTGGGAGCCCTGATTGGCCAGTCTGTTAGTACGTTAGTACGTCTCCCCTGTGTGTAAGGAAACAGGCACGGAGAGCTTGCCCAGACTCCCCCAGCTGGGAGGGGAACCTGATTCCATCTGCTCTGGTGGGTCCACCCACCTAGGCAAAGGGTCACATTCCTCAGCTATGATTCTTCACACCTGGCCTCTCCTTGGTCCTCAAGTGAGATCTTGGTTCAGGGTGTGAGGCCCTGTGCCTGGGCTGAGTCATGACCTCCACAGAGCTACTCTGATTTCATCTGGGAGCTTGACTCCCCAGAGACCAAGTTCAGGCTTCTAGCCCGATGCTGCCTTTCACTGACTTTCCCTTTCTACATGGCCTCATCTGGGAAACCCAGGTGACAGCCTTTGTGTAGGGTTGCCAGGTTTAGCGAATTAAATGCCCAGTTCAATGTGAATGGCAGATAAATGACAGATGATGATTAGTGGGGGTATGTCCCATGCAGTAGTCGGGCATCCTGTATTTTATTTGACCAGTTCTAGTTCCAGATCTGCAGGATTCATGCCGGGAGGGGTTTTATTTCATCCTCTACAGCCCAACCTCCATGATCCACCAAAGCAGAAACTGAAGGGAATCAGCCGACCTTGGCCGGAATTCTACAAGCAGGGTGCCTTCGGCCCTTGGGTGGTTCTTGTGTCTCCGGTACACAGGGCTACATCTTCTTTACTTTTTACTCTGTGCAGAGAACACATTTGTTGACTGTTCTCTTCGTATTGCAAACCTGCAGGGGGTGAGCTGGCCAGCACTCACGGCTGCGAGCTGGTCGTTTGTGGCTCTTACCTGCAAGGCAGCTATAAAGACAGCAACGGACACCTTGGCCAGGTGTGTCCTTTCCCCATGGCGCTAGAGAGGCCGGGTGGGGTGCAAAGCAGCAGATATCCCATCTATCTCTCCACCTCTCAGGGGAGGGGCAGACCCCCTGCAGGAGGACGTAAGTTTTTATCACTCGCTGCCCATCCCTGTCACCAGAGAGGATCCTGTCGTGGCCATTTGGCGGTAGGGAGATTTTTATACCTGGGTGCAAGAAAGAACGTGTTCTAACTCAGGCTGTTGTGCAAACAAGTAACCATCTGATATTTTGAATGGAACATAAACAGACCCCGATTCAATATGAAAGGGAGGTTTTTCACACTCCTGCGAATGTGTGAAAAGAGAGAACATTTATACCTAAACTAGCAGTTCTCTTGGGTCCGACTGCTTCCCTACCATCCTGCCAACTAAGGGGGCCCCCTCTCGTGAAATCTTTCCTTTCAGCCCATTAAATCTTTATTTTCTAATTACAAAAATGTGTATCTTTGTAACAGATTCAGACGGTGTAGACCTCCGCGAGTAGAATGATAGACACTTAAGCGGTGTGGCGAGATCACCCGGGCCAGGGGCTGCGGTGTGGCGAGATCAGCCGGGCTAGGGGCTGCGGTGTGGCGAGATCAGCCGGGCTAGGGGCTGCGGCTCCCTGGCCGCTTGACCGCTTGGAGCTCCGTTCCCTCCTGTGTACATTGGGGATGGGCATGATGTTATCTCGTCGGGTGTTGTCAGGGTTAGGAACTCTTGTAATGGGCTCGGCCTCTTGAAAGCATTAGCCTGACACCTGTCAGCTGTGATGGTGGCGTTTGGGGGGATATAGCCCCACTCCCCACGGTTAGGTGTCGGTGTGGCTACCGTTTGGCCAGATGAAGCATCAGGCTTGCCTTCCTCATCGCCAGACATCCCGTCCCATCCCACGTACGGGGGTGTCTCCCACAAAAGCATCTTCCATCCCTGCGGGGGGCTGCCCCCCCAGCCCACTCACGAAGGGAGCAGAGTGGATGGGGCTCTGCCCACAGTCCTACATAAATCACCCTGGGGAACGATTCCTTCTGCTGCAACAGGCCACACCTCGGAATCCGGGACCACGTGGCAGGGTGCCCCTGGTTCTGTTCCCACACAGCACCCTCAGAGGGTGCTGAATGGTGACATGATGACATGTATGCTTGACAGTGAGGTGATGATGACGGTGACACCTGTCCCAGGCCCTGTCCTGGAGGCTGGGCCCGATGCCTGATGAGGACCCAGAGCCTGGGAGGCAGAGCATCAGCATCTCAGGCTCAGAGAGGGAAATGACTGGCCTAAGGTCACACAGTTTGCACAGACTCCCAGTTCCTCTCGGCCACTCCCACCTTCCTTCTGCCCCTGTGGGGCGTTACAGCAATGTGCACTGGGATAAGAAAAGTCCGTTAGTGAAAACTCCGTTTGGGAATTCTAGAAACCAGAAATAGAATCACTACACGTAGACAAGACCTCTTGGTGCGACATTTACCTGACCCTGGCACGGCTTCCTGTCCCCCAGTGTCCCCTGAATCCAGGCTGCCAGGTCCTCTCCCTCCTGCTTTCTTCTTTCTTTCCCTGAGTGCTTTGAGATAGACATTTATTTATCTATTTATCTATTTTTGGCTGCGTTGGGTCTTTGTTGCTGCGCGCGGGCTTTCCCCTAGTTGTGGCGAGCGGGGACTGCTCTTTGTTGCGGTGCGCGGGCTTCTCATTGTGGTGGCTTCTCGTTGCAGAGCGTGGGCTCTAGGCGCGTGGGCTTCAGTAGTTGTGGCACACGGGCTCAGTAGTTGTGGCTCGCAGGCTCTAGGGCACAGGCTCAGTAGTTGTGGTGCACGGGCTTAGTTGCTTCGCAGCATGTGGCATCTTCCCGGACCAGGGCTCGAACCCGTGTCCCCTGCACCGCAGGCGGATTCTTAACCACTGCGCCACCAGGGAAGCCTGCAGAGATAGGTATTTTTAAGGTCACAAGACAACTTTGGGGAGAAAACCCGTCAATTCAGGACTATTTTCTGGGAGGAACAGTGTGACACAGCGCCTTCCCCCAGCCAGAGCTGCAGTCCCTGGCTGCCCCTCCAGCCACATCAGAGAAGTTGTAGGAGAGCCCGATCCGATGCTCCAGCTGCGGGGGCTGGGTAACTCTGGTTGAGCTGCGCTCTGCTTTCCTTTCCTTTGTTGAATGCTTCTCTTGAAATAGTTTCAAGCTTGCAGACAACGTGCGGGAACAGGAGGTGCTACTGTGTATCCTTCACCGTTTGCCCACCGTTGCTTTATGGGCTTGAGGCCCGTTAAGATTTCTGGCCGAACTCTGTGAGTGAAGCTGCAGAAATGATGGCCCTGGAACCTGAACACTTCAGTGTGTGTTTCCTAAGAACAAGGACTGTCTCTTGCAAAACACAGCCCAATGATCAAAATCAGAAAACTCGACATTGGCCTCATACCGTCACCTCCTAGGCAGTTGTCTTTCTTTTGACCATTTTATTACTTTTCAGACAGACACAAAAGTATGTCACGAACTCCCATGTCCCAGCTTCAACAGCGAATGGCGTCCCCAGCCCCCCCCACAGCACTGCCGCTGTTTTTCTGTTGTATTTGACAGCAAAGTCCTGACATCACTTTATCAATGAGGACTTCAGCGCGAATCACTGTTTTATAAACCCTGCGCTGGGATGTGTTGTAAACTCTATTGGGTGGGTTGCGACCAGCACTTAGCTGAGACAGAATGGAAGAGCCGTAGACTGTGGAATCAGAGTGCTGCGCACAGTTGTGATGTTAAGTGTGCCTAGCAGGGGTCCTGACCTCAGGGGCAGACCGCTGGGCAGGAGACCCAGCTTGGGGGAGAGTGGTGGGGTGGGCAGAGACGACGGAGGTAAGCTCTGCGGTTGGCTTGAAATTCCGAGCCCACCATCTGCTCCCCGTACGACCTTTTTGCAGGTTAACTAATAACCTCTTGGTGCCTCAGTTTCCCCATCGGCAAAGTGAGGGTAGGAACGGTCCCAATCTCACCGGGCTGTTGTGAGCCTTGACTGACTGTGAATCTCTGGCACGTTTCTCTGGAGGGTGCTGGGCACATAGCGGATGCTCAGAAAGGTGCCCAGTGTTCCCATAGGTCTGCTTTCGGGCTCTCTCTCCTCCAGCCCCAGTCCCCCTTTCTCCTAAGGAAGGATGCACTCTCCCTGGCATCTCATCTTGCACACTAGAGTCCCCCCACTGCCCCCCACCCCGGGAGCTTTTGAAAATCCCAGTGCCAGGCCGCCCCGCAGGCCAATTACCAGGAATCTCTGGGGGAGGGACCCAGGCATCTGTGTTTTTGCAAAGCGCCTGGCGACCGACTCTCACCTGCTCAGAACATCACCCGGTTCTTGCTGGGATGCAGCTCCTGAGCCTGTGGGCGGGCGGGGTCTGAGAGCCCACGCTTTTCACAGCCTCCCCGTGGGGCTGCTGGAGCTGCCGACCCGACCTGACCTGACCGGGAGCAGCTCTGAGCGGTGGGGCCCTGGAGAAGAGGCTCCAGCGGGAAAACACCACCTCCCTCCCCTCCATCACTGTCAGAAATAACGGCAGCCCACGCTTCTGGGACCTTTGCTGTGCGCCGCGCAGAGCAAAGCCCTTTCGCAGTCGCCTCCTCCCGACACCCGGTTGACACCACTGCACACGCATCAGCCCCGTTTTACAGATAAGGAGAGTGAAGTGTTGGCAGGTTAAGAAACCTGCCTGCGGTCACATGGCTGAGCCAGGCTCGGGTCCCAGCCAGGGAAACGTTTCCCTTAGCACACAGCTGCCCTGAATCTGTTCCCAAAGGTGTCTGTCTGTCCGCCCGCCCTTTCTCTCCCTCTCTCCCTCCCCCTCCCCCTTCCCTCCCTCCTAGTCCCCCAGTCCATCCCCTAGTGGACGTCTCCTGTCCACCTCCTACCGGCCCACAAGTTCAACCTGGCTAAATTGAAGCCTTTATCTCGGCCCCTCCTGCAGACTGAGCCCTCTCACAAGCCTGAGCCTGTGCATCACCCCAACTTCCAGCTGCTTCCCCCTCCGTACCCTCACTGCCCCGCTGTCTTCACCACTCAGGCTCCACAGTTTCTGGCCCAGAGCCGAGCTGCTCTGACCTCGAGGGGCCTTGTTAAAATGCTGATTCTGGCTCAGTGCATCCAGGTAGAGCTGAGATGCTGCATTGTTAACAAGCTCTTGGTGCCAGGGCTGCTGGTAGCGAGGGTCTGGGGGGAGGAGACCGGCCTGCACAGCCCCCTAGAATGTGGAGGCTCCTAGGAGCGCTCAGAATAACCTCTGAACTGTGTAACCAGCCTCCAGAGACCCCACGGCCCGGCTCAGCTTTGGTCCTCTGTGGCCTGTACCTGCCCACCCCCCCACCCCCGTTTCCTCCTGTGGGCCACGCCCCTCTTGTCCTCTGGGCCGTGGCGCATTCTGTCCCTGCAACACACCTCTGTTGCTGCCAGTTTGCCTACATTGAGGTGCGGGGTCCCATGTGGCCTTGAATCCACTTGTGTTGGGTCTTCTGAGACCAGATGCCCGGATGGGAAATGTGCAAGAAATGTATCAATAAGGGAAATAGGGAAGGGGGCTGGGAGGTCTGAGCCCAAGGAATAGCGAAGCGGGGCAGAGAAAGCAAGGAGGGGCTGGGGTGAATCCAGGGGCAGCTGGCAAAGCCAGAGGTGGCCGTCAGGGGTGCCTGCCTTGGGTCTCGGCCTCGTGCAGGACAAAGAGACGACGGGCTTGCGAGCACAAGGGCCCGTCAGAGATGTGTGGGCGCTGCTCGCGGCCACCCCCCGCCGCTGCCAGCCTAGCACACAGGTGCCCTGGGAGGCAAGGGATCCCCGACTTCACCCTCTCAGAGAGCCTGCAAGAGCCTCACAGACCCCTGTGGGCGGGCGGGGGTCAGGGCAGTAGCAGCTTGGAATCCCAGCTCCACTCCTTCTAGTAAGCTGAGTGGCCTCAGGCAGCTGCTGACACCTCTCTGAGCCTCGATTTCCACATCCGTAAAACGGGGGCAGTAATAGCACCTCCCAGGGGCGCACCCGAGGCTTGAGTGTCGAGCCGCTGCCTCTGTTCACCCATCAACTAGTCGGAATGCTTAGGACCATCCCCTTGCAGGGAGATCGTGGGAACGGGCTGGGAAATTTTAACACTGGGGACTGGGGTCCCTTCATCTGTTAGATCTCTGAAGAATTTGCATTTTAGAAGAGGGGCAGCATTGTAACAAAAGGCACACCCATTTTGCGAGCTCAGGGCCCCCCAGCGGCCCCACCCAGGGCCCCCTTGTCCCCAAAGCCAGCCACGCTCTGCTGGTTCTGCCTCATCTGCCCGGGCCAGGCCTCACCGGCACCTTCACCGGCTCCTGCGCTGCTCTGGGCCTCCTCCAGTATATTAGCTTTGAGGCGCCTGAAAGTTTTTTCCACCAGCACACCCTGGGCTCTGAGCAAATGCAGCCCAGCTGTAGCGGGCAAGCGCCTCGGCCGCGGCTTCTCTCCGCTGCTACTTCCTGTTGTGCACCCATCAGGCCGGGGGCGGGGCCTGGACACGCGTGGCCGATACAAACAAGCCTCTCCTCTCCCCAGGCTGCAGAGGCACCGACATGGGGCTGAAGCTGACCTGCCTGAAAGGTAAGCGGGTGGCTCTCCCTTCAGCCCTTAAGGGGGGCGGGGGCGGGGGAGGTGGGGGGAGGCAGGAGAGAGAGCAGACCCTGAGACCCCAGTGTTGCGTCCCTGAGACGGAAGGTGCACGCCCACTAAAGGAGCACCTGTGCGCAGTAGGCGCCGTGCGAGTGCGCTGAGCGCTCCTCCAGGCCTTCCGCTTCCCTGGAGCTGAGTGATGGGGGGACGTCCCAGGGCCCCCCCACGCTTTGGTTGGCCCCTCGGAGGGATGAATCCCAGGCTGTGCAGAGTCAGGGGGTAAGAGGTCCTGGAGGAAGGTGCCACGCCCGCACGGGGGTGTTTGCTGTCCACCCCGAGGGGCCTGTTATCACTGAGATAGGTGGTCCCACCTGCCGGGTGCCGAGAAGGAGGTCTGGGAGAGGGGAAAGGCCAGCGGGGAGAAAGTTCTAGGACACTGAGTCATTGAGGGGTGATACGGGCGCCGGCGGAGGCAGCCCAGACCTCTGTCTCGTGCTCTGAACCCTTCGGACCAGCGTCTGGATGTCTCAAGGGCACCTCAGACCCACACGGCCCACGCGAAGCTCATTATGGGGTGACGAATGCTCCCACCCCACGTCTCCCCAGCCTGAAATCTGGGAGTCGCCCTGGTGGCCCCTTGCCCACGTACAGCACGCCCACCAGCCCCTGACTCCCCTCCTGCCTGTCTCAGGCCTCTCCCCAGCTCCATCCTCTGGCACAGGAAGTCAGGAGGTATAGGAGGGCCCCCCCCCCCCCAGGATGAGGGACCAGCCTTCAAGTCCTGCAGCTGGGATGAGTGAGCTCCAGTGAGCCTCTGGTTGGCCCTCGGAGGGAGGCAGGGCATCTTGACGGACAGCTCCTCCAAGACTGTGGGCCAGTGGGGAGCAGTGGTCCCCCTGGACGAGTGGGGGAGGTGTTTGTTGAGCGGGCATCCAGGAGGGTTAGCTCCGAACGCTTGGCGCTCAAGGACCCTTTTCCCTTAGATTTTGCTGTGGGTCTCCCCAGTGCCGGGCACAGAGCAGGCGTTCAGGACAAGCGTTTTGTTTTGGGTTTTGATTGTGGTAAAATGCGCATTAGATGAAATTTGCCATCGTAACCATTTTTAGGCATACAATTCAGTGGCATCGAGTACATTCACACTGTTGTGCAACCATCACCCACCACCCGTCTCCAGAACTTCTCCATCTTCTCCAACTGAAACTCGGTCCGCATTAAACCCTGACTCATCCTTCCCCTCCCCCAGCCCTGACCCCTACAGCCTACTTTCCGTCTCTGAATTTGCCCCCTCCGGGTGCCTCACATAAGTGGAATCATACGGCCACTGTCCTTTTGTGTCTGGCGTAACTTCACTCGGCATAATGGGGAAGCTTCGTCCATGTTGTAGCAGGTGTGTCAGAATAGCTTTCCTTTCCATGGCTGAATAATATTCCGTGGTGCGTGTAGCCCACATTTGGTTTATCCGTTTATCCCTTGATGGAGACTGGGCTGCTTCCACACTTGGCTGTGTGTCAGGACATCTTTGACAAACCGAGGTCCTGGAGGGGCCTCTGGGGACCTCTTGCCTTCCAGCCCGAGGCTGGGGGTCGGCCAGGGGAGGAGACCCAGGAGCTACAGCTGCTGAGGATCCCTGGGAGAGCCCCCCACCTGCAGGACTGAAGCCCGGGCAGCAGGCCGGGTGCCCCTGGGCTGGGAGCTTTTAAAAGGGCCCCGACAGAGCTGGGCGCTGGGAGGGGTACGGGAGCTGGTGGCGCCCAGCGAGGGGCGCTCATGCATCTTTCCTCACTGGCGCTCTGGAGCTGGCCCACCGCCTTCTCCCTCCCCCAGCCCCACCCCCCCAGCCTTGGTCTCTGGAGGTGACGAGGCCCACACAGGGTTAGGTGTGACTCAGGGCACAGGGGTTGGGGGGAGCGCAGAACCCCTCTCCCTGTGCTTCACCAGGATGACCCAGGCCCCCCAGCCCAGGAGCCCTGGGTCCTCTCCCTCTTGGGAACCTCTTTCTTACGGGAAACTGCAGACGACTGGATGCCTGCGCCGCTGAAGTTCACGGTTACCCGTGTCGCTTCCCTCGCTGCCCACAGGTGTGCTTCCGCCTGGTTGTTGGTGCTGGGACGTGCAGTTGCGCACTGTCTTCTGTTTGTATTTTATTTAATGTTGGGTGCGAGTGCTGCGCGTCTCCAGCCAGTATCACTTTCACGATTCTTTAATGCCTGTGTGTGTCCACTTCTTCCAAGAGGGGGTCTTTGGGTTGTTCCCAGCGTGTTGCTTTCGTGGATCATGTCATTTTGATCATCTTTGCTTTCTAACTTTTTAAATTCGTATTTGTTTGAGGTAAATTCCAGAAATCAGAATGACCTGGTCAAGTAATATGGATAAATGGTGGCTTCTTCCTCGGGGCTTGGCCCAGGCAAGGCCCTTTTCTGTGCCTTCTGAGTGGGTCAAGTCATCCATCCCTCCTCCCACCACGAAGAGAGTACTTCTAGAAGTCCCGGTCTTCAGGTGAGGAAGCTGAGGAACAGAGAGGTCATGTAGTTGCCCGGGGCCACACAGCTGGGACCCAGGTGGGATTGGAACCCAGGCGGGCTGTCCCTGAAGCCTAGCTTTAGCCTCCGCTGGTATGGCCTCTTCAGAGGAAAGCATTTTAATTCAACACCTGAAGTGACCACTGTAGCTAGAGGCTTTATCCACACGCTCTCCTAAATCTTCACATTAACCCTAGAAGATGAGGTTTTAGTTTCCTGGGGCCATTGTAACAAATTACCGCAAACTGGGGGGCTTAAAACCACAGAAATCTATTTTCTCACAGTTCTAGAGGCCAGACGTGTGAAATCAGAGTGTCAGCAGGGCCGTGCTCCCTCTGGGGGCTCGAGGGGAGAATCCTTCCTGCCTCTTCTGGCTCCTGGGGGCTCCAGGCGTCCTTGGCTTGTGGCCGCATCCCTCCTGTGTCTGCCTCCGTCTTCACCCGGCCTCCTCCCCTGTGTTTCCCTGTGTCCTTTCTCTTAGAAAGACGTTGTTCTCCCCTTTGTCTTATGAAGACACCCATCTTTGGACTTAAAGCCAGTCTTAAATACAGGATGATTGCGTCACAAGATCCTTAAATAATTACATCTGCAAAGACCTTATTTCCAAATAAGGTCATATTTTGAAGTTCTGGGTAGATGTGAATTTGGAGGGAACTCTACTCCGCCCACCACAAGTCACTTCACCTCTGAGCCTCCTGCGTGTGGGACAAGCACGTAGCTCTCTGTCTTATTTTTAGAACGTGCTCATTGCCTGTCTGGCAATAAAGACTCAGCCCAAGGTGGGCGATCATGAGAGTGTGACATGGGAGACAGCAGCGCAGCTGGGCCCAAGTCCTTTTGTTTCTGTTTCCAAAGGAGGGTGGGCACAGCGGGACACTTTGAGTGGGGGCCTTGTGCTCGAGGGCCTGGCTGTAGCAGCTGTGACCCGTGGGGACGGTCCGCCGTCCAGAGAGCACCTCCCTCGCACTTTCTCACGTAAGGGCTGGCGTGTCTGTCCCCGTGATCCGGGCCCTGTTCCCTGAGCGTCTTCCCCCAGTTTGCTCATCTCATCCTCACTACAGCTGGACAACGTAGGTAACATTATAGATGGGGAGACCGAGGCACAGGGACCGAGGCTGGAGGCCCCGGGGCCGGTCAGGAGGGGCTTGGCTCAGCAGGCGGTGGGGAGCGGGGAGTGCTTTTCCTGCTCTCTGAGCATGTCTGTCCCGGTCGGCCTCAGGTGGCACTGCCAGGAAACATGACGGGGCCGTGTGGCTCTCAGCGGGGCGTCCCCAGCCTGAAGCCTGGACTTAACATCTTGCATTAGAGTGGTACATTCATTACAGTCAGTGAATCGATACAGATAACATTATTTTAACTAGAGTCCACGCTTTATCCTAATTTCCTAGTTTTTACCGAACATCCCTATTCCGTCCCCCGATCCCATCTGGGACCCACCTTACGTTTAGTCATCAATCACGTCTCCTTAGGCCCCTCTGGGCTGGGCCAGTGTCTCAGAAGTTCCTTGTCTTGGTGACCTTGACTGTCCTGAGGAGGACAGGTCAGGTGCTTTGAGGATGCCCCACCGTAGAGATTCGGCTGATGTCGGGGCTTTTGTAGAGTCTCTTTTGTGGAGTATATGATCACGTTGGGTGGGGAGTGAGGAGGACACAGGTGCATTCCCCAGGACACTGGGCACTGGGGGCCCTGACTGCTCGGGCATCTTTCCCGGCTCCCTTCTGGGGCTCAGAGCCTCCGCTCCCCGTAATCCAGGTTTAGGTGGTTGGGAGGTGGCAGTTACAATGCCGATTTTTCTGATTGGTGTTTGGAGGCCCGAGACCAGCCCCGGACCACAGCAAAAGTGAGAGTCACCCCGCACTGCCCCATGCTAGTGCAAACACATGCTTCCAGCTGTCCCGCAGCGGGGTCCAGAGTTGGTCGAGAGATTATTCATCACACAAACACTGATTGTGTCCCTACTGTGTGCCAACCCACAGCCGGGTGTACAGGGCTTCAGGGCTGAGCAAGGCGGCCACGGTCACTGACCCCCTGGAGCCCAGAAAGTAAGGAGGAGATGCACGTTACTTGGAACAGACGTCCGAGCACAAGCTGCTCTGTGCTAGGACAGAGAGCACCACCCAGCCCACCCAGCCCGGGGGTGGTACCGCTGAGGAAGCCGCACGCCTGGCGGAGCTGGCCTGTGTAAGAGTGGGACAGCACCGTGTCCCAGGCCACACGCACTCCCCGGGCAAACGCCGGAAGCAGGAAGGTGTCAGAGGGATTGAAGGGGGATGGCGGGTGGGCAGACCGAGGACTGCTCTGGCCGGATGGGGCTGGAGGAAGCTGGGGTTTAGTCATCTTCGGGGACAGGGGCGCAACGCAAGGGTAGGAGACAAAGGCATTCGTTTGGCTAATACATCTTGAGCAGTTTTCAGAACCGTGCTGGCTCCGTACTTTTAAAGGGAAGGTCACACAGTGGGATCCACCCCGAGGTAGAGAGTGGCCAAGGCTCAGTACCTTAATTTACTGAGGTTTAGTGTTCCCACCTGTGAAATGGGCCTGTGGAGATCCTGGGGTGTCCCTAACCTCGCCACCCCTGCGCACCCTGGAACAGAGCCCGACACACAGCAGGTGCTGTCTTCCCCTGGAGGAGAGGCCCAGGCCAGAGCTGTGCTCCCGTGTGACTTTTCATTTGTTCGGCAAACGGTCCTTGAGCGCCTGCCACGTGCCGGGCACTGCACTGGGTCCAGGGACACGGCAGCGACAAGCACGGCTCCCCTGCCTCCACGTACAGGGGACAGAAATGAATGTGTGAACACGGGACCCGGGCTGGTAGACTTTGTGGTGAGAGCTGCAAAGGGAGTTGAACAAAGTGCAATAGAGGGGCTTGAGGCAAGTGAAGACCTCTCTGTAGTGCCGACACTGGAGCCAGCCACGCAACGCAGGGAACAGTGTCTAGGCAGAGGGAACAGCAACAAAGGCCCTGAGACCGGAACAGGCTTGGTGAGCTGATGAGCAGCGAAGAGTCAAATGTGGTTGGAATTGGGGGCAGGGGCGGGGGCCAAGCAGGGGGAATGGAGGTCCCTGGGACAGGCACGGCCATGGGAGCTGAGCGTTGTATCAAGCATGTCTTTTCCGAGTAATCGGAGGCACTGGCATCACTGCAGAGCGGCGGTCTCATCCTCCACTGCACATCAGGATCCCTCACGGCGCCTACAGGAGGGGGCAGCCCTGGTGCGCTGCCCAGCGCCGGGATTTAGTTTGGAGGAAGCTCCCCAGGTGATTGTCCTGTGCAGCCTGGGGTGAGAACCACTGTCTGGGGCCCGTGCCCTTGCTTTTCTGGTGGGCCTGGGGTATAGACTGACACCCAAAGGTGACAAGGCCCAGGCTAGCTTGGCTGGGATTCAGGGATGCAGGCTCCAATCCACGGCTTGTTCTGGAACCTTCTGAACAGATCTCTGACCGGGAGAAGGGCTCGGGGGGCTAGGAGACCCCCAGCCTACTCAGAGGAGGGGTGGGCAGTCAAAGCCTGTTCTAAACGCTGAAGCAGATGGGGCTTAGCTTGGCCCCGCCCCTTCCCGGGGGAGAGCTGTCGGCCCTCCTGGCTCACGGCAGGGATTTATTAAACCCAGCACCTGCCTCCTTCCAAAGGAGGGAGGGAGGGCCCGCGGCTCGGTCCCTAACTGGGGCCCACCCGGGATTAACCTTTGTCTCCTCCTTATTCTCGGGGCTCCACAGGGTCAGGAATCACGCAACCTTACTCATCCCTGGAGCCCTGTTCCCGGCTGTGGGTCAGTGCACAGTAGGGACACAATAAATGTTTGCGGAATGAACACTCGCTTGACTTTAACTAAGACGTGGGACCCTCCCAGGCCTGTCCCTGGCTGGCCGGGGCCGCTGTGCCTTCTCAGCCCCTCGGCCCAGTAGGGAGGTCCACTCCTGCCTTCCCGCATCTCCTGCCATCCGCTCAGCAAGGCTCTGAGGACGATTGCTCATGCCCCCCCAGGTACGGAGGGGGAAACCGAGGCATAGGGTGGTGAGGCTCTGTGCCCCAGGTCACACGGCTAGAATGTGGCCGTGCTGGGGCCCTGAGGGCCTCGGGAACTGACCGGGCACCCCGGACACGAGGAGCCCCTGCCACCTGGTGCCGTGCCCGCAGTTTCCTCCGGGCCTGGCCTGGGCGAGGTGCTGCGGAAGTGTTTGTGGAATGAAGGCCAGACGGAGCAAGGCGGGGACGGGACACGGAGGGGGGGAGGCGGGGCTGGACCCGCCGCCTGGCTCTGCTGCTCTCAGTGGACAGGGACCTGGCGCTGCTTAGGACTCCCGGGCGAGGGCCGTGTTCACCAGTTATGAGCTGCTGCCACGCGGCTGGCCCGGGCCTGTGGAATTCCTCTCTGCCTCCTGGGCCGTGGTTCCTCAGCCTCACGGTTGGGGTGTAGACGTGATTCTGGGCCAGGACGGAGCTGCCCCACGTCCACCTGTGGCCGTCCCTCCCCCCCCGCCCCGCCCATCCTAATGCTTCTGCCTCACGGGCTTCGCGGGGCCCGAGACAGGTGGGTGTGAAGCTGGCTCGTGTGACCTGGCTGAGGGTCTTCAAGCACTTCCTGAATCAGTGCTTTTTGTTTTTAACTGTGAAACAGGCAGAGTTAGACCCCACCCAGGTCAGGGCTGCTGCTGGAGGGGAAGGGGCGTGCCAGGAGCTGGGACTGGGGCCCGGGGTGCGGTGCTCACGCAGACGTGCTAAGATGCGCCCATGCGCTTTCTTCCCTTTTGGAATGGCTTTGAAATTTTATTTATGACCGTGGGCCAGGCCTTCCACGGCCACAGCAAGAGTAGGTGATCCTGGTGTCCACCCTGAGAGGTCACTGACTTGCCCGGGAGTCCAGCACGCAAATGGACAGCTGTCCTCAGTCTGTCCCAGGTGGCAGGACAGACCTGCGGCCTGGCGAGCGCTTGTGGCATCAATGCCCACCGTGGGCAGTCACGCCGGCTGAGGGTGGGGCTGGGCTTCCGCCCGTCCCATGGGAGTTTGGGAGCTGAGTGGCCCTGCAGAGCTGTCCTGGATGGAGGGGGACAGGCCTTTTGCCTGGCCACCTACTGGGGAGGGCTGGCCCTGAGAGCAGGTGCCTCCTTAAGCTGTGCACCCTAAGCGCCCTGCTTGCCTCACCCCAGCTCCACCCAGCTGGGTGAACACCTTTCCTGGGCTGAGGGTAGGCCCTGGGAGGGGCTGAACTGTGAACCAGCCGCGGGCAGCATCTGAGCTGCTGGGGACTAGCCTGGCCCTGGGGGGTGGGTCTGGGCTGCACAGCCCAGCATCTACATGGGCCGAAGGCTCAGACCAGGCGCTGTGGGACAGGAAGGGCCTGGCGCTGAGGACACCTGTCCTTTAAGCCAGAGCTCCCTGTCACAGCCACCCGCCACAGCCGGCCTCGGCTCCGCGAGACACACTCTGAGGGCCCAGCCGTGGGCTTCCCACCTGTGGGTCAGAAGGGTGAGCCGTGCAGGGGAATACTCTACAGCTGTGAAAAAGGACCGGCAGCTCTGTCTGAACGGATAGAGAGCCATTTCCAACTCTTGCAGTGAAGTGAAAAGAACAAGGTGCAAAACAGTGGCTCTCTTGCCACCACCTGTATTGGAAAAAGAAGAGGCACATGCCGGGGAACATATTTGCACGTATATACATAGAATATTCTGGAAGGAGACACAAGAAAACAGTAATCGTGGCTGTCTCCAAGTGAAGAGGTGAAAAAGAGCTGGGTGGCTGGGGAGTGAGGTGAGAGCAGGACTCAGATGGACCTTCCGGAGTCTCTTCCAGCTGCCCGTGTCTCTGGCCTGGGGAGACCGGCTCGACCCCATTGCCCAGGACTCTGTGAGGTTGACTCCCAGCTTCCTGGGCTCCTGCGACCACACGCTGGGCCACGCTCCTCAGTGATTCAAGGGAGAAGGAGTGTTCCTGGTGGCGTTCCCATCCCCCTCCCTGCCTCTCCAGGCCTGTACTCCGAATTCTCCCCCCAGCCCTTTCACCGCCTTTTTACTGTCTCACCTCCTCAACTTGATCAGACCTTTCCTGCAGCAGGAATGCCCCGCCACCCCCATTTCCCCATGCCACCTCCTAAATCTGTCTATGTCCACCCCTCCTCAGAAGATGTTTTATTTCTCTTTTAAATTATTTTATTTTTTGAATGTGTAAAACGTCACGTAAAATGTGCAAAAGAATATGTAGTAATAAGTCAGGCTCCTCTCACCTCCCTCCCAGCCACCTGCTCGGAGGCAGCCGTTGTTGCCTCCCCGTCTTTGGAGCGCTCTGCTGTCTGGCTGCCCATCTGCACCCCTCTCAGGCCTCAGCTGCCCACAGCCGGCAGACACGTCCCTATCCTCGGGGCCCGGACTCCCCCAGGTGCTCCCCGGTTTGCCCTGGATAACGCCAGTCACCTCCTTCCTCTGAGACTAACTGGGATCTCCTTGCCTATTTGTACATTAATAACCACAATATCTTATTAATAGCAGTAATAACTACTAATAGCATTAATAACGATTGGCCCCCTGCTGTTAGCCAGGCTGCCCCAGACACCTTCTGCCTGATGTCACATGTCCTGACCAGAGCCCTGCAGGTCATGGGTTAGTATCTAGGGCGAAGGTTCAAATCTTTATTCCACCAAGGGGCCCACCACTTGCAGCCTCTTTGCGGCTGAGGAAACACAGGCTCAGAGAAGTTAAGAAGCTTTTGCTCAGCCCGCACAGCCGGTGAAGGGCGAACTGGGGAGGCCAGTCCTCTGGCTCAGGCCATCCTCGAGCCACTTCCCGTGGCTCCAGCCACGCAGATGTGCAGTGGAGCCACTCGGGACAAAGGAAACCCCCCGCTCCCAGGCACTTGCTCTGAAATACCCAAATAACATCTCAGTTAGGAACAGCTCTGACGGTGGTTCTCAGCTCTGGGGTATCGCCCCCCACCAGGTAGAGCTGCCAGATTTAGGAGGGAAAAAAAACATAAAATGGGATGCCCAGTTACATTTGAATTCACATAAACGAGGACTAATTGCCTAGGATACGTACGTACGTCCCACATGTAGCATGGGACATATACTAAAACAAATTATTTGTCCTGAATCTCATCTGACAACCCTGCCCCCAGGGGACACTTGGCAATGTCTGGAGACACTTTTTGTTGTCACCAGTGCGGGAGCTACAGCGTCTGGAGGCCAGGATGCCGGTCAGCCCCCTTCAGAGCACAGGACGGCGCCCCCACAAAGAATAACCTGGCCCCAGACGTCAGCAGCGCCGAGGCTGAGGACCCAGAGCTACCCACGTCACGCGTTTCCCACGGCTCAGGCAGGCATCAAGGGCTTTGTGGATTTTCTTTGCCTTCAGTTCTCCGTCATCCTCTGAGGGCAGGCCTACTCTTGAGCCCATTTTAGAGGCCAGAAGACTGAGGGCCGGGGGCGGGGCTGGCTGCCCATCACACAGTGGAGACGTGATGGAGCCGGGCTGGCCCCGCCATCTGAGCCCTCGCTCTGCAGGCCGAGACCCCGAGAAGCCTTCCCAAGGGGCTGGTGTGAGGAGGAGAAAGGCCCGCCCACCAGGGCCGGCGGGGCTGGCGGGGAGGCAGGGACTGCGGAGCCCAGCAGAGGCAGGGAGGCGGCCGCTTGCTGTCGGGGAGGCGAACACACTTCCCACTTGGCCGTGGCGAGGCTTCTTGCTCTCTGTCTCCTCCCAGCTTCATCCCTGACGCAAGCTGGGGCTTTTCCCTTAATTAAAAAGAGATTTAAAACGTCCAGTGCCATCTCCGCTGGGCCCGGGCTGCCGAGAAATGGTAAAGCCCCCAGCCATCCGCCCTGGCCTCGTTCGTAGTAATGCAAGGCTTTCCCCTTAATTGGAATTTAAAAAAAAAAGAAGAAAAAGATTAAGTGCATCTGGAACCCTCGGAGGCATTTGTCCATTTGTGTTTTTTGGAAAGACCTGCCCTAAATCCAGACACCCGGTCATCTCCGAGGAATTAGTGCCAGCCCCCGTCTGCGCCTGGCCCCAGGGCCTTTGTGCCTGCTGCTGCCCACCCGAGAGCCCTCCCTGCCATCATCTGCTGCTCGCTCCTATCGCTGACCCGGGCTCTGCAACGTGTTTCGTTGCTTCCTGGCCCCCAGGAGGACAGGCTGTGTGTCAAATCCCCTGTGAGTTCTCTGTGCCCCAGGGTGTCCATCTGGAAGATGGGCCTCGTTGGAAGGACTGAATAATGAATCCCTGCGAAATGCTCACACAGACCCCGGCCTCCCGGGAGCCCTGTTGTCGTAGATCACCCATGTGGGCCCCTCCCGACAATGGCTTGCATCAGAGGGGACCCTCGTTATTTTTTCCAGCCTCCTCTGAACTCTTTGGGGTCCTGGTTTGCTGCTGGGGCCTGAAGCAAGAGGCAGAGGAAGTCAGTGTGTGACGGGAGAAACAGAGAAGCATCTGCGGAGACGGTCTTGTTCTCTGCTGTGTCCCCAGCCCCTGGAACAATGCCCAGCACACAGTAGGTGCACAGTAGCTGCCTGTGGACTGAGCATCTCCCCTGGGCCTGGCTCTGTGCTGCGGGCTTTATCCGTGCGCTGCAGGGGAAAGGAAGCATCCCCTCACCCTGCAGGTGAGCAGGCCGGGCTCGGGGAAGTGACAGAAGGGAAGCAGGAGGACTGAGACTCAGATTCGGTGTTTCCTCCTTCCCGAGCCCGTGGCCCTTCCAACCCAATGAGGAGGAAGGGTCTCCTTTGAGTGTTAAGTTGGAACCAGGAATATCTTTTCAGAGTCACTCCACAGACAGCTGTGTGACTGCAGGGATGAGACAAGGTCCCTGACCTGCACGCAGAGGGCGGGTGGTGCTCAGAATTGGCTGCATCGGTGAATAAGTGCTAAGGTTAGAATATCATGTTAATAATAACAGCTTGTGTTTCTTGAGTGTGCACTGCAAGGCGGGTTCTGTGGTTTCCTCACCTGCGAAATGCGTGTAACAGTCAGACCCCTAGGCTGGAGTGAAGGCTTCAGTGTGGCTCTTAATCTTCTCAGCGCCCCCTGGAGGTGGCGAATATGAAGTACCCCCATTTTTGCAGGTGAGGAAAGGAGGCCCAGAGGTGGAGCCCCGCCAGTGGAGGAACCCAGGTGTACGTTCTGGCCTCCCACTGCACTGTGGGTCCGGCAGGGCCACTGTGTGATGGTGCCTTGGGGAAGAGTGGATATGGTCCCAGGGACGTGGTCCCAGGCGGGGTCTGCGAGCCGGCACCAGGGTGCTGATCGAGCGCCATTTTAAAAAGAGCCAGCAGAGGGCGCCCTTAAGCCACGATGCCTGCTCTTGGCGGCCTCTGGGTGGCTGGGGGGCCAGGAATGGTGCGGTGTCCCCCGTGCCTGGGGCATCCTGAACAGAGGATAGGCCTGGCTCAGGGCTTCTGAAGGATGAGAAGTGGTGGCTGATACCGGAAGGAGTGAGGTGGGTGCTCAGGCCTGGGAGCCACCTGGCCTCTGCCTGTCCTCAGACACGTCACCTTCCTTCTCCAAGCCTTGGTTTTCTCGCTGGAGAATGGCCATGACCCTAGCGTGCAATCCGAGGGATGGTGTGAGGATTAATGTGGACTCCGCCCAGAGCCTGGCACGGGGGGTGCTTAAGAAGGGGTGGCTCATCTCTGTGGGAGGCGGCAGCAGTGCTCACCTCCCCCAGTGTTTGACCCCAGGCCACTTCTCCCACACTGGGCAGCCCCACGCCCCATACCTTGTATTTCATTCCTACAAGATTGGTATCAGAGCTCCATTTTTCCAGCCGTGGATACGAGGAAAGCCGTGTGTTCCCAGGTGCCGTAGCTCAGCGGGTCCCAGCCCTGCTGTCAGAGTCACCCAGGAACGTTTTAAAGTCCTGGTGGCCTGTGTAGCACGGTGAAATCTGGCCCCCTGGGGGCAGGGTCCCCCCCCCCCCCCACCCCGGGATATTTTTTAAACTTTCCAGGTGGCCGCAGTAGGCAGCCAAGATGGAAAACCACTGCCCAGGAGCGGGGCATGGGCAAGGGCCGAACCAGGTTTTCAGAGGCAGTCGCCCTGGCCTCCCATCACAGCCTCCGCGTTTCCCCCGTGGGAAAGTGGGCGCCAGGAGGCCAGAGAGCTCAGGCCCAGCTTGTTCCGTCTCCACAACTGAGACGGCGTGTGCCCCAGAGCAGGGCCTGGTTGAGGCGGGTGACAGCTGCCAGCCCGGAAGCCTTCCTGCGCAAGCCCCCCATCACATGCCCAGTCAAAATCTTCAGCGGCTCTGGGGCCCTGCTTCCTCCCTCCTGGGGCCCCGCCCCCTGGGATCCCAGCCAAGCCCTTCCCCTCAGGAAATGGGCTCTCACTGGCCTGAGACGGGCACATAATTAACAAATAACCATTCTGGCTTTAGCACAAATGAGCTTCTTGTCTGGGGCAAGGCTGGCTTTTGTTTTTAATCCCTAAAGTCGGCTTTATCTCCTGAGAGCTGCTCCCTCGTGCTCAGCCACCTCTGCTCTGAGGCTGGGGGGCCTGGGGGGTTGAGAGGGGCAGAAGTCCTGGCCCCCTCCTTTCCCGCCCGCTCCTCCCTCCTCCCTCCCCCCTTCTCTCCCTCCCTCCCTTCTCCCTCCTTCCTCTCTCTCCCTCCCCTCCCCCTTTCTCCCCCTTCCCCCTCCCCTCCCCCCTTACCTCCCCTCTCCCCCCTTCCCCTCCCCTCCCCTCCCCTCCCTCCTCCCCTCTCTCCTCTCAGCCTCCAGCATCTCTCCAGGGCCCACCAAGCGACCTGATGCTTCCTGATTAACAATGTGGGCTTTGGGGCTTCCCTGGTGGCGCAGTGGTTGAGAGTCCGCCTGCCGATGCAGGGGACGCGGGTTCATCCGGGAAGATCCCACATACCGCGCATGGCTGCTGAGCCTTTGCGTCTGGAGCCTGTGCTCCGCAACGGGAGAGGCCACAACAGAAGAATGTGGGCTTTGTCACCGAGCTCCCAGAACATGTTAAAATGCAAATGGTGGCCCTGGGAGGAGTGTGGTTTTTCTCCATTAGCCTTTTATTTTAGAACTTTGGAATATTCGCCGAGGAAGGGGCCTTGGAGACCGAGCAGGGAGACTCCCTTCGGTTCCAGGTAATAATAACCAGACCTTGCTTTTGGGGCCGGTGCTCCCCGAGACGCACTTTGTGGATGATTCTAGAGGAAGCTCGCAGGGACCGAACACCCTCTTGGCCCCAGCTCACTGGGCAAGGACTTCCCATTCATTCATTCCGTTCATTTCCTCACGCCCAGCACCTGTCACTTGGCGGCGGCAGCCAGGTCTGGGATTTGGGTTTTGGTTTTGGCATTAACGAGCCTCGGGCTTTTGAGGTTCCTTTGTTGCCTGTTAGGGCGCCAGGCATGTCCCTGATCCAAACTCCCCGACCCCTGGGTGTTATAGAGCTGGCTGCTCCTCCTATTTGAGTGAATAAAGTTTTATTGGCACACAGCCCCGCCCACTCATTCACATATCGTCTGTGGCAGTGTTTGCCCTCAGTGGCAGAGCTGAGAAGTTGCAACAGAGACTGCATAGCCCCCAAAGTAAAACATATTTACTCTCAGGCACCTTTCAGATAGTTTCCTGGCTCTGTTATAGGATCGTGGTTACAAGAAGCAGAAGCTTTTGGAGTCAGACAGACCCGGGTTTGGGTTCAGATCCTGCCGCTGCCTGTGCGCTGGGTGTTCACCGCTGTGCAAGCTCTTACCCTCTCTGGTCCTCAGTCTGTGAGTTTGCGTCTCACGGGGTAGCCATGAAGACTGAAGGAGGAAGTGTCTGGCACGTGGCCAATGATCCTTAAAGGCTGACTGGTGCAGTGATAACAGGAGGGCTTCCTCCAAGTGGCTTCTTTTTATGTGTTTTACATTCTGGGCTTCTGTGTAAGATGGCAGGAAGAAACAGCATACTAAGGCTTTCAAGAAGGTCGGCAGTGGCCTTGGTGGGTACTCCTGAGGGGCTTGTAGTCTGATGCAGGGGACGTGGCCTCTTTCTACAAAACTCACCAGCCTGTTAGATTCAGGGGGCCACAGGGGCTCCCTAGCGGGGAAACAGGAATGGAGTTTCAAGGACAGGCAAGCTGTGCTGACTGTATCAGTTACCTACTGCTGCGTAACAAATCACCCCCAAACTTAGCGGCTTAAATATTTATTATCTCACAGTTTCTGGGGGTTGGGAATTCAGGGATGATTTAGCTTGGAGGTTCCGTCGCAGAGGGTCTCGTGAGGTTACAGTCAAGCTGTCGGCTGGGCCTGTGGTCTCATCTGCAGGCTTGCCTGGGCTGGCGGACTCACTTCCTAAGTGGCTCCCTCCCACGGCTGTTGGCTCACCACCTGGGCTTCTCCTCAGGCTGCTTGAGCATCCTTACAACGTGGCGGCTGGCTTCCCCAGAGCGAGAGCACGAAGGAAGTGCGGTGTCTTTTATGACCTCTCCTGAAGTCACACGCCATCCCTTCCCTCTTTTTCTAGGCATTAGAATTCATCCTCAGTCCATCCCGTGCTGGAGAGGAGGGGAATTAGACTCCACCTGTTGGGGACATACTTGAGAACCCCCATCCCAACCCTGCAGTAGTCATTTAGGAGCACTGTCCCAGTGGGGGTCAGGGAAGGCCACCCCACTGCTCGGCTCCTCATGTTGGCTAGGCGCTCAGATACTTGAGCTGATGCAATCCAGTCTGGGGCTGTTTGGGGGGGAAAAAAAAACCTCAGTGATGGGACATAGAGACAAAGATGTGACTACCCAATTCAGCAGTGCCTGAAGTTGTTGTGTTTTTTTAAAATTTTATTTATTTATTTATGGCTGTGTCGGGTCTTCGTTTCTGTCCGAGGGCTTTCTCTAGTTGCGGCGAGCGGGGGCCACTCTTCATCGCGGTGCACGGGCCTCTCACTATCGCGGCCTCTCTTGTTGTGGAGCACAGGCTCCGGACGCGCAGGCTCAGCGGCCATGGCTCACGGGCCCAGTTGCTCCGCAGCATGTGGGATCTTCCCAGACCAGGGCTCGAACCCATGTCCCCTTCATTGGCAGGCAGACTCTCAACCACTGCGTCACCAGGGAAGCCCCTGAAGTTGTTTTTTATTTAAAATTGAAAGCACCCCTACTTGCTCTGTCCCAGGCAGAATGCTAGCTTCAAGGGACACGTGGCTGAGTGAGTAGAGGCTGTCCTCCAGCCGTGCACAGTAAAGGGAGACAGAACTAGTCGTTGCCATACAGCGAGATGAGCCCTGGAAGACCTCAGACTGAAGGAGCGGGGTCAGACACCCGGGACATCTTCCCCCACAGAAGAGCCTACTGTGCTGGGTTTTGCAGGATCAGTAGGAGGTCATCACCCTGCCAAAGCAACGAGGAGCGCTCCAGGCAGGCGGGGCGGCCTGTGCAAAGGCACGAAAGGGCTGGGGAGCCCAGGGCATTTGGGGGACTGTGGGTATTTCGGGGCGTGTGGGCAGGTGGCAGGGAATGAAGCTTCAAAACGAGTTTGGGCCAGACCGTGAAGGCTGAAGGCTGGGCTAAGAGGCTGACTCTAATTTATGATCAGCATTTCCCAAAATGTATCTCATGACTCATGGTCTTGTGAGATGGTAACAGGTGTCCCTCCAAAAACAGACATCAAGGTTATTTAAGTTCAGGAAGCCCGGGTTGAAGCACAGTGAAAGCAGCTTCCTTAGTGCAGGACTTCTCAGAGCCTTTAATTCTCTAACATGCATGGGACTCTCCAAGAGGACAGAGTAGATGGGATTCGCAGACTCATTTGATCATGGAGCCCCCTTCCTGAGGGCGTCTGAGGAGGCCAGTGTTGCAGGGGACACACTTTTGGAAAAATGCTGCCTGTAGCTAGTTGACAAGAGCTGCTTCTGAGCAGCTGCGAGGTACGATCAGGTTTGTTTCCGATGCTGTTTGGAGGGCGGGCTGCCGAGGGGTAAGCCAGGGGGCGGAGAGGCTAGCTAGGGGCGTGAGGGGGGCGGAGAGGCGAGGGGTAAGCCAGGGGGCGGAGAGGCTAGCTAGGGGCGTGAGAGGGGGAGAGGAAGGATGTCCCAGGTATTAAGGCGGTGGAGTCTGCGGGCTTGGTGGTTGATTAAACTGGCCGGAGGGTTGGAGGGCAAGGAGGACAGGAGGACTGTGGCCGAGGCTCTGGTTTCCAGTGCACGGTGACGGCTTTGACTCAGATGGGGAGAATAAGGAAGGGGTTTGGCGAGAGTACTTTTATGTCAGCTGGAGATGAAAACTGGGCTGGGCTGGATTACCTGGACTGAGTTTATGGGAGAGAGAAGAGAAGGAATTCGACAACTTAGAAGACATGGACAGATTCCCTGATTAATGCAACGTAGCCAGATGGACGCAAGAGGAAACAGAAAATCTGAATAGCCCCGTCTCTATTAAAGAAACCAAAGCGCCCAAAGAAAATTCCAGGCCCGGACAGTTTCTCCGGTGCGTTCATCACTCTTAAGGAAGAAACGATACTGATCTCACGCAAACTCTCTCAGAAAATAATTTGTGGGAGAGGTCACTTCACACATGGCTATGATTCGGACAGGTCTGAGTTCCGGTTCAAGCCCGGTTGGTTTCATCCATTCAGAGCCGTGTTTTGAATACCTACTGCGTGTCACACACCCAGGTCACAGTAGTGAACAAAGCAAAGAAAACTCACGCCCTCGCCAAGTTGCGCAGGTCGGACGGGGCATTTCGCCGTCCGGAGGCGCAGTTTCCTCGCGTGTGGCGTGGGGACACACAGTGCTGGAGAAGGGCGGCCGGCAGGAGCGGTGGGCAGTCCCCTGCAGCCACTGATGCTTGTCTCTCTGTTGTGTGTGTACGTGTGTGTTCCACGGCCTGCCCTCTCAGGCTTAAAAATGTGTGTCAGCAGCAGCCACGATGAGGCCCCCGTCCTGAGCGACAAGCACCTGGATGTGCCCAACATCATCATCACCCCGCCGACCCCCACGGGCGTGATCCTGCCGAGGGACTCCCGGAGGGCAGGTGAGGCCACCCTGCCACCATGCTAAGCCAGGGGGTCTGGGGGGCCCCCTTCTGGGCTGTGGGTCTGCCCCCACCCCCAGTTTATTAAAAATTTACACTCGGCTCTGCGTGCACTCCACCGTGGGCCCCTCGCCGTGGCACCAGCCTCAGCAAGGTGTGGCACGTTAAGTAATTAGCTAGACAGCCCCCGCCGGCAGCCGGGCGAGTGATGGATGGGGCTGGGTGGGCCCACGGAGCTGACGGATGCAGGTGCCTTCCGCTGCAGCTGGGGAACTGGGCCTCCGTCTTGCCGGCCGCCACGGTTCAGCCGGACAGGACAGGCTTGGACGCTCCCCCGCGCCCGGGCTGTGGCTGATCTCCGCGCCTTCCGTGGCAGCGCACTGCAGGGAGGAGAGAAGGGATGGGACCGTTCCCAGAGAGAGGGTGAGAGGGAGCCGCCCAAACTGCTGTGTCCCCACCCCTGGCCCCTTTCTGGACACTATCGGAGCCAGTGGGACATTTTTCATGAACAGATTTACTGCTGCTGTTGCGAATAATACAGTAAGTCCCCTACATACGAACGGGTTCCATTCCGAGAGTGCATTCTTAAGTCCAGCAGAGCTAGCCTAGGTACCCAGCTAACACAGTTGGCTAGATAGTACCGTGCTGTAATAGGTTTATAATACCTTTCACAGATAATACGTAAAAAACAAACACAAAAAATAAAGACACCGTTTTTAATCGTACAGTACAGTCCCTTGAAAAGTACAGTAGCAGAGCACAACACCTGGCACCCAGGGGCTGGCAAGGACCGTCAGCAACAGGAGACGGAGGGCCGGCTGCAGTTTCATTCGTGCCTGACGTTGACGGCACAAGTTCTGGTTTCTTGCTGGACTCAAGTCTAGCTACTCTCTTGAAAAAACGGTCCAGTGATGTCTGGGTAGTGCCGTACCAGCTACATCACCGCTGTTTTTACACTTGCTTCCGGACATCCTGGGCTTGAAATAAGGATACTGTACTGCTGTACTCTACACAGTTCTGTACAGTAAAGTACACAAGCGCACAGCCCCTTGCAGAGGATGCACACACGTGACGATGTACGCCAGACACGTGAACTAACTTACGTGATTGGACGTGCGAACGCACGTTTGCATCTTTGAAAGTTTGCAACTTGAAGGTTCGTATGTAGGGGACTTACTGATTATGATTATTTTTTCCTTGAGGTCTCACAGTAACTCTGAGTTAGGTCCCGTTTTCATCATCCCCATTCTGTAGATGGGTAAACTGATGTTCAGAGAGGTTGAGACACTCGCCGTACAGCTGGTACGTGGCAGAGTTGGGATTCAGACCCAGGCCGTGAGAGCTGGAGCTTGCGCTCTGGACTGCCAGGCTAGACCCCGTCTCAGTGGCTACCGTCATTCAGCCAATCAACCGTCGTGACGCGAGCCCTGCCTGGCTCCTGCAGAGGACACGGGCCTTCAAGGCTGATGTGGGACTGGTGGGAGTCAGTGGGGGACTTGGGGAGGCTTTTCCAGAAGTTCTCAGTTTGGATGTCAGCTTGCCCGCCAGGGGGAATGAGCTGGAGAAGCCGTCGGGCTCGGGCCAGGCCCCGTGTGGTTACTGGAGCTGGGCCATGCACAGTAGTGATAGCCATTGGTCACAGTCCTGTGTCACCTTTTCAAGTGCCTGGCACTGGGCTAAATGCTTTCCACAAATCTTATTTAATTCTCGCTCCAACCCTGTGAGCTGTGAGTACCGCCCTTATCTCTAGTTTATAGCTGGGGAAACTGAGGTTCAGAGAGGGACAGCAACTCACCCAAGGGCACACAGCAGGGTGGGAGAAGAGCTGGGTTTCTGCTTCAGCGTCTAATCAGAGAGCTGAGTGTGGGCAGCCGAGGCCCTGGTCCTTGGCTCTGCCATTACGCTCCCTTCTCTCTCAGTGCCTCAGTGTTCTCATCTGTAAGATGGGACCATAACCACCTTCCCTGCTCCTAGGGCCAGTGTGAGTGCCGGGGAGACTCATGGTTACTCCTCAGGGTCCGCGGGGTGAGAGCCCAGAGGCCCTGAGAGGCCACGGAGTCCCAGGGTGGATTAGTGCCGAGGGACCAGCACAGGGGACCCCTCCTGTCCTGTCCGGTGGCAGAGCTCAGGCCTGACCCTCTGCTTTTCCCCATGTAGAGAGGGAGGTGTAGGAGAAAGGGCACAGGCCTTGGAGGCACAAAACCCTGAATTTCGATCCCGGCTCTGCCACGCATTAGCGTGTGGTTTTGGGAACGAGGCCTCGGCTCCCGCGTCTCACAGAGAACAGCTGTGCCTCAGAGAGGCCGTGAGCATTCGTGACAAGGAAGGTCAAGGGCCTGACTTCACAGCCCGCACGTGGCCTGTGTCCTTGGTCTTCTCACCAGTGATATTTAGGGCAGCACCTCCTCCAGGGCTGTGGGCTCTGAGTGGTGATCAGATACCTGGGGCTCCCCCCACAGCGAGGGACTGGAGAGAACCCTGCCCTGCCCAGACTACCCTGCTCACTGGGGGAAGGTCACCCCTCTCTGGGTCTCAACTCCCCGTCTAGAAGCGGGGACCTCCCGCCCAGCCTCGGGCCTGAAGGCATCTCCAGACAGGCACTCAGAAGAGGCCAAGCCAGGGGTACAATCCCAGGGACCTCAGCCGGAGATCTGGGGGAGCTCGGTGCTGGGTGTGGGCAGAGGATGGGTGGGAAATCCCGTGGGACCCAGGTGAGACCCAGCATCACTGGGGTCCCCTCTCAGAAGCGGCTGACACCAGTGCCGTATGCACAGGGAGCTGGGGCGTTGGTACAAAGCAAGGCGCCCAGAGGCACCGGCCATGGAGCTCCCAGGGAAAGGGGCCTGGCTGTGGTGGTGGGGTCCATCCAGATGTTGACGCCCGCCTCTGTCTCCTAGTCTGGCTGGAGGAGTCAGGATCGGGCCCGGAGGATGGAGAAGCAGACCCTGAGGCCTGAGGAGAAGGCATGCGTGGGTCGGGGATTTGCCTGCACTGGATCCTTCCCTGGCTGCCCTTCGCTTGGCGTGTCCCGGGGTGCCTGGGACAGATGTGCTGAGAACGCTGGCTGGGAAGACAGAGAGATTCCGGCACTGGACCAGCAGAGGCGTGGCGAGAGGAGCAAGGAAGCGGCCCTGCCCTCGTCCAGAACGACATTTCCCAGGCCCCGTTGAGTGGACCGGACCTCTGATGCCTACATATTCTTGCCGACCCCGAGGCACAGTGACGGCCATCTGGGTACCAGGGACAGGCTTTCTTCTAGACAGACTCCCAGCGGCCTGGGCCATGCAGACGGGTGCCCAGGAGGTCTGCACATATAAGGACTTCTTGCAAAGGGCTGGCTTCATTTTTTACAAGTTGTCTTACAGACATTGAAACAGTCCAAAAAGTGATTTATAATTTCTTTTTTGCACTGTAAGTAAAGACCCCGTGTAACGAGCAGTGGACCCTGCTTCTTGGGCGGGCAGAGAAGGTGGTGCACACCCGGGTACACAGGTGGGCCCCAGAGAATCGCTCATCGTGGAGGGGCTGGTCCGGCTGGTGGCGGGTCTTTGGATGGTCTTGGCCTCTTGATTTGCAGTGTCCTGTGCCGCCCCCTTCTGTGGCCAGCAGCTACTGGAGTGCGTTCTTGTGACAGACACACAGAGCACAAGCCAGGCCGTGCAAGAGCATTCTCAGCTTTGGCGTGTGGGCCAAGCAAGTCCCACGGCCAAACCCCGCGTGGGTGAGCTGGGCGGTCCCACGGCACAGGAAGGGATGGACGTGTCTATTAAAGGGAGTGAGAGACGGGCTGGGAATAATAATCCAGTCTCCCGGCATAGACACTATTATTATCCCCATTTTACAGATGGGGCACTTGAGGAACTTAGAGGCTTAGATCCCTTGCCCAAGGCCATCAGATAGTAAGAATTTGAACCCAGACCCCATACTCTTTTCTTTTTTAATATAAATTTATTTATTTATTTTTGGCTGCGTTTGGGTCTTCATTGCTGCACACGGGCTTTCTCTAGTTGCGGCGAGTAGGGGCTACTCTTCGTTGCGGTGCACGGGCTTCTCATTGCAGTGGATTCTCTTGTTGTAGAGCACGGGTTCTAGGCGCGCGGGCTTCAGTAGTTGTGGCACACGGGCTCAGTACTTGTGGCTCGCGGGCTCTAGAGCACAGGCTCAGTAGTTGTAGAGCATGGGCTCAGTAGTTGTGGCTCACAGTCTCTAGAGTGCAGGCTCCATAGTTGTGGTGCACGGGCTCAGTAGCTGTGGCTTGCAGGCTCTAGAGCACAGGCTCACTAGTTGTGGAGCACGGGCTCTAGAGTGCAGGCTCCATAGTTGTGGCACGTGGGCTCAGTAGTTTTGGCTTGCGGGCTTCAGTAGCTGTGGCGCGTGGGCTCAGTAGTTGTGGCGCGCGGGCTTAGTTGCTCCGCGGCATGTGGGATCCTCCCAGCCTAGGGCTGGAACCCGCGTCCCCCGCATTGGCAGGCGGGTTCCTAACCACTGCACCCCCAGGGAGGCCCCGACCCTGTTCTCTTACCATCCCCACAGAGCTGCCTCCCAGCACATATTTCTCGTTGATTGTCCAGGCAAGCATCCCTTTCCGCCTGGATTCCCAGTGCCCCTCACATCTGCTTGGATGTGACGCTGACACTTTGTCCCCATCCTTTTCCCTCTGGAACCCAGGGGATGCTGGGTCTTGGGGCTGGGTGCTCGCCCTGAGGGCTGGCTCCGTCCACAGCTGGAGGAGCCCACACACCTCCTGGGCACCGCTCAGAGGTCTCCAGCCCACTGAGCAGCCTGCCCTGGCTCATCGCCACTTCATCCCAGGCTCTTAGTGCCCATGGCAATGGGAAGAGGGCTGTGAGCTGGAGGCGAGGTGGAGGGGCCGCCATTAGTGCCCATGGCAATGGGAAGAGGGCTGTGAGCTGGAGGCGAGGTGGAGGGGCGGCCAGAGGCTGTGCCGCCCTGGGCTGCTGGTTTGGCTTTCGTGCAGGGCCCAGGCGAGTCCCCTTGGTCTCCTGGAGAAAGAAAGGTATTGAGGTCCAAGGCACCCACACCAGTCCTGGGCTCTGGGCCTCTTGAATCCGGAGGCCCTGGTGAAGCCAGCCCGGGTTACGCACCCCAGAACGGTGCCGGCTGAGTGAGGGGGACCCTTACTGGTGACATCTGCACCCCAGGCTGCAGGAAACTCCGTGACGCTACTCACTGCCCCTGAAGCTCTGCCTTCAAGCAAGCTGTGTCTCCCCGTGAGGGAGGGGTGAGGTGTAGGGGGCCTGCTCCGTGCAAGCTCTAGGACATGACATCAGGGGGCATGGGACCCCACTGCAGCCCCAGCATCCCTCTTAGGAGCCGTGAGAAAGATTAGGGGTGCAAGGGTGTCAGCCGGAGCCGCATGGTGCTGTGTGGCCTTGGGAAGCCGTTCAACCTCTCTGAACCTTTTCTTCACCTGTAAAAGTGAGGGTAACAGGACCTCCCATGTGGGGTGCACATGTGGATGAAGGAAAATGATCTACGTAAAACCCCACGTGGTCCCTGGCACAGAGCAGACAGTCAGTAAATGGGAGTCACAAGCACACAGGGCACCAACCTCCCTGGGCCTCCATTTGCTCATCTGGGGAATGGGCACAATTCCACGGGGATGTGAGGAGTCTGGGAGATTGAGGGTGTGAATGTGGGGTGGGTGGTAAGAGCAGGGTACCTGGGACCACATCTGCAGGGGCAGTGCCCCCCCCCTTTATGTGCCAGCAGGATTCTGCTGCCGCACCCGCACCTTTCTTTCCAAGGGCTTCCTTCGGTGCAGGAGCAGTTGGGGTGCAGGCTCTCAGGGCCGCCTGGCAGTACCCCTCACCCACTGTGGATGGGAGTTAGCGGGTAGATTCCCCACCTTCCTTGTCCCTTGTGGGGGCCGTGAGGCAACCAGTGCTTCGCAGTGGGGAGCTGGTTCAAATCCAGATCCCGTCGCAGGGTGGTCTGAGGTAGGGCCTGCTGCTGTGCAGCTCGCAGGGCGGCAGTGCTGCTGGCCCGGGGACACACTGTGAGGCACCCGGCTTCCTAGCTGCCCCAGGTTCCGAAGGGTCTGAGCCCCGGGGGCCCAGCAGCAGAAACCTTCTCCTTACCCTGAATTGGGCCCTGCTTCCTGGGGTCCATCCCCGGGCTCCATGTCTCAGCTGGGTGGGTGACCTGGAGCAAGTTACTTTGCCTCTCTGAGCTTCAGTTTTCCCCAGTCTTCAGATGAGGGTAGTAACTAGGTTGTTGGGAAGATGCAGCGGATGACCACGCGTACAGAACCTAGAATAACGCCTGGCACGGGGTCTAAAAAGCCCTCTAGAATGTTAGTGACTATGCTGACACTTGCAAAGCTGTATTTGAGAAGGCCTACCAGGAGTAGTTTGTGGTCATGACCTTGTGGGGTTGTTGGGTTCTACGTGGACTTGACCCTTCATGAAAGGTCAGGGATGCCATATAGCTGGGGGTGGGTGTCTCTTCGGGGCTGGTCTAGAATGACAACTTGTTTTGAACTCAAAACATGGCTCTCTGATCCTTATTTCTCTAGTCTGTTCTTCCTGAAATACATTCTGGGGGAATGGTTACTAATGTCTGCAGTTTATATATATATATATATATATATTTTTTTTTTTTTTTTTTTTTTTTTTTTTGCGGTACGCGGGCCTCTCACTGCCGTGGCCTCTCCCGTTGCGGAGCACAGGCTCCGGACGCGCAGGCTCAGCGGCCATGGCTCACGGGCCCAGCCGCTCCACGGCATGTGGGATCTTCCCGGACCGGGGCACGAACCCGTGTCCCCTGCATCGGCAGGCGGACTCTCAACTACTGCGCCACCAGGGAAACCCTGCAGTTTATTTTTCATGTATTTTTTATGCCAAAGCCACACATACAGATGAAAACGACCAACAAAAAAGTTTTGTTAAGTGGCTCCCCGCAAAGTGTGTGTGGAGGAGTGGGGGGAGGGGCAGAGGTCACTGTCAGTAGCGACCTAAGAGGAATTAACAGCTCTGGTCACCCACAAAGGCCGTTACCCCTAACCCCTGAGCGTCGCGGAGAAGCTCCCAGATTCCGAGAGGCGAGGGAACGTTCGGGTCCTCGGCGTGGGATTCGTGCTACATGCCTCCGGGAAGGGAAGCTGGGAGGCGAGAAAAGTGTGAAAACAGATGGAAATGTAAGTTTTTAATGACAGCGGCAGATGGCAAAAAGACACAAGAGTGTATTCGCACCATGTCGGAGGCATTTGAGAGCCCCTGGCTCAGCCGTGATGTGCACCGTGCGACTGGCGGGATGGCTCCCTCGCCAGACCCTGGTGGCCGGGGAGCGGCAGGGAGGGACTCGCAGGCCCAGGGGTGGGGCTGGCGGCGGGGACACTGCCAGGCTGTATGGAGCCACACGTAGCTGTGGTCACCTGGGTGGGGTCCGGAGGCGTCCCCGGACCTGGCTTTTCTGGACACTGGCAGACAGTCCATGGGCTCTGGTTTCAGACCCTTCCTCCTCTAGATCCCCATGGCTGTGCCCTAGGTGCCACAGCTCTGCTAGACGTCTGCTCCCAGCCTCCAGGTGAGTCTCCTGCTGCCAGACCGAGTCCCACCCCCACTCCATCCCCCAGAGTTCTCTTTCTAAACTGCGAATCGGCGCATGTCACTCCCCGACCTGCATCCCTCACACAGCCTGCCACTGGGCGCGGGATCTGGTCCAGGTCCTGGTAGCAGCTTACACAGCAGCCCTGGAGAACTGGCCGCCGCCTGTCTTTCCTGCTCCACTTGTCACCGCACTCAACAGAGAGAACACCGTGAGGGCTGTCGTGAGAAGAAACAACACTGCCGCTGCGTGCAGGAGCCCCCGCTGTCTACACGGCTGCATCAGACGCAGCTGAGGATTCACCTGTGTCAGTCCCGGCCCACCTCTCAAGGGCTCAAGGGCTCTAGGAGATGAAGGATGGAACGGGTACCCGTTGGAGTGGCTGGGCCCCCACCAGTGGGAGCCGCCGAGGGCCAGAAACAGCAGGTGACGTCAGGCCTGCGGGGCTCATGCTGTCGCCTTGCCTCGGAGACCTCAGAGGGGCAGGCGGTGTCCACGTCCCAGGAGGAGCCGTACTCTCTGGTGGGAGCCCAGGTAGGGAAGCAGCCTTGTGCTATGATCGGGGCCCTGCTCGGTAGGTACCACCGCATTGCCCCTTTCAGCTGGGGCCAGGAAGGGAGACTTTCCGGAGGAGGTGTTTTCCATTCTGCGTTTCCCTTTTGCTGCTGTGACTGTAATTCTAGCCCCCTCTTTAGATGGGAGGTACCACCAGCGGCAAGTCACTGCTTCTCCTGAAGTCCCCTGGAGACCACAGGAGAGTGGCTGGCCTCCCAGCCACGGCCGAGGACTGAGCCCCACCCGGAGGTTCCGATTCCCTCGGTCCAGGTGTGGCCGGGGATCCGGCAGATTCTCCTGCACAGGCAGGGCCGAGAGTCCCTGGAAGGTCTCGCCCACCTCCTCGATTCTTCGCTGTAATTAATTCTTTGTTTTCCTGGACCACTGTCTCCTCGCTGTAAGAATATCGCTCCCCCGTGGCAGAGGTTCAGACCTCTGAGGTAGACTGACCTGGGACTGAACGCAGATGCTCTGTGCAGGGGGACCACGGGCCCTTCCCAATGTGCTCAACCCCACGATCATCGAGGTGCATTGGTGGGCGACCGGCCCCGTGTCTGGGGCCCCGCCCCTTCAGAGGACGCCAGTCCCCCGAAAGTGCCCAGTTTCCACGTGGGGCCAGTGGCTACTGTCCTGGATCGGACAGCTATGGGACATTTCCAGCATTTCAGAAAGATCCACTGCTTTAAAATCAGAAGGCCGGGTTGCTGACTCATTTGGGCAGCACTGTTCTGTGGCCTAAATTCAAATGTGACCAAAAGGTATTGCAGTGCTGACGACCCTGAGGGGGACACTCGGTTAGGTGCCCCGGGGGAACCTGGAGGGGAGACTTTTTAATTTTATGTTTTGTTTTGTTTTGTTTTGTTTTTCCGGTACGCGGGCCTCTCACTGCTGCGGCCTCTCCCGTTGCGGAGCACAGGCTCCGGACGCGCAGGCTCAGCGGCCATGGCTCACGGGCCCAGCCGCTCCGCAGCACGTGGGATCCTCCCGGACCAGGGCACGAACCCGTGTCCCCTACATCGGCAGGCGGACTCTCAACCACTGCGCCACCAGGGAAGCCCTCATGTTGATCTTGAGCACTTGGCTGAGGGCTTGTTGGTCAGGTTTCTCTGTTTTTCCCTGTTTCCATCCTGTTCTCTTTAGAAGGAAGTGGCCATGGGCGGCCCGCACTTCAGGAGTGATGAGCTTCATCTACACCGTCTGGAGTTCTGCCCAGGAGACGTGCCCCTCCATCCCGATTTATTTTGTCCCCACCTCTTAATTCCTTACCACAGGGGTCATCTAGCTTCCTGGGGAGGCACTGTTCCAACAGGAGATAATGGTGCGAGGGCCCCGACTACCCCGTCTAGAGTAGCGCCCCATCGCCCCTCCCGCTTGACTTTTCCTCTTGTCTGTTTCCCTCTCTCCTTCCCCGACTTTCAGAGGCCAGGCCTGAGGATGGGCTATCAGTCCTCTCTGGATCCTGGGAGCAGCTCAGAGCCGGACTGGATTGGAACAAATCACTTCCCTCCCCAGTTTTGCAATTATAAGAACTTCCTGGGGAGCGTGTAAAGTGTGTGATTACTGAGTCAGAAAGCCTGGGTCTGGAGCTTAGGGAGGGGCATTTAAATCACAGTTCTCTTGAGGAATAATTCACATATTGTACAATTCACCCTTTCAAAGTTTACAGTTCAGTCAGTAGTTTTTAGTATGTTTAGAGTTGAAGAACCACCACCACTGTCTAATTCCAGAACATTTCCATCCACCTCAAAAGAAACTCCATCCCCCTCTCCCTCAACCCTGGTAACCACTAATCTAGTTCCTGTCTCTATAGATTTACCTCTTCTGCACAGTTCATGTAAATGGAATCATATATGTTTTTTGCGTCTGGCCTCCTTCATGCAGTACAAAGTTTTCAAGGGTCCTCCACATTGTAGCATGAACCAGTGCTTCGTTCCTGTCTGTGGCCGAATAATATTCCGTAATAAGTATGGACCCCATGTTGTTTATCCAACCCTCAGCTGATGGACTTTTGGTATTTCCACCTGCTGGCTATTGTGATTTGTGCTGCTTTAATAAGCCTCCTAAGGACCTTGGTGTCTCTGCTCAAGTTTGCGATTCCAGGGCGCCACCATTTTGCAGTGTGTAAAGCTGCACCCCCCTTGTCTCGTTCTCCCAACAGCCCTGCAAGGTAAGCAGCGGCACTGTCCCCACCTTACCCATAAGGACACCAAGGTACCGGGCTCTGCTGGCTCTCCTGCCCATTCTGCTGAGGCCTCTCTGAACCTCGGCTTTCCAGCCAGCTTTTTTCCTTTGCTCTTTTACAAAAAGTTTTGCGAAAATCAGCGAGGGAAGCCTCACCCAATTTGAAACGCAGATATTTGCCAGTCAGGAAGACATTCCCCCATCAGTCAAAACCCAGACAAGCTGGCACACACTCTCTGCAGATGACTGAGGGAGCTTCTATTTTAGGAGGGGCCAGGTGGCCTACAGCTTCCCCTCCCCCCCAACCCCCCTGGGTACTCCTCTTCCTACCTCGCTTGCAGATGAAGACACTGAAGTTCAGAGTGGTCACGTGCTCTCACACAGCATCCCGAGGGATCTTTGATTTTCTTTGAAAGTATTTGTCTTCATAAATGACACAATGAAGGAAATCTCCAGGCCTGCAATGACAGCTTCCAATGCAGATAAACAACAGACAACTTTCCAGGCCATGCGAGTGAGCAGAACTGAAGTATGGCCTTATTTCATCTTCCCGACAACCTGACATGGGGCAGGTTTCAGGGTGGTTAGAGAGGAAAGCGTGCTGTTTTCTGGGGTGAGGCAGCTTTCCTGCTGGGATCTAGAACCCTGAAATCCTCCTGTCACATATGTTTTTTCTTAGAGCCTAATGATCATGGTGTTGAACTCAACTCCCCCCCGCCCCTTCCTGACCCCCCACCCCCACCCCACCCCAGTTTTCTTCTAGCTGCTTCACCTCCCGCGAAGTTTTCCTGGCCTATTATCACCCCATCAAAATCCCTGATTAAAATCAACGCTCTGTCCTCACCCAGACCCCTGAATCACAAGTCTGCAGGTGTGTGCATGTGAACATTCGGAAGCTCCCAGGGGATGCTGATAGAGGCGGGTCTTAGAACCCCTGTTGTAAAGGTTCACATGAACCCACGGTATAGAGGGCACCCGGAATGGCCAACAGATGAGCTCATCAATACGTTATTTGCCCCAGTCGGGCAAACTTGACCCTTCACAAGTCTCACCTGGGGAGTCTGCCAAACTGTAAATTGTGAGCCTCTCCCCCGTGGTTTCCGAATTGGAATATGTGGGTGCAGTGGAGGAATCTGCGGTTTTTTTTTCTTTTGGCCGCACCGCGCTGCCTGTGGGATCTTAGTTCCCCAACCAGGGATCAACCCGGGCCCAAAGCGCGGAGTCCTAGCCACTGGACCGCCAGGGAATTCCCAGGAATCTTCATTTTTATAGATATTAACCCCGTGTACAGGGAAGACAGAAGATTGTGAAGTTAAAGGAAACAACGCCTTCGCTCGCTCCGCTGCGGCCCGGGGCCGCGTCTGTGTAGCCAGGTCACGCCGTAACCAATTACATGCATATACTCCTGGCCCCGAAGCCCACCCGCAGTTTGACTCGCGGTGTTGGCGGGCGGGCGCCCGGGGCAGGTGAAGGGACGCCAAAGGCTGTACTAGGTGCAGGTGGGCCGGCGGCGCCAGGCGCGCTGGCCCACGGGAGGGGCGGGCCGGGACACGGGATGGGGCGGGGCCTGCCCACGAGAGGGGCGGGGTCCGCTCGCAGCCTCGTTCAGGCTCGCCAATCCGCGGGCTCGTAGCATCCGCGGTCCCCGCCTTCCGCCGCCCCGCGGAGAACGCCGCGTTTCTATAGGCCGGCCGAGGCTTTTTCCGGCCAGTGGCTGGGCATTGCTCGGTGGCGGGAAAGCGGCGGCTGTAGCGCGTCCTCCCGGACGCTGAGGGGCCGGAGGCGGCGGCGGCGAGTCCCGGGCTGGCCGCGGGCCCCACCATGGACGCGGCCGAGGTGGAGTTCCTGGCCGAGAAGGAGCTGGTCACCATCATCCCGAACTTCAGTCTGGACAAGATCTACCTCATCGGGGTGAGACCCGCCGGGCCTCCGGCTCTCCCTGGTCGGTTCCCGCTTCCGGGAGGGGGGCTGGGCGGCGGGTCTGGCGGCGTTCGGGACCCAGCGCAGATGAGCGGTGGGGCGCAGTGTGGCCGAGAGCGCGCTCGGGCTTCAGCCCGTGGACAGCAGAGGTCCAGCGGTGCAGTTTTGAGGGACGGTGTGTGTGTGTGTTTGCTTGCAGGGCGACCTGGGGCCTTTCAACCCCGGCTTACCAGTGCAGGTGCCTCTGTGGCTGGCGATCAACCTGAAACAGAGACAGAAGTGTCGGCTGCTGCCCCCCGAGTGGATGGACGTGGGTGAGCACGTGGAGGGGGAGCGGGGCGTGGAGGGGGAGCGGGGTGTGGAGGGGGGGCGGGCCGTGGGGGCTGGGGTCGCCCTCCCGCGGGTGGAGGCAAGCGGTCCTTCCAGGGACGCGGCGTCGCTCATCAGGTGAAATCAATGAATGATGCTTCCCAGCCTCAGCTGCGCGAGGCCGCGGACCACTGTTAGTCATGGACGTTTGGGGTGTGTGTACCAATTCTAGTTCAGGTTTTGATTTTAAGATATTTCCACAAACTTTTAAATTTTAATTCTAGTTTTATATTGCAGTATAGTTGATTAACAGTGTTGTGGTAGTTTCAGGTGTTCAGCAAAGTGATTCAGGTACATATACATGTATCTACTCTTTTGCAAATTCTTTTCCCACTTTGGTTATTACAGAATAGTGAGCAGAGTTCCCTGTGCTGTACAGTAGGTCCTTATTGATTATCTTTTTTTCCCCTCCCCCCCAATTATCTGTTTTAAATATGATAGTATGTATATGTCAACCCCAAACTACCAGTTTATCCCTCCCTTCCACCTTTCCCCTTTGGTCACCGTAAGTTTTCTAAGTCTGTGAGTCTGTTTACGTCTTGTAAATAAGTTCATTTGTATCATTTTTTTAAGATTCCGCATATAAATGTTATCATATATCTGTCTTTCTCTGTCTGACTTATCTCACTTAGTATGATAATCTCCAGGTCCATCCATGTTGCTCCAAGTGGCATTCTTTCTTTCTTTTTTTAATGACTAATATTCCTTTGTGTATATGTACCACATCTTCTTTATCCATTCCTCTGTCGATGGACATTTAGGTGGTTTCCATGTCTGGGCTGTTGTAAACAGGGCTGCAGTGAACATTGGGGTGCATGGATCTTTTCGAATTAAGTTTTGTCCTGGTAGATGCCGGGGAGTGGAATGGGCTGGATCATGTGGTAATGCTATTTTTAGTTTTCTGAGGAACCTCCACACTGTTCTCCACAGTGGTTGTATCAATTTACATTCCCACCAACAGTGCAAGAGGGTTCCCTTTTCTCCACACCGTCTCCAGTATTTATTGTTTGTAGGTTTTTTGATGGTGGCCATTCTGACTGGTGTGAGGTGATATCTCATTGTAGTTTTGATTTGCATTTCTCTAATGATTAGAGATGTTGAGCATCTTCTCATGTGCCTGTGGACGTGTGTATGTTTTCTTTGGAAAAAAGGCTATTTAGGTCTCCTGTCTGTTTTTTGATGGGCTTGTTTTTTTGTTTTGTTTTGTTTTTTGATATTGACCTGCATGAGATCTTTCTAAATTTGGGAGATTAATTTTTTGTTGGTCACATCATTTGCAAATATTTCCTCCCATTCTGTGGGTTTTTTCGTTTTGTATATGGTTTTCTTTGCTCTGCAAAAGCTTTTGAGTTTAAAGAGGTCCGTTTATTTTTATTTTTGTTTTTAAGTTTTATTTTATATTGGAGTATTGTTGATTAACAATGTTGTGTTTGGGACTTTGCTGGTGGCGCAGTGGTTAAGAATCCGCCTGCCAGTGCAGGGAACACGGGTTCGAGCCCTGGTCTGGGAAGATCCCACATGCCGCGGAGCACCTAAGCCTGTGTGCCACAACTACTGAGCCTGCATTCTAGAGCCCGCAAGCCACAACTACTGAGCCTGTGTGCCACAACTACTGAAGCCCACGTGCCTAGAGCCCGTGCTCTGCAACAAGAGAAACCACTGCAATGAGAAGCCGGCGCTCAGTAACAAAGACCCAACGCAGCCAAATAAATAAATAAACAAAACAAAACAATGTTGTGTTAATTCCGGGTGTACAGAAAAGTGATTCAGTTATACGTATACATGTATCTGTTCTTTTTCAAATTCTTTTCCCATTTAGATGACTAGGATATTGAGCAGAGTTCCATGTGCTATACAGTAGGTGCTTGTTGGGAATCTATTTTAGATATGGTAGTGTGTATATGTCAATTCCAAACTCCAAATTTATCCCTTCTCTCTATTTCTCCCCTTTAGTAACCATAAGTTTGTTTTCTAAGTCTGTGAGTCTGTTTCTGTTTTGTAAATAAGTTCATTTCTCTCTTTCTTTAGATTCTTCATATAAGTGATATCATATGATATTTGTCTTTCTCTGTCTGGCTTACTTTGCTTAGTATGTTAATCACCAGGTTCATCCATGTTGCTACAAATGGCATTATTTCATTCTTTTTTTATTTTTTAATTTTTTTAATTGAAGCATAGGTGATTTTTTTAACATCTTTATTGGAGTAGAATTGTTTTACAATTGTGTGTTAGTTTCTGCTGTATAACAAAGTGAATCAGCAATACATATACTTATATCCCCATATCTCCTCCCTCTTGCATCTCCCTCCCACCCTCCCTATCCCACCCCTCTAGGTGGTCACAAAGCACCGAGCTGATCTCCCTGTGCTAGCATGGGTGATTTACAATGTTGTGCTAATCTCTGCTGTACAGCAAAGTGACTCACATATGTACACATATATACATTCCTTTTTTTCCTAAAGAGTGGTACATTAGATCATTTATTTGTGGCAAGACATATTTCCATAGTGCATTTTTTCCCATGATAGAAGCTTTAAATATGCCCTTATTTTCCTTAGAAATTTGATTTTTGCTGGAAATGGACTAGATTTTTCAAGATTTTTAAAAACTTTTTGTTTATTGAAGTATATTTGATTTAGTGTGTCACTGCTGTACAGCAAAGTGACTCATTTATACACATACACTCATTTTTTATATTCTTTTCAATTATGCTTTATCCCAGGATATTGAATATAGTTCACTGTGCTGTATAGTAGGACCTTGCTGTTTATCCATTCTCTATATAATAGTTTACATCTGCTAACCTCAAACTCCAATTTGATCCCTCTCCCCCACCGCCCTCCCCCTTGGCAACCACAAGTATGATCTCTTATGTCTGTGAGTCTGTTTCTGTTTTGTAGGTAGCTTCATTTGTGCCATATTTTAGATTCCACATATAACTCATATGGTATTTGTATTTCCCTTTCTGGCTTATTTCATTAGTATGATAATCTCCAGGTCTATCTGTGTTGCTGCAAATGGCATTACTTCATTCTTCTTAATGGCTGAGTAATACTCCATTGTGTATATGTACCACATCATCTTTATGCATTCTATATGTTGATGGACATTTGGGTGGCTGACATGTCTGGGCTAATTGTAAGCAGCACTGCAGTGAACATTGGGGTGCATGTATCCTTTCAAACCATGGTTTTCTCCAGATATATGACCAGTAGTGGGATTGCTGGGTCATATGGTAATTCTATTTTTAGTTTTTTAAGGAACGTCCATACTGTTCTCCATAGTGGTTGTACCAATTTTACATTCCCACCAACAGTGTAGGAGGGTTCCCTTTTCTCCACACCCTTTCCAGTATTTATGGTTTGTAGAGTTTTTGATGATGGCCATTCTGACTGGTATGAGGTGATATCTCATTGTAGTTTCAATTTGCATTTCTCTAAGAATTAGCGATGTTGAGCATGTTTTCATGTGCCTGTGGACGTCTATATGTCTTCTTTGGAGGAAAGTGTATTTAGGTCTTCGCCCATTTTTTTATTGGGTTTGATTTTTCGATATTGAGCTACACGACCTGTTTGTAAATTTTGGAGATTGATCTTTTGTTGGTCACATTGTTTGCAAATACTTTCTCCCATTCTTTGGGTTGTCTTGTCATTTTGCTTATGGTTTCCTTTGCTTGCAGAAGCTTTTGAGTTCAGTGAGGTACCATTTGTTTTTTGTTTTTGTTTTAATTTTTAAAAATTTATTATTTTTTATTTATTTGTTTTGGCTGTAGCCAGGTCTTTGTTGTGGCATGCAGGCTTCTAAGTTTTGACATGTGGGCTTCTTAGTTGTGGCCTGCAGGCTTCTTAGTTTTGGTATGCATGCAGGATCTAGTTCCCTGTTCAGGGATCAAACCAGGTTGCCCTGCATTGGGAGCTCAGAGTCTTTCCCACTGGATCACCAGGTAAGTCCCTTTTTGTTTTTTATTTTTAATTTTTATTTTATATTGGAGTATAGTTGATTAACAATGTTGTGTTATTTTCAGGTGTACAGTGAAGTGATTTAGTTATACATGTATGAACTCTTTTTCAAATTCTTTTTTCATTTAGGTTATTAGAGAATGTTAATCAGAGTTCCCTGTGCTGTACAGTAGGTCCTTGTTGGTTATGTATTTTAAATATAGTAGTGTGTACAGAAAGTCCCCTACATATGAACCTTCAAGTTGTGAACTTTCAAAGATGGGAACGTGCATTCACATGTCCAGTCACGTCTGTTAGTTCACGTGTCTGTCGTACATTGCCATGTGCGTGCATCCTCTACAAGTGGTTGAGCTTTGGTGTACTTCACTGTATAGAGTACACTAGTACAGTATCTTTATTTCAAGCCCAAGGTGTCCGGAAGCAGGCATAAAAGCAGCGGTGATGTAGCTGGTGCTGCTAAGAAGCGCCAAGCAATAATAGTGGAAACAAAAGTGCAAATAATTGAGAGAGTGGAGCGAGGCGAAAAGATGGCAGACGCCGCTCGTTCTCATAACAAGAATCGTTAACCACCAGCACGATCCTAAAGAAGAAGGACAAGATCATGGAACGTGTGAAGGCTGCTGTGCCGATGATGTTGACAGTGATATCAAAGAAGCGTGGAAAAGTGATGGAGGAGATGCAGAAACTTCTCAATAGGTGGATGACGGATCAGCATGAGCGTCGAGTCCCACTCAGCTTAATGCTGATTCAAGAGAAAGCCAAAAGCCTTGAAGAAGAAACACGGCGAAGAATCAGAGGGCACATCTTCTAATGCCAGCCACGGCTGGTTTCATCGGTTCAAGGCTGGAGCCAACTTCGCGAGGTAAAAGTAAGTGGTGAGGCAGCGAGTGCAGATACGATAGCTGCCCGGGAATTTCTTGAAACGCTTTGAGAAATTATTGATGAAGGCGCGAATTTTCCCGAGCAGGTGTTTAATGTGGATGAGACAGGACTGTACTGGAAGAGGATGCCGGACTGAAGTTACATCAGCAAGGAGGGAAAGTTGATGCCAGGCTATAGAGCAGTAAAGGACAGGCTAACTCTGTTGTTTGGTGGCAATGCTTCTGGTGCTATGAAGCTGAAGCCTGTTAGTTTATCATTCAGAGAACCCAAGAGCCCTTAAAAACGTAGCCAAGGGCTCTCTTCCTGTTGTGTGGAAGAGTAACCCCAAAGCCTGGGTTACACAGGCCATTTTCCAGGATTGGTTTTTCCACCACTTTATCCCAGAGGTAGAGAAACATTGCTTGGAGAAGGACATCCCGTTCAACATTCTTTTGCTGCTCGACAGTGATCCGGGCTACCCCCCATTCATGAATGACTTTCATCCCAACGTCAAAGTAGCGCATCTGCCACTGAATACCATGTCGTTCATCCAGCATATGGACCAGGGAGTTATAGTGACTTTCAAGAAATATTATTTACGTCACACTTTCATCAGGCAGTAAAGGCAAGTGACCAAGCAGGAACAACTTTGTGACAGTTTTGGAAGGACTGTAACATCTACACGGCCGTAAAAAAGATTGACTTTTTTTGGCATGACGTTATGGCCGTCACCATGAATGGGGTTTGGAAGAACCTTTGCCCGCAGTTTGTTCATGATTTTCTTGGTTTTGAGAAGGTGGATGAGGAGTCCAAAGAAGTCTTCAGCAACGTAGCGACCCTCAGTGAGAAGCTGGCGCTAGATCTGCAAGAGGACAGCTTCATTGAACTCGTTGCTGTGCAAAACGAGGGGCTTACTAATGAAGACCTGAAGGAATTGGAGGCCCAGAGAAAGGACAAAGACAGACAAGAGGAAGAAGTAACTGAACAATCGAAGAGATTCACAACACAGGAAATTGCAAGGGGATTTTCTTTATTTGAGGGGGCACTGTTGGTTTTTGAGGCATAGGACCCTAACACAGAACGGTACACGAAGGTTGCAGCAGCCGATCAGAATGCAGTCCAGTGCTACCGTGTCATCTGTGAGGAGACAAGAAGAGCCACTACCAAGACATCACTGGATCGTTTTTTCAAGAGGGTAGATAGAATCGATCCAGCAAAGAACGAGAACCTGTGCCGTGAACGTCAGGAGTGAGTGACATTGCGGCTTGCCCTCCGTCTCCTGTTGCTGACGGTCCTTCAGCTCTACCATGTCCCACCTCCCTTCCCTCCTCCAGTCAGTAACTCTTCTTGCCTGTTCACTCGATGCCAGCTGTTGTACTGTACTACTGTACTTTTCAGGGTACTGTACTGTAAGATTTAAAATGTTTATTTTTTGTGTTTGTTTTTATGTATTATTTGTGTGAAAAGTATTATAAACCAATTACAGTACAGTACTATATAACCTGTTGTGTTAGTTGGATACCTGTGCTAACTTTGTTGGACTTGTGAACAAATGGGGCTACGAATGCCCTTGCAGAATGGAACTCGTTTGTATGTGGGAAACTTACTGTATATGTCAATCCCACACTCCCCGATTTATCCTTCCCCTACATCTTTTTCCTTTGGTAACCGTAAGTTTGTTTTCTAAGTCTGAGTCCGTTTCTGTTTTGTAAATAAGTCCATTTGTATATTTTGTTTTAGATTCCGCATAGAAGCCGTGTCATATGATACTTGCCTTTCTCTGTGTGGCTTACTTTACTTAGTATGATAATCTCCAGGTTTGTCTGTGTTGCTGCAAATGGCATTATATCATTCCTTTTAATGGCTGAGTAATACCACTTTGTATATATGTACCACATCTTCTTTATCCATTCCTCTGTCAGAGGACATTTAGGTTGCTTCCATGTCCTGGCTATTGTAAGCAGCGCCGCAATGAACATTGGGGTGCATGTATCCTTTCGAATCATGTTTTTTCCCCAGATATATGCCCAGAAGTGGGATTCCTGGGTCATATGGTAATTATATTTTTAGTTTTTTTAAGGAACCTCCATACTGTTTTCCATAGTGGCTCTACCAGTTTACATTCCCACCAACAGTGCAGGAGGGTTCCCTTTTCTGCACACCCTCTCCAGCATTTATTGTTTGTAGACTCTTTGGTGATGGCCATTGTGACCAGTGTGAGGTGATATCTCATTGTAGTTTTTTTTTTTTTTTTTTTTTTTTGCGGTACGCGGGCCTCTCACTGTTGTGGCCTCTCCCGTTGCGGAGCACAGGCTCCGGACGCGCAGGCTCAGTGGCCATGGCTCACGGGCCCAGCCGCTCCGCGGCATGTGGGATCCTCCCGGACCGGGGCACGAACCCGTGTCCCCTGCATCGGCAGGCGGACTCTCAACCACTGCACCACCAGGGAAGCCTTCATTGTAGTTTTGATTTGCATTTCTCTAATAATTAGCGACGTTGAGCATCTTCTCATGTGCCTGGGGCCATCTGTATGTATGTTTTTGGTTTTTTTTTTGGCGGTATGCGGGCCTCTCACTGTTACGGCCTCTCCCGTTGCAGAGCACAGGCTCCGGACGCGCAGGCTCAGCGGCCATGGCTCACGGGCCCAGCCGCTCCGCGGCATGTGGGATCCTCCCGGACCAGGGCACGAACCCATGTCCCCTGCATCGGCAGGCGGACTCTCAACCGCTGCGCCGCCAGGGAAGCCCTCCCATCCATTTTTTGATGGGGTTATTTGTTTATCAAGCTGCATGAGTTGTTTGTAAATTTTGGAGAGTGATCCCTTGTCAGTGGCATCGTTTGCAAGTATTTTCTCCCATTCTGTGGGTTGTCTTCTCGTTTTTATGGTTTCCTTTGCTTGCAGAAGCTTTTGAGTTTAATGAGGTCCCATTTGTTTATTTTTGTTTTAATTTTTCTTTTACTTTGGAGTTTAATTGATTTAACAGCGTTGTTATTTTCAGGTGTACAGCAAAGTGATTCAGTTATACATGTCTCTCCTCTTTTTCAAATTCTTTTCCTATTTCGGTTATTACAGAATAGTGAGCAGAGTTCCCTGTGTTACACTGTAGGTCCTGTTGGTTATTTATTTGAAATGTAGTAGTGTGTATATGTCAGTCCCATACTCCCAATTTATCCTTCTCCTCCACCTTTCCCCTTTGGTAATTGTAACTTTGTTTTCTAAGTATATTTTATTTTAGATTCTGCATATAAGTGATATCATGGGATGTTTGTCTTTCTGTGTCTGGCTTACTTCACTTAGTATGATAATCTCCAAGTGCATCTACGTTGCTGCAAATGGAATTATTTTATTTGTTTTTTTAATAGAAGTATCGCTGATGTATAATGTCGTGTGCATCTCTGCTGTACAGCAAAGTCATTCGGTGATTCACATACATACATTCTTTTTTTAAAGTATTCTTTTCCATTATGGTTTATCCCAGGAGGTTGGATGTAGTTCCCAGTGCTAAACAGTAGGACCTTGTTTTTTTTTTTTTTTTTTTAAATAAGTTTATTTATTTATTTTTGGCTGCATTGGGTCTTCGTTGCTGCGCACTGGCTTTCTCTGGTTGCAGCGAGCGGGGCTACTCTTCGTTGTGGTGAGCGGGCTTCTCATGGCGGTGGCTTCTCTTGTTGCGGAGCACGGGCTCTAGGTGCACGGGCTTCAGTAGTTGTGGCACACGGGCTTAGTTGCTCCGTGGCATGTGGGATCTTCCCGGACCAAGGCTCGACCCCGTGTCCCCTGCATTGGCAGGCGGATTCTTAACCACTGCGCCACCAGGGAAGCCCTAGGACCTTGTTTTTTATCTGTTCTAAGTATGATAGTTTGCATCTACCAACCCCAAACTCCCAGTCCATAGCTCTCTCCCTTCACCCGTCCTGTTTGGCAGCCACCAATCTGATCCCTGTGTCTGTGAGTCTGTTTCTGTTTTGTAGATAGGTTCATTTGTGCCATATTTTAGATTCCACGTGTAAGTGATATCACATGGTATTTGTCTTTCTCTTTCTGACTTCACATAGTATGATACTCTCTAGTTGCATCCATGTTGCTGCAAATGGCATTATTTCGTTCTCTTTTATGGCCAAGTAGTATTTGATTGTATATACATACCACATCTTCTTTATGAAGATGGACATTTAGGTTTCTTCCATGTCTCAGCTATTGTAAGCAGTGCTACCGTGACCACAGCGGTGCGTGTATCTTTTTCAGTTATAGTTTTGTCCGGGTATATGCCCAGGAGTTGGATTGTTGGGTCATATGGTAGCTCTAGTTTTAGTTTCTGAGGAACCTCCATACTGTGCTCCACAGTGGCTGCACCAACTTACATTCCCACCAACAGCATAGGAGGGTTCTCTTTTCTCCACACCCTCTCCAGCATTTATTGTTTGTGGGCTTTTTGATCATGGCCGTTCTGACTGGTGTGAGGTGATATTATAGTTCTGATTTGCATTTCTCTAATAATTAGCGATGTTGAGTATCTTCTCATGTGCCTGTGGATGTCTGTATGTTTTTTTTGAAGAAAAGGCTATTTAGGTCTCTTGTCCATTTTTTTTTTTTTTTTTTTTTTTTCCCAGTATGCAGGCCTCTCACTGTTGTGGCCTCTCCCGTTGTGGAGCACAGGCTCCGGACGCGAAGGCTCAGTGGACATGGCTCACGGGCCCAGCCGCTCCGCGGCATGTGGGATCTTCCCGGACCAGGGCACGAACCCGTGTCCCCTGCATCGGCAGGCGGACTCTCAACCACTGCACCACCAGGGAAGCCCTCTTGTCCATTTTTTGATAGGGTTGTTTGCTTTTTTGATATTGAGTTGCATGAGCTCTTTGTAAATTTTGGAGATGGATTTCATGTCGGTCACATCCTTTGCCAGTATTTTCTCCCATTCTGTAGGTTGTCGTTTCGTTTTGTTTATGGTTTCCTTTGCTGTGAAAAGCTTTTGAGTTTAATGAGGGTCCCATTTATTTTTGTTTTGGTTTTAATTTTATATTGCAGTTTCGTTGATTAATAATGTGTTAGTTTCAGGTATACAGTATAGTGATTCAGTTTTACATATACACGTATCTACTCTTTTTCAAATTCTTTTCACATTTCGGTTATTACAGGATAGTGAGCAGAGTTCCCTGTTTTAAACAGTAGGTCCTTGTTGGTTATTTATTTGAAATATAGTAGTGTGTGTATGTCAGTCCCATACTCCCAATTTATCTTTCCCCTCCACTTTTCTCCTTTGGTAACTCTATGTTTATTTTCTAAGTCTGTGAGCCTGTTTCTATTTTGTAAATAAGTCAGTTTGCATATTTTGTTTTAGATTCTGCATATAAGCTGTATTGTATGATATTTGTCTTTCTCTGTCTGGTTTACTTCACTTAGTATGATAATCTCCAGGTCTGTCTGTGTTGCTGCAAATGGCATTATGTCATTCCTTTTGATGGCTGAGTAATACTCCAGTGTATATATGTACCGCATCTTCTTTATCCATTCATCTGTCGGTGAACATTTAGGTTGCTTCCTTGTCTTGGCTATTGTAAGCAGCACTTCAATGAACGTTGGGTGCATGTATCCTTTCGAACCGTGGTTTTCTCCAGATATATGACCAGGAGTGGGATTGCTGCATCTTATGGTAGCTCTATTTTTAGTTTTTTAAAGAATGTCCATAGTGTTTTCCATAGTTACTGTACCAATTTACATTCCCACCAACAGCATAGGAGGGTTCCCTTCTCTCCACACCCTCTCCAGTATTTATTGTTTGTATACTTTTTGATGTTAGCCATTCTAACTGGTATAAGGTGGTATCTCATTGTAGTTTTGATTTGCATTTCTCTTATAATTAGCGTGTTGAGCATCTTTTCATGTGCCTCTTGGCCCTCTGTATGTCTTCTTTGGAGAAAAGTCTATTTAGGTCTTCCCCTATTTTTATATCGGGTTGTTTGGGTTTTTTTTGATATTGAGCTGCATGAGCTGTTTGTAAATTTTGGAGATTAAGCTTTTGTCGGTCACAACGTTTGCAAGTATTTTCTCTCATTCTGTGGGTTGTCTTGTCGTTTTGTTTATGGTTTTGTTTGCTTGCAAGAGCTTTTGAGTTTAATGAGGTCTCATTTGTTTATTTTTGTTTTTATTTCCATTATTTGAGGAGACAGATCAAAAAGATCTCGCTGTGATTTATGTCAGAGTGTTCTGCCTATGTTTCCCTCTAAGAGTTTTTCGTATCCCAGCCTTACACTTAGGTCTTTAATTCTGTTTGAGTTTATCTTTGTGTATGCTGTTAGACAGTGTTCTAGTTTCAGTCTTTTGCATGTAGCTGTTCTGTACACACTGGTACACTGTGCACCAGTGTAGCACCCTTTATTTAAGAGACTGTGTTTTCTCCATTGTGTAGGCTTGCCTCATTAGTCGTAGATTAATTGGCCATAAGTTTGTGTGTTTGTTTCTGAGCTTTCTTTGATCTATCTGTTTTGTGTTTGATCTATATTTTTTGTGTTTGCCTGTAGCATACTTTTTTGATTACTGTAGCTTTTTTGTAGTACAGTCTGAAGTCAGGGAGCCTGATTGCTCAAGTTTCGTTTTCTCTTGTCAGGATTCCTTTGGCTCTTCCGCATCTTTTTTGTTTCCATACGCATTTTAAAATGTTTTGTTCTAGTTGTGTGAAAAATGCCACCGTTCATTTGATAGGGATTGCACTGATTCTGTAGAATGACTTGGGTAGTATAGTGATTTTGACAACATTGATCTTCCAGTTGAAGAACATGGTATATCTTTGCATCTGTTTGTATCATCTTGGATTTCTTTCATTAGTGTGTTAAAGTTTTCAGAGTACAGGTCTTTTGTCTCCTTAGGTAGGTTTATTCCTGGGAATTTTATTCTTTTTGATGTGCTGGTAAATGGGATTGTTTCTTTAATTTCTGTTTCTGATCTTTCGTTGTTAGTGTATAGAAGCAACAGATTTCTGTGTATGTATTTTGTATCCTGCCACTTTGCTGAATTCATTGATCAGCTCTTGCAGTTTTCTGGTAGCACCTTTAGGATTTTCTTTGTATAGTATCCTGTCATCTTCAAACAGTGACAGTTTTACTTCTTTTCCAATTTGGATTCCTTTTATTTCTTTTTCTTCTCTGATTGCCATGACTAGGACTTCCAAACTATGTTGAATAAAAGTGGAGAGGGTGGACATCCTTATCTTGTTTTTTTGTTGTTGTTGTTTTGTTTTTGAAGATGTTGGGGGTAGGAGTTTATTAATTTACTTATTTATTTTTGCTGTGTTGGGTCTTCGTTTCTGGGCAAGGGCTTTCTCTAGTTGTGGCAAGCAGGGGTCACTCTTCATCGCAGTGCGCGGGCCTCTCACTATCGCGGCCTCTCTTGTTACGGAGCGCAGGCTCAGTAGTTGTGGCTCACGGGCCTAGTTGCTCCGCAGCATGTGGGATCTTCCCAGACCAGGGCTCGAACCCGTGTCCCCTGCACTAGCAGGCAGATTCTCAACCACTGCGCCACCAGGGAAGCCCCTTATCTTGTTCTTGATCTCATAGGAAATGCTTTCAGGTTTTCACCGTTGAGTATGATGTTAGCTGTAGGTTTGTCATATATGACTTTTATTATGTTGAGGTAGGTTCCCTCTATGCCCACTTTCTGGAGAGTTTTTATTATAAATTGGTGTTGAATTTTGTCAAATGCCCTTTTTGCATCTATTGAGATGATCATATGGTTTTGTTTGTTTTTGTTTTATTTATTCATTTGTGGCTTACTTGGTTCTTCGTTGCTGCGCGTGGGCTTTCTCTAGTTGTGGCGATCAGGGGCTACTCTTCGTTGTGGTGCGCAGGCTTCTCATTGTGGTGGCTTCTCTTGTTGCAAAACACAGGCTCTAGGCACGTGGGCTTTAGTAGTTGTGGCTCGTGGGCTCTGGAGCGCAGGCTCAGTAGTTGTGGCGTGCAGGCTTAGTTGCTCCACGGCATGTGGGGTCTTCCCAGAACAGGGCTCGAACCCGTGTCCCCTGCATTGGCAGGCGGATTCTTAACCACTGCGCCACCAGGAAAGTGTGATCATATGGTTTTTATTCTTCAGTTTGTTAATGTGGTGTATCACACTGATTGATTTGCAGATATTGAAAAATCCTTCCAACTTTGGGATAATCCCACTTGATCGTGGTGTATGATCCTTTTAGAGTATTGTTCAATTCAGTTTGCCAGTATTTTGTTGAGGATTTTTGCATCTGTTCATCGGTGATACTAGCCTGTAATTTTCTTTTTTTTATGGTATCGTCTGGTTTTGATATTAAAGTGATGGTGGCCTTATAGAATGAGTTTGGGCGTGTTCTTTCCTTTGCAATTTTTGGGAATAGTTTCAGAAGGTTAGGTGTTAAACTCTTCTCTGAATGTTTGATAGAATTTAGCTGTGAAGCCATCAGGTCCTGGAATTTTGTTGGTTGGGAGTTTTTTAATCACAATTACATCTTTAGTACTTGTGATTTGTCTGTTCATGTTTTCTGTTTCTTCCTGGTTCAGTCTTGGAGGGTTGTACCTTTCTAAGCATTTGTCCGTTTCTTTTAGGTTGTCCATTTTACTGGCATACAGTTGTTTGTAGTAGGCTCTTACGGCCCTTTGTATTTCTGTTGTAACTTCTCCTGTTTCATGTGTAATTTTATTTATTTTAGCCCCCTCCCTTTTTTTCTTGATGTGTCTGGCTAAAGATTTATCAATTTTGTTTATCCTTTCAAAAAACCAGCTTTTAGTTTTATTGATATTTTCTATTTTTTCTTTGTCTCTATTTCATTTATTTCTGCTCTGATATTTATTATTTCAGTGTACTATCTTTGGGTTTTGTTTTTTTCTTCTTTCTCTAGTTGCTTTAGGTCTAAGGTTAGGTTGTTTATTTGAGATTTTTCTTGTTTTCTGAGGTAAGATTGTATTGCTATACACTTCCCTCTTAGAACTGCTTTTTCTATATCCTATACATTTTGGATGGTCATGATTTTGTTTTCATTTGTCTCTAGGTATTTTTTAATTTCCTCTTTGGTTTCATCAGTGATCCATTGGTTGTTTAGTAACATATTGTTTAGCCTCCACGTATTTGTGTTTTTACAGTTTTTTTCTTCTAGCTGATTCTAATCTCATAGTGTTGTGGTCGGAGAAGATGCCTGATATGATTTCAGTTTTCTTAAATTTACTGAGCCTTGCTTTGTAGTCTAGCATGTGATCAATGCTGGAGAATGTTCCACGTGCACTGGAAAAGAATGTGTATTCTGTGGCTTTTGCGTGGAATGCTCTGTACATATCAATTAAGTCCATCTGGTCTAATTTGTCATTTAAGGCTTGTGTTTCCTTATTGATCTTCTGTCTGGATGATCTGTCTGTGATGAAAGTGGGGTGTTAAATCCCCCTACTATTATTGTGTTACTGTCAATTTCTCCCTTTATGGATGTTAGTATCTGCCTTATATATTGAGGTGCTCCTATGTTGGGTGCATATACATTTACAATTGTTATATCTTCTTCTTTCATTGATCCTTTGATCATTATGTAGTGTCCTTCTTTGTCTCTTGTAACAGTGTTTATTTTAAAGTCTAGGGACATCCTTGGTGGTGCAGCGGTTAAGAATCCACCTGCCAGTGCAGGGGACACAGGTTTGAGCCCTGATCCGGGAAGATCCCACATGCCACAGAGCAACTAAGCCCATGCGCCACAACTACTGAGCCTGCGCTCTAGAACCTGCAAGCCATGACTACTGAGCCCGTGTGCCACCACTACTGAAGCCCGCATGCCTAGAGCCCCCGCTCCACAACAAGAGAAGCCACTGCAATGAGAAGACCGTGCAGCACAATGAAGAGCAGCCCCCGCTCGCCGCAACTAGAGAAAGCCTGCGTGCAGCAACGAAGACCCAATGCAGCCAAAGATAAATAAATAAAAGTAAATATATCAAAAAAAATTTTTTTAAACCCATAGACCAGCATGAGGAGCAGAGTCGTTACCTTACATTAGAGAGAATGCATGACAATAAGGCATCGTCCATCCAAGGCAATATTGTTTTTGGCCACCTAAGTGGATGAGGTTGTGACACAGGGTGCAGACATAGATGAACCTTTATTTTTTATTTATATTTTTGGCTGCGTTGGGTGTTCATTGCTGCACGCGTGGGCTTTCTCTAGTTATGGTGAGCGGGGGCTACTCTTTGTTGTGGTGCGTGGGCTTCTCATTGCAGTGGCTTCTCTTGTTGCAGAGCACGGGCTCTAGGCACGACAGCCTCACAGGCCTCTAGAGCGGAGGCTCAGTAGTTGTGGCGCACGGGCTTAGTTGCTCCGTAGCATGTGGGATCTTCCCAGATCAGGGCTCAAACCCGTGTCTCCTGCATTGGCAGGCAGATTCTTAACCACTGCGCCACCAGGGAAGTCCCGATGAACCTGTAAAATGTTACATTAAGTGGGAGAAGAACCAGACACAAAGACCAACTATTGTATTCTTCTATTTATATGAATTGTTCAGAGCAGGCAGATCCACAAACAAAGAAGATTAGTGGTTGCCTAAGGATGAGGGTTTGAGCAGGTGATGGAACCATTATGGGGTTCCTTTTGGGGTGATGAAAGTGTTCTGAAGTTGATTGAAGTGATGGGTGCACAACTCTGTGAATATACTAAGAAACCATTGAATGGGTGAATGGTATGGTATGTCGATTATGCCTCAGTAAAGCTGTTGGAAAAAAACCGAGAAGAAAATACCGCATCATAGAGGCACACGGTCTTCATCCTGAACCGTTGCAGTCTTTTTCTCACCTTGGAGCTATGAATGGCTCATTACTAGTAAAGAATGAATGTCACATTTATTTGGGGTCGGGGTTGGGGGGCATATGAAATTTGAAAAGCCTCTGAGAGATTTTGATTATCCCCTTCCCTTCGGAAATCACCCGGGGGTACCTACCTCCTAGAAGCTAGGACACTTGGAGCCAGGTGCACTCAAATACAGTTTAAGAAAGATTGCTCGCGCGTTTTGTCTTTACTTCCTGTCCCAAAGGGGTGTGTGAATCTGGTGGTCCTGAAACATGACAGGAAACTCCAGTCCCTTCTGCTCTGAAGGGCGTTTTTTTAAGCAGGGACCTCCCCACCCGCCCACCAGGCCCTGGTTCTGTTGGCGCTGCATCCCTTTCTGTCAGTTTTGGCCTATTCTAACCCAGGTGATAGGGGGCAAGAGCCTGTGTCGTGGGAGGGCCAGAGTCAGAGAGAACGTGCGGAGACAGTCTGCCTGAGGCCTCTCGTACGCCTGGGCAATCGTGCAGTGACGAGGCGTGGAAATCACTAGTCATTCCGTGGGTCCTGCCCAGGAGCCAGCTGCTGCTCTTGCCCCTGTAGATTGGTTCCACCTGTTCTTGGACGGCATGGGAATGGAATCGTCTGGCATGTCAATTTTCCTCTGACTTCTCTTATTCATCACAGTGTCTTTGAGATTCGCCCTTGTTGTTGCACGTGTCATTGCGTCATTCTGTTATCGCTGTTACCGCTGAATAGTGTTTCCTCCGTTGCGTGAGGATTCCGCAGCTTGACCCCCCATCCTTCTGTTGGTGCACATTTGGGTCGTTTCCCATTTTAGGCTACTGTGAAGAAGGCTGCTTTGAGCAGTCGTGTCTAAGTCTTTTTGCGGGTATGTATTTTTATTTCCCTCGGGTAAATAAACACCTAGAGTCGTGGAACTGGCAGCTCGTAGGGCAGACTGTGCTTCGCTCTGTTAGAAGCTGCCCAGGAGCCCTGCAGAGTGGTTGAACCACTCCTGTAACCCCAGCAGAAACGTACGAGCTCCTGTTGTTGCACTCCGGGCCGTCACTGGGTATGGTCGGTCTTTTTGATTAGTTGCAGGGTTTGAACAGAGGTGTTTCATACTCTGATTTAGATGTGGAAAAGAAAGAGACTCAGTCTGTGGTGTGGAGATGAGTGTGGGGAGGGGGCGGCAGGGGGTTAGCCCGGCAAGAGCTCAGGGTGGCTTGCCCAGTGAGTTGATGGAAGCAGGCAGATGTGGTTGGCATCTAGGCGTATTTTGAAGAAAAGGGTCAGCAGGATTTGCTGAAGGACAGACCATGGGATGAGAGAGAGGAGGTAAGGGTGCCCACTGGGGTTGCTGGTGGGGCTGCCCTTTCCTGAGACATTGCAGGGACAGTGTGGACCAGGGTGGGAGCCGGGAGAGGGTTTGAACATGCGACACTGGAGGTGCCTGTTAGACATCCGAGTGGCAATTTTGTGGGCAGTGGGGCACCTGAGTCAGGAGGTCAGGGGAGGGGCTGAGCTGGGATTCTAGGTGTGGAAGGTGTCATGAGAGCATAGGTGGCGTTTAAATGAAGTGGGATGAGAACACGTGGGATATGGGTGTAGGCGGTGGAGAAGGGGTGAGGGAAGGAGCTCTGTCCTCCAGTGTGTTGAGGTCAGGAAGGCCTGGAGGAGTCGGGGAGGTGAGAGGAGAACTTGGGGAGAGTGGTATCCCAGAAGCCAAGTGATAAACACACCCCAAGGACTGGCCCTTGTCAGACGTGACGAGGCCTGAGATGTGGCCGTTGGGTTTGGCCGAGCAGAGGTGGTGGCCTCGGTGAGCCGTGTCAGAGGGTGGGATAGTCGCCCACCCGAACAGTTAGTGCTGATGTCAGGGAACTCTTGAAGGTTTGTTGTGAAGGGCATGAGAAATGGGTTGGTAGCTGGAGAAGGATTTGGTGACAGGGGAGGGTTTTCTTTTTAAGCTGGAAGATGTTGCATCGAGTTTGATGGACGGCTCCGATAGCGAGGGCAAGAGGGATCACTCAGGAGTGGGGACAGGTGCCGAAGCGGTGTTCTGTGCAGGTGAGAGAAGGTCCAGCGCGCCCCTTAGAAGGATGCGGTGGCGGTAGTGTGCGGAGCCCCGCAAGGTGTTGGGGAGAAAGCGTGGAGAGGGCGGGCAGGATGAAAAGTGAGAGGGTGTCTGGAGCAGGGGAGTGTAAGGATTGCAGGGTAGCACCGAGGGCCCCTGGAGATGCGTGGCCAGTCATTTCACACGAGGCCCCACTGCAGAGTTCTGTGTGTCCCTTCGCCATAGCGTGCAGTGGCAGGTTCAGGACTCGGGTTTCCTCAGGCCAGGGGGAAGGACAGAAGGGGAGAGGGGTGAGGCGTATGGAGATTGTTCCTGTGGATGGAATTGGACTCAGCAGTTTGATTCCAGACGTGGGGTGTTCAGCTCTGTATTAGTTGTAAGTTTTCTTGCTGTCTGCTGAACAGCGTTAAATATAAAAGTAAATTTCTCCGGTCACTGGTTACTGTCATCACTGCTTGCATCAAAGGTAGAATACTTCACTCTTTACCTAAGAAGAGAACTTCAGACTCTGACATCCTGTTTTCAGTCATATATTCTGCAGGCCCAGCAATAACAATAACCCAAATCTACCACCTTCTCTAAGAGAAGTGCTTGAGGAAATCGGCCCAGTGATGTCTAGTTACTGATATGTTATTTCAAAAAGTGGGTTTTTTAATGTACTTTTTAGTTGATTGACTAGGTAATATAGCTACTTGGTAAATTTGGACGGTTTTAAAACTATATTTTGCTCCTGGTCATGGTAAAATGTACACACTTCTAAATTTCAGAGAAGTTGGAGGAGATTCGGGATCATGAACGAAAGGAAGAAACTTTTACCCCTATGCCCAGCCTTCACTACATGGAGCTCACCAAACTCCTGTTAAATCAGTAAGTACCTCTCACTTCTTCGAACCCACATGCACGATGGAACCCCCAGTTCCCAGCCCACCTCCTTTCGTGTTCCACGCTCATTACCGAGGGAAGTGGTAGCTTTGGCCCCCAGGTCCTCAGTCAGTAGTCTGGGAGTCGTTTGTGGGTACGCACACACTGGCCGGGCTCTGTCTCTCCCTGTTTCTCTTTCTTCCCTTTCTCCACCCTTCCCTCTCCTGGTGGATCCCGTGGTTCTTTCCATTCTGCGTCCTACCCGTCACTTGATATTGGACTCTAGTATCAGCCCATCATCTCCAGCAGTAGCCTTTTTCTTAACTGCAAATGTTTCATTAGTCGAGCTGCACCCCTTTTCTCCTTTGGGCCTGTGCATCTGCGTTCTTGTATCTCTTGCACAGGAAAGGGCCAGGGGTCGCATTTTCCTTCGACCCTGGGCTAGAAGGCAGGTCCACTGGGGCAAAACTGTTTCCCCTCATCCAGTTCAGGCTCCCCATGGGCTTCTAATTCATTCTCCGCCTTGAGCCAGAGCGGCCTTGCAAAGATACAGCTGCCACGTGAGTCCCCTGCTCCTTGGAGCCTCTCTAGGGTCTGAAGTCCTGATCGTGGTATTCGAAGCACCGCATAGCCTGGTTCCCTTCTCCCGTCTCGCACCACTCTCTGCAGTCCTTCCCTCCGATTCTCTAGGGTGCAGGCTCACGTTGGCCTCCTTCACTTCTTCACACATGCCCAGGTCCTCAGAGTGCACAGGCACATGTGTGTGTGTGTGTGTGTGTGTGTATACACCGTCCTTCTGCCCAGTGAGTCCACCTGTTCCCTGCTCCCTCCTTGGGTTTAGCATAGCAGGTCCTCCCTCCCAGGTTACGTGTACCAGTCCTCGTGGCAGCTCTGCACCCCTCTATAGCATTTGTCAGGTGTAATGCTCTAACTGCTGTGCCTGAGCTGTTCCCCATCCCCGCCCCCAGGTCTCATGGGCAGGGACTGTCTCGCCTGCCCCCGCACAGTGCCTGGTACTCACATGTTTGCGGAATGAATGAATGCATCAGTGCAGGGGGCAGGCAAGTGTGGCTACTTAGAATGTAATTTGCACAATGTCAAGCTTTTGAAGCCCTGAGCACCTTTTCATTGATGGATTCAAGAGCAGAAGCAGAACCAAAGTTGGAAGCTCCCTACTGCCTCCCGAAGAGCAGCAGGGGCCGGGGGCCCACCTGTGGAATTCAGGTGGAAATCTGCACATGGACTTGTCCTTGAGTTGACATGTGGCTGCAGTTGTGTAGTTCACAACATTCTCAGCATTCAACATGCTAAGCATCCCACCAGGTAGTGGAGATGGTCATGTAGGCTTGAGTTCCAGTTTCGTGGGGAGGAGATGCGACCCTGTTGACAGATGTGGTATGACCCTGCAGTGTGTGCTAATGCTGTTCAGAGTATGTCGGGGTGCAACCCGCATGCCTGGTGCTGCCAGAGAAGGGATCCCTGGCTTGGAGGCTGAGGGGAAATTTACTAGGGGAGAGGGCAGTGTAGGTAGAAGGACAGAAGGTGAAAGGGCCTGGATTTGTGGAGCAGGGCTGTTGGGACCTGCATGGACTGAGTGAGGGCAGGGCAGTGGACGCGGCGTCCCCAGGAGAGTGTTCAGGCAGGTGGGCGTCATCCGGAGGATATGAGAGGGCTGCTTTCGTAGGGGAGTGTGACTTCAGAAGGGAGAACATGGGAGCAGAGGGGAGGCCGGTTCATCTTCAGTTTTTGAAGTTCAATGAGTTACGTACGTACGCAGTGCCTATCGAAACCCTTGTTTTATAATTCCTTAGAGCCATGCATTCAGTGAAGGGACCTCGGTTCTGCAGTGCAGTTCACGAGGAGCTGGGGTCCTTTGTTCTTTAACCTGCTGTCCAGAGCATAAGATCCAAATGTTTGGGTCTTAAATAAAATCTACTGTATCAATTGTATGCTACTGATTCTCCATCTACTCATCTTGAGCTATTTTAGCCTGTGGAGAGAGCCTTGCCAGCTTACCCTGGGACGCCTGGTGATGAGTGATGTTGGCTTTTGCTTTTGTCTCCTAGTTTGTCTCTTCCTTCAAAGGTTAGTTTAGTTTACAAATGTGTCACACAGGAAGGCTCTCAGTGCGGCCCCGCTGGCTCCAGACTGTTACCCAGAATTTGCTGTGTATAGGTGTGCTGTTTATGCTCATTTGCGATTTGTTCTGTGACTTCTGCAAATGTATCTTTGTTTTCTCTGTAGAGTGGGACAGTCCCTATCCTTCAGGGATTTTGTGAGGATAGAAATGCCTGGCACAGAGCCTTCGTCTTCTTTCCCTAGTGGGTTGTAGCCCTTGGATAACAGATGGGGTATTAGCATTAGAGGTCATGACCGCTGAGCCAGCCTTTGAAAGAAATTCATTCTCGATGGAAATTCTATAGCATAGAACACTCAGTTATCCTGAGTCAGGGGAGGACCGACTCAGAGCTGCTTCTCCAAGATCTCATTTTTTTTGGTGAATAACAGAAGTCCTTGTACCACAGCTTGCCCAGGGACAGGTAACATGAGCACAGATAACTCGGTGAGGATCACGGCTGAATTTTCTTGGCACCAAACTTAACCGCTAGAAATCCTTACATTTTAAAAAACTGAAAAAGCGAAACCAATTTTGAGTCTAGAACAGCTTGTGCATTTTTGCCTAAATCCAAGCAGCATTTACACAAGCCACTTCTACCTGGAAGTTGCCTTAGTTCACTGAGTGCTTCCTTATGCGATTTATTTCACCTTTTGCTTCCTTTAGTGCTTCAGACAACATCCCGAAAGCAGATGAGATCCGGACCCTGATCAAGGACGTGTGGGACACTCGCATAGCCAAGCTCCGGGTGTCTGCTGACAGCTTCGTGAGACAGCAGGAGGCACACGCCAAGGTGGGCATGCGGTGGGCCGCCCACGGAGGCCGGATGCCCTGTGGGACAGCCCATGGCATCTTGTCTGCTTAGGGTGTCGCGGGAAGGGATAACTAGCCATGCGGGGCTTTCAGAAAATTATTACTCATTGGTTCCTTATTTTTTATCCAGTAGATTTAACCTTTCGTGAAATCAAAGACTCAACCAACCTGGTCTGTTTGCCCTTGTGTTTTAGCTGGATAACTTGACCTTGATGGAGATCAACACCAGTGGGGCTTTCCTCACACAAGCGCTCAATCACATGTACAAACTCCGCACGAACCTGCAACCTTCTGACAGCTCCCAGTCTCAGGACTTGTAGGCAGAGACTGGTTTGTAGAGGCCCGTGTCTGCCAGCAGGAGGCTCACCGGGTGGCCTGAGCGCTCGGGACGTGACAGAGGTACTCACATTTCCAGAGTTCTAGAACTACTTCTGAATGTATGCAAAAAACTGCAGTGAAGCAAGGGATGGGTTCATAACCTTGTTGGCAAGCGACAGGCTTGTGCTTAGTCCTCGAGACATTCTGTAATTCCACGTCTGTATCTGGGAGCCAGCTGTCCTTTCATGGGGAAACGAGAAAAGCATTGGCAGAACGAATGATTTCCCTAGCAGAGCTCTGGGTCTCCTGCACGGGACTGTCGTGTGCAGGTGAGTGTTCGGTGCCATCCGGTGTTGCTTTTAAGATGGAGATGTAGCAGGATGGTAACGTGGCCTCGGCCATTTTTCTCCCTTCTTGACCCTCATCTCTGGGGCTAAATTTAGTCTGCTACAGAGGCTCTTAACACGGAGGAGGACAGCAGATGAGTGGCGAGTGACAGCAACCCATATTTATCAGCTAAGCCCTGATACACAATAAAGATGGAATCAACCCACATCTCTGTTGGGTTTTTTTCCTGCATAACTGCCACGCAAGGGAGCAGGCCAAGTGGCTAGAATGATCTGATGGACCAAACTTGAGAGGTTTAGCAGGCAACTGTCAACTTCCGACCGACACTCTGGGTATCTCTGTTCTCTTGGCTGTTTCTGGGTGAGGCCCTAAAGGGTTGCTTATCAGCAAGAGGAAAGTCAGGAGAAAATCAATTCCATGTTATCGAGTGTATGAGTGAAGCTGAAGACACGACCCCAGGGGGAAAAGCGGGGCCTATTACATGGTTCTTGATGAACTGAGGGGAAGACAGTTCTAGGCAGCAGTGGCTCAGGTAACGGTATTGGTTTTTTTCCCTAGGAGGAAAAGTTTAAGCGCTAGCATTGCTCAGTCCCTTACAGAAAAATACATTACCGCAGGGGGCAGCTGGGGGGAGATCGTCTCGTCATGTAATGAGTAGGTTCGGTAACCAGCTGGTTTCCAGTGCAAGCGCCGTCAGTCAAAAGCAGTCACATGCCATCTCGAGGGTTATGAAGGGTACGTGTGCGTGATCAACTGGGCCTAAAGAATATCTGCTGGTGTTTTTACCCTTCAGTGTTTAAAATACAAACTTCAGGTTGCTCAAGCAGCTATTGTTTAAGCACCAAAGGGCCGCACATGGAGGGATGAGGACCCAGAAGACCTGGTCTCCATCACTTAAGAGATGACAGGACTTGTCTTTTCATCTCTCTCTTATGCAGAATCCTTCAGAGTTAATCTGGGGAATGTTCTAGAATGAAACCACGTTACTGTGGCAGTTTAGGAGTCCTGTGTATCTCAGTTTCACCCCGAATCCCCTTCTCTTAAAGCCTGGCCGAGGCACAGTTGAATGTGTCTCCACACTTTGCCTTAAAGCTGTGTAATTGCTGAGCTCTTTTTCTTACTTTTTGGCCTTATTACAACATAGAAAAGATTTTTCTCTTAAGATGATTTAGGAAGATTTTATTTTTTGGATGTTGTCAGAAATTACAGCAATATATTCATAAATACCTAATTACTACATTCAACAAATAATATTACAATACAGTTAATTCAAACAAGTACACTTAGAACAGGTTTAATTTCACAGCATCTAAACTGCCCCCCAGAGTGACCGAGGCACTGTTCCTCCTCCTTCCATGTACTGGTTGACTGTTCTAGCAGTTAAGCATAGGTACATACAGAGTAACACGACTGATTGATTAGCATGGTCTTCCTCGGGTCAAGGTAGAGTTACGGAGTTAAGGTTAAGCGCTGGATCAGAAGGTTGGGGACAGGCTACTGCAAGTAGTAAAGTTGATAGTGTGGTTACTTGGAAGAGGACAGGGCTGCTGCGAAGTGGCTAATCCACGCTGTACGATGAACAGCATCGCGGTGCTGACCATCTCCATCTGGTGGCAGGTCCCTGGAACTTGCTACACTTTAAGCCGTGGCCCAGAGGGAAAGGGGGTATGCGATCTAATGTTGGAGATGTGACAGCATGGTGAGCTACTTGACGAAACACCATCCCACATACAAACTTAAGACTTCCTGTTAGAATACTTTAATGCTTCGCTACTTTGCTGAAGGTGTCGGCTCCTTTTAATATTCTTTGAGTTTCCCTGAGGGTGTATAATCTATGAGCATGTATGCCAATTAAGTGTTTTGTTTCCTTTAGAATATAGACTACACTGTTGAAGAGCCTATCTTGGTCACTTATCTGAGATAATGGATTAAGATTACGATATTTCACATCAGTTTGGCTTGTTTCTACGTGTGGCGCCAAGTTTGGGGGAAAGCTCTGGGTTGTTGCTAACGATCTGATTAAATGCAGAACCACACGACTCACTTTTGGAAGGGATCCCATCCTGCACGGGTTTAGCGAAACCCCCTTCAGAGGGCAGACAGCAGCCGTCTCTCCCAGGTGCCGTGGGAAGACACAGGTCGTGAAGGACTGTTCACAAAAGTACTGACACAGAAGTTGCATGATCAGTTCTAGAGCAAATGTGGTGCACTTCTGAACTTTGTCTTTCAAACTCAGTGTGAAACAGCTGAACAGAAAGCTTCAGGGATTCCGTATTTCTCTGTCAGTTTTTAAGCCCAAACTGAAAAGAGGCTCTGATGCTACCATGCTCTTTCAGAATAAGTGTTTTCAGATTATAAAACTAATTACTAAATGGAACAAAAAACCCCCCAAGATTGGGTACTATGTCTCAGTGGTGCAGAGACATAGTACCCAATCTTTTGTTTTCAAAAGACACTTTGTTTCCTTTTTCTTAGTTTATTCATGTTGCCTTATGGGTTTGTATTTATATTCTGATTGTCCTATTACTTCTTGAGCCTTAGAATATTCAGAGACCCTCACAGGTCGGTGGGAGTATGGGGAAGCAGAGTGATGGAGCAGCTCAGAGGCGGGGCAGGGGGGAGGCAGGCAGTTCTAGCTCAGTGACACAGCTGCACCCCTGGGCAGGTGTCCCTTGTGTGCCGCGTCCTCCTCCCCAAAAGCAAAACAGCCGCAGACACAGGCGCTCCCCTCAGGTGGTAACAGGATGGGGCTGTGCACGTTATCAGATCTACTCATCCCTTTGCTTTTTGGCCAGGACCCCTACCAGAGCCGAGGAGCAAGGCATCCAGACATTTTCTACTACGGAGTTAGGACTGGGGGGAAGCGTTAAGATGTAGTAACCTTAGGCCTTCAGAGCCAGCAAGCAGATTTTAGGTAGAGAAATTCAGTGACGTTTTGCCCTGATCGTTGGCAGTGGGGCTCCCTCTAAACACCTGTCGCCACCTGTGGCACATGGCGCTCTGTGTCTTTGCAGGGGAGGAGGCCCCGGAAGAGCCCTTAGTTCTCGTCAAGTCGCTTCTGTAGAGAGAAAAGCACTTGCTGACTGCTGCTAACACTGGCGGCACTTTTCGTCTGAGTTTGCTAATAACTGGAAGATTCTTGGCAGATATACAGAGCAAACTGTGTGGGAACAGATAAAGTGACACGACGCCATCTGCCAGCAAGCTGTTCCGCGCAGCTGAGGTCTGGGGCCGAGGGCGTGGCCACTTCCTGAAGGTCAGCCAGCCCTTCCCGGGGCCCGGGGCGCGATGCTCGGGTCCCCTTCCCCTTTCCCCTCCCCCCTCCCCCCTCCCCCGGGCAGACCAACCACCACTACTGGCTGCTTTGGCCTCTGGTTCAGGCCCACTTGGGCAAGAGATGCCTTCCTGATCTAGATTTCACGCTGCCTGAACCTGCCTCATCCCCGTTCCTAGCCGCTCCTGTGGTTGGCACAGCAAGTCAGTCCAAGAAGAGAAGTTCTGCGCAGACATTGTTCACCCTACTTGCAGGCTGGTACAAAGCCTTTGCATCTAAATAAATAAACCCTATACAGTTTCTACTTTGCACCTGCGCAGACTGCCGTAAGACACCTCAGCATCCTGTCCCAGCAGCCGCTCCCTTCCTCAAAGGCTCTTAACGAAGCCCATGTGCGCCTGCGTGCGTGAAGGTGCACACACAGCGTCCACCTGGCTCCCACTGGAGCCCGCCCCTCCTCGCTTCATAGCATGGGCTGTGGTGAACTGGCTGCTGTCCGGAGCAGGGGCGGGGCGCGAGAGGAAGTGAGGCGTAACCATGGCTTTCTACATCATCACTCTGGTGCAACTCAAAAATGAAGTGATCGCATAGGCGCCAGTGGTAAGCTCTTTACTTTTCTTCTTCTTTAATTTTTTTAAAAACACTTCAATATCTTAATGTCCTGACCAGCAGCAGTACAAACACTAAAAAGCAAGGATTTTTTTTTTTGCCCAGAAAAACAAAACAGAAACAAACAAAACCCCCAAACAAGAAAAACGAACAACAAAAATCCCTCCAAACCACATATTAAAAATGGCAGGCTTTTTTATAACAATAATTAAAGTAATAAAAACATACAAAACTTTGTTTTTTTAATATATATACACAGTACAAGGCTGAAGCACCTTTGACTTTCCTCTCAAAAATTTACGTTTGTATGAAAACACCCCTACCGCAGTAACAATCTGGTGGGTGTGAATAAATGTGTACACAGAGCTCTGTACATTTTCCCCCGTGAAGTAATAGAAAGGTACCTTCAGTTTGTTGATTCGCTTTTTATCTTTAGGTAAGGTAAGAGCTTTTCTGGGGAAAAGCCTTATGGGTAAGGCTTCAGCACTGTTGCTTTGTGTGCTCCTAGGACCTGTTGCTTTGAAGAAAATTTTGCAGAAAAAGTAACTGAAATAATAAGCCCTTTACTTAAAAATGCACCCCACCTCCCTTCCACTGAAGGTAGGTCTCAGTCCCGGGGAGGACTGAGACCGGCCACCACCCCCTGCAGCCAGAACCACCTGGGTTCTCGAGGCCTAGTCACATGGCAACCAAGACAGAACACCGACGGTCCGGTCCAGTCCTACACACCCAGGGGCTAGAAACGATTGGATTTTAGTGTTGGTAATGGAGCCTTTCATCTTCAGATTAAAAAATCATGACGTGGGGAAAGAGTAAAACTGCCTTTAAAAAGAAAAAACTGGGTGTTCTACAGGGGTTGCTCGCTGAATTACAAAGGCGATTCAATTGCATTGAAGTCAAGGCGAGTTCGTTCTTTCTTCTGGAGCCTGGAATCCTCTGCTTCATGCATGTGGCACATTCTCATTTCTTTAAGCTTCAAACCTCCCAGTGAAAAATATTAAATATTCAAGGTAATAAAATAGATAATATTTCTATACTATAGGTTCGGCCTAGTGCAAGGGAAACCGTCACCTAGGATATCCCTTAAAGTAACCTCTAGGCCAATGCATTGCAGGCAACGCAAGGCACTTCCGTAAGTGATCCAGTTCTGCCTGGAGTCGCTCCCTTTCTGAAACAATCTTCTGTTTCTGGCTCCTCAACTCCTGGAGAGAGAGGGAGAGAGAGAGAGAGAGAGAGAGAAATTCACGTAAAGCACTCATTTCACGCGGTAAGGAAACGTGTGTGTGGAACGCATGAATGTGCTGGAGGCCAACCTTCAGCACTCAGAACCAGCTCTGACCGTCCCCGAGGTTTCGGATTCTTACAGTACCTGTGCTCGCTCATAGCAACAGGGTCTCCTGCCGTCTCAGCTTCAACGCTGAGATTTGAAAAAATTAGTCCTGCCGCTATAAAACTTACGTCCTGCTGCTTCAGGACTGGCCAAGACATAAGACCCGATCTGAGACAAGCCCCCATCCCGGGGACGGGAGGAAGCACAGCCGCAGCAGGGCTGAGCCTGGCTGCGGGGGGAGTCCGACTAGCGCTTCAAGAGCTTTCCTCCCTCCATCTTCCTGAGCAAATCACAGGAGGGGGAGGCTTGACACAGGCAATATATATACACAGCATCGTCACCCTTCCAGGATCAATAGTCTGCAAATGAATGACGCTTCCCTCCTTAGGCCGAGACTGTTTTCATCTCTCAAGGGCACAATTTCCCTTCAAAACTTGTCTGTATGGGTGCTCTTGAACCCAGACTCGAAAGGCTGAACAAAAATAAGCATTATGTGTTTAAGAAAACCCCCCCAGGAGCCGATTTTCATTCCTTTCCCCCACGTGTGGTGCCCTGGGACTCACCGCCATGCTGTGGGAGAGCTGCTCGGCCGTGAGACTGAGGCTGTAGTGCTGGGCCTCCAGCCGCCTGCACTGCGTCTGTAACACCTGCCGCTCTAGATTTTGCTCTGAAAAGACAAGTGATGCTGACACATTTCCTGTATGCAGGGGCCACAGGCCTGGCGAGTGTTCCCCTCTCTCTAGAGCCGCCAGCAAAGTCCTCTCCTTCGGACCACACTGCTCCCAGCCCTTCCATCATGCTGGTAAGTACATTAAGTATCACTAAAGTAAATCCAACCCAGTGGAATGAGAACCAAGGATCTAGCTAGCATTGAAAGGCAGTTTTAAGGGATACGGGTTAGGAAGTAATTAAGGATAAATGTATAGCCTTAAAATGCATTTTTCAAAAAGAAAGGTAAGAGTTAGATATGAAAACTTTTAAGCTGTTAAAAATTTATAGTTTTAAAGTAAAATCTCTGCCTTTCCAAAAGATACTGAGCCTGGTTTTAACAGGAGAGTGACTTCAAACCATCAAGAACAAATCCCTGCTTTAACAGTCTCTTCAATAAGAAGTGGACAGCTACATGTGAAAGAATGAAATTTAGAACACTCCCTGACACAAAAAAAATTAATCCATTTTGAGTTTAAGACCTAAATGTAAGACCAGATACCATAACACTCTCAGAGGAAAACAGAACTCTCTGACATAAACTACAGCAAGATCTTTTTTGATCCACCTCCTAGAGTAATGAAAATAAAAAACAAATGGGACTGAATTTAAAACTCAAAGGTTTTACACAGCAGTGGAAACTATACACAAAATGACAAGACAGCGCACAGAGCGGGAGAATATATTTGCAATAATCAGACCCACAAGGGATTGGTCTCCAAAATATACAAACAGCTCCTGCAGCTCAATATCAAAAAAAAGACCCAATAAAAAAAAAAGGGCAGAAGAGCTAAACAGACATTTCTCCAGAGAAGACATAGAGATGGCCAAAAAGCACACGAGAAGATGCTCAACATCACTAATTATTAGAGAAATGCAAATCAAAACTACAACGAGGTACCACCTCACGCTGGTCAGAATGGCCATCATCAAAAAATCTACAAACAATAAATGCTGGAGAGGGTGTGGAGAAAAGGGAACCCTCCTGTATAAGCTGGTGCAGCCACGATGGACAAGAGTACGGAGGATCCTCAGAAAACTAAAAAAAGAATTACCATAAGATCCAGCAATCCCACTCCTGGGCACGAAACTAACACACTGTAAATCAACTCTACTCCAATAAAAAAAAAAAAAAAAAAAGAAATCCCTCCTTTACATGAAGTGTTTCAGAGAGTGGAAGCCAGGGAAGGCTACCTGACTGATTTTATAGAAGCTAGAACAATCATGATAGCAGGGTAAAGTACAATAAAATCAATCTAATACCAATTAAGAATATAAATTAAAAATCTTAGAAGTACTACCAAATCAAATTCAGCAAGGAGTAAACAAGCAACATCAGAAAACATCAAGAGGTGAAAAACAAGGTTGTCATCTCAGTAAATCTACAAAATGCATTAGTTGACTTTCAACAACCACACACCAGAAAACTCAGCAGCAACTTACTGGAGCGCTTGTAAAGTTTCACAGAAAAGAGCCCCACGGGTGTCCCTGTTCAACAGTCTACAAATGATCCTAGGCGATGCAGCATGACAAGAAAAAGGAAATGTATACAAAATTCATAAAGGAAAGAATGAAACTTTTTATTGGCAGGCCTGATCATCTATGATCATCGAAGGAATAAGGCACGACAAACATCCCCAGTGACAACTGATACCTACAGTTAGATCTAATAATAAAAGGAAAGTCAGCCGCTCACGGAGCAAAAATGATGTAACGCCATATTCATAGGTGGGATAACATCGCCATCAAAGATGGCCATTTTCCCCAACTCTATCAATTCAGTGTACCTGGAAATCTAAGAGTTTTTTTGGGTGGAACAAAAAAGGCGATCCTAAAATTCACCAGGGAAAGCCAAGGGCCAAGAACAGCTGAGCTGTCAGAAGTCAGGGTGAGTTACTCCAGACAATGGGGAGCTGCAAAGCTACGGCAGTGACACAGGGACAGGCCAGGAGAGCCCCCCCAGAGACGGGCCTGGGCACGTGGGGGGTACACTGCCTGCCAGGAGCACACCCCATGGGGAAGAGGGTACCCCATAAACCTCCAGGATAACTGGTTGTCTGGGTGGGGAAGAAGGGTTACACGTCTACCTTACTCCATCCACAGAAATGAATGCATTCTACGCATAAGAAAAGCAGAACTTGAAGACTTAGAAGGAAATGCATTTGTTACCATGTCCGTGGGGTAGGGAAGGAATTCCAACAAGGCACCAAAAAATAAACCCAGAAAAGATGGATACGTTTCACTGTGTTAAAATAAAAAGGAATGCTGTTAACACATATCCTTCCGGATATATATGAACTTAATAAATCCAAAACGAGGGTTTCATTTGAAGGAGAAAAGGAAACAACGTAGGAGTTGATACTATACATAAAATAGGGTAAACAACAAGGTCCTACTATATATAGCACAGGGACTATATTCAATGTCCTGTGATAAACCCATAATGGAAAAGAACTGAATGTGTAACCAAATCCCTGCTACACACCTGAAAATAACACAACACTGTAAATCAACTATACACGTCAATAAAAAGTAAATAAAATGTAGGAGTTGACACTGGCATTCCTTTTGATTGTGCTTGGCGTGTTTTAAAATATTTGAAAGGATCATGATATTCATGATAAAAATTAAGACTCCTGTATGATATGGTAATAAACAGAATCTGGGGTTGGCACTGGCCTGGGTTTTGACATGCTGGTGGCCAACAAGGGTTCGCCTCCTGTACAAAGCTCTAGCCCAGGAGGACCACCGAGCATGTGGGGGACACCACCACGTCGCCCAGATGCTGCACACTTGAGCAGCCTGGCCATGTGGGGCTCGGCTAAATGAAGCAACTTTGCACTTTCCAGGACCCCCGGACGTAGCCACAAGCGTCAGGACTGATACAGTGTTTAGAAGTGTTTAGATACAGTGTTAGAAACACTGATACAGTGTTTAGAAGAGCAATGGAAGACAGCAGAGGGCGAGCAGGCCCAGGTTTGCGCTGTCATGCTGAGTGGGGACGGGTGCCTGGTGCCTAAATTCCTCCAGTGAGGATGGCCTCACGTTTGTCCGTGAGGAACTGCCCCTGTAAGCCAGCCCGGGCACCCACGGAAGCCCGAGGAACGGTTCTGGAAATAGGTGAAACGGCTGACGGAGCGTACCTTCCGGTGTTTCTGCCCAGTTGTGGCCCAGGGACCCTGAGAACCCTGAGAGCTAGTGCCATGACCTAGTCCCCAGCCCGGCGACAAAATCTGGTGCTGACTGGCCTGTTACGCTTTCCTTCCCTGCCTTTCCCGGGCCCCTCGCCTGGGCCTGCCTCCCGCTCCCCCTGCGTACCTTCTACGTGTTCCTGGTAAGCTTCAAAGATGGCCTCGATCCCATGCCACTTGCGCTTCGGGGGGTCCTCATCGTCGTCCTCTCCATCGTCGTCCTCCTCCTCCTCTGAGTCCGGGTCCACCTCCTGTGCCAGGGGGCCCTTCCTCCCGGCGGGGGGCTCCTGCTGCCCGTCACGCTGGGGCAGAGGCAGCCGGCTGGAGGACCGCAGCTCGGGGATGTTGTAGTGGACAGAGGTGTCGATGCTGTGGTTCTGCTCTGCACACAGCGCAGCTGCGCTTCCTGGGGAAGAGAAGACGGCTCATCACAGGGCCCATGGGGACCTGTGCTGGGGGCAGGCGATGGAGTCAGCGTGACTGAGGTCTCACCGCGCACAAGACGAAGCATGGTGAGGCCTGTGCCCTTCGGAGACCGAAGACGGCACCATCAGGAGGGCTGAAAAGAGCCGTAAAGACGGCAGCAGGCAGAGCAACTAAGCCCGTGCGCCACAACTACTGAGCCTGCGCCCTACAGCCCACAAGCCACAACTACTGAGCCCGCACGCCTAGAGCCCGTGCCCTGCAACAAGAGAACCCACTGCAATGACAAGCCCGCGCACCGCAACGAAGAGTGGCCCCCACACGCCGCAACTAGAGAAAGCCCGTGTGCAGCAACGAAGACCCAGTGCAGCCATAAATAAATAAGACAGCAGCAGGCCTAGATTCAGTTAATCGCACCACGGGTACGAGCTCAGCTGTGTTAGGCCCTGAGCTTCGGACGTCGTGTTCTGTGAAACTGTGGGTTTGAGCTTGGTCTACAGTGGGCCCTCAGTAAGTATCTGCCCCTGCTCGTCAGGAAATGCAGGCGCTCCAGTCCCTGAACACACCCCGTGCCCTGCCGGCTACCAGGAGGCTGCTAACTGGCGGGGGCCTGTGTAGACAAGGTCCGCTCTGCCTTGTGGCCCTGCTGCTGGTGGTCTAACAGGCGCAAAGGTCCTCCCCGCGTGGACAGCAGCCTCGGGCAGTCAGTGGACCGGTACGGCCCAAACTGTCAGGGGCTGGGTGACTTTAAAGTCCGGACAAAACAGGTGTAACATCAGGGAATGGTTGAAATGAGGCAGGAAAAATGTGTCCTCAGGCCACCGAAAAGCCTCTGTGGGTGTGTCTTAGCCGGGGGGGGGGGGGTGGGGGGGGGCGGCACAGAGGGGTTTGATCTAGTCACACAGTCAAAACGTTTCCTTCTGGAAAAATACGGTTCAAGTAAATTCACATCAAACTTCAAACTTCCCATAAAGCGCTCCTCCTGCCTTGGAGAGTTGTTTTCAAAGGTCACTGCGAAAACCACTGCCCTTTGCTTTGAGTATCATTTCATCTCTGCTGACAGCAGTAATTTACCTGAAGGATACTGACGTCAGAGCTGTATGTCTAATAGTCAGCTCTTCTAGGTTGCAGGAGTAAAATTTCTTTTATACTTTCTTCTGGCTACTGGAGCGTACAGAAATTTATTTTACACTCAGTAGTGATTTAATCACTGAGGATTCTTTTCTAATCAAGGGGAATGAAATGTACTGACCCCTATTCTCTGACCTGCAGTGATTCCCACCAAAATGTCCAAGGGGCATGAATCTGGGGGCTCACACATGGGGCTGGAGCAACCAGTGTGTCACACAAAGTGCTCGCTGGGTCTAGTTATCAAAGGACAGGGAGCTTTCCAGGTGAGTCTGTAGGGGAAGCTGGGAAGTCATTCAGCTGTAGAAGGCATGGATCCTGTTTTTGCTGAAAAGGCTCCTCGAAGGGCCTTATTAAATGCAGACGGCCTCTCTTGCTAAGCTTCCCTGACGTGTGGACCACGAAGCAGCAGCACCCGGGCACCCGCTCCAAGCGGTGTGCTCTCAGGCCCCACCCTGGACCCGCAGAGGCAAAGCCCGCCTGTACCGCCAGGTGCCTCACACACCCCGAGCGGCGCTCCTCAACAAAGCCAGGCGGCCCCGTTACCTCTGTGCTTCTGCAGGGCTTTCTGGGTGGACTGCAGGACGGACTCGTGGAACTGATGCGCGAACTCTTCCGCCACGAAGGGCTCCCACGGCTTGCTCTTCCCGTTGATGCCGTGGGACAGCGGCACGGGGATGTCCTTGGGCGCGGGGCCCCGGATGTAGTGGAGCATGCTCAGGCTCTTCCTGCCCCCAGGGGTCTCGCTCGGCCTGGCTTTCTCGCCGCTGGCGGGGGCTGGCTCCGGGACTCGCTCCTGGGGCCGGAGCTGTTCCAGTCTCCCAGGCTCCGTGGCCTTCTGGGTGTCAGACAAGGAAGCAGTGATACCCACAGGCTTCTCCGTATCCAGAGAGGCTTGCTGCGTGGCTGGTTCTTTTAGAGACAGAAAGTGAGGAACACGTTAAGACCTGCAAATGGGAACGGGCCAACCCTGATGTCTAGAGCTTACACTGAATGAAGACCTAGGACAAAGGACCCGGACTCCGGAGCCATTTAATTAAAGGTCAGTGTGCATTGTGTGGTCTGAGACGGGGTGTGTTTAGCAGCAAGGCCATCCTTGAGAGGTGCCCCAGGAGGGCATCTGAGAGGCAGAAGAAGAATCTGAAGGAGAAGCAAGTCACTTCCAGTCATCCAAAAGGCAGGAAGTTACGTAGCCCGACCCGACCGGAAAGATCCAGTTAAGAGCTGAGAACAGGGCCAGACCAACAAGATTTCCTGCTCCGTCAGCAGGACAGTGCAGGAGAGTCAGAGCCACAAAAAGAGAGAGACAGAAGGTGTGAAAGCAGGTACTGGAGGGGCCTGCAAGGCAGAAAAAGCGAGACAAAGACGCCGGGAGGAGGGCGGAGGGCGGATGGACGGGAGCACAGAGCCCAAGCAGCAGGCGCTGAGACCCGGGCCACCGCTGGGCGGACGGACGGCGGCGGCCAGAGCCACGCCGACCACTGGGCACAGTCTGCCGCAGCGGGACCCTCCCCCTGCACCCTCAGAGCCCCGACTGCCAAGGCTCGCGCTGCGGCCGCGGAGATCCTTCCCACCACGCAGGAAGCTTGAGAGAGAGATGGAGAGAAAGCAGCACACGCTGTGTCCAGGAGGAAGACGACCTGGGGTGGTGGCCTCTGACCCTGGGCAGCCCCCGGGACAGTCCCGGGCGGTGGCGGATGGGGCTGGCCTTACCGCTCAGGGACCCAGCAGGACTGTCCCTCGGAGAGTTCCTGAGCGGGTCTGCCACCGCTGCTGACAGCGCCCTCTGCTTCATGGCCTGGAGCAGCTCAACAAGCCTCTCTTTGTCTATGAGAAAAGCAGCCCGAGATTAACAAGAGGATCGTGTCACTCCTGGGAGGGAAGGAGAGCAGGAGTCCAAGCCCAGGCCGCGACCGGCAGGCGCGAGTCCTTTAGAACGAGAAACACGAAGCCACGGGGACAGGCTAGGTTTAGAGGAAGAAACTGCACTTTACAGCGAGCCCAGATTCCTCTCAGCTTTTACTACATGACATTTCAGGTGTGTCCGAGAACAGCTGTGTGTGTGCAGTGAATGACTGGTACCTGCGAGCTTCTGGGAACGAATTCTTATTTAAAAGAGAAAAAAGTTGGCTCCGACACAGGAAGCAACCCCGAAGAGCCCCACAGAACCCTGGGAAGCACAGGCTGCTTCCTGACACAGTCTCCTCCCCGCCGCCTGCCACGCGAGTGCGAATCCCATGACGGCTGCCGTTTAGGGAAAAGGGACACTGACCCGGTGACATCTGATGCCACAGATTCCCGACGCAGTTCAGGGGCCTCTCGCGGACTGAAACTTAAGTGGCCACATCGCCAGCGGCTTCCTCCAGGAATTAAGCCAGGCACAAAGATTCTCTTTACAAACAAAACTATGCGCGTTCGCAGGGATTTGCCCTGGTAATCGTGTCACTGCCCCTTCAAGAGAAAGCAAGAACGCCAGCTCACTGGTTCAACACAGTAACTGAATGCTACGCCCCCGCTACCGAAATAAGTGAAAGTAACTAGATGACCAAGAAGCACTTCTGCTCTCCTCTTCCTTCTGGAAAGAGGTGAGTGAGTGCCAGCAAGGGCAACGTGGGGGTGTGCACCCCAGGAAGGCCTAGTTTTCACCTGCGCCACCATCCTGGCACTGAGCGAGCGTGAGCGGCAGACCAAGGCAGCAGGTGCCCCAGAAAGTGCTCAGACCGCACCACGGGCTCCAGCCCAAGAGTCAGCCCCGACATGGCCCTTGGTGGCCAGAGCGATCTGGAAGCATCTCTCAGGGCAAACTGTCCACTCAGTGGGTGTCAGGTCTGCCCAGCGGCCACGAGAGCAGCCAAGAGAAAACGCCCGTACCAAGAAGCCTGAGCACCTTACTCGGGGAGGCGCACGCCCACCCACGCGCAGGGCGGGCTGAACGCGCTGGGAGACCTGGCGGGGGCCAAGAGCAGGCACCAGCTCACGGTGGGCCGCACGCAGGACACCAGCGCGCCTTCAGTTCCACCCGGGGTGAGACAAGAACACACAGGCTTTGAAGGGGGCCGCGCAAGTTTCCGACGGAGAGAGAAGCCTGACAGCGGAGACAGCGAGGCAAGTCTGCGAGAGCAGAGGGGAGCCCCAGGACGCCGCCAGGAGCCCGCGGCCCCGCCTCCTTCCTCAGAGACCCTCAGCCCTCCTGGCGAGGCCCCGCCCCACCCAGGCCTCACCTTTCCTCTTCTCAGTGCTGATGTGGGTCAGGTTGAAGATGGTCAGGAACTTCCTCTTCTCCTCGAAGTTGGGGCTGCTGTTCATCTCGTCGGGGCTGTAGCGGGTGGACAGCGCCAGTCTCGGCGAAGGCGTCTGCCGCTTGCTCTGAACCGTCGGGGGCGACGGGCTTCTTTCTCTCAGCATCCGCCGCCGCTTCCTCCGCTTCTGGGTCAGCAATTCCTCCTTCTGCTGTTGGGTGGTCAAGCCAAAAAGTTGCAAAAACTCTAGCTTCTAGATTGGGAAAGAAAACAAATGAGTTTGAAACCACCGGCGGTGGCGTGCTTCCACTGACCCAGGGGCCCCTCCTGGGGTCCTCGAAGCTCTTGTGCTGTGGCCACTCCGCGCCGGGCCTGGGAGGAGGAGGGCCCTGACGGCGTCCCAACAAGCGTGGGAAAGCCCAGAGGCAGGCACCGAGGTGAGTGCCAGCAGCCCAGCCCCATGCCTGCCCGCAGCGACGCGCCCCAGATACCTCGGAGGACGTGTCCAATTTGAGGGGCGGCTGCTCGGCCACGCAGCGGAGGTGGGCCCTAACCTCCTCCTCGTCACTCTCATCGTAGGAGTCGTCCAGGTCGTAGTAGTATCCTGGAGGTGGAACGGACCTATTCAGCTGGGCAGGGAGCCTCGACTCGCCAGTGAACACACACAGGGCACTCCACCTGGCAGGCCAGGCCCTACCGCCCTTTGAGCACCCCCAAAGGCGGATTCCTTTCACCCTGGAAACGTGCATTAACCCCTAGTCCTAGGGCTGGCTTCTCAGGGCTGGCAGGTGGGGGGCAGAAAGCAGGCACCAGGCTTCCCTTGGATCCACAGAGCCCAAGTGACCACGCGGTCTCCTGGCCAGCACCGATCCCCCAGCAGGGGACCGTTCATCACACAGGCCCGGGGCCACGTCCACGGCAGCCCAAGGCTGTCTGTGCACATCCACTCCCTCCTGCTCGGGAGGGGACAGGCACGCTCAGGTCCCCGTCCCCTCAAAGGTATAGAGCATACATGCAAACTGCTGTGCAGAGAACAGAACCCCTGCACCCGAGGGCACCGGGGCTCTCCCCCCGCCTTCTCACAAGGTGAGTGGAGCAGAAGAATCTTTCTGGGGCTCTACATTTAGCCTAGACCAACAACGCAGACCAACCAACACTCGCTCGGCCTTGGCCCCCGCTTCCGGCTAAGAGGCTGAATTTAACACCATGCAGAAGAAACTGGTCTGGACCCCTGATCCCTCCTGGTCTGACAGGGGTTGAAGGTAGGGGACAGCCATGCTTGCCCTGGGCCTGCTCGCCTGTTCTCCGTAGCTCTTTGGGGAACCCAGGGTGCCGCTGGCTGAGTCCCACCCCACCCTGTGCAGGAGCAGGAAGGAGAGGCAGCCAGAGCTCCCGCCTCCCCCGCCCCCTAGGCCGCCCACCCGCCTACAACGGGGACGGCAGCCCCAGGAGAGGAGTCCCCGCCGGGCCCTGGGCCACCCTCTCGACAGCCTCCTCCCCTTTATGCTGCACTGTTAATACTTCAGACCGTCTTACTGGCCTCTGTTCATCACCTATTAAGCGTGTGTGTCTGTGGAACTGTTTTCACAGACAGTCTACAGTTTGGCTTTTCGGGATAACACGCACTGTGGCAGGACAGACGAGGGGCCCAGGGCCGTCTTCCCAGACGTGTCAGGCAGAAGCCAGTGAACTTGCTCCCTGGAGCTGCTGGACCCCGGGGCAGAAAGCCAGAGGGGGGAGGGAAAAGGGGGGAGGAGGGAGGGCCGCGGCCGCCAGGGACAAGACCTTTCTCCTGGGCCTCCCGCCGCCGGCGCTCCTCCAGGTCCAGCTTGCTGACCAGCCTCCGTCGCTGCTGCAAGAACTCGTCGTAGACATAGGTGGGGTCGGGGCCCCGGGGCGCCGGGGGCCGGTAGGGCGAGCCCGGCTTCAGGGGCCCGGGGGTCTCCCCGAAGGGGGCCGGCGGGGCGAGCGGGGCCCGGGGCTGGCCCAGGACGGTCTGGGTGGACGGCTCGAGCTCCGCCAGGAAGTGCGCGGGCGCAGGGGGGAAGGCCTGCTGCTCCAGGCCCCCTGCCTCGCGGGCCGGCGGCTGGTACTTGTCCAGGGGGGCGGCCTCTCGCTTCCGGGGTCCCTCCTCCGCCTTCTCGGGGCAGTAGACCCTCTCCACCTTCACCAGCGGGACGGCCGCCTGGCGGCTGGGCTCAAACGGGGACGGGGCGGGGTGGCCGTGCAGAGGGTGGCCCTCGGGGGCGCGCCGTGTCTCCAGCGTGCTGTCCATCAGGGACACCGGGTTCCAGAGGGCCGTGGGCACCGAGTGGTGCTGGGGCTTGGGTGAGATGAGGGGCGGGGGGCCGCCAAAGTGCTGCGGGGGGTCGCGGCCTCCCGGCTCGTGACGGTTTGGTCCCGGCCTGCGAAGGGAGCGGAAGCAGCCGTCAGCCGCGAGGGCCCAGGCGCGCCAGCACCCTGGCCCCCAGGCCGCCTGCCGGGAGCCCCGAGCCGGCCAGAGCTGGAGGGGCGAGCAGGAGGCCTCCTCTGGGCCACGTCCCAGGGCTGGAGGGAGGACGGGCCTTCCGCTCCGCCGCCTTCTCTGTGGACAGCTCGCGGCAGGTGTGTGCAGGCCCGCTTTGGAGAGAACAGGGAGCCTGACATGGGCTCTGCGGGTCTAGGGCAGAGACAGTCCCGGCCCGGCCAGACCCGCTCGAGCCCGTCTCTCACCAGCGACCTCACAGCAGCTCACCCTGCGCCACCGCTTCCTGAATTCCGAGCACGCTGAGAACAGACCCACCCCCGGGCGATCCCAACTCCAGGCGAGCCACGCGGAGGGGGCCCGGCCTCCTCTCTCCCTCCGTGCTCACAGACAGCAGCAAGAGGCCGACCTCGGGGGCCCACCCAGCCTAGACCTGCTTCCGTGGGCACCCTCACAACCGGCAGCTACGCCCAGAGGGTCTTCGAGGCCTGGGCCGGGGCCTGTCCAGGGAGCCAGGCCACCTGCCGGAGCGCGCGCCCCTCACACACAGGGAGGGAGGGAGAGGACCTTCCATCAGACACGCAGCTTTGCCCCGAAGCCAAACTAAGGGCCTCTTTCCTCGGTGCATTTAAAACAACATTCACCTTCCAGAGGACTACGTGGCCGCTGTTTCTCCAAAGTTTATCTATTTTCTTCAGTGAAGCCCCACGCTGCCACGGAGACCGAGGGTAAGGTCTGAGGGGACGGAAGGGGAAGGGCAGAGGCCACGGCAGGCACGTGAGCAGCCGTCTCCCAGGGCTCCGCCTGCCTGGCCGAGGAGAGGGCCGGCTAATCAGAGCCACCAAGGCCACTGCGCCTCTGCTGGGCGGATACGAAAGGGAACCATATCGAGAAGCGCTAAGTCCTCAAGTAAACAGCAGAGGAATGAAACCTGTTAGCGAAGCAGTATTTCACGTGCTGTAGCCAGGCACAGGCTGGTTTTCTAACCCGGAGCCCAAGGGCCCGAAAGACCATCAGGTTTGCGCTGCTGTGGGGACCACCGAGGCCAGGTGAGGACCGAGGCAGAGGCCACCCCCGCTGGGGGCAGCAGCACACAGGCCCTGACAGCTGCGCTGGGATCTTGCAACCCCAAGCAGAGGAAGCCACCCTCGGGTGTCAGCACGCCCTGAATTTATCAGGAGATGCTGGACGTGTGCTGACTGCTCGCCCAGTCCCCTGGGTGTGACGGGGACCAGAGGAACAGAGGGCAGCCCAGAAGCAGACGAGATAGCCCCTGTATAGCCTCGGACGGGCCCAGAGAAGCAGAGGGACCGTCTGCAGCACAGACCTCGCTGTGGCCACGCTGAGCGGAGCAGAGGCCGGAGGAGGTAGGAGACCCAGGCAGGGGCCTGGCCACAGTGCACTCCCGGTCACACCCAATTAGCAAGCGAATCCCCTCAGTGGATGCAGAGGCAGGATGCAGACTGCTGGACGGGCCAGCCATGCCCAGGACACAGAAAAAAACCCACCAGTCAGCGAGAAGCTGGAGAAAGAGGGAGGGAACAAGTGGACATTTACAACGCCTCCGACCCAGAAACCCAGCACCATGGACATCAGGGGCTGGCAAGAGGCTCAGAAATCCTCCCACCCAAGCTCCTTTGTGCAAAGCTGAGGGAGATGGGCCCGGAGAAGGCGAGCGGGGTCCAGTGAGCCCCAGGCCTGGCCAGGCTCTCGCCACCAACTCTGGTGTGGGTCTCAGCCCGGCCCTTCAGAGTGAGCCCTGGAGGGAGGGAAGGTGGGGTGGGGGACACAAGGTGACAGCCAGATCAGCAGACGGGGAGCAGCGAGGCCCCACGGGCAGCTGTAAGAAGAAGGAGCCCAGCTCACAAGGCAGGTGTCGGCAGCCAGGGGTCCCAGAGACAGGTGCAAAGGCCTCTTGGAAATTTTTTAGAACAGGGCTGGAAAAACGGGTATTTTTTAAAATTACAAAAGCACTAAAATTAATTTTTTGTTTGATTAAAAATTAAAGGGAGTCCCCCTCCTCATTAAAAAAAAAGTTTGGGCAGAGGGAGATGGAAAGGACATAATTATTGAATGAAGATTCTCCGTAGCCCTCCTTCAGGCGCCGCGAGCGTCGCTGCTGGGAAGCAGCTGGGCCGAGGCTGTAGACACAGGTTACTCGGGGATGGACGCCCCTGAGCAACGCCTTCCCTCCTCACCGCTCCCTCCTCCAGGCCAAAGCGGGGGTTAGACAAGTGACAACACGCAGGCTCCCTCGTGCAGACGCCGCCCCCATCCCCGGGCCCACCTGGCACTCTCAGGCCTGTGCTCCGCGTCCGCGGGTGCCGGCGGCCGGCCCAGGTCCAGGTGCTGCTCCAGCACCTGCTGCCGGAACTCAGACACCTGCGACTGGCGGTCCTCCTTCTCCTGCCGCAGCCGCCGCTGCCGCGCCAGCCACTTCTCCTCCTCGTTGGTGCGCTGGAGGAGCAGGGCCGTGGCCGCACTGCTGCCCGGCAGAGAGAAGAGGCCGTGGGTGGAGAGGAGGCCGGGCACGGGGTGGTGCGGGGCGGCCGCCGGGTGCAGGGGGTGCTGCACGGGCTTGGGTGCCTGCAGGCCCGCGTCCTTCAGCTTCTCTGTGGGGGAGAAAGGCTGTCACGGCGGGATCTCCGCGCCAGGCTCAGTCCCTCCCTGCTGCCCGTCCTCCCGGAGGAGACGTGCACCACCCTCCAAGGGCCTCCCCGCGGCCGGGCCAAGACAGCCAGGGGCATGGATGCTCCCGGGCGCTCGCCTCATCTGGGTGACACGCTGGGTGTGGGTGTGTGGGGCCGGCTCACGCCCACACGCCAAAGCAGACTTGAACTCTGGGAATCACCCGAGCCGGCTGCTACAAGTTAGATTACGCGTACGTATGATAAAATAAAATGTTAAAAACTAAGGCTAGGGCTTCCCTGGTGGCGCAGTGGTTGAGAGTCCGCCTGCCGATGCAGGGGACGCGGGTTCGTGCCCCGGTCCGGGAAGATCCCACGTGCCGCGGAGCGGCTGGGCCCGTGAGCCATGGCCGCTGAGCCTGCGCGTCTGGAGCCTGTGCTCCGCAACGGGAGAGGCCACGACAGTGAGAGGCCCACGTATGGCAAAAAAGAAAAAAAACTAAGGCTAACAAATACTTAAAACTATCCCTTCCTAAGAATTATGTCACGTTTTACCACGGTGCACAGTCTTTGAGTTGTCTACCTACATCTGTCTTCTCTGTGTCGTGTGCCTCTCCCCCCGGCTCCCTGTCCGGGGACATCAGGCGCGTAGCTTGCAAAAGGCATGGTGTGAATCTGCTCCAGGCCGGCGGGCAGACGCTACGCGGCAGGGCCCTTTCCTCGGGGAGCCCCCCAGCATGTAGCTCCCCACGCACGGTCCTCCTCTCGGGTACCTGCTCGGGTTGGGGTCAGCTGCTCCGAGGCCTTGCCCCGCTCGTCAGCGGCGTGGCTCCGTAGCCCGTGCAGCTCGCCCACGGGCAGGAAGGCCGGCTCCAGCGCCTTGGCGGCCAGCAGCTCCTTCTCGCGGGCCCGCTGCTCCCGCTGACGCTCCAGCTCCCGCTCGCGCTCCAGCTCCTTCTCACGCTCGCGCTCCTTCTCACGCTCCCGCTCGCGCTCCTTCTCGCGCTCGCGGTCAGCCTCCCGCTCCCGCTCGCGCTCCCGCTCCCGCCTCAGCTCCTCGTCCATCTGCATCCTGCGGGGCGAGCAGAGGGAGATGTGCGGGGGCGCTCGGGGCCGGGCCGGGCCGCTAGGGAGAACCCCCCAAAGCAAGGAGCTGACACCCGAGACCAAGGTTTTCGTGAAAAAGCCAGCATTCCCATCCGAACGGTGACGGGAGGTGAGGCGGGTTCTACTCTAGTTTAACGCGCTAAGAGACTCAAAGTCCATTAGATCAAAAGTTGTGCACCAACTCCTGAAGCGCCATGGAAAGCTCACGGCCGGGGGCTGGAGATTCTGAGGATGCAGCTTCGCCAGGCACTGGCCAGGAGCTCGGAGCACCCACCGTCACCGCCCCGTGTGCAGGCGAACAGACCCAGGACCCGAGTGGCCAAGGAGCCCGCCTGGCCACACACGAACGGCCCAGCCAGGCTCTGACATTCGGGGAGGGAAGAGCAGAAGACACCCGGCCTGGGACGGGGCTTACCTCTCGGCACTGAGGCTGGACATCCGCTCCGAGTGCAGCGCCGCCAGGGACGAGTGCGAGAGCTCGGGCGGGTAGCGGACCCCAGAGAGGTGGAGATGCATAGCTGATGGATGCAGTGGGGGCAGGGAGCCGGGGGTGGGGATGGGGTAGAAGGGGGACCGCAGGGCCGACAGGCAGTAGGAGTCGTCCATCCTGTGCGAGAAGATGGGGCTAGTGAACACGGAACGTAAAGGAAAAAAGGCAAGACCCAGCCCTACCACCAGGTGCCCCAGCCAGTACGGTTATTGATCCAGGGGCGCTGGACAGGGCAGGACGGCCACAGAGCCTCCATGAAGGCCCTGAGGAAAGGGTCCACGTCCACAGCCAGACCCAAAGCCCCTCCTCCCAGAGGCCAACAGATGGTAACAGCTCAGGGCTCCGAGGCCCTGCTGGCCACCCCAGGCCAAGTGAGGAGACTTCCAGGTCTGGGGAGGGGTGGCATAACTGCCGACCCGTCACGGAGGACGCAGGAAGCTTCTACGTAGAGCAGTGGTCCAGCGCCGTCTCCAGCGGGGTTTCCTGGTCGCACACAAACCTTGTGCTCTGCGCTTTAACGCGTAAGTGCACCAGTGGAGCCGATGGCGGGAGAGGGAGGGGCTGGGGCGAGGCCGGCTCGGACAGAATTTCCCTCTGGGGGCGAAGTCCTAACGGCTCATCTGCAGGGCTGGGAGGGGCGGCCGCCTGGGGTCTCCCTGGGAATCTGGCCCCAAGCAGTCTCTGCCTAAGGGTGGGTGGGGAGGTCTGGGGCGCCTCACCTGAAGGCCGGGTGGGGGAAAGGGTGCGGGGCCAGGTAGCTGGGGTGGTAGTAGGCCGCGGCGGTGGCCGGGTCCAGGCCCAGGGGAGGCAGGGAGGACACGCGGAGGTCCTCGGCGGTGTGGTAGGGCCGGAAGCTCCGCAGGTAGTCCTCTGTCACCGTGCTGGGGGGCACCACGTGGTGCACAGGCCGCTGGAGGCTGCGGGAGGGACGGACAGAGGACGAAAGGCAGAGCTGAGCCCCAGGCCGGGAAACGGGCCAACCTCCCGGTACTTCCACCATGCCTCCCTCGCAAGGACAGGTCCTGGCAGGAGGCCCAGGGCACAGGTGGGCAGCTGCTGCTCCTTGGGCCCCCCCAGCCCCCTGCCGTCCTCACCAAGTGGGCGCAGGGCCGCTATCCGCAGCCTGGAGGGACCCCTGGCCCCGGGAGCCCCAGACTGGGGGTTGGTTTAGGGTCAGGCAGACGGCAGAGCCAGCCGTCGCCTCAGCGTGGAAACGGCCAGCAGGCGCAGACGGGGCTGCCGGCCCGGGGCTGAGCCACCATCTGGCGGCTCTTGGGCTCAGCTGGTGCAGCCGGCCTGGCGGCCAGAGCCTCAGGGGTCCAGAGCCCAGCACGCGTGCCCTCCCCGGGCCCCGACCTGCACTTACTTCAGTGGAGGAAAGCGGGAGTCCTGCACCACCGAGCTGGGGGAGATGCCAAAAGGGTAGGGGGTGCTGAGCAGGTGGGAGGGGATGGCCGGGCCCCCTGCCTTCTCCTGGGGCAGCGGGGCCTCCACGATGAGGCGTTCCCGACCGCTGCCGCTGCCCCGAGAGCCAGCGTCTTGCTAGAGGACAGAAAGCAGCGGGTCAGGGCAGGGGCGGGCGGCTCAGACCACGGCCAACGACGAGCCAGGCCTTCCTCCAGACTCGGGGTGGGGGGAAGGGTTCAAGCTTTAGAACGCGATCTAGAGATGGCCTTTCCTTACGGTTTTCCACCCAAACCTGCGGTATGAGCGGCGTGGCAGGCGGAACAGAAAGAAGGGAGGACACGGGTTCCAATGATGGGGGGGGGGTCTGGACTGAAACACATCTGGGCGACAGGAAAGGACAGACGCCCCGGGATCGGACTGGGGTCCAGACGATGGATCTCCCACAGGTCACAGCTGCTCCAAACTCAGACGTGGGAGCTGGATGACGGTGGTCCCCGCACACCCCCCCAACTCCCGGCGGTGAGCTCTGCACTGCAGCGGCTGTGACAGAACCACGCGGAGCCCCTGGCCACTGATCGCCAGGCATGCGCCGGCATCCCGAGGGGCCGAGGCGTCAGCTGTGCTGCCAGCTGCCGGCCTGCGTCACAGATACCTCTCGGCCCACGATGCCCATGGAGGACGTGGCCGAGAAGCTGCTGCCGCCCTTGGGCAGGGCATGCCAACCTGTCCCCTGGACAAACCCCGGGGCGGCCGGGGCACCGACCAGAGCACAACTGGCCAGAGCCGTCTGGGGCCTTTGCGCACTGATGGGGGCAGGGCTGTGGGCCCGCCTGCCCCAGACTCCCGGACACAGAGAGTGACCTGGGGCCTGGCGGGGAAGGCAGACCCCCGAGAAACCAGAAAGCGCTCACGCAAGGCAGGACGGGGGAGGAGGGGGCCCCCAGAACCCCCGGCCACACGGAGGAACGTCCTGCACGCCCGCCCACAGGAACGTACGCAACACATCGAAAGGTTCTGTCGTTGGGGTCGTTCACACGGCTGAGAGGGGGCCGCGCAGCAGGCACTGAGCGCCAACAGCAGCCGGGGGCTCTCGCCCGGGACGCGGGAGCCAGTCTGGGGGCTCCGTCACCGTGACACCCTGCTCAGCCTAAGGTGAGGATATCTCGGCCCAGGCCTCCCCTGAGCCCCGGAAGCTCCACAACCCGGCCCCTCCTTGGCCAGATGGCACGACGCCCGCCACCTGGCGCCAGGCCCGGCCGCCCCTGACCCACCGCAGCAGGGCGTGGGCCCAGGTCCGTCCACCCCAAACCCACGGTGTTGCCGCTGGGCCACAGCCCTGTCTCCTCACTGACGTGGCGCGTGTCCAGGAATGACCACCGTACGTGGGGCGGTGACAAGAGTCTGTCCCCAAGGAGACACCCTCTACTGTCCCTCCAGCCCTGACTCTGCCAGTAACCTTCCCATCAGAGTCAGGAGATGGGGCAGCAGAGACCCCCAACCATCTCACTCCCTGGGTTGGGGGGCAAGAGACAGACTGCGCAGCCCCCTGGGCGACCCCTCCACCTCCACACCAGCAGACGGTGACCCCGCAGAGCGTGAGGGGCCCATCCGTCACCATGTTTACCAAACGTGCTGGTGGGTGGGCGCCGCGGCAGTGATCGCTAATTGGAGGAGACAGGCCGCTGACTGGGACTTTTAATGAGCGGCCACATCTGTTCCCACGTGTGGGCACAGCCCCTCCGCTCACGGCGGGGCCCTCGTGGTGCGTGAACTCCGACCTGCCCTTCCCGGGACGGGTGGCCACAAAGCGGCGGCCAAGGGTGGGACCCGCGCGTGCGCCAAGCCCGGGTCAGGGCAGGGAGCCCGGGACCCCCGCCCGGGTATTATGAGCCTTCTACACAGGGTCCGGCGCGGGGTGGCTCCCGTCTGGTCCTGGAGACCCTGGACGGGTCCCATAACTGCCCCGGGCCTCGGTTCCCCCAGCTGTCAAACGTGCATCACAGCAGCGGCTCACAGAGCAGCAGGGGTGGGTGCACGGGTGTACACGGGAAGCGGGGGTCTCGCACAAGCAGCCGCACCTCCTAGCCCACCCCCCTACACCCTCTCGCGCTCCCCGTCGACACTACCACCCAAGGGGCTGTCCTCAGCATGCCGTGTCCCCCTCGCACCCCTCCCTCTGCTGGCGCAGGGCCAGGCCAGTACAAGTGCTGACCCCCACGATGAGGCGCCCCAGCTGCTCTGGGGCCTGCCCCTCACGGGGGCCACCATGGAGCGGAGAGGCCCTGTGCCCGACGTCTGGGATGGACTAACAAGGGACGGCATGGCCCTCAGATGCTCTCTGGACGGGGACGCAGTGGCTGCAGCCAGAGGCCCCCTAGGTGCCAGGGCGGTTCCCCCAATAAATGCCCGGGGTGATGGGACCCGGGGTGACCTGGGCTCTGCCTCCAGGCTGGCAGCAAGGCCCCTCCTCCCCTCAGGCCGCAGTAGGAGGAAGACGGCAGCCAAGGGCCTCCACCGTCAGCCCAGGACAGTGAAGTCCTCGAGGGGACCTCGATTTAAGGACAAAATCTGGGGACAAGCTCCAGGCAACTCCAGGCCACCACACGCTTCCTCGCGCTTCCGGCACTGTTTGCTGAATCAAACAGGAGAGTGAGGGGCCCCAGGCAGCCCCTGTCCCAGGGGAGGGGCCCTGAACGCACCAGCCCCAGCTCAACGCCGTCCCCAGAAGCCCCCTTCAACCCTCGGCAGGACAAAGCCCTGCTTGAAGGCAGCTGGGCCAGATGGTACCTTCCCAGCCCGGCCGAGGACAAACAAGGAGCTGGAGAGGCGGGGGGAGGGGTGGGCTGGCAGGCAGGGGGTCCAGAGGGCCAGACCCACGCGCCCGTCTGGCTGGAGTCCTGCCAAGCTTATGACAGGCACCTGGGAACGAGGTCACGGGGGGTGGGCCCGGGCTGCAGCCCCCAAACCAGGCCGGGCCCAGGAGGCTCAGCCGGCCACCCCGAGGCCCCCGATGGTGGCGTCCAGGCCCCCGCGCCGGCCCGCGGCCGGGCTCGCCCCGAGGAACATCTGCGGGCAGCTCTCATTTCTGAGCAGCGGCTGCAGGCGCAGCTGTAGAGATGAAAGAAGGAAGGAGTGGGGTGGGGGGGTGAGGAGGGAGGAGAATCCTTCATTCTCTGGTGATTAGAGAGGTTTCCACTAGGCAGCCGGGCAGACATGCCCTGTTAGCTTTAAAACAGACTATTTGTCATTGCATCCGTCCTTCCACAGCTCCCGCTACCTGGGAAATACCGGTGACCCCGGTGCGCGGGAGGGCCCCCCGTGACTCACGTGCCGGGACTTCAAGAAGCCCCCCTCCCCCCTCACTACTCTGCTCTTCCTGGTCTCCCCCTCCCCGGGCGGATTCAATTCTCTGCTGAGCCTTTGTGCCGGGGCCGACGAGCTGCACGTCTCCCACTGATCTAGCTCCCTTCCCGCCGCCCTCCCTGGTGGCGCTGGTGTTCATTAACCACCGCCTTGGTAAGTGGCTGGAGAGAGCCACCACGGCCCTTCCTCTGGGGGTTACTCGGTGTTTCTGAGGCAGTGAGGACCCCCCTCCACCCCGAGGAGGGCTGAGCTTGGGGGGAAGGGGGCCCAAGGCCAAGGCACCTGAGTGTCCAGGAGGGGGTCGCTTAGGAGGCTCCTGGGTCTGGATAGCAGCTGCTGGGACAGGGGACAGGACCAAAGGGGAGGATCTGGGCCGTGGGTGGCCGTCACCAGCCAGGGCCAAACCAGGGACGTGGCAACAGTATCAGAAACCATCTGGGCCCCCGGGAGTTAGGGGAGACGCAGGTGGTTAGGGCCCCGAGGTCGAGGCTGGTCGCCAGGTGGCAACGGGCCCCTCTGGAGGCAGGAGATGCTGGTGAAGACCCCTTGTCCTCCCTCAAACCAGGACTGCGGCGTCTTGGGCATCTCCAAACCCCTCTGGCCAGGATCCGCTCACCAGGCCCTGCCCTGGCTCTCCTGCCTCCAAACTGCACTCGGGGTAGAGCGACGAAGCCAAGGCAGCAGCTTCTAGGCGGGCACGGGGGCCTTGGGCAGGTGATGACCCAGCAGTGTCTATCACCTCGGATGTGGGAGCCAAGCTACGGTCCCCTGGCCTATTTCCAGGAATTCAGGGGGTCCCCACTGGGCTCCGTGGTCAGGGCCTGCCCGAGGGTGGCCCCCTCTGTGGACGGAGGCGGGCTCCCCCCACCTCCAGGGCAGAGAAAAGACAGACCCTGAGTGATGTCCAGCTGGGGCCCTGGGGCCCATCCCCCCACCCGCCCCAGCAGGGCAGAGAGCTGCGAGGGGGGCGAGTTCCACCCCCCCCCCACCCCCCCACTTTCTCTGTGGTTTAATTAGTATTTCCAAGTGGTGCTATCCCTCTGGGAACTCCAGAAAAATCCAGGAGACAAGCACAGGGACAGTGTTCTTAGTTAGGAAGGGCCCCTCCAGGCTGGGAGCACCGGAGCTGGGGGCGGGTGGTGGAGGTAGGCAGGTGCAGGGGCAGCTCCCAAGGCCACGAGCTCCTTCTGCACGGCCACGTCACACCAGGGACCCACCCCCCCAAGCGCGGGAAAGGGCCTCCTGGGGCGGGCGGACTTCGAAAGTTAAGACAGAAATAGGAAATCTGATCTGTGAAAATACGGGCTGGTATTTTCGCTATTTCGATTCCTTGTTTGTGCAATAGAGAATAATCAAAACAGCTATTGTCTACCTAGTGCTTAGGATGTGTAAACACCATTTTAAGCACTCTGTCCCCCCAAGATTTCTATGTTGGAGTCCCAGCCCCCAGGACCTCGGAAAGTGACCATATTTGGAGACAGGATCTTTGAACAGGTAATTAAGGTAACACGAGGTCACTAGCATGGGCCCTGATCCAATAGGACTGGTGTCCTTATAAGAAGAGGAGATTAGGACACAGACACCCACAGAAGGAAGAGCACAGGAAGAGACAGGGAGAAGACGGCCGCCTACACACCGAGGAGAGAGGCCTTAGGAGAAACTGACCCTGTCCCCACCTGGAACTTGGGCCTCCAGCCTCTAGAATAAATCTGTCTTAAATAAGCCCCCGTCTGTGATGCTCTGTGAGGCTCGTTTTGGCAGCCCAAGACCACTAACGCCCATGAATCTTCTTGAACCACGCAGACCCTCCAGGTAGGAGCTGTAGTTACACCATTTTGCAGAGAAAAAGACAAGCTCAGGGGAGTGAGCTGGGGCAGGGGATTTCAACCCCGAAACCCAGCCCCGCTCCGCGGGAGGCCGCCTCCCCAGCGCCTGTGGCACATCCGGCCCCCCCCCCCAAGCCCCCTCCCCACACTCACCTGCCGGCTCTCGCTCCTCCACACGCCATTGACGGTCTTGGTGGGGGCGATGGTCACCACGGGGGGCGTGCTAGGGACGCTGTGGCCCCCGGGGGGGACGATGATGGGGCCCATGGGCACGCGCTTGGGCGTGCTGGCTGGAGAGCTGTGGTTGGTGGCCGGAGAGGAGACGGGGGACGACTCACTGCTCAGTGAAGACCCTGCGGGAGGAGGACACAGCAGCCTGAGCGGGTGCCCCCCGGCCCCCAGCAGCCGGGCAGGGGCACGCGGGCTCCTGCGGACGCCCCGCCCCAGCCCAGGATCTGGGCGGTACCTCCCCACCCCCACCCACGGACAGGGCCTCCCGTGCCCCATGCTGCTCACCGCAAGCCTCCCCCGAGTGGGGGAAGGAGCCGGGGGCGGAGCAAGTGTGGCTCCACGAGTTGCACCCACGGCAGCTGGGGGCCGTGCGCGACACCCCGGGCCACCGGGGCTGATGTGGGCCGCTGGGGCGCAGGGTGCGCGAGGGGCCTGCCGAACCTGCCCCACAAGAGGCGGCAGCTGCACGTGAGGCTCTGAGCGAGGGGGTGGGCACGAGACGCCCCGAGGTGCACAGCAAGGCCCGAAGTTCTCCCTGCGGGCCCCCTGTGTGCTCGAGGGGGCGTCCTAGCTGCTGGACGGGCCTGGCAGAGTGGGGAACAGGCGAGGGCGTGGCTGACGAAGGCTTGTGTTTTCAAAATACCGAACGCGTTCATTTCAAGTTTTAAGAACTGAGTTACCCGGCGCTGAAAGCATACAGGTCGGTGGTTTGGGGCACATTCACAGCGTTGTGGAAACGACACCATTATCTGATTTCCACCACCTCCAAAAGAAGCCCCACCCTCAGCATCACCCCCATGTGCTGCCCCCCGAGGTGCGTGGTGTGGAGGGTGGCAGGAGGATGGGATTGGTTTAGCTCCTGGCAGGGGCACAGGGTCGTGGTGGTGCGTGGGGTGGGAGGAGAGGGCGGGGCCTGGGGGGCTGGGAGGAAGTCACCCATTTGCAGCCAGGTTGGCCGGCAGCTGCTCCTCCCGCGAGGGGCGGAGGTGCGTCCCCCCTCCCCCACCCCCAGCGCCCAGGCTCGCCCCAACGTCACCGCCCGGTGGGATATCTATCCCGGCAGGCGGGCAGCAGAGTGGCCCCTGAGGGCTGGAGCTGCCGGCAGGGCCTGGTCCTGGGGTCCCCGAGGGTCACACCCAGGCCCAACGAGATTCGGCCGTGTGCACATCCACACCCCGCACTGCTCTGGGCTGCAGTCTGGGGACAGAGGAGACCCCTCACATGCCCCCCCCCCCCGAGGCCCCATGGCCCACAGGCCCCCGACACAAACCCCGCCGCACCTGAGAGCCACGGAGACCACCCAGGGCCCTGAATCTGGGGCAAGCCGGACAGGGGACCCCCAGATTTTACTACACAGCGGAACCTCAGCTCGTCCCGGGTACCGCGCTCGCCCATGGTCACGGGGGTTGCGTGAGCTCGGGCGGCCGGAGGGCGTGGACCTGGCCGAGGAGCCTGCTGACAGTCCCAAGCAGCAGCCTGGACACGCGCCATCTTGCAGAGCTCCCCTCTGACGGGCTCAACTGGGCGGCATCTGTCTGCGGGAGCCCCACTTGGGGCACCTGGGGCCTCGGGGCAGGGAGGAAGCTGGGGCCAGCACAGACTCCCCCCTCCGCAAGCAGCACATCCTCCCTGGATTCTGTTCAGAACCTGCCTGGGTCCCCGGGACCAAGACCCTCGTCTTTTCTCCAAACCACCTGAAGTGGGCACACTCCTGCTACCTGATCAAACCTCTGCTTGAAGGAGAGGCACAGCAGCCTACAGCTCAGGGTGCTGGGAGACAGTCACCCCCCCTCTGCCCCAGAGGCCCCGACCGTCGAGGCGCGGGCTCAGCAGTGACCAGGAGGCAGAGCGGTCAGAAGCCGAGGCCCCACGGACGCTGGGACAGAGCTTCGCCCTGGGCAGCGTGCTTCCCTACGCTTGTGCACAGCTTGAACAACTGTACGGGGCAGCCCCACGGGGAGACACCCGGGCCAGCCAGACCTGCCCCCAGCCGAGCCGCTCGCCAACCCCAAGAACGACGCTGAGGCCAGGTGCCCCCTTCACCTGCAGCCCTCACCCGTCAGTGCCCGGCCAGTGGGCAGTGAGGAGTCACCTGAAGGCTGCTGCCCCTGACGTGTGACCCCCCGATTCCCCAAACAGATCCGCCAACCACGGCCCACACAATGCTGCAACCCCAAGTCGGCCGGGCCAACCACCGAGACCCAGCACCGGGTCAGGATCCCAGCCGTGGGGCAAGTTCCAGCCTCGGTCAGCTGTCACTACCGCCCGCCTGGGGACAGCCGACAGGCGACAACGTTGGCGGCCTTCCTTTCCCAGTGGGACAGCCGCCAAAGTTTTGAAACGAGCTGTGTCTGCCAGGTTGGCGGGGCCCACCCGAGAAGCCAGCTTCCAGGGAGAAGCAGGAGGCAGGCGGCGGGCTGACCCGGCCGGGAAACCCCTGTACCCTGAGTGCTCACCAGGTTTGTGCAACCTGGAGAAACTGGGAGCATCTGTCTCCCCACCACCGCCCACGCCCTGGCACGGCAACCCCGCTCCTGGGGCCCCAGCAAAGCAGGCTGCCGTCCACCAAACACGCAGGCGGGCGGCCCCTACGAGAAACTCCCGCCACGTCCACCAGCAGCCGGAAGGACACAGTGGGGAGGGGGTGGAAAGCCACCAGAGCTCTCGGCCACCAAGCAGGAGGACCTACCGTGTACCCGGCCTGCACCCCGGGCCGCCCTGTGTAAACTCCGCCTGGGGGTAGAAGAAGTGAAAAGAAAGAAAACAAACACACCGAGAACCCCACCAGTCAAGGGAGAGGCTGCACTGCCTGGAGAAAACGGTGGGGTCAAGGCCAGGCGGGCTCTGCTCCTCGAGGGGCCGGGCAGACGGGGGGAAGCTGGAGCAGACACTTCAGAGCCCCAGCCTGTGCCAGCCCCTGGGGCCTCACAGCCAGGAGGGCCCGGTGGCCACACCACCTGAGCACAGAGACTCAGGGCCACCTGGCTCCCGACCCCGCCGCTCCCCCCCATCCCCTCCCACCTCTCAGATCACCCCCCTCCGGCCTCCGAGCCCCCGCCCCACGCCATTAGCAGGTCTCCACGGATCAGCATCGTTTCTAAGCGCTGGGCAGTGAGTGAGGAAGGAGGAGGGGAGGGCGAGAGACGGAGCCTGGGGGCCAGGTGCCCCTGCCCGCCCGGAGGCCACGGGCAATTAGCAGCCTCGTCCCTCAGGGGCGGGCCGGACGCCTCGCTCGGCAGCCAGATCGATGCCTGACCACGCAACCGCCAATTAGCGCGATCGCCCCCGACCCCGTTCTCAGGGCGGCGCGAGCTGTAATGAACCGGCGGTACAGGGCAGGCGGCAGCGAGCCCCGCGCGGGTGCGGAGGGGGTGACTGTGCACAGCGCTCCGCGTCACCTCTGTCATCTGACCTCGCGGATTAGCGCCCGAGGCCCCCTGAGCCCATGTAATTAACAGCTGAGACACCGAAGTCGCTGTGAGGGGAGATGGAGATAAGCCTGGAAACACAAGTGCAGCATGTCAGCTCCCTAGACGCCACCCGAACGACCTGAAGCACCCACTGGGCGCCCTAAACAACGGCTCCCGTGCCGGGACCACCCCTGCCCGGCGCACTGCAGAGTGTGATCTCAGTGCCGCCGCACAGCCCTCCCTCTCCCCGGGCACAAGCCTGCACTGAGTCAGGCCGCCTCACCCGGGGAGGGACGGAGAGCCGATGAGGGACAACCGTCACCTGATGTGCTCCCTAAAGGAGGACCCCTGGGACGCCTTCCCGAGACGCCCCCTCCCGTGGCCAGAGCCGCAGCACCACAGGGCCAGCCCAGGTGCCAGCTGGAGGTGGGTGCGACAGATTCTGGAGCGAGCGCCAAGCAGCAGGGGTCCCCCCGCCGGGCTGAGCCTCGCCCAGACTTTCACTCGGTGCAGGCAGGGACCCGCCAGCCACGAGCACGTGCAGATCCCCACCATCATCACATGGAGGTGGGGGACCCTCTGGACTCCCCGCAGGCCGGGCGCAGCGGCGACAGCCGGGCACATGGCACATGCAATGGCCCCACTCACCTGTGGGCTCAGGGAGAACTCCCCGAGAAAGAGCCGCAGGGCTGCCCTCTGCCCGCTTCCCTTCCTGGAAGAGGCCCTCCCGGCCTGCCTGCCAGCTCCTCCGTGGCGCGGGAACAGTCAGAGGCCCGTCCACCCAAAGTCCTCTCCCAGGAGCCCTCACCCCACCTCATGCCACCAGCGGGCGGGGCACACCTGCCCCAACGTAGCGTCACAGGACGGTCACTAAACCCCAGCCAGCAAAGGCAAGGTGTGGTCCTTCTTACAAGACACACTTCCAGGGGCCCATGATGTGGTGATGAGCAGGACGGGGGCTGGGAGGACGGTAGGCTTCCGCTGTGCTGAGGGGCACGAGGGGCCGAGAGGGGGCGCATCCAGGGACAGGAGAGGAACTGGGGGCGAGAAGGCGGAGGGGGCTTCAGTGGGGGGACAGGGAAAGTCGCTGTTGCAGCGACACGGCCCGGGGAGGCCTCTCGTCCTAGCGTCTCAGGGCCGGGCAGCCCCCATCAGGGCAGGCGCAAGCCCCCCTCTCCTCTGAATCCCCGGCCCAGAGCACAGAGAAGGAGGGCGGGGCACCGAGGACGCCCCTGTACGCTCACACCTGCGCCACGAGACAGATGGGGCTGCAGACACGCTGGGAAGCCCAGCCCCGCCGAGCCCTGCGGCCACACGACTGACACACACGCATGTCCGCTCACTTGTTTCACTGCGTTCTCTGAAAGAGGCAGGCTTCAGATGGCAGAACAGGGGCGCCGCCCCTCCCTCCTGACTCAGGCCGGCTGAGTGAGGCACCACTGGCGGGCAGAGTCCCACCTCCAACCCCGACAGAGGGAGGGATGCTCCCGCCTCCTCCGGGGGCCCCAGGGAAACCGGACCCACCCGCAAAGCCGGCGACAAGATGAGGTGAGGCCGGCGGCCGGCAAACACGCCTGCAGAAAAGCACGCTCCCTCCCGCCTGGGCTCGGGGTCCTGGGCCGCGACGCCCTTGCCAGCCTGCTTGCGTCGGGTCCAAACAAAGCCGGGGTCCGTCAGTCACTTCTCTTGCCGGCGGGGAAAACGGTGCTCGTGCCCTCGGGAGACCAGCTCCCTGAGGCCGCTCGGTGCCCCCCACACCCCGCCGGGAGGGACGGGACACGTGGGATGTGCAGAGGCCGTGTGGCTTTGGAGCCCACCCTGCTCCTTCCGCCCCGCCCCGCCGGCAAAGGGGCCGAAGACAGACGCCAAGGGCACTGCTGCGGGATGCCTCAGTCAAGGGGGCCCCGGCCTGTCACTGCTGAAGGGTCCCACGGGTACAGCTGGGACCAACGTGGGGGTCAGGCCCAAACCTTCAGCCCGAGGCTCCTTCCAGAACGTGCTGTGTGGGCCTGGTCACGGCCTGGGACTCCCTTTCTCCAAAGAGGCAAGACGAGGGTCGAGGTGACAGGGAGCGGATGCCCTGGGCCTGCGCGCACCCACGCTGTCAGGACGTCTGGGAGCAGCCGTGGCAACTCCTCCGGCCCGGACAGGGCGGGCTCTCCCCAAACGGGGTCAATCTGGGCCTCGAGACACGTGCGCAGCAACTCAGCCCCGCACTCGCCTTCCTTTCCCGGCCCCTCAAGCCCTGGCCGCACCGCAGGGGTGGGGGAAGGTGGGGATGGCCGGGGTTGGGGTGACGGCGCGGGTGGATCTCATCTGCTGCACACGGCGCCGCACCTGGAGCTAGCGTGTTCTTCCTACGTCGGCAGAATCTACACAGTAGAGACGTTATCCTCAGCCCCTGTTGTTTTTTAACTTTTTTATTTTTGGCTGTGCCGTGAGGCACGCGGGATCTTGGTTCCCAGACCAGGGATCGGACCCACGTCCCCTGCATTGGAAGCACCGAGCCCTAACCACTGGACCACCAGGGAAGCCCCTAGACGCTACCCTCATCCTGAGGACACAAGGCAGCTCCGAGAGGTAGAGCACCGTGCCCAGGCCACACAGCAAGGGCGTGAACCAGAATCTGCCGGCGTCCGTGTCCACCCTGCTGGGCGCCCGTGTCAGAGTGGGTTACAGGGTCAGGCAGATACGGCCCCTCCCCCTCCCCGGACAGGCAGGCCCTTCGAGTCCCCCAGGGAAAGACACCCGGCCCCCCGCTGGCCGACGGGCACGGAGCAGGACCTTGGGGCTGCAAAGAAGCCTCAGGAAAGATGAAAACCCCGCGGGGGCCAACGTCTCCTCCTCGCATCCTCTCTCTGGGGGCAGAGCAGATGATGGGCACGTGGATTACTTGCTCTGAACTGGATTTTTAAACTGCAGCCTGGAGACACGACGTGAGGAAAGACATCAGCCGGGGGAGCAGAAGGGAGAGCTGGGCCACGGCTCAGGGTAAGACGCTTCCGCAGCGTGGGGGGCGGCGGGGCCGGAGGAGAGGGTCACGAGGCAGCCGGAGGCGCCCAGGGCTGCGGCCAGCACCCAGACGACAGCTGCAGCAGAGGCGGTGGCTCCCTTCTCCGGGAGGGTGGACACGGATGCCAGGGTGGGGCAGGAGGCCGTGGAGTTCCCAGCGTCCCCTCTGCTGCCTACGGCTCGGGACACCAGGGAGCCCGAAGCTCTGGGCTTTGTCCACCAGCAGGACGGACAGAGAACAGAGGCCAGGGCTGTGCTGGGAACGCAGCGGGAGGCTGCCCTGTACTCAGCAGGTGCTCGATGAACGCTCACTGCCGCGATGCGGGAGGGGAGAGCCCTTGCTGGGTCCACCCCCTCACACACCTGGTGCCAGGTGTGCGGTGCCAACCACCTGCGAGAAGTGTGCCGGGCGTGGACAGCCCTGCAAACACCGGTCTGAGAGCGGAAGCCAGCCGCGGGGCTGCGTGCGCCCACAGGCGACAGGTGTCCAGACAGCGGATCCTGGCTGCCAGGGCCGGGGGCAGCGTGGGGACAGGGTTGCTTTTAGAGGTGACAAAACACGCTAGAATTAAGAGTGATGGTCGCAGAACTCTGAATGCACAAAAACCCACTAAATGGTGTCCTTTAAAAGATGAATTTTCCGGGACGTGAATTATACCATAAGAACTTATTAACAAGCAAAAAAATCAACCCCCACCCGCGCCATCACCAAGCCCAGCAAACGTCCCCCTTGGGCTCTCTGGTCCCCGGCGGAGAGGCAGGTAGGGGAGCTGGGGGGCTGCTGGCTCTCCCCCCTGTGCCCCTACAGCCCCCAGGCTTCCAGAAGCTGACAGCCCACATCTCCACTCTGTCCCCCGCTCTGTGGGGAGCACAGAGCCCCCCGCCCAGGGCTCCCTGCACCACTGTGGTGGGTGCTGGGGGGTGGGAAGGGGGTGCCCCCCCCAGCCAGGACCATGCACTCAGTCTTGCCGTCCTAAGTCCGGCTCTCCACATCCACTTGGAAAGGCTGAAGGAGCAGCAGTTGAGGAGCACAGGGTGTGTCCTCACCAGCTGTGTGACCTCACGCTCCTGACCTGATCTCTCTGAGCCTCAGCTTCCCCACCTGTACAATGGGCCGACGACTCTGGGCTGCCAGCCAATTCTACAGACGGGAGACAGCCCATCAGAGCTGGGGCAACTCCGTGAGAAAAATGGGGACCAGGCATGGGATGTGGCCCAGAGGATGCTCCAGAGAGTAACTGAGCTCATTTCTTCAAACGAAAGCCCCACTGGGGTGCACCAGACGGTGCAGTGCCAGTGAATCTCATCGCTGCTGCTTTAAACTCCAGCCTTTGCCTGGGGCCCCCCGAGTCAGAAATGAGGTCACAAGTCCCCAGGACACACACAGAGTAACTCGAGCATCAGGGCAGCCCAGGGTCCAAATACTGAGCGCCCCCCAACCCAAACCTCGGCTTTCTCAGCAGAACAATGGGAATAGCCTCGGGTCAACCAGCGGCGGACAGCACGAGCTCAGGCCAGCGTGGCTCGCCCCTCTCCTCTCTCTCCTGATCCTCTGTCACAAAGCTCCCGGGCGTCACGTAGAACACCCAGATCGCAGCCCGCGGGGAGCAGGGTCCGCTCCACAACGGCACACGCTGCTCCCGGCTGCCTCCGGCACGCGGGCTGTCCACCGGCCCATTATTCGAGCCGGACGCTGGCGCCAGCCTGGGGCAGCAGAGAGGCCACCAAGGCAGGCTCTCGCGTGAGCCACGCCCGCAGACCTCTCCACCGCCCACTCGGCAAGGAGGGAAACGCGCCCTTTCACTGCCACATCCTCTACAGATGGGGGGTGTCGCCCCAGGATGAGCCCAGCTGCCGGCTGAAGCCCTGACGCTCGGGGGTGACTCAGCCAGATGGCCCCAGTGTCTCCCACGTGCTGACAGTTGTCTTTGAAAGGTGCGCCAGCCCTGTTTCTCCGCCTCCTGGAATGCCGGGAAGGGAGACACCAAAGCAGGGACCAAGTTCTGCCCTGGGGGCTTCGCGTCGACTCTGAAGAGACCCCCCCAAGTCTCGGCCCCAGCTCAGGGTGCCACTGTGCACGCTGCTCCCGGGGTGCTCGCAGCCAGCCCAGGACGTCTGTTCTGGGGGCCTCGCCGGCACGGAGCTCACCGTATCTCTGCTCTCCGGCCGCGTGGCCAAGGAGTCCCGTGGTGGGCAAGGAGGGGCATGCGTGCAGGGACTGGGAAGGTCTGTCTGGGTGGACAGAACAGCCCAGGGCAGGCGGACAGCAGCAGTGAGGGCGATCCCTAGCAACGCAGAAACCGGGCCCCGAAGGCCTTCGCTCCTGGGCCACATCCACGCTGCCCGTCAACTCCTGTCTACGCCCCTCACATTCCTCCTCCGTCCAACAACCACGTGATCAGCAAGGGTGTGGAGACAAGTCAGATTCAGAAATCAGCAGACCCCCAGCCACCCCGGTCAGGGCAAATGTCCGCTCTGCTGAGCTAGAGACCCCAGAGTCCAGGCAGACAGACAGAGTTCCCGCACACGTGTTCTTTGGATGCCCCAGAGGGCCTGGAAGGACGCCAAGCCCTGGACATTTGGGGCAAGGCAGATGGCCGGCAGAGGCACCCAGGGTCTCTGCTTCCTCCGCCCGGGAGGCCGACCCCCTGCCTCCAAGCAGTGAGTCCAGAGGATGCCTGAGAGGCCTGCACCAGAACCCGCAACGGCCCAGGCCTCCCAGCAGCTCTGGCTGCAAACTGCCCGCCAGCCCCACTCATCCAGCCAGCAGTCCTTGGACTAACAGCCCTAGAAGTGCCCGGAGCCAGAGCTGTAGCGAGCCTCGTCGTACAAACAGGAAGGCTGAAGCTCAGAGAGGATCAGCGCTTGCCCAGAGTCACAGAGCACGTCACTGCCCACCAGGAGCTGGGGCTCCGGACCTCTGGGGGACACCTGTCCATGCCACCCCAAGACCCCTGCCTTGGACGGATTAAGCTGCGCCCCCACTTTGGGGCACTCGGGATAAAGAGGGTTTCCAGAGACCCTGTTCCCTGCCACGTCTGAAGGGGTATCAAGGCCTGGTGCTCCCGGTCTCCCGGGAAACATGCCACCTGGGAAGAGGCCCCCGGGGCAGGCTGGGGGCTCCTGAGGGACGTATCGGGGTGCAGCACATCCACCCTCTGAAGCCACAGCTGCCGGACGCCCCCTCGGTGGTCCTACAGCCAAAGAAGGACAGAGCAGCAGAGAGCGCGGGAAGCAGGAGCAAAGAGAGCTGCTGGGGCCGCTGGGCTCACCGGACGGGCGGGGGTCAGGCAGCGCGGTCCCCGCCAGAACGAGGCAGCACGAGAAAAGCCAGCACGTGCAGACGCGGGCGTGCAAGCACGTGGGCGGGAGCGGCCCCGCCCCCGGAGCCCCGTGCACGTGCGGGGCGGCGGCTCGTGGGACCGGCTGTGCCCCGCCGAGCGCAGGAGCCGCGAGGCCTGGGCAGGAAGGAAGGGGCCGCTCTCTCCCCCGCTTCGTGGAGCCGCCCGGCGGGCGCGCCTCTTACCTCTGGGCTCCTCCGCCTGTTTGGCGAGCTTGCGCAGCGCGGCAGCAAAGCTGGAGGACGGCGCGGCCTGGGCCGACAGCGCGCTGCTGGTGGCGGGGCTGCCACTGGGCACCAGGGCGCCATTGAGCGGCGAGGGGGTGAGGGGGTTGACGGTGGCGGTGGTCCTGGTCGCGGTGGAAAGCATCCCTAGTGAAGGGGACTTGGGCTCATGGCTCATGCCTGAAACAGGAAAAGAAGAACCAGAAGTCACCCAGAGAGCAGGAGGGCCCGGCACCGGAGCGGGGTCTGCGCGGCCTGGGGGGCCGGTGCCAGTGGGCGGCATGCGGGGAGCGGGAGCTGAGCCGGCGGCCCCGGCAGCACAGGAGAAACGGAGCAGAGCCAGCGCTGCGCAGAGAACGGGGGCGCGACCCCGGCGTCCGCGGGCAGCCCCACCCTCTCGGCTCCGTAAGCGAAGAGCCGCTGTGCCCAGGACCCCTGTGAGTCCAGATGCCAACGGCTCATCCCGGCCCGAGCCGACAGCCTCTCCGGAAGATCTGAGAGCATCCCGACAGGCGTGGGGGACGGAGACCAAGGCGCGGGGCCGGTGTCCTCGCAAGAAAGAGAACGCCAGAGGCAAGGGAAAGGGCCGAACCACTGACGATCACGAAGACGAACACACTTCTGCCAGGCCTTCAGCACATCGCTCTGGAGACTGGTGGAGCACATCCTCTTCCTTCCAGAAAAGCCAACAGGCTCGTACGGGCAGGCAGCACAGACCCGGGATCGTCCCAGGCGGGTTGGCCGGAGCCCTCCTGTGCCGCAACCGCCCCCCCTTGAATTCCAAAGCCACGGGCACCCAGCGGGTCTGCACTGAGAAGGTGCCTCAGAGGAGAGAAACAGAGAACACAGCCACCTGCAGACCCTGCTGCCGTCTCGCCCGGTGCAAACCCCGCCTAGACGCTAGAAGACCCGCGACCGCAGGTCTAAACTGCTGTCCAGGGGAAGCCCCCTTCCCACGCGGGTCCAGGTTCAGGTGCCACGCGGGCCAAGGAGCCGCCACCCGCCAGGAGTGACATCAGAGGCCTTCCCGTGAGCCCCCGGCCTTTCAACCTTCACCCGGCCCCACGCGCCCCACTGATATCGGCCGGGCTCCCTCGCGGGCGGGCGTGAACGGTGCCATAAGTCTTCGGTTAACTCCTCCTGCCCTCTCAGGGGCACCTGCCGCATCCCCGCTCCCTCACCGTGGGTACACTCGAGAGGCGTAGGTCAAGGCGCACGGCCTCGCGGGTGGCACGGGCAACGGGCTGGGTGCAGGGAGAGGTAAACGAACTTGCGAAGCCCCAGACGGAGACCTAGGAGGGACAGCTCCAGGGAACACCCGGGGTCACCTGGGGAGGGGACCTGGCGAGTCATGGGAGGGGTGAGAGCGCACAAGCACAGAGTGTCCCAGAAGATGACAGGGCAGGAAATGTGCTGCCCCCAGGCCACGGTCCCCACCCCAGGGGGCTCTCCGCAACCCCCAGAGCCCACGCCACCTCTGCAGCACTCTGCATACGGTCCAACTCGAGTCTAACTGCAACCTGCTTCCATGCCTGTCCCCGTGGGTAGCCAGGTGAACACCGGGGACCCCCACCGGTGGCCAGGCAGGGGTGGGCCCCTGAGACCTGCCCTGCCCCCAGAACTAGCCAGGAGAGGCCGCGGGCGCCGACACACGCCCTGAGCCCAGGGTCCCGGAGAGCCGGGCCGCGGCCACCATCGCCCTCTCGCCGGGCGGGCGGCAAAAGAGATCTTGGGGGCTCGGCCGCATAAACGGCCACGGCAGGGATGGGGTGAGGGGCGCATAAAAGGCAGTACTGAGGCAGGCGCAAGTTCGAGGGAACATCGTTCTCTCGGGAGAGGGCTCGCACCTCGGAAATAAAGGACCTGCACAAGCGCCCCTGTGCCCAGGCTGGCCTCCCAGCTGCCGGCGGGTCACGTGGGCGGCGCCACGCCGGGCGACAGGCCCCCTGAGCGGCCGGGGCGGCACCAACCCGAGGCTGACCCCGCGTGGCCTCCTCTTTCTGGAAGAACAGGGGAGAGGGTGGGAACCACATGCCCACAGGCACCGCAAGCCCACCAGAGAAACCCGAGAACCCAGCGGGGCGCAGGGTCCCTGCCCCAGCAGGCGGGTCACTAGGAAACACAGGTTCCTAACAAGAGTCCTTTCTCGGCCAAGCCGGCACCCCGCCAGCCACTGGAGGGCCGTGGAGCCCGATGGACGCCGTGTCCCGGAAGCTCGGCCCAGGCCCCCCTCGGCCCCTCTCCTCCTCCACGGACGGTGTGAACAGGGAGGGCAGGAGGTGCTGCCGGCCACGGGGCCTGGAGGTCAGGCTCAGCATGGACCAGGCTGCCACACGCTGGGGCCTGAATCCCGGCTCTGCCACCTGCAGCTGTGTGATGTTGGGCAAGTTACTTGGCCTCTCTGGGCCTCCTCAGTCTCCTCACCTATAAACGGGGGATAAAGACAAAGTCTGCCTCGTGACGTTAATTCCGTGAGGGCTCAAGGAGGTAAATTCCGTGAGAAGCTCCAGAGCACGGCTGGCGCATCCCAGGAGTCGCTGTTACTATCACGCAGCTGGTCAGCGGACGGGGGCAGAAACCCAGGTCTCGGGCGGGCGAGGGGCTTGGCTAAGCTCACATGGGTCAGGCTGGGCAAAATGGAACCCGACCTGCCGAATCTGTGCCTCCTACCCCCACGCCCATCCCTTCCGTGTCCGGGCCGGGAGTCACACAGCCCAGCTCTCCACATCCGTGAGTGGCACTGGCTGGTCAACGCGAACACACAGGACACCCCGGGACAGAGGGGGACTGGAGCTCTCGTCCTGCCGCCTGCGGGGACACCGAGGACGTGACCCCACGCAGGACCTGCTCTGGGCGGTCCAGGCGTCTTCTGGGTCCTGCTCGGAACCGAAGCACCCACACTCAGTGGACCGACCGATGGGTTTCTTTTCTTGGGGGGCGGGTGGTGGTATACAAGGGAGCACCACCCTGTGGGGACCCCGTCTGGGCATGGCTCGCACAGGTCCTGGTGGTCCTGACCAACACCTAGAGGAAGGCATCGCCACGAGGTGCTGCCCGGAGACAAGGTATGTGACAGGGGACCCCGGGGCTCCATACCCCAGGGAAACGAAGACCCTCCCCGGGACATCAGGTCACACAGACGGTCGGGTCACCTCTCAAGACAGCCTCGTGATGGGCCTGGGAGAGGCCGCAGCAGCCGTGGACACCCCCCCAAGCCCGCACTCACTCCCACCCTGGGCCTGCCCTCCGGGTCTCAGACAATCCTGAGAGGCCAGCAGAGCACCGGCGGGGACACCGAGGCCAGGAGCCGTTCGAACATCGGTCACGGTCACAGAGATGACGCAAGGTCACAGAGACGACCCAAGGCCACACAGTTCAGTAGCACATCTAGGACTCGAACCCCATTTCCTGGGCCCAGATGCAATGTTCTCACCACTCATGACACCACCTGACCAGTCCAAGGCCCAACTGTGAGGCCAGACCAAGAGGTGCAACACACTCGGAGCTCAGCTACGCTTGACTACGGTGGTTTAGAAACGCGTCCAAGTCTGGCACTCATCCTTCAAGAGGCGGGGACGAATCCTCTTCTCTCGATGTGGGCCGGACCTCTCAACTCACTTCCACTGAACAGAACACGCCAGAAGCGTGGCGACCGCCAAAGTGAGGTCATCAAAGGCCCCTGGCCACCTCCCTGCGCTCTCCGGGATCACCTGAGCCGGAGGTGGGGGGGCGGGGTCACCTGCCAGGTTGTGAGGATGCCCTAGGTACCTGTAGGGAATCCCACACTCAGGGAACTGAGGCCTCCGGCCAACAGCCAACTGAAGCATGAACCGTCTCGGCAGCGGCTCCTCCAGCCCCGGGGGAGCCTTCTGATGAGATCACAGCCCCAGCAACCGTTCCTTTACACCAGACTCTGGGCCAGAGCCGCCCGGCCGAGCTGCTTCCGGACCCCGACACGTTTAGGTTTGGGATAGCTTGTTACGCAGCAGTAGGTAACTGCTACAGTGAGTGCCACCGCCACGTTCTCTGTTGATCACGACCCTCGATCTCTATTTCCCTTCCTCTGTGGAAGTTCAACCACCTGCAGATACTCTGTACCTTCTTTACCCCCCGAGTCTCCAAATCGGGCCCCTCTGATGCCATCCGAGGCCATTAACCACCTCCCTCCCCTTTCCCACATTCCTTAGAGAACTAGCCACCACCTTTCAATCCTCTCACCTCTAAGGGAAAGGCGTCACTGTGCCCATTTTACAGAAGGGAGACTCCAGGCTTGGGCCCAAGGGCCGACAGCCGGTCAACATCAGGGCTGGGATTACCTGAACACAGCACCTGTGTCCCACGTACATAAAGCTGGTCAGGGCCCAGATCCAGACCCAGCCTGGGGCCGCAGCAGGAGGGCCCGGCTCTGCGCCACCCCACAGCCCACACCGCATGCTGCCTCCAGACAGAGGGGAGGGGGGCCGGCAAAGTGAGGCAGGCGAAGCGGTCCTCACCTCCCGGTGACCGGTCCCCGTGGCCCAGGGAGCAGATGTGGAGGTCTCTGCCCAGTGGCCCTGTGACAGGCTGGCCAGCTGGTGACCCAGCGGACATGCTGCGACCGCCAGCTGCCAGCGCTGGGCAGGATGGTACACGGGTGCCCGAATAAGTGGGGGGCAGCCATGGGGCCAATCCCGGGGCAGACCCCGAAGTGTCACGGGCCCCTTAAGGCCACGGGTGGGGGTCTCCAGGTGACAGCAGAAGGAACAATTTTCTCGTTTTTAGCCTTTTTACTTCTCTCTGTTCTAGTTTTTCTGTGGTGAACCAGGTTTTTAAAAGTGGGGGGCCCACAAACAGATAGACTTGCCTGCATGAGTTTGGAATAACCAACAGGGGGCTGGGGTCTTCCCCAGACCGGGGCCTCCTGCGGGGCAGATGCGGGAGCTGAGGGAACTGGGGTGGCCCTCCTGGAACCCAAACCCTCACCGACAACCCCCGCCTTTCCCTGGTGACCAGGGTTCTGGGGGGCAGACCCACCCTCTGCCCCCTCCTGGACCAGCCGCCACCTGAACGTCACTGTCACACTCCTACTGGCATCCAGCGGCGCCCCACCCCCCCTGAGCCTGCCCTCCCCCTTCCTTAGAGCCCGGCACGTGCTGCACAGGCCCCATGTACGGCGCCCCCAGGCTCCTGGGGCTCCCCCGAAGCTAGCGTCCCTGTCGTGGTGTCAGTCGTGGTCTCTGGAGCAGCTTCGGGCCAGGAACGCTGCTCTGCTGATGTCAGGTCACTCAAAATAGAATTCCAAATGAGCAGCCTCCTTAGGGGAGTCTAAAATTAGCATCCCTCCTCAGCATGTGTGCATCGGGAAGGGAGGGGAGGCGAGGCAGGGGCCCGAGGGACCACCGGCAGCTGGGGTGACGGCCCCCTCGCACCTAGGACGGGGAAGGACAAAGGCCAAATTCGGGGGACCCAGAGACCCCGTAAAGGGTCACCTTGGACCTGCTGGGGATCGACACGGCCTCCGGGAGCACACCCCCCGCCGTGTGCCTCGCACCCTGAGAAACAGGCTCACGGTCACTTCAGGGCTGCTCTGCCCCCAGCCCTGCACAGGCAGGTGGGTCCCACACCCCACCACAGGTGCCACCACGACCATGGAAGGCCCAGCGGTGCGTGGAGAGGAGAGGAGAGGAGAGGAGAGGAGAGGAGAGGAGAGGAGAGGAGAGGAGAGGAGAAGGAGCCTCGGGCAGCCCTGCACCCTTGAGAAGCCCCGCAGAGCAGGGGTGGTGCCTATCTTCCCCCACGCCGTCATCAGAGAGGTATTTATTAACTTCTGCGCTCCTGGCCATCGACTGAGTTCTTGTCTACATTATCAGCTCATGTAAATTCATTATCCTAACAGCTGGGAATAGGCACCACAGCACGAAGGCCAATGATGGATGAGGGCCGGGGGCTGGGGCGGCCCTGGGGGCAGGGCCAGAGCTCCCTCTCCAGCTGTACCAGCCCCTGACACACGGGGAGCTCAGGTGGCCTCCTGGCCGCCTCATTTGCATCACATGCTGCTGTCCACCTCCCGCCCCCTCGACCCCCCCAGGAGAAAGAGCCGCCACGGCCAGACACCCAGAGCTGAGAGCCCCTCCCTGTGCCCGAAGCTGAGAGCAGGAGGAAAGGCCACCAGGCCGACAGCGCGCACCGCATCTGCCAGCCCCCTCCTCCCCCGCGTGGTGTCGGTCTTTAGAAGCAAGGACTGCCCGGCCCAGGACTGCCATCGCCCTTCCCGCTCCTTCTATCAAAGTGTGGTGTCCTTAACCAATACCCTTTCCTCTTCCCTGCCCAGGTTTCTAACATGACCAGAAGCAGTACAGAGCTTAAACCAAAAAAAAGAAAAAAGCAAAGACGACAAATCCAAGTGCAGAGGAGCGAGCCGGGCTGACGGCTTGGCAGACGGGCTCCGGAACCACCTTGTCCCGGTGCTTCCGAACAGACCCCGATGGACTCTGAACGTTCCCAACAGCTGGACTTTAGGGGCGGGGGGGGGGGGAAGGGAGGCCCCAACACTCCATTAAACATGGTCGCGGCGCGGCTCCCCGCCCTGCGTGAGGGCGGAGGGTGTTATTAATCAGCGCGCCGCAGCCTCCCTCCGGCCTCCCACCGATCCCGTAATTACCGCTGCCTTCGCGCCGCTGTTCCGCGGCTCCAGACCTCAGGCCTGCTCCCTCCACGCTCTGTAATTACAAGCTAATAGCCGAGATGCACTTTCTGCTGGCTCCCGGTTCAAGCACCAACCCGCCCCGCTTCCCCTGACAGCCACCCCCCACCCCGGGTAATTACACCCCACGGGGCCGGGCCCGGCAGGGCCTCAGTTTCAGGCCCGCGTGCGCAATCTGGGCTCGGATTCTCTAATCACCCCCCTTGGTAATTTTTCATTACCGCAGAGAGAAATGTTTGTGAACAAATGCAAGTGTCCCCCAGCTCGGGGCCTCCATGCCACTGCCCCGCCCCCCAAAAGGGGCGATACTTCTGCAGCGCTAACAAGGCTGGGGTCACCTGAGCAGAGACCCCAGCAGGCGGCGGCGGGGGGCACCACGTGATCCCGGGAGCCCGAGCGGCTTCATAATAAATTCATTATTACATTTGCCTTTGGCGTGTCCCGAGCTCGCTCGCACGAAGCAATTTTTCTTGGGGATGGGGGCAGGGGCGGCGCCTGGGAGAGTCAGGAAGGCCTCTGGCTCCCGGACGCACACGGGTGGCCTGCTTCAGGTCTTAATGTTCTCTTCCAGTGGCGGCCACCCTCTCAGGTTGTAGGTTTCCAAGGGGACTGAGGCCTTTTCTTGCCCGGGGTCCCAGAACTGGACGTACTCCCCAAGGCTAAGGCCCCAGTAACCTGCGGACGGAGCCAAAGCCATTTCGTTTTGGTTTGGGGACGGCCGTAGCAGATGGCCTGGATCCTGACCCGGAACCAGAGGGAAGAACTGAGGGGGGGATCGGGGGGAGGCCAGCCTGTGTGTCCAGAGACGACCCTGGCCGGGGAGTAAAATGAGTAACGAGGCAGCTCATTTTACGACAAGGCTGCCATCCCCCGCCCCGTGCAGCCCCGTTGGGCAGCAGTGTTTATGAAGTGACTGCAGAACGGGGAAGGCAGGCGCTTACGAGCTGCAGAAAGTGTCTGGCAGGACCCCAGTCAATGGGAACGGGAGCCCACCCCTCCCAGAGCCAGCACCACGGCGTGAGCTGTTTGCAAAGCTAACTTCTGGGGTCCCCAGGCAGCCACGGCAGACGGGTTCAGCAATGCCCCGCAGCTGCAGCCGATGGGGGGGGGGTTGGTGCAGGGTGGGAGCTGGGTAACATTTGCGGGTCCCCCCTTGCCTGCGCACTGCCACGTTAGCGACACCACTTGGGGGGCGGCTCTCCGGAGGCTGAATCCAGGTCCGGGGGTGAAGAGCGTTCAGGACAGACGCCCACACATGGGAGTCCCTCAGAGCACGGGTGCCAGGTAACACCGGGAGGTGTATGTGGGGCTGGGGCCACTCAAGCTGGTTCACGGGGCAGCGGCTCCTGGGTGGAGAGGAGAGCGAGTGGTTCTCTCCTGCCCGCGGACAGCGACGGGCACGGGGTTGGCGCCCGGAGCAGTCCGCTGACAGAGGCCTCCAAGGACAGCCTAGGGGTTGAGGTTCAAGGCCCCAGACGCTCGGGAGTCCCGGAGGTTCCGGTGGATGCAAAGGACGGAAGTCAGGCAGCAGATGACAGCAACGTTCGACGGCGATTATTCTAAGCGGCCGCTGCGTCTGGAGCAGCCTGGGACGGGCAGATGAAGGGCGGCGGCAGCCAGCGGGTGGCGGGCGGCCTGGGGTGCGGGGCAGGCAGAAAGCTGGCAGCCCCGGGGAGGCGCACAATTAACACAAAAAAGGCTGAGAGAGCGGGTCAAGGGTGGCACCCAGGACCCCCGGAGGTGATCCTTAACAACGGCGTCGGCAGTAACAACAAGAAGGCCTGGCTTCGACCAGAGCGTCCCAATCACCCTTCACAGTAACTCCAGGAACAGACCCCAGGCAAAACAGGTCACCCGAGGAGCCTCCTACATGGCCCGTCCCTACCCCCACTCTACAGATGGGTAAACTGAGGCTGAAGAGTCATCCCCTTGTCTGGGGCTGCGTGCCGAGATGCTGGGGTGGGGATCCAGTTTTCCTTGCGGCTGTGCCACCAATTTCCCTTTAAACGAGAAGACACTGGAAAGGACCCCCCACCTCCTAGGGGTCACGTCCCATCCTGCAGGCCGCTGTGAGCGCCCACCCACACGCTGCATCATTTTACAGGTGGTAGCAGGGAGGATCAGAGGTGGCACACAGCCAGGGAGTAAGAACAGATCTCACCTTGGGGCCACTGCACCCCCTGAATCCCACATTCCGGCAGCTCTGGGCTGGAGGGCACCCAGGCAACAACCCCAGGAGTGACTCCTTCGTGTGCCCAAGGGCCCTGAGCTAACCAGGCCGCCTCCTTACAAAGGAGCCCTTTGAGTGGAGCCCGGAGGCACGGGGTGCAGGACGCAGGTGGGGGTCAGAGGTCCCAGAGGACAGGAACCCAACCTAGCCAGGAGGCGGCGGCCAAACGCCTCCAAGTTTCCATGGAGCGGCAGGCCAGGGCCGGCAGGTGGGAAAACAGGCCAGGAGGGCAGGGGTCAAGGCCAGGTCCTTCTCCCAAAGGGAAGAAACCTGACTGGGAGACCAAACTCTGAGGAGCACTGAGAAGAGGAAGCAGAGGCCGCTGCTGAACGGGGCCTGCCCAGCCCAGGGCCCAGGAAGCCAGGTGTTTAGGCAGCTCCTGCCCTGCCCCTCAGGTGAGGAGAGAGGATCAGAGAACAGAAGAGCATTTGTCCCTTCAAACAAATTATTATTTTTAATTTCGGGGGTCTGCGTTGGGTTTTTGTTGCTGCACGTGGGCTTTTCTCTAGTTGCGGCAAGCGGGGGCTACTCTTCGTTGCGGTGCGTGGGTTTGTCATTGCAGTGGCTTCTCTTGTTGCAGAGCACGGGCTCTAGGCGCGCGGGCTTCAGTAGTTGTGGCGCACGGGCTTAGTTGCTCCGTGACATGTGGGATCTTCCTGGACCAGGGATCAAACCCGTATCCCCTGCACTGGCAAGGCGGATTCTTAACCACTGCGCCACCAGGGAAGTCCTGTCCCTTCAATACTGAGTGGGCGTTGACAAAGCTGTCTGTGCAGGGCGGGCATCTCCACCTGCACCCCCAGGCCCAAAGGGCACTTAGTAGGTCCTCAGCCGGCAGAATAGGTATGTCAGTCCCACCTTCACAGTGCACAGCCCACCAGATTCAACGTGGAGAAGGCAACTTCAGAGTCTCACATGGCAGGACCGCCAGGAGTTAAGTCAAGGAATTGCATCCTCGGTTGGAAACCAGCCAGAAGATGGGGATCTGGGCCTGGCTCCCCCGCACCTGCTGGTGGGGTCCTGTCGGGTCCTCATGTAGTCTGAGCCTCAGTTTCTCCATCCGTACCTCGGGGTTGGGGTGGGGGGGGACTAGACAGCAGGTGGCAGAGGCTGAGGGCTGCCTTTCATCCATCAACCTGTTTATTTGGCCTGAAGTCAAGACATGTTTAAATGTGAATCAATGGGGACTCCCCGGGTGGTCCAGTGGGTAACACTCTGCACTCCCAATGCAGGGGGCCCGGGTTCGATCCCTAGTGGGGGAACAGGCAGGCCGCAACTAAGAGTCCGCATGCCACAACAAAGATCCCGTGTGCTGCAACTAAGACCCGGTGCAGGCAAGATAATAAAATATTAAACATTAATAATAATAAATTAAATATTAATAAATAAAAATTAATAAAATATTTAAACAAAATATTAAAATAAAAATTAAAAAAAGAAATGTCAATCAATGGATGATATCTTAAAACTGGTTTCAAGTCAAAATGAAGATTTCCCTTTTCCCTTGAAAAAGGAGGCGCCACCGACCATATCCCGAGCGTGGCGACCATCCCTTCGTCTGTCCCTAGGTCGCCAACTCGCCAGAGTCCCCGCCACTCCCTACTGTTTAGGAACTACGTGGGTCAGGGTGATGAACAGGGTCCACAGGAGACTAATAAACGTGCGCGCGACCGGGACGCTCAGCACAGATGTTAGCAACACCTTCGAGCAGATTCAGCAGCAAGAGGTCAACTCCTCCACCCCCAGCTTCAGGGGTGATCCCGGCACCTGTCAACCACAGGTGGGTCCCACGTGAATCAAAGCCAGGACTTGCCTCGAGTTATAAGATGTTTTTGTGGGGTTTTTTTGCTTTGGCAGAAGTTCCATTCTCACAATGGTTCAAAGTGACACACCGGACCCCCTGCCCAGAAAAACAATTCCACTGAATTCTGCATGTAGTTTGACCGTGTTCACAGAAGCCCATCTGTAAACCCCACAGGGATGTGTGTGTAGAGGTGGCTGGCACCCACGAACCCAGATTACAGACGCCTATAGCGAAGAATTCTTTACATATCAAACGCCGATGCTAACACCCTCCCCAATATATTCCACCAGGCCAAGGGAGTCCAGGGTGTCAAAGGTAAAATACTAAGTTCTTATGGTGTTTCCGTGGTCCAAGTTCTAATGGTGTTTCCTCACCTGGGCTCATCTGCCATCTTCAAAGCCCTAGGTACCATGCCCAGACATCAGAAAATGCCCCACTGGAAAAAACCAACTACCCTGCAGCCAAAGTGGGCTTCAGAACAGGACCACCAGGTAAAATTTCGCAAAAGCAGTCACGAGCCACCAGCCACGAGCTCCCTACTTCCACCCCTGCCACACACCAGGTCAAGCCAGCCACCTTCCTCTGGCCACAGCCATCGCCCACCAACTGCTGAGCAGCCAACTGCCTAAGCCTAAATAACCCTTCACTTTCTCCAAAGAAACAAACAAAACCCCCTCCACAGCCCCAGCTGGGAACCTGCAAGGTTCCTGCACCCCAGGCAGGATGCCGAGGCCAGAACTGGCTCTCCCGGGTACCAGGCTTCACCCCCCGGGACTCCTGGGTCACATGGCCAGGAGCAGTGGGATCTATGCCCGAGACCTGCCGGGGGCAACAAAAGCCGAGGCTGACCAAAGGGTCTTCCTCCCCTTGTGGGCAGGATGGATGACCTTGGAGGCCAAGGGCTGAGGGGCACAGAGGGGACCCCAGAATTGAGTAACTAAAGGCCTGGGTTGTACAGGCGGGCAGAAAAGCGAGTCCCTGCAACTCTCTCTGGAGGAATCTGGCAACATCTTTAAAGATGTGTCAAGCCTTCACGCCCAGCCCTCTCCCCTCTGGAAATGCAGCCAACAGATCGGTCCTGAGGTGTGAACACACCCACGGGGGGGCTCGCTGCATGGGGCACGGACACGGCTGGAAACTGCAGCATGAAACCCTGAGGCCCACTGAGCGCCCTGGCTGGGGAAGCCCGGCACGGACACCACACTACACACAGTTCCTCCCAAGGAGGAAGGCGACGCAGTCCTGCTGGTTTCAACTTGGAAACCAGCTGCCTGGTTAAAATGCACTCCCCCGACCCAGGTGACAGGCTCCCGGGACTGGCATCCCTACTAAGGAAGTCCTTCTTAGTCTTATAAGACACGTATTTAGGTGAAAACTGCACCTTAAAAAAGCTAAGTCGATGTGTTCAGAAAGGAGAAAAGCCTGGCCACCAATCTGATGTATTTTTAAAAGTATTTTTTTAATTCATTTTTATTTCTTCTTCTCTTTTTGTGTGTGTGGGGGGGGCTGCGTTGGGTCTTCCTTGCTGCACGCGGGCTTTCTCCAGCTGTGGTGAGCTGGGGCTACTCTTCACTGCGGTGCATGGGCTTCTCATTGCGGCGGCTTCTCCTGTTGTGGAGCACGGGCTCTACGTTCATGGGCTTCAGTACTTGTGGCTCACGGGCTCAGTACTTGTGGCCCGAGGGCTCTAGAGCGCAGGCTCACTAGTTGTGGTACCCAGGCTTAGTTGCTCCGCGGCATGTGGGATCTTCCCAGACCAGGGCTCGAACCCGTGTCCCCTGCACTGGCAGGCGGATTCTTATCCACTGCGCCACCAGGGAAGTCCCATCAATCTGATTTAAAACCTACAATCTCAGACCACACTTCCACTCCCCTTGGGAGCCCACGCAGGGGAGACCAGAAATCCTTTCCAAGAGTCCATGGAAACAGGGCCCTGGGAGCCCACAGGGCAGAGCCACGGGGGCTGACCCTGAGCCTCAGTGTTCCCATCCTGTAAATGGGGCAACTACCCTTCCCCCACTCATGAGGCGGCAGGGGCCGACCGCGCAGCCTTGCCACCTCTGGGATGCAGAAGTCCCTACAACACTGTCATCTGATGAAGAATTTTAGCTTCACCTGTCTTCGACTTTGATATCTAGTCTAACACATCCTCACGTGTTTAAGCGAACAGAGAAAGACCACATACCCTATGTAAAAAAGTTACAAAAAAGCATTCAAAGATAAACGGACACCAGGCATTCAGTAGGACGAATCCGCTCACGCCCCCTGGTTTTCCACTTCACACCTATTAGCAGCGGTCTGACGGCACGTAGGCAAGAGCCCCCGCGGAGGCAGAGGAGGGTAGACAGACGAGCTCCCGTGGGGCCCCAACTAACAGTCGAAGGGCGGTAATCCCTACCCCACAAGCCAGACCCTCAGGGGAAGACAAGCAGCAGAGTGAGAACACAGCCCCACCTCACGTGTCACACGACGGCAGCCAGCCCTCCCGCCCCACCAAACGGGCTCTGGCTCAGCTCGGGGAGAGGAGACCGAGGTGAGCACAAAGGAGGCCTCTGCCCGCTCCTGCTGACACGCCTGGCCCTCCTCAGCTTGACGCGTGGATTTCCTTCGGGACGGCATAACCTGACCAGAAAAAAAAAAAAGCCTGCCGATCGATTCCTTTTACTGCTGCCCGCGGTCACAGAGGCGCCATCAGAGCGCAGGAAGGGCCGGGCTGGGGAGGGGCCGCCATTTCACCTCCCTCCTCCCCACCCGGGGCGCAATCCCACCCACGGCCCCCAAGGTGCGCGGGGGCAACAAGTTGCTGAGCAAGGGGTGAGTGTGCGAGCACGTGATCAAGACCCTGGGGGGGGGGGGTGAGGCCCCAGAAGAACACGTCTGGCTGCTGAGCCCCAACAGGGGAGGGTCGCCCCTCCCCACACCAAACACTGCCAAGGCCGGGGTCTAGGGGAACAGAGCCTTCTGGGTTCACAAGTTAGAATCCCAGAGATCATGGAGCCACTGAATTGGGAATGATCTGTGCGCCTCTGACATACCCTTACACAAGAGCTCTCGGGCTTTATGAGGAAGCATTTAACCCCCACGGCCCAAGGACACGGGTGCCGCTGCCTCTCCCACTTTACGGACGAGAAAACCGAGGCCCGGAAGGAAAGCATGCGAGGTCATACTGGTTGAGCCAGAGGTGGACGTTAACGCCCTGGCCAGGAACTGACCACCATATCGACAGACACTTGGGGGCTAACCCCAGGCCCCCGAGGCTTTCAGGCCCTCCCCTGCAATGACCCATTGAGGGCAGGCTGTGGCATCCGTTACGTCATCTAAACCCTTACCTCTGAGAAAACCTGTGCAGCGCCATCCTACAGATGGGAAACAGCTGGGGCTACTGATGGCGGCGGGAGGGCTGAGGTCCTCATTTGCCCGTGGGATGCCCCCCACCCGGGTCTGGCCACCCCAAAGCCACGGAAACGTGCAACTCCTCACACACGTCGAGTCCTCCAGCTGGAGGAACCGGTTCCAGAATTGGAAGGCTTGGCCAGAGCTTCAGACAGGCACAGAAGCCACCCATCCAAACACAACTCTGCACCTGAAGGCCCCTTTAGGAGAAGGGCTTGCAGCTCACCGGGGGCAGGGAAGGAGTACTACCTTCAGAAGCGGACCCCAGGTTAACACAAAGCCCAGAGCCATCCAGTGACCCAGCAATGGGGTCGTGGGCACTGTTTCTCCCCGCCTCCCCGGCCGGGAGAGGGCTACCCAGTCCCATGTATTTCTGGAGCGAACAGGGCACACTCTGGCTTCCCACGTGGGACCCCAGTTCTCCTTAAGAAGCATGCGCCCACCTTCCCCCAAGGAGAGGAATTCCGTGCGCACTCTGCCCCCTGCCCCCGGCAGAAGGCCCTTCTAGCTCAGCTGGGGGTTTATAAAATACAGATGTCCGGCCCCCACCCCTAGAGATCTGGGTCTTAACTGGTCACAGGTCCGGCCTGGGCATCTGAAGTTCCCCAGGTGAGCCTAAGTACGGCCAAGAATGAGCACTTGGTCTGGGGGCTTCCTGCCGCCCGCACACCTCCTTCCTCAGTTAAAAGTCACCTCGCAGAGACCCCCCCAGGTCCAACCAGGACCCCACAAAGCCTCCAGTTCAGCCAGATCCCCTCTCTTCCACGAATGCTTGTGAGCTCTGGTCCCCCTCCCCCATCCGCAGCCCAGATGGGCTTCTCTCCAGGCCTGGCCTCCGTCCCACCCTCTCCAGAGGCTGCTCTCACTTCCCCAGCCCTGCGGCAGCTTCCGCTCTGAACCAGCTCCCGGCCTGGGGAAGGGAGGGGCAGGGGAAGGTGGTCTCAGGGACCCCTGGGATTTGCGGCTGACTGGAGAATTCCAGGCGGAAGAGCAGCCCCAGCAAAGACAGGTACAGGGCACGGAGCACGAAGGCCCATGGTTCCATTCCTGCTGGAGCAGAGGCGCAAGCGCGAAGGCTAGGCTGGTGGGGAGAAGACGCTGCCGAGGCGAGATTAAGAGCCCCCCCGCCGCCCCCCGCGCGCTCTGGCAGGCGTGCACAGGGCCGCTCTGGAGGCACCGGCGGTGTTAGCTGCGTGCATACCTCCCAGCAGCGGGCACGGGCCAGGTGCTTAGCAGGCGCTCAATAAATTCTCATTGACAGGAACACTCCCAAACGTCACCTCCCGCCTGTGGCCTCGGCCGGGGAGCAAGGCCAGCGCGGGGAAACCACACTCCTCGGCGAGAGAGGAAAGCGAGTGGCCAAGCTGAAATGTCACCCGAAACACGGATCCCTGTAGCTTAGAAAGACAGCTCTGCCGGCTGAAGGGGGGGAGGGGAGGGGACAGGAGGGGGCCGGGCGGCCTCACGCAACCCTGTGCTTTGAAGGCTGCTGTGTCGCCCTAACAGAGGTAATTAACGCGCTGCCACCCAACCCCAGCCTGGCGTGGACTTCGAGTAACCCAGGCTGGGAATTCCAAGCCTTCGGATGGGGCCAGGAAAAACCTGCCTTGCTGGCTGACTCCACAAGCCCCTACGAGTTCCCGGGGCAAGAGCGGAGAGGTAGCGGCCAGGTCCTGCTCACCTGCGTTCTTCTGGGAAAGCAGGAGCCGCGGGCACCCACCCTTCAGGAAGGGGCTCTGAGCCCAGAGGCCCTTCCTCCTTCAGAGAGGGGAGCGGGGACGCCACCTGCCAAAGGGTCAAAGGCCATTAGAGACTGAGTGGGCTGGGGAGGTGTCCGGCTTGGAGGTGCAGGACCCAGGTCTGCCACAGAGTGGCGCTGTGCGCAGTTTGCTGTCTCTTCCAGCCAGAGGCCAGAGACGCTGAACCCAGAGGCAGGCGGTGTCTTCTGCTCTGAAACCACAAGGCTCTCGCAGATCTGCAGCCCCTGACCTTCCCCGAGAGACAGGCAAGTTAGGAGGCCAAAGGTCTGCCCGCGGGCACGGTTTGGCAAAGGCCACGGGAGCTTCCAAAGGGGTCCGCTGCTTGCCGTGGGCTCGGGTGCTGGCCCCATGCGTCTCTGGGCCTCAGTGTGCCCACTGTTAGGGCAGATTCCCAGCCCCAGTCTGCACATTAGGATCACCCGCGGAACTCTGAGAACTCTCCAGGCAGGAGCCACAAACCCAGAGTCTGTAGCTTAACTGGGCGGGGGAAGGCTGGCCGGCAGCAGCTGTAGAAAACCCAGCAGGGGGCTCTCTAAACCCTTTTCAACTCCAGCGAGCCAGGATTCGGAAAGCTGTCCCCAACAGGCCAGGGCCTGGCCCCAGAGATATGACGGTGCCTGGAGCCCGGACAGGCCTCCCAGCCTCCCCTCCCAAGGCAGGGCTGACCCCGGGTCGCTGGCCTGGCCGCTCACCAGCTCCAGACTCGCACCGCCCACACGGTTCACGGAAAGGAAAATCCGACTGTCAAAAGCCTGGCTGGCTCCTGCGGCCCCCTTCCCTCCTCGCCGCAGTGACACGAAGTGACAAAGGCCAACCCAGCACCCCCTTTCACCCAGGGGTCAGGACTGCGCTGACAGGGCCCCTCGTGAAGTATCCTTGTAGCTGTTATCACAGAGCCAGGCCTGCGGAGAGCTTCCGAGTCCCCGGGGGCAGGCGGGGCGGTGACTCCCCTGCGAAGCCGGGGCAGCCGGGATGACACACGGGCTGCCCGTCAGAGCCTGCGCCCTGGGCCCCCGTCACCTGTGGCGTGGCCGGGCTGAGTCAGGCGGTGGCCTGAGCCTCAGGGTCTGGGCGGAGGCAACCCACAAGCACGAGCTGAGCAACACTTACATGCCCCGAGCTTAAGTAATCCTGAGGGCAGCCCGGAAGCAGCCTGCTCACCTGGGGTCCCCCCACCTTCCCCTGGGAGGAGGGGGCCGAATCCCAGGGGAGAGGGCCCAGCCAGCCAACCAGGGGACATCTCAGAGTGCCCCAACGAGACCTTCTGCCCTCCCGTCCCTCTGCCTGGAAATCGGCTTAGGCGGGGAGGTTCCCACCCAGAATCCGCTGGGTCCTTTGTTCCAGCTTTTCACAAAAGCAGCCCTTTTTTTTCATCCGGTGGTCCCGCTTTTTGTTTCCAAACCACAGCCTGTGTGGGCCCCAAATAAGGCACTGCAGGGGTTAACAAGGGTTTAATGTATTTTAGACGCACTTCCCAGACAAAGGCCAGTTTACAAAACAAGAACCAAGTCGACTCAACCCGGCTGGTATCCACCACCCAGCCGGCGGGCAGGTGCTTTCCCCGCGTGCGCACAGCCCTCCAAACTCAAAGCCGGCGCTCCAGCAAGGGACCCCGGCCCATCACGTGGGGTGTCGCGGCAACACTTCACCCAATCCGGGCGACCCCTTCTCCCCGGGACCTGCGCCTCAGTCTCCACTGCACACTTCTAAGTGGTCCCCTTGTCCCTCCCCCCTCCTCCCCAGCTCGGGAGGGGGAGCGGGAAGGGGGAGGTGGGAGGGCGAGCCCAATTCCCGCTCCGCCTCCACGAAGGGAATTTAATTAGCCTGCTGGAGAGGCGGGCGGGCGGCCGAGGAGGTGTCTCTGGTGCTGCAATATAATTGAATCGGCTCCACTCGGTCGGGCCACTGGCCGCCCATCACCGCGGCCGCCGGGCTGGGGGCGGGGAGGCGCATCCAGGCGGAGCAGGAAGGGCCGGGGAGGGGAAAAAGGACAGTGCGAGTGGGGGGCGGCGGATGCAATCACCTCCCACCTCCGAGGCTGGGGCAGCCATCTTCAGCAGGGGGAGGGGCAGGGGAACGGCTCCAAGAAGCGGGGAGAGCGGAGAGGGAGGAAAGAAGCGCCGGAGCCCCGGGCGCGCCCTTGGGAAGCAGGGCGTGGGGGTCGGAGACCCCGGAGGCTGCAGTCCCGCCCTCCCGGCGGTCTCCCTAGCTCCGAGGGAAGGGGGAGGAGAGAAAGACAAAACACCAAAACGTGCGGCTCCGGCGGGCAAGCGCCGCCCCCCCCCCAGCCGCCGCCAACACCTGCCGCGGGGGCGTACCGCCGCCCCCCCTCGCTCCCTCCCCCGCCGCCGCAAAGTTTTCACTCCGGAGCCGGAGTGTAGACAGCTCACCGAGAGCCCCCCAGCTCCCTTGCTCCCCACTCGCCGCACACTCTAAGCGCCCCTCGCCGAACGCAGCCACCGAGCGCGAGCCCCGCGGCGGCCCGAGCCCCCGCCTGGAGCCCGGACGCCCAGGCTACGACTCGCCGCGGGCGGGGGGACCTTTGGTCGCATGCCCGCCCGCCTGGCTCTTATCGCCGTTCACACTCCGGGGGAAGTTGCCCCGGAGCCGTTGGCTGCCGCCCCAGCGGAACCCGCGAACTTGGAGAGGGGGGCGAGCGCGGAGACCGCCCCCCGCGCCCCAGCCCCCGCCGGCGCGGCGCGCTCACCTTTCATGCCAGGGCCCCGCAGCTCCGCCTCGCCTGACACATGCTGGAGCCACCGTCGCCCAGTGTTTGTCTAAACTGCTTATCTCACCCGGGGCTGCTCGGCGGCGGCGGCGGCGGCGGCGGCGGCGGCTCGGGCCCGCTGGGGAGGTGGAGCTTCCGGGGCCCCGGCCAAGAAACACCTGCTGCTGTCGCCGCCGCCGAGGACACACCCAAGCGCAACGCCGCCCACTCCCGGGCCACTGGCTCGCTCCCGGCTCCCTGACCTCAGCCAGCGGGAGGTGTCGGGTTTCAGCCGCAAACACACACGCGCGCGCGCGCGCACCGACGAGCGCCCGGGTACACCCGCGCGGGCACACGCCCCTCCCCAGCCAGGCCGGCCAGGTGAGCCGAGGACACTAGGAGGTAGGGGAAGCGCCACCCTCAGGCTCCCGGGGGCCCCTGGCTCGACTGCTCAGAGGTCCCATATACACTGGTGTCCAAGACTAGGCCCTTGCTGCCAAAAGTAGGGAGCAGTCACTTGCAACACGCCCGCCAAGCGAGCAGCGCCCCTGCGTCTCACGACCGCTTCCCCGGCGCCTAGAACAGTGTCTGGCACAAAGCAGGCCCAACAAGGAGTGGACGGATAAACTCACGTGCTCTAGAGACCTTCTGGAGGAAAACGTCCTCGGAGCCGGTGTCTGTGTTGGGGGAGGGGAGGGAGATACAAGGTCGGCTCTGTGCGTTTATCTTCCCCAAACCCCTCTTTCAGCCGCACCTCGAAAGGGTTGAATGTTAAGAACTGAGGCCTATGTTCCTGCCTCCCTAAATTCTAGGAACTCCGCCTTCCCGTTTCGTTTGAAAGAACTTTTGGGAAGCCCACAGCGCAGGGGGCAGTTTTTTAAAGAACCCACGTCCCAGCGGCTGGAGAGCCCACGGAGGCGCCGCTCCGCCCGGGGGGTCATTAAGTAGCCGGGGTTGCGGTCACAGCCGAGGCCGCCCGGCTCCAGAAACTGGCACGACCCACTGGGCCTCCGGCCCCAGAGCAACGCCTCCCCATTCCTGGCACCCACCCACCCCCACCTCACCCAGGCACTTGACAGACTAGAATGACTCAGGGAGCGTCCTGAAATTCCTGGGCACCCACAAGCAGCACGGCGAAGAATGGCGGGCCCCAGCCACCCCCCCACAACGCCGGGCTCCGCCCCGCCCCCACCGACGGCGAGCGCAGACGACCAGCCTCGAGCCCACCCCCAGCGCGGCCCGCGTCTCCCGGAAGCGCCGGGTTAATGGGCGCAGGCCTCGCCCGACGCCCCTGGCCCTGGCGCATTCTGGCGCCCCGGGCTCCGACCCCGCGCGTCCGAAGCTCCCAACGTTGCTCGGATGGCCCGGGGTCTCTCCCCGTACATCCTCTTTTGAAAATCCTCTACAGCTTTCATACTTTTGAGCCCGGAGGCAAACCAGTACCCGCTCCCCGCCCCCCCCCCCCCCGCCCCAAGCGGCCGCCCTTGCGCCGCGCTGCGGGTTTCAACTTTCGGCCGCCGGTGCCAGCCCGCGCTTCTGCCAGCCCCAAACCTGCCCCGGGACATGCCCGCGCCGCGCTTGGCAGGCGCGCACGCAGCCGTCCCCGCGGGCCCAGCCTCCCCCGCCTTCCCTCCTCCCTCTCTCTCCCTCTCTCCCTCCCTCCCCGCGCCAGTCAGGATTGCGACGGGAGGGAGCGCTGGGCGCCTGCCACCCCCCATCCATCTGTTCCCGATGACGCTGGCGGGCCTGGAGCAGTCGGAGCCCGCGCCAGCGGGGAGCAGAACCCGCCTGTGTGCCCGCTGGGGGACTAGGGGTAGGGCCCAGACGGGCGCCGCCAAGCCACCCACTCCCCTGCTCCACCTTCCACCGAGCGCACGCGGATCGGCCCCTCGCCTTGCACAAGGCTCCTGGCCGACCACAAACGAAAAAGGAAACGGACCTGCGAGGCCGAGCCGGGGGCCGTTACTGGCTTCTACCTGTGGGCGCCGGCCGGCCCTGGCACCTCGTGGGAGGGCCGCTTTCGCTTCACCACCCGCCTCGCTCCGGGCCGCGCCTCCCTCCTGCGGGCCTAGGCCTCCGCCCGACGACGCTTTAATTTACGCACCACACGGTGTCTCCGCAGCGCGGCCTCCGGTAATTTATCCTCAGCAATGGCCGGCAGATTCACCGCGGCCGGGACGCGCAGGAGGGGGTGCCTCTGTCCACGCCGGGAGTGTCGGGGACGGGGGGGGGGGGGGGAGGGAGGAGTTAGAGAATTCAACAACGGGCCTAGAGCCTGAAAAACAAAATTAAAAACCTCTGGGGGCGGTTCCAACCCTTTCCCACCTGGATTACAGGCTGCGGGGGGAGGGGAGTAACTTACAAATGAAACTACTCGCACCTGGACCGGAGTCTCCTCCCAGCCCTGGTCCAGGTCCGGACACCCAGGCCTCACCTCCCAATCTCTCTCACCAGGACGAAGTGCTCGAGTTTATGTTCCTTCATCCCTGGGGAGGCCCTCGTGGTGGTGGTGGTGGTGGTTTGGGGCGGGGGGTCAAGTTCTTCCACCTGTTTGAGAAGGACCACGATGGCCAAACATGAAATTTTGTGGGCTAGTTTTTAGTGTTGGCAGATCCCTCCCCTGCAGACATCTGGTTCCACTGCGTTGCGAGAGGGGTAGCCTGATCCCCGTTTCACAGATGAGGAAGTCGAGGCCAGAGTTGCTCAAGGTCACGTGCACGCTGGTGCAATGGGAGCTGTCTGTGCTGGGAGCTGCCCACACCTGCAGTCTCCCTTTCCAAGAACAGCCCGCGGAGGCTGCGGGGAGCTGCAGGGATCCCCAGCGACCGCCGGGGGGCAGCAGCGAGCCGGCCTGCGCGCCCTGGCCAGAAAATGCTGGCGGCCACCAGGAGGGCTGGCAGAGCGGAGATGGATGACACTCACTGTCAGCGCGCCTGGCCTGAGGAAATTAGTAATCCGGGAGCACGGCCTCTGAGTTTAAGGGTGGGAATTGCTCTCCTGCAGCCTGCGCGCGCCCCGCTAACGAGGTTTGTAGCTGGACTCAATTTCCCGCCACTCCGGGCTCAGGCTGGCCGCCCTCCATTTCCCTCCGGGGCCGTTCCTTCCCCTCCTGGTGGCAGCTCCCACCCCGCAGCCATTCCCAGCCCTCCCTGGGCAAAACGCTCCTTCTCTGCACCTCCTCTCCCTCATTCCCATATGCCTGGAAACCGGGCAGAAAAAGAAGGTTCAGGGTGAAAGCAGAAGTTTTACCCAAGGCCAGGGTCAGTCCTAAGGTGGGACGTATGGGGACGCTTTCCAGAGTGGGGACACCTGCCCTGATGACCCTGCTCACCAGGTTCCTGCTTCCTTTTCGCCAGGGGCAACGGGATGCTTGGTGGGTGCCTGCCCGCGCCCCCAGACTCGGGTCAGTCTGAACCGTGCTTCCTGGAGCAGGAAGCAGAAATCAGAAAGCCCTCAGTTAAGGAAAAGCCCCAGGAGCCCCGTAAACATACCCCCTGAGGCAACTGACAAGGGATCTGCCGGAAAGAAAGGCACACCTCTAACCAACATGGTGGGCATTCAGTCACTCAACAAACACACCAGCCTTCCAGATACAGAACTGTAAATGCCAGGCCCCAGGGTGGAGGGTGGGGGGTAGGTGCTGACAGGAGAAGCACTTCAAGGCAGCAAGGAACTGGAAAGACAGGAGAGCGGGTTGACGACTCACCCATCCCCACTACCACCACCTGGGCACCTACTAGTCAGGTGAGATTCCCTGGAACGGAGGCACCACCGAGTCCCAGCACGGATCCAGCCCCTGGCCTATGAGGGGCCCTGGATACCAGGGAAGGGAATCCTGCGTCCTGCTCGTTATCACCTTGTGTCCTTTGGGGTCAGCAGGACTCAGGCTGTGCCGTCCACCCGAACCAGGTGTTCTAGCACAGAAGGGCTGCACGGCACCGTCATTTTCCCATCACCCCAGCCACCCCATTCAGCACCTGACTGGCAAACAAGCGTCAGGGACCCGGACGTCAGTGTGGGTGTGAAGGGAGGTTCATTTCTGCCATTCACCAAACACCTAACACGTGCCAGAGCTGCTCAGCTCCTGTCATTTAATCCCCTCGGGCCCTGCAAGGCAGCCTCCTGACCTCCATCACGAAGCCCGGTGAGGAGACCAGAGAAGGTTAATTAACTTGCCTAGAGCACACACATTCGATCCAAGCCTGATCCAGACCCTGGCTGTCCTATACCAGCAGCATTTCTCTGTAGCTACCTGCTGTAGACATATCAGGGCCGGGCAGGGGCAGCGGGGCGGGGGGAGGGGGGGTGTCGCAGCATCTCCAGCTGGCCGTCCTGGTGTCCGAAAATCAGCCTCCCTTCCAGGAGGGTTGGGGGACCCACCACCCAGAGCCCCGAGATTTGCTCAGTCCCTCTGCATGTGTGCTCCACTCACCCCGAGGCTACCAGCACAGAGGGTACCCCCAGGCGCCTCAAGGGCTGAGGGACAGGGGGCCTGCCCAGCCGCCCCCTCCAGCCCCAGCCCCGCCGCCAAACCTCCAACGCTTACACTCCGAAGTCCCCTTTCTCTCTCCAGCCAGCTATCACTGGCCCAGAAATCCTCTCCATTCTTCAAAGCCCGGCTTAAATCTTATCTCTTCCAAGGAGGTTTTTCCCATCCCCGCCTCTGGAATTCTTCTCTCCAGGCACTGCGTCCCACTCTTAGATGCTGATCGCACAGGGCAGCGGTCGTGGATAATGGGGGCGTGGGGGAGAGCGTGTGAAATACAGATTCCCAGGCCACCCTACAGAGCTATGGTCTGGGGTCAGGGACAGGAAAGAGCACGCTTAGCAAGAGCTGGGGGCAGGACTGGGGGTGTCTGGGCCTCCCCGGTGATTGCTGGAGCCCCAGACTCCCCTCCCCACACCCCCCCAAGAGACAGTGGGTACCCAGAGGGGAAAGGACTCTCGTCTCGTAGCGGTGACACAGCCCCAGCCTCTGCACGTTCACATCTCACGCAGACCCGCAGGAAGGATAAAGGGAAGGAAAACCATGGCAGCTCTCCCCCCTTCCCCCTCTGCCCTCCCGGGGAGGAGCCGGGCTCTCCAGGGACACGGGGGCACATCCAGGCCTGGCCTGGGAAGCCTCCGCCGACTCGCCATCTCAGCCGGCTGTCCAGTAGCCAAGGTCACCCCCAGGGAACACGGGCCCAGACGACCCCGGTGGACGAGGTGGCAGGAGTTGGCCTCTTAACCCAGGGCTGCCCCGACACTTCCTGCCCTTCCAGTGCCGGCCTCCAAGCTGCACCCCCCTCACAGCTGCACTCCTTCACAATCAGTTAACAGCTGTTTTGCATAGATTTTCAATTCTAATTGCCCGGCTTTGTGAGCCGCGGAGCCCCGGTGAATGGGGAAGCCGCAGCGCGGCTAGAAAGCAGGCGGGGAGGGGCGACACTCCAGAGCGACTCAAAGGAAGCCAGTGTGCGCGCCAGGCCGGCTGCTTTATTTTTATTTTTTAATAGAAGAATACCCACTAACTGTCCCCGCTCCAGCTCCTGCCTCTTCTCCTGGAGCCCAGAATCTGAAGGGTGCCCCCCACCCAACCTCGGGAGGGATGCCCACTCCCCTCCCCCCGCCCCTCCCCCTTCTGACCCACCCCCGACACAGTACCCCGGGGGGCAGCTTCCAGCTCCAGAGGCGCTGCAGGAGCCAGCGCTCCCCTCCCCCTCCGCCCCTCTAGCCCCCCAGGCTCTCCAGTACCCAGATTTGGGAAGCTAATTGGACAATAAAGTCGAGCAGCGAGGAAACGCGCTCTCTGGAGACAGCTGGCATCTATAAAAGAGAAATATTTGCATTTAAAACCTTTAAACTTTATAGCGCAGGCCAGGCCAAGGCAGGGGGAGGGTGGATGGGAGGGGGGTGCTCGGACTCTCGGGCGGGCGGCGGCTCCGGGGGGAGACCTCACGGGCTGCTGGGGGTCCACGGAGGCCCTGGGGCTGGTAGTTCTGAACTTCTCTGCCACCGGCGACTCCCCGCCCCCTCCCAACGCCCCTGCTACTTCCTGCAAGATACCAGCCGTGCACGCAGGCCTGGGTGGCCTTGCCACGGGTCAAGCACAGACCCTCCTAGCCCCCTGCCCACCCGGGAGCCCAGGCACTCCGTGGGAGTCCCGAGGCCTTTCCAGGCCAAGCACTCGGGGCTGGGGTCCACACCCTCCTGGTGGGCCTGCCTTGGCCCCTGCCCATCGCCCAGCCACCCTGGCGGAGCTTCCGGCTACTCTCCCCAAGACGCCGCGTCGCGGGGAAGTGGCCCCCAGGCTGCAGCTTCCAGCAAGAAGCCAGTCTGCCGCTTCCGCACGCCGTGCACACCCTAAATGTGTGCGCTTGACCCCGTCTGTACTCAGAGCCCCCTAGGGCAGTGCCACCCCATTGCCCGATGGAGAAATGGGGGCTGGCAGGGCCCCTCCCCCTCCAGGCTGCTGTCTGGGGTTGAGGGGGGCCGGGTTTTCATTTCTTCGCCTGCCTAGTTCCCACTTTTCATATTTGAGAGAAACCTGGCCGCCGTTTCCTACTGTCAACATTTGTGATGTAAAGCCGGGAGAGAACATGTGCCTGAGTGGTCTTATTTTAGCAGGCTTTCATGAGATCTCAGCTCCGCGGCCCGTCTACCTGGCAGGCCTGCCAATGAGGGGGCGCGCAGTGTAGACTCCCAGGCTCTGCTTTCCAGGGCAGGAGCAAACTTCCAGGGTGGAGGGAGGCGGCAGAGTATGTGGCCGAAATCAACGGCACGTGAGTAATTTTCAACAACGTCAATTAAGCAAACACCACACCAGAAGCATCCCCTCTGCCCTGGAGCGTGGTGTCCTCACCACTTCTGCTGTCATCAGGAAAACACTTCCAGTCCCAGCAGTGCCCGCTCAGCTCCTGGGCCACGTCCTGGCTTGGCGTTCAAGGCCCCGAGCAGCTATGAAACTGTCCTGCGGCTTCACCACCCTCTACCTCCAGCCACGGAACCCCCACACCCTCGGCAGATCTTTTCACCATCTCTTCCTAAACACGACTTCCTGATCATCTTGGTGTGAACCTCATTCATCCAAAAAACAAATGTCAAAACATGGCTTCTGGGAATTCCCCGGCGGTCTAGTGGTTAGGGCTCCGCGCTGCCAATGCAGGGGTGCAGATGCGGAGAACTAAGATCCCAGAAGCAGCATAGCTCGGCCAGAGACAAAGCAAAACAACACGCGGCTCCTGAGAGCGCCCACTGGCGTGTGGGAGGGAGGGGAGAGGGGAGGGGAGAGGGTCAAAGGACAGACACCGGCCTGAGCCTGAGCGACGGCCACCCGGCCGGGCAAAGAGCCACCTTGCTCACTGTGCACCACTTTGGCCAGCTGTCGACGTGCAAGCAGCATGAGCCCTTCCCCAGCTTTCAGGTGAGGATTAAACAAGATAATGAGCTAGAAAGAGCCTTGCATCGTGCCTGGAACACAGCTGGAGCTCCACAGAACGACTTACGTTTGGCGTGCGGAGGAAGTGGATGAGAAGGAGACAGCAAACAAAGTTATACAAGGAAGCGGACGGGCGGGCAGGGAGGCCACATCGGCACTGGGGGGCATCAGGGCCTGCGACGGAGTCTGGGACCAGGCAGCGTTGGGCTGGCCTGCTCTCTCGAAAGGCCTGGCCTTTGGGCACAACCCTGTGCTGCCTTCAGGGTCAGTTCTACTGGCTGGGCCCACCTGCAGGGTCTGTGTAGCCAGATGGATGGGAGGAGAGCCAGAGAGAAGTGTGGGACCCAGTGGGCCACCAAAGGTTCTTGGCTGTGTCATTTTTTTTTTTTTTTTTTTTTTTTTTTGCGGTACGCGGGCCTCTCACTGTTGTGGCCTCTCCCGTTGCGGAGCACAGGCTCCGGACGCGCAGGCTCAGCGGCCATGGCTCACGGGCCCAGCCGCTCCGCGGCACGTGGGATCTTCCCGGACCGGAGCACGAACCCGCGTCCCCTGCATCGGCAGGCGGACTCTCAACCACTGCGCCACCAGGGAAGCCCTGTCATTTTTTTAAATGCTGACAATACCCAGTCCTGACTTCCTTTTCAGAGATGTGTCCTAAAAATTATCCAGCCACCCCAAGTGTCCTCCCACAGATGACTGATACACAAGTGTGTGGTCTGTGCCTACAGTGGATGATTCAGCCATAAAAAGGAGTGAAGTCCTGATATTGACTCTATGTGGGTGAACAGTGGGACCTGAAAACGTACACACAAAACCTTGGACATGAACGTTCGTGGCAGCACATTCAAAATGGCCAGAAAGTGGAAACAACCTAAATGTCCAGCAACTGACAAGGGATTTTTAAAACCTGCGGTCTATCCACACAACGGAATACTATTCAACCATGAAAAGGAAGCAGGGACTGATCGTGTGACAGCGAGGATGAGCCTGGCAAACAGTAGGCTGAGTGAAAGGAGCCAGACACAGATAGCCACTCACTCAGTGTATGAGTCCATCCAGAGGAAAGTCCAGAACAGGCCAGACCACAGGGACAGAGAGTACGTGAGTGGTTGCCAGGGGCGGGGGGAGTGACTGCTGACAGATACAGGGCTTCCTCTGGGGGTAAAAAAAAAAACCGTCTCGCGACAAGGTAGAGGTAGTGGTTGCACAGCTTCGCGAATGGATTAAATACCACTGAATCTGTTCACTTTAAAACGGTTCATCTTACATTGTGTAAATCTTATCTCAATTCAAAAAAAAAAAAAAAGATCCAGTGTGAAGGCCCCCCGCCCGCCCCCTGCTTGATGCTGGGAGAGGCAGGGCCTGCAGTTTCTGGAGAAGCCGCCACGCAGATGCCCCTGAGACGAGCATCCCCTGGAAACTCCCTTTCACGCTGTTCTGTTCGCGACTCTCAGGCAATAGGAGGGAAACCCGTCAGGTTCAAGCGTTTCTGTTCCCGGGGCGTTTGTCCACGCTCGGCGCCGACCCTCACACACACACAAGACACACTAGGCACTGTCTCTCTACAGGCGGGAGGGACCTCTGCGCCCTCGAGGTGGGGGTTCGCAGTGTCCTTCCCCCATCTGTGTTTTTTTGTCCCCACCAACAGTTCTGCGGCCTCGGGGAGGGCAGGCCTGGCCCCGGCCAGTGCTGAGCAGCTGGAGGTGAGGACGCCGAAAGGCACACACCTGTCCCCGGCTCCCACCACCTGGCCACTGGGCTGGAAAGCGGCCAGTGGTGGCCTGCAGCAGGCCTGGGGGACAGGCAGGGAGCTGGGGCGGGGGGGTGGCAGCTCCCCACCAGGGAAGCTAAGCCCGCCAGAGATCACTGGTGACAGGGGAGTCCCCGATCCTGGACCCCTGACCGGAAGCCAGAGTGGGCCCTCAGTGGCGGGCAGGCCACAGCGCCCGGGAGCCTGGACACCCAGCGGATGCAGAAATCAGGGTGGTTCCCTCAACAGCTTCTCAGGAATGACCCTTCTTTGTAAAAATTAACCACCTGGGGGCCTCCCTGGTGGTGCAGTGGTTGAGAGTCCGCCTGCCGATGCAGGGGACACGGGTTCGTGCCCCGGTCCGGGAAGATCCCACGTGCCGCGGAGCGGCTGGTCCCGTGAGCCATGGCCGCTGGGCCTGCGCTCCGCAATGGGAGAGGCCACAGAAGTGAGAGGCCCGCGTACCGCAAAAAAAAAAAAAAAAAAAAAAAAAAAAAGGAAAAGAAAAAATCAACCACCTGTCCTCCACCAGGTGAGGGGCTTTCCTTTCTTCCTGGTCTGTCAGCTCAGAGAATAGGGCGCCTGGACTCCCAGCCAAGTGGCCACACAGGCCACAGGCCCAGGGGAGCCCTGGGGCAGCAAGTCACCACGAGGTCTGGGCTGATCTGGGTGGGACAGGGCTCAGGGTGAAGCTACAGGACCCTGCCCAGCAGCAGGAGAAGGATATGTTCTAGAACCCAGGCTGCCGAGCCTGCGGGGTCACCACTGACACCCACACCAACTTGAAGGGATCCTCAGAAATTTATTTCAGGGGCTTCCCTGGTGGCACAGTGGTTAAGAATCCTCCTGCCAATGCAGGGAACACGGGTTTGAACCCTGGTCCGGGAAGATCCCACATGCCGCGGAGCAACTAAGCCCGTGCGCCACAACTACTGAGCCTGCGCTCTAGAGCCCGTGAGCCACAACTACTGAGCCTATGCTCTAGAGCCCGCGTGCCACAACTACTGAAGCCCACACGCCGCAACTAATGAAGCCCGTGCGTCTAGAGCCCATGCTCCGCAACGAGAGAAGCCACCACAATGAGAAGCCCGCCCACCGCGACGAAGAGTAGCCCCTGCTCGCCGCAACTAGAGAAAACCCGTGCGCAGCAAACAAGACCCCCTGTAGCAAAAAAAAAAAAAGAAGAAGGAAACTTATTTCAGGTCTCCATTCCCCAATTTTCCTTGCACGTTTAAAAGCTTTCCAAGTTCTTTACACTCGAATCGCCCTGGAAACCCGACATCTGTACAGGCCTGAGGATTCGCACACGTGTGTGCAGGGCGCTTCCCCCACCACGTGCCCCGCTCCACCTGGCAGCAGCTGGGGCTCTGGGAGCTGACGTTTGCTGAGTGCCTACTACGTGCTAGGCCTGCCTCTCGGGGCAGGAGACTAAGGCTGGGGGTTGAACCCAGCCCTCATTTAGAACCACACTCAGTCCTCCCTTCCCCTGCACTCCCCCACTCAGCATCCTTTCAGGGTGGCCCTGCTCCTGACAAATTTCTGGATTCATTATCTACTGCCTGTCATTCAAGTCCCAAACCATCACTTGGACAATCAAATCCCAGATGCGTCTATCACCTGCCAACTGGGCAAGTTTGGTGTGGGCAGATGACCAGTCCTCATGCGACCTCGGCACCTCCCGGCCAGGCCGGGGACCCCAGGGACGAGAGGTCGAGGCTGGGCCCCATCTCCACGGGCTCACGGAGGCTGCAAGGACCCGCCTGCTCAACTCTCGTTGCATTTATGTTTTTATAATTTGGCCTCACGAATGGAAATAATCAAGGAGAAAGGATTTCATTCAAAGTGTCGTTTTCACTGCGGGAAGTCCCGGTGGTCATGGCCGCTGCCCAAGATCCTCTGGGTGTCTGCAGGGGGGCCCCAGGTGGAAGGTCGGGTGAGGGCGCCCCTCTCACCTTCTACCTGTTTGCTCCAAGAAGGGCCTTTGCTTTCTTTCCCTCCTGTGGCTCTGCAGCCTCGCTGCGAAGCCCCCATCCCTGAAGCACCTCCTCCCAGCTGCATGTCCCCACCTGCCATAAAGGCTGCTCTGCCGGCCCAGCCCCTGCTGCCTGAACCCCCGACTCTCTGCAACCCAGACCCTGGCCCAGTCCCACCGCGACGCTGCCCGCAAAGGCGCCCAGAGCCTCCACGTCCGCTGTCTCCTCACTGTGCCCTCCTGACAGGTCCCCAGGGCCTCTCCTGGGCTGCCCTCCCCCCAGCCCTCTGCCTTAACCTCCTTGGGCTCCTCCAGCCGTCAAGACCTCAGGGTCCCGTTTCCCGGGTCATGCCTTGCAAATCCAGGTACCAGCCAGCCCGCGTCTCCACCCTCCCACGCACAGGCCTTCCTAGAAGCGGCTACACGCACAAGGCCCCCACCACACTTTCCCATCGCTGCTGTGCCCCGGCCCAACCCTCTCTCGACAGCGTAATTTAGATTAAGAGCCCCTCTCCTTTCCTTACCTTCAAGGCCAGCTCTACCTGCTACTGGGGGCACCCTCCTAAAGCTCCTCTGTTTGCTGCTGACCTCTTCCCTCAGGCCCCAGCTTAAACTCCACCTCCTCCAGGTAGTCCTCCGGGATGCGGCTCTAACCTCCTCTAGCGGAAAGGGACCTTCTCCCTCCCACGGGGGTAAATTTCAAATTCTTTACTTTCCGCCCTGGGCTTACCAAGGCTGAGTCAATGGTGGAGAGGAAACAGCTGTCCTTATTTCTGGACCTTCCCAGGCCCTTAAACAGATGTTTGCTGAATCCATCTAAATGAGTTTAAGGAGCCCCTCTGAGGACTCGAGCCCTCGTTAGCAACAAACGCTGTGCGCGTCCCTCTTCCCCCAAAATAAACTCAGCCCAAAACAGGAACCTCCCGGAATATCCAGCCTCTGGTTCTAGAATGCTGAGCGCCTTTCCAGGGCAGACGAGGGTGGGTTTTCCCCATCGGTCCTTGTCGGATCCCCCATGGGGCGATGCCACGCCAATCCCTCCCCCTGAGAGTAGTTAAAAGTATTCTGCAAAGAGGCACCAGGGAAGCAAAAGCTGGGTTTTTCTGTCGCTGTTGTCTTCGTCGAAGGCTCCCACATGACCTTAGAGGAAGCACACGGAGGCACGCCACTGGCACCTTCCCCGTTACACACCCAGCCATCCCCACTCAACACCAACCTCTCACTCAGAGCGCACAACAGCCTCCTCTCCCAGGAAGGACAGGGACACTGGAGAGAGCTCTCAGCCTGGCCTTCACCGTCAACTCGGGATGACAGCTCCCAGCCCCTCCTCTTGGCCCACATATAGGACTCCTGGTGGCTCCCCGCCCCCCCCCCCCCCCCCCAGCACCCAGCTCCCCGTGCAGACCTGCCTGGCTAGCAATTTGAGCCCAGGGTTAGCACAGCCGAGCTCAGGACTTCTATTCCTGGCTCAGCCGGCAAATTGCTTCGTGACCTTGGAAAAGTCCCCACGCCGCCGGACCCCATCTGCGAGCGCCGTTAATAACGCGAGGTGGGACGTTAGAGCAGGCCCCGCTGGAAGCCACATCGTTTCGAGGTGACCCCAGTGTCTCTCCAGCCGGCTGTTCAGAGCCCTCGGGGGAAATGCTTACACAACCCCTGGAGGCCCTCTGAGCGCAGGGAGCCAGGGCACACGATCAAGGCCTCAGACGCTCCCTGCGGGGGGCCTTGCCCGCTCGGGTCGGGCCTGTCACAGCAGGAGGGCGGCCACCCTCGCTTACAGAGAGGAGCGCCTCAGAGCCCTGCCCATGGGCGGGGGCGACAAGCTCACCTGTCTCGCAGGTGCCAAGCTTGTGAGCCTCACAGGCGGTGCTGGGCCGGCTGGGATCTTAGGAGGAACAGGAGGGGGAGGGGGAGGGGCCTGAGCTAAGCGGTCCTCCCGGCGCCTCCAGCTGCCCACTCCTGGCAACTCTTCAGACGCAGAGCCCACCAGAGAGGTGAAATGCAAGAGCGCGTGGTCACAGCTGGCCAGATCGGGCCCTGGGCAGGAAGCCGGTTCTCCAGACTCACCCCGCTGCTCTTTCTATTAACCCACAATCTCCAAACTTCACTTTCCACAAGATCAGCAGGGGTCACGCCCTCACCTCCATCACCCACAGACCAAGTTGGGGTGGAGCCCAGGAATCTACGTTTTCAACAGGTAGCCCCGCCCTCCTCCCCTGAGGGAGCTGCCCTGGGGCTCACTCTTTGAGAACCACCACATTACCCCAGCCTCTGTCATCTGACTTGTGGAGCGATCTTCTTTTAAAAAGTAATTTGGGGCTTCCCTGGTGGCGCAGTGGTTGAGAGTCCGCCTGCCGATGCAGGGGACGCGGGTTCTCGCCCCGGTCCGGGAAGATCCCACATGCCGCGGAGCGGCTGGGCCCGTGAGCCATGGCCGCTGGGCCTGCGCGTCCAGAGCCTGTGCTCCGCAATGGGAGAAGCCCAGGTACAATTTTAATTTATCTCTTCCCCGGCTCTCTCCCCCAAAAGGATCCGAAGCAGCATTACCAACCTCTGATACGGAGACATGTTTATTATTTTTACGGTTTCTGCAGGAAGCTCCCCGGAACTCGAAGGGGAATTATATTCAGAGAGAATTGGGTCCCCAGCGTAAGTCAACATTATTCATTTAACAACTTCTATCGGCGCATGGAGGTGTGAGCGGGGCCCTACCCAGAGACGTCTCCTGTGGTTACGGGAAGATTTAATTCACGACATCCAAGAAAAATAATTAGGGGCAGCAGGAGGAAGGAGGTTGTGTGCAGGGGCCCGCAGACACTGCTGTTGCTGACGCCACCCGCTGCCGGTTACCCCAAGCATCCCCGTGGCTTCGATCAGGGACTGCAGGGCCCGCTCTGGGCGGGTCTCATGGGGCACCTCACATGCAGACGAGGAAGGCTGGTACCGCCGAGCCCGTCTGGACAGAACTCTGGGGAGGAGGGACCTCCATGCTCATTCGGACCAGCCAAGCCACCCATCCCCAGCGCTCAGCTACTGGGGGGAGCACCCCGCATGGGGGGCCGCCCAGGAGCCCCTTCCCTCCCCCGGCCTGAGCCAGGATTCTCCACGAAGGCCGAGGGAGCGGGGTCCAGGTGAGGGGGATTAGGTGTCCCTGCTCAGCTATTAGCAGTGCGGGGACTTTCTTAAGCACGTTGTAAATAATACTGGAGAGTCCTGAAAGATCAAAGTTGGTTTTTAACCTGCGTTGTCTTTTGGAGGTAGGACACAGAAAACCAGACCCTGCTGGGGGCAGGGGTGCTCCTGTGGAAGCCGCGGCCTGCTGGCGGGGGTGACCCAGGCTCACAGCTCGCTCTCCACCTGCCCACGGTGACCCAGCTCTAGGGGTGGCCCAAGCCAGCAGCCTGCTGGTCGGGGCAGCGATTTACGGTGGAGAGGGGACAAGAGGCAGGGCAGGGGCTGTTGGGAGTGACCGGCCCAGACCTGGCGCTGACAAATCCCAGTGCAGCCCACAGGGACCCAGGAAGCAGGGATCTGCTACAAAGAACCTTCTGGATCATTGTGTCCAGCCTCCCCTCTTGAGAGATGAGACAGTGAAGAAACAGGAGGTGGGACACATGCCTGGGAGGAGGAGAGAGCGAGAGAAAGAAAAACATCTTCCCTCACACACCGCTTCGCCCTGAAACTGTATAGCACTAGCTCCAAGGAACCACAGCCGTTTTTATGTTTTATGTTATTAACAAGCCTAGGGAATACTACGTATCTATTTTGGCCCACGTCTCACCTTCCTCTGTACCATTCCAAGACAGAAGGACACTCCCTCTTCCGAAGGTCCGCAAGTCTGATCTCTACAGCCCAGAGAGGTTAAGTGATCAAATCCAAGTCACACAGCACCACAGACAAGGTGAAATTCAAATCTGATTCTCAGCTCAGTCCTCCCTCCCCTATCAGGAGAACCCAGGAAAATCTAACTCGAGACCAGTAACGGCTGAGGACGGCCCATCTTTTAGTTATTTAAGACCGCCTGAGGGACCTCCCTGGTGGCACGGTGGTTAAGAATCAGCCTGCCAATGCAGGGGACATGGGTTCGAGCCCTGGTCCGGGCAGATCCCACATGCCACGGGGCAACTAAGCCCGTGCGCCACAACTACTGAGCCTGCGCTCTAGAGCCCACGAGCCACAATTACTGAAGCCCATGCAGTCTAGGGCCCACGTGCTGCAACTACTGAAGCCTGCGCGCCCTAGAGCCCGTGCTCCGCAGCAAGAAAAGCCACCGCAATGAGAAGCCCGCGGACCGCAAGGAAGAGTAGCCCCCGCTCGCCGCTCTAGAGAAAAGCCTGTGTGCAGCAATGAAGACCCAACGCAGCCAAGAATTAAAAAAAAAAAAAAGACTGCCTGAGTAAACACTTAGAACAGCACCGTCCAATAGAACTTTCCACGATGGCTGACGTGTTCTGTATCTGAGCTGTCCCACGCAGTTGTCCCCAGCCACGTGTGGCCACTGCACACTTGAAACGTGCCCAGTGCAACCAAGGTACTGAATCTTTCATTTCATTTAACTTTTAATTAACCTAAAATTAAAAAATTAAATTTAAATAGCCTCATGTGGCCAGTGGCTACCATACTGGAAAACACTGGAAACACTGGAAACACTGGAAACACTGGAAAACGACCGTATTTTCCCAGCCAAAGGTTGAGATATTCGGTCTGAGAGGTACATGTGGGCTCATGGACGAAACAAGGCAGAGTATCTGATTAGGAGAGAATCCAGAGCTTATAGCTACAGCGAGTTCAGACCCCCAGCTGCCCCAGCAGGGGTCCCCTGGAGAGCTGTAGTCTAGAAACGTTTCAGGAGTCTGAGAACACGCCTCCCTGGGGAATTGTTCTGAGGCCTCATTTCTCAAGTTAGTGACAGGGGTCTGCAGCTAAGGTCCACCAGGCAGGGGGACCATCATGACGGCGTCAGAAGAGCAACGGCATCCTTCCTGGGAGGGGTGACATGGCAGTGGGTAAGGAGAAAGAGTCCCACCTTTAGACCAAGGACAGACATTATAAATGGATGGGTGAGCGTATTGGTGGATACATGATGGATGGACGGGTGGAAGGAAGGAACGGAGAGTGGGAGAAGATGGAGAATGGATCATGGATGGGTGGACATGATAGATGGAAAAACACAGGACATGTCTGCTTTCCAAAATCCCAGCCACACGGACCATGTCCAGAATTTTCCCAACATACCTCAGTGGGTTTTCGGGAAGATACAAGTATTTTCTGGTCGATAAGACCATGAGGCCAGTGAGCCAGCAATCTGCGCCCAGGGGTCCTCCGTCGGGAGGGCACGTCCTCTCTCCCCCGCTAGGTCTCGCTCTAGAAGGGGCCCGGAGCTCTCAGGGTGCCTTTTGTCAGGGTGAAAAGGAGAAGTTGAGCCGCACAGAGAAAGGAGGCTTCCTGGGTTTCTGCAGATGCAAACTCCGGAAGACTAGACACACGAGGCCAATGGGCCAGCCTTTAAGACCCGGGCAAAGCCTCCGGGGAGAGTGCCGTGTGGGGCGGGGCTGCAGGGGCCTGTCTGTCCTGAGCAGAAACACGGGTGCCCTGGAGTCAGGGATGTCCGGGTCTGGGTGGCTCCTGCCTTTCCTCTCCTTTCTTTATCACCTGGGCTTCCTTTCCCAAGCCCCGTCTCCCCTGGGTCCCTCCCACCACGCTGGGTGCCACTTCCATTACAGCCATCCCTGAATCGGCGGTCCTAATCGGCACCGCACCCCAGCGACCACACGACCTAGGCATCTGTTTACTGCAGGCGCCGCCTGACGGGCTTTCTCCCCATCATGTCCTTTGATGCCCCCACAGGCCACAGGGAGGGACAATTATGATCCCCGTCCCACAGATGAAGAAACAGGCTCCAGGAGGTCATGGACCTTCCTCAAGTCGCAAAGGGAGGTCTGACTCACAGGGACCAATGCTCAAACTTACGCTCACCAAGCAGGAAGAAGCGTGGGCGTTTGCTGAATGACTGCACGAGCGAGTGAGAGAAGTGAGGACAATTTGAAGCAGTTCCGGGTGGGCCAGGGGACTGAGGCTGGGTGGAAGAAAAGCTAGAAGGTAGGCCAGCCCTGAAGAAGGCCCCCGGCCACACCCAGCCGGCCCAGGATCCCCAGTTCCCCCAGAGACTCCTGGGCTCACAGATGGGGCCTGGAACACGGGAAAGCAGATGGAGAAGCTGACCGCGGTGGGCAAGGATATCCGCGGGTTCTAACCTCTGCCCACCTGCCCCCATCGGCATGGGGCCCAGGCCCTCCACAGCGGGCCTCCTGCCCTGGCTGTCAGGGCCACTCGACAAATCGCAGGCAGGCCAGGCCTGGGGCAGCCCCTGCTGGTCCCCTCCTCCCCTGGGCTCCTCTCCTCCTTGCCGTTTCTGCAAAGAAGTCAAATTTGCCACTCGGCTGCGTTAACCAAGCTGGTAATGGATGGCAACCGTGTGGTGCGCCCGCTTGGAGAGGGAGACGCAGGCCAGGCGCGGACCCCAGCAACCAGGCAGTTTTCCAGGCTCTGCTTCCGAGCCCCTCCATTCAAGCCCCCTCCCGCCCGCCCCCCGCCCCCCGCCCCCCATGAGAGAGGAGCAGCATGCTCCGTCATCAGAACCGCATTGTTCTGGCCAGAAGAAAAAACGGGTCCAGCAGATGGCAGGTGTAACAAAAGCAGCTTGCTGTGGCCAAACCAATTATTTATCTAATTATGATTTACCACTTAACCACATGATCTTTCTGCAGAGTTGTGGGCAATTAAAACCAGAGTGACTATGTGGATTATGCAAATGGGCCGGGGCCCAGCGAATAAAATTGGAGATTAGACATTCACACAGGCAGAAGCTGGCACAGGGCAGCCCCCAGGGGGAGCGGAGGGGCCTGAGGAGAGGGGAGGCTAAGGGGCCGGGCTGGGGGGGTCACGAAGGATGGGAAGCAGGAAGGAGAGAGAATGGAGGGGAAGGGGATAAGGGAGGGTGGGGGAGGGGATCCGGCTGTGGGAATCGCACCTCCCCGCCAGGCCTCCAGGCTGCCCGAGTGATGACATCAGGCCCCTGGGAGAGGGAAAGTCAGGGCAGCTGTCGAGACGGGAGCTGCAGAGAACATGGGCCAGGGAAGGGGGGCTCACCCCCCAGGGCGACTTGGAGGCCAGGCTGGACAGGGCGAGGCGAGGCTCCAAGACCAAGGCCAGGCGAAGCCAAGGCCAGGTGAGCGGTGGCTGGGGAGTCTCCGAGGAGGGGAGGGGAGGGGACTTGGACCCTCGGATGCGGGCGACTTTCCAAGGTTCTCCGAGGACCGGACCCAGACTCAGCGCATTGCTGTGAATTATTTTGTTTGCTCTTCGTCACCACCTTGGAGGCACGGCACCAGGCGGGCCCGTTTTACAGATTAGGAAACTGAGGCTTAACGAGGTTCTTTGCCCAGGTGGTGGCCTGCAGGGCCGGCCCAGGCAGCCTCCGGACCTGCGCTGAGCCCCCAGCCTGCCAGGGCAGGTTCTTTGCTGGAGGGGGCAGGGCAGGCTGTGCAGGTGCGCGACTCTCAGCCGGTGAGGACAGGTCTGTTCAGGTAGTGACCAGACCAGGACACGGGACACCCAGGATCAGTCCCAGCTCCGTGACTGACCAAGCAGCTGTGTGGTCCCAGCCAGGTCACCTGTCTTTGGGCTCGGTGTCCAAACAAAGGAACTGGAGATGATGACTCCTCCCTTCCTCTGCCACTCTAAAGGTGTGGGGGACACGCGCCAACATCCAAAAGTGCTCCAGATTGCCCCTGAGACGGCTGAGCAGAGGAAGGAGCGACCCGGAGAGATGGCCAGGAATCATCACTGGTTTCCTCTGTTACTAATAGAAGCAGAAACTTCCAGAGCACTGGTCCCAGATCCTGCTCCAGACACTTTGGGTGTCTTACCCCATCGGCCTCATAACAACCCTGAGAGCTGGTTGCTACCATTATTCCCATCAGCTGAGGCACAGAGAGGGTGAGTAACTCGCCTAAGGTCACACAGCTGGCAAACGGCGGAGCTGGGATTGTCATTCACTGATTCATTCAACGGATATTTGAGCAGCCCCTGAAATGCCAAGTTTGGGGCTGGAAGTTAAATATAAAAACCAACATAAGAGAAGGTCCCTGTTCTCAAGAACCTGTGTTCTGGTGCGGTGACATTTTTTGCATCTTCTGTGATTAAGTGGAGGAGGGGCGCTATGGCCAGAAAAGCTCCTCCCCTCCTCCCCCTGCAGTATGGTGGGAGGGGCAAACCCTCCTCCCCCAGACACACGTGAAGGTCACTGAGACGTAGGAAGGGCGTCAGAAAAGGAAAACCACACAGAAAATCAGTTCCTACCCGGGTGTTCTTTCCACTAGATCTGCACTTTTTGGAGGGTGGTCGCTGGCCAAGGTGCCACTTAAACTGCAATACAAATGAATTCAAATCAAATCAAACAAAAGCTTCAGTTCCTCAGTCTCACTAATCCTCGACAGCCACACGTGGCCAGCAGCTACCGATTTGGGCATCGCAGATCTAGAACATTCCATCATCCTGAAATACTGCACCGACAGTTCTGCTCCAGGGAACGGTATGGGTAGGCAGGATTTTTACCCGCTTTGCTCACGGATGAGCCCCCAGCACCTAGAGCAGCGCCTGGCTCTTCACTTTTGGAAGGAAAGAACGAATGCAAGGCGTCCCCTAAGAAGGATGACAGTGCCAATGTGGAAAACGGAGAAGGAGCCGCCACAGTCCCGGTGAGCTCTGAATGCTGACCCGACAGCCTGCCAGCAGCAGGTCCACGGGCCCCGGGCCCATCTCAGTGCCCGGTGGGGAGGCCCTTCCCACCGCAGCCTGCGCCCGGGTGAGCTTCCCCATGACCCCAGCCCAGCGAGGCCAGGAGGAGGAGGGATGGCTCTCTTCACAGAGAAGCCAGTTCCCTACTGAGACGCAGCCCCTGGGAGCCGGGGCGGAGTAGGGGACGCCCTAGGGACCCCCACCCTCTTGTCTCACCTCTGAACTGCTATCTTCGCCTCCTCCCTTTCTGAGTCAGGGCCCTGGGTTCCACTGTGGGGGGGGGGGGGGAGGGCGGGGAGGTTAGCAAGTTCGGAGAAAACTTTGGCTCGACAACCTGGCTCCCAGGAGGCCTCCGGGACCCCCGGACTAAGCCAGGGGCTGCCCAGTGAGGACCCTGCACTTTGGGGTCAGGTGCTCTCCTGAGGATCTGATGAAAGCAATGGACCTTCAGCTCGAAGATGGTCAGGATAACCCCAGTTGTGCCATAACGTCGGGGATCTGTGACCCTAATGTGTCTTTACGCACTGGGAAGAACAGGCAGAAGGTGACACCGAGCCTGTGTCCGGCCCCCCTGCAGCCCAGCAGGAGGAGCAGGGTGGCCAGGGCCCCTTCTCCAGCCAGGCCTCAGGTGGCCCCCGTGACACAAGCGGTGACCCTGGCCCCGACCCCAAATGGCAGGGTGAAGGGTCTGCCCCGCACGCCTGGCTGAGACCCCCCACTGTCCCCAGAAGGGCACCCGGCCACGTGCCACCCCTGGTCCAGTCCTGTGAGTCTGTCCCATTCCCTAAGAATGCTGTCCTAAGTCCCCTCTACCGAGCTGCCCAGCGCATGCAGTATCCCTGGGGGACAGGAGTGTCCCCATTTCACTGGCTGTAAGACATAGGTTCCCAGAGGAAAGGGAGCTGCTGAGGCCCGCAGAGCCAGGCCTGAGCTCGAAGGGATGGCGGGCTCCCTGTGTCCGCGCTCTGCGTCCTCCACACTCACGAACTCACACCCTCTCACACATGCGCCGTCGTGCACACACTCACACTCACACACACTCACATCTGATGCTTCATAAATGTTACGAATCAGTAAACAAACAGCAGGGTCCCACCCCCTGCCAGAGACGCCAGGGAAACTCAAACACCAGGTTCCGGACAAGGCTCTTCTCGAGTTTCTCCAGAAACGCCCAGGCCTCACACCCCCGCCCGCAGCTCAGACCCCGCCCCCCAGGGCCCCGCCCCCATCAAGCGTCCAGGCCCCGCCCGCCTACTGCCTTGGGTCGAAGGCCCGTAGCCCTCTCCGCTATCACCCAATGCAGCCTCACCAGAGGGTCTGCAGTTCGGTGGGGGCGGACGTGGGACCCAGCCACCCACCCCTGTCACTAAGAAACAGGGCCCTACGTGACCCAGACATCACCCCAGCAGGCCTGGACGGCTGGCCCGGGTCTCGCGCCCTCGGGGCAGGCGCCAGCCCACTCCCAACCCGAGAGGAGAAATCTGTAGCGAGGCGCTCTTCAGCCCTGGCCCGGAGGCTCGGGGCAGGCGGGGCGCGGGGAGGGGGCGGAGTTCAGAGGGGGAGGCGAGTAGGGCCTGCGGGTCAGGACAACCGGGCCCCAAGGGCGCGCCCGAGCTGCGGGCGACCGCAGGGGCGCGGGCGCTCGCCTCCCCTCCCCTGGGCCCCGCCTGACAAAGGCCTGCTCTCCTCCGGGTAAGTGCTCCGTATTCATAACGGCAGCGGCGGCAGATTCCGCCGCCTGCCTGAGTTGATAGGAGATTTATGCAGCCTGCAAAGTCGGGAAACACAGAAGTATTGCTGATAATACTTCTTGTCCTACCAAAGGTCACGGGCAGGGCCCATCAATCCCGCGAAATAAAGAAGGTCCTGGTTTTGCTTGTTCTTCAGCGAAGGAGGAGAAGAGCCTTTTAATCGCCTCATTTGGAGAGCTGGCTGGGGTTGTATGTCATCCGAATTACAGATTCAGCATTAATTGACCAGATGTGGGGGGCTCTCTCAGGGCCCCGGAGGACCATAAAGCCATTCCCACACTGGTAATTAGCAGACAGCGAGGCCCAGGCTGGGCCACCGGCCCCCAAGGCACGCAGCGGGAGGAAGGGGGGAGCGCACCGGATGCTGGGGTCGGGGGGGACACTGGTCATCCACCGACCATGGGCAGTGTCCCCTTGAGTCCAGGGGCCCCAGGGGCTCATAGGCCCACCCTCCACGCAGCAGGACTGAAGCCCTGCAGCCCTGTAGGGCACACTACATCCTGAAAAGTGGGTGGAAGGGGGTCCTTTCTCCCCGACAACTGCCTGCCCCAAGTGCATCCGGCTGGTGCAAGGTTCTGCCCTCCTGCCAGGAACCCAGTGGGACGCAAGCGACCAGCTGCAGACCAGGGGCCAAGGCTGCCTGTCCTACGAAACTGTAACTCTTTATTGGCCCAGACACGGGAAGGCCTGGGGGAGGGGGCCCCAGGGAGAGTCCAGGAAGGCATGGGGGTGGGGAGATGGGGATCACCAGCCCCGTTAGTACTGGCTCCCTGGGGACAAGTGGGAGCCCTTCCTGGGGTCCTGAAGCTTCCCCCTCCCCCTCCCCCTCCCCGGGCCTCTGCTCAGCGATGGGGGCAAACCTACAATGGGCCTGACCCGAGAAGCCCTACTGCACCCAGGTGTGTCCCTGGGCGTACCTGGGCTGAAGGTGGGAAGCACACCAGCTAACCCCCAGGACCCTGGCAGGTGTGTCCTCGTCCCCCGCCCTCCCCCCTCGGAGCCCGGCCACCCGGAGCCCCACATGCGCACTGCTGGTCCATCAATTCTGCCGTAATGTGTTTTACGAACATGCAGATGGCATGGCTGGGCCAGGGGGAAGGTTTTACCTTGGGATAAGAAATTAACACTGGCAAAGAGCGAATTTGCTGCGTGTATTTTCATTTTCCTAATACCAGTACCATCTGCTCGCAATCGGGGCTCCACACCGCTGTCTTCCCCCTTTATTTCTCCCGCCTGCTCTTTTTCAGTTATTTTTTTTCATTTCCCGAAGCCGGGCCCTCCAGATGCCCCCGGGGGCGGGGGGTTTCATCACCCCACCAGGGACACTGGCAGCCAGCAATCCCCGCCCGGGCCAAGGGCCGTCCCTAGTTTTGTCTTCTCCAGGCTGTGAGCGATGGAGGTGCCCCCCAATTCCATGCCTCGGAGGGGTGACGTGAGCCCAGCAAGAAGGACAGGCTTCAGCCAACCCGCACACTGAACTGAGGCAGTTCAGTAACAGCCAGCTACATCAAGACCCCCGGCAGCTGTGGGCACCGATTTCTCCCTTGCCGCTGACTGGAATTACTGAAAATTAAAAACTTGGCTACTGTGCATTCCACAAGGAGCTCCCACCGGGCAGGAGGAGTGATGTGGGGCTGGGGGTCTCGCGGGCTGCAGGGGGGCCCGGGGCCACGGATGCCTCGTGCATGAGACGGAGAGGGGGCAGAAGCTTGGAGGTCCTCTGCGACACGGGGAGAAAGCAGTCCCTTTGCACCCAGCTGTGTGGCCAGGGTTGTGTGTGAGAGCTGGTCCCAGAGGTGGGCCGAGGGGATGCTCCCCCGGATGCGAGGCCACGGAGCAGGAGAGTGAGCACGACGACGGAGCACCTTTTGGGAGCAGCTGTGACTCTTGGCCAAGCAGCCTGGCAGTGGGACAGCTGGGGCGGCCGGGCTTCCGGAAGGAGGGAGTCCATCCTGGGAGCCCCTGGAAGAACACACGTCCCAGGGCCAGCTGCTGGAGAGCCCACAGTGGGGCAAGACCAGAGAAAGGAGTGGGAGGAGAGAGGCTGGGGGTGGGAGGCGGGAGCGAGGTCCTTCCCCCAGCGAGGCCAGGGCACGCGCGTGTTTTACAACCGGAAGACCCGCCACGTGGGGCTTCCGTTACGGGCTGAACGGTGTCCCCCACCCCTAAGTTGATATGTTGAGGCTCCAACCCCAGCACCTCAGAATACCACCTCGTTTGGGAACAGGGTCGTTGCAGATGTAATTCATTAGCTGAGATGAGGTCATGCCGGAGTAGGGTGGGCCCCTAATCCAATGACTGGTGTCTCTATAAAAAGGGGAAAGTCGGATACAGACACATGTAGAGGGAAGACAGCTGTCTCCAAGCCAAGGAAGGGAGGCCTGGAACAGACCCTTTTCCCACGGCGTCAGGAGGACCAGCCCTGCTGAGAGCCACCCTGAGCACAGACTTCTGGCTCCCAGAGCTGAGAGAGGATGCATTTCTCGTTTCAGCCACACAGTTTGTGGTACTTTGCTGCGGCAGCCCTGGGACAGCTGAGCAGCCCTTCCTTGAACATGTGTCTTGAAACACGCGACCACCTTGGTAAGCGTCAGCCACCTCATGTGTACTGTCCTCCTTCACAGGTATCGGATGGAAATTGATTACTGATGATAACGGCTATCTGACGTTCTAAGCACTTCCCATTTAATCCTTGCAAAGCCCTGCTCCCATCATGAAGTAGGTTCTTCTATTACCCCCATTTTATAAGCAAAGGAACGGAGGCACAGAGAGCTTCAGTAACTTGCCTAAGGTCACACAGCTAAGTAAGTAGCAGAGCCAGGAAGTGAACCCAGGCAGGCCAGCCCTGCGTCCGTGGTCCCCACCACGTCACACTCCTGAGCGAGAAGAGGTGTGGACCGGGGACCTGGCTCGGTGCCTGGCTTGGAAGCACTTAGGAAGGACCCCTGCTAGTGTCATCCCACCAGCTTTACAAATGAGGCAACTGCGGCCCCGAGAGAGGAGGTGACTTGCCCAAGGCCATCCGGGAAGCCAGCACCAGAACTGGGTGGACCAACATCTCCTGACGCCAGACAGCAATTACAGGGGAGGGTTCTAGACTCAGGCTGGGGCAGGGCAGGAAACTCTCCTCCCCCACCAATGGAGATACGGCTGGGGAGAAAAACGCCCCCAGACCAACAAGGGGCCGAAGCAAGAGTCTGCAGAAACTACCCGCCACACAGGAGCGGATCCTGCTGTCCCTGGCGTCCCAGCTGCTGTCTCCTGGCATGGCTGCACCCCAGCTCCGGGCTCCACTCCTGGGTATCCTAAAAATGCCACTTTGGCTGCCATGCAGGAGGGCCACTAAAAAGGGGAGGGGGGAGAAGGGAAGCCCCAGGTGGATGGATGGGGCCCTTTCAGGAGCCAGAGCAGCAGGGCAGAGCGAGGAACATTCCAGACAGGCCTCTGGTCTCTGCTGCCCTTGGGGGCCAACGGGTAGAGGCGACCGGACCCCAGCATGCCGGCGGTGCACGGGCTTGGCAGGCTGAGCCACAGGGGCTGAGCCCGTCCTCAGTACCCTGCCCTCCCCGCTGCTGAGACAAGAGCAGGTGGCGGCTGCTGGCTCTACCCTCTCCCCTTAAACCACTCAGCTCATCACACCTTTTATCCCGCACCTTTTCAAAAATGCCCTGGCAACATTTCTTTCCCATCAGCAAAAAGGAGGAGGGAGGATCCAGCCCCACACGGCGGATCCGGCCCTGGAACACCTCCCCTGGCCCATCCGGGGTGGGTCTGTCACTGGTGGCAGCACAGATTACATGGACCCCACTATGTATTTCCACGAGGGCTCTGGATTGGACGGTGCACAGCAGGCAGGGGGGAGGAGTGGATCGGGCGGGCGGCCGGGGTCTCAGCGCCTCCTCGTTGGCACTCGCTTCATTCAAACAGACCACACCCCCCACCCCCACCCCTGGCTCGGCCAGCGCCGCCCCCCCACTAACTTTTCCGGCCAGAGGGAAGCCAGAGCACGAGATTGGAGGATAGAATTTGATTTGAAAGAATTTTATCGCTCAGCCCAATGACGGCTTTAAATATTAAAAAGGCATAAAGCGGAGGGGGGACGGAAAAGCTGCACCAAGTATCAGCCTCAGACAGCTTTTGCCAAATACGATGCCATCTGAGAAAAAACGAGCATTCGGAGAGAAGAAGTCTGCAGGGGCGGGGGGACCATTGTGCCTCCCGGACCCTCCTGCTTTACAGACATTTTCAAAGCAGCATCCTGGGTCTCCCAAACCTTACCCAGAGACAGGTAATACCTTCATTACTGATGGATCAGTACCCGGAGAGTGTAAATTACTGAAACAAACACGGCGTAATTAGGGCATTAGAGGGAGCTGGAGGGAAGGCAGGGTCTGCCACGCTTGGCTGTGGCTTTCATCTTTGCAGGTGTTCATCTCGGTGGCAGCCAGCATCCCAGCCTGCTTACCATATGCATATCCCGGCTAGCCAGTTCTCAGCTGGGAGGTCCACTGGGAACTCCCTTCTGCCCCCAAAGAGGGGTCCCGAACCAGCCAGGCATTTTGGGGAACAAGCAGAGGGGAAGAGAGCAGGTCTCTAAGCATATAGGCACACGCGTGCACACACACACACGTGCACACACGCACACAAAGACCGAAGGCCAGTCTGCGGGCTGTGCAGCTGGCGAGCCTGTGTCCCCGTCCCCATGCGTGCCCTCAGGATTTCATGACAAGAATGAAACTGATCAGGCAGCCTCCAGTTCCATAATTAGGGCCAATTGAAGGAGACAAAGAAATCTATGGAGATCACAGTGGGAAGTGGTAGTGATGAACACTGGCTTTGAAATAGCATTTTGTACTCACTGGACCATCACTGTCTTTACATAAAAGCTGCCTGCCTCCTTTCTCCTGCCCCCTCCCCCGTGGCAGGGCGGCCGGCGAGGCTGGCTCCAGACGGCCCCCTCCACCAATTGCCTTTTCTGGGTCAGGCCTCTTTTCTGGTGGCACAACTCAGAGGAGGATGGGGAGAGGGTCCTTTTTCGGGGTGTGTGTGTGTGTGTGTGTGTGTGTGTGTGTGTGTGTGTGTTTTGGCGGTGGGAAAAGACAAAAGGCGGGCATGAAAAGCACGCCGTCTCCCAGATGCATCTGAATTGGAAGGAGCTCAGGCAGGTGACTAACTTACTGGCTTTGTGGGACAGGACTCTCTGTGTGTGTGCACGCACGCGCGTGGGACTGGGTGTGGATGTGTGGAACTATGTGTACATGCAAGAGTGCGCACGTGTGACTGTGTGTGCATAAAAGTTGACCACATGCACGATGGGAGATGTGTGAATGTGGGGTACACAGGCGCAGGTTGGGGGACCACAGGGGACCGAGAGCCTTGGAATCTGAGCCCCTTTCTTGCTCTCAATGTACTTCCTAAAAAGTTGGGACAACAAAACCAACCCAGGCCCAGAAGTGACAGCCTTCAGCTCCTGAGGACCCTGGAGGCAGGCAAAGAAAGGTGAGACTGGGGGGAACTGGGGCGGCTGGCAGAACTGCAGACTGCAGGGCACATGTGGCCAGGGCCGCCCGCGCTGGGCCCCACCATCACACCTCGGGATTCTGGAAGGAGACCCCAGCTGAGAACGGCCGCCCGTCTCCTCAGCTTCCTGCCGCCCTGCTATGGGGCACGTGGGGCAGGGGTGCTGGAAGGCTGGGCCAGCCTCGCCAACTGTCCTCCAGAATTCCAGCTAGAGGCCCCACGACACCACCCTCAGGAAGGTGGCCGCCGGGCAGCGCTGGGAGGAATGAAGGGCCTCCGGGAAGCGTCCCCGGCTGGCATCCCCGCGACCGTGCCAACCTGCTCACGCACGCCTGTGTGGTTTCCCTCCTCGTGCCCGCAGTAATCCTCTGACTTTACAGCAAATTATTAAAACTCACTTATATTTAATCTGCCGTCTGGAATTAATTGAATTTTTACGCTCAGCAAATGCCACAGTGTGTGCTGCCTCCCGATTGCTGGCTCGGAACAGCTAAATGACGAGGCAGCAGACCAACCGCAGACTCTGCAGACAAGCTCTGGGGCTAAAAAGGCGTTAAGAGGCGGGCGTGGGGAGGGTACGGGGTGCCGCATGGGACAGCCCGTCCCCACCTGACGGCCTGAACCACGGAGAGCAGAAGCTCCGTTTATCAACACGGGGACGGAGGCCTGGGCTCAGTACCCGGGGGGCCCATGCTCCAGAGGGCGCCCCAGAGGTAGGAGCAAGCCAGGAATGACCCCTCCCCTCGCTGGGGGTGTCCCCCCGGTTGATTTCAGGCCAGGGAAGCTCTGCCCTCTCCCAAGTGACCGGGCTGTGGCCGGCCCCCAAAGAGGCCCAAAGAACACCATCTCCTTCCCTGAACTTGGCATTCGCAGCAGCCCAGCACACGGGGGCTTCCGACCCCTCTGAACCCTGGCCAACTTGTGCAGCGGGGTTCCACCCCGAAGGCGCCGAAGACCCGAGGTCACATGGAATCCTGGCAGGCTCCCTTCTTGCCGGGACACATTAATCCAAGGGGCGCTGACACCTCCGGGGGAGGAGGGGCAATGTTTGCAGAGCCCTGTCTGGGGTGCTAAGTGCATTCTCTTACATCTGCCAGGCTCAGAGTTCTACGTGAGATGACACCAGGGCTGGGGCAGAAGCGGCTGTGTGTGTCTGCTCCCGCCCCCTTCCCTCCTGATTTCCACGCCAACAGCCAACCGCCTGCAGCCGGAAGACCAAGCGGAGGAGGGGGAGGAGGGGGAGGGGAGGGGGAGGAGGCGGCAGCGGCTAGCCACTGGTTTAGAGATTCTGAGCAGAGCCCACCCCCACACGCCCACCCCACACTGGCAGTGTCTGCTTCCTAAATATGACTGATCATCCAGTTGGGGTGGAGGGCTTTGAAAAATGCAGACCGCCCCCTCCTCGCCTGGGTCCAGCCCGGGTTCCCTGAACCAGATGTGCTGGGTGGTAGGGGCCTGGGGGCGGCGGCGGGGGCGGGGGGGGGGGATGGGATGCTGTATTTTTTTTAACTCCATGAAATTCAGATGCAGCCCGCCGGGGCTGGGAACCTCAGCGGGAGAATTACAACACTGGAGGGACTGGATTCCACCCCCTTCTGTTTGTAGGAAGGGCTCCTGAATGAAGGCAGAGGTCAGCCTGATTCACCAAGTGTGGAAAGTTCCAGGCAGCTTCGAGGGAGGGGCCACCAAGACTCACTGCATTTTGTGCCGGGGATCAGAGACAGGAGGTAAAGCAAGGCTCAGTCCCCATGGGACAGCCAAGTTACCCGGCCATGCCTGTCCCTACCCCGCTCCGTACACACGCACGCACACGTCTATGGAGTCAGGGAGCAGGGACCCCACTGGACCAGGTTCGCCTGTGTCCTGCCTATGACCCTTTCCACAACAGTGGCACAGAAACAGGAGAGGCCCATAGACCCCGCCCTCCCCAGCTCCCAGTCCCAAAAGGCACGCCCCCAGGTTTATCCAGGCTTCCGAGCGCCTGTCCCATTCAGACTCGGCAGAGAGCTGGGCCTCCTGGGCCCAGCCCCCGGGCTCGGCAGCTTCCCAGGACATCGGCCACGCGTGGCCCTGGCCCAGGCCTGGCTGAGGTGGTGCTGCTGTCTGTTCCCTCTTGTCACCAGGTACACGGACCATTCTGCCCCCGCAACCTGGCATCGATGCCGTGACCTCAGCCTCAGCGTCTGCCTTCCTATCTCCCTGCCTAATTCCCAGCATGGGGGTGGGGGCTGGAGGGCAAGGAGGCTTCATCTTCACCTCTCGGGGAGCGTTCCTCTGCCCCCCACTCCAGGTCCTAATGCAGGAGGCAGGAGAGAGAGGCAGGAGGGGAGCCCCTCCCCAAACCAGGCCAGAGGTGTTTCACCAAATCCTTTTCAAAACCATTCTCCGGGTCATGCCCAGGGCCCGGCCCTGCCTGGAGACAGTCAGCCAACTTTCAGGCTCCTACACCACCTGGCAGGATGAGGCATTATATCTGGGGCCTTAGTGACCGTCTTGGTCAGCTTGGGCTGCCATGACAAAATGCCATGGACTGGGGGCTTAAACCACAGGAGGCTGCGAGTCCAAGATCAAGGCACTGGCAGGGCTCTCCCCTTGGGGTGCAGACCGCCTCCTTCTCCCCGTGGACAGAGAACACGCTCTCTACGTCTCTTCTTTTAAGGACACTAATTCTATGGGATTGGGGCCCCACCCTTAGGTGGCCTCATTTACTCTTAATTACTTCCTGAGAGGTCCCATCTCCGAATACAGCCACAATGGGGGGTCAGGGCTTCAACATATGAATTTGGAGGGGGACACAAATATTCAGTCCATAACAGCAACCCCCCTGACATGTGTCAGCCACCAGTGCCAGGCTGTGTGGCCAGCAGGACACTTGAACCTCTGAGCATCGGCTGGGGCCTGTGTCAAACGGAGCTAACATGTCTCCCTGGCAGAGGGGTCCAGACAAGGTTTGACAGGCTCCTCTGGGCCCCCACTGAGGACACATGACTGGGCGGACCCCAATTCAACAGCAGGGCAGAGAAACACCAGCCCTGCCCTCCTTCCCTGCGGCTCAGCTGCTGCCCAGCTTTCAGGGCTCACCACCTGCTCCCAAGTTCTTTTTTTTTTTTTTTTTTAATTAATTAATTTATTTTTGGCTGCATTGGGTCTCAGTTGCTGCGCGTGGGCTTTCTCTAGCTGTGGCGGGCGAGCGGGGGCTACTCTACTCTTTGTTGTGGTGCGCGGGCTTCTCTTGTTGCGGAGCACGGGCTCTAGGCACGCGGGCTTCAGTAGTTGTGGCACGCGGGCTCTAGAGCGTAGGCTCAGTAGCTGTGGCGCACGGGCTTAGTTGCTCCGTGGCATGTGGGATCTTCCCGGACCAGGGCTCGAACCCGTGTCCCCTGCACTGGCAGGCGGATTCTTAACCACTGCGCCGCCAGGGAAGTGCCTACTCCCAAGTTCTCACATATCCAGCAAGGAAGCGTCCCTCCAAAGGCTCTGCAAGCACTGATTGCTCTCTCTTTCTCTTAGCTCATCTAATTCTCTCTCTCATCATATATTTTTCCACTGTGGGACCAGAGTATCTGCAACCAAAACCGCCTCTTGTTCTTCTTTGCTTTCCCCATGACCTGTAGGCGCTCAATACACATGTACAGAACGGACAGTTAGAGCTGGGTCACCGGGCAACTTGGTCCAGGAGCTGAGCCAGGATCCAGCCACAGGGCCTTTGCACTTGCTCCCTTCACACAGCGTGCTCTTCCCCCAGGAAACTACTGAGCCGCCTCCCTCACTGCCATGAAAGCTCTTACTCGAGGCTACCTAATCTCCTCCCCGTGGCTGCCCTATCGAAAACTCTACCCACCCTTCGCCCTGCACTGCCTCCCCCTTTCCCTTCCCTGCTGTCTCTTTCCTCTGTAACCCCCATCTATCCCATATCTTATTGATCTTGTCTGTTGTCTACCTTCCCCACTACTGTGTCAGGTCCAGGAAGTAAGGAGTTTTCATCTGCTCAGTTCAGTCCTGGATCTCCAGTACCCAATTTACTTATTGAGTAAATGCTCGATCAATTTGTTGACTGCATGGAGTGAGCTCCCCATCCGTGGAGGTATTCAAGCCAAGTGTGGGATCCTTCAGGGCCAGTTCTGACCTAAGACTTGGCAGTTCTGTGACTTTCTGAGATGGGGCTTCTTGGGGAATTCTGCTCCCGGGTGAGGGACGAGAGGCCACGCCAGGAAACCATCCCTTAGTGCGTCTCCCACGCTCAGGTCTGGGGAAATCCCCCAACCCCAGTTCCAGTTACCTCAGGAGCGACACAGCAGGACGCAGCCAGACCCCGCTGTCCCCAGATCTCCAGGACATGTCCCTTTGACCCCGGTTGTCCTACACACAGCCGGCCCAGGCTCACAGCTGACACAGGCTGCCGGGCAACAGGGCCAGGCTGGATTATCATACATTAAGACATAATTACTCTGTGGAAATTTACAATACAAAGCACCCTCCCCAACAAGTTGGCTTCAGAAGGATTCCAAGGATACAATGCACTGCTGTGTCTGTGACTGACCACCGCTCCCCCCCCCTCCACCAGCAAGCTGGACTCAGAATTTCAAAAGACACCGGTGTGTGAGACTTTTCAGAAACCCTATTCTGCAGAAGCCCTGCCCAGGGAGGGGCCCTTTGGCTCACTAAGCCCCACCCCAAGGGGAGGGTCCCCCATGTCCCCTCGGTCCCACCCCCGAAGCCCCCCTCAGATCCCCCAGCCCAGGAGGCTGCAAGCTGGCATCACTGGGTCCTGTCTTTCTCACACTAACCCTTCTCTGCTTAGGGTAGAGGGAACCACAAATCCCAAGCCACATACTGGCTGTGACGTGCAGTGAAGCGGCGCTTCCAACTAATAGGCATTACTGAGCACCTACTGTGTGCCAGGCACTGTGTTAGCACCAGGTTGCAACTGCAAACAAGACAAACCAGATCTCTCCCTGTTCTGGCAACGCCTACAGTCCAGCTGGGGAGACTGATGATAAAACACACAAAAAATGCACTTCAGGTGTGTGAGGTGCACACACAGGGTGGTAGAGGGTCCGCGTGCAAAGGCCCTGAGGTGGGACCGAGAGTGGGCGGGGCACAGCAGTGCGATAAGACCGTTGGCTTTTATTCTAGGGAGAGTTTGAGTAGGGAGCCACCTGGTCGGATTTAAGTGATGGCTGGGCCTGGGTCCGAATCCTTCCGCCACTTCCTGGCCACAGGACCTTGGGCAGGTCTGTTAGCCCTTTAAGCCCCTGTTCCTCTCTGCAAAATAAAAACAACTCACTGCGCAGAGCCAGAGAGAGAACATACACAGAATAAGCTGGCACGCAAGCGGGGCGGTGGGAGGAAGCTCTCGGGGCCTCAGTTGGCCCCATCTGTACAATGGGCACCAGGGGCCAGGTCACCTGTGCCTCTGGCCTGTCGTCTGGGAGGTGATCCTGAGTAGACTGCCCGCCCACCTCCATCTACACTAGGGTCCAGCAGCTATGCCGTCAATGTTATCAACAGCATTAAGGTGAAAACACTGATTCGGGGTTATTTATCCTCTGACCATAAAACCCAGGGGCAGCCGGGCAGGAACAGCTGCCCCATCTCCACCGTCCCAGGTGTCAGCGCGCAGCGTCTGGGGCTGCTCTGGCCTCCCGGGAGAGGCTCCTGCCAATCGCGTCTGCCTGCTGGGCGCCAGCAGGAGGGGCTGGGAGAAGCCTGCACTTATCTTAAGAATCACAGGGCCTTTCACCAGCCTTGCCGGCTCTAGGAGAACAAAGGCCAGCAGTCTCCCAACACCAGGTGGCTGACAGTTCAGCGAGAGGCTCAGAGAGGGGAAGGCACTTGCCTGCAGTCACACAGCACGGAACCGTGGTCCTTCGCGGCCGGCTGCCAACCGCAGCCTCCCCGGTCTAGGCGACCGCTGTGCAGAGGAGTCGGCCACCGGGCTTCTGACCAGCTTGGCGGGCTCGGCTGAGAATCACAAAGTGCTGGAGACCCAGGGGCGTGGGGGGACCCCGAATCCTCCCAGAAACTCTCAGGTAAAGGTGGCCTTTGCCTTCTGAAGGTGCGGCTCCCGGGGTGGGCGAGCTGGACCTCTGGGCCACTGTCACACCCTGGACAGGTGGGGATGATGCCGGGGTGGGCAGAGGACCAAACGAGCTAATGCAGCGGCTAAGGTGGGGCTGGGGGCCAGAGGGCGGCCCTGAATTACGTCCTCCACCACCTCCGCAGGGCAGTATGCTCGGGACGGCAGAGAGAAACCAAAGCGTCCTGAATGCTCAGCCCACTTCTCTGGAGGACCTTCTCCCTGGGTCCTCCCGTCCCCCTGCTCTGAGGCACCCATCCTGCGGCCTAGCTGAGCTCCTGGCTGGCACGGGGTGGGGGGGGCAGGTCACCCCACCTCCAGGACCTCAGCTTCCTGTCTGGGATGCGGGGATGAGGTGATATTAAAGCCCCCTGTAGGACCTGCTGGCTCTTATAAACCAGGCAGCATTGCCCAACGTGGGTGAGGGCTGCCGTGGTGGCCCGGTGACGACTTCGGGGGGCCAGCTGCACGTCCCTCGGGGTTTGCAGTGGCCAAGCACAAGATTCCCAAGGTCACACCGGGCATGGCCAAGGTGAGCTGGGGACCTAAGTTGCAACCCCAGAACACGGCTGTCTGTGAGGCTCTCCCTGGATCTCTTAGGAGGGAAAGGAGCCGTAATACCCACAACACACACCCCTGCTCTGGGAAGGACGGAGTTTCTGGCAAGAGAGGGTCTGGAGGGACCTCCGTCTGGGAGCGGGGGCCGAACAGTCTCCTGGGGGTTTGCTGAAGAAAGCCACTCAGAGGTCAGCCCTGGACTCCACACACCCTGCTCCCCCATCACCGGGCGAACCCAGCCCAGGAATAAGGAGAGAGGGGTTCCTGCTGGCTTTTCAAAGGCAACCTCACCTCTAGACTCATTTTCTTTCAAAGTCTTTTTTCCTCCTGGATTCTGTAAAACCCACTGATTTTCAAATTCCAGTTACATCTGAGACCACGTCCCTTTAGATGTACCTTTCTCTCTCTGGAGACCACATGACCCAAAACCATTTGGTAATATCGTGTATTAAGGACGCACCGTAAAAATAAATTGCATTGTAAAAGGGGGCCTCTTAACAGACAACCCTGGCTCTGGGGTTAAACGTCTAATTTCATACCATTAACCACAGCGAGATCAGATACATCAAAGGGCACCTGGGATTCCGGACCTGCTCCCGCAGGACTCCAGCCTGGCACAGAGCGGGTTAAACAGGGCCCCAGAGGAAGAAACCTCTTCCAGGTAATGCTTCCTCATCGCTGCATTAGTACCAGAAAATTCCTCGGGACCAAATGCTCCTGAAGACAGCTGTCAGACACGTTAGAAAACAGGAAGGAAAAAAAAAAAAAAAACATCTACACACATACACAAAACGAGGCAACGTACCAAATGCCAAAATATCATGAAAATTCAAACAGCTGAAACAAATATAACCACAAAAAGACTGGAATCCTAGAAAAGCAAACTCTGCAATTAAGCAGTTTTCTGCTATATACTGATAATCACCTAATTATATTATTAATGACAGTTCAACCTGCTCTGAAATAAAAGGGCATTCCTCCATACCAGGATGCCAGCTGTTAGTTACAGATGTCAAACATCTTTAAAGCATGTTTATTAAGGGGGGAAAAAAAACCCTATAAAATGAACACATCTATATTTCCCCCCCTCCGTGAAAAAAAAAAAAAAAAAATCACAGTTAGCCACATTGCCTTTGCGGTGCCCAAATGAAAACGTGAAAATAAAATGGCAAAGTCCAAGTTGAAGGTAGAGGAAAGGGCAGGGAGAGCGCGGCTGTGTATCCCTCACCTGGGCCATGCGTGAGTATCCACCCCACCAGGAGGGCTATAAGGAGGATCTGTATGTATTTTCACAGCATCTTTCATTCCTTCCAATGAAATAATCTCCGGAACCAGAATGCTGATGCCGGATCTCCTGGCCATCCCGCCAGAGCTGCCCCAGGAAACACACGCTGTCAGATGCGTGGCGTTGGGAAGCGATCAGCTGCGGCTAAATCTGAAAGAACTCAGGTCACCCGAGGTCGCAGCCGCCCACCCACCTGCCCCGGACCCCGCAGACGTATGCTTGGGCTTAGTCCCTGCCAGTATTTTTTCAGACTCTGTGCACCTTTGACATTCGGGGGCGCCAAGGTGTGATAAACATCCCCCTTTGTCTTCTGACAATAGGGAGCCCCGTTTGATTAACTGGAGCGAAAGAGCTGGGAGGGGGAGGGGGGACACCGGGAGTAGCCACAGGGCGAGGAGATTAACCTTTGCAGCAAGCGGCTGGCAGGGCAAGGTGGGGTGCTGGCAGGGCACGGTGGGGTGCTGGCAGCAGACAAGGCTGATAAATTGAAAGCAGGGGCGGCGGGGGGTGGTGCTGGGGGTTACAGCCGCCCCCCCTCCCCCTGCCCCGAGGAGAGCAGATACTGATTACCCTGTCGGGCTCCCTCCAGGGGCCCCGGGGTCTCCAGGGTGGCAGGGACAAACGTCAGGCTGCCTCCCGTCCCGGGCTGATGGGTGAGGACGACACCCGTAGGGGGCCTGACCGAGGGGGCCTGCCATCTAGGAAGCCACCCAAATCCCAGCAGAGCTGCAAAAGGGACAGGCTGGCGTTGTGCTTTCTGGAAAGTACATCTGCTGCATTTCCAAACCTGCTCCCCTGTGGGCTCTTAGCAGAGTGGCCCAGGAGCCCTTTAGAGGCAGGGTGGAGACTCCCAGAAAGGAACTGTGTGGTTTGGGGATGTATCCTGTGAGGTTGCTCTGGTGGCCTCCTGACCCCTGGGCCCTGTCAAGTGGAGGGAGGGGCAGCTTTGTGGAGGCCGGCTGCTGCCGACCTGCGGGGATTAAGCCTCGGGTTTTAATGGGATAGAAGAGGTTATGTCAGAGGGCAGGAAAGGATTTCAGAGCTGCTGAAAGGCACAGACTGGTGTCAGGAGGAGCCTTCCTAGCTCAGCTCGAACTTGCTGTGTGACCCCAGGCAAGTCACTTTCCCTCTCTGGGCTGCAGCTGAATAATGGACACTGGGATTTTCCCAGGCTGAATTCTCCCTGCAGAGCTGAGGAAACGCATTCTGGAGGGTCATTTATCCAGTTTACAACTTCCACGGCCGGCCCTCAATAGCTTCCTTTCTCTCCCACAAGAGCGCCAGGGCCAAGCCAGCTCTGCACCAGCTGGACGCCCTCCAAGAAAAATTCAGGCTCCAGGGGCCGCCTGTCAGAACCAGATGGGAGGTCCGGGCGCCCCACCCCTATGTAGGGGGAATGAGGCTCCCCAAACCAGTCCTCCAGAAGCTGAACTCCTGGGACGTCCTGATTCTGCCCCGGCCAAGAAGGCAACACTGCGTCCACCCAAGTTCTCCCGCAAATCCCCACCCAGAGGAGGGCGGCAGAGGTTACGTACATGTCCCAGCCTTCACCCCTTTTTCTATGGAATTCAGCTTTGGAGAAATTTCTCTCGAATTCGTAGGAAGTTCCCCAGAAACACATGAAGGACACTCACTCACGAGTCCATTCTGAGCACTGATGGCCAGAGGAGGGGAAATGCTTCCTGGGCAGAGGCTAGCAAGGGCAAGGGTGCTATTGGCCACCTGCTGTGGCCTCACCTGCTGGGTGGCCCTGGTGTTACTATTAACAGGAGCAATGAAAGTCATCATTTAGCTTCTGAGAGTTTCCAGTGAGGCTGTATCACTTGATACGGAAAAACAGTGCATCACGGCACTGCTCCATTTCACAGCAGTGAAAACTGAGGCTCGGGCAAACGGTCTTACAGCTCAGCTCCTCAACAGCCTAAATGCAGAGCCACCATGCGATCCTGCAGTTCCACTCCAGGGTACACACTCAAGAGAAATAAAAACATATGTCCACACAAAAACTTGTACACAGACGTGCACAGCAGTGTTATTCACGACAGCCAAGAAGTGGCAACAGCCCAAACGTCCATCAGTGGATGAACGGATAAACCAAATGTGTTCCATCCATACGATGGAATGGTATCTGTTCATAAAAAGGAATGACGTTCTGACACCTGCGGTGACATGGATGAACCTTGAGGACATAACGCTAAATGAAATCAGACCCAGAAGGATAAATGCTGTATGGTTCCACGCATATGAACTGTCCAGAACAGGCGAGTCCATGGAGATGGAAAGCAGCGGTTGTCCAGGGCTTGGGTGATGGGGTAAAGTGGCGAGTGACTGCTAATGGGTTTCTTTTGGGGTGAAAAATGTTCTAGAACTAGATTACTGGTGACTGCAACACTTCGTATTAAAAAATCATCAAAGTGCATACTTTAAATTCATTGTATGTGAATTATGTCTCAATAATTCAAAAAACCAGCTGAAACTCTGAGACGTGCAAGGTGGCAAGGCCTGGGAGGTGATCCCCAGGAGGGGCAGAACTCCCCGTGGGGCTCCTGACTCTACGTTATGTAAAGTTTGTGCCATGATCCTGGAGATGGAGGGTAACTGAGGGGCTGGAAAACAGGGGGGGTCATTACTGCCTCTGGAATCAGAATGTCAGGGTTCATACCCTGGCTCCTCCACTTACTGGCTGTGTGACCTTGGGCAAGTCACTTAACCTCTCTGTGCTTCGGTTTCCACCTCTGTATATGCGGCTGGTGATAACAGGGAATGTGAAGGTTGGATGAACCAACGCATGGGAAGCCCCTTTAACCCCTCGCCTGGGGCTTCAGGCAGCCCCCTAACCGGAGCCCGTTGTGTCCCGGGAGCCCAGAACTCACACAGTCAAACCCTCCTCTTCCCAGCCCAGGTTTCCCTGACGTCCAGCCTCCGTGTGAGATCCCCCTCACGAGGACTGCCCTGATGACACAGACGTCAGGAGGCCCCCTGGACGCTCAGGTGTCCTTTCCACGGATCTTCTCTAGCCCTTGGAAGAAGTCACTGAGGTCCCGTGGCCACGGGGACCCCTAGGTTTGGGAGAGGCCCTAGCAACCGGGGGAGGAGAGCTGTGTTCCGGAACAGCCTCTTTCAGGTTCGTGCTGCTCTGTACTTCTGGGTGTGTTGAGGACAGACTGAAGTGTGTGTGCACACAGGAGAGAGTGAATCCATTTGGAGACCTATTTTTTTGGGTGTTTTTGGCCACAAGGCCTGTAGGATCTTAGTTCCCCGACCAGGGAGTGAACCCGGGCCCTGGCAGTGGAAGCGCCGAGTCCTTAACCACTGGGCCGCCAGGGAACTCCTGAGACCTTCTAGAGAGACATGCCCCCGCGGGAGATGACGCGCATGTGCACATGAGTGGACAGGCACGTAACAAATCACTAGAACTGTTGCCCTCCGGGGCCCACCTGGCCCCAAAGCCAATACCACTTGACAATGAAATCACTCCTCCCTTCATCAAACTGTCACTTGGTGGTTTCGGGCCCCTACCTCCAACCCAGCTCACTTCCCCATTTCACTGACGGGCACTGACACCATCTCTCCAGCTCCTAACACGTGTCCCCCACTTCCACCCCCTCCCTGGCCCTCGTCACCCACACGTGACGCTGCTAGCCTGACCTCCATAATGGCTCTGGCCCCCGCCCCCCCGACTTGGGCTCTCGTTACCTCTGAACTGTCCTTCCTGTGTTTAATGTTACAGGTAGGTCAATCCCCGTCCAGGGCTTCCCCGTGGCCCCTGACACAGCGAAGAGCGCCCCCAGGCTCCTGAGACCCTCTCTGCGAAGACTCAAAGGCTGTCCCAGGCCCCTGCTGGCGTCCCCTGGCCCCTGCCCGAGGTCACAAGCCAGGCCTGTCCGATGGAAGTTTCCATGATGATGGGAACATTCTCTTCCTGCACCGTCCAGTACTGTGGCCATCAGCCCCATGTGGCGACTGAGCACTTGAAGTGGGGCCAGTGTGACTGAGGAATGGAAGTTTTGATTTTGTTTCATTTTATTTATTTATTTTAATTTTAATTTTTGGCTGCGTTGGGTGTTTGCTGCTGCGAGCGGGCTTTGTCTAGTTGAGGCGAGCGGGGGCTACTCTGTTGCGGTGCACGGGCTTCTCACTGCGGTGGCTTCTCTTGTTGTAGAGCAGGTGCTGAAGGTGCCTGGGCTTCAGCAGGTGTGGCACGCAGGCTCAGTAGTTGTGGCTCGTGCGCTCTAGAGCGCCGGCTCAGTAGCTGTGGCACACGGGCTTAGCTGCTCCACGGCATGTGGGATCTTCCCGGACCTGGGATAGAACCCGTGTCCCCTGCATTGGCAGGCGGATTCTTAACCACTGCGCCACCAGGGAAGTCCCTTGATTTTGTTTCATTTTAATCAATTTAATTTTACGTTTTATGTTTCGATGGTCACGTGTGGCTAGGCCTGGCCCCTCGCTACTCCAAGTGTGCCCTATGGATCAGCCACATCGATGCAACCTGGGCCTGGGGAGGATGCAGATGACCTCAGAGCCTCAAGGGAGGGAAAGTCCCCATCTGGTTTGTCAGGCACCACCCTGACCCACTTGAATCAGAACCTGCCCCTTAAGATCCCAGGTCACTGGAGGGCACATTACAGTTTGTCTCCTCCCTTCACACCTCCCCCATCTTCCCCGTTCAAAACCCACTAAGTCTTCAGAATCTTGTTTCCGACACCACCTCCTCCAGGAAGCCCTCTCAGATTGCTCCAGCCAGTTGGGAACTCTCTGTCCTCTGAGGCCCTGGAGTCCTCTGCATCCTTCCAAGGCCCCAAAGCTTGCCGTCCACGTGGGGCTTAGCCCCTCCCCAGGAAGGCCTCAAAGGCATGACCTGTGACTTACTTTCCATTCTCCCCTCAGCCCCAGGCCTGGCACCCAGCAAGTTGCTCGACAACTGCCCCGGCAGTTGCAGCTGCAAGAAGCCAACGTCTTTCCAAACCAGGGCAAGGAGAACAAAGTTGGTTGCGGGCTATTTGCTTTATTATTCCTCCCACTGGGCTCGCCCCACCGGTCTGACCCACTGGCTGCCTCCCTCTGAGCCCGAGCACCTGGGAGGTGACAGAGCCCTGAGTCAAAGGCATCAAAACCAGAATGAAAGGCCAGGCAGGTGGAGTTATTGGTTTCAATAAGCCACATAAAACCTCACATGCTTTTCATGAACCACTCTGCAGGCCAGGAGGAGTGCCGCGGCTTCGTCACGCAGCAGGTGTCAGGCCTCCAACAGCCCGCCTGCAGCCCACCTTCGGGACCCCGGAAGACCCTGAGCATCAAGGGCAGAGGCGGGTCAAGGGCAAGGTCTTTCCTCCCCCAACACGTTTCCTCTCACCTCCACACACTGGGCAGTGCCCCCCCCCCCGCGGCCTGGGCTCTGAGGACCTCCCCTCAGGCCAAAGCCTCGAAGGCCAACGCTGACCAAGGGCCAAGGCCATCCAGGACTCCCCCACCCTGGACAAGGCCCTCAGAACCAGCCTGTGTCCCTGGGACTCAGAAAGGCGACATTTAATCCCATCTGGCAGCTCAGCCTGCCCCCGAGAGCCGTCTCTCTGAAGAGCTTGCTGAGAGGAGCCGCCGGTTCAACCTGGGAACCCAGGGCTGCAGGTCCTATCTTGGCTCTAACCCCGGAAGCCGCCAGCAACCTCGCTTTTCTGTGTCCTCCTCTGCCAGGCGGCGGGGGACCGAAACCCCCGCCTCCACGCCCGGGGCTCAGGCAGGAAGTGGCCTCAGCTCCACGCAGAGACGACCTCCAGGCAGGGGCTGAGATACAAACAGGCCCATCCAAGCTGAGGGCAGGTGCAAAGCCCCGAAGAGACCCACCCAAACCCACACGAGCCCAGCGCGCCTCCAAGGCCCTCACCGCAGCACGCTAGGGTGACGGTGTGATCAGAAGTCCCGGGTTCCCGAGAAGCAGGGAAAACACACACTGACATGAGACTGCAGCCGCCAGCAAAGGCCTGCTGTGCTCCCACGCTGAGCTGGGGAGACCCGGGGGGCCTGCCCTGGACCTCCAATCCCAGCCGGAAACAAGACAGTAACGACGATCACACTTAACGAGAACACCGACAGCAGGTAAACATCTGTGGAAGGCCCACTACGCGCTGTGCTCCGTGCTGGCCCCTTGAAATGTACAAATCCTTTACTTCTCACAGCAAGCTCAGGAAGTAGCATCCTCCACCTTTTACACTTGAGTAAACTGAGGCACAGGGCATCCAAGTAGCCCGCCCGAGATCTCACAAGGAATAAATGGCAGAGCCGGGATTTGAACCCTGACCACCTGGTTTCTGAGCCCATGAGCTCAACTGCTGGGCTATGCCCCCTCCTAAATAAAGAGGAGGTCGCTCCTACCATTACAACGTGGGAGCACAGAGGAAGGAGCGACCAGTCCTAATGGGGGAGCCCAGGAAGGTTTCCACACTTCTGAGCATGGAAGTCTAGGCAGTGGAAAGAGCCTGGACAGAGCATGGCAGAGGGGTGGAGAAGGTCAGGCGAGACACACAGGCAGGGGGTTCACTGCCAAGGGCCTTGCCTCCCACGCCTCCCATGCTAGAAGGCTCCGTCACGGAGGAGCGGACCCCCGCAGAACCAGCCTGGAAACGTTAATATACTACGCAGAGCAGTTCCAACGTGGCGGAGGCCTGTTACATTCCACCTTGGAGGTGGCCTCAAGACCACCACGATATTCCACAACCGAAGGGTGTCTGTCCATCAGGGGGATCTGATCTCCATGGGGTCCCCAGCACTGACTCCCAGGAGACCCTAAGGGAGAAGCAGAGGCAGAGCAGTGCGGCCAGCTGGTTTCTTCCTGGCCGGCGTTAACCACCGTCAGTGACTCGATGATAGCGACAGAGTCACTGCGGTGAAACCCCAGGGGTCAGGGACCCTCTGACGAATGCTCCCCTCTCTCAAGCCGCTCGCAGCCCTGCTCTAGCTGCAACTATGCTAATAATGAGATGTCAGTTATCAGCCCCATCTATGGATGGAGAAACTGAGCGAGACAAAGGTGGGAGCTTTCCCAGGAGCCCCCTCCCCAGGTACCTCGTCCGTCTCTGGGTCACGAGCCTAGCTGGCTGCCCTAGCCACGGATCAACCCCTGCACGCTGAAGCCGGGGATGAATATTCATGAGCCTCTCTGGTTCCACACTTTCATTTCTGGCCCAAATTAATAATTTACCACGGAGTTTCATAAAAATCAGACATAGCTCATTAGCAGCTCCCCAAAAGGCACACTAGGCTTCTCACTGATCCCGGTGAGGGGCTGGTCTTTCTTCTGCGACAAGTAACAAGGCCCTTATTTTGAGAAACAACCCTTATTTGTACAGGGATAGTGAACCTGAAACTGGTGGATACTGGCTGCCGCGGGAGACCACCTAGGCGTGCACCTCCCGGCTGCCCCACCAGAACTCCAAGGCCTCTGCTTGAAGCCCCACCGCATACAGTTCAGGACACTTAGGAAGTTGCCCCTGGAAAAGACAAGGCCACCACCTACCCGGACACAGAGCCGGCAGGCGAATGGAGTACGTGTTCCAAAGAGGGTCCACCACCTCCCACCCCCAAGCTCTGCTCGCACCTTGCTATGCCCACGTCGACAAGTGGGGCTCACTCCCCTCCAGTTGACCCTGGGCAGGCTCATCCCTCGCTTGTAAGGAACAGAATGTGGCGTAAGTGAAACTGTGTGACTTCTGAGGCTGGGTCCCAAAAGGCCACGCAGCTTCCCCCTTGCGAGCCGGGACGCCTGCCTTTGGAGCCCTGAGTCCCCACGTAGGAAGCACGGCTTCCCCGAGGCCACCATGATGTGAGAACGCCCAAGCCGCGTGCAGGGGCCACACGGAGGTGCCGGGACTGCCCCAGCTGAGGTCCTGGCCAGCAGCCAGCATCACCTGCCGGACGAGAGGGTGGAACAAGCCCTCAGATGATTCCCGAGCCTGGCCACCTAACGGCCTCCAGCCTCCCAGTCTTCCTAGCAGAGGCCCCAGGCCTCGTGAAGCAGAGACCACCTGCACCCCATCACGCCCTTTCTGAAGGCCTGACCCGCCGCACACGTGAGCATAATAAACGACATCGTATTATTACCACACACGTGCTTATGAAGGCCTCCTCCATCCCAGGGAGTCCAGGGAGATGTTGATGGGGCCCCACCCCACCACGGGCCAGCATGCTGTCACGGTGAGCGCTGAAGTAGAGATGCGGTGAAGTCTGCCTGGGTGGGAGACTTCTCAAAAGAGCAGTGGCGGGGGGGAGAGAGTGACATCTTTGGCCCTGGGCCCTTAAGATCTAAGATAAAGGCTGGGGATACCTGTGCCACTCATTCCCAGAGGGGGTGAGAAGCCCGTGTGCCACCCGCCTCCGCACGCAGCTGCCGGCCCTGCCTCACCTCACCCCATCCTTTCTCTAACTGCTCTCCGGCAGGCAGCCCCACCCGCCGGGCCCCTCCAGGGAGTTCAATTAAGACCCAGGCACTATCTCCTCCTCCCCTTCCTTTATGTTCCCTGCCAGCCCCCCTTTTCTCTTGTCAGATAATCACGGGAAACCAGCGAACGGTTGACACAGTTACCAAGACGACAGAAGTTAGGACTGGAGGAGCTCTGAAAGCTAATCCTAAATGAATTATAGGACAAGAGTGACAAGGGGGTGGAGACCAGTGTCGGGCAGCTTCAAAGAAGGCCCCAGTGTACGAGACGAGGTGCCGTCTGCCTCTGGCGTGGGCTCTGTCGCTGGCTTGAGGGTGACACTGGAGTCCTCTGGGGGTGGAGCGGTCGGAGAAGGAATTCATTAAAATGAAAGTCTCCACTGGAGACGGTCTGGCAACGCCACCCGCCACCCAGGAAGACCCAGGGTCCCGGGCTCACCCCATTTTCCTTTTCTGACATGGGGGGCAGTGGGAAAGGGGCCAGGACGATCTAATCAAGGCGATTCCATTTCTTCTTTACTTATTTAGAACTTACCATCCTGTGACCAGAGCGTCGTGCATGGCCCCAGCTGGCTGACAGCCATTTCGAGCCTAAGCAAAGGGGCCTGCCCAGCCCCAGGGGCCACGGGCAATGTGCTCCCTGCCCCGGCCACTGCCCCCCATCAAGCATGACTCATCCAGGTCCCTCGGGAAGGGCCTCGTTCCTCACATCGGTCCAGAATCCAAGACACAGGCAGAGCGAAGTCCAAACGTAAGCGCAGCTAACGGCTCCACAGTGCCTGGTCCGCGTTTCCACAGATTAACTCACCGAATGCTCACAACCGCCTGAGGAGGCAGGCCCTACCGTTGGCCCCATTTAACAGATGGGGAAACTGAGGCCCAGAGAAGGTAAGTAACCTGCCCAGAGTCACACAGCCTGCCAGGAGCTGAGACAGGACCGACCCCAGTGCTCTCACCCCCCAGTCTTTGTTCCAACCAGCACTGCAGCATCAGAAAAGTTCGCTGACCTTGAAGCCCGCCAGGCAGACCCCCACGGGGGCACCCCTGGAACCTCAGCTTCTTGCTGCTACCCACCTGAGGGCAGGCCCTGAAACCCCACGCACCACTTTCTTCCTAGGAGGCCCTTCCCGATGACTCTAATCCCCTGCTCTTTCACTTGCCAAGGGCTCCTATGTTAATTAAAACTCCACTCTCAAACTTCCTGGGGACCAGTTGCCGCCAGCTTGTTTCCGCAGTGAGGCCGAGAACACACAGACTGCCGGGCCCCACCACAGACCTCCTGCCTCAGTAGGTCTTGGTGCGGGGGTGGGGGGTCCCGAGAATCTGCATCTTATCACCTCCAGCTGCTGCCAATGCTGCTGGCCCAGGAACCCCACTCTGAGAACCACCGGGGTGCTGGCCCACACTCAGAGCCCCCTGCCCTCTTCCTGCAGGACCCCATGGCTCTGAGGGGAGCCTCTGCTGACAGTCTGCCTCCACGATGGAGGCTGTCCGAGCCGCCTTCCTAAAACAGACGGGACGAGGCACGCCGCCATCTGACCCACCTCTCCCTGCCTGGTCCGGCCTGGTCCTTGGCGGTCACCTCCATGCTGGCCTCCCTCCTGCCCCCCAACCGCCCGGAATCTATCTCAGCCCAGCAGCCAGAAGGAGCGGCTGAAGTCACACTGCCCCCTCCTCTGCTCCCAGCTCTCCCAGCTCATCCCCCACCCCTCCTGCCCCTGCGGCCACACGGACACCCTTGAGGCCCCAGGACCTTTGCACGTGTTTGACCCTCTGCCTGGGACTTTCCCCTCAGCCCTCTCCAGGGCTAACCCCTCTGTTTCTTCGGGTCTCTGGCCACCCCCGCCCACACTCTGGCTACCCCATTCCCTTCTCCAGAGCCTGCACTGGGGGCCGCAGTGCCATGGGCTCGTTGCTGGAACGGGTGCTCTAGGAGGGCACGGCTCCTGGGAGCTTCTCGGCCGTATTTCCGCGTGCCTGGGCCAGTGCCTGGCATGTCGTAAGCACATGTGGAATAAACAGATGAACTTGGCTAACCCACTTGCAGCAGAATCAGGGTCACGTGTCACTGGCCTTACGCCATTCAAGACGCTCCAAACGTGGTTCCGACCCACCCAGTGGCTTCATTTCCCACCACGCTGCTTTATCCCTCCTCGCCAAGCTCTCCTCTCCCCCTAAGACTCTCCTTTCTGCCCTTCCTGGGAGGCCCAGTGCGAAGGCCGCCATCTTCCAGGGGCCTGGCCCAGCCCCCTGCGGGGACAGCGCTGCCTCCCACCAGCTGGGCCCTGCCTGCCCTGCCCCCATTCTCTGAGGGCAAGGGCTGGTCCTAGTGCCGCTGCCTGGTCCCCAGAGTGGGGAGAGAGGCCCAAGGGCCCACTGGGCAGCCAGGGAGGCCCCTTCTGAGTGAGGCTCCATCCTGCCCACTCACTTTCTCCTTCTCATGCTTCAGGTCCAGGGCCCTCACAGTCTAGAAGGGGTCCTGCTGTCTAGACACTCTCTTTAAAGGATGTGCAGGCTTCAGAGCCCTGTCACCAGCAGGCACCTCTAAGAATCAGGGCAGGACTGGTGGCCTTTCCTTTCAAGTGCCCAGACTAGAAAGGCCAGCTCAAACTTCACCTCCTCTCTGTGGCCTCTCAGATGCGGACTCCACCCCTACTTCAAAACCAATCGGTGCTTCCTCTGCACTCGCAGAAATTTCTACACACGCTCCCGGGCACCAGCATTTTTTACCCTGTATGACTCAATCCACATCCCCCACTTCCACCAGGGCAGGGACGGCCCAGCACCCAGTTCTCAGCACACCTGGCATGAACTTAACATGCTGAATGTCTTAAGAGTGGCTTCCCTATTCTTGTTCATCCCTCCTCACTGTACTAGCCTCCTTTCACCCAGCCTCACCCCGCCTCTGCACACCTCACTTCCAAGGCCTGCCTCCAACGCCACCTCCTCCACGGAGGCTTCCTGGATTTCCTCCACCAGGGTGACTGATCCCGGGAGATTCCAGAGCACTCCGTCCTCACTCATCTTGCTCCCTATGCGTTCCTGAAGCAACTTGAGAATGAGACACAGACCTCCTTCGCCGCTCCTTCTGGGTCAACACAGGGCCCAGCACTCGCCCAGCTCAAACCGGTGATATTTGGGAGGGGACAGACTGGTTTTGTGTCCCAGGAGCACAGAACTAAGTGAAATGCACGTGTGTGTTCCCTGTAAAAAGCAACATTCTAACAACCCACGGTAGCATGGCAGGTGTGACCCTCAGAGACCACCAAATGGAGAGGAGGGAGGGGCTGGGCCATCGGACCTCTGAGGTCCCTTCCAAGCCCAATGTTCCATGACTTCCCAACCCCGCAGGCCATTAAGTAAGTGGCCAAATGCCCACTGGGCGGCAGTCCAGGCCTGGTCAGAGGGCGCTTCCTGTCTCTCTGCAGGGGGAAAGGGAGAAAGAAGGCCCTGATCCTTCAAGGCTGTGGGCTTCCACTGGGTGGGCTCGGGCTCTGGGGGCGAGACCTGGCGCAGATTCACTCAGATCCGGCCAGCCCCCAACAAGCACTGCTGCCCTCAGCTCTAATCCAGGCTGAGGGCAACCGTCAACCCGAAGCTGTGGAAGGCCTGGCATCGGTGGGAACAAGCCGGAAAAATGCGTTTTCCCCTAAAGACTTGTAAAAAAAAATGCTCACTGGTTTTTTTCCCTTTTACCCCAAGCTTTTCTAGCTCTAAATATGCCACACGTAGTAATTTTACGAGCAAACTAAGCTATACATCACACGGTTTTATGTTCCTAAATTAACAAAAGGACTTTAAATCTATATGGAGCTCTTAAAAAAAAAAAAAGGCACTGCATCTCTTTTTACTCCCTCACCCCCAAATTCCCTCTTCTTAATACACCACCCCCCACCTGCCCGAGTGGCTTCAAAATTTCTGATTGTGTAGCCAGACCAGCAAGGAGAGACAATTCCAGATTGAATGTAGAACTGCTTTGTTGAGGGACCCTGTAAGAGGTGAGGCCACTGTCCTTTGGGAAAGGGTCACTTTAGGAGCTATTAAGGCCTGATTTTTTTTTCCCTGCAAAGTACAGTATGATAGGACATTCCCTAGTAGATGAAGAGGCCACATCTACCAACCCAATCTCACCAAAAATCTAAGAATTAGAAATCAACAGGTCCAGGCCTTCCCTGGTGGTGCAGTGGTTAAGAATCCGCCTGCCAATGCAGGGGACATGGGTTCGAGCCCTGGTCCAGGAAGATCCCACATGCCACGGGACAACTAAGCCCGTGCGCCACAGCTACTGAGCCTGGGCCCTAGAGCCTGCGAGCTGCAACTACTGAGCCCACGTGCTACAACTACTGAAGCCCACACGCCTAGAGCCCGTGCTCCGCAACAAGAGAAGCCACCACAATGAGAAGCCCGTGCACCGCAACGAAGAGCAGCCCCCGCTCGCCACAACTAGAGAAAGCCCACGCGCAGCAACGAAGACCCAACGCAGCCAAAGATAAATAAATAAATAAATTTATATAAATAAATAAGTAAATAAAAAAGAAATCAACAGGTCCCTCAAGGTCTTCCGACGTCCGTGTTCTTAGCTGCCAAGCGTGGGGCAGACCAGATGACCAGAGGGGTCCATCTGTACTTGACCTTGGAGAGAGAGCAGCACAGTGGGGCTGCTCCGTTCACACATGTCCATGTCCAAGTGATACGGAGCCCTGGACTTGGAACAGAAGCCCAGGTCCAGACACTTCATCCCACTGCTGGCTCTGTCCCTGGGAGCTGGGTGGCCCTGGCCGGCTGCCCTCCAACCCTCCACTTCCTCCTGCACAGAAGGAAGCAAATCTTCCCTGCCCCTGCCCCATTCTAGGGCAGGAATCCAGGTACCGTAATGAGTGCTCCGAGAGCATAAAAGAAACTTCTCCTGACTCCAAGAGTCAAGAAGAAGCAGGAGAGTTTCCAGTGGGGCCATATCAGATTCCCACCCATGGAGTAAAAACAACACATTTAAGGCAAGAAAAAAATCTTAATGAGAACCAAATTGAGCAGGGGGGTGGGAACCAGACCAGGCCCCTTGGTGAAGGGCTGGGCCGCAGCTGGGACAGAAGGGCCCCTGGCTTTCCCAGCCTGACAGATGGAAACGTGGCGGCCCCTCCCCCTTTCTCAGGGGTATCGGAAGATTAATTAGTGATTGCCTGGAAAGTGCAAGACGGGAGCCGAAATGCTTGTCCCTGCTGAGTTTCTGAGCTGTAAATAAGGAGCTTTCTCCATCACAACTGAAACGGCAGTGCTGTCCTTTTATCTGAGTCAGATTCCATTAGGCCCAACCGGCCCTGAGAACAGCCTTTGGGTGGTTCCGGAGCCCCCCCCACAGCCGTGAGTTTGCTCATGACCCAGCAGCTTCCCACAATGAACCAGAGCTGGGCATGAGCTCGGTCACAGCTGGCAAGTGCAGACAGCCCCCCCCCCCCAAGCTTCAGCTCCTGAGGGGGCACCCCGGGATCGGGCAGCTGGAGGTCCGCGGCTCTGGCCTGCCCTCACCTCCAGCTGCCTCCCCCAGACCAGGTGGGTCTGAGCACAGATCCACACACGGCAACACCCTGGGGCTTTCTGGAAGCAGTCTAGGGGGTGAAAAAGAAAATCTAGGCAGCTCCCCACCGGCCATTTGGGCCTAGGTTTACATCTCCCGGGCAACAGCAGCTCCCAATAGGGGAAGCCCATCTCTTGCAAGCCTGTCAAAGGATGCGTAGAGAGGGGCCCAGGCCAGCTGACCCTCGGGGAAGAGAGGCAGCTGGGGGAAGAGAAAATGTTCTGGGGAGACCTGGATTCTCTGGGAGCAGCCTCCAGCAGGCCATGTGGCTTCGGGCCAAGCCCCAGCCCTCTCTGGGCCTCAGTTTCCTCACTGGAGAATCTGGAGTGTCCTTCCCAGCAGTGGACAGTAAATCCCCAGGGGAAGCCAGGGTCACCCAGAGTTCAGCATGGGGCCGGGGTGGGGTCAGCTGACAGCTGAGGAGTCCTCCCTCCGTGAACTCCAGGAACAAGATAAGGGGGCCAGCAGGGCGCCACCGCCAACACCAACGGCCAATTCCCTCCCTCCCTCCCTCCCTCACTCGTTCAACAAATATTTATTAAGCAGGGACTCTGGAGCCAGACTGCCCGGGGTCAAAGCCCGGCTGCACATTTACTGCCTGTGCGGCCTCAACCTCTCTGTGCCTCGGTTTCTTTAGGTGGCAAATGGGATTACATTAACCCCACGTCTGGTACGGAATGGGCACCACAGAAGGACTGGCTGCTGCCACCTCTTCCTCATTATTTTTATTAGTATTTTTATTACTGGTCTGGCACTGAGTCAGGTAGGAAAGCAACACACAGTCCCCACCTGCGTGGAGCTCACAGTCTGGTGGAATTCAGGAAAGGGAGTAGCTGGGCGCAGGTGTGCACAGAAGGGAGTTTTGAGAAGAGGCATGCGAGACCCCCCGACCACTACCCACCAGTCCCCAGCTCTCTGTGCCGCCTTCTCCTGACACAGAAAGCATCCCCACCAGGGAATGAGCACCAGAGGCCAGACACCGTGTCATGGGGCGCGAGGGGCCTGGTCCAAAGACCCGAGTTCAAGTCCAGCTCGACTGCTAAGAAGCCCTGTGATTTTCTGCAAATAATTCCACCTCAATAATAATTATTACGATTACTATAGCTGTCCCTTGCTAAGTGTTCACGTCATCCCACGCACCGTCCTCAGTACCCCGCAAGGATTCACTCGTTTAATCCCTTACACCAGATGTCAGCACACCTCCCTGGAAAGGGCCAGATAATGAATCGTAGGCTTGGCCGTCCTGGTCACACCGACTCGTTGGGGCTCTAGCTCGAAAGCTGCCCCAGATAACACGTCAAGGAACGGGCGTGGCCACGTGCCAAGAAAACTTTATTCACCTAGTCAAGCAGCGGGCCGCAGAGGGCCAGCACCTGCCTTACGCTCACGCTGAGGTAGACCCTGTTATGGACCCTATTTCACAAATGGGAAAACTGAGGCCCAGAGAGCTCAAGCCACCTGCCCCAGGTCACGGCTCCGGAGAGGCAGAGCAGGACTTCAAACCTCCACTGCCTGGCCTCAGTCCCGTCACACAGGAGGAGTGGTGCCTGATGCCAGCCTGACTGTGAATGAACTGCCCCCCCGCCCCCGCCCGGGAACGGCTGGACGGGCAGGTTCTGGGCCCTGGCTCTCTGCAGTTACAGACACTGTGACAGGATCCGGCTGTGGGGACACAACGGGGTCCCAGAAACTGAAGAGCACCTACGTGTCAGGCGTCTAAGGCGACAGAGTCACAGCATGCCGGGCTGGCCGCATCCAGGCCCCTCCGTCCTGGGCCAGTGTCGCGGGCAGTGGGCAGCTTCACGTCCCAGCTCTACCACTTCCCAGCCGGGCAAACTGCCAGCTCCCCTGAGCCTCGCTTTCCTCCTCCGTGAAATGGGCAGACACCAGCACTTAGCTCAGGGGTGGGAATGGGGTTTACAGGACCGATTCCCAGAAGGCACTTGCAAGGGAGCCTGAGGGTGACCACAGAACCAGGTCATTCCTTTTACAATTCCACCTTCTACTCTAACGTGAGTTGACTGAAGCCCAGGGAAGCAAAGCCACCGGACCACGGCTCTTCTTTCTACACTATTATAGCAAAATTAAAAAATACAAACCCTAGTTGGGCAATTGAAAAAAAGAAAACTCTAGTGGAGGACAAACCTGCCTCCACAGACCCAGAGGACGTGCGCGCTGACCTCCCCAGGGTCCCGACCGGCAGCCCTCACCTCTGCTGATCAGGGCTTCTTCACATCAGCCAGGACTGATTTTCCTTAATTGCTCTGCATTTCCTAAACTGACGCTTCCTCCTTTTCTCTGGGAGGCTCCCGGTGTAAAAAGACAATCGGTTACCTGATGAATAAATGTGCACCAGCAGTCACCCAGTGGCAGGTAAGGTGGGGTGGAGATTACAAATACCTGTGCTTTTAAGAGCTCCGTACTTAAGAAGATGCACTCTTGCCACAATCATGTAGTGAGTGTCTCTAAGACAAGGTGCAGCTCTGAGGGCGGCGCTGCAGGTACAAAGCGGGGGTGGAGAGGCCACCAGGAGCCGCCAGCCAGAGCAGGAACGCTGGGCCAGAGCTTGGGTTTAAAGGGCCCTGGCACCAGCTCTTGGCCACCCGGGGTCTACCTATGGGGGGAGCCGGCTCTCAGCCTGAGCACTTGGCCCTGCACCCTTTTGTCAATTGGGGATTCCGGCTTTAATGTGGAACGGACCCGCCCAGTGTATGCAGTGCAGAGGAAAGAGAAGTGCTAACTTTGCATTTCGGGCAGAGAAGGAAAAAGAGATCAAGAATACAGAGATACAAGCTAAAGAGACCAAGGGCCGACCCTGAGAACTATTCTTCCTGTGGAAGTGGTGGAGACACCAAGCAAGAGACAGAGAATCTGTCAGTTCCTGGGAAGGGCTGGGGACCCAAAACAGCCACGAAGAAACTCAACAAGAGTAAATGGACAGATTTCCCACAGAATGGAGCAGCCCTTTCCACTTTTCCCCCCTTCTAGCCTCCCTCTATGCTATCAACTTGCTGAAGACGTTTGCCCCGGTTTCAGGGTCAGCGAGGGTCAGATCTAGCAGAGCTGGGTCCTCCCCGGGCCCATTCCCTCCCCCATGCTCCTCCCCAGGGGATCCAGGACAGCTGTGGGAGCCTCAGACAAAATGACAGGGGCTTCTGAACACAGAGGGAAAAACTCAAAACCCAACACCCGGCCACGTGCACCTTTTGCCAGCCAAACATTAAACCTCCTCTGGCGGCCTCCTATGCAGAATTTTAAAAGCCCCAACATAAGCCCAGAAACTTCCCCTCTCCTCTCTAAAGTGCCCCAACGTCCCCCCAAACTCCCCAATCAATGGATGCCCCAACTTCCATAGGAACTGTGTGTCAACGCCCAGGGAAGATAAAACTCTGAAAGGAAGGAAAGGGAAATAAAATCAGCTCATTCCTAGATCAAGCGGTCACACCAGCCTTCCTGACCTGCGGGTCACGTGGCCCACTGGGGGTTAGGCCTGCTGAGTTACTCCTGACCCGAGGGGGCTCTGGAAGGCGGTGACAGCGCGCCAGCCAGGAGGGCCCCAGGGATCACCAAGGCTCCTACCTCCCTCACCAGGAATCCTGGCTCGCCTGCTTCCCTTTAGCCTACATGTAATTATTTTTAAGGTTTCAAAGTGCAAATAAGGTCAACACAAGAGGGGCCCCCCAAACCTCCCGCTGTCACCCCCCTCCCCTTTGGGCTGCAAGCGCGACTTGCCCCGAAACAGAAAGTTACAGGGCAGGCTGCTGTCAGCGCGCAGGAAGGTTAGGGAAACAGGAAGCCACGCCAACCACCCTCCAGAGCTTCCCCCGGCCCCCTCCTCCGACCTCCGCAGGCACAAAACCTTCCAGGGAATCCCAGGCAGGAAGGGGGGCGGGGGGCGTGCGCGCCACGCTCGCGCGGAGACCGCGCAAGGGGCTGGCTGGAGGGAGAGGAAAATAATCCCGGGGACTGGGGGCGGGGAGGCGCATGCTACCCGATCAGGGCGGCCTGCGGGAAAGTAACTTCACACCCGGTGCTTAATTCACCTTGGAAGGCTCGACTGCCCCGGCCGCTCGCTGCGCCGCCGCCCCGGAGCCGGCTCCGGGCAGGCAGACAAAAGGAGCGAGACGCGCAACCCCCGGCGGCGGCGCAGCGGGGGCGGCGGGCCGGGTGGGCGCTCCCCGCCACACGTAGCGCACACACCGCCGGCTGGACCGCAGCGGGAGCGGCCGGGGCCGCGCGCGCCCGCCGGTCTGCTGGGGGCTCGGCGGACCCACCAACCCGACCCAGGCCGGGGTGGGGGGAGGGGTCTGGAGGGGTAAATTAGGTTGGGGATCCGGGGCGCGCCGGCGCCGCGCGGGACCCAGGGAGGCGCACAGAGCTCGCTTACCTGGTAAGTAATACAGAGGCGGCTTCAATCCAAACATGATTCAGATTAGAATTCCATAGTGGCCAGAGAGGGATGAAGAAGGAAAAAAAAAAATATTAAAACCCAGCGAGGAGACAAAAAGCGCCGTCCGAGGCACGGCGCTCAAAAATGCCCAAAACAATAAAATAAAGGCAGAAGAGCGATCCGGACAGCGACGGAAAAAAAAAAAAAAAATCAGTCTTTTTTTTTTCCCTCCCTAAAATGATCAAAAGGCTCTCTCTCCGGCCAGCGCCCGGGCAGTTTCGGCCACCTTGGCCCTGGCAGATCCACAATGAGGTAATTGACGACCAAGGACGGGCCGGAGCCTGCACGGCTGCCCGGTGTCTTCGCCGCGTGTGTATTTTCTGCCTTTTGGACTTGAGATGCAAATAAAAAAAGGAGGGGGGCGCACGGCGGAGGGAAGCAGGCGGGAGAGCGGAGAGGAGCGCGAGAAAAATAAAGGGGGGAGGTGAGGGTGAGGAAATTGGGGGGTTAAGATCTTCAGGGATTACTCATATGAAAGAAAAAAACATAGAGAAAAAAGCAGCCCCCAAGACGTGCGAGTAGCAATCTCTCCTCCATTCAGCCATTTGAATGTCAAGGGCGAGGGTCAAGAGACCTGTTTCCAACAGGGTTTCACGTTCAGAACCAGAAGGAAGAAGGAAGGGGGGTCGGCGGGAGGGGGTATCTCTTGTTGCCAAGGAGAAATCGGCTTTGTTTTCGTTTCCCCTTAGCTACTGGGTGAGGAGGGGCGGGGGGGGGGAGAAGAGGAGGGGGCGAGCGGGGAGGAGAGAGGAGAAAATTAATACCCAAACAGCCAAGAAGTACCGAGGGGGAGATTTCTTCTCGTAAATAAGAGGCAGCGATTGCAAACAAGTCCCGGGCAGGAGAAAGCAGGCCGGCTCCCCTCCCCCTCTCGCCACCAACACCCCCCCTTTTTTTTTTTTTTTTGGTTATCTCCCTGGCCCGGCGTCCCACCACTGACTCAGAGAGCAGGGGTGGGGGAAGGAGGAGAAAGAACTCGCGGGGGCTCGGGCGCCCGAGCAGAAGGAGCAGGAGAACGGGCAGGCGACAGCGCACGGCGGTGGAGAGCCCCTCGATCAATTTTCATGCAAGAATCATTATCGGTAAATTGGAAAGCTGGCTGCCTGACAGCAAATTTGTCTCCCCTAATGAAAGCGAAAGGGTAGGGGCGCAGCGGCTGGCGGCTGCAGGCGGCGGCGGCTCCTTCCGTCTCTACGCGGCATCTTCCAAGAGCTCCATGCTTCGCAGGGCGATAATAATAGTTTCACTTGCGAGCTTCCCCCCGCGCGGCTGCCGCGCCGGGCAGCATATCCACGCGGACCGGGATCGGGGCGCAGAGAGACGGGTTCCCCTCTGCCAACGCGGGGAGAGTGATGCTGCTGGCGGCGGGGTGCTCCCCTCTGCCCCGAAGCGGGGGCCGTTTGCAAACTGTGGGCGGCTGCGGGCGCCGCCGGTCCCCCCCTCCGGCTGCCCAACTCCGCGCTCTGGCCGCCCGCCCGCCCGCCCCTCCTCCCTCCCTCCCCACCCACGTCTGACAGCTGCGGGAGCTGGGAGTTCACCCGCCGCCGGGGCCTGGGAGAAGGGTCCCCAAGTCGTGCTCCGGGAGCTCTGGCCCGCCTTTTGTGAAACCCACACGGGGCTGCAGAAACACACCGGCCCGGCCCAGGGTGAGCTCCTAAGGACAGCGGCTTCCTTCTCTCCTTCTTTTCCTCTCACCCCCCCACCCCTCAAAAATCCCTGTTGCAAGTGTAATCAAATGCTTGATACCATCTCCCACACTCTCCCTGAACTGCTGCATTATCAGATCCGGGAAGGCATGCTTCCAGGCAAATAGACCTAATAAATGCTATTACTGGGCTTCTGCAACCCCGGCTGCACCATAGTAACGAAAGCCCTGGCTAATTTGGTTGAAGAAAACGACCAACTGCACAGAGTGTGTGTGAGCGAGTGTGGAGCCTGTATCCCTCCTCCCCACCCGCCTCCCTTTCACACCAGCTCACGAAGGCCCCATGTGATAATTCCCCAAATCGAAGGGGGAAAAACCCTGCCGCCAAACCACATCCTGTGCGCTCGTTGTCCAGCCCAGCGATTTTAAAGAGACAGGACCCATTTACCCACGCCCGCACACACACTTAAACGCACGCTGCAAAGCTGCCTCTTGATGTGACAATTTATTTTCAAGCCCTTTTACCTTATGAAGGGCCGGTCCCTCAGTGACACAACCAACCGGAATCGCGACTTGGTAACGCTAAGGGGTCACCTTTTGACCCCAGATACAATCACCTTTGTCTGTGGAACAGACCTGAGCCTGCAGGTACGCACCGCAGGTCACCGCGGCCACGACAGGCTTGGGTTCCCGCCAACGCTTTCCAGCCGCTGCGTAAATCAGGGTCCCCAGAGGCAGCCCCGGGGGTCCCTACTAAACGCGGCGGCTTCGGGTGACAATTGCACTCCTGGAATATGATACTCTAGAGGGCAAACTGGAGGAGGTGGGCAGACTCCGCGTGCCTTCCGACCCCTCTCTGCCACTCACCCCCCCCCCACGCCCACCCTGCAAGAATATCTTAAATGGGCTGGGCGGAGCGCTCGGAGCCAAGGGAGGGGTGGCGCTCCTCCCCGCCGCCACCAACGTCTGGGTGGGTGCAGCGCGCAGGCGGCTGCCTTCTCCGCCCGCTGGGCCGCCGGGGGTGCGAGGAGCATCTTTGAATCCCCCAGCCCCCGCGGCGCCCCGCCTGGCGCCCCCTCCCCGCGGGCGGCCGAGCGCGCGCGGGCACCCGGGAGGGCGCTGGGGCTGCTGACCCGGAGGAAACGGGCCGCTCGGGGCCGCCGGCGCCCGCCGCCAGCATCTGGCCGCTCCGCCCCGCGCTGACCCCGGAGGTCACGCCCGGCCCTCGGCGGCGGCGGCCCTTTGTTTCCGGGGCTGCGTGGCGGCGCGCTCAGCACTCCTCGCGCCTCCTCCTGCGCCCGCCGCCGCCTGCGGCCCTGCGAGGGAGACAACGGCCTGGCACGGCGGGGTCGGGGTCCAGCACCTGCTCGCCCGACCCCGGACCGGCGTCCGTTTCCCAGCCCGCCTTCGCCTCCCACCCACATATTTGATCATCTGCGCCCTTCTGGGAGTCGGGGGGGGGGGGCACCAAGGCGCACAACGGACAGCCCAGGCGAGCTGCTGCCCACCCCCCTGACTCCTCATAAGCTCGGAAATCTCTGATTCTACTTGGGGGAAAAGAGAACTATTTTTCAAAGATCCTAACCTATCAGTTTCTGTTGTCATTCTTTTATTGGTTTTTAATTCTCCGGGATTACACGAACAACAGTAGTAATTAATACTAAACCTTCCTCTACTGTATATGCTAATGGCAGAAGCCATAAAAATTAATTTGCAAACATGTCATTACACAATAGCTGTACAGGCAATAAACCTGTAATTATGGGCCAATCACAGGCAGGGTACAGAGGGAGGGATGCTCCCCCAATCTGCTGGGTGCCCCCCTTCCCCTGCTATAGTAGAGAAGATGGTACCAGAAAGAAGCTTGCCTGCTGGGAGCCACCTGTGGAGAATGCGCCCAGACTGGGGATGGCAGAAGGGGTCTTCAGTCTTGAGTTCTAATGGCTTGGCTTCTATACAAGGCCCCCTGGAGACAGCCACTCCAGGGGAGACTGAAACTGTGGGAGGAGAGGCACGGTGAAGCCTTGGAGAGCTCCCAGGCCTGGCTGGCTGGTGGTGGGTGAGCAGAAGAGGGGGAGGGGGCAGAGAGAACAGGACTTCCCGGGGGGCGCAGTGGCTAAGAATCCGCCTGCCAGTGCAGCGCACACGAGTTCAAGCCCTGGTCCGGGAAGATCCCCACGTGGCTTAGTGCCACGAAGCAACTAAGCCCGTGCGCCACAACTACCGAGCCTGTGCTCTAGAGCCCGCGAGCCCCAACTACTGAGCCCGCGCACCACAACTACTGAAGCCCCCGCACCTAGAGCCCGTGCTCCACAACAAGAGAAGCCACGGCGATGAGAAGCCCTGCGCTCACGGCAACTAGAGAGAGCCCACGCGCAACAACGAAGACCCAACGCAGCCAAAAATAGATAAATTAATAAGATAAGATAAATTAATTTTTTAAAAAAAGGGAGAGAGGGAATAGGAGACCCCACACTGGCAGGCCAGCACCCGATTATCTTTGCTTCCCGGTCAAAAGGCAAACATCTCCCCCCCAATAAGTAGTTGAAGGCCTGCATCAAATTATCTCAAAATGCTCAGGCCAAGCCCTAATTGCTTTTAGCCACTCCCTGGGGCAGGAGGTGAGCTGTGAGATTCAAGCGATACCCTAAGTCTCCTTTGGCCCTGCGTCTGGGTGGCTCAGAGTAGGTTATTGACATTTCCTGGTGACAGGGACGTTTATAACGGAGGAAAATATGAAACCTACCATGGGAGGGTGGCTGCACCACAGCTCCCGACCTGATGCCAAAACAGCTGAAAAGTATAAAGCACCCCCGCCATGCCAAGCAGCCTGCTTAACGGGCTGCCTCGCCACTGAATGGCTCGGTTGTTTGCCATAACGTGGCTGAACGGGGAGCTGGAAGGATTTTTCCTTTCCCACCGGCCCTTGTGGCTTGGCTGTCATTTTTGGAACCCATCACTAAGGCCATTCATTTCCAGGGGACTCGCCCCTCCTCGGACGGTGCCTATGGCCTGGCTAGAGGCGGAGGGGCAGCCAGTCTGGGCCACACGTGGACCAGCTGCCAGGTGCCCAAGGTGAGAAGGACAGCACTCTTCTGGGGATTTCAGTTCCGCGGGATTATCTGCAAGGACGGGTTACCTCTCTCCATCCCGGTTTCTCTCCCAGAGCCTGGTCACGGCAATACCCTCCTGCTCTCCCGGCTCACACCTCTGGGGAGGAGTCGGGCATTTATAGGAGAAAGGCAGCAATCGATGCAGGCTGAGCCTCCAGTGTCCCTTTTTACAGTTGGGGCCACTGAAGGGCAAACTCATGCCCACCTCCCTGAGAGACCCCTCCCCACGCTGCCAGCCAACCCAGGGTGAGAGGGAAGCTCTGGGCATGTCCTGGGCCCAGTGGAAAGAAAAGGAAAGAAAAGCGCTTCATGTCTCAATGGGGAACAAGCTGGGGGCGGGCTGCTTCTTGGAAGCCGCGTGGAGCTCACCAGACACCCCCCCAGCCAAGATGCGGGGGGGGGGGGAGGCCCTCCTTCCCCCTCTCCCCGGCTGCACCTTCAAAATGGAGGGGCCCCAGACTCCCTCTAGCGGGCCTGCCGTTGCCACAGCACAGAGACAGCCTAGCCGGCCAAGAGCGTCAGCTGAATGCAGTAAAAATAGCCTCCCAGCACGTGCTGCAAACACTGAGGCCGCAGACTGGGTCTGGATGTGCAGCGGTGTAGTGCCCGGCTCTGAGCGGGAGAGCCCAGTGCCTCTGTGTGCCCACTGGCACTCTGGCGGCTGCCCAGGCCAGGCTGCGACCTCACCTTTCTGGAGGGGGCACTGCTCCCCAAGGATTCCAGGGAAAGAAGGCGAGGGGAGGCTGGGAGGCCACGTGACTAAGCTGAAATGCCCCTTTAGGTCTGCCCCCTCCATTTCCCTCCCTGGGATAATCATGCCAGCTGATTGCTGTTCTGAGCGCTCTTCACAGAGAGCTCATTAGATCCTCATGACAACTGTGTTCAAGGTCACCCTCAGGAGTTCCATTTTCTAGATGAGGCCCAGAGAGGCCAAGCATCTTGCCCAAGGACACACAGCCAGGAAAGGGCAGAGCCGGGATTTGAAGCTGAGCTGGTTCCAGAGTCCATGTTCATAACCATCAGCTTGGAGTCGGACATACCAGAGTTCAAATTCTGGCTGGGCCCCCCACCCACCGTGTGCCCCCAGGCAGTGACATCACCATTTGAGCCTCAGTTGCCTCACCTGGAAAATGGGATGAAATCAGCCCTGCGTTCCAGGAAGATGCGGGTGTATAACCACTCTGGTGCCTGGCACAGAATAAGGACTCCATAAATAGAGCTGTAAATGACTGTGTTTGGGATAATAGTGATAATAGCAATAATAGCAGTTACCACGGGCAGGGCCTCAGGACAGCCACGCTACTCGCTTTGCTAAGGGCTTTATCTTATCTGGAACCTGCCCCCACCCCCCCCACGGGGCAGACCTACAATGACCATCACCCCGATCTGCACACGAGGACGCAGAGGCCCCAGGAGGTGAAGCCACTCACCCAAGGGCACCCAGGGAGTAGACACACCCGCTTTCTCCCTCCGTCCAGCTCTGGTCCTTAGGTGACTGGACATGAGTGAAAGTTCTGTCTCAAGATAAGCAAGTCTGAGCTTGAAAGAGAAAGGGAGAACTTCTGCCCCGTCAAGGTGATGTCTGCAAACCCAGGTTTTGTTTCCATCTTGGCCTGGTGTGTTTACTTCTGCTTTCCTCTGCCAGTGGCTCCAGGCTCCCCACCCAGGGAGTGCTCCCAGGCTTCCCACGGCCTTGTCCACCTGTCCTGGTATGATGGGCTAATGGTGGCCCGCCAAAGTATATGTCCACCTGGAACCATGAATTGGACCTTAACTGGAAAAGGAGTCTAGGGACTTCCCTGGTGGCACAGTGGTTGAGACTCCACACTCCCAATGCAGGGGGCCCGGGTTCGATCCCTGGTCAGGGAACTAGATCCCACGTGCATGCCACAACTAAGGAGCCCACGTGCCACAACTAAGGAGCTCGCGAGCTGCAACTAGGACCCGGTGCAACCAAATAAATATTTTTTAAAAAAAGAAAGAAAGAAAAGGAGTCTGTGCAGGTGTAATTAAGTTAAGGATCTCGAGTTGAGATCATCCTGACTCATCAGGGTGCGCCCTAAAACCAATGGCAGTCACCTTATAAAAAAAGAAGCAGACTGAAGAGAAGACACAAGGGAAAATGCCGTGTAAAGACGGAGGCAGAGGTTGGAGGGAAGCAGCCATAAGCCAAGGACACTTGGAGCCCCCAGGAGCTGGAAGAGACGGGAAGGACCCTCCCCTACGGCTGCTATAGGGAGGATGGTGGCCCTGCTGACACCTTGACTTCAGATTTCTGGCCTCCAGAACTGGGAGAGAATAAATTTCTGATGTTTCAAGCCACCCAGTTTGGGGTACTTTGTTACAGCAGTCACAGGAAACTCATACATCCTGTCACTTCTGTGAAAATGGAATGCCCTCTGTCCTGCCAACCCAGGGAGGCCCTGGGCCTTGTCCAAGGCGGGATGCCATGGGCCTTGGGCCAGCTGGGTCAATCTCTCCTTCAGGCCGGTAGCAAGGGCTGGGAAGGAAGATGAAGTGTGCCGGGCCCATGGGCAGGTGTGCACTCAGGGCACCTGCACTCCGTGAAGCTGATGTCAACCCTCCTTTCCGATGACCTGCCTGCCCTCTTGTCTCCCCCGCCGGTGACACACGTTTGTGGGCTGGGGTTTGGGCAGCGGCCTGGGCTACAGGAGATCGTCGAGTATGGTAATTTGCCTGGGGAAGAGCCAGCCAGCCAGCCTTGCCCAATCAACCTATAAACTGAGGGCTCTGCTGGCCTTGAGCATCTCGGCCAGCCCCACGAGGCCCAGGGTAGCAACAACAAACAAGAAGCCTGGTGGCCGGCTTTTGCCCCAACCTGCTTCCTTTCTCTCTTCGGCTCAGACCCAGACTACATTTCTCAGCCTCCCACGCAGATGTGTGGGGCCAGATGACCACATTCTGGCCAAGGGAACGCAGTGGAAGTCATCACTCGCCGCCTCCACGTTCCCCTCCTGGGTCTGCCCACCAGATGTCAGCTCCCAGGATGACCGTGAACCCACGTACAGGAGACACAGCACCTCCATCACGCCCCAACTGCTGTTGAGAGCAGAGGCCCCTGCATGGGCCCCCACCAATTATATAGTACAGTGGCACACGATTAAGAAATATATTTCCACTGGGGAGTGTGTATAGAAGGCAGCTTCTAGCGTGATGAGCCACTGAGCTACCCGGGGCTCTTTGTTACAGCAGCTAATGTTACTTTCACATACATCCCAAGAGGTCTCCTTTACGGATTTACTTAATGACCAGCATTGCACTGGATGCTCTAAATACATTATCTTATATCATCCTCACAATAAAAATAAATCTTTCATTACCCTCATTTTTCAGATGAGCAAACTGAGGTCCAGAGAAGTCAAGTGACTTGCCCAAGGTCATACAGCCAGTAAGAGGAAAATCCGATTGCCACCCAGACCCTGCATTTTACACTGCTGTCTCTGGTGGCCCCCTCAACTCTCTTCAGCAGGAGCTGGCAAAAGGGCTTAAAACCCCCCCTTTTTTTTTTTTTGCGGTACGCAGGCCTCTCACTGCTGTGGCCTCTCCCGTTGCGGAGCGCAGGCTCAGCGGCCATGGCTCACGGGCCCAGCCGCTCCACGGCATGTGGGATCTTCCCGGACCGGGCCACGAACCCGCGTCCCCTGCATCGGCAGGCGGACTCTCAACCACTGCGCCACCAGGGAAGCCCCAAACCCCCTTTTTAATGAAAAGCCAAGCAAGGAGACAAAAACGAGCACACCGCACATTGCTGCCTACACACAGAACCGCGTGCCTGACCTCCAGGTCGAGGCCGCCGCTGGAGCCGGATGCCGGGCCAGCTCAGGATTTGGGAACTCTTCAAAATAATGGTTTTACAAGACATACGCCATGATGTCGCCAAAGCGCTGCCTCCCCGTGGGCTGCACGGATGCCAGAGAAATCAGACAGAGACTGCGTCTGGGACTGCCGGGCCACACAGCTCCTCCCTGCAGGGGGACCCCCCGCCTGTCCTCGCCCCCGCGCCACCACCCCGGGATGCTGGCAGCCCTCAGTCTTTTCATAATCTCAGACAGCTCTGGTTGTCAACGTCTTGCTGCGTGCAGAGCCAGCAAGTACAGAGCTGGCAAGCGTCTGTGGAAAGGCACGGAGGAAGGTCTCCGGGGGCTGCGGAGGGAAGACGCGGGGGTCAGGCGCGGCGGCACCTTCTGTGGACACGGCGACAGCCCCTGTGTGGCCTGCCCTCTCAGATCCTACTCCAGCCGCCATCCTGCTCAGCTGCCTGGAGGCAGGCTGACAAGGCTTTCTTCTCCCCACCGGTGCCTGCCCACCAGGGACCCAGGGACCAGGCGAAAAGCCTGTGCGAGGGAAAAAGGCATTTGTGAACAGCTCTCCCCACTGCCTGCTGCTGGCGTCTGCCGAGCAAGGAGTCACTGCCGGGACGTAATTAGCCGTTGGTGGATGACACGCAGATCTGCCTGTCTACCCCCTGGGCCTGACTGCTTCAGGTCTGTGTAGCCCTCTGGCCAACACGATGCGGTTCTTAAGAGGTGGCTTCGTGCCTGCTTCTCTTCACGCCGGGCACAGCTTTCAGTAGGACAGAGTTGGAGTGGGGGAGCCCTGGCCCCCCTTTTATCCTTCTCTACCTGTACGTTGCAAAGAAATCCCGGTGGGCCCTCCCACTTCTCTTCCCCCTGCACCTCCCTTGCCCACCATCTCTCTCCCGTCCTCCAAGCCCTGAGCTGCCCCTTCTTCATCCTCCGATGGGTCATGCCTAAACTGAGGAGACTCCTGCCATGTCCCCAACAAGAGACATTCTCCCCGGAGAACAGCTCCTCTTCCGGTCGTTTTCAAAGCACGGGTGCGGCACAACTGACATTTGGGGCCAGATAATTCTTTCTTGTGGGCGCTGCCCTGTGCATTGCAGGCTGTTTAGCCCTGGCCTCCACCCACGGGATGCCAGGGGCACAGCCCAGCTATGACAAGGAAAAGGTCCCCAGACATAGCCAAATTCCACCCCCCGCAGGGGTATAAAAATTGCCCTGGTTGAGAGCCACTGATGTTGCATAAAGGATGCAGCTGAGAGAATTCCCTGGAGGTCCAGTGGTTAGGATTCCGCTATTCCACTGCCGAGGGCCTGTGTTCGATCTCTGGTCGGGGAACTAAGATGCCCCGAGAGCCCCAGGCAAGCAGCTTGGTGCAGCCAGAAAGGATCCAGCCAGGGCGCTCAGTGACCTGACTTAGACTTAGCGCTACCGTTGGCCTCAGGCACACAAATGCTCTCTCTTGGCCCCAATTTTACCATATAAAAAATTAGAGGGGCTGGGCTTCCCTGGTGGCGCAGTGGATGGGAGTCCGCCTGCCGATGCAGGGGACGCGGGTTCGTGCCCCGGTCCAGGAGGATCCCACGTGCCGCGGAGCGGCTGGGCCCGTGGGCCATGGCCGCTGAGCCTGCGCGTCTGGAGCCTGTGCTCCGCAACGGGAGAGGCCACGGCAGTGAGAGGCCCGCGTACCGCAAAAAAAAAAAAAAAAAAAAAATTAGAGGGGCTGAATGGGGTGCTGTGGTCTTCCAGCTGCCTCTGATTCTCTGAGGCTGATGGTTCCAAAGTGGGGATGAGCTTGGGATTCAGGAAATAGGGTCAGAAGGAAAGGAATCTAGTGATGCTGCAGTGTCATACAGGAAAAAGGAGGGAGGGGCCCGTATGTTAGAGGTGGGCGACCTCAGTGCCTCGGGGCCTTTTCTCCAATCCTCTTTCTCTCTAACCTAAACAAAACCTGTTCTGAAAAAAAGTACCCCGGCTATCAGTCATTAACACTCTAGTATGATTTAACTCCACCTCCACTATCGTCTTACAACCAAGGCTGCGCCCCGACTGGAGCCATCTCATGGCTAACTGGAACGGCTGTAGGACGTATTTGGGAAAGGCAGGACAAAAGAGCCTTTCTGCCCACTTGGGTTTAAACGGTGGTTTCAATTTCATAACACCATGTGAGGTGAACTTCCGGGTGCCCTGTGTTACACACAGTCCGTTTCAACAGCTGCCACGGGGGAGGAAACAGCATCACTCAAGAGCTGGGGTTGGGAGAAGTTATGTGGCTTTGGATGAACTTGGATACGGACGCACATCCAGCAGGACCACCAACAAACCGGGCACTGGTGGCTGGCTCCCCCCGGCTTCACGACCATCAGTCTCCTGACAGCACCTGGCAAACGCCAGTTTGTGCTGAGCTAAACAGAGCAACAAGGCCAGAGCATTCTCAGTTGGTGACCACAGTCCTGACCCATGTGTCTCAAAGACAGGATTTCCGGTTGTTTGTGGGGGTGGATTATCCCAGAATCAGCTCTGCTTCAGATTTTGGTTGGGAGGCAGGATGCCTGTTCCTGGGGTTGGGGGGGGGGGCGCGGAACATACACCTGTTTAATCCCATAGAGTGGGAGGCATGTGGGTTTGGGAAAGGCCGCTGGGTCCTAGCGCAGCTCCACCCCCACTGCAGGTGCAGCGTGGCTGTGGCCTTCTCTGGCCTTCAGTCTCCTACTCGGTAGGACGCTCAGACTAAATGATCCCCCAGGCCTTCCAGCTCTGTGAGTCCATGATTAATAAAACTCAGACACACCATCTGCTCACTCTGACATTTAAGAAACAGAACAGGTTTCCGAGAAAGCTGCCCCGTGCAGCCTGCTCTTCCTCCTGCGCCCCGCTGATCGAGTGTGGGTTCACACCCTCCCCGCATCCCAGCCCCGACACACACACGCATACACAATCACACACAGGGCTGTCTCCCCTGCTCCCCCGCAGAGGTCAGAGATGCGGGAGCTAGCTGATGCCCTAGTCGAACTCGGAACCACCCGGCCTCCTTCCGGACCTTGCACCCTTTCTTATGTCCTCTCCGGCTGGAGGGCGAGACGCGCATCTTGGTAACACGGCCCCAAACTTCCCAACTCAGTTGGCAGTGACTCATCTCTCCCACCAGTTCAGCTCCTCCTCAGTGCCGGTGCCGGGGAGTGAGAATTGCTGCCCCCTTCACAGATGGGGAAACTGAGCTCGAGGAGGGAAGGGTCAGCCCCAAGGGCACACAGGGGACAAGGGGCGTCGCCTCGGCAGAGCGGGCGCGTGTCAAATGTTCGTGCCACGCAGGGCCGGTTCCCACAGCCCGGCTCATCACACAGGACGCCCCCGAGGCTGTATCCTGCAGATGACACCTCGCCACCCGAGGTGGCCTTGTCTCTAACACAAGGTGCTAAGAAGGCCAGAGAAGGTCACAGCCACGCTGTACCTGCAGTGGGGGTGGAGCTGCACTAGGACCCAGCGGCCTTTCCCAAACCCACATGCCTCCCACTCTATGGGATTAAACAGGTGTATGTTCCCCCCCAACCCCAGGAATGGTCCTCAGGCCCACTTGCTGTCAGACACAGAACACGGACCCTCCGTGCCAGGCCGATGGCCCTGCTGCGTCCGCTGAGTGGCCTGCGATCAAGGGCACCTGAAGCCAGGCCGAGGGGAGGGAGGCGGGGGAGACATTCTGGGCCAGGTGAGACCTGGCCAAACTCGAGAGCTGAGCCTGGGCGGCGAGGGTAAGGTCAGACCGGTGATGGCTGCGTGGCAGCCAGGTGTCCTGATGGACCTGCTCTGTCACCTCCTCCAACTGCCCAGGTCCTGCCCCCGGCTGGGACCCACAGAGGAGATTCCCAGGAAAGCCCCTGGGCCCAGGATCTGCGACTCCATGTGGGTTGAATCTCGGCAGACCCCACTCAAGTGCCCTCTCTCTGCGGGCCGCCCCCACGGGGTCAGCTGGATTCCAGACTCTCTCTGCTGCTCTCACCCGGATGCTGCCCTTGGCCACCAGCTCCTGCCCTGATCACAGCGTCGGCCGGCCACTCCATGCTGAGCACAGACCTCCCTCTCATCCTCTGTCCCCTGCCACGCCCACTGCTCCCCCCACCCTGCTCGGAGAAGTGGCCTGGACTTCCTGTTTCTCGTAATCTCCAATAAGGTCAGCCCAAAAAGCCAGATAAAAATATCCCTCCAGCTTCTCAAGAGTACCAGGTCAAAAGGGACAGGGAAACTGGAATCCCCAGAGCTGACTGGGCTCACAGGCCACACTGGTCCCAAGGGCATGTACCAGCCTATGACATTCGAACTTAGGTTACTATGGCCTTGAAGGTCAAGGGGGACAGAAAGCGAAGCCTGGGTCCCCTGTACAAGTTGGGGGTCTAAGAGAAGACCCTTCCCACAATAAGCCAAGGCCCCAGAGAAGTACCCACTCGGGGTGAGAGTGAAGGGGAAGCTGGCCAGCCGAGTGCTGCCTGGGAATGTCAAATCCTGGACTGGATTAAGGAGGCTCTAGAGCGGTTGTGTCTCTAGGCGCCTACCAGCAGCACACACACGTCCACCTGAAGGAGACGACCTTCAGCCCAGGCTCAACTTATACCTCCAAATTAAAAAAAAAAAATAATGACTAGCACACAGTCGAAGATAACCAGACCCCAAGAAACGCACACTTCCTGGTCGGGAGTCAGCAGCTGCAACAGCCTACAGAAGCAGAGCTGCAGTGACTCGAGAGGCTGGAATTACTGAAGTCTCCGCAACTCTGCTGGCTCCCATCAAGAGAGAAAAGACAAGCTGAAGGGACGTGCAGAGAACAGGAAACCCTAACAAGAGCAGCATCAGAGTCGAACATCTCACCAGGATGAAGTCTCCACAAGGGCAGGGACTCTGCCTGTGCACCACACCACCTCCCCCAGACCATGCCTGACCCCCAGCGGGAGCTCAGTAGCTCCCTGTGGACTCTTTAGGACCCGAGACCCTCAGGGAGGTGAGTGGGGCGATCGGCCTGTTCCAGGTGAGTCTGGGGAATCATTCTAGTCAGTGAGAGAACAGGTGAGAGGAGGGGATTAACCCCAAATTTCCCTTCACTGTGACATTTCTCTGTGCGAAGGTAGGCGCTCATGAGAAACACAAACTCAGCCCTAGAACGGCCTCCACAGTGGAGAAAAACAACCCAGGGGTGTAATGGCTGCTGCAGAAAGCTAAATCCTTTAGGCCAGAACAAGCAACCCCTCGCCGCTATAATTTCGAGTGATCCGTTCTTTACTATAATCCCTGGCCTTGGCTCTCCAAGCATCTACCAGGGAATCTTTCTGTAGGGGCAATTTTGGTGCCTGCAATTAGCTGAACAGGCATCTTTTGTCCCCACTAAAGCACTCAATTGCAGGTGTAATTAGGTTCCCTCACCCCTGAAATCTGCAGAGAGCTGCCCGCCTTGACTAACTGCACCCACAATTAAGTGCTTACGGGCATGTGGCTGGAGCCGGCAAACATGTGTGCGCAGCTAATAGCGGGGGCACCTAGCAGCCTTTCAAAAATAGACACTGTGTTGGAGAGATCCAGCCTCTTTCCATTTGTTGTTCAAACGGCTCTGTCCAGCTGGGAATAATGAGAAAAGACAAACAAGCCAATTAGGCTAGGTCCATACATAAATAAACCGCACAGCTCCTTAATTAAGCCACTTATAGGAGTGGGCGAGGCTGGGAGAAGCGGGAAGGAGAGCGATGGCCCTGTAGGGCCAGGGCCTGGCCTGGAGGAGCCGGGGGTGAGGATGCCATTTTGGCCAAGACGGCGAAGCCAAGTGGGAGTCCTCCATCCATCACTGGGGGTTGTGGACCACTTTAGCCAAGGGATGCCGGCGGGTGTGGGGGGCAGACTTGGGGGCCGGAGGCGGACTATGGGGGTGGGGAGGGGTCTCCAGATGCTCCCCAGGGTGAGAGGGAGGTTGGGTTAGGGCAGGCAGCCTAAGTCCCGCCACCAGGAGACGGCAGTATGGGACTGAGCCTCCTTTGTCCTTTTCCACGAGCTGCCTCGGCCTGGCACATGACCTCTTCCCTGAAAGCGGCCGCATCTGCTCTCTCCTCCTCTGCCGCCTCCTCCTCCCCGGGGCCTCAGAAGGGTGGTGAAGTCCACAATCAAATCACCTGCCTGTTTCCACAGCTGGGTCCCTCAAGGCGCCTTCAGTGGAGACGCAGGCCCTGGCCAAGCCTCCGCAGCCACAGACTGTACCCAGGCTGTGTGGACGCACAGTTCAAGACAAAGGAGGGACACGTGTGGTCAGGGACGAGGCCAGGACGTGCCGGGGGGTAAAGGGCGGTCGGTGACGGGGGGTGATCTCTGTATCTCCGACACACCAGCAGCCCTAGCCCCATCATACACTTGCCACACTCCCTGCCACGCTGCTGCATTGCTTCTCGACAATAAAACACGGCAGATTGCAGTGGCTGTAATCAGGAAAGGAAGCAAAGCCGCCCGCTCCCGCAGCAGCGCCTCTGAAAGTGATTTGCCTTTTGCGGAGCTCAGCAGTCCCGGCTGGAAGCAAGGGGCAAAGGCAATGTTTAGATAATTAAAAACCCATTGCTGGGCCTTCCCTGGTGGCGCAGTGGTTGAGAGTCTGCCTGCCGACGCAGGGGACACGGGTTCGTGCCCCGGTCCGGGAAGATCCCACACGCCGCGGAGCGGCTGGGCCTGTGAGCCATGGCCGCTGAGCCTGTGCGTCCGGAGCCTGTGCTCCGCAACGGGAGAGGCCACAACAGTGAGAGGCCCGCGTACCGCAAAAAAAAAAAAAAAAAAAAAAAAAAATCCCGAGAAAAACCCATTGCTGACGGGCCAGCCGGGTGGCCACAGGTGGCTTCGGGGCGGACCCGCAATGGCTCAGAGTGGCCAGCGCGCCTTCTCTCCTCCCCTTCCAGCTACGGTTAAAGGAGGCAGGCAGGTGACCACTGGGAAATTCTGCCCCGAGAACAGCTGGGCCGAAACCTGGGATTCTGGCTCCACAGTCCCTACCGGACCCGGGCCAGGCCCCGCCTCTGCCTCACCTCTCCTCCAGCCGCGCCAGCCTGCCTGGACTCTCCCTGCCTCGGGGCCTTTGCACTGGCTGTGCCCTCTGTCTGGACCTCTCTTCCCCAGCTATCCACACAGCCTCCCTCCCCCCACTCAAATTCCACCTCCACCGGAAGGCCCGCCCTGACTGCCATCCAAAGAAGTTTCACATGGCCCTCCCTAGTCACCCCATCCTCTCACTCTACAGCGGGGTTTCTGTTAACACTTGATCCCTGACTCAGGGATCCCTGATCCCTGAATTTGTCATCTTGTTCATCTTTCTCTGTGGGCCTCACCCGGCGTCTCCAGCACTGCATCAGCGGTGCCTAGTGTGGTGGCCGGTGCTCCATGGGGACTCGGTTCTGAATAAGTGAATGAATGAATGAATGAATGATGCCGGAGTTGGATACAGAGCAACCCAGGGCACGGCCTCAGAAGGGGGACCGGGCTACAAACCAGACGGGGAAGGTACTCTGGAAGCTTCTGGGTTGGGGGGTGTCCCTCTCCATGGGAGCTGGAGTTGGAAGGCGTCCCTGGCCGCAGCCCTCCCCCAGCTTTGCGGCCCCGGGCAGCAAAGGTGACCACAGGTCGATCTGGCCAAGCAGCCTGTGTCTCCTCACTTAGCCTCTGAATTTTTAAAGCTTGACTCGGAGCCAAGAATCACTGAGCTCCCAGGAACCCAGCCTCGCGCCTCTGTGTGACCCCCTTCCGGCTCCCCGCTCCCAGCTGATGCCTGTGAAAACCCAAACCAAGGCAGGCTCCTCACGGGGACGGCGGGAGCAGGGACTACTGCAGCACACAGATAACCTGAGGCCCCAGTCTCAGGCCCTGGGTCCTCTGCCCCATCAGACATCCCCTGCGGGGACTCCCCTGGTGACGCAGTGGTTGAGAGTCCGCCTGCCAATGCAGGGGACACGGGTTCGAGCCCTGGTCTGGGAAGATCCCACATGCCGCGGAGCAACCAGGCCCCTGCGCCACAACTACTGAGCCTGCGCTCTAGAGCCCGTGCTCCGCAAGAGAAGCCACCGCAGCGAGAACGAAGCCCGCGCACCGCAATGAAGAGTAGCCCCCGCTCACCTCAACTAGAGAAAGCCCGCGCGCAGCAACGAAGACCCAACGCAGCCAAAAAAAAAAAAAAAAAAAAAAAAATCACCTGCAACTGCTTCTGGGCCCCCGAAGGGCAGGCTTGAATTTCGTGTCCCCTTTGTCCCCCCACCTCTGCTTCAACGGGGCCTTCCCAGGAAACGTGATGGGCAACGGCCCCCTTCTCGCCCCACCTGTCGGGATGGGTCTTCTGACGGGCTTGGGGGCACACCTACGGCTCCAGACCCCTTGGTCTCCCGCTCCTCCAAACCCCTGGAGCGTGTGCTCCACACACAGGGCCATCCGCGCCCCGCCACCCCCCAGCATGCCAGCCCTGGAGTTTCTGGAGCCTTCCAGATCGTGACCAATGGCAGCCTTGACAGTCTGACTGGTGGCCAAGCCAGCCATGCCTGCATCTCCTCGGAGGCCCCAAAGTGCCCCACCTCTCCCCAGCCCCTGTTCAGTTGGGTTGGATCACTTCTTCTTGGGTGCAGGAAACAGGTGCGACAGCCATTCCAAGCCAGGCAGCCTCCTGGGGGCCAGCTGGCCTGGGTCCAAACCCACCTGTCACTCATGGCCCCTGACTTCTCTGCACCTCCAGTTCTTCCCAGCACTGAGTGTGGATGAAAGTGTAGAACATTCCAGCCCCCTGCCCCACGCATCCCGCTATCTGTTAACGTGTGGCTAACGTCCCCACGTCACAGGCCCCGTCCGAGGTTGACTCAGGGAAGGGACCGCAAGAGCGTGTGTTTGCCAAGTGGCAGACACCTTGGAGCCCCTCTTCCTCCCTGGGAATGGAGGTGGCTTGGCCCCCGAAGCTTCAGGAAGGGCCCTTGCCTCTTCCCACCCCCACGTAACCAACTTCGCCGTCAGTTCACCGAGAGGGTTCTGCTTCCCCTTTTCGAAGGAGTCCTGATCTAAGCCTGAGCATCTGCCCACTTCCCTAAAGGAAACAAGCCAGTGGGGCCCCGTGGAGAACTCAGAGCGTCCTGGCCTTTAGCCAAACCCACGGACGCTTGGCTGGTGACCTGGTCAGTTCTACGAATCCCCAGGCAGTTACTGGGCCTCCCTCTTTGGGACACTTCCCCTTAGTAGTCCCCTCCAAGTTCCCCCTGAATCTCTTTCTCATGGCCCTTGGGGTCTGCGTCACCATGGTCCCCTCCAGACACCACTGTCCTGATGACCCAGCCTTTACTGTCTCTTCCGTCTTTGAATCCCAAGGTCTGCTATACAGCAGGTAATCACTGAATGCTCGCCTGGTATACAGCAGGTGTTCCATGAATGCACGTCGGGAGACAGAGGCAGAGGCGCTGGGCCGTCAAGGCCCACACCTGAAGGAGTTGGGGAAACTGATTCTTCTGGCCCTGTAGTCATGCATCACCTTCCAGCAAAGTGAGGGTAGGGGGTGAAAAGGTGGTTTCCCCAGTGGCCCCGGGGTAGGGGCTGCGTTGTTTTGGTCTCTCGGTCCCTGGGTTTGGGGCTGGGGTCTTGACCACAGGCAGCTCCAGATTAGTGGGGGTCCCACCCACTTCTGCTTTCGCTGGGTGTTACCACAAACCACCTAGCCAGCCTTCCTCTTATCAGCAACTGTCACGCCCAGAGGGCTGCGGTGGCTTTGTTTTTTCATCCCTCCCTCCAGGGAGCCCTGATAAGGAGGCCAACCTTTACCCTCTGCTGCTTCCCCTAGTAGCCTGGAAAAGCTTCCCCAGTAACTGGGGCCTGGGGCTTCTGCATGGTAACTCCACTGACCCCAGCCCTTGCCCTGCAGGAGGAAGCTGGGAGGGCCCGGTTCCCCATTCAGGCGAACCTCACCCCCCCCAGGACACCTCACAGTGGCCCCAGGAGGCCAAGATGGTGGCCTGGAAGGGGTGTGCTGGGCGGAAAGCCAGGCCTGACAGCTGGTGGGTCTCCGCGAGGAAGCCTGTTTGCAGGACTAGCTCGCTGGCTGGTTTATAATCTTGGCACCACTGAGCAGGAAGCGTGGAGCCAGCCAGAAGCGCAGAGGGCAAGCCTTGCTCGTGACCCCGCCCCCCCATCTCAACAGCAGCCTCTCTTCCCTGTCTCGGTGCCGGGAGCCCTTCGGCGCAGGGCCCGGGTCTCGCTTATGTCTGCATCCAGCATCTGGGAGAAGCCTGGTCTAGGGAGTTGCTCAGAGGGCTGTGGGCTGCGTGCAGAAGCGAGAGCCCTGTTCTGTCAGCTGGTAAGGAGCCTGCGCCTCACCACACACACCCGGCCCTCTAGCTCACAGCCCCTAACTCTCCATCCCCAACAGCCCCGAGTGCCTATCCATCAGCAAAAGAACGGATAGAAGGACTTCCCTGGTGGCTCAGTGGTTGAGAATCTGCCTGCCAATGCAGGGGACACGTGTTCGAGCCCTGGTCCGGGAAGATCCCACATACTGTGGAACAACGAAGCCCGTGCACCACAACTACTGAGCCTGAGCTCTAGAGCCCGCGAGCCACAACCACGGAGCCCGCGTGCCACAACTCCTGAAGCCCGCGTGCCTAGAGCCCGCGCTCTGCAACAAGAGAAGCCACTGCAATGAGAAGCCCACGCACCGCAACGACGAGTAGCCCCCGCTCGCCGCAACTAGAGAAAGCCCGCACGCAGCAACGAAGACCCAACAACGAAGACCCAATGCAGCCAAAAATAAATAAAATAAATAAATAAATTTATATTAAAAAAAAAGAACGGATGGACAGCTGCGCTGACTCTCACACAGGAATATCGCTCAGCAAACTGGACAAGTGTCACACACAGAATGTTGCACAGAGGCACCCAGGCTGCAGAGCACCCTCGGTACACACAACTCCCCTTGCACGAGGTCCCAGCGCACGCGAAGCCTCCCAAGGACACGTGCAGAAGAACGGGAGGTAGGGGCGCGCACAGATGCGGGCACACCCACGGGCGTCGCATTGTTCAAAACAGGCCAAACGCGAAAGCAACTCAAGTGCCCACCAACAGATGAACGCATAAACAACTATGCTATCCACACACAATGGAATAGTATTCAGCCTTAAAAAAAGGAACAAAGCACTGCCACCTGCTACCACATGGAGGAACCTCGAAGACACTGTGCCGAGTGAGATAAGCCAGTTACGAAAGGACAAATCCTGTCTGAGTCCACGGATATGAGGTCCCTAGAGGAGTCACAGTCATAGAGACAGAAAGTAGGATGGTGGGCTTCCAGGGGCTGGGGGAGGGGGCTGGGGAGTTCAGTTTAGGAAGATGGATGGTGGGAACGCTCGTGTAACACTGAACACTGACCTGAACATCGAAAAATGGGTGAGACGCTAAATTTTCTGTATATTTTAACCACAGTTCGAAAATAAGAAGCAGCTAACCTCGAGGGATGGAAGGCAGATCAGTGGCCGGGGTGGGGAGAAGACTGGCCAGGTACACCTGGGAAGGAACTTTCTGGAGTGACAGCAATTTCCATACCTGGATTGAGATGGTGATTACACAGATGTGCACGTATACGTGTCAAAGGCCAAAGAACAGAACGCTTTAAATGGGGGCATTTTAGTAAACACAAACCCTACCTCAAAAAAGCTGATTTTAAACGGTAAAAAAACCTTCGAACGCTCGTCTCAATGCACATACGTTTTTATTTACAAGGTATTTTTACGTACTCTATATTAATCATCTCTCCGTTATAAAACATATGCAAAAAGAGGGTTTTTTGAAGAGATGAGAAACATAGAGTTCTAGCATATTCTTCCTGAGTTAATGGGTCGCTGGGTCCCCGCTTTGGAAGACAGGGGTCACGGCAGTCTGTGGGAGATTCCAAGTGCTGGGGGAGCTCGAGAGGAAGAGCTGGGGTGCCGGGCCGGGTTAGGGGTACGGGGGGCCCGCTCTGCAGAGAATCGCAAGGCCCTGCCGTCTGCTGATGCGGCCCCGAGACCAAGGCCACGGGCACAGGACGTGCAGGCGGGGAGCAGTCCGGTACACACAGCCCTTCCCTCTCTGCCCCACACATATAAGATGTAACCCTCCCCCCCCAAAAAAAAATACCCACATGGGCAAGTGTGCCAGAATGTTCCCTATGGAGTCCAGAGCCCCAGGCCAGAGGGATGGGCGCATCCTACCTTTCCTGGGGGGCTCAGCCTCTGCCCCGGGTGGCAGCTGGAAGCAACGTGGTGGAGAGGCAATCCCAGACCCGAGGTGGGTAGGGGTGGGAGATGGGGGAGCCCAGCTTCACGAGGCTTGGGGGCAGGATAGGAGTACCCGGGTTCAAACCCTGCTCTACCGCTGTTCGGCCGCGTGGCCCTGGCTGCATCCCTCTGTGTTCAGTTTCTCCGTATTTAAGGGGGGTGACGATGGTCCCCCGGCTGTTACTTTCTCTCTGGCCTCCGCCCACCCCGACTCCGGCCCCTTCTCCCTCAGGCTCCGTGGGGCACCCGGGGAAGGACAGTCTCTGCAGCCCAAGTTCAAGTCCACGGGGCGGGTCTGTGTTTATCTTTAAGTCGTCCTTTTCCTGCCCCGGGTCCAGCACCTGGCCCCTCCCTGGGCCCATTGTCTCAGGACCCAGGGCCATCCGGTCGTCCTGGGGGAGAACAAGGGAGCCCCCCACCCCCATTTCCTCACACCGGCTTGGACTCCAAGTCCCTGACCCAGCCCTTGGCCAAATAAACAGAAGCGCACACAAAAGACATCCCGGCACAGACCTCAGGGCAGCGAGGGGCAGCTCCGAGGGCGGAAGCGGGGCAGGGCACGACTCCCAGAGCCTTCTGCTCAGGACGCCCCCGGGGCCGTCCGCCACCCCACCAGCCCGTGGGTGCCCGGGAGCCGGGGCCCATCCAGAAAGGTGTCGGCAGAGCTGCCCGAGGACCCTGCCTGGATGGCTGAAGCCCTTCTGAGTAAGAGGCCCTGTGTCCAGTGAGGGCTGCCCACCGCCCCAGGGTATGAGAAGCCACTGCTGATGCCGCCTGCACCCCACCACAGGCTGCCCTGGTGGGTTACGCTGCACCTGATAGTCTCTGTCCCACGACTGGGGGACAGCGGAGGGGCATTCCCCGCCGTCTCTCGGGGGCCGCCAGCAAGGCCAAGTTCCAGCTGCCTACATGGGGCTCAAGGACGCCCCCTCTATCAGCTCCTTCCCTTCCCCATCTCCTGTCCCCCCTGGTGTCTCCTGGGATCACCTCCCAAATGAAGCTCTTGCACCCAAGTCCTGAATCCGGGCAACTAAATCCAGCCAAAGGCAGGTGTGTGCCAACAGCATCCCTGCGCGGGGGGGGGGGGGGGGGGGGGGGTCAGCGGGCACGACAAACTCGGTTGGGCACAGGGCTGCTTCATGCCCTCCGGGCAATGGCGGGGGTGGGGGGCGGGCGGGGAAGAAGCCAGAAGACAAAGTACCCCCAGGGGAGGTGCTGGGGCTCAGCCCTGGGACAGGGAACAGGAAAAGACTTGTCCTCACTTGGACCTCATGGCGTCTCCCTGCCTCAGATGGGTTTGGATTTTCTCTCCTCCCATTAGACCCGACTATCTCCAAAGAATTGCAGGGTGGCAGCTGTAATTGCTTCCTTCTCATTCCATCCATTAACGGGAACTCAGATCCACGGGCTGGCTGCCTACTGAGGCTTCAGGTAGCAATTTTCCATTTGTGTTTCAAATTTTAATGAACACGCCTGTCCCCTGGGCCCAAGACGTGGGCTGTGAGTGGGTCGCAGGCGTGCCACCCAAGGCTGGGGCTCCCATGGGATTTCCACCAGAGCTTGACTTCTCCAGGGAATAGCTCTGAAGAAAAATGGTCCTCACCGCAGCCTCCCCGGCTCCCAGCGCCCCGCCCCGCTGGCTCCGTGTTGTGTCGAGTAGGCTGCAAATCGTAAGATTATTATTTCTTTCCGACAGCCCCGAAGTATCCTATATCCCAAGATGGAGAGTAAAGTTCAGCTCTGATAAGATTGCATCACCGGGGAGGATGAGCATCACCCTTGCGCCCTCGGCCTCCTCCGGCTCACATAATTCCTTTCTGATCTTACCCAGGGCATCCAGTCAGGCTGGGAGGCAAACGGGATTATCCATTTTAGAGAGATTGATCAATATCGTTAGAAGCCTTTTAAATGGTTCCACCGGCTTCAAGGAGCCGAGGCAGACAGCTGAGCTGGAAATTGGGGGGCCAGGGGTGACAGGAGGGCAGGCGCTACCCGTAGGGGTTTTCAGAGAGTCCTCCCATTTCCTACCAGCCTTCAAGAGCTGGTTCTGATCAGGGCGAGGAGGCTGGGCACATGTGGGCAGGTCACGCACTGCTCAAGGAGCTGGGCTGAGGGGCTCGCAGGCTGAAGTCTGGCGGCTCCTGAGCTCATGACCTGGAGAAAACAGGAGGACACGTGCTCCTCCCAACGTGGGCAGGAGCTGCCCAGCTCCCAGGGCCAGGTGCCAGTGGGGAAGGCAGACCCTGTGGAACCAGAGCTTCAGAGTTTTGAAAGACAAGCTAGAAACCTGGGTTAAAAAAAAAAAAAAAAATCCCTGGGCTTTTGAACATTGGCAATAATTTTTTAAAAATAAATACAGCGCTGTGTGGGGACCAAGTAAAACACAGCTGCAGGCCAAGTATTGAGGTCTTCCACCAGCCCCAACCGGGAGGCTCTGCTCCTTCTTAGGACCTGCTACCCACCTGCCGCCGAGCCACCCCCTCACACTGCATCCCGCCGCCTCTCTGCGGAAACTCGCCCACGGCCTGACCCCCTTTTCTCTCATACCCCCAGCATAATCCACCTGTCAGTTCCTCCTTCAAAACGTACCTGGCGTTGGACTACCTCTGACTCAGTCCTGCTAGCCTGGACTACTGCAGTACCTCCTCGCTGGTCTCCTGCTGCCACCAGCGCCCCCTGCAGTCTATTCTCAGTACAGCAGCCCGAGGAGGCCTGTCCCACCATCTCACCCTCGCTGGACTCCTGGCTTTCACTCCTGCCCCAGGGCCTTTGCACTTGCCCTTCCCTTGTTGTAACCTGGTCACCTCCTCTGCCAGACATCCACGTGACCACAGAGGGGCTCTATGAATAATCACACTGGAATAAGAGGCACAAATTGGGACTGCCTGCGGCAAACAGGATGTCTCCGTCACCTTTTGTTTCTTCCAGGCTCTGCTAAAGGGTATCAGAAAACCCTTCCCTGGACACATCCCATAAAAAAAAGCAACCCCCACTCCCGCTGCCCTGAGCCCCCTTACCCTGTTACATTTTCTCCACATCACTTTTCACCATCAAACCTTGTGCTGGTTTATTTATCTGGTTTATTTATCTGGTTTTGTTTGGTTTTTATCTACAGCCTCCATTAGACTGTAAACTCCACGAGGGCAGGGGTTTTTGTCTGAGAAGCTCACTAATTGCCATGTGCCCAGGCAAGAAAGCACTAAATGGGTGAATGTCTCCCCATTTCCTTCAGGGTCCCTGCTTAGAAACTGCTTAGAATGATGTTCAAGGCCCCTCACATCCCTACCCATCTCTCCAGCTGTATCCCCAATTCTCCCTCTGCGACGAACTGCCTGCAGTGTGTTCAGCACAACTCTATGCACATTCTCTTCTCTTTTCCCAAAAAGCCCTTCTCTTCCCCATCTACCAGGCAAACTCCTATTCATCCTTTAAAACCCAGTGAGAAAATCCCCTACTTCAGGAAACATTCCCTCTGTCCCTACTCCCGACTACAGTTAACCCCTCCTTCCACTACCACTCCCATATGTGCTAATGTTAGCATTTACAGCCTTCCATGTCCGTCTTCCAGGGCACAGTCTGCTGTGTCCCTCAGATTCCATGTGCCTGCGCTTTGCAGTCAGCCCACTGTTGTCATTCAAAGCTCCCCACCAAGGGCAGCTGAGGGTCCCAGGAAAAAGGCATTGTTGCCACAATCGCTCCCCAGGGTGGCTTGATTCAGGGGTGGAAGGAAAGGAATTGCCTTCTGGATGTCTCTGTGCTCTCTGGCACGGAGTGACCCCCTGCTCTGAGATGCCAGTGGTGCTGGGAGAGAACACCAGGAGACCCAGCTGCCGCCCCCGCTCTGGGCATGCTGCCCTCGTCCTCACCCCCCCTCCCTGGGAGGGTGCGTCTCAGAGCAAATCTCTCCTCACCGTGTCATCTTGGCTTCCCTCCCCCACGGCAGGGGCAGCACCTTTCCCATAAATCATCTGCTAAGAGCGCAGGCGGCCCTAGAGCCTCTTGCACGTGGGTGCACACGGGTCAGGGGGCCAGGGCCGGGGAGGCAGGAGAGGCCAGCGGGAGCCTGGCAGACGATTCCTCCAGGAAGCACGAGGCATCTGTCCTGCCTGCAACCAGCTGCCCCTGCTTGAAGGGCCTCCCGCTGCTCTAGGAAGACAAGGAGGTGAGAGCGGGTCGGGGCGGCACCTGACCCATTGGGAGAGAAGGCCACTCGGAGGCGGGGAGTGGCCAGCGCACCCCTCCCCAAATCCCTGCGCCCACAGCCGACGATATTTTTATAACGCTGTTTCGGCACGTCCACTGTGAACTTAATTTAACATCCATGTTGCTGCTACTTAATTAAATAGATGAACTCATTCTACGTTTACAAGTCTTAATTCATCCTGAACAAAACTGGCCATGTTTGGTTCTTTATACACCAGCAGCTCCCTGGAACAAATGGTGGCCTTTTCGAGTTAACGGCGGGGACAGGTTAAGAGCTAATTATCGGCTCCGGTTGCCTGTGTGAGAGAGCAGACGTCTTTATCCATCATCAGAAGTGAGGCGAGGGGCCGTCGAGTTCCACTTTCCCAGCCAGAGGGCGGTGGGGCTGGCAGCCCCTGCCTCTACCCAGGCCTGAACCCTCCACGGTGGGTGGGCTCCTGCCTCTGCACGGGGGCTCTTTCCATCCCCACCCACCGCCCCTCTCTCCTTGGGAGTGTTCACCTGTCCCACCTCCAGCCCCAGCTACCTGCATCACTCCACAGGGGTCCCATCAGGCGGCTGGGCTGCGTGCGTGTGTGTCCGCCCTTCCCAGCCAAAGCGATCAATCTGAGAATGGGGTCTGTGGTCTACATTTCTGCAGCCCCCTGAGGGCTGGGGGCAAGGGGCATGGTGGGACCAGCTGGGCCCAGGCTGCCAGGGCGTCCCTATCTCACGGGGTTGGGGTTAGGGTTAGGTTTCCCCGAGCTAACCCCGGGGAGTGCCCAAACCAGGCCCTGGCACACAGTAGGTGCTCAGTACCTGTAGCAGGTACTAGCGTGTCTCCTAGTTTGCTGCTGGGCACAAAAGGCCTGTCTTGTAAAGAGAAAGTCAGGGGCCAGCTGCCGTGACCCAGGGAGATCACGGCTCTGGCCGCCTCAAGGCAACCCTACCGGATTGTGGGGTGACATGGGCAGCTGTGCCCTGACTGGCAGACGGAGGGGGGGCTGGGGGCCTTCACCGCCCGCCACACGCCAGCCCCGGGTTGTAGGTTCCCAGAACATGAAGTCTGTGGCGAGGTGACTGGGGCACCCGGCCCACATTCCGCCAGGCGCTGTTCTAAGCGTTTCCAGGTCAGCCTCACAGCAACCCTGTGCAGGGAGGGACTACTCCTACCCCCACTTTACAGGAAGAAATTGAGCCCAGAGAGGTTAAATAGCTTGCCCAGGGTCACACAGCCAGCAACCGTGGAGAAGAGATTCTAACCCAGACATTCGGGGGGCAGAGCCCACAGTCTAAGCACCCCCAGGGGTGTGTGGTTGTGTCTGGGCTCCGTCTGAGACTCTGACCCCCAGGCACGTGGGCAGTGCCCCCCCCAGACACCCTGAAGAGCTGACCCCCCAAAGGAAAGCTTGCTGACCTACCACGGGGGTCCTGCCCCCATGGAGTAAGAAAGCCTGGTGTCGGCCCTCCTTGCATCTGTCAACATGCTGCTGACCACCAGGCAGGCAGCTGGGCCCCGGCTGACGCCAGCTCTCCTACAAAGCCCTGCTCTCCAGCCGGGCCGGCCACCACTCCGCCCCCTGACCCTTTGGGGCCTCTGCCAGAGAGGGCTCGGGCGTGGGAGAGGGGAGCGAAGCCCAGCAGAGGAATCATCTGTGCTTCCCAAGGCAGTCACCCCACCAGCCTGGGCCGCAGACAAGTGGGACAGAGGGGTCCAGCTGCAGGCAGGGGCGTGCTGTGTCGCCAACGGCTTCCTCGGGCCAAACGAGGCCACCGAGCTGCCCAGAGGCCACTGGCCCCCGCCCACTGGGCCAGGGCTCCACGTGGAGGCCGGGAGGCTGTGAATCGAGCGAGGCCGGCAGGCGCTGACATAACCTCCACGGCCGGCTGCCCAGCGGCCGGATCGCCCCAGGAGCGGTTGCTCGTTGGGAAGAGGGGAGCCGGCGGGGGGTCACTCACGAGCTTCCATCCTGGGTGGATTCACTGACGGCAAATCCTGCAGCCCCGGGGGCGGGGCAGGGGGTGGCGGCAGGGAGAGCCCAGAAATGCCCAGATGAGGCTCCAGCCGCCCTAGACCAGCCCCGAGGTGTGGGCTGGCCGCCTCAGTTTCCCCAGGGTGTGGACGCCCCGCCCACCTCCCCCCCCCAGGTTGTGGAGAGGCCATCAGACCCCCCAGGAGAAGCCAGCTGGCCCCTCGGCCCTCTCCCCCTTGTAACTACAGGCCCGTGCCCTGGCTTCCCAGACCAGGAAAGCGAACAGGTCAGAGCGATACAAACTACCTGCTTCCCGGAACCCATGAGCGGACACAACCCCGCCCACCTGCCCACCTTGTCCAGGTCCCTGCCCCAGACTGGGAGTCCCAGCCCCACCATTGCACACACCAACCTCCAGCCCCTCGCGCCCCGGGTGTGAGGCTGTCTCTGACCGGTGCCCTGGGGCCTCAGCACCCTCGGGGGCTCTTCCTGGGCCCCTGGGAGCAGGGCCTCATCTATTAACACCCACGACAGTGGCGGCCCCCTCAGCATTTCTGACGGCCTCCGATGGGCCAGAAGCGTTAGTATTATTATTTATTTTTGGTCGCGCCGCGTGGCACGTGGGATCTTAGTTCCCCGACCAAGGATCGAACCCGTGCTCCCTGCACTGGGAACGCGGAGTCTTAACCACTGGACCGCCAGGGAAGTCCCCAGAAGCGTCTTTATATTCAGGCCATCTCGTTCTGTGTTTCACAAGTAGCCCCCACTTCTAGATAAGCAAATAGAGGCCCAGAGAGGTTGAGTTTCTTTCCTGAAGCCACGCAGCCGGCAAGAGGTGTGACTGGGATCAGATCCCAGGTGGATCAGGTCTCCAACCTCAGCTCCAACCACGCCCCCTCCCCCCATTGCCTGCTCTGCTGACATCCAAGGGGCAAGGACCCACCAAGCCCACCCACCCACCAGCCGAAGAGGGCAGGCCACCCGCAGACTACGGCCAGCACTGGCGTTAGAGGGCCGGGGAGGCTGGGAAATGGGGGTACCCCACCCCTTAGGGAGCCAGCCCAAGATGCGGCAGGGAATCAGGAGGGAGAGGGCTTCTTGCAGGCCTCCATCCCAGGCACTCAGTGTCACCCGCAAACGCCCCAGCCCTGGACGGGCAGGGAGGGGGCGAGCCTCTCCCCCCCGGGGATGGGGGCGGTAGGACAACGCCGAGACTGGACGCTTGGGACTCTCTCATCTCCCAATGTCCAGGGGGCCCATGTGGGGTGACATCTGGAACCCAAGGGAGAGGCTGGGGTGCAGGCAGCCAAGACCCAGGGGCCCCCTCCCTTGCTCTACTGCCTGGAATTGCAGCAGCTCCAGCCCCCAGGGCTGGGGGGTCTTGGGCGGGGTGGGAGGCAGGCGGCCCCCAGGGTCTCCCAGCTCTGCTTCCTTCCCCTGCCCCCACTCTGGCTCCTTAATCAGTCCCCAGGGACTCTTCCCTCCCAACTCGTCCCCATCCACAGACTATCTCATCAGACAGTCAGTCGACAAATATTTACCCAGCACCTACCCGAGCGTTCACAGGGCAGAGATGGGATTTTAAGAAAAGCAGAAGACAGCGCTGTGCTAGAAAGCGGGGTGGCCTCACACACAGGGTCCCACTCTCACAGCGCACACTCATGCACACACACACACCAACACACCACACACACACTCAACACACACACACACCACCCCCCGTGGTTCAAACCTACCTTCTCTGTAGGTGCCTCAGCTTCCCCGTCTGTAGGAGGAGCACAATCGACCCAGCTGCTGTGAGTGAGAAACCAGCTCGCGCAGGATGCGCGCAAGGGGCTCAGGTCGGCGCCTGCCCCCGAGCAAGTGCCCCGGGACCTCCGCCGCCCCCACTTAGGGCCTGAACCGCTACCCCCAGGATGAACAATCGAGGGGTCCCCGGGTGGAGAGTGAGCTGCATGGACCTGCCGGGGAGGGAGTCGCACTGACCCAGGAAGCAAGACAGCTGGGGCTGGCCGGGGCACGGAGGGAAGGGAGGGCTGCCCCGTGGGGGTGTCGGGGTGTGGGTGGGCCTCGGGCTGTGCTAATCTTTCACACCTGTTGACACCCTGACCCGTCCTGACCCTGGCTCTCAGGCAGGCATGGTGGAGGGCGCAGGAGGGGCAGGAGGGCCGCGGGCTATGATCTCGTTTGCCGCTGACCTGAACGCTCTGGGAGGGAGAGATAACGGATGAGCCACTTCCTGGCAAATCCCACAGCTCACCGCGGGGCCTGCCCTGCAGGAGGTGGAGGGGAAGACACGCCGGGCGGGGGAGGGGAGGGGCTGCCAACTGCTCATCACGCCCTTCCAGCTGCCCCCCACCTAGTCCCCGCTCAGCTGGCAAGGCCCTCTTCCCACGAGGGCTCCTGGGGTTTCGAGGAGGCCCTGGAGGGAATCCACAGGGAGGCAGACGCAGGGTCGCTCCCCCCTGCCACTTTCACCAGCGAGAAGACGCCACTCGTTCCCGTGAGCCGTGCCCAGTTTCTCGCTGGCATGCACAGACACGGGAACGCTTGGCATTGCCAGGGCCCTCATTAGCAGAGCATCTTAAAACAGTCTGTGGAGACTCTTCAAGACCCCCTGGGCTGCGGGCCAGCGCGCTCCGGATTTTACAGGGTGAGAGCACTGAGACAGAAGAGCTGGCCTCTCTCTGGCGGGCAACGCAAGCGCACAGCCAGCCCCCTGCCCCCAGTGCATGTCTTCCCCTCCTCCTGCAGGGGTGGGGCTGGAAACCCCTTCCTGCCTGCTCTCGGAGGCTGAGAGCAGGGAGGCTGCAAACACACATTTTCAATGCAAGGGAAGGACGCCAGAGCAGGAAGGGGGTTTTGGGGACATGACTGCATAGAAGAAACCGAGGTCCACAGAGGGCCCAAGCGTGCCCAGAGCTAGTTTGCATCAGGTAATGCTGGGCCTAGAACTCAGGCTTCTCAATGCCCACAGGCCAGCTCTGGGCAGGCTTTTGCACCAGGCAGGAGTGAGGGCCATGGTACCCAGGGCGGCTGGGCTGGGAGGAGAGCTCTGGGCCCAGAGGCAGGAGGCTTGGGACTCAATCTTGGCTGTGTCACAAACTCGCTTCGGGCTCCAGATCTTCATCTGAGGTGAGCCTGGGACATTCTTAGGGTTTAAGTCTCTCAATCTGGACAGAAAACGTGCCCCCAGGCCTGAGCCCAGTGCCCTGTGCCCTCTGCACCCTGCCCTGGGGCCCTGGGAAGCACCCCTGGACTGCAGTCAGCAGCCAGTGGGTGGGACACCTCCTGCCACTAGTCAAGGCAGAGGCACGGCCCAGGGTCAGTTTCTGCTGCAACCATGTTAATCCTGGAGGCCTTGCTGAAGACCCCAGACTCATTCCCCAACCCTCCCCGCCCCTGGAGCGAAGACCTCTCAGCCGATCTCTGCCGAGCCCGAGACTGACGGACAGACCAACAGACGGACTGACTGGGCGAGAGAGACCCTCCTGAATGCTGGAAGGTGGGGCGGGCGCTTCCTGGGTGGGCACCTCAAGCAGCCGGGGCAAGTCTGGCTTTAACGACAATGTGTCCTAAACACACACCAACCGATCCGTCTACACCTGAGAACCATCCGCTGCACACCACGTGTTGGGTTTCCGACCAACTCTGAACCTCTCCTGAGCGGCGTACTGTCCCCATTCTACAGCAGGGAAAACTGAGTCTCAGGGCAGCAGCTCGCCTGAGGCTGGCCACCCGGAGCTCTCCCCGGCTGTGTGGCCTTGGCCAAGCCACTTCCCGCTCTGTGCCTGCGTTTCCCACAGCCTAACATGCTGATGTCACACCCCTGCCTCACAGCCAACGAAATGATTCAGACGAGCACGCGGCCCAGTCGGCCACGCGGCCCCTGTATCACGGCCATTTCCGTGTGGCTCCTTCCGTGACCGCTGCCACGGCCAGCCCCATCCCACCCACGTGAGCATCCTCATTGCCTAGAGACCCCCACGCTCTCTCTAGGACCCTCACATCCCGAGAGACCCACCCCCACCAGTCCCCCCCATAGCCCCCTGCACTCTGGACCAGGAGACACAGCTGCCCGGGCAGCCGGGGACGCGGGGCCATCGCGGACACCCCTGCAGGGGAGAGAGAACCCGCTGGCTGCAGCTCCCAGCACCTGACGCAGAGGGCCAGGGACGGTGGCGGGAATTGACAGGAAGGCAGAGCCGGGGGACGGGCCCCTCACAAAGAGCGCGTCCTCTGTAAGCGGAGATAAACCCTGGGAGGGAGCGGGCGCTAAATCAGTTGCTGAGCCCATGTACCACATGCTGACAGGGCAGATGTGAGGCGTTCCACGGCCACACGGCTTTCATTTGTCATTCATGGAGGAGCCGGGGGTTTTATCTACCTCACATTATGTGAGGCCACGAGGCAGACACTTGCTCCACGTGCGAGGGGCTCCCTCGGAAAATATTAATATGTAAATGTCACTCTCCCAAGACCAGAAATGAAATGGAATGACCGGCTGGGAGGTGCTCTGCTAGCAAGATAAAAAAGAGAGAGCAAGAAAACGCTGCTGCTGCTCGGGGCTGGAGGCGAGGGAGCCGGCTTCGGGAGGGAGGGCTCACCGGGGAGCGCGGGATTTTGCGGGGTTGGGGGGCAGAGGGGGTTCCAGCCATTTTCTCTCTCCAGGCAAACAACTTCAGGGCAAGACCTCGGAGCAGGGAGGGGAAGCTTCTGGGCTGCGGCCTGATGTCAGGATGGCTTCACTAGTTCCAAGACAAATAGCACAGCTGCTAACGTGTGATCGGGCTGTCACTCTGAACCTGGGGATCCTTGGGAAGCAATTACGTGCATGGGCTCCTCGGTCAGTGCCAGCCCTATGGCCCCATTTCCCGGATGAAAAGGTCGTGGTACACGGAGGCTAAGTGGCTGGGCCAAGGCACGTGATGGCGCAGCAGGAGGTGGAACCCAGGTCCAGGTGTGCCCAGCCCCTGCTGGCCACCATCCCATGTGCCCATGGTGAGAGAGCTGGGCCGGGAGTGGCGTCCTGGGAGCCAGGGGAGGGGTGCGCCCACCGGCCACAGGGCTAGCAGGCCGGCACGCTGGCTTAAGGTCTTGGCAGAAGAGATGGGGGCACTCTGCCCCCGCTACGTTTCTGGGGTGTTCTGGGGGTCCCACCGGAGAGTGATGCTGTGGGTTCGCGTGTCCTCTGCCCTGCCCCACTAGATCCTCAGAGCCCAGCCCTGCACAGCCGGCCACAGGGCACCCTGGAAGAATGTAGGGGTATTTCTGGCCCCCCCACCCCGCCTGCTCAGATGATCTCTCCACACACAGAAAACACCACCCCTGAGCCCCGAGAAAACACAGGCGTGAGCTGGCAGCAGCCTCTGGCCCTTCTTTCTGGGGCTGCTGCCCTCCTCCCACGTCCCCACCCCGCCTGCCCACTGCCAGATGTCATCCAGGCTCCAGGGTGACCCCAGGCCAAGGAGCTCGCAGAAGCGGTTGTGTTTCTTCCTGGCAACGCCAGCTCCCTACTTAACCCCGTCAAGCAGGAAGCCCTCAGGAGGCCTGCGCGAGGGACCACGGGAGAGAGCAGGGTGTGGGTGCGGGCTAAGGCCAGGAGGCCCCTGGCTCCCTGGGCACCCCCAGGCTGGAGTGCAGGCCCCTGGGGACAGGGACAGGGACAGAGCAGAGGTGGGGCAGCGCCGGCAGATGGAAACTATGACTTCAGAAAGCTGGAATGCTGCTTGGGAAACATCAATGCTCATTCATCGCCGGGAGGCACCCCCAAGACGGAGCCCGTGCACACACGTCCCGCCCCCTCACACATGAGCACGAACACAGACACATGTGTGTGCACATACGCGCACGCACACACAAGCATAAACTCGTGTACTCACACACACGTGCGTGTGCAAACACACCGCACGCACACCCGTGCCCGCAGGTACACGTGCATATGTACATGTGCACACACAACCGTGCACAACACACACACAGGTACACACACACGCACACGTCCCTGCCGAGCTTCCGACTCACAGCCCTGACCGCCGCCCCGGTCCCTGCAGGCCTGCGGGCAGACCCAGGCGGAGGGCGGAGGGGAGGGAGCGGCGGCTTGGCGGGGGCCGGGGGCTCCGGGATGGAACACTGCGGAGGGGAGCGGGTGCTCACAGCCAGGCCTTGTGGTCTGGACCTGGGACATCTCCATCCCGTAATAAGAGATTCTGGCAACGGGGGCCCTTCCGCGAACAATGGGCCGAGCGTCTGTGAGCGCAGCAGGCGCCGGTGTGCGAGGAGTCTGGGCGAGCTGGACGTGCATTGCGAGGAGGGGGGCTTGGCAGCTCTCGGGCTGTGCCAAACCACCGGCGGGGCCGCTGCTCCCCCAGGGCTGGGCCGGGGGCTGCAGAGCCAGGCCTGCCCTCCCCTCCTTCTACCCTCCTCCAGGAGCTGCCCGCGGTGGGGGGTGGGGTGCAGGATTCATGTGATAGCTGGGAGGGGAGGGGACGAGGCTCCCATGGAGGGGGCAGCGGAGGCAGGGGTTTGGGTCTGTTTCCAGGGAAGCCCTGGGGGCTCCTGGCCAGAGGGGGCCCGGGTCCCTGGTCCTCCTCTGAGACAGAACTGGAGGGAGTGGGAGGGGAGAGAAGGGATGCAGGGGGAGGGGAGGGGAGAGGAGAGGACGAGCAGGGAAGGAGAGCAGGGGAGGGGGCAGCGTGGGCATCTTCAGGAGGAGATGCTGGTTGGGAGCCGCAGCCCTGACCTCGGCACCCAAGGCTGACCTCCTCCCTTCTCCAAGCACAGCTCTCCAAGGCTCTCAGCAGCCCTGGCTGCACCCCGGAATTACCTGGGAAGCTTGGGGACTTCGTTTTTTCCAGGAGCCCCCAGGGAATCCACCTCGCATTGGTTCTCAAAGTGGGGTTCCCACGCAGCAGCAGCATCACCTGGGAGCAGCAATGCAGATTCCCAGACTCTCCCCAGAGCCGTGTCTGCACCACACCGTCCTTCCCGGGGATGCTGATGCTGGGTGGAGGCTGGGCGGGACCCCCACCTGTGGTGTGCAACGGGGGGGGGGGGCCTCCAAGAGCAAGGTGCTGTCAAGAGGAGGGAAAGCGCCGGGGGCGGGGGAGAGCCGTGGGGGTCCAAGCAGGGAGGGTCCTTCTGCTTCCTGGAGGGGTGGTAGGGCTGAGGCCGGAGGCAGCTGGTGCCCCAAGTCCTCCTGGCAGTCAGGCAGCCAAGGGAAGGGAGGTGCTGGGATGCCTGGGGACGTGTTCAGGCTGAAGGGCAGGAGAGGGAGGAGAGAGAAAAGTGGCTCATACGGGGTGAGGTCTGGGGGGCTTCTGCACTGACAGGGGTGCCTGGAAGAGCCCCAACGTGGGCTGTGGCCTGTGAGGACGACAGTGGCGGGGACAGCTAGTGTATCAAGGTGCACTTTACAAACACCGTTCTTCCCACCCTACACACAGGAGCAAACAGATGCACAGAGAAGGGGAGTGAGTGGCCCGAGGGCATCCAGCTGCAAAGGTGCTGAGGGGGAGGGAAGGGACGGAGTGAAACCCAGCACAGAGTCAAGGTCCTCCCTGCGGCCAATCCAAAGGTGACAGACAGGAGTCAGGGCGTGGCAGAGTCCTCTCTAGGCCACGGCCAGAAGCTGCCCAGGATGTGCCAACGGACCAGAGAGCAGAGTGATGGACAAACCAGACAGAGGCCAGGATGGAGGAGGGTTTCGAAGGCTTCCAGAGGTCCCCAAGGTGACCCGAATGACGAATGCTGGGGTAAGGGTCAGGAGAAGTGTGGGATGGACCTTCCAAAAGCCCTGGCTAGTGACCTGCCCAACTGTCCCCATGCTCGCCAGGCTGGGGACAAGCGAGACTGAGGTCCCTCCGCCCTCCACCCTCTTGCAGATCTGCAGTTAAACTGGCGTCTCCACCAACGTCGTGCAGTCATCAGCCCCCGCCCTCCTGTTCCTGGGTGATGGGAGCGCTTTGATATCGGGCTGGACTCTAATGCATGCTGTGCGAGGGACCCTTAATTTATTACGTGCTGGTAATTGATGTTTATATAAAGTAGCTCTTACAGCTACTCAAAGTAGGAGATGAAAGGCAGTCAATCAGCCGTTTGCCTCAAAAGAAAGGGGGAAAACACCACACATTGCAAAAGCAGCCCCCCGAAAAACTACTGGAAGGGGGCTGGGTTAGCACGTCGGCACTTTGAAGCTCGGGGTTCCAGCCACACAGACAGACGGCAATTGCCGGGACGTGGGAAACCATCACCGGCCTGCCTGTGGCTCTCGGAGTGGGGCAGGTCTGGCATCCCTCCCAGAGGACCCGGGCCGCGGTGCTGCCCTGTGGCCCAACTGCCACCCGGCCCATCACCGGCTCCTTCCCGGTCACTCGTTCTGTTCCCCCAGGCCACAGCTCCAAGAAACGTGGCTCAAGGCCCAGGCTCAGTTTTGAGGGGTCCCTGGTGTGGCCCAGAATGCCCCCAGAGCTGAGTTGGACCCCCGCACCCCAGCCCCATGGCTGAGGTTTAACGCCCCCCACGCGGGCCGAGCCAGGCTGTGCACGTTAGGGACGGAGCTCCCCAGAGACGCCTGGCCTCCAGCTGCCCCCCTCCTCTGCCACCCACCCTCAAAACCACCCCATCCAGCAGATCCGGCACGCAGGGACCCGGGCTCAGAGCACTGGAGGGAGGCTGGCCTGGGGAGAGGGTGGCCCTCAAGCTGCCTGTCTGGCCCCTGCCCTGCTGCCGGAGCTTATCTACATTCTGTGTTAAATAGGGCCAGACACCGTGTTAGTTTCCTGTTACCCCAGTTCTGTGGATTAAAACAACACACATGTATTCTCTCACAGCTCTGGAGGCCAGAAGTTGGAAAGCAGTGCCACTGGGCTGAAATCAAGGTGCTGGCAGCGCCGTGCTCCCCGTAGAGGCTCCTGGGAGCATCCTTCCGGCGTCTTCCAATTCCTGGTGGCTGCAGGAGCGCCCTGGCTCCGGGGCTGCCTCTGTGGTCACGTGGCCTCCTCCACGTCTGTGTCTCAGAGCTCCCTCGGCCTCTCTCTTGTGATTACACTGCGGGCCCACCTGGATGATCCAGGCTAATCACATCGCACAGTCCTTAACCTAATCACACCTGCAAAAACCCCTCTTCCGGGCTTCCCTGGTGGCGCAGTGGTTGAGAGTCCGCCTGCTGACGCAGGGGACACGGGTTCGTGCCCCGGTCCGGGAAGATCCCACGTGCCGTGGAGGGGCTGGGCCCGTGAGCCATGGCCACTGAGCCTGCGCGTCTGGAGCCTGTGCTCCGCAACGGGAGAGGCCACAACAGTGAGAGGCCCACATACCGCCAAAAAAAAAAAAAAAAAAAAAAACGCTTTTCTGAATCAGGTCACATTTACCGGTTCCAGGCGTTAGGATGTGATATCTTTGGGGGGCCACTTGTCAGCCTATCACACACACGAAGGGAACATCAAGCCAGGTTCCTGCTTCTTTCTGTGCACCTCAGCCAGGCCCTCATTCAGGAGCTCTTTCACCCGCCTACTTACTACTTACAGAGCGCCAGGGACTGTCCTGGGCGTGGGGCAGTAAAGGACACAGAACGCGTCCCCTGTCTACATGCAGCTTCCCTGCATATGAGGTTGAAGAGGAATCAATATCAAGTGAAACGAAGCCAGGAGAGGAATTTGGAGCTACGTTTCTTTTTTTTTTTTAAAGATTTCTTTTGATGTGGACCATTTTTTTAAAGTCTTTATTGAATTTGTTATAACGTTGCTTCTGTTTTATGTTTTGGTTTTTTGGCCACAAGGCATGTGGGATCTTAGCTCCCTGACCAGGGATCAAACCCGCACCCCCTGCACTGGAAGGTGAAGTCTTAACCACTGGACCGCCAGGGAAGTCCCTCGGTGTTACATTTCAACAGCGTGGCCAGGGTCAGCCTCATGGAGCAGCTGACTTTTGAATAAAGGCCTGAAGGAGCCAGGGGCATGAGCAGTGTGGAGAGAACACTGCAGCAGGCGGAACAGCAGGTGCAAAGGCCCTGAGGCTAGAGAATGACTGGTGTGTTCCGGGAACAGCGAGGAGACCAGCATGGCTAGAGTGAAGCGGATGAAGCGGGGGAATCAGAGGTGGATATAGGAGGGGGGAGCAGGAGGTTGGCGGCGGGGGTCAAGGAAGGCTTTGCTGTTCTAGCTGTGACCTTGACTTTGCTCCTGTGGGAGTGTTCCTACAACAAGGCCAAAGCCACGTATGCCCACACTCGGGGTCCTGCCTCCCTAACCAAGGGGTCCCGCCTTCCTTCCAGGGTTTTCTTCCAACGGTGACCGGCAGAAGCAGGTCCCAGCCCTTGCTGAGTGCCCAGTCCAGAAGCCTGTGTTCACGCACACAGCTGCGGCCACAGAGCAAGGCCGCCAGCCATGGTGTGCGTGCCCCGGCCGAGGCTGGCTGCGCACATGCACACACACACACACACACACACACACACGCGCACACACACACACATACCCGGGGCCCCAGTCCCAGGCTTCTGGAACTGCAGCCTCCCTTAAGAATTTATCAGCCCAGACGGAAGAAGCCTTTAGCTCTGGATTTCCTGCGGCGGGGTCCTCGGCAGTAGCGTAACTTTGCTTCTGGGAATAAAATGGAAATTCAGCCCCTGGAGTATAATGCAAAGCCCGCTCAGGGGGCGTCTCCCTTCGAGCTGAGCCGAGGGGCCCCCTGATGCCGGGAGGGCTGGGGGCCGCTGGGGGCTCCACCTGCTCGGCGCCGCCTGGCCTCATAAACCCTCTCTCTTTGGAGTCCCATTCGACGCGGTTCCAACAGGGAGCCATACGTCACCAAATCCAGCAAAAATTTGTGCTAAATTGAATCAATCCATCTTGGAAATGGCTCTTGTCAGGTTCTGCCAGGGAGACCGTCTGCAGGGGACGCAGAGATCAGGAGAGGCGATCAGGACGTGGGAGCTGGTGGGGGGGGGGCGCAGATCCAAACCCCTCAAAGCCTCCTACAGCCTCTGGGCGGGGGAGGAAGAGGCCCGCATGCCCGCGTCCGGGCGAGTGAGTTCGCCGCACGCCGTAGGGTTTGCGGGTGGGGTTAGCGCCGGGTCCCCTCCGCCGGCAGCCTGGCTGGGCTGCTGCTGCGCTACCTTAGACGGAGCCTTCTTGTCTCTCAGCTCCATACAGTTCTACAACGATCAGGCACCCAGCCATCTCCAGGTGAGCTGATGGCAGGTGGGGGCCCAGGCAAACCAGGCCGGGGAGCCCAGACCTGAGGCTGCAGGACTCGGGCGTCTGGAGCCAAGGTGCCCTCCGGGTGGGCGGCTGAGGAAGGCAGCCTCTCCCGGCAGGAGCTGGCCTGGGGGACCACCGGGAGGCTGGAATTGGCCTGGAGAGGCTCCTGGCCTCCCCGCCGTGCGCCGTGATTCTGGGTAGCAGACCCCACATCCGGAGCTCTGGGCTCCTGAGATGAACAAGACACAGGGTCCCCAGGCCAGCCACCACCCCGCTGCTCTGAGTGAGGCCAGGCGGCCTCAGCAGCCGGCCTAGGAGTCCCTGCCAATGTGAGCCCCCCGAGACCAGAACCCTCGCTGTCTCTTGCCCATGTCTGGCTCTCATCCACGGCCGGATCCAACCCTTCTAGCTGCCCTCCTTTCCACGCACGCTCGCACAAACCTGGCTCCCCTCCCGTGGACAGGCGGCTTTCCCCGTCCACGCGTAGCTCTGCGTGGTCCAGCTTTTGTCCGCGATGTGCCCTGCCCAGGTCAGCCTCCTCTTCTCCGCTGAGGTCACCGCAAGCCCCCTCTCCCTCAGGTTGTGGCTCAAGTCTCTCCTCCGCCATCCCCGCCATTGTCCGTCTCCCGGAACTCCAATCCCCACAGTCACGTCTAACGAGTTCCAACCAGCCAGCACTCAGTTACCCGAGGAGCTGCCGACCGGCCGGCCGCTGTGCCTGCCTCGTCCACACCATCCGGCTGTCAGCCACACACCCGGAGGGCACAGAGCCGACGTGCACCCAAAACGTCCCAAAGAACGTGACACCCAGCAGGACACAAGATGTTTATACACGGTTTCTCTGAATGTCAAGTTCATGGGCAACCAGGATGCAGGTAAAAGACAAAAAGCACCATAAACTTCCTTCGAGTTTCACTCTGTGGACAAGACAAACCAAGAAACCGTCTCCTGTCAGCACATCTAGTTCACACGGCGACCTCTTGCCCTCCGGCCCGGGGCTCAGAGTGACCATTGTCATGCGTCTGTGAAGCAGCTGCCGGATGCGTCAGCGGCTGGCCAGCCCCACCCCAAAGCCCGCTCAGGGCTCGGTCCAAGGGACAGCTGGACCACGTCTCCTTCCTGCAGGCAGCCTGCGTGCAAAGCTCCCGGACGGCCTGTCCCCGCTCCTGGAGCTGTTTCTGCTTCTCCCCCGTTTTGCCCCCAGTGGTGCAGAAGCCACTCAGAATATGTCACTTTGGAACATCAAAGTTGTTGTAAAAAAAATTACCCCACGGGCTTAGACATTGGGGCAGTGGCTTCCCCAGGGGGACAGTGGCTGACCAGGGGCCCGAGGGGGCGTCTGGGGGCCGGTCACACTCCATTTCTTTCCTGGGTGCTGGTCCCATGGTGAATTCAGCTGGTAAACACACATGAGGTGGGCACTTATATGCACTTTTTTGATGTATTTCACAGACAATTGAAAAGGAGAAATTTCACCCGTCATGGGCTGAACCGTGGCCCCTAAAGTCCCTGTGCTGAAGCCCTAACCCCCAGCACCTCAGACTGTGACTGTATTTGGAGAGAGGGTCTTTCAAGAGGTGGTTAAGTTAAAACGAGGTCGTTGGGGTGGGTCCTGATCCAACACAACTCCTCCTTAGAAGGACATTAGGACGCAGACACACACAGAGGGATGACCACGTGAGGACACAGGGAGAAGGCGGCCATCTACACACCGAGGAGAGAGCCCTCAGGAGAAACCAACTCTGCCGACACCTGGACCTTGGACTTCCAGCCTCCACAACTGTGAGAGAATGAACGTCTACGGTCTAAGCCACCGCGTCCATGATGCTTTGTTCTGGCGTCCAAAGCCGAGTACCACAGCCCCCATGTGGTGGGCCTGGAACCCTGTGGTCAGCTCACTCCCATCTGAGATGGGGGGGGGGGGTCCGGTGGGGAGAGAAACAGCCAGGTATGGCTTCATGGGGTCGTTTCCCCTCAGAGTCCCCACAACCCCCAACTCCATTTCCAAACCGGATACCAAGGAAGCAGAAGGCCGAGGCCGAGATCTACGGAGGGGGGGTTTATTAGCAGGCAGAGGAAGACGGAGGCAATCTCTCCTGACACAAATATAGATGAATACGTGTATAGGAGCCCACAGACCGGTCGGAGCTGGCGAGCATTGAGGACGCCGGTGATGAATCTTCCCAGCTAGACAGCCGGGCCCACCAAACATGTCACCACGACACGTCCTCGGGCAACAGCAGCCCCGACACATGCACCCCGGTGCGGGGGGGAAGAAGGAAGAGGGGCCAGTGGGCCAGCAGGGCTGCGGACTCCAGGTGTAGGGGACAGTGTGCGTGCAAATCTGGTCTGGAACTTAAGCAAAAAGGGGCCTCAGGAAATGTGGGTGCATGGGGGGGACGGAAAACAGGAGAGAGGCTTCCACTGCTTCCCCCGCTTGCTGAGCTGTCAGACCCCGGAGAGCAAAGGCTGTCTGTGCGGCCTCCCCCAGCAAGTAGCGGGAGCTCCCTGAATAGCTGATGAACGAACAAACGAACAAACGAACGAGTGAATGAATGCATGAATGCGTGAACGGATGACACTGGGTGCTCAGCAGAGCACCACACACACAGCTGAGACACTTCAGCTGTCACGATCGGTGTTACTCCATTGCCACCACCTCCCCAGGATCAAAGCCACATCGACGCGGATGACCTGCGCTGCAAGAAACACCTGACCCCTTAGAAGGGTGCTCTGGGCTTTTCCCACCTGGGCCAGCCGCAGGCAACACCAGCTACTCGAGTCTCCCCGATGCCCAACGGCCCTGCCCTTTCCAGCCCCTCCCCATGCCTGTCTCATCCCCTTTTCCTGGAACAGCCCTCCCTCCTTCCCCTGGTGGGTCCCACTTCATCCCTCTGGCTGCGTGGCAGGCACCACGGGTGATGGAAAGGCCCAGGTGACACTAATGTGTGGGAGTGGAGACGCCCGCCCTCGGTGCCCCCCATCACCCTGCGCTCTGGCACTCAGCTCTTGGGCACCACCCCTGCCTCTGGGTGCCTCTCCCCTGGCGACACGCATGGCCCACCCTGCTCAGCACAGGCCTGGGCTCCAACGGCGAGAGTGCCCCGTGAGTCCGTCCACCAGTAGCCACGGGGACGGAAGGGGTACAGAGCAAACATTTCAAAACCCAGGATCCAACCCGGAGAATGAGTGGAGAGGGCCCCTGTTGTTCCGGTGTCCATGTGCACGTATGTTTGCACATATAAGTGCATGTGGATATGTATGTAGACAGGGGCATGCAGGGTGTGTGGGTACAAGTGTGTATGCAAGTGGGGCACTTGCGTGTGTGTGTGTGTGTGCACGCCCACGCGTGTGCTGGTGGGTGGATGGCTGGGTACAGAGGGAATTCTCTGTCCAGCGACTGCATAGTTCTAACTTCTTTTCAGACCTTCACCCTCCTACATTCTTCGTTTACCTAACAAACAGGCCCAAGGACGATGCACACCCAGGCGCAGAGCCCACCGGACCCACCTCTGCACCCCTTGCTCTGCGACATTAAGATCCCTGATGATTGAAGCCGGTTGCGTCAGGCCTTCTGATACCTGCGGCCCCAGGCATCTCGCAGAGCCATCAGCTTAATAAGTGTCTAAACAGACTCGCTCACCATTTAAACCCACGCCCTCAAGACGCCACCCCACCGGCTTCACAGGGAACTGCATGTCCTCTGGATACACGTTAGAACGACAGTCGGGTCACCCGTAAGCTTAGAGCCGGGAATCCACACACTCCGTGACTGCTCTGTGGTCGGGGATGGACCTCACTCCACACTGGGCAACCAGGCCTCAAAAGGCTTTTCCAGAGTCATGGTAAAGCGTGAGGGGAAAGAAGGCTGAGTATCGGGAAGCCTGAGTGCACGTGGGCGGGACAGCCTTTACAAACTGTAAAGTCCTGTTCTCACCATCCACCTCCCCGATCCCCAGGAGGGTCCAGGCCCCCCTCGGACGTCCTCTGCCCAGCAGGGCGTCTGCTCCACCACTCTCCCTTCGGCCCAGGGGTGCGTGCAATCTGGTCCCTGAGCCCTCCCGCTCCACTGGCATCAGTGCCAGCCTCGGTCTGGAGGAGCGACACGGGCACTGCGGCGCGAGGCAGAGATGGTACCGACGAGGGGGGGGCGCTTCCTGCACTGTCAGCAGCCCGGGCCCTCCTGCAGCCACCGCCACACCTGGCCCTCCCTCCTAACGCAGGAAGCGAGAAGGTGACCATCCGTCTTCGGCACGGCTGGTCCTAATTAAGCGTCCGTGAATTCCCCAACCTGGCTGCGTTCTGTCCCCAGCATAATATGTTATTTACCTGCAGCTAATAGGTTCACGGGTAATGATAGTCTTGTATCAAATGACAGCCGTTTGGCTTCTGACAGCTTTAAAGACCAGTCTCGGGGACACTACAGTTTCTAATTATAGGGTCTGTCACCGGTGAGGTCCGGTTCAACGCCACTCCTTCTCCCGCGGGGACACTTCTGTCCAGATAGGAAATTTAAGCTCAGCCGCGACAGTTAAGGTTAAAAATACTGATGGATACGAGGCCAAGGATCATAATTTGGGTCGCTGCCGTGTTTAATTAATTGGACTGCGGCAATCAGCGCTCCGCAGGCCGTAATCACAGGCAGGGCGAGAGGCCCCGGCGCTCCCCCTCGCAGTGTCTTACAGCTGTAATTTCGCGGGGGCTCTGACCTGGCTCAGAGCAAGAGGCCCTGGAGTTCTTTCAAGGCACGAGGTACTTCATTAGGCAGCCGTGATTTGCGAGCAGGCGAGGTGGTCGAGCTGCAGCGCAGGGGAGAGTGGAGGCTGGGCGGCGAGGCAGGAGGGGCCACGCCTGCCCTCGCCCTTCCCAGCTGTGGGCTGCCTCCCCCCGGGGTCATCCTGGTCGGCAGCGTGGCGACAAAAACGAGAGGCCCCTGGATGCCAGAGAAAGCCACAGGGGAGAGAGAATCCTGGCTCCAGAAAGCTGGCTCCGTGGTCCATGGTTTCCATGCCTCACTGTTCTGCCTGGGCCAGGTGAGCTCAGACCACAGGGCCTTTGCACTTGTGGCTCCCTCGGCCCCCGGCCATCCTTCCCCAGATGCTGACGTGGTTTCCTCCCCATCTCTTGGTTCAGGTGCCAGCTTAGTCACCTCCTTAGGGGGGCCTTGCCCTGACCTCCTTACCCCCATCGCCCATCCCTGCACCCTCCCTTGTCCCTCCGATGCCCCCCGTCGCCACCCGAGGCCACGCTGTGCATGTGTGCCCTGGCTGGTGTTCCGCAGTCCATGAGGAGTCAGTCCTGGCCTGTCTTGGGAAGAATGGCTCTTTATCACTTCCGGGTTGCCCAGGGCCACCACCTGTCTCTGTACCGGGCTGATCTTGTTCAAGGCTTCAAGGAAGGGCCCGTGGACAAGTCAGGCTGGGTGCAACCCTTCCCGGCTCCACGAACACCTGCCCAGCCCGGGCCGCCGGACCTCCACCCCAGGTGCGCCCCTGCCCGTGGGTCACAGGCAGCTTCGCGTTCTTTCTCCGGCTTCTTCTAGCATTTCAGGCTCAAGCGTGACCTCGAGGACAGAGGACCCACCGTCAGGACGGCAGACCTCGCAGACCTCGGCTCTGGCCCGGCCTCGGTGCTGACCGACCTCGGGGAGGGCAGTTTCCCTCGGAACCTCTCTGTGCATCTGCGGGGAATGACAGTCAACAGTGGGGGCTCTCTGGGTGTCAAGGGCCATGATCCTGCCACGCCTCTTTGCCTCCTCTGTAAAATGGGCACCGTCCTATCTCCTCCCCCAGAGAGCCAGTTCTGAGGAGCAGATGAGCCGGGACACAGGAGGTGCTGGGGAAGAACAGGCAGGACCGCCTCGATGCCCCTCCTGGCGACCTCGCCCCAGGAAGTCTGGGGGGGTCAGGCTGACCTCCCGGGTCAGCTGCCAGCATGGGAGTCTGCGATGCACTTCCGCATCCTCGGAAGCCACGGGCGGCAGCCTTCAGGCCTCAGCGTGACTGGAGCCTCGGCCTTAGGCCCCCAGGCCCACACGCTTCCCTGCCCCCTGGCTGCCCGGTGCTCGGGGCTGGGGGTCTCGGTTTGCCCCGCCTCAGGCTGCCCTTCCCCGGGGTCAGCACCGGCAGCGCACACACCCCCTTTCCACTGTCACCCACGGAGCTGCCGCTGCTCCCGCCCACTCCCCACCTTCCTGGATCTTCCTGCTGGAGCGAATTCCCCGTGGGTATCGGGCTCCCCTCTGAGCCTCCCACTGTGAGCGCGGGGCCTCTGCCGGGTGCTCCCCCAACTGCTGAATGTCACCTGCCCACCCTCTGTCCCCACCCCACCGTCCAGGTAAGACAGCTGTTAAAGGAGAAGGAGGGGAGAGGGCAGGACCCCACGTGGGGGACAGACCCCCATTCCAAACCCACATGCAGAGGGGAAGGCGTCCGTCGAGATCCTCACCCAGAACGGGGGTGTGGGCTGAGCTGTGGTTCCCTTCCCCCACAAAGATACAATGAAGCCCTAATCCGGGTATCTCTGGATGTGGCCCTGTTTGTTTGTTTGGTTTTTTTTTGGCTGCGTTGGGTCTTCGTTGCTGCGCGCGGGCTTTCCCTAGTTGCGGCGAGCGGGGCTGCTCTTCCTTGCGGCGCGCAGGCTTCTCATTGTGGTGCCTTCTCTTGCTGCGGAGGACGGGCTCTAGGCGTGTGGGCTTCAGTAGTTGTGGCACACGCGCTCAGTAGTTGTGGCTCGCGGGCTCTAGAGCGCAGGCTCAGTAGTTGGGGCGCATGGGCTTAGTTGCTCCGCGGCACGTGGGATCTTCCCGAACCGGGGCTTGAACCCGTGTCCCCTGCATTGGCAGGCGGATTCTTAGCCACTGTGCCACTAGGGAAGTCCCTGTGGCCCTGTCTGGAAAGAGTCTTTGCAGATGTAAAGATGTATGCTAAAGAAAGGTTACACTGGGGTAGGGAGGGCTCTCAATCTGGTACAACTGGGGTCCTTATAAGAAGAGAAGATACTCAGAGACAGATACACACAGGGAAGAAGCCACGTGACCACAGAGGTGGAGACGGGAGGGATGTGGCCACAAGCCAAGGAGCACTGAGGATGGCCAGCAACGCCAGAAGCTGGAAGAGACCAGGGGTCCTCCCCTGGAAACTTCAGAGGGGGCGGAGCCCTGCGGACACCTTGACCTCAGACTTCTGCCCTCCAGAACGTGACGGGATAGATTTCTGTTGTTTAAGCCGCCTGGTTTTGGACACTCCTTCGGGCACACAGGAGAGGAGCACGCCAGACTCGGTGACCTCTGCGGGTTGGCCAAATCCATCACTGCCACGCGTGCCCCTCCTCCCGGACCCTCCGTCTGTGGTTCCCATGGAGCTCGGGGACTCAGTGGGTGGGGGGGAAACATGCCTGTTTATTAAGAATAGAAGGCCGGGCTGCTGCATCTCAGCAGAGAGCTGCTTTTGAAGTGCGGAGTGATTTATTTTAGCCAATTACTGGTGCACTTCCCCTTCCTGAGGACCCCACGTAATTGATTGAAACCTATTGAAAACAAATTAGCCTGCACCAGGATGCAAAGATCTGTTTATCACTTCTCTGGAGGTTTTCAGGGAATGCACGGGAACTACAAAACACATCCGCATTTGTTTTTCCCGGCCCCAAAAGGACAGGAGGAGAAAAAGAACAAACGTCTTCCAGACCCCACCGTGCACCTGGCAGCCTGTCATTTATTATTGGATTCCCGCGGTCTCTGGGATTATTAGGACGATACGAGGACGCCCTAATACTCTTGTGCGCTGATGTCAGTGCCCGTCGGGAGATACGTAGGGGGGGGGGGTCCCAGTTTTTCACAGTAGGATGTATGTCTTCGTACTTCCTGTTTTGTTCCTTACAATAAATCCCAGCATGGGATTTCTGGGATCTGAGCAAAGAAGCATCTCTGTGGGTCTCGCTACAACCTGCCCTTTTGCTTATCCAAAAGGGCTCTTCCCAAGCACGTGCTGCCAGGCTGCAGGCATCTGTCTGTTTCACCACAACTGTGACAGCAATGCATGTTTTTCTTTTATTATGTCTGGGGGCTGACTTAGCAGGTATAAAATGGCATGCGGGGGTGGCTTCAAACGTATACGTAGGTTAACTTTTTAAAAATCAATTTTAATTGTGGCAAAACTTACCACCTTAACCATTTTTAAGTGCACAGTTCAGTGGTATTAAGCACGCTCACATTAAATTGCATTTTTTTAAAAAAAAATATTTATTTATTTTCGCTGCGTCCAGTGTCAGTTGCGGCGCGCAGGATCTTCGTTGCGGCAGGCGGGATCTTTCAGTTGTGGCGCACGGACTCTTAGCTGCAGCATGCGAACTCTTAGTTGCGGCATGCATGCGGGATCTAGTTCCCTGACCAGGGATCGAACCCAGGCCCCCTGCATTGGCAGCGTGGAGTCTTACCCACTGGACTGCCAGGGAAGTCCTTAAATTGCATTTAAAAAAAAAATTCTTTCCCCACCTGTGTGAAGATGGCTCAGTGACGGCTGGCTGGCACACGCTCTCTGATGCCCTGCGCTTGGCTTACCCTAGCTTCTCTGTGGCCACACCTCACCTGCCCAGGCCCACCTCTCAGGAGCTACAGCCCAGTGTGTCCTAGTCCCACTTGTACGCTGGGCTTGAAAAGTGGGCAAAACCCCGTAGTGCCTCCCCCTGCCCAGCCCATCAGAACTCAACTCCTTTTAGAAAAGCCCTGCCCCCCCACCAGGTGCAGGTCACTCTGGGCCGCCAGACCCGTCCACCTGACCCCTGATGCCAAGCTTCCAGTTGCTCAAGCCGGTGTCTGCTTTTTCCTGCTCTTTTGCAAGCAAGGCAGGTGCACAGACCATACTGACCCTGCTGCCCTGCAGGTGGCCGGGCCAGACACTGTCCCTTCAGCAGGGACCTGACCGGGTCCTCCTGCATCCCAGCCAGCTGCGGGGCTGCCCCAAACCGAAGCAAACCAAAGCTCCGGGCTCTGTGGGGACTCCGGCCGTCACCACCTCTGTCACCACGGCGTGAATCCTGCTGCTATTTCTGTCACACCTCGCTACTGTCAGCAGGAACAGGCGTGTTGAAAGTACAAGCTGAAAGCGTCCCACAGAGCACCACGCCCCGCAGGGCGGGCGTCCCCTGCTGCCGGGCATCCTCCTTGTCATCAGCAGGTGGAGGGGCTAGGAAGGTGCCACCCGCTGGCGGAGTCTGGGAACCTGGCACACCCACGCCCTGGCCCTCGGGGCCCACATCAGTGTGTATACGTGTGTTACGTTTAGCTTGCAATACGTGTATGTGCCTGTTGTGTGCATGTGTGCATAGCGTGAGTGTATATGTATATATGTGCCATGTGCAAATGTGTGCATGGGTGTGTGTGCATGGGTGTAGTGCGTGTGTATGCGTCTCTGTGTGCGTGTGTATTTGCATGTGTATATGCGTGTGTATGTGCGTGTGTATGTATGCGAATGCGTGTTTATGTAGGCACAAGTATCTCTGTGTGTGCCTGTGTGCTGGGGGTGGGAATGAGGAGGCACAGACGGCAACCCAGCAGGTCAGTGCTACAGATGTGCAGGGCTGCGGGGATCCCAGCAGGGGGAATCACTGCCTGCAGGGCAGACGGGGGTGGCGTGGGGGACTGTGTCCTCCCTGCGCCCACCATCTACCCAACAGTGCTGCCCCTTCTCCATCAGCCCTTGGATTCTGGGCCCAGATACCCGCGCCCCGCCCCCGAACTTGGCGCGCCTCAACAGCAGAGGCATGGCAGCCAGGGCGTTGAGTCCCAGAGCCTGGGTCACCCGCTCCCCCGGCCCCCAGCCGTGAGACTTTAGGGAAAAGTGGCCGCAACTCCCTCGGCCTCCATTTCCCCATTTGCAAAATGGGGACAACCGGAGCACCACCCTCACAGGAAGGCTTGTGTGGACTAAAAACGCCCACGCTGAGTGCCGAGACCACGCAGGCACCAGGCCAGCACCTGAGGACGGCGGTGTGTGCCGTCCTGGGGCTCCCCTACCCCGCGACCTTGAGCCGGTCCTGGGCTGTGTCCTCGTGCAAACCCCTGGAACCTGCCACTGGGACCTTACTCGGGTCTCTGCAGCTGGGATTAGGATGTAAGTAAGCCATGGAGGTGTGACCCACCGCACCACGCAGCCGCCCAGAAGTGTGAGGCCAGCTGTGCTAGCAGTTCCTTCACTGTCTCGTCAGGAGAAAAATATATTTACATCAGAGACATTGACAAAGTAACACCAAGATGCGTTCTAGGGAATGTCGGGCCGGCACTGGATCTAAGAATTCACGCACGTGATCTCATTTGTTCTGATCCTACCAGATAGATCCACAGCCCCACTTTACAGATGGGAAAACCGAGGCCCCAAGGCTGAAGCCTGTGGCTCAGGTTACGTGGCTTCCACAACTCACAGGTGGGGATCCCCTAGTCCCCGCTGCAGCGCATTTCCCGATGTAAACCCTGGGAGGCAGAGGAGGAAGGGGGTTTAATGCCAGACCCCCGCTCAGCGGACCAGGCGGGTCCCCAGGGAGCAATGCTAAGCGATAGCTTCAGCGGGACTAGGAAAGTCCAGACACAAAGGGGGCCGTGAAACACTCCACCACAAGGGCCATCCGGAACCCCCAGAAGCCCGGTGACAGCCAGCGGGGGAGGGACTTTGGCGACAGCTCCTCTTGGCTCTCGCCTGACCTCTCCTGCAGCAGCTGCCGGCCCCTCACCCGCACTCCAGGGAACCTGGCTGGCATTACAGGCCCTGAATCTTTCTAACACGCTGCCGTTGCTATCTGCCACTAACAGCACGGTTCCAACTCCCAGCTCCAAACAAGTCAGTTTCTCCCCAATTCCATTTTTGCCCTCAACCTAAAAAAGTCACCCAGCCCTCCATCAGCTGCAGGGCAGGCCTGGCTGCCCATTCGCAGACACACCTCGGGGCCCGGCCTTTCCACGCCAACTGCCTTCCCAGTGCCCTTTGGTGGGCTCTCGGGCACGGAAACGGTTCCTTCTTTGGAAGCGTTGCACGGTATTTATCATCGGGGAAGTCTCGTCCCTGGCACTGTCGGGTCCTGGCGGCACCTGGGCGTCAGAGGTACAAACACCATCGCTCACGCGGCGTAAACGTGTTGTAGCAAATCCCCGCTGGGGCCCGTGAGAGGCGCCCATCACTCATCCCGACGACGGTGGCACCCAGAGGCGTGGGGTGCAGGGAGATGGATGGTTCCGGGAATTACCGCCGGCTGCAAAGTGGGGACCTTTCACCTCTGGGGAGCGGGGCCAACTCACTGCCACTGCGGGGCTGGCCCCCAGGGAAATGAAGCAGGCGACCCCTGCCCCGGGCAGTGCACCGGCGGCTCCGCCCCACGTACAAGCATCTGGCCCTTCCAAGCCCCGGGGGATCCCATTCTGGCCTCCAGAACGATCGATTCCATAGGAGCCGCCTGCTGATGCTCTGAGGCAGGTGCCGTCCGTGGCTTTTGACAAATGAGGAATCAGAGACTCAGGGACACTGGACAAATTACCCCAGGTCTCCTGGCTCCAACGTCCTTTCCGGCGGGGCACAGACTCGCCTCCCCTCCCCAGCCTCCCGGAGGCTACGATTAGGTCTTAACACCCTTCTCACCAGTTTAAGGAGTTCAAGGCACATTCTCATTTGAGTCTCAGAACCCAGGGAGACAGGGCTGCCTTTTTGTCAGCTGTCTTGAAAGCGAAGATCAAGAAGCCCTGAGGGTTTGAGCAGCTTGGCTTGCCGGGGCCACGTGGTCTGGCCAGGGGGCCTGGACTCCACAGCTCCAGTGGAATCCCCCTGCCTCAGGCTCATGGGAGAGGATCTCTCAAAAGCTTTCGGGGGACGGGCCACTGCCATCCCGGGCCTTCCCCCCTCTCCCTCCCCCAATCCCAACAGGGCCACAGAACACCAGCGTGGCCACGTTCTAAATAATGCAGTGCCGGAGGAAGTCCAGCATGGTCATAGCCAGGAGGAGGGCTGCTGGCCTGACCTAGAAACTTCTGAGCCAGGCTGAGCCAGGCCAGGCCGAGGCTCTGCCCACTCACGGGCAGCGGGCACCTCCCTACCATCCAGTCCTGTTTTCAGGCAGCACAACGCAGAGAGCCTGGACGGGGCCCGCCACCTCCTCGCTGCGTGCAAGGCCGCCCCTGAGGCCATCTCGCCCACCTGGGCTCCGTTTCCTCCTTATCAGATGTGAGGGTCTTGCTTGGTGAGCCCCAAGGCTCCTTTGAGCAATCCAAGTCTGTAGTGGGGTGAAGAGTGTCCGCTCCAAAGTCATGTCCACCCAGAACCTCACGATGTGACCTTATTTGCAAATGCGTCTTTGCAGATGTCATTAGATAAGATGAGGTCATCCTGCATGAGGGTGGCCCCAAATCCAACATACCTGGTGTCCTTATAAGAAGATGGCCATGCGACAGAAGCAGAGACGGGGTGATGTGTCTACAAGCCAAGAAATACCAAGAAGCTGGGAGAGGCGAGGAAGGACCCTGCCCCAGGGGTGGCATTTCCTAAGCACTGGCTAAGCAGTTACTGATGATGATGCTATGCTGAGAATTCCTGGGAAAGACCAGTGAGGTGAGACGGGGGAGGGCTCCATCTGAGAGGCAGGACGCGAATGGGAGGCACCCACTAGATTCGTTGGAGGGGGGGCCTCAGGGGCGGAACGTAAGAGACGACAGCAGCAAACTTGTTAAAGGCTCAGACTCAGTTCATTTACGGATCAAACATCAAGATCCCGGTGTTCCCAGTGCAAAGCTAGCTCTGAGGGGCAGGAACAAGGCAACCTGGCGCTCTGGCCAAGCCCCTCCGGTACCTGCAGCTTCCAGGGGGCGGGCACGGCTGCCGGCGGTCAGAAGTGGCCAGCGATCCGGGCCTGGCTGCCGTCCGGGGGTCAGCTCCCCGCACCTCGGTGGTGCCCGGCAAGCAGAAAGATGTCCCAGCACCCCGGTGCGCCCAGAGCAGACCCGAGACCCAGGTGGGGACCAGGACAGGAGGACAGACGGTCCCTCCTGTACACATGGGCCACGGGCCACAGCCACCACTGAGCTATTAGACACAGCTGGGGGACTGTGTCCCCCCAGTGAAGGACACTGTCCGGGTGGCAGGCAGCCAGGCCCAATGTGTCCCCACCCCCAATTCTCTGCCTCTGCTCAGCACACACGTGGTTCAAGGGTCCCCCGGGGCACTGCATCGCCCCATCCTAGGAGGAAGAGACCCCACCCAGCCTTTCTCTCCCCTCCCCCCCTCACAGGGCCTCCCTGCTTCTGTCCACCAACCCCCTTCCCCACACAACAGCCAGAAGGGTCACGCCTGGGCCTGCCCAAACCCTCCAAGGATGCCTGGCCCCGCTCCTAACCCCACCTGCGACCCAGCCTGACCTGCCCCCTCCCCCCAGCCCCCTCCCCAGCCTTTGCTCTCCCAGGCCCAGAGCCTCCCCCAGACCCCAGACGCGGGCCTCTGTGCTCCCTCCCCGGCCGCCTGCAAATCACTGCTCAAACGCCAGCTTCCCCTCCACCCTCTTCTACAACTGCAACCACCCCTCCCCAGAGCGCCCGCATTTCCAACACTCCAGCTCTTCCGCTGATGTACCGGGTTTATTATCTGTCTCTAAGGACACGGACTGCTATCTGTGTGGCTCTGCTGTGTCCCAGGTGCTCCACAAATACCGGGTAAGAAGCAAACGGGTCCTGGGTCCCTTCTCCTGGCCCCAGGGAGGCGCCCAGAGGAGGTCTCAATCAGTGCCTGCTGCCCACACGAACAGGAGGGGTGGGCAGCCCACCCGAGGCTCAGCAGGCAGAGCGGCTGGGGAAGCTCCCCGCAGCTGCACACATCCTGGCCCTGGGGTGGCGGCAGCATGTGGCACCCACAGGACCCGCCGGAAGCAGGGCTGGGGGGACCAGGCGGCCAGAAGCAGGGGCGGGGGGGCGAGAAGGCTGCCCTGCGGTCGGGGTCCAGGATGCGGCCCTCACCCCCGCGAGAGCGGGCAAGCTCCGGCAGGAGCTAATGGCTGCGCCCCCTCCAGCAGGCTTGGCCGGCATTAATTTGACCATATATACACACGCTAATCAGCTGTAACTGTGGCCCCCAGCTCAATTCAAATTGATTTACTGAGCCTGGAAATGGATACAAATGTGATTAAAGGCTTTTTATTTTACATAGGTTCTCTATAAAATGATTTAAATCAATTGCCCGGCAGGCCCCACGCTATTACTGCATAGATCCTCCTCTTATATTGATGGATACGGTGCTCCAAGCTACAGCTGGGGTGGCAGCAATGCTGCCACCCAGCCCTGGGATCGAACTCTGGTGGCCGCAGCACCTGCCAGCCGTGGGTCCACCTCCGCTCAGCGTGCCACTCTGCGGCCGGCCGGGCTGGCACCTTCAAGAGGGCAGCAAGGGCTGGAGGGCGAGGTGGGCAGGCCTGGGAGAGGGCTGGCATCACCACAGCAACAGCCTTGAGCGCCATCTCCTAGCCCACGTGCCTCTTGTCCGAGACACCTGTCTCTGGACATCTCGGGGGGGCTGGACCTGAGCCTGGGAGGTCAAGTTTTTAATCTGGGCCTCCAAGGACACTGCTGGAATGCATGTTCTGCAGACAGCATCTGTCCCAGCCCCCTGGCCCCTGTTCACAGATAAGGAAACTGAGGCCGAGGGGTGTGAATCAGTAAGCAGAGCCTTGGACGGATGGGTCTCCTGGCTCCCTGGCCACCCACTTCTTCCATTAGAGCCTCCCCACCCTGAGTGTTGCTGCATGGCAGCCGTGGTGGTCTCCTCCATTTAAAATGGAAAATACGAGGTGTTCCTGGAAGCCCCAGCCTATGGGGGGCGCTCAGCATGGAGCCAGGGGCACAGCTGGACACCCAGCACAGGTGTCAGCAGGCAACACCCAGCAGGCCAAGGCCGGGTGTGTGCCCCACACCTTCCGTGTGCTGACAGGGGCCACAGACGGGGGCCTCAAACGATCCAAATTCACTCTTTCACGTGCTGGAGGCCAGACGTCCGAAATCGAGGTTTTGGCGGGGCCCCGCTCCCCCGGAGGCTCTTGGGAGCATCCTTCCTGCGTCCTCCCGTGTCTGGTGGCTCCAAGCATTCCTTGGCTCGTGGCTGCATCCTTCCAATCCTTTCCCCACCGTCACACGGCCTTCTCCCCTGTGTCTCTGCGTGTCTTCGTCTAGGGAAGTTGTTGGATTTGGGCCCACTCTACTCAGGCTTGCCCTCACCTCTACTTGATTACATGTGCAAAGACCCTGTTTCCAAATAGGGTCACATTTTGAGGTTCTGGGGGGATGTGAATTTTGAGGGGACGCTATTCATCCCGGTAGAGGCGAGGTCTGACCCGCCACAAGAATACGGCTGTGAAGGGCCCATCCTTTTCTTTTCTTTTTTTTTTTTTTTTTTTTTGGTGGGGGGCCATGCCATGTGGCTTGAAGAATCTTAGTTTCTTAGCTCCCCGACCAGGGATTGAACCCGGGGCCACAGCAGTGAAAGCACCAAGTCCTGACCACTGGACCGCCAGGGAACGTCCCCCTATCCTTTTCTAAAGGAGGCCCTCGGCTGTTCAGTAACTGAACCACACGGCAGGTCACTGGACCACATGCCTGGGTCCACGGGCTGCACCTGCGCCTCCGAGAGGTGATGTGTCACTCCCGTCTCTGCCCGGGGGCTTCTGCAGCCTGCTCTGACCACCTGCAGAGGCAGGATGGGTGCCCAAGCCACAAGCCGCCTGACTCCCCGGCAGGCTCCTTCAGCGGCTGGGATAAACCCACAGCACCCACCTAGAAGTGAGGGCAGTGGGGGGAAAACACCTCAAGCATCCTCTTGCAGGGTCCTCGTTCAGAGCAATCGTATCAGCCCTCTCCAAAGCTCATGGAGACAGAGGATGGGGTGGCTGGAGGGGGGGAAGGTGGCTTCATTTCCCCCTCCAGAGCTGCGCTGTTCAGGACAGCAGCGCCTAGTCACAGGCAGGGATTGGAATTCAAATTCAAACTAATTAACATTAAATAACATTTGAAATTCCATTCCTAGGTCTCAAGAGCCATGGGTAGCTTAGTGGCTACTGCACGGGACAGCACAGATGTAGAAAGTTTTCCACCATCGTAGAAAGTTCTACTGGACAGCAGCGCTAGACTCGTTTTTCCTTGTGTATTTTGGACCACGGGCAAAAAGAATCAATGCCAAAAAAAAAAAAAAAAAAAAAAACCCGAATAAAAAAAAAAAATTAAAGCATACGGAGCTGCTGATTTCCCATCACACCAAATCCAATCCCTGGGGTGGTTTTGGAGTCAGCATTTTCACCTCTCCTCCCATCACTGACCAAACACAACACATTCTCCAGGTCCAACCCCTGCCTCGACTCTGAGAGGTCATCCACCACCTCTCCCCTCATTCTCGCTCTTGCCTAATCCCCAGGTCTGCTCAAATTTTCCCACAAGGCCCTCCTCCAGAGTTTCAAAAACTGTATCCTCTGTTCTCAGCCTCACAAACTCCTAGGCATCCTTCAAAACCCCAGTCCAAATTCACAGCCTCTGGAAAGCCTGTTCCTACAGCATCTTGAACTTCCCTGTCTCGTGGCGTTTCCCACCATGAACCTGAGTCACTTGTGCATCTGTCCTCTCCTTGGCTGTGAGCGTTCTGTAACCAGGCTCGTCAGCATAATACCTGTGCTGCAGGAGGAATAATCCAGAATTCTCTCTCAACTAGACCCTGAGTTTCCTAGAGCTTAACACGGCCTAGAGCGCTGTGGACCATGACAGGTGTCGGCTGCATGAATAAGTGAATGAGTGACAAACAGAGATCCGGGGTCAGGTCCTATATCCTCCCTCCAGACGCTGAGCACACATGTAAGCACACAGTAGGAGCTTAAAATGGAGGGCGGCCGAGAAGCTGAATTAAGTGCAGAAAAGACTGCTGGAGGATGAGGCTACTGCATGTGGAAACTACAGCTAGAAGGACCATTAAGACAGCGATCCAGGCGGGGCACCTGTGTCCCCTGGGAGGACAGACTCCACCCTGGGACGCTTACTCCCAGCTCTGTCTGTCCTCCGCCCCCACCTCAGCAGACAGCCAGGGGCCACGTGCAAGGTCACCATGAGGCTGAGCAGTGGCTTCCTGGATGAATTAAAGCCATTTTCCCAGGCTCACCTTGCCTGCTCCGTCTTGAAGCCTCTGCAACCGGGCAGCGGGGCTTCCGCTGCTTCCTGACCCCACTGCTGCTGCCGCCGCCCTGCAGAGAGGCGAGCGGAGTGACGGGGGTGCAGAGGGCACCGGGGACGCGTCCCCGCGCCTGAACAGCCCTCTGGGAGGCCAGGAACCACAGCCTCAGGGACCGAACGGGGGGAGAGCCTCCGAAGGACAAGTTAACCATCCAAGGTCATGCATGTGAGATCCCTGCTCCCCTGGGGCTACTTGGCCTGTCCCCTTCCCGAGTGAGCACAGCGCACCCCTTCTAAAGGGACACTTTTCTACTCAAAACACCTCTGACACCACGTTGGGGGTCGGGTGGGGGGGGCGTCCCACAACAATCCATTCTCTGGAGTCAGCGCCGGACCCCACAAAACTGCCCTGACCTCAGGTGCCAACAGAGGGTCCCGGGCGCCTTGCACTTCCGGGTGACCAGCTATAAACCAGAGGTTCCCATGACCTCTCCTTGGGTTCCATCAAGAACGGCTCACAGGGCTTCCCTGGTGGCGCAGTTGTTAAGAATCTGCTGGCCAATGCAGGGGACACGGGTTCGAGTCCTGGTCCGGGAAGATCCCACATGCCGCAGAGTAACTAAGCCCGTGCACCGCAACTACTGAGCCCGCGCGCGCCTAGAGCCCGCGCTCCGCAACAAAAGCAGCCACTGCAATGAGAAGCCTGCGCACCACAACGAAGAGTAGCCCCGCTCGCCGCAACCAGAGAAAGCCTGCGCGCAGCAACGAAGACCCAACGCGGCCAAAAATAGCTTATCATAAAGGATACAACTCAGGGACGGTGGATGGAAGAGGGGCCTCGGGCGAGGCCTGGGGGTGGACACGTCACCTCCCGACACAGGACGTGTCCACCAACCCAGAAGCTCTCAGAACTCTGTAGTTCATCAGGGATCTTTATGGAGGCTTCCTCACGTAGGCATGATCGATTATTAACTCAGTCCCTGGACGAAGGCGGTGGGGCTGAAAGCTCCAAGCTCCCATCGTGGTCCTGGTGACCAGCCCCCTCCTGAAGCCGTCCCCGAGGCCACCCAGGGTCACGTCATTAGAACAAAAGATGCTCCCCTCACCCAGGAAATTCCAGAGGACTTAGGAGCTCTGTGTCAGGGACCGGGCAGAAGCCAAGTAGATATTCCTCGTTATGTCACAGCTCCCTCGGCTCCCAGGGGCACGGCCCTGGCTTCCGAGCACCTGGCTCCCACTCCTGTTCTGTGCAAGGCTGCACAGGGATTCCCAGGTGGGCCAGACTGCCTGCATTCAAGTCCCGGCCCGCCATTCCCCGCTGTGTGACCTGAGCCAGTCACCTAGCCTCTCTGTGCCTGTTTCCCACCTGTAACACAGACACGAGAACCACGAGGGTGCCATAGACTTCAGCCTGGCTCACGTGAGCCTCCCGTAAGCATTTATGAAATCAACTCACCCGGGGTGCGCACAGACACGACCCCACCGCAGCCGGGGCTACTCCCAAGGTCCCCAGAACTCAGGTCGGCAAAGGCACTGATTGTAATGAGGTGGCTAGACCTAGAGTCTGTCATACAGAGTGAAGTAAGTCAGAAAGAGAAAGACAAATACCGTATGCTAACGCATATATATGGAGTTTAAGAAAAAAAAATGTCATGAAGAACCTAGGGGTAAGACAGGAATAAAGACACAGACCTGCTAGAGAACGGACTTGAGGACATGGGGAGGGGGAAGGGTGAGCTGTGACAAAGCGAGAGAGAGGCACGGACACATATACACTACCAGACGTAAGGTAGAGAGCTAGTGGGAAGCAGCCGCATAGCACAGGGAGATCAGCTCGGTGCTTTGTGACCGCCTGGAGGGGTGGGATAGGGAGGGTGGGAGGGAGATGCAAGAGGGAAGAGATATGGGGATATATGTATATGTATAACTGATTCACTTCGTTACAAAGCAGAAACTAACACACCATTGTAAAGCAATTATACCCCAATAAAGATGTTAAAAAAACCCCACTCCTCTCCAGCCACGTGTGACCAGGTCGCTGCACTGAGCAGGAAGGTGCAGCTTACGAGGTAAGGTAAACGCACTCCCTCTGGGTTGAAAACTGGGTCTGAATTAACAAGAACTTTCCCCGGGGGGGCAGGGCTGACTGCCCATGTACTGGTAAGAGCCAGGCTCACTTAGGGAGTAAAGGATTTGCACTGCCCCCACCCTGCTGTCCATCCCTTCCCTGTGCCTGGACACCCAGGAGAGCGCTCAGCCGGCATCGGGCAGACCTACCCTGGAGCAGCGCCCGTAGCCAGCCGGCCACTGGGAGCCACAGAAGGCTTGCACGGAGGGAGCCACATCCATTTAGAATCCTGAAATTCTCAGAGGGGAGATGCCATCCTGAGCTGAGCCGCCAGCGCTCGAGGCCAAGTGTAACACTGGGGGGGGGGGAGGGGAAGAGGGGAGGGGCCGTGCACCCTCGGGGGGCCTCCCAGGGCTCGTGTGCACGTGCGTGTAACATGTGAGAGAGCAGACGTGTGGGAGTGAGCCTATGAGCACGTGTGAGGGTGTGTTCTAAGTGCCCGTGTGCACATTTCTGAGCACACACGTGTGCAAGCATGTGTGTGACTGCAGGTGAATTGCGTAAAAGGGTGGGCGTTGGCTGAGTGCGTGATCGTTGTGAGAGAGCATGAGTGTGAGAGGAAGTGCATGTGTACACGTGTGCCCACACGGGCGAGCTACGAGGGTGCGCACGCTCGTGTGCACGTGAGTGTGAGAGTGTAAGCACATGCGTGGGTGTGTAGGGAGTGTCATGAGTGTGTGTGCCTGAGAGAGGGGGCCGAGGGGCCGAGTGTGGGTGGGCCCCGTCGGGTGCAGCTCACCGTCTGCCAGGCCCCCTCCCTCACCTGTAAAATGGGGCCATGACCCCTCCCAGCCAGCTTCAGGGCGAGACTTGGGGCTCTGTTGAGGTGAGGGCGCCCCCAGTTCAGGCCCAGGAGAGGGCCTCGTCCCCTTTTCAGTGGGAGGGGTGGGAGCAGCAGCTCCTGGCACCCCCGACCCCCAGGGACGGGCTGGGCAGGGGTCGGGTGGGTGGGAGAGGCAGGGCAGGGGTGGGGGCATGGGGGGCAGCTCCTGCCAGCCGGCAGTCCCCTGGGAGGGCAGCACGAGGCTCCCAATTACAGGAACAATTAGGGCACACTGCTGCACAGCCAGCCACCTCGGCGCCACCGCGAGAGTGACAAGCTGGCCCCGGCGGGCTGCTCTAATCCCGGGAAGGCTCTCCAGTGCTAATGGTGCAAGCAGGCTCATTAGCTGTAATCCATCTGTCCTTAATGCGGCGGTGGCGGCGCGGGGCTGTGGGATGAAGGATGCCCTCCCAGGAACGGCGGGCGGGCACAGCGCTCGGAGGGGCCACGCCTCGCTCCCTCGCTCCCTCCCTGTCCTGCAAGATGAAATGGAGGCAGGGGTGAAAGCCCAGGGGAAGAGAGAAGGACACAGCCTCCACTTCCCTGATGTGAGAAGTGCTGTGCGAAGGCTGGAACTGGAACCCAGCCACGCCTTGCTGTGTGACTGCGGGCGTGTCGATATCCCTCTCTGGGCCTAGGGTGGACTCTGGGAAAAAGCAGGGGCTAGAATGAATGTCTCCAGGGCACGGGAAACCATGGGTGGGCGGCCCTGAGGTGCCTGCCTCTGGGCTCGGCTGTCCCTCAGTTATCTGGGGAGGTGTGGTGGTGTGAATGTCACCCAGACTGTTCCAGATGGTTTTCTGACGACCATAAATCCCGCCTTTGTGCATGGTGGCGGAAGGGGCCCTGCCACACCATCTGGGCAGTGGGTGCCCTGGCAAGGGGCCTAGGACAGGTGCTGAGGAATTAAGGGTGACTGAGCAGGTACATGCCTCGGGCCTGCTCAGGTGCAACCGTGCCCAGGCAGCTGCAGGGGCGCTGGGCCCCAGGGGCGGGCATGGGGGAGGAGGCACCCCCATCGGCTGTCACACTGAGCACACACCATGAACTGGAAGGGCTGTCCAGAGAGACAGGGCGGGCAGGAGAGCCGGCTGCAGAGGAAGGGGGTCTGGGGGCTTGCGGCGGTTCTGGGCCAGACTGCCGGATTTAAGTCCCGGCTCTGCTGTGTGAGGCGGGGAGGTTATTCACCCTCTCTGTGCCCTCCGTCTCCCCACCAGTAAAACGGCAAGTAACGGCACTCCCCCGACAGTTATGAGAAGGTGAGCGGATGTGTCTAAAGCCGTCTCCCACGGGCCCGGCTCTCGGACGTGGCCACGTCAGCCGTCGTCGTCATCTACGCTGTAGCACCCCCCCTCCAGGCGCAACTCTGTGCACCCCTGAATTACACACTCATTACTCCTTCAGATCGACCGGCTCTTTCTGGACGGATAATTTACAGCAACTCATGTTTTTAAAGAACCAATTTATGTCCAGAAGGAAGCTGCCGATCAGCAGCAGGAGGAAAGGGCAGCCCCCCAACCCCAAATCCTCCTGGACCCTGGGGGCCGAGCCCAGCTTGTTCAAAGGGGATTAAGCAAAGGTTAGCGTGCGTGGGGCCCCCCCGGGCACCTGCCAGCCTTTGTCACCACAGGATCGGGAGGAAACGGTAGAGCAGGGAACCCACGGAGTGGCTTTACTTAATGGTCTCGAGCGCCCCGTGACATCGCCACCGTCTGCAGATCCGCGGGCCTCCACTGGGGCAACGCCACATCCCTAAGAGGCTTCGGAATCAGGGCCAGCTCTTCCCCTCGCAGAAAAGCAGAACCAGCTCCGCCGAGCCTAGGACGCTGGGTCCCAGGCCTGTGCCCTGCATTTTAATCACCCTGGCCTCGGTTTCCCAATCTGGAAAATGGGGCCACTTGATCTATCCCTTTCCTGATGGCTGCTGTGGGGGTGGCTTCAGCCAGCACCCAGGTCTGCAAGCCCCTCTTGTCCTGTGGGCTCAGGGGCCACCAGCAGCACAGAGCCAGCTGGCCGCGGACGGGAGACGCGCCGAGGGCGGCTGTCTCCCCGACGTTCTTCAATTATTCAAACAAACACCACACCCTTATTTAAAGTCTAGTCTTGCATCTGTGCACCGGGCAGCGGTGAGCACCGGGGCCTGCTGGTAGATTTACATGGGGACAGGCTCCTTCTCGCAAAGTCAATTAATTAAGCAAACATTCCTGCCAGCGGGTTCTCAGGTGTGCAGCCGGGAGGCCCTCTGGTCTCAGCCGGCCGCCTCTGGGACACCCGATCCCACAGGGCCTGCCTAGCGGGCGGGGACAGTGGCCCCGAGGACGGGTGTTGGCTGGGAGAAGAGAAAGGACACAGAAACTACTGTTCCCAGGGCACCTACTGTGCGCCAGGCCTGGAACAGCCCGCGGCCACCGGGGGCTCTTCCAGCCCTCACCACCAGCCCCTTACCACACCAACGCACAGACGGGGAAACGGAGGCACGGCGTGGTTGAGCGACTCACTCAAGGTCGCCCAAGTGGTCAGTGCTGGGGTGGGGACTGGAGGCCAGGCCGTCTGGACACCCATGCACTCGGCCCCCTCCAGGCCCAGCTCCACGTCTGGCCCTCCTCCGGGACACGCACCTTCTGCCTCTCGCCCGGCAGAAGTGGGCACCACCCAGGGCGCCCCCAGAGTAAATGCAGCCCGTAGGCAGAGTTCTGCCATGTTGTGTCCCTGGACCGCTCGCCACCTCGTATCTGCTGCTCTTCTCTGGAGCACGACAACAGCCAGCACGTGGAGGCACTCGACAGCTTCCAAAGCCCTTTGCAACCATCGGCGCCTCCGAACGGATGTGACGACCAGGAGGGTCGGCGGCAGCAGCAGCAGCAGCAGCTCCACTGTTCAGGTGAGGATGGGAAATCCGAAGGGGAAATGACCTAGGCCAGTTCCCCCGCCTCCAAGGGTCACAGTCAGGGACCAGGTCTCCGAACACCAGGCCACTGGGCCCTGAGGTGAAGGGCCAGCCTGTCCTGCAGAGGCCGCTAAGCACGGCGGCTAAGGGTGTGGACGCTGGGGTGGGGGGCCGGGTTGCACCCCAGCTCTGTCACCTCCCAGCTGTTTACCTTGGGCAAGTCACAAGTAACGGCTCTGGGCCTCAGTCTCCTCATCTGTAAAATGGAGGTGAAAACAGAAGCACATCCTCATTCTGGCTGCTGTGAGAATAACGTAAGTTAACGCAAAATGAAGCACGTAGCGCAGGGCCGTCCTGACCGCACCTTTTCTGTGCTTCTCACTCCATCTCCCAAAGTGCCAACACACAGAGTGGATGGCCTCCAAAATGCATGACTGGCTCTAGCAACAGAATTGGCGGCATCAATGTGAAGAGAGGTTGCCAGGCTCTGTCTTTAGCAGCTCACCTCAGCTCCTGGAAACTGACCACACCAAGCACTTCCAGCAAACAGGCATTGACTGTCCAAACCCTGGCACGTGTACAGGACAGGATTACAGCTCAACTGAAACATCTCCATCAGCTCCCCACTTGGAAGGAGGAGGAGGAGTCCATCCACACAGGACTAACGTCAGTTCTTTGACTGGGGTTCCTTTTATCCCCTCCTCATCCACCGAGAAAACTCCTACACACCCCTCAAAACCCTTCTCAAGCATCACATCCCTCTGCCCCCCACGGAGTTAACACTGCCTCTTCCCTGCCATCTCTGAGCCTGATGTGCACCTCTCCCATTGCCCAAACTGCCAACCACGAGCCAGATGCTGCGTTATGCATTTTACGTGTTTTATCTCCGTTAATCTTTCAAAACGGGAGGTGCCGTTTTTCTTCCTTTGACAGATAAGGAAACTGACTGCACAGAGAGGTTCAGCCACATGCTGAGGCTGCACAGCTGGCCAGTGGCAGAGCCTGGACTTGAACCCAGGAAGTCTGGCTCTGATCTCAGGGAGGCTAAGCTGTTAGCCGGTGTCAGTATTTGGCTGGAATTGGTGGAACGGCAAGGGGGAAATTGCTGAAACGAGGCGGGAGGCCATTCGGCCCAGGGAGGAAGAAAGAGCGATCCAAGAAACAAGACTGAAATCCAGGCAGAGGCAGCACACGCTGTCCCGGGAGGGGGGGTGACAGAGACCTGTGGTTTCTGCACGCGCTGCTCCCTGGGGGACCCGCCAGCGCTCGTTCAGCTCGGAACCCAGCTGCTCCAGGAGATTATTATTTCAGGAGTGGAAGGAGGCGGGTGCAGGGCTCTAGGCCTCAAGCTGAAACCTCAGGGAGGGGGCGCTGGGGGTGCCAAGCAGAAAAATCAGACTGGGGGGCCCAGGGCCCCCAATGGTGCTGGTCACCCAATCTGGCCCCCGTTTTTCCGAAGGCACCTCGGCCGCCCCCACCGCCTGCCACACCTGCTGTGAAAACGACACCCCTCAGCGGATGGTCCCTTCTTTACCTCCTGGGAGGGCAATCGGACACCACACACAGAGCAGGAACAGGCATGGGCCTCTGATCAGCTTGGAGTGGCTGGGGGTTAGGGTGGGGGGCCCTGCTGGGCCTCCCAGGAGCAGCAAAGCCCGAGAGGGTGGGCTTCAAAATGGGGGACAGCAGTAGGGATCCCAAGGGACCTGTGGGGCTTATGGCAGCCACAGACTTGCCCCAGTGAGAGACCAAGACACGGAGGCCCTGAAAGATGGAGTCATCTCGCCCTGCGGGGTCCCAGGATTTCCCTCCATCCCTGTCCAACATCTGCCTCTTACCCCAGCAGCAAAAGGTCGCGGTTCAGGCAGTAGCACCTGGAGCCAAAAGGCCCAAGTTCAACTCCAGCCCTGACATTAAGGCCCATGACTGTGGCATTTACTTGGCCTCTCTGTGCCTCGGTTTCCTCATCTGTCAAACGGGAACAGCAACAGTCCACACACCAGCAGTGGGTTGTGAGAGGTTAGACGTTTCAACTGAGAGCTCGGGACGGGCCAGGGACACAGGAGATGCTACAGAGGTACCACCCAATGACACCTGTTTCCACCCCTGCCGGCCTCTGATCTGCAAACAGGGCGAGGAGGAAATAAACCCTGACGCTGCGGCCACAAGTGAGGGCACCCGGGGCCTCAGTTTCCCCACCGTGTACTGAGCATGATAACAGCCCAGCCCAGAGCTGCTGAGGCCTCTGTGAACAGGCTCGGGCCAGCACGGGGCACGCGACGACACTAGGGAACTATTCCCTCCACCGTGACGATGGGCACCCCTGGCCACACACACCCCTCCCCCACCGCGCACTCAACACCAACAGGAAGTCCTCTGGAGGGGAGAGGCAGTGAGCGAGTTACCCACAGCAGGCCCCGAGATTTGAAAACACATGTCTGCACAGAAACGTGGCCACACATGTCCATACAGCACTAGTCATATGAGCCAAGAAGCGGAAACCACCCCAATGTCCATCGATGGATGAATGGAAACACGAAATGCGGTCCATCCACACACTGGAATATCACTCAGCCACGAAAAGCGGGGAGGTCCTGACTCACGCTACAGTGTGGATGACCCTTGAGAACACGATGCTCAGTGAGAGAAGCCACACAAAAGGTCCCAAATATTACGCTTCCATTAACACGAAATGTCCAGTATAGGTAAATCCACAGAGACAGAAAGGAGGTTAGTGGTTGTGAGGGGCCGGGGCGGGGGGAATAGGGGGTGACAGCGAATGGGTACGGGGTTTCTTTGTGGGGTGAGATGAGATGAGATGGTGGAATGAGATGGTGAGGACCGCTGCACAATGCTGTGACTGTGCCCCAAACCACCGACTTGTACACTTTAAAGGGTGGTTTATACGGTATGCGAACTATATCTCAATAAAACCGCTAAAAAAGCCAAAAGCCCTGAAGCCTCTTCTGTGTCTGGTGAGTGACTCCCGAGGGCCCAGGAGCCTCTCTGCAGGGGCAAGGATGGGGGCGGGGCAGGCAGAGGTGCCCACTTGGGGAATGGCCTGACCAGGCTGGAAGCCAGCCCCTGGCTGGGAGGGCACCGCTCACAAGCAGGCAGCACACGGTGGAAGATCTCTCAGTTTCCGTTTCGGCTGAAGAGTCAAGAAGCACATAAAACAGAACACTTATCCAGAATCATCACTGAGCACCTCCTGCGTACATGTTCCCCGAGAATCGCGAAGTCATGTGAATACACCCATACCAAGCAGACCCAGAAGACGGGCCAGAAACCTTCGATCCAAACGAAAAGTTGGAGTCAGCAGGGAACAGCATTACAGAAAGTGGGAACAGCATGTGCGAAAACTGTGAGGCTAACAGGAACATGAGGAACTAAAAACGGCCGGTGAGGCTGGACCCAGGGAACAAAAGGCAAGAGTGGCAGCAGCGAGGACCTACGTCTGGGAGGACGGAAATCTCCCTGCTCCGTTCTGCTCCCCGAACACTTACGATGTCCCCACCAGGCCGTGACGATGTCGGGTTGAAAGCACAACAACACCTTATTTGGGACCGTCAGATGTGTATGTGAGAATGGAGGATGAGAAGGCGTAAGAGACCCCTCCAGCCCCTAACCGTTTGCAGTTTGCGATTCTCTGAACATCATCCCAACCCCGGTGGGCCCCTCCAAAATGCCAAGGAACCCCCTCCAGGCACCCCCAGGCCTTGGGGAGCCCATCACGTTCTTAGGAACCCTCACAGGCCTCCAGAAGAAATACTGTCCTCTGGGTTCCTGCTTCCTCTCCCTTCCCAGCAGAAGCAAGATGCCCTGTTTCCCTCCTGCGAGAGCTTCCTGCCCAGGAAATCACAGGCCCAGACACCCAGACACGGGCTCCTGTAGCCACAGAGAGATGTGACCCGGCAGCCCCGGCAGTGAGATTTATCAGGCCCCAAATTGCCTGTCATTGCAGACAAACCACGACAGGCTACAAATAAACCAGCTTCTGATGGCCGGGGTGGTATTATTATAAATAATCGCTCCTCAGCATAATTACGGGTTCTGAGACGGGAGTCTGACTCCTGCAGCCTGGCAAGCTGAAGGCTGGATACCCCACGCCCCTGCCCTCGCCCACTTCAGGACACCCTTCTGCATCCCGGGGGGCAGCAGGCGGCCCAGCCTGCAGGAGTTCAGATGTGGCAGGAAAACAGTCCACCCGCCTGGGAAGAAAGAGTCCCTGGAACAGTCCTTGGGCCTGGCGTGTACGGCCTGGTGACCAGACCTCTCCTGGGTAAAGGGCCCGTGGGGTCCCCAGCCCTGATTAAAGACTCAGCAACACTCCTGTCTACATTCCCACTTCCCTGCAAACTGTCCCGGCTCGGCGGCCCCAGGCTACACACCTGGCTGGTGGGGGCAGAGATAAGGAAGAGGGAGACAGAAAAGCTGGGACTCGTGCACAAGGGGCCGAGAAGAGAGGGGTCAGCGGGGCCCCCAGAGCAGATCAATGACTCCACTGGGAATGTTATGACAAGTTAAAATTGATCGTCCCTGGGCCACATCAGCTGTGGCATGGGGTACGTGGGGTCGCCCCGATTGAATCAGGAGATAAACTAGAACCGTCTGGAGAGCCAAGCGGGAGATTACAGCGAAATTCAGACCCAAGGTCCAAGCTGGGAGTCCATCAGTGCCAGGGGGACGTCCAATACTTTTGAGGAGAGAAGGATGGAAGGATGGAGCAGTGGAGGCAACACTTGTTTTGGAAACTGGCACAAGGACCTCACAGCATCCAGCTCCCCCAGCCCTACGGAGGCTGGAGGCGGAGGCGCGGGGAGGGGAGGAGGGCAGAGGGCGGAGGTGGAGAGGGCTATCTGGGAAGACAAGACACTCAGAAATCCATCCGAGAACACGCTGCCCCGGCTGGGTGGGAAACCGCACCGAGATGCCTGCTCGTCCCCAGATGTGAGCCGATCCCCACCTCTCGCCCGGACTGGTGCAGTAGCCAGCTAACTTGCTGGTCCCCGGCTTCTGCCCTGATCCCGCGCTTCACCCTCCGTGTGGCACCTGAGGACTCCGTGAGAAGGGAGGCCAGCTCACGTCCCCCTTCTGCCCAAACCCTCCCAGGCCCCCACCTCGCTCCCACGAAGGGCCAGTCTTTGGCACCGCTGCACGCACACCCCGTTCTCCTCCCACCCTGCTGTCCACGCTGCCTGGCTTCCTTGCCGTTTCTTGAACACTTCGGGCAAGTTCCCTGCCCAGGGCTCTGCTTCAGCTGTTCTCCCCTCCAGCATCGGTGGGACCAGCTCTGCCACCCAAAAGATATGCCCACGTCCTAGGGGACCTCTGAATGTGGCCTTATTTGGAAAAAGGGTCTTTGCAGATGTCATTAACGACCTTGAAATAAGACCGTCCTGGATTATCTGGGTGGGCCCTAAGTCCTATGATGAGTGTCCATACAAGACACATGGGGAAGACCTGTGAAGACAGAGCAGAGCTGAGGCCACAAGGCAAGGAACGCAAGCAGCTGTCAGAAGCTGGGAGAGGCAAGCAATGATTCTTCTCTGGAGCCCCGAAGGGAGCAGGCCTGCAGCAGGATCTCAACTGAGAGAATAAACAGCTTGTTGAGGACCTAGTTCGTGGAGCTTTACTACAGCCGTCCCAGGACAGCTAATAATCCTCCAACTTCACCCAGCGGTGCCCCCCGCACTTTCCTGCTGCCATAAGTTGGTCCTCATAGCACCTGCACCTTTAGACAACTCCGTAACAGGCGCTACTTCTATCATTTACTGCCTAGAATGCTCCCGACCTGGAACTGCTGGATCCTCCCTCACCTGCAACGAGCTCTGGGCCTATGGCGTGGCCCAGCCCCTCCCCAGGCCACGTGCCCCTCACCTCTCAGACACCAAGTGCACGCAGGGGTGAGATGGCCCCCAGACGGTGCTACTGACTCTCAGCTGTGGCCATCATTTTGCCCCCCAGGGGACACTGGGCAGTGTCTGGAGACCTCTTGGGCCGTCACAACTGGAGGATGTTACTGGCACATAGCAGGCAGAGGCTGGGAACACTGCTCAACGACCTACGTTGCACAGAACGGCCCCAGGACAAAGAAGCATCCAATCGCCAACAGCGTCCCAGCACCTTAAGACGTAACCACTCAGGTGACGACTTCTCCCCCAACCTGAAGCGACCGGGAGGTCGGCACCGTTTTCATCCCTGAGCCATCGAGGCCCATCCCGGCTCCAGCCACAGGCCGGCGCCTAAGAAACCTGGGCTGAATGAATGATCTCGGGGACCGGCGGGCGGCACCACATAAGGACAGCACCACACTTACTCCTAGACCGTGGCCTCTGAGGCTGAGCCACGACCTCCTCAAAGGCCACCGCTGAAACACGGCGCCGGCGGAGCCCCGCAATCAGCTGAGACGCTGGGAACCCAGCCTCCGTTCAGGTCAGCTGCTGCTGGGGTGTCTGAGGTGAGGGGGCCGGGCTGAGAAGGCCCAGGGCAGGCGGGCGAGGGCCTCCACCGGGGCGGGGCTCACCGAGGTGCCACGGGGGCCGTCCACAGGGGCAGCGGCCCCGCTCTGGGCCTCCAGCAGGAACCCTGCGGCTACCCCTCCCTCCCGCCGCCTCCTCCCCCCTCCCCCCCCCAGCATCAAGCTTCAGTGGGCTTGCGTGTCTGCCAGATGGCAACGCGCTATGTGTCAGGAGATAATCGCTATTAAAAATTCACTCGGTTTTATTTTATCTTTTTATTTTTTTAGGTTCCGTTTGGGCTCTCTGCTTCCTCCTAAAGAAGCTACCAAACGGCCACCGCCACACTGCTGTAACTGTCTCTAATTAAAAGAAACATTGACTGGGTCACCGGGGTTGCTCCACGCTGGAGGCTAGGGGCGGGGGACAGCACGGCGGCCACAAGCCCTGCCAGCTCGTCCCCCCCCCAGGGAGCAGAGCGAGGCGCAGCCCCTCCCCTGGGGCGCCCAGCGGTCCTCCCAGACCCCCATCACTCCTTCTGCCCCAAGAGACTCCAGCTCTGCTGGGCGTGGGTCACCAGAGTGATGAGTTCAGTATCCCAACAAGAGGCGATCGTGGCAAAGACAGCATTCGGGGCATCCCAGGAGGACACAGTGGCCGGGTGAAGACCTCTGTGCTACAGGCCCCGGACGGCAACTTCCCCCTGGAAGGTGACTCAGATCCCAGCTCTGTCCCTGGCCGACGGCCCAGGCTAGCCCTGACCTGCCCAGGGCTCAGTTTCCACATCTTCCCCGGGGCCCTGTGGTTGGTCTGATAGCTGCTGGGACTGCGCCGGGCTGAGTGTGCAGGGGTGAGGTCAGGGCAGGAGAGGCAGGCAGAAACTCTGCCGGCCCCAAAGCTCCTTCCAAGACAATCAAGGATTCGGGCGCCTACTGGTTCCAGCATGTTCTGGGTGCTGGGATACGGCAGCGAACAGACAAGATGGCTTATGCTGCTAACCTTCTAGAAGGCGAACGTGGACGGGGGTTCCTGCAGACCCCGTGAGCCTCGCCCTGGCGCAAGGCCAAGGAGTGGGACCTGGGGGCAGAGGAGGTGGCAGCATCTCAGGCCGGGGATGAGCCACAGTGACAGGCAGGGGCTTCCCTGGTGGCGCAGTGGTTGGGAGTCCACCTGCCGATGCAGGGGACGCGGGTTCGAGCCCCGTTCCGGGAGGATCCCACATGCCGCGGAGCAGCTGGGCCCGTGGGCCATGGCCGCTAAGCCTGCGCGTCTGGAGCCTGTGCCCCGCAACGGGAGGGGCCACAGCGGTGAGAGGCCCGCGTACCGCAAAAAAAAAAAAAAAAAAAAAGAGTGACGGGCGGAAGGCTTGGCTCCGCCCCCCACACCTCGCTCCCACCCTCGGGCGTCCCTACCTCCTGCAGACGGGTGACCGCAGGGCGGCTACTGGGCCCAGCCTGGCCGTCTGCTGTGCCCATTGCAGACTGGAAAGGCCTTCCTTCCCATCAGAGCAGCTCATTTTTCCCTCCTGAACTGGAGGCCAGGGAGGTAAAGGGAGGTCCCAGCTTCTGGGGCGGTGGGCAACAGGTCCCCCAAGCCAGGTCTGTATTCTCTAAGCCATCCCACAATACTGGGGGTCTTCAGAGGAATATCAGATGGTATTTTTCATATATTTATATACATTCTTTTTTCCGGTACGCGGGCCTCTCACTGCTGTGGCCTCTCTCATTGCGGAGCACAGGCTCTGGACGCGCAGGCTCAGCGGCCATGGCTCACGGGCCCAGCCGCTCCGCGGCATGTGGGATCCTCCCAGACCGGGGCACGATCCCGCGTCACCTGCATCGGCAGGCGGACCCTCAACCACTGCGCCACCAGGGAAGCCCTATTTTAATATATTTTAAAAATATATTAAGGAGGGATGATGGTCTATGAGTGTCCTGGGGCTGCAATAACAAATAACCACAATCTGGGGGCTTAAAACCACAGAAACATATTCTCTCACAGTTCTGGAGACGGGAAGTCTGAAATCAAGGTGTCAGAGGGGCTCAGTCCCTCCCAAGGTTCTGGGGAGGATCCATCCCTGGCTCTTTCTGGTGGCTCCAGGCTCGGCTTGTGGCTGCATCCCTCCAGATGTTAGAAGCTCTGGGGAGGGTCCTTCCTGCCTCTTCCAGCTCCTGGGGGCTCCAGGTGTCCTTGGCTTGTGGCCTCATCCCTCCAGTGTCTACCTCCATCTTCACACAGCTGTCTTCCCCGTGTGTCTCCTTTTTCTCTTACAAGAACACCACCAATCACTGGACTTCGGACCCCACGCTAATCCAGGTCGATTTCATCTCAGGATCCTTAACTACCTGCATATTTCCAAATAAGGTCACATTCCAAGGTTCCGGGTGGACATGTATCTTGGGAGACACTATTCACCCCAGCACAAATGACCCTCACTATCATCTATTATAACATCACCAGCATACTACCATGAGCCTGACCCCACTTTCCTTCCGGAGCTCACACTCTGATGTCAGTAGATGGGAAAAGGCAGTCACTGTTCTCGACCACAGCGTGGCTGGAAGGGGGATGGGAGGAGAGAAGGAGAGAGCCGTTCCCTGGCTGGAAGGTCTCTGAGGCCAGGCTGTGGACCAGGTCCTCCTGCGGGCCCAGAAGGGCCGCTGGCCTTGACGTGGCTCAACTCACCGGCCCCCAGATCTGAGTGAGTCCCCGGGCCTGTGACACTGGTACTGCACCCCCAGGAGGAGCCGGTCCAGCCCATCCTCATGGAGCTGGGTAGGCAGAGGCCCCAGAAGCGAAGTGCTCGTCTAAGGCCCCACGTTGGCTCCTGGACTCTTCCTGTTCCTCCAGGGCATCACCTCCTGCCTCCGCCTGTTCCTGTGGCCCCAAGACCCCTGAACACGGACACATGGGACACTGGACAGATGAGAGGCACCTTTCCAGGGGGACCCCCGTCAAGGCGGGCGATGGGGTCAGAAGGCCAGGACGCAGGCAGAAAAGGGGGAGAACAGACTTCAAAGGTCAAGGGTCACTCCGAAAACCAGAGGCTGGGCAGAGAGGGAATGCTAACACAGGAGCAGGTGGGCCTACGACCCCAGACCCCCCCCATTCCCCCTACCACATGCTCTCCTCCAGCACTTCACGTCACTTTTTTTCTTCTTTTTTTTTTTTTGCGGTACGCGGGCCTCTCACTGCTGCGGCCTCTCCCGTTGCGGAGCACAGGCTCCGGACGCGCAGGCTCAGCGGCCATGGCTCACGGGCCCAGCCGCTCCGCGGCATGTGGGATCTTCCCGGACCGGGACACGAACCTGTGTCCCCTGCATCGGCAGGCGGACTCTCAACCACTGCGCCGCCAGGGAAGCCCTTCATGTCGCTTTAGATGAGAAGAATGTCACGGGGACCCACCTCTGGGGAGAGCTAATGTTTACTAGGTAAACTCCGTGTTCTAAGCACTGTTTACGCATTTTAACCACTTAGTCCAACACCCTTAAGAGGTACGGAAGGGGGAGGTTTGAGACTTGCCTGAAATCCATCATCTTGGGGCAGTTTGTTACGCAGCAAGAGCTATCTAGAGCAAGATAGATGCTATTATCATTTCCCCTTTTGTAGAGGAGGAAACCGTGACACAGAGAGGTTATGTGTCTTGCCCTAAGGCACACAGCCAATAAGAGGCAGATCCAGATGCAAACCCAGGCTGCCTGGCTCCAGACTGGCGCTCCTAACCGCTAGAGCAGGCATAGGTGCCCCACGCTCGCTAGCAAGGGCCGGCATTCCCACCTGGCCGCTGAAGCCGTGCTGAGCTCAGGACCTGGTGATTCAGCCGCCCGCTCAGCCCCACTTCCTTCTGGGCTGAGGGTCTCCAGAGACGTTTTTTCCAAAAAGAGCAAGACATATGCAAACCTGGAAGTGGCTTGTCTGGTTTCCTTACTGACAGATGAAAGCGCAGCTGACACTGCCTCCACTGCCACCCCCAAGGAGCCTGCACTGCTGGCACAGGTGTTGCCGCCTGCCTGCCTCCAAAGGGTTTACAAGGGCCATCCCCACCTCTCACAGTAGCTGACCCGACGACCGACAGGCTAACCTACCAGCGTAGACCATCAGGACCCCTTTGAGGTCATGGAATCTCCTGAGAGAAGCCCTGGTCTGGGCCCACTGGCAGTGGCGGCAAGGGGCCCTGGGATCCAGACAACCCCTGTCCACCCTCTGGGGGTTCCCTGGGACCCCACTTGGGGAATAATCCAAAGAGGTGGTATCCTACAGGCACAGAGAGGCCGTCCGAGGCTGCCACGGTGCAGAGGGACCAGATCCAGCCGGAGGAAGACGCGCCCGCGCAGCCAGCGATGGCTGACCAGGAACACGGCCCGGAGTGGGACTGCCCGCGGCCCCAGCACCCCTCCCTCACCACCTCACTAGCTGTGTGACCCTGAGTAATGAGCTGAACCTCTCTGAGCCTATTTCCTTACCTGCCAGATCGATACACCACCAAACCAGCACCTCCCTCCTGAAGCTGCTGTGAAGCCTGAGGCATGGAGACCTGGGATTTCACCTCCGCACTGCGGGCCAGGGACACGGTCCACCTGGCAGATGGTGGCTCACACCCACGTGACCGCCATCCCGTCCACCCCGGGGAAACCGAGGTCTGAGGTGCCGCGTGACCTGGCCGAGGGCACACGGCCGGCGAGGGGCCTCCTGGGGGGCTGCCAGGGTCCCACGGGGCAGGGCCTCCAGTGCCCTCCATCCACCAGCCCTGGGAAGAAGGGCAATCACAGGGAGTGGGCAGAAGGGAGTGATAATCAAACACCCGAATGAGACGGGAGTTTCGTAGGTTCGTTTCACTAAAGGAAAAAAGCCTCCCCCTTCCTCTAAGCAGCTGCCCCGCACCTGGCCCCCGAGGAGAGCACGGGAAACCACCTAAGCCGACATCCGACGGACGGGGATTTGTGTTAAGCTCCTTCTACCCACTGCACTATAATCGTCAGCTGTTCACGACCTCTCCACAAGCCACTCTTCCCCTCCCCGAGTTTTCAAAAGGCAAAAAGCTTTAAAAGCCTTGGTTCAAACCGGCAGAGAGGCGCACACACAGAGATGCAGGGCTGGAAGGGAGGTGAGGCAGGCAGGAGGGGCCCGGGGGACCCCAGCGGCGCGGATGATGGGGCGGGGGTGGGGGGAGCAGGAGGGACACCCTAGGCTCACCTGGAAGAAATCGTCTGCGGGTCAGGATGTCCTGTTCTCCAGGCCATGAGGAGGGAGCTGTGCGGATGCCACCATGCCACCCAGCCTCTGTCACCAGCATCACCATGAAGGGACCTCAGCAGCAGTTACTGTCTGTGGCTGGCTTCTCCCCATCACCCCCTCCACCTGCCCTCCAGCCGAGGACCTCAGGGGCCCCCACCCTACCCACTACCATCTTCACAGCCTCTGCTTGTAGAGGTGCCCTGGACCTCAGAGACCTGCTGAACCCCCTCTCCAGTGGGGACTGATGAGGGGATCTGTCCACAGTGGGCTCTGCAACAGCGCTTGCCCTTTCACGGCCTGGTTCATACACAGCAATGTGAGGTCACAGCCTTGACACTGTTCCCCCACCAGGAGGGCCGGGTGGGCCCAGGGAGATGCTAGCACAGCTTGGGAAGGGGGCAAGTTGGGTGAAACATAATTTAAACCACCCTTGGTCCCCACCTGTGTGCAAGAGAGGGGAGAACCCCCCCCACCCATTTTTTGTTCCTGGATCTCAGTCCCCTGGTCTCCTGCTGGCACAAAGGGGCCAGGCCTGGGTTGACACTCCCATCCCAGGTTGCTAATTGGCCGTGACAGCGCAGACCCCTGCAAGGCTGGTGCAGGCCCGGCTGCCCACGGACAAAATCTGCCGCTTTCTCCATGGTCTCACCGTTGGACCCTGGACGTGCCCCAGACGTGGCCAGACAGACAGGTAGATGGGGCTTTTCTACCTTAAAAAAATAAATCGATCGGCTTCTTTTCTGAGTTGACAGGAAAGACGAGGTGGCAGGCGCCCCGTCTGGGGGGACGGGCATGACCTGGGGGTAATCCCAGGTCCGCAAGCCAGGCGGGGTGGGCGGCGCGCCCCAGAAGTTCCATCCCAGGCCCTCCCCCTCTCCCTCTCCACGGGCTTGGGCTTGGGCGGCGAGCCCGGCACTTACTGAGGTTCTGGAGCAGGGACGACCAGGTCTTCATGCCGAGCATGCTGTGCTGCCTCCCGCCGGGGCGCGGGGACCCGGGGGGCTCTAGGAGGGGCTTCCCCGCATAGCCCGCGGCGTGGGCGCGGGGTCACCGAGCGGCGGGGCGTCCACGCGCGCCGTGCGCTGCTGCTGCCCGCTGTGCGCCGGGGGCCGGGAACCCAGGGAGGTGGTGCGCGGGGGAGGGGTGGGGGGCGAGGGAGGGTCACGGGACAGCGGGACGTCCCCAGAGGGGCCGGGGAAATGGGGGATCAGGAGCCGCTGGGGGCGTCCGCCTGCCTGCTGCAGGGACCTGGGAGAGGGGCGCCCGGGGGCCGCGGCAGCCTCTCACGCCGCCCGCGGGAGCGCCCCGCGCCCCCTCGCCCGCGGCTTCATGCACCGCCGGCCGTGGCTACGCGGCCGCCTGGCAGCAACCATTTTATTCCCTTCCCGCTCGGCTGGGGCCGCGCGCCTCCCCCCGCCCCCCCCCCCCCCCGCCACCTCCCGCGCGCCTCGGCGCCCCCATCGTCCGCCTCGCCTCGCCTCCCCTCCCCTCCCCTCCCGCTCCCCGGCGCTCCGCCCGCTCCCCGGGCAGCCCCCGCTCCGCTGCACTTGATAACGCGCTTGTCAAGACTGCTGAGTTGTTCCTGACCTCTCCCCCGCCGCTGCTAATTAAGGCTCCGCCGTGGCAGTTCAAGTGCCGAGCGTCAAGTTTGCAGAACCAAAGCCTCTAATTGGGGCCGCTTCTCATTTCTCCATCCCGCGGGCTGGGGCTCCCCAGACCTGAGCACTGGCGCATTTTCCTTTTGTGTTTTTCATCAGAGGGGAGGAGAACCAGGGGGGACCGGCACCGGGAAAGGAGGGCAGGCAAACAGCCAAAAGGCACGAGGGGGAGCAGAGGAGCCGGGTGGGGGGCCCTCGCCTACCCCCCAAGAGCCCGTCGGCGGCTACGGGACGCCTCCCTCTAAGCCCACCTGACATCTCATCTAACCCAGGGGTCTCTGATCTCCTCGACTGAGGGTTGCCAGGAGCTGAGCACCCCCCCCCCAGCCCCACAGGAGGCAACTGCAGGGGCACCCCCTGCCCCTCCCCTCCACCCTTGGGTGATGTGGCAAGGAGGGGCGGCCCCCAGACTGCGTGATGGGGGGCTCGGGTAGCCCGGGAGCTAATAACCCTGCAGAGGCTGCGAAGAGGCCGCCTTGCCGAGCCCCTCTCCGGCTGAGAGGTGTGCTCCTCCTTCCGCCCCGGCTCCCTCCAGGGGCCGCTGGCCTCTCCTTCCCAGATAAGTGCTGGCGAGCCTCAGGCTCTCAGTGACTCTTCAGGCTGCCTTTCTCCTCCAACGCCTACTAAATCAAGCGGGCGCTGAGAGCCACCGGCTGGGAGGAGAGGAGGGAGGAGGGGCCGGGCTGCTGGCTGGCTCTCCGGAGCTGCTGCAGGGGTGAGGGCTGGGAGAAGTCTCCGGGAGGACGAGGTGGGGGAGCTGAGCAAGAGGCCGAGACCCCGGGGTGGAGGAGGAGATCTGGGGGCGGCGGGGGGGGGCGCAGGCTGGAGGAAACCGAGGTACACGAGGTCCCTGCCAGGCTGGCTAGCCAGGGCCTTTCAGCTCAGAACCCTGGAGCCTCAGGCCACCAAGGGGCTCACCGACACGGGGCAGTGATCCCCACGCTTGCCTGATTCCAGGTGATGCTAATTACATTGGGGGCCGTTATGTGGAGCCGCCAGCCAGGTGATCCTAGTTTGAGAAGCATTCTACCCCATGGGGTCTCAAACGTTGCTGCGTCTTAGAGCCTCCTGGAGCGGTTTTCAACACCTCTCCCACCCTCAGGTTGTCTGCGCCGGACCCAGACCTACGACATCACACCTCTGGGCAAGGGCCCAGGCGTCAGTATCTCTTCAAGCACCTAGGGGATTCCTACTTGCAGCCTAGGTAGAAAGCCCTCGTTCCAAGACAGTGGTTCTCAGTGAGCCAGGGGGTGGTTCTGCCCCCCCACCTCGGGCATATTTGGCAAGGTCGGCAGAAATCTTTAGCTGTCACAGTGCGGACGGGGGTGCTGCTGGCCTCTCGTGGGTGGAGGCCAGGGATGCTCTCAACAACCTGCGAGGCACAGGATGGCCCCGCCACAGAGAATCATCAGACCCCCATGTCTGTAGCGCTGAGGTCTAGGGCCCCGGGCTAGGCCAGTCCCTCCTGGCTGCAGGAAGATGCCCTTAGGAACACTACTCGAAAGGAGCCCAGCTCAGCACTTGCCCCAAGCGTGCTCCCAGAGAACTGCTGGGTCTCCCTCCCCCTCTGGAACCCCTCCTGGGGCTAGAACAGCTCCGCAGAATTGCTTCCTGCAGTTGAGCTGAAATCTGGGAACTTCCAGCCCCTGGGCCAAGCCCCACTCATCTGTCCTCAGACCCCAGATACTCACCAGCAGCCCACTTCCGGGGTCCCCTGAGTCTCCCCTGCTCCAACAGAATCTCACGCCATCCCCAGCCCACCCTTGGTTTCCTCAACTCATTCCCCACCAAAGTCCCGGGTTCTGGAATGTTCCTCAGTTTATCAACATCCTTCCTAGAGTTCAGTCCTGCAGGACGATGACCACGCGCATGTGCTCCACCTATGCCAGCCTCCCTCCCACTCTCAGTGCCTCTGAAGATGACATTAGTAAAGGTCGCTACTGGTTCCTGTCCTACTTGGGGCTGCCGAGGCTGAATTCTCCTCCTACCAAGTCAAGTTCCCCACCCTCTGCTTGTCGGTTTGCTTTCTGAAACTAAGCGCTGGACCTCACATGAACGACACTGCAATTTATCAAGGGGTTTCTTCCATCGGCCAGCAGATTAGGAAACACCTGGGTTCCACATCCAACTAGTCTGCTGGCCCTCCCATGGGCGTGGGTATCTGTGCGAGGGTGATTCTCATCTCTGGGGGCCATGCCAGTCACCTGGGTTTTTTTTAAAATACCGGCCTGGGGCCCCACCCTGGACCAGTCATATCAGAATCTCTGGAGATGGGGCAGAAGCATCAATACTTCTAAAATATAGGTGGTTCCAATGTGCAGCCGGAGCTGAGAGCAGCTGCAGTGAGGACTGGGGACACAAGCTCTCCCCAGGCCAGCCCGTTTGACCTTGAACACACTTGGCAGTTCAGGCTAGAGCGGCTGTGGGGGAAGAGCTTATTGGTCCAGGGATATGGGCTGTGGGGGAAGGCAGGGTGCAGCCAGGATGGGTAGAACTCCCAGCAGCGGCGGTAACACCCCACCACCCTCACCCTGCTGACGGCAGGAGGGGTGCCTGCTGATCCCATGCAGAGCCGGCGTGGGCAAATCCTGCCACAAGGCCAGGACTTGGGTGAAGGTGAGTCCCGTACGTGTCCTGGGGGCCCCTCCTCTTCATCCCACAGGGAAGAGAACAGGATCCCAGGGAGCTATGGGGTCTGCTGCTTGGTGGGAACTCTTTGAGAAGCTGCTGGGAGGAGACAGGAGTGTAGACTCAGATCCAGCTGGGCTGGTAACTCACTGTGTGAGCCGGGGCGAAGTGCCCAGCAGCCCTGGGCTTCAGCACCATCATTTGTAAAGGACAGGTGAACACCTGTTCAGCCCTGCATAGAGCAAGGGCTCAAGACGAAAGAGGAAGAGAAACAAAGTCTGAACTGACTTGCTCAAGGTCACACTAACTTGCAGGGCCTCAGTTTTCTCATCTGTACAATGGGCACACTGGGCTAAATGCCCTCTTAGAAAGCCCCACCTCTAAACCACCCCCTGGCAGAGCCCAGCAAGGCCCCACTAAGCACATGGGTAAAAGACACCAAGCAGGGCAGTGGAGATGAGCACCCTGGTCTCCCCAGGGTGAAAGAAGGCTGGGTGGTGTTGGGTTTGTGCTCTGAGTCTCTAGCAACCAACTGGGAGTGGTGGTGGGGGTGGGGTGGGGTGGAGGGGGGAGTCAATAGAAACCCCAGGAGAAGGGCCGCCAAGTGCAGTTGCTCAAGTTGTTCACTGCACAAAAGCATTTGGATGAAATGACAAATGGTTGCTGAAACCCAGCCCTCACTCTGCTCATAAAACATACCTGGGAATGTGTTCTATCTGCCTGGAGGAAGAGGTACCTTCCAATTTGCACAAAAGACCTGTATAGGCTGGTGGTGGCTCTCCTAGGGAAGGCCTGCTGCTTCCCGAATTCTGCCCTCCTAGTTCCAAATTCCTTTCCTAGGGATAGTGTTTCCTTTCACCCTGAGAGCACAGACTGGAAGTACAACCTCTCAGGAAGGACACAGACTCTTAAAATCATTCAAAGGGGTAAATGATTGACACCCATCATTTATAGACTGGACAAAGGAGGGCACAGGGGCAGTGTTTGGGGTGGGCAGGGTTGTCACCTAGAAATATCCTGCCTGTCTCTTGACTTGGCCCCGATGCCATACTTTCAGGGTGAATGAGTTACAGACCACCAAGCCAGCAGAAGATAGCGATGGTGTCACATACAGTAGCAAAATGGAAATCTCCAGAGCCCCTCAGAGCCTGAGAACAAAGGACCAAAACTGACACAAGCAAACCTGAACACCACCTTGCTCCGGAGACGGGAGCTGGAGGGCATGGCCTCGGCCTCCTCTTCTGTAAAATGGGGCCAATGGCACTGCCCTCTGTCATGGGGTAAAATGAGGCAATGTATAGAAGGGGTTCAGAACAGGGTCTGGTGAGTTCTTTATAAATGTTAGTTGCTATTCTTACTGTTGTTCTTGGGAAACCCCGGGCAGCACCAAGCCTTGGGTCATATTTTGGGGCTCCCTTGACCCCCATATCTGTCTCGCTGGGGGCTAAGGCAGAATCACCCCAGTCTCGTTCCTGGGGTGTGAGTACCTCGCTGGCCGGCTCACACGGGGTGACAGGGGAAGGCCACATGCAGGTGGCCTGTGGGTCCCGGGGAGGGAGCCCACCCAGGGAGCCCACCCCTTACCGTCACCCTGCTTCCCACATGCCCAGAGCTTAGGGACGCCCAGCTCCTGGGGTGATGACACATTTCATCCCCGTGAGGGAGCTGACAAGGTCTGCCGTGCTGACCCTCTAAGGGACAGGAGAGAAACCCAAGATGGCCTGTATCATCGCAGGTCAGAGGTGGCCTCACCCCGGCGGCCACCACATTCCTGGTGTTCGTGACCAGGCAGCTGCAGCCCAGGTCTCCCGGGGAGCCCGCCCAGCCCCCGCTTCTGGGCTCACGATGGAGGTGCACACACTCCCCCACCCTCCTACCCCTTGTCTTGCCCGCTCCGGGGTCCTGACCTTTTCCAGATAAGCCAGACAGGGCCTCGGCCCTCTCCTCTCCCCATCCCTCTCTGGCTGTTGGCTACACACTCCCAGGGCCCAGGGGGCAAACCCAGCTGCCCTTTCTTTTGGGGTCAGAGGAACGCAGGGGCGGCAGGAGCCGGCGGGCTCACCTCCTCAGCCATCCTGGGCTGGCGGCAAGCCTGGGACACCGACTTCTGGGGCTGGTTTATCAGAAGATGTCTCCGAGCCCCGTCGGCATCTCCTGGAGAGGAGGCCGCGGAAGCCCTCGTCAGCTCTTTGGGTGCACAGCCGTGCGCTGTGATTCAGCAGGGAAAGGGCTGTCTCTGTGCTCACGTGGTGAAGGGTTGGGTGGCGTCCTCTGTGGCAAGCACAGCCCGTCCGACGGTCTCCCTTGGGGAGAGAGGAGGACCGAGGGCGGGGTCTTCCCTCCAGGACCGGGGTTCCTACAACCGTCTCCCAGCAGGCCTGTCCCCGTGGCAATTTTCCCTCCGACAGATGCTAGACGACTCTTCTTTAAATACCACTTAGCCGCCTCGAGGGCTTCCAAGAACACACACGGCGAGGCAGCAGAAAACCGCCGTCCCTTCCTGTCCTCAGGATCCTCGGGGATTTGCAGGGGCCCCCGGTCCCCACTGCACGGGTCTGTGCTTCTTGCCGCCGCGTGAAATGCTGGGCTGCGTGCGCTGAGGCACCAGAAGTTGAGAAATTCCAGAGCATAAAATGGGAAGCGCTGCTCCAGAGGAAGCTCTGTGGTACGTCCCATCGCCCGGATGCCACCTCGCCGCTCCAGATGCCCCAGCTCCGTCCGTCCCACCAAAACCAGGCACACAGAATGCTAACTCTCCCTGCACCACACGTCCGACGTACCACGGCGCTGGCACGCCGCGTCTCCCAAAAGGCCCGCCCGCCCTTCGCGGCCCCTCCTTGAAGCCAGGCCTGAGTTAACTCAACGAGATGCCAGCCTCCTCTGGACCAGGCCAGGGTGAGCTGAGTCCAGATGTAAAGCTGGATGCCTAGCTTCAAATCCCAGCTCTGCTACTTAGCAACCGTGTGCTCTCTCCAAGCCAGTCATTAGCCTCTCTGAGCCTCGGTTTCCTCATCCAGCAAATGGGGACGCTTCAAGCATCCCCTTGCAGGGTTACAGTGACGAGGACACGAGTCCATACAGGTTTGTAGGATGCATAGAGCAGGACCTGGCCCGTGGGGTCACCTGGCCTGGGGGAGCTGGGAGGGCATTTCAGCCCAGGATGGGGGGCAGGTGGCATGAGCTGACCATGAGGACTTCCAGGCTCTGGATGAGGGTCCTGGGGCAGCTACGGAGAGGCTCTGAGGGGCATCAAGCAGGTGGGGCTGTCCCTAGGGCCTTCCTCGATCAGACAGGCATCTTCCAAAAAAAAAAAAGATACTCAACTCCCCAGGTCGGGGCGGGGTGTGACCTCATTTTGCAAATGAGGAAAATGAGGTGTCAACAGGGAAAAGGACTTGGGCAGGGTCACTCACAGGAAAGGCAAGGGCTACCCCCCTTCCCCAGCCACCCCGGACCCCAGGCCAGGAATCACACCGTCTGAGTCCAGCCTTGCGGGACAGGCAAACCCCAGCCCTCAGCAGCTGGGGCTCCAGGACCGCCCCCCCCCATCAGCCCACAGAGTGGCCACCTGATGGGGCCTGCCCCATGGCCACCCACTGACTTCACCCCAATTAAAGGGGCCGCCTTCCCCCGGGCTTGGGGGCCAGCCCTGCAGCCTCTACTGCTCGCTCCACAGCTGGCTCGCCACCTACCTGCAGCCCCCCCTTCCCAGTTCATCATAATTATCAAACACTTCGAGCACGCTGAGCGCTCAGGGCCCGGCCTTCCTGCACACGGCTCTCGCCGTGGTCTGCACAGCCTCTGCGGGGCTGCAGAAAGGAAGGGGCGCAGGGGGAGGGCGAGCTGCCCAGGGTCCCCAGCCCCCAGTGGTTTCACTGCTCCCCAAACGGCATCCCTTCACCCCCCCTGTCAGCTGTGCTGACGTCAAAAGCCAGAACCTTCATCCAGCGTGGGAACTAGAGGGGCTGCTTTGCGCTTGGCAACCGACCGCCTCCTCTGAACAAGGGGGGCCGGCCATGAGTCTGTGCCTCATCTGAGGTCCTGAGCCGGGGGTCTGCGCCCAGAACGACCAGCAATGGTGCGGCACCTCTTGGGGGTCACGAATCCTGAAACACACAGGCAAGGGGGGCACCTAGTGCCAAAACACACTCCCAGAGAAGGCAAAGGTCTCCAGCCAAGACCCTTGGTGCGGGCAGGATGGGTGGAGGCATCAAACAGCTCCCAGCCTCCCCGGAGGGGTCTCCATCCAGAACACCTGGAGGGAAGGAGGCTCTCGGTGTTTGCTAACAAAATAAACAGGGGGAGAGGAAATGTGAACTCCAGGCCTGGAAAAGACACCCGGCGTCCCGCCCACCAGATGTTTCTCTCTGGCAACGTCCATACCGAGGGTCCCTGTGCTCAGACCCTTCACCAGGATTCCACGAGTCCGTAAGGAGGAGATGACCACAAGCCTTCACCTGGGGATGGTCTGCGCCCGTGGGAGCCCAGTGGGTCTGGGGAAGGAAGCGGCATCCGATCTAGCCTTCCAGAAGAATCTATCTCTTTAGGTCGGGGGCTGCCAGTCACACTCACCTGAGGGGGGGGCTTTGAAAACTCCCAATGACTCGGCTATACTCCAAATTAACTACATCACAACCCCCGGGGAAGGGGGTGGCCCGCATCACTATTTTAAAGTCTCCCAGGGATTCCCTGAGCTGCCAGGACCTGGCAGCTGTGGACAGAGGGAGAGGTGAGTGGCTGGGTGGGAACACCCAGAGCCCAGATCCCGGCTCGCCGCCCCACGTTAATCACCCCCACCCCACCCGGCCTGGCATGTCCCAGCTCGTGAAAGTCGGGTAAATAAGTAAACAGCCATGCTGGCGGGGCCGGTAAGCACCACCAAATCAGGGATGCAAAGTCAGACAGCTTGACTCTCAAGACATAATCGGTTTAATTGCAGGGCCTCGGCATAGGCCAGGGTGGTGAACTGCTCCCGCACTCCCATCCGTTTTATTAAAATCCAATCATTTGAGTTGGCCACAGGGCTCCGGCAGGGACAAAGAGGCATCTTCAGCCAGGGTCAGACCTGATGCTGAGAGATGTGTCCGTGGGGCCCAGACACTTCTTCCTTAGGGCACACGGACCCCGGTCTCTCTGGGAATCAGGAAGGAGACAAAGGCAGGCAAGGAGGGCCTATTTCACAGCCTCCTGGGCTGAGTGGCCTGTGGGGAGGCGGCTGACAGCTCAACCCTGGGCTTTCATATCACCATCCACCAAAGGAGATGATGATGCCATAGACTTCATGAGAGTGTCACGAGCTGCTGTTGTGGACTGAACGTTTGCGTCCCTGCCAGCTTCATCCATTGAAGCCCTAATCCCCAGTGCAATGGTGTTTGGAGGTGGGGCCTTTGGGAGATGATTTGGTCATGAAGGTGGGGCCCCCATGAGGGGATTAGTGCCCTTATAAGAAGTGAGACAGAACTGCACACATAAGCAGCCACGTAAGGACACGGTGAGGAGACGGCCCCACCAGGAGCCCCGTCTGCCGGCACCTGATCTCGTGCTTCCAGCCTCCAGAACCATAAGGAATAAACGTCTGCCGTCTAAGCCCCCAGTCGATGGGGCTCTGTCGTAGCAGCCTGAGCAGACGAAGACAGTTGTGGAAGAATTAAAACACGCTAAGTAAACGCACAATGTCAGCTGACGGGCGAACAGACGCACCAGTTGTGGTGCATCCTGACAACGGGAGGCGACTCGACCACGACACAGGCACCAACAGCAGCGTGCCGAGAGAAGGAAGCCAGACTCGTAATCTTCCCGCTGAATGATTCCTACGACATTCCAGCAAAGGCGAGGCCAGAGGGATGGAAAACAGACCTGCGGTTGCAGGGGGCAGAGGAGGGGAACCAGGGGATTTTCTGGGTTGAGGGGCAAGTTTTACATCTTGACTGTGGTGGTGATCTCACCACTGTATACATTTGTGAAAACCCACCAAACAGTACACTTAAAAAGAGTGAAGGTTGTTGAACGTAAGCTATGTCTTTATAACCCTGATCTTATAAGGAGACTGCAAAGAGCTGGCCACAAAGCGAGGCCATCGGAGGGTGTCTGGGTGCATCCAGGGAGCTCAGATTCTATGCAAAGGGCCTGGAGGGGGAAGGCCACTGGGGCTGAGACCCTGCCCCTCGGCCGGGCTGAGCTGGGAGCCCTGGTGGGCAGGGGGGCAGGAAGGGGGCAACCGGTAATTTGTCAGACGTGGCAGACTCTTCTGTCTTTCCACAGTATTACTGTCATCGTTGCCACTGTTGTCCTCATCAGATCCTCAAAGCGGCTCTTTAAAGGCAACCTCTCCATTTTGCAGGAGGCAGGATCAGAGAAGGCAAGCCCTCTCTCCAAGGTCACACAGCGGCGGTGCAGAGCCCCCACCCACAACCACTAGGCTGGTGCTCAGTGTTCTGAGAGTGACTCTCAGCCGGGTGAAAACCAGGCGATGGGGCATCGAAAGCCTTGTTCCCGAGAGAGGAGAGGAGCCAGCGCCGGGCTCACATTCCAATCGATCTTACTTGGCACGTGTTTCTCCCGTCATCCGGGCCTTATGGGAACGGGCTCCTCCGGTGACCCTGCCGCAAAGGTGGCACGACAGGGCCTGATCTGGGAGCCAGGGCTCGGCCCCCGACCCCCATCCCAGTGCCACCGCTATCCCAGCGAGCGCCCTGAGGTCTCCCAGCCACCCCGGGCTTCGTTTTTCCAGGCCCTTCCAGGCCGCACACCGCCAGGAATGTCGTGGGTGAGGCCGGGAACAGCTGCCCCGTGCCTCCGGAAAGCCTCAGATGAGGTGTGTGGCAGGAGCCCGCGGGCAGCACGCGGCCACGAGGTGAATCAGGCACCATTAGAGTCACAAAGGCCAATTAAAACGAGAGGAAGAACAGCCCTCCGGTCCCGCAGAGCACCCTGGCCAGCTGCTCCCTGCTCCCACCTCGCCGGCCCCGCGAGGCCGCTCCCTCCGCGCCCGGCCACCTGCCCCTGACAGCGGAGCCATGGACGCTGCCTCCTGGGCCTGGGCTTCGGCCGCCAGGGCCGAGGGGCGGAGGCCCCGGAGAAGCAAACGGCTCCCGGATTTTCGACTCAATTGCTGTGAGGAGAGGTGAGAAATTGCCTTTCTGACCCAAAACCCGAGTTCACAGCTGCACTTCATTACGGATTTCTCCAGGAGGCCCTGGGAGAGGCCAGCTCAGAAGGCCTCACCTGTTAACAGCAGCTGCGCCTGCCTCTTCCATAAGCCCGTTGGTGGTTTCCTGCCTGGCGCTGCAGGGGTAGGGGGTGTGGGCGGCACGGGCGGGCTGCCAGCGGTGCCCCGAAGCCCCCCTCCCCTGCCAGTCTGCATTAACTCAGCAGCGGATGGAGGGAGGGAGAGGCGCCAGATAGGTGAGCGGGAGGGGGCGGAAATGGCCACAGGTCTGGGCCTTGCTCTCCTCAGAAGGTACCAGGAGGCAGGGGAGACATCGTCCCCCTGGGGGTCCCACCCTGTTCCTCTGGGTCTCACGTCCGCCTCGCTGGGCTAACGTGCACCTGTGTCCGGGGCCTGGAGCATCTCCGGGTACGTAGCCGCTGCTCAGTAAACGCCCCCTGCCCTCTGCCCTTGCAGCAGCCTCTCTGTGCTCGTGAAATGCCACCGTTCAATACCCGGCAGTTCTTTCAAGAGCACAGCAGACAGGGGTTCTCCACCCTGGCTGCATGTTAGAACCATCTGGAGGGCTTGTGGAGCCCAGAGCCAGCTACGGCAGGAGGAGAGCCAGGCTGAGGAGGCAGCCCGCGCTAGCCACCAGACTGCCCTGCCCTTCCTTCCAGCTGTGCTCTCCCTCTCCCATTAAGATTTGCACTCACGTCCCCCAACGCTGAGGTATAGAAGGCCACCCCCCGAGTCCGCCCCACCAGGAGAGAGCACACTGGCCTGGCAGAGAGAACCTGTGTGACACCAGGCAAGTCGCTTAACTTTTCCGGACCCTTGCTGACAAGGTCGGGTACCGGCGAGGTAGAGACAGCCTCAGAGATGTACCTGCAAGGCACCTGAGGGTCCAGCCTCACACCTAAAATCCTGTCTCATTTCTTCTTCCGTGCCTTTCCGAGCTCTCTGTGGTCTGGGGGGAAATGGGGTTTCAATTCAGTCTCTGCCTCTAGATCGCTGTATGAGCTAAAAAGGCTGAGTCACCTCATCGGGGAAGCGGGAAGGATGGACCAACCTCATGGCTCATTGTGAAGGTGAAACAGGCACTGCGTAAGTGCCTGGACCTGCGGCGGTGACGGCTGGCATGTCCTGAGTCCTGAGACCTCACAGCACACCCGCCCGGCGGGTTCTTTTAGCAGCCCCATTCTCCAGATGAGAAAGCTGAGGTCTGGAGAGGTCATTTGTCCAAGGTCAACTGGTGAGGCTGGGATTTGAACCCTGAACTTGTGAGTCCAAGGTCCTGGCCCCCACATGCTCCTGTGGGCCTCTTTCTGGTGCCTCCTCTTGTCCTGGGCTCTCCCACAGGGGCCACCGGGACCTTGGTATGGCCGGAGCCGATGGGCTGAAAGAACAGGACACACATAGGGCCCTGGGCCATGAAGGGGCTGCGGCTGGGGCTGCACACTCTCACCTGTGCCCGCCACCCATGTCCGGGAATAGAGCAGGCAAGACACGGGGGCCCAGGTCGAGAGGCCACACTGGGTCAGTGCCTGGAGCAGCTGGCTCGAGTCCTGGATGAACAGAGAGGCCCAGTCTGGGGCTGCAGCACACACAGCACCTGACATTGTATGAGGCAGGGGTCAGGGGAGGGGAGGAGGAAGGAGGGAGGAAACTACAAAGGAAGTCCTGTGCCCGCAGAGGGAAGGGAGGTCAGGCCGGGCCGGGGGCCCTCGGTGGGCACAGACGAGGACACCGGGGCTCAGAGAGCTTAGCTCCCCCGGACGCCGGCGCACAGGAAGCCAAGTGGGACAGACGGCCACCGCTTCCGTGACACGCTGTACCCTCCCCCCTTCCACGGGCCAAGCTTCAGGCCCACCGGGGCCAGCGAGCAGGAGGTCCCACCACTACACATGCCGAGAACCAACGGCGGGCTGTCGACAGAGGACCCTGGAGGCCCCACCTGGCCCCCCTTCCTGCGCTTCTCCCATCCTGATTCCTCGTCCCCTTGGCGTCCCCCCAGGGGACCGTCCACAACACCAAAAGGTGTTTACTTGTCCCTACTACGTGGTCCTGGAGCTTCAAGCGGGTCAGCTCATGTAAGCCCCTCAGCCGTGCTTCCAGGCAAGTGCTGTGACTGTCCGCCTGTGACAGCCGGACAGACCCAGGGCATGGCGGCCGCCGCCGGGGGTCTCACAGCTGGTCAGGGCAGAGCCTGAGGTGGCCAGGCCATGCGGCTCCAGAGCTCCCGCCTCTACCCAACCGGTGGAGGGGTGAACAGGGGCCTGGTGTCCTGGTAGAGCCCAGGTCCCCCCAGGAATGGGCCCCATCTTCCCATATGTGACCCTACATGGCTCCCCACCCACAGGATGCCGGGCCAGGCGAGGGTCTCTGGAAGCAAGAACGTTGACAATAATGACGACAATGGTGGCAGGGACACCGGCAGCTAATTGTTACATAACGCTCCCCGTATGCTTCCAAATGCTACGGGCACGACCGTTACTCACGGAAACTCCCAAGCCTGAGCGGGCGAGAAACGGCATTACCTGCCCATGTTACAGATGAGGCACCCACAGCACAGAGAGGTCAGCTGGCCTGCCGGAGACACACAGTCAGTAGGTGTCAGAGCCCGGATGGGAGCCCATCGGCCTGACCCCAGGGCCTGTGAGATGGGGGCCCCTGCAGAAACTCCACAGGCAGGCGTGGGTGGGAGCAGGCCAGCCGCCCTGGGGCTGAGGGCAGGGGGGTGCCCTCCCTCCCACCAGGAGAGGCCAGGCCTTGCAAGGGAAGCAGAAATCTGTCGTTAGCACAGTGCCAAACCCAAAGTGGCTGCGCCCGAGCTGCAATCCAATAAAAGTGCGACTCGTCTATTTATCATCCTCGGGGCTTTTTATCACAGTGCAGATGGCTGCTACCTTGGGAAGCTCAGCAGCTCCCTGCCAGCCGCCCGCCACGCGGAGCTTAGCTCAACAGAATCTGGGCCCGCACCTGCGAGGGGCCTCGCGCGGCGGCCTCCCGGGCACGCGGGGTCCCGCCCTTCCCTCTCCACGCTCACCCCCAGCCGACTCTGCAGCGTCTGCTCGGCTCTGACGGAGCAGGTAGCCCGCTCCCCTCCACCGCGCCCGCCCGGGGCCGCCACACCTGGTGCCGAGCCCCTAATTACCCCGCGTGGCAGGTGCTCCTGGGAGGGAAGAGAAGGCGGCGAGCAGCCCCGCCGGGGGGCAGAGGGGGCGGCGGGGGGCGGGCTGTGGAGCGAGAGGCCCCCCAAGCCCATCGCCGGGCGGCTCAGAACCAGGGGGCCCCGTGGGGTTGCCGCAGGCGATTCAGGCTGGAGGATAAAGCCTGAGAAGATCAAGGGCGAGGCATGCGGAAAAGACAGCGACCGCGCAGCCTCCCGGCGTGCGTGTGGCGGGGGAGCCTGGCGGGGGAGCCGGAGGAATTAGAAGCTGCTTCGAGTTCACTGGAGGCTGAGACTCAGCTGCTGCAAAGCCAGAGGCCCGCTGGGGCCTCCCGAGAAGAGGGAGGGGGGTCGCTGAACCCCTGCGAGCCTCTGTGTCCACATCTGAAACCCACATGAAGCCTGAGATTAGACGGAGTGAGGACGGTCCCCGAGGTCAGGCCTGAGGCCAGGTGCTGGTTCCAGCCGCTGCGAGCATCACAGGGCGGCAGCTTTCTCCACCAAAACAGAGCCCCAGCTGCAGCGTGTGTGTGTGTGTGTGTGTGTGTGTGTGTGTGTGTGCGCGCGCGCGCGCGCGTGTGTGTCTGCATGTCTGTGCGTGTCTCTGTGTGTGTCTGTGTGTGTGTGTCGGGAGGCGGGGGGAGGCTGAAGGATTCGCCCCAGCCTGTGAGGTCCCGGGGACCCGGGGTACCAGGGCACTGCAAGCCATGACCTCTGCCCTCTCAACTGCAGCCCAGGAAACAAAACAACCACCCCAACCCCCCACCCCCGAGGTTTCCCAGGCCGTTCCGGGTGTCCGCTCTCCAAATAAATCAGCCTCGGCAGCTGTAAAAATGAACGGCCTTCTTCTGCATCACGCACCTCAGGGATCCAGCTGGACGAGGGGCTGCTGATCTGGAAAAGGCACTGAGCATCCTTCCTGCCAACTCTCCGGTCTTTCCCACAGGACTCGAGGCTCTGGCCATCCCCATGAAGTCCACTCCAGCTCCAGGGCTGTCGTTCCTGTCCCCCGGGGCACTGTAGCTTGTGCCCTTCCTGTTGCCTGGGAAGTCCCTCTCTGCCCTCAGAACCTGCCTGCCACCCTTCAAGGCCTCACTTAATTGCAGGAGCTCCGGGCCTCCGACAAACATTACTTCTGGTTGTCACAAGGTTCTACAAGTGGGCACGATCATCCCCTCTCAGCTGAGGAGGAAACTGAAGCTCTGAGAGGTCAGGGGAACTGGGTGGGGACACCCAGCCTGCCACCTTCTCCCCGGGGCCAGGTCCTCTGTCTTCCAGATGCTAGCGCTCCTGCTGTCCCGGCCTCTCCTGTGAGGAGGAGAGTGGGGGCCTGGCATACGTGTGCAATGTTCCCTTGTGCACACGCCACACAGTCCACATTTGCCTCTAGGTTTCTGTTTTTCTAACAATACTTAAGTTCTTGCTTGTAATAATAGCTAACACATATAAATAATGTGTAAAGCGCAGGCCGGGCTTCCCTGGTGGTGCAGTGGTTGAGAGTCCGCCTGCCGAGGCAGGGGACACGGGTTTGTGCCCCGGCCCGGGAGGATCCCACGTGCCGTGGAACGGCTGGGCCCGTGAGCCATGGCCGCTGGGCCTGCGCATCCGGAGCCTGTGCTCCACAACGGGAGAGGCCACAACAGTGAGAGGCCCGCGTACCGCCAAAAAAAAAAAAAAAAAAAAAAAAAAATAGCGCAGGCCAGATCCAGATCTAAGCACTCTACATACATTTCCTTATTCGATCCCCTCGACAACACTAGGAGGAAGGTATTATCGATATCTCTATTCCACAGATGGAAAGCAGCACAGAGAGGTGAAGAAACAAGCCCAAGGTCACACAGCTGGAGGAAGAATTCAAACCTGTAGTCAAGTAACCGAAGCCACGCTCTTGACCGCGTGTTGCACCTCACGGCCCTGGCGGGCCTCATCTCCAATACCACCTGGTCACAGCCGCCTGGACCATCTTTGTCTCAGACAACAGGGACCTGAGATTTCTACGCTCTAGCTGAAGCTTTCTCAGGGTGAAGGGGGGGATGGGTAATATCAAGCCACTTGTCACCCGAGAATTCAAGGTGGCCAGCCTGCTGGGAACCACACCAGGAGACCTGTCCTGGGCTCCCAGAGATGGAAAATGCATCTCCCTCTGCCAGATAGGAAACTGACAGGGAGATGTCAGATCTCAGTGGGCAGGGTGGCCAACCGGGAGAGGCCATGTGAAGACGGAGGCGGAGGTTGGAGGGATTCAGCCACAAGCCAAGGACACCTGGAGCCACCAAGGAGCTGGAGGAGGCAGGAGGGCTCCCCCCAGAGTCTCCAGGAGGAACTAACCCTGCTGACGTCTCGACTCTGGACTTCTGGCCTCCAGAACTGGGGGAAAAGATTCCTGTTGTTTCACACAAAGTTTGTGATAATGTGTCATGGCAGCCCCAGGACACTAATACGGGGGCTACCAGGGAGGCCACTGCTGAGGAAGGGTCCCCATCTGACGGGCTGCCTAACTGGGACTCCTGGCACCCTCTGTGTTCAAGGCAGGTCTGAAACCTGGAGCAGTCACATCACGCCCCTCTCCCGACCAGACAATCCTGGATGACGGATTGGCACCCGATACTGTGCATCACCAGCCTCAGTTTACCTGGGCAGTGGGGTCCAACCTCCTGCTTCCCAACACATCGCCCTTCAATTCATTCAACAAATGTGTATCAACCAGCTGGGCACCCGCACTGTTCCAAGCGCTGGGAACGGGACAGGGAGGGTGATAAAGGTCCAGCGTGCACGGGGCAGACGCTGGGGTGGGGGAGCCAGACGGTAAGCAAGCAGACAAGTAACACCATTCCAGCCACGGACGACTGCCAGAAGGGAAACGAAGCGAGGGGAGGCGGTGGCCATGGCTGCTCTAAGGAGGGGTGGCCAGCCAGGGCCTCTCTGACGAGGTGATGCTTGACCTGAGCCCCGACGAAAGGAGGGACTGAATCCTGCAAATATCTGGAAGAAGAGGGCGCCAGGCCATTGGAACAGCAGGTGCAAAGGCCCTGGGGCAGGAACGAGATCTGTGCACTTGAGCACCAGCAAGGCAGTCAGTGTGGCTACCTCTAAACTCCAACAACCTACGGTGTCTCTCCAGCCCAGACTTGCCCCAAGTCATGCGTCCGTTCATTCACTCATTCGACAAACATTTCCTGTGCCGGGAACGGTACCAGGCTTCAGGGATACGCAGGTGAACAAGACGCGGGAAGTCCGTTTGCGTGGGGTTTACACGCTCAGGAGTCAGAGAGATGATAAAGGCAGTCCAGATAAACATGGCAACACAAGGGGGCAGGATGGGGAGAGAGGCTGGTTCTCTGGAAAAGACTTTGCCGCGGGGAGAGAGCCGGCGGGTGGGGGCCAATTGTCCTGCGGGAGAGAGAATCTGCTCTGAAGCCCAGACGGACCAACCACCCCCTCCCTGAAGGTGAGAGCCTGGGGCTGAGCGAGTGTGAGTGCGTCTGTGTGTGTCTGTGCATGTGCACACGTGTGCGTCTCTGGGCCTCTGTCTCCGTACGTGTGTCTGTGCACGTCTGTGTGCATGTGTGTCTGTGGATCTCTGTGCACGTGTGTGCACACGTATCTGTGCTCATGTGTTGGGGAGAAGCTTCAAAAGGCAAGTCTGGACCCGAAGACTCCTCAGAAGGCCACCCCCACTGACACAGGCCCAGAATTACAAAGTGCCTCAGCGTGGTGCCTGGTGCGTGCACGTGTGCTGTGTGTGTGCATGTGTGTGAGAGAGAGCCTTGTGTTCTCCCCCAGCGAGCCCCTCGGAACAAAGTCCACCCTCTACCTCTCAGGCCCACCACCATCTGTCTCTCCCCCTCCTGCCGGGCTCGGCCATTACAGCCAGTGGGGGGCACCCACAACCTTCCAGGCCAGGAGAGGCCAGATGGCAGGAATCAAGGCCTCCTCTCCCCCGAGGGAGGTCGCGCAGGGGCTGCTGCCCCCTCCTCCGAGCCCCCCAGCCACCTGGGTCACAGGGCAGGCCACCACCCTCGTCCTCGGCGCCTCCTGGCTGTCCTGACCCCGTCCCTGAGCCCCACCGCCAGCGGCCTTTTGCCACCGCCACATAAATCACCATCCAGGTCACGGCCCCCAGGGCCCGCAGGCAGAGTGGCTGACAGCTCCGGCCGGGGACCTCCAGGGGCCAGTGGGAAGGTCAGGAGGGCCCAGTGTTGCCCTGGGCCTCTGGGTGATGGCGCTGGCCCTACCGCGAGGGGAGGGCACCTTTGATCACAGGCCAAACCTTCCCAGGTGTCTCCCACGGACAGCAGGCAGGAGGCGGCACCGGGTGGCCCTCAGCAGCTGCCTGTGTCAGCGGACTCCCAGGCCTGAACCTCTGCACGCTGTGGTCAGGGAAGCGGCAGCACGGGCACTGCCCAGGGACCACCCCTAGAACCAGCTGGACCAGGGATCAGTGACCGGACTGTCTCTGGATTCAAATCCTCCTCTGAGTGGCCTCACCCTTTGTGTCTTCACACCGACTTTATAGGGCTTTCGCGAGAATCCTCACCTGGGCTAACAGTCATACAACAAACGGAGGGGACAGAGGCCGGGCTGGACGCGCAGGCTCTGGATCCAACTGCTTGGTTTGCATTCTGGTGTCTTGGTGAGCCTGAGCAAGTGACTCGGCTGCCTGGGCCTCAGTTTCCCCATCTGCGAAGGGGGGGAGGTGACTGCACCTACCTCCCTAGGCTCCCCTTAGGATCAAAAGAGGCAGCGCTTGGAACAGGGTCTGCACCTAGTATGACCTACCCATTAAGGTCCTAGGGGTGGGCCCTGGGGGTACCAATAGGTACAGTGAGAAGGCACACCCTCCCCTTTCCCCCTTCCCTCCCCTCCCCCACGCGGAGGCCACCCTAACCCCTGCTGTCCGTTCATTCATTCACTCGCTCATTCCACACACTTTACAGAACGCACAGAAATGGAGTGTCCAGTGTCCAGTGTGTGCTCACAGCCTGATGGGGCAGGAAGAGACAAAAACACAGACTCCCATTCAGGTGGGTACACATAGAGAGAGCGGGGCAGTCCCGGGGGTGCTCGGGACAGATCCCCTCCCCCAAGCCTGGGACAGCTACCCTGGGAGTGCACGAAGAGCCAGGGAATCAAAGTCCTAGGAGTAGCTATTGTTTATTGTCTGCCGTGTTCCAGCGCTTTTCACCCAGAACTGACAATCCCACAAAATTCCACAAACATAAAAATGTGAGGGAGGTCCTATGATGATCTAGGAAACCGGAGGCTCAGGGAGGTTCAGTGACTTGCCCAAGATCACACAATGAAAGGGTCAGAGGGGTATCTGAATCCAGAGACAGTCCAGTCACTGACCCACGGTCCGGCGGGTTCTAGGGGCGGTGTCCGGCCTCGTTGACAGCCCCTCCAACTGCTGGACTCCCGGAGCCGGAAACAAGGGGAGCAAAAGGCACATTCACTTTACAGGTGGGGAAACGCAGGCCCGGAGAGGGTAAGGGGCAGCCCAGAGTGGCAGGCGGTTAGTGGCAGCAGTGGGACCGGAACCCAGATCCCTTCCTGGGCTCAGATCCCGGGTAGACCTTGCCGCCTCCCCCTCCCGTGCCCCTTCCTGGGCAGAGCCCACTGGGCTGTGCAAACACGCAGCTCTCCCCTCGTCAGGGCGGGGCGGCGTGGGTACCCACTCCCTAGATGACACTATTTCCTTGTTTCTCCTCCACGGCACCATGCGGCAGCCTCCTGGTCCACAGAAGGGCCTCGGCAACGTCAGGCTTTCTAAATAAAAATGAGGGGAGAAAGCCTTTCCAGAAGGCCAGCTCTCGTATTTACATGTAAAAAGGGCTCCTCGGCGCTCTCCGACCCTCCCCCCCGCTTCCTCTGGGGGCGGGGGACTGTTTGGAGGGCGCGCAGGGGGCCTCTGTGACCCCAGGCGCCTCCTCTGCGAACCAGGCAGAGGCGTCCGCCGGGAGGGAGATCAGATGGCCCCAGAGCAGGAGGGGCTGCGGGGGAGGGGAAGGCGGTGGCGGCCGCTTCTTAGCCCCCCCCCCCGCCCCCCACAATGGGAAATTTCATGGGCGTGGTAACACGTGAGACCCGCCGGCTGCGCCCGCGCCCCCCACCCCCGCCATCTGCTCCGAGGCCAAAAGTCGCCGCGGGAGGTGTGGGGCGCTGCTGCGGGCCCCGCCGCTCCGACCTCGGCGTTAACCTCCTCTCCCCACGCCCACTTTTTGAGCAGATGTCGCCCGTTGATGAGCTGGAGGTTCGCTCCAGGCCGCCCCCACCGTCCCGGGCCGCGCCGAGGGGTTGGGGGGCGGGGACAGGGGACCAAGCCCCGCCCACTCCCAGGCCTGCGGGCTCTCTCTCCCCGACCCCGCGAATGCCGCAGCGTGGGGTCCCAGCCCGGGAACCGGGCGCCCGGCCAGCGGGGCCCCTGCCAGGCAGCCGTCCCGCCCCTTGGGCGGGAGACCGGCGCCCACGGGCCCTCCGGGGTTTGGGCCGCGCCCAGCTAAGCAGGCCTGGGGCTGGAGCTGGCTCCCGGGGACTCCCCGCGAGGTCAAGTCCTTCTCCCTCCGGGGTGCTGAGGCCCATGCCTTAACCCTCTGGGCCCAGAGTTTTGATTCTCACCACCCCCACTGAAGAAGGAAGTTTCTCTCTAACGGGGACCCTGTAAGGGTCGGCATTCTAGACAAGGCATTGCCCCAGTAATGTGAAAGGTTAATCCCCCACTCCTGCCCCAGAAGAGGCTTAGATGCCACCACTGAACAGCCAGCCAGAGCTGTTAATACTGCAGGGACAGGCTGCGGCTGACACCATCACACTAGAATCACAGTGACTTAGCTGACACCGAGCTCGGGTCAGGGCTCTGACCAGGCTGAGCCAGCCAGCAGCTGTGTGGTCCGAGGCCAGTGTCTTGACTTCTCTGGGCAGTTTCCCTATTTGCAAATTCAGGATAAGAAAAAACTGCCTTGCAGAACTGATGTACGCTTTCCCAAGTAGAGGGGAGAGGAGTTCTAACAGCCCCCCATTAACTGAGGGCCTGAGGGGCTCAGCAGCCCCTGACCCAGGCTCCCTGCCCCTCCCTGGAAGGCCGCAGAGGTTGGAGGAACAAACGGAGCTAAATAAATTTACAAAGCACATCCCTGAGACGCAGGACCCCGGAGCCGCAGACCCTGCATGTCTTCTGGGGCAGCTGGGGGACCCCGAGGGCCTGCGCCTCGGAGTCCACAACCCGGGGATGGAGTGTGGCCCGATCCCGCTGGCTGATGTCTGAGCACACACAAACGTGACACCCCCCCCCCCCCGGCCCCCGGCCTCAGCTTCCTGCCTGGGGAAATGGGGCCCACAACACCCACTTGGCGGGAGACGCTTCACCAGGTGCCCGGCCCCCCATCCAACTCCAGCCCAGGTGAGGAAACAGGCGCGCACTGGGAGAGACAGAGCCGAGGGGGGCGCTGCGTTCCCCCCACTGTCGGACCATTCTACACACAGGCTCGCTCCCTCTCTCCCCCTCTCTCGTGTAGGCATACCATCAAGCTCCGATTACCCCCCAAGGCCTTCGAAGGCAGAAGGCTTCAGGGCGGAGGCAGTGGGAAACCAGGCCAGCCTCAGGCACTCCACAGCTCCAGCCGTTCCCACGACACCCACCCAGAAGTCAGGGGCCGCGCACCTGCTGGGGGGGCTTGGACAGATCTAGGGCACGGGCGTGGCACACACAGGGCTCCGAGGAATTTCCACTGCCGTGTGGCGGGGGAATGTGGTGGTGGGGGGGCATCGCAAGGTCGGGATCTCGGGGGCTGGGCAGAGGGAGGACCCAGACCAGGGCCACCCTTGGGAGGCTGCTGGCTGGAGCGCACCTCTGGGTGTGGCCCAAGGGTTCAGCCTCTTAGCAGGCTCGGGCCCCCTGTCCCAGCTGGACAGGGAGTGGGGCCCCTGAGGCACAACTGGCCACGGAATGGGTGGGGTCTGGTGCAAAATGAGAACGCAGGGCCCCTCGTGCAAAAAAGAAGTGAGTGTCAAGATGGCAACACCAGCATGAAACCAAGTGTGGGACTCCTGTGACTGTACAGGTCACATGCCCGTGAAGCCCCGCTCTCTGCTGTGGGGTCAGGGAGGAAGGGACCCACCCCGATGGGGCAGGGCAGAGATGGGCAAGCACAGGCCCCAGCCAGTCTGACATTCTGGCTCCAACACCTCCTAACTGTGTGGCCTCGGGCAAACAAGTCAACCTCTCTGTGCTTTACTTTCCTCATCTGCAAAATGCAGATAACAGCCCCTTCCTCACTGGATCATTGGGGAAGTTAAAGGAGCTACATTCACATGCTAAGAGCTGGCACAGAGTAATCACGATGCGAATGTTATTAATTCTTATTAATATAAACTTTGTCATTGGCCGCCACCCTAGTGACCCCTGGGTCACACACTAGATGAGGCTCATCGTGGAGCAGAAGGGGACCACGGGGCGTCCTGTGGGAGCCATACTTCTATAGGAATGAGGCCAGGGTTCCCAAGCCTGCCATGAATAAATGCTGTAACTGCAGCAAGTCCCTTCCTGTCTCTGAGTCTCAGCTTCTTCCCTGGTACAGTGAGGAGTTGGGCCACAGTCCTTCAAACTGACGCTGCAGAATTCTTCGTGACACTCATCCCTTTCACCAGCGATGTGAGGAATTATGGCTCTTCCCTCCCCTCGCAGAGCCTTCCATTTAGTCATCTCACCTTCCATTCCATCTTTCCTTCCATTTAGTCATCTAACCAATTTCCATCCATCCAACCAACAACCGTCCATTCATATAACGCCAGCCAGTATTCATCCATCCACCCACCCATCCATCCACACAGCCTTCATCTGGTAAGAGAGACAGATATCGGTGCCAAGCAGAAGGGTCCCAGGACATGTCAAGAGTGGGCAGCAGAGGGCCCTGGGGGTGGCCAGCAGTCACGGTCCATGACATACACTCGGCTTCTCTCTCTAAGGCTCACAGAGGGTAGGACAAGTGGCTTGGGGGTCAGAACAAAAAGAGGGACCCACGGATTGAGGTCAGATGGACCAGAGCTCAATCAAATCACAGTTCCGCTTTTATGTCTGGTGACCTGACCAAGGTGACTTAACCTCCCCAAGTCTCAGTTTCTTTGTCTGCAAAATGGGCGTAAGAACGACCTCCTTTGGGTGGTGTCCAGACTAAATGAGAGGAAAATGACAACATAAACCAAGCCAGAGAATGTATTTAACCCAAAGTGGGTTGGATGACTTTCTCACATCCTGCGCCGCCACTGTCCATAACGGCACCTACCCGGGTCGGTGCCTGCACCGCCCCTGAGCCCTCGAGTCCCCCAGAACCTCCAGGCCCCCTCCCGACTTCCCCAGAAGAGTCCTGGGGGGACTTATCACCATCTGGGCTTCAGAGCAGAACTGAAAAAGCACAAGATAAAAAACAGGGCCCCCAGGGCCCTTCCATCCACATCCAGCGTAACTGCTCTAGACCTCGGGGAGACCAGCCCAAGACGCAGGGAAATCACCCGGGGGTGCGCGAAGGGGTCTGTGCGGCGGTGGGGGGCGTGCTCAGCCTGCAGCTGCAGCGTCAGACAGACCTGGGTTCAAACCCGGCTCCGTCACCAACAGTGTCTCCGGGGCCATGCTGCTTAAACGTCCCAGCCTCAGTCTCCTCACTTGTAAACTAGGGGCGTTCAGACCTGTCGGAAGCATTACAGAGAATGACTGTAAAACACCCAACGTATAACTGTCCTTCAATAAACACCTGTTATCATTAGAAACGGGGCAGAGCAGGGATGCGGGGAATCTCGGAAACGCACGAAGGGTATGACAGCAAAGGTGGCGTGCAATGGCCGGCTAGTGATACCCGCCACGTGTACAGAGATGTGAATGACACATGACACACGTGTACCACGTGCACACAAGGTGCAACGTACAGATATGCAGGCAAGGCCCGGCGGGGAACGTGCAAAAAAGAAAACAACTGCGTGGAGATGCGTGTTCTGCGCCACTGCACGTAGGTGCCTGGGCCCCTGTTAGAGCAGAAAAGCACGGTTGGGACGCCAACACGGGGCCTCAATTTCAAGGTGCTGTTGCCTTTCTCCCACCTGCTCTCTACCTGCCCGTGAGGCAAATGCTCCCGAGATCCCTACTTCAAGGGAGAAGGTTCCACTTCGCTACGGACTTGACTTTCGATTTCAGGTGCCTCCCCAGTTCCCGACAGTCACTCGATGGGGCTGCGGCTGTGTACAGGTGCCACCCTCCAGCCTCCCGCACCTGGGCGTGCCCACATGGACGAGTTGTGGAGTGTTCTGGAAGGACTGCAATGCATTCTGCATGCTCAGAACCTCATCTTATGACCCTCTAAGGGTTTTATTAATAGCCTATTAGTGGGTAATTCATGCATTTTGATGAGAAATCATCTAGTGCTAGTTTATGGGGGAGGACGGTTTCTGGGCAAATTGAGGGGCGTGGAGCGAGGGTGTCGCCTCCAATTCGCTTCCCAGCACCTGTGCAGGCGACAATGACTCCGCTGGGTCCCACTGTGGTGGCGTGGCAGCGACGCCCCCCTCCTGACAGCCCCGCCACTCATTAATCTTGATGAGTTTTCTGCGGAGTATTCTTCCAGGGCTTTCAAACCGCTCGCTAATTGCAATTAATCACTTACCGAAACAGATGTCAGGAACAATGGGATTGGGAAGGCTGGAGGCTTGATAAAGCTGTCAGGAGAGGATGCACGGGCGGCTGGGGGTCGAGGGGGCCCAGACACCCTCTGTGCTCTGGGTGCGTAGGGTGTCAGGGTCCCCGCTCCTGCCCAGGTGGGCTCGGAGCGGGCGGGAAGGCAGGGCCCCTCTGGGATGGAAGGAGGCGGGCTTGGCCGAGTGTCAAGGAGCGACCACGAGAACGACGCCACATCCACCCCCGGAGGCCGGTTTCCAGTCCTGACCCCCCAGAGGATCAGATCAGGGGCCAGCGGGTGCTTGGATCAGAGAAGCACACTCTACCAACAGGGCCTGGCAACGCGGCTGGGGTGTTGTGTGGTTTTCTGCCCCGCGGGAACGTAGGAATTGTATATTCGCGTCAGTTGCCAACATTTAAAAATCAGATTTGACAGAAAAACCTGGACTTCTGGCTTCTCTTGAAAAATACAAAGATTTTGCCATACGCCATCGTACAGCAACAGTCAGCTGAGGCAGAGCAAGCCCCCCGCCCCTGCAAAGACCCCTCCAAGCACACCCGGGCGGCTACCCGCGCCCTCTGGTTCCCGTGCGAGCTTCACGCGGCCACCTCTGTCGCGCAGACACAGAGACTCTGCACACGAATGCCCCCGAGGCCCCAAGCTTGTAGGCTTTGCTCGCTGGCCATAAGGACTCTGGCCCTCGAGGCCGGGATTTCCAACCCTTAGCTGCACAGGAGAATCTCAGGGGGTGCAGGTGGTGGTTAGAAATCATGCCCAATGTCCTCGGCTCTCCCAGTGCAGTTTCCACCTGTATCCCTCTCGGGGTCTGCCAAGCTGGTCCTGCCGAGCTGGGTGACGTCAGGCAGGTTGCTTGACCTCTCTGTGGGGTCTTCTCCCCCCATCTGTGAACTGGGGATGACTTCCACACAGGAGGCACGCCCTGTGTCCGGACAATTATCATCATTGATGATCATGGTTCATCTTTTTTTCATGTGCCTATTGCTGAAAATTACCGTGAGGGGCTAGATTTTATCCTTCAGAGTAGGTCTGTGCCTGTTTCCTCATCTGCAAAATGGGTTTCATGTACTACAAGGTTGTGAAATTAAACGAGTTAACACGTGATGCTCTTACTTCAGCACCTGGCATGTTGTGAGTGCTCAGAAAGCGCTAGATGTTCTTAGGATCCTGCCCTGCAGCTGTCACGGAGCTGGGCTCAGGCTAAGCCCTGAATCTGTGCGTGGAGGACCGGGAAATGAAGACAGAAGAGGGCATGAAATCCACCGATGTTCGCTCACTGCAGTTTACACTGTGCACCTGCCATGTGTCGGCCCCATTCGCAGCCTTGGGAATAGCGCCTGCGTGGAACAAGTCCCCGGTGGAGCTGGCAGTCCAGCAGGGAGTCAGATAATAAGTAAATACACACATCCGTGTGTGCGTCAGCTGCGATGATGAGCTCTGGAGAAGAACAGCAGAGTAGGTGGATTGAGAGCCCCGAGGGAGAGAAGGAGGGAGGGAGGGAGGCCTCACAGAGGCCCTGCTGTGAAAGGAAGCGTGGCTAGAATCATGCAGATGCGTGTGAGTGGGAAGAGGCAGTGGAAGCAGCAGGTGCAAAGGCCCTGGGGGCACGTCTGAGAGTCAGGGAGGAGGCCAGTGGAGCTGGAGAGAGTGGGAGACAGGACGGGGATAAGGGGGCTGGGGGTGTGGGTCAGACCACCCCAGGCCTGGAGGCCAGAGCAAGGACTCTGGCTTTGCCCCAGTGACAGGGGAGCCATGGAAGGTTCTGAGCAAGGAGGGACGAGACAAGGCCTCATTAGCAGATCTGGAGCGAGCTGCCCCCTGCCCGCCCACTGCCACCAGAGCCCCTCGGGGTCCACACAGGGTCCTTGGCGCCCTGTGCACGCAGCTTTCTGGGAGGACTATTTCTGCGCAGCGGTGCGGCGCTGTCCCTTCGGGAGCTCCCTGTGCCCTGGGTCTGCTGCACACATGCCCGTGACAGCGCGAGACAGCAGGCGTCTGGCTCTGCGGGGCGTCCTCTGGGGGTGCCCGAGATGCGTGTTCTGGGCAGGAGTCCTGTGCTGTGTTTCCCTGAGTGTGACTTTTCCCGTTCCATCTGAGGGTGTGTGTTGCAGGAACATGGGTGCCCATGAGTGTCTGCTGCTCCCATGTGTGTTTTCAGAAGTTATGCAGCGCGTTGGGGGGGGGGGTGCGTCTGTGTGTGTACTCGGGCCTGTGTGGGCGTGGGCTTAGAGCTGCGGGTAAATGATGTGTGTACACAGAGACGGCACGTGCTGAGCCGTTCCCGCTGCAAGGTCATAGGTGAGGGGAGATGGGGTAGACAGTCTCATGGCTCCATCTCCCAGGTGAGGAAACTGACGCTCCAAAGTCACTCAATACTAAGGGGAGCAGCTGGAATTCAAACCACGGTCTGGGGGACCCACCACGGCCCACGTTCTGTCCTGCCCTCCCCAGTCTCCGCTTCAAGCACTTCTCACTAGAAAACAAAAGATTAGGACCTTTGAGCCAACAGAAGTGGGCTAAAGCCAGGGTTAATTCAGCACAGTTCCATTGCCTGCAAATGCCTCTCGCCAAGGGGACATTTTTCTGTTGTTTGTTCATCCATCCATCTATCCATCCCTCCGTCCATCTATCCTTTCTCCCATCCATCCTCCATCCATCCATCGCGCTTCCAGCCATCCATCCATCCACCCATTTCCAACACATTCCGAGAGTGGTGACGAAAAGTGCAGACTGTGGAGCGGGACCGTCTGAAGCTTGAATCCCGGCCCTGCCACTGACCAGCTAAGCAAGTGTGGGCAGGTAACCCCACCTGTCGAGTGTTCCTCGCTGTAAGAAGGGATATATCTATAAGCTATCTATACGATATTATCTCTAAGATATTCGCCTGAGGAGGTTGCAAAATAAGAAGTTCAGATTCCTACCTGCCTCTTCTTGGCCAAGGTATAAGTTACTTCACTGCTCAGCCTCAGATCTCCCCACCTGTAATTTGGGAACAAAGTTGCCCCTTCCTCGCACTGAGAGGCCAGGGAGATAAGGTTGCCCAGCACGGCTCGATCAGCGGAGGTTGGAGTGATTTTAGGAGGGCAGGAAGGGGAGGCTGGCCTTGGAGGGTGAGGTAGGGGTGGCAGTGTATGGGCGACAGCATCATTTTCCTGGCCCTTTGTCCTCGCAGCTCTGTCCCCCAGCAGGAGGATCCCACGCCCCTTTGCCACCACGAGATCTGCTTTGTCTCGTGAGCTGCGATTCCTCTCTCCAGCTGCTGTTTTTCTCCCCACACGTCCAGCACCAGGCCAGCCTCACCCCCTCCTCCAAGGCCTGGCTCCCAGCTCCAAGGGTCCCTCCTCTGTCAACCTTCTGCCTTTCAGCAGCCCCAACCTCTTCCTTGGCCCTAGGGGGGGGTGTACTGCTTCCAGCTGGTAAGACCTCTCTGTTACCCACGAGTCCCACTTCTGCCTTTTCAGTCCTCCAACACCTGTTCCACCAATGCCCTGCATTAAATTCTCTCTGCTGAAATACCTCGGGTGGTTTCTGCTTTCTGGCTGGCCCCCAACTGAGACAACAGGACAGCTGTTCGACAGCTGGGACAACGTGGGAGCAGCCAGGGTCGTGGGGCACTGCCGATCCCCCAACCCAGAGCACTGAGGGAGGGCAGACCAGAGCCCTGGGCTTAAGGATGGGGTCCCTGAGCACAGCCCAGCGCCCCTGGTGTGTGCTGCCTGCCCGGCTCTCCGCCTACCCTGCTGTCCTCCGGGAAGAAGGCCCCGCTCCAGCTGCCTGTACATGAGGCAGAGAGGCTCTGCCTACAACCAGAGGAGGCCCTGACACGTGTTAAAATAAATATTCCGCAAATATGATGTCCCATATGTATGGCTTCGTGGGGTGATGATTTTCCTACTGATCGCCGTCAGTGACAGCTGTGCGGGAAACGCTGGAAACATGGACTCGGCGGCCTACCTGTGCCACGCAGCGGGGGGGCGAGGGGGGCATCACGGCGCGGGAGCATCTGGCAACTCGGGACACGCGAGGAGCCCAGCGCCTGTCAGTGTTCCCTGAGACACATTAGCTATTCCAAGGGACGGGTGGAGCAGGTGTTCCCAAGCAGCCTGTTCGTGATAATTACTTTTAGATTGTTTTAAAGTATTTAAGCAAGATCCTGGAGGCTGGGAGAGAAGGGAGAAGCGGGGAGGCGGGGTGGTGGGCCGGGCCCCCCAGGGGCCAGCCTCCCGGATTGGCAGAGGTGGGCAGGGGCTGGACCACATGACACAAGTGGATCCCACTGGCCACTGGGTCACTGTGCGGCTTGTAGCAACTAGGCCAGCTGGGCCAGTTGTTAAAATATTGACATACTTCCACCCTGTGGCCCCAGGTCCCGGCAAGCTGCTTCCAGAAGGCCTGGCCTCTCGCCAGGAAACCGCCGGTCTCCCCATGACCCATAATGAAAGGCGGGCTGGCGGCAGAACAGGTGAAACATCTTGAACATTGACCCTGGTGGCGCACCGCAAGCTCCACTTCCCCCAAGAACACTCGGCCCCCGCCCTGTGAGGTCAGGGGTCTTGGGTCCTCTGGCCCCACCCCCATGCCAAGAACACACAGAGGAGCTTGAGAAGCTCTCTGTGAACAAGTGAATGAATGAGTGAGTGAATGGATGAACGGGGACCGTGCTTATTAGGGAGACGAGAGCTGCCTTTCTGGCTCCTTCAGGAGACCCCAGAATATTCTTTGAACAAATAAGGCGCCCGAGGTGTGGGGCGCTGGGCAGGGGGCTCCATTCTCTCAGCCTGGACTGAGATGAGAGCAGGAAGCTTGGCTCTGGAAGTGTCCCCAGGTCAGCCTCAGGTCAGTCCCCCAAGCGGGGAGCCGGAGCCAGAACTGACACCCCAACGAAGGGCGCAGGGGATCCCCTAAAGAAATCTGATGATGCTGGGGCCGTGAGCCGGGCCGGGAAGCAGGCACCTGGCAGAGAGCTCTGCAGACAGGGGGACGAGCTGGAGCAGTGAGGGTTGGGTGAGGACAGACAGATGGACAGACAGTTGCACACTCTCACCACGGCTTGGTGGAGGAAGGATGTTGCCCCAGCCTTCCCTGACCCCTGCTAAGATCTACTTTTTCTTTGGTCCAAGCCCCTCTCAACCCCCAGCCCATCGCAGAACCCGCGGCTCAGGACATGTAGCGTTAAGGGCACAGCAGCCCCCATGAATGTGTGCGGAGGCCCGGCCACTCCGGACCCATTAAATGGGAACCCTGGCAGGTTGGACTCCGGGTGATTTCAGAAGTGCTCCCAGGGGTCTAAGGCTCAGCAGAAGGTGATCGCACTCCAGGAGCAGCGGCCCAGGCCTGCAGCCTCTGGGCATTGGTGGGGGCCGGCTGGGTACCCCGCCAAGGGGCCTGACCCCAGCATCGGGGCTTGTGGCATCGGGGAGTACAGGAGGACAAAAGGCTGGTTCTGCATCAGGGAGGATGTCCATGCAGGGCTGGAAATGCATCCCCAGACAGGCTGGGACCTTTGCCTCTTTCTCCAGAGGAGGGTTCCTTCTGGCTATTTCCAGCCCAAACGTACACCTGCCCTCAGGGGTGGGTCAGATTATTAGGATTCTGGTTCCTGGGTAACTGGCTCCACCCCCCCCCCTTGCCCTCTGTGGTGTTTGCCCAGGTGGCGCCTGGGGCCAGCCGCACCTGAAAGCCCCCCTCGGGCAGGCATCAGAGGGCCAGGGGCTGGGAGCAGTGACGTTGAAAGCTGCTATTTAAAATCCAGGCAAGTTCAATATTAGCTCAGGGGTTTGTGCAATCTGTTGCCAAGATAAAGCAGCGGAGCTGGTGAGCGGGGTGCCCTGCCCTGCCCCGCTGGAGCCCAGAGCGGCCAGGCCTGGTTAACAAGCAGCCTGTGGGCTCCAGCAGCCCCTCCTCCAAAGCCCGTTTGCCACAGTGCACCAAGCCCAAGCCCAGAGTAGCTGCGCTCCAGCCACGGGGGAACCTAAAGGTTCCTTCCCTCCCCACTCAGCAAAGGAGCCAGAGCCCTGAGGGGCCTCTGAGGCCCTGCATGACCGGCCCCACTCCCCTTACTCCCCAGCTCCAGCCTCAAATGCACCCAAGCACACAGCCACCTCAGGGCCTTTGCACCTGCCTAGGACACTCTTCTTCCTCACCCGCAACGACAGCTCCTGCCTGTCCCTTTCCTCCCCTTCCCCGCTTGACTGTTTCCATAGAACTTATCACACCTGGCCTGGTATCCTGTATTCATTAGAGCACAGGTTTATTTTCTATCCATGCCCCTTTGTGAGGGCAGGAACTCTGTCTGCCCCGTTCTGGGCTAGAAGAGCGCCAGGCACAGAGTGGCAGCTCAGCAAACGTCTGCGTGGTGGCCTGGACTCCCAGCTCAGTGCTCTTCCTGTTCTGCCTTCCCGCACGGCCTCCAGGCCTCCTGGGCGGGGGAGGGGGAGGCGACATACCTCATTTAGTGGCTCTGTGGGGACACCCCAGCTCCTTCCCGAGAAGCCTCTTACTGTCAGTCTTGCCCGGAGCCTGTGTGCACGTGAGAGGACTCTGACAACCACCCGAGCGGAATTCATCTTTTATTCATGCCGATAATGTAAACGCGATGGTGTCTGCAGCAAAGTCACTTAGCCCATTAGAAGAAGCTGCCGCTGCGTCACAGACCCAGAGGCAGGAGGTGGGGGCCAAGGTGGGCTGACCTGGACCTCAGATGCACCCTGGGGGACAGCTGGGCGCAGGGGTCCACAGATGGGCTGCCTGGGTTCCAGGCCCAGCTTCCCCGCACTAGGTCATCCCCTCAGAAATGAACGACGGGGCTCCCCTGGTGGCGCAGTGGTTGAGAGTCCGCCTGCCGATGCGGGGGACGCGGGTTCGTGCCCCGGTCCGGGAAGATCCCACATGCCGCGGAGCGGCTGGGCCCGTCAGCCATGGCCGCTGAGCCTGCGCGTCCGGAGCCTGTGCTCCGCAAAGGGAGAGGCCACAGCAGTGAGAGGCCCGCGTACCACAAAACAAAAAACAAAAAACAAAAAAAACTGACACGTTGTAGCACGCACACACACACGCGGAAGGAGACAGTTCACAAGTGCAGCAGTTAGGAGACCTGCCTTGTCCTCTGCCCGTCAGAAAGTGACTGTCCAGCCATCTGTTGAATGAATAAGTGATGAGCTAGCTGGGAGCCGCCGTTGGAGGCCCGGCTCTGTATCCTGCTATCTCGGAGACCGGGGCCCGGGAGCCCCCTTGGGCTCAGGCTCATCGGCTGTACTGCAGGGAGGGTCATACATCACCACGTCACAGGTGAGGATTAAATGAGATACTACAAGAGGGTATCGGCGGGCCAGGCTCTGTCCCTCTCTGTGCCTGGGCTTGCCCCTCAGTGAACGAGGGGGTGGAGTCGATGTCCTGCTTGCAGTGCTCGTTCGTGGGATTGGTGAGACAGAAAGAGGCCCGGGGAATCGACGGGCCTGTGGAAAGCAGGCACCTGGCAGGATGCCCCAGGCCCCCATCCTCCCACGATCTAGGGCCAGGGCCAGAGAGAGCCCCAGACACCTCCGTCCTGGGTCCAGGCCGCTGGGGGACCTCGCTCAGGAGAGACCAGGGCCTCCGCCCGCCTTCCCTCTGCCTGGCTTCCCTTCTATAGCGCTCACTGCCTGCTGGGAGCTGTCCTGAACACCGCAGACGGCTCTCTAATCCTCCCGAGGGGCCCCTGAGGTAGGCACGTTCTTATTCCTATTGGACAGAGGAGGAAACTGAGGCCCAGAGGGTCAGGTGACACAGCCAGGGCAGGAGGCAGCAGGTGCCCCTAGAATGCTCCCTGCAGGGCGGGCGGCATCTGAGTGGCACCCCCTTATGGAAGCCCTCGACACTGCAGCCCAGGGGTTCCAGCCTGGGAGTCCCCACCCTCTCCGGGGGCCCCGCTGGGAGGCCCTAACCCCCTCCCCCCGCAAAGGTCGTCAGGAAGCCACCCGCCTGATCACAGGCGAACAGACACCTGAGCCTCGGGGGACAGGGTGTACTGGGTCACTGGGGGCTCACTGTCACCGCGGGAGCCAATCGGCCATCAATAGGAGGCGTGACTGGTGGGGACCCAGAGGGCAGGCGGGCCCGGGTGGGACCAGAGAGCACAGGTGCAGAGCCTCAGCCCTGGAACCGCCTGGGTCTCTCAGGGCCTCTCCCTGCTTTCCTTTGAGGTGAATTGAGGGGGGAGGATGAAATGAGGTGAGAATCAAAACCTGCTTGGCCCTCTATGAGTTTCCTGCGGCTGCTGTAACAAAGGACCATAAATGGGCTGAGTTACAAAACCAGGAATTTACTCTCCCATGGTCCTGGAGGCCGCAAGCCTGAGATCACCTTTCTGGAGGCCCTATGGGAGGATCCTTCCTGCCCCTTCCAGATTCTGGTGGCTACCAGCCATCCTGGTCCCTTCCCCAGGGCCTTCTTATAGGGACACAGGTCTCGGATTGAAGCTCCGCCCTAGCCCTGTATCACCTCGCTTTAACTACGTCTGCAAAGACCCTATTTCCAATGAAGGTCACACTCTGAGGTTCCAGGTGGACAATGCATTTTGGGGGCCACCGTCCAACCCAGCACAGCTCCATATTCAGCAATAACTCAGGCCCCAAGCCGGCCTCCCCACCTTAGCGCCCAAGCTGACCTGGCCCCTGCTGCTCTCCAGGGCTTTGTCTGCGTCCCGACAGCAGCACCTCATCCTCCATCCCAGTCACGTGGAGCTCTGCCCCCACGGCCCCCTGTTCGTACTGCCTCGGGCTCCAAGCTTTTCCCCACGCCACTCCCTCTGTCTGGAATGCCCTTCTCCAGTTTTCCACGGAGGGAACTTCCTTTGCCTTCAAAGCCCAGCTCAAGCATCACCACCCTCAGGAAGCCCTCCCTGATTTCGGGTGGGACTCCCTGCTCTTTGTGCTTATTCCAGTCACTGTGACAAGCACGCTGTTCAGTATCTGCCAAGGTAACTGCTGGACTCCTTTAGACGCTAGGAAGGCAGGGGGTTCGTCTTATTCAGGTCAGCAACCCAGCCCCTAACACAGACTCTGGGCACTTCACAGACCCGTGACAGAAGGAGTGACCGAACAGTCCCAGCTGGGTCTGGGCCTTTCTGGGGCTACGACTCTGGCCCAGCACCCCACGACTCTGGCCCTCCCAGAGCAGCGGCTCAGCCCCCAGTACACACAGCGATCACACAGGAGGTCTCAAAACTCCCCCTGCAGGAGCCCCACCCAGCCGTTTCCATCAAGATCTCTGGGGCTGCGGCCCGGGCCTCAGAGGTGTTTCAGAATTTCCCCAGATGATGTGAACAAGCGCTCAAGGCTGAGAAGCCGTGCACCAAGGCGAGGGAAAGGCTGGTATATTCTTAAACTCTGCCCCCCCAACTCTAGACAGGGTCCCTGATGTGGGCCACAGCGCCCTCTATTAGGGCAGGGCCCTGCACCCTTGCTGCTGTCCCTGCAGTGACCAACCCAGCACCCCCCAGCTGTCATCACGCCCCAGGATCCCCACTCCTTCCCAAGGTGCCTCCCCCAGGCACCCAGCTTCACACACCATCTGTGCACCAAGGGTGCTGTGATCGTAGCTCCAGACTCAAATATCCAACTGCCAACTGGAGCTCCACTTGGGCGTCTAACAGCATCTCTTAACGTGGCCGGAACGGAGCTCCGGCTCCTCTCCCCAAACCCGCTCCTCCTGGCAACGCCAGCCTTGCAGTTCCTCGAGTCAGAAACTTGGAGATGATCTTGAGTCCTCTTTCTCTCCTCTCCCACCTCCGATCCACCAGCAGCAAATCCTGACAGCTCTGCGTTCCAACTGTACCCTGAATCCAATCACTCCCTCCAAAGCACCACCCTGGGCCCAGAAGCCATCATGTCTTCGCCTTGATTCTTTTTCTTTTTTTAAATTTATGTATTTATTTATTTATTTTTGGCTGTGTTGGGTCTTTGTTGCGGTGCACAGGCTTCTCATTGCTGTGGCTTCTCTCGTTGCAGAACACGGCGTGCCGGCTCAGTAGTTGTGGCGCACAGGCTCAGTAGTTGCGGCGCACAGGCTTAGTTGCTCCACGGCATGTGGGATCTTCCCGGACCAGGGCTCGATCCCGTGTCCCCTGCACTGGCAGGCAGATTCTTAACCACTGCGCCACCGGGGAAGTCCTGTCTTGATTCTTGCAACAACTTTCCAATGGTCTCAATGCTCCATCCTTGCCCCCCTTTGTCTGTTCCCCACACAGAGCCCGGGGGATCCTGGGGTGGAGCCTGGAAGGGATGATATAGGAGCTGTGTATCCTTTCAGCTCTGGACCATGTCCTCCTGGTGGCGCCTGTCACCAACATTCCACAGACGGCAGTGGCTTCTCTGGGTCGAGGGCTGGAGCAGTCAGAGAGGGCTTCCTGGAAGAGGTGGGGTTTGTGTGGATCGGGATGGGCAGCCAGGGGGGAGATGGACAGTCCATCGTGTCCAAATTTGAGTAGCATGCTGGGTAAGCCAGCAGTGAACTGGACCATCGCTTCTGAGGGAGCCAGCAGTCAAGGGCACGCCTGGCATAGCCCTGGGGCCCCAAGCCTCGTAGCCTCCAGCCTTTTAGCCCCACCTCGGTGACTCTGCACCAAGCCTGCTTCCTGGCAGCCCCAAAGACTCCTGTCCAGTAACACGTCCCCACCTTGCCTTCCTTGAGCCCAGTGATTCTGTCTGTGGCCCCAGACCTGCAGCATCAGCATCACCAGGGAACTTGCCGGAAATGCAGAGTCTCTGGCCCCATCCAGACCACTGAGTCAGAAATGCTGAGACAGAGCCCAGCACCGTGGATGTTACCACACCCTCCGGGGATGCTGACGCTGCCGGAATTTGAGAACCGCCACCCAGCCTTGCTGGAAGCTGGTGAACTTTTGGGACCCAGAGCCCTGTCCCTTCCCACTGGACGTGGGATCCAGCCTTCCGTCTAAGGAACGTCACCTGAGCGTATGACCGCTGGGAGCAGCCTGGGCCATCAGTGGGCGAGGGGGGATGGGGACAGAGCTGCAAACGCTGACACGGGGATGCACCACACCAGCAGTGACAGTGGGATCCCTGCAGCTGTCTCGACACACCTCGGCAAGCTCTTCTAGAACCGCAGGAGGGTAAGCAGAGGAAGCCAGGAATCCAGGGCTCGGACCCCATCCTTCCATCGGTGAGAACACGGAGGCCAGGAAAGCCGAAATAAATCATAGGGGTGGCCAGTGGCTGTGCTAGATAGAGCCTGGCCTCAGGGCTTCCGACGTTAAGTCCAGAGCCTGGTGGGCTGTATCGGTGGTTCCGCTGGGGGCCATCACCCCTGGGGGACAGCTGGCAATGTCTGGAGACGTTCTGGGTCTTCACTCCTGGGGGAGTAGGTGCTAACGGCATCTCGTGGGTCACGGCCGGGGGTGTGGCTCCGCCACAGAGAATGGTCTGGACCCAAACGTCAATGGCAACAATGTTGAGAAGCCCTGGGCTATACACACGTTCTTGGGCCTCCAAGCCAGCCCAGAGCCAGGAAACCGGTGATTCCACGCGAGTCCATGTGCCAGGACCTCAACTTCCTGCCAAACCCTGCATGGCTGCTGAAATGTCCAGTAGGAGTTTGCTGGGCACCCTGCAGGTCAGCAGGGCACCATCCCTCACCACTGTCACCCCGGGACCCCTCCAGAGAGCGAGTGGCCATGCACCCTCCTGGCCTGGCAGCTGACCAAGCCCTCCTTCCTGGAAGGAGCTGGGCCACAGGGTAGCCCCGGACTTCACCCTGCTCAGAGGTGGGTCAGTCTGAGCCCGCTGCCTCCACCCCATCACGCCCCTTGCTCCCACTTGGGGCTCTGAACAGAGAAAACCCAAGGAGCAGAATCACACATTCAACCTTGAGAAATTCGGGGGCCCCTCCCAGCTCCAGGCTCCAAGACTCCTGTCCTCCTCTTGCTGGCAAGCACTGGTTCCAGAAGCGGTTCATATTTAATAACTCAATTTATATTCCACTCTCCACATAAACTATGGTAAAGGCGCGCTAATGTAAAAATACATCTGGCTTGTCCATAGTTTATCTTCTGGATCTGCATCTAAATCCCTGGGCCTTTCTGACTTATGGCTACACCACTGCCTAATGAATAAAAAGGTGCAAATTATAGTCCCGGCTTTAATGCTCATCATAAAATTAGACGATAGTTGCAAAAGCTGCATTCTCCTGCCCACAGTGCAGCGACGGTGAGCCATAAATAAAATGTATTTAATGTATCCCAGGGCTGTGAAAACCCAGGAAACAGTGTGTTATCGCTCGGCCTTCGACGCGTCCGCCAGAAGTTCAATGAAGTGATAACGGATCCATCATGTGAATTTATGTTAACTGTCTCTGCGCAAAGCCATGGCCTCAACACTGTAAATAGCCTACAATCCTTCTAGCAGGCCCGCCTGCCAATAAAACTGTCACTGCCGGGCTGGCAGCAAGCACCTTCAGGACAGGGGGACAAGCCGTTAAATTCCGGAGGCCGACGGGGGCCTTGCCTCCCACCCTCGCTGGCTCTTCTGCGGGTCCGTCGATTGCAAAGGGAATGAATCGTCTTTCAAGCAACAGTTCCCGATTACGGGGGTCAACAGAGGCTGGCCGCTGTGGACAGGTTTGCTGGGGATGTGGCCGGCGGGAGACAGCTGTCTGCCTAGGCAGGGGGCGGGGCGGGAGCCGGGATCCAGTCACTTCCTGCCCTGGTTGTCAGGCTCTTCCTCTCTAGGAGGTGGTTTGTAGCCTCAGGACACCTTCGGCACCTGGAACCTGCTGGTTCCATATGGGTTCATTATATAGTTATCCATCCGTCCATCCATCCATCCACCCACCCATCCATCCATCCACCCACCCACCCATCCATCCATCCATCCATCCATCCGTCCGTCCATCCATCCATCAATCCACCCATCCATCCATCCATCCACCCACCCACCCATCCATCCATCCATCCATCCGTCCATTCATCCATCCATCCTTTCGTTCATCAGTAATATTTTACTCTGCACTTGCTATGTTCCAGGTCCTATGAGGACATGAAGAGGACACAGGAAGACCCAACACTTGAGAAGTCAGGATCCCCAAGTATTACAAAACTCCTCCCTTCTTAATATCATATCTCGTGTGTATCTAATTTACAACCATCTATCTCCTTCTCTGAAGCCCTGTGGCTTCACTCTCACTCCTTTCTTGTTCAAACTGAGTTGAGACCTGAGAAGGGGTCATGACATCATTCTGTGGATGGGGCAAGAATCTTCCGTGGCACAAAACAGAACAGAAAACACCAGAGTCACTCAAGCGCCATTTCAAGGGCGCATGCGTGCACGTGGGGCACGATGTGAAATGGAAAATTCATACTGTGAGTCGCAGACAGAAGTTTGAGAAACTCTCGTCTGTACCAGTCATTTGGCAAGTAACGTGGTTCCTGAAATACTAGCTTTCTTGGCACGTGGGAACGTCTGATCTTCCTGTATGAGTCCCACAAATGCCCGCCTCCCTGCCCTGTGTCTAGCTGGACCTCGTACTCCGTAGGACGGTGGTCTTGAAGGCAAGCGTGGGCCAGGGGGTGTGCAAACACCCACATCCTCCACAGGGCTCTGCGAGTATCTCCTAGGACTCTCTGAATCCTTTCTGAGTTGCTACTCTGGGCTCAGTTTTGTAAGCTACCCAGCCTGTTAGGACAGTGGTACATGTATGTAACATGTAAGTATACATGTTCTGGGAAGCACGTGCTACAAACGATTTGACTGATATGGGCTCGGGAAGTTTGGAGACCCCTGGGACCCGAGGTGGGCCATCACCTCAGTGTCATTGATGCTAACAATTAAAGATGGAGCTCTACAACAAAAGAAGCCACCGCGATGGGAAGCCTGCACACCGCACAGAAGAGTAGCCTCTGCTCACCACACCAGAGAAAGCCCGTGCGCAGCAACAAAGACCCAACACAGCCAAAAATAAATAAAGTAAGTAAAGATGGAGCTCTAAACCCAACTGGGAGAGTGGGACAGTTGGGAATGACATCTGGAGAAGAGGTGACACCCATCTTTGTGTCCTCAGCAATGTCTCAGGGATGCCCCTGCCTTCCCCCTGGGTAGACTAGAAGCTGCCCATCTCCCCACTTTCCCAGCCCACCACGGACAACACACCCCAGCCACCAGGAGCATGTTCTGCCCCTATCTTGCTGCTTCAACCTCACTCTTTGGGGGGCTCAGAAAACAGGGGCTCCCACTTGGGTGGAGCAGTGGCCCTGTGGCGTCTGTCACTATGCACATTCCCAGGCCTGGCCGTGCGCTCCCGGGTCAGCACCCCTGGGAGGCCAGCGATTCAGCTACTTCACGGATCCCCCTGAAGTGTGACAGCCTCCAACTGTCACACTGGGTTGGCAGGGCACGCGGAAACACACGGGCTTTGAAATGAGATTAAGCACTCTGACCTCACCAGTCAGCCGTGAGGCAAGCGGAACAGCTGGGGCTTGGAGCAGGGCACCCTGTGCGTTCCCGGCAGCAGCATGGAAGCTTCCGGAAGCCAGGCCTTCCGGGAGCAGAATCCTGACTTCATACACGTCGATCAAAGGTTCAACTTAGAACCTGTAACTGAGTAAGCGGCGGGGCTGGCTTCATGAGTGTGTGGCCCGTGGAGCACGCGGGGCTGGGGGTAGGCTGAAAATCACCCCCTTGCCCTAATGTTACCTTAGAGCCTGCATTATCCAGGGGCATCCTAAATGCAATCACATGCACCCTTCCAAGACGAAGGCAGAGGGAGCTTTGCCACAAAAGGAGGACAAGGCCACGTGAAGATGGGGCAGAGAGATGGGAAGATGCTGGCCTTAAAGACCGGAGTGCACAGGGCAAGGATGCCGACAGCCTCCAGAAGCTGGCAGAGGCTAGAACAGATCCCTGTCAAGGCTCCACCCACACCTTGATTTCGGCCCATTAGACTGGTTCTAGACTTCTGGCCTCAGGACTACGAGACAATACGTCTTGTCTTAAGCCGCTGAGTTTGCGGTCATTTGCTACTGTGGCCCCGGGGCACGCATACAAGGCCCCAGGTTCCAAAGGGTCTAGTGCTGGGAATTTAATGCTCTGTGGTCGGCGCCTGTAAATCCTTAGCCATTTCACCTTTTGATCTGTGTTTTGTAAGTGAGGTCTGATGGGACCACAGTGTGTACAGGGGGCTCGACGCTTTGGCTGAGCAGTGGTCCTGCCCCCCACTGCGTCCCTCCCACAAAGCATCAGCCAGCTGTGTGTGGAGAGTGGGAGCCTCTCGTTCCGGCATTACCTCCACGGCTGGTGAGGGCTTGGACCCAGGTATGGGTCAGGACGCAGCCCCCGGGGCTCGGGGTGGGGCACCGTGGGGACCCTAGAATGGCACTGCTGGGAAGCATCCCTCTTATCCACCCCCAGGTACTCAGCACGCCCTGGGGTGGAGGCTGCGATCCCTCAGGATCCGTCTGCAGTGGGCTGAGGTGGCAGGCCTGTGGGAAGGTGACGTTGACTTTCATCTCGCAGCGGGACCGCAGAGGATGGAGCTGGCCCGACACCCAGAGCTCCAGGTGCGCCAGTGGGGCAGCGGTCCGGACAACCTGGGCCACTTTCTCGGGAGTGTCCCATCACTGCGCCCTGGACCAGGCCCCCAGAGAGTGCTCGAACCTGCAGGGCAGAGGGAGGCTGCCCAGCAGCTTTTCTGCCTTCATAGCAACCAGAGCTGAGGGCTGGCGTCACAGCAGAGACATTTTCAAGAATTAGGACGAGTGCCGCCAGCTCTGCATCGCTCCCAGCAGTGCGGCTGGTTCCTGAAACCTCCTTCCCATGGGAGCCAAGGGGAAGCGCCTCAACCACACCCCATGCTTCGACACTGTCACTGTTCCTTCCGTAACAGTCCCCCAAATCTCTGGTGAGTTCCAGGATGGTGACTCTGCAGAAACGCTGCTAATTTCATGCCCCCCCCGGAGGACTCCCAGGGCATGTACAAACTTCACGGACCGAGGAACGTTCTGCTCTCCCCAAACTCCCAAAGTTGGGGCAGCCTTGACAGGCTCCCCGTGACCGCCCCCTCCCGGTGCTCATACCTCTTCAGTGTGGGCTGGACGTAGGGACTTACCTCTAATGAACAGAATATGGCAAAAGAGATGGGATGTCACTTGTGAGATTCGTTTAAAAGACGGTGGTGCCCTCTCTGCCCCCCACACACTCTTGCCTCCTTGGCTCGCTCAATGTGACAAAGCACATTGTGAGCTGCCACATGGGAGACGGCCACGTGGTAAGGAACTGAGGGAGGCGTCCAGCCAATCTCCAGCAAAGGACTCAGGCCCTCCATCCAACAGCCCTCAAGGAACAGAATCCTGCCCGTGACAGTGAGTGAGCCGGGAAGCGGGCCCTTCTCCGGCGAGCCCTCAGATGAGACGGCAGCCCCGGCCCACACCTGGATCACAGCCTGTGAGGGACCCTGAAGCAGGAGATCCGGCTGGGCTGCACCCAGATTCCTGACCCGCAGACACGGGGAGATAACGAATGTGAGCCCCAAGTTTTGGGGGCATTTGTTACAGAGCCAGACGTGCCTGAGGCACCTCCTTCGGGAAGCACTGCTCTGTGGTTCTGCAGCCCACGCTCAGCGGAGCTGGCAGAGTCCCATCTGCTCGCCCACACTCATCCCTCCAACCTCAGCTCTCACAGCTCAGCCTGGCCTTGACTCTCCATCAGACCACGATGGTCCCCGTCAGCTCATTCTCAGCTGCGAGGCTGCTCTCTCCGTCCCTCTGCAAACTAGGCTCACTCCCTTTAGGCCCACTCCAGTCTCCCCTTCGTGGCCGGCTTCTCTGATCAACTCCATCCAGTCCAAGTCCCTGCTCCCCTGGGGCCCTCAGCATCTCTGGGTTCAGTTCAGAGAACACCATGGCCCCGACTGACAAGCCACGTCCTGGTCTCAGGATCCAATGGCTCGTTTGGCCTCCTCCCCAGGCAGCAAGGTTCCTAAGGACAGATCACTCTTAACCAACTCAACATCAGACACCATAGGGCACCTACTGTGTGCTGGAAGCTGGGCTTTCAGAAAAATAGCACAGGATCCTTGGCCTCCCTGGGTCAATGGTTCTCAGACCTGGGGACTGCAGGGCTTGTGAGAAAATGGTTCCCTCGATGGGTGTCCTTAATGTGCCTGGGCTCCGGTTTTGAGCAGCCCAGTGCGTGGCACTCACCGCCGTCCCCAGGGGAGTTCCGTGCAGATGTGACTGCACGCGGACGCAGGCCCCGAGTCCCTGGAAACGCTCGGTTAAAGGGTGGTTGCCCAGTAACCGGAATATGCCCAAGTTAATTATATTTAGACCGCCGTCAAGGTGGAGAGCGCAAGGTTAAAATATTCTGGTAGGGAGCTGGTGGCACCCAGGCTGAGGAGCACACACTCAGAGCAGGGTGGCTGTCAGCCAGCCCCACACACGTGCTCAAGGCTACAGCCTGGAATAACAGGAGGTACGGACGCACCCAGGGAAGCGCCCCGGGCAGGACAAGACGTGGCATCTACGAAGGGACGGGGAGTCTGGGGCATCAGACCAGGGCACGCATGCTCAGTCAGCCTGAACCGTCTGCAGCACCCTTTCCAAACCTGACTGGACTCGCGGCCTGACTGTTTGAGGACAAAGAGACGGGCTAAATGCAGCAAATCCCGGGAGGACTGACACCGTGCAGTGCCAAGTGCACACAGTAGGGGCTCTATAAGCACTCGGTGATGAGAGCCTCACATGCTCGCCAGCCCCTCGCTCATCGCTGAGCTTCCAGCTGCCCCCACGGCCTTCTCTCTCATCCGACCTGGGTGGTCCCCTCCCACCACCTTGTGGCCACAGCCGTGGCCGCCTAGCGCGAAGCCTGCCCTGGAGGGCGCACAGCTGGCGGGCCTGGCCGCAGCCTCCCCAGGAGCCCCGAGCCAGCTGGGGAGACAGCCGCCTGCCTCCGAGCCAGCTCGCCCGCCTGGCGTGACTCTGGGCAGGTGCCCAGACCATGGCAGCCGCGGGTCCCCCTGGGGTCAGCAAACCAAGCCCAGCCTCCCCGGCCAGAGCGGCAGCATCTCCACCCGCCCCGCCCCGTTCTGATGGTCCCGAGGCCTCCCTAATAATAGCGATCCTGCATCCTCGTGGCCAATTCTGCTCCATTTCTATAAATAATGTAGAATCTTTTTATTTACTGACAGGTTGTAAAAGTAGCAGGGAGAATAATGTGAAATCAGGAGCTGCTGAATAATGCATGGCATCGGCCTCAGTCCCCTGCCTGGGCGGGGTTCCCCACAGCCCCCAGCGACTGCACCCCTGCAGCGCGTGCGGGGGATGCTCCCAGGCCCTGGGCACCACTTCCTCCCATTCAGACCTTCAAGGTTTGGACTTGATCTTGGGGGAGGGGTTCTGGGGCCACTGGGGACAAAGGCAGGGTCTGGGGTCCACACCCTTGTGCTTTTGCATATTCAAACCAAGCCCCAGGCCCAGCCACCTCCTCTGGCAAACAGATATTTGCAAGGTCAAAGCCAGGTCTCTGCTACACCCCCTTCCCAGCACGTGTACTCAGACACACACAGACACGCACCCACAATCACACAGAGACATACACGTAATCATACAAAATACACAGCTACAGACGCATACATAACGCATACACACACACGACACACAAATACACACATACACACCCCGACATGTATCCTCAAAGACACACATGCACAATCACACAAGATACACAACCACATAAACACAGAGACACACACACCGATATACACAATCACGCACACACAGCCACCCACACAGACGTGAGATACGCAACCACACAGACACACACAGACATACCTAACACACACACACACGCACACACACATAGACACAACCACACACAGAGACACAACCACACACACACACACAAGACGCACACACACAGAACAGCGGGGAGGGCTGGCTGAACCTTCGGTGGATAATTCCGCGTATTTCTTCTTGACTTTTGAAGAATCTGCATTAATTATTCAAGGTGCTGGCTTGGTTAGGAGGGTGCAGGTGTTAAGGGCTGGGGCTCAGAGTGGCCACAAGGTGGGCGTGACTCGGCAGGCCCCGAGTCCAGCTGTGCTGTCCAGGCAGAGCCTCTGGGCAGGGCCTGGGGCCGGGTCTGCCCCAGCCGGCAGTGATCTCTCAGCCATGAGCGAGTGGGTGCAGGGCGGCTGAGTGCTGGAAAGTGCGCCCATGAGGGTGGGGGCCTGGTCTGTCCGCTGACGGCTGTAGCCCCTGTGCCCAGGGAGCCTGGCACACAGCAGGTGATCAGCAAACACACATGACTAACCACGCTCCGTGCTGCCGTTACCTCCATTTTACAGGCAGGGAAACCGAGGCAGGAGAGGTGAGAAAAGCACGAGGTCTCCCCGGCGGCCTGCAGGGGCTCTGAAAAGCCCACAGCACTGGGGCAAGAGGAAGTTCTGAGGGGGTACAACCCATGTGGGTCACACCTTCTTCCGGAGGCTTTGCGTGGAGGGGGGCGGGGGGCGGGTGTGAGAGTGGTTATTCTAGTCTTTGTATTTTTCTGAAAGCATCAAACATTCACAGTGAGATGCTTTCCAGTCCCTGCAGCCCCTGTGGACTGACACATGGTCTCCCGCATGGAAGGAGACCTTTCCAGAGTGCATGGGGCCTTGCTCTGGGTCAGGGGGCAGCTGGAGAGGGCTCAGAGCTGGGGGGACCCCGCAGGGCCACCCGATGAGGCAGCTCCCTGTGAGTGCAGGGCCTAGGAGCTGAGGCCACGCTGGAGAGCTTCCGACAGCACACTCACACCTGCACATGTATTTACACCAGTCAGACAGCACACGCAAACACACACACATTGCTGGTTTGCACAGTGCAATACATACATTGGTGTGTTTGCACACAGCAGTGCGCCAAACACTGCCACGTGTGCATGAAAGCACACACCCACGTGTACTCAGGACACACACACAAGTGTGCCTGCAGCACGCAATCGCACACGTGTGTGTACGTGTGTGTATGCATACACGGTCACACACCATGTGAGTCTGCACACACCACCATCACACATATGTCCACGTATGCACACAGCCCCCACACCCCAAACATACCTATACACGTGCACACACATCTGCACACACCTCCACACACATGCACACGTTTCCCTGAGTAGGACCAAGTGACCAGAAGAGGGACACTGTCCACTGGGCCAGGAACCCGGCACCGGCTGTGAGGTTTGGTTTCACCTGTGAGTTGCAGGCCCCCCAGTTCCAGCCTATTCCCCCATTTTACATCTGGGGGCACTGAGGCGCCAGGCCGCACAGCCACTTGCCTGAGAGGATGGGATCCGGTGTTTGTTTAGCGCCGGTGCCCTGGTGGTTGTCACACACGTTACCTCTATTCCTGCCACGGCCACAGGTGGCAGACGTGTCCCCATGCTACAGACCCAGCGGAGGGTGCAGTCATTTTCCCAAAGACAGACAGCGATGCAGCTGGGACGGGACACAGGCTGCTGGCCTCTGAGCCTCCGCCTCCTGACAGGGGAGGGACTGAGCTCTCAGGTCTGCCTGGGTCCCTCCACCTACAGAAGGATATTCCGAACGCCCGCACCCCGCTTTCCCAGCAGGCACCCAGTTCTTCACATGCATGAACTCATTCAATCCTCAAGCCCATCGGTGGAGTCGGCACTATTATCAGGCCCATTCTGCAGGTGTGGACAGCGAGATAGAGAGCGCCGACAGCGCTTACAGGGTCTGAACCCCGGAGACTCTGGAACGCAGAGCGAGGTGCATCCACACCGGGGTTCTCCCGTGGGTGGCATGTGGAGTCACCCAGAAGCCTTGAAAACACAGCGATGTCTGGACGCTCCCACCCTGAGATTCTGAATTAATCAGTCTGTGGGGTGGAGTGCGGGCCTCAGGCTTTCGGAAAAGTGATGCTAAGGGGCGGCTCCCACGGGAGATGCCCAAATTCAAATCAGACCACAGGCGGGTCCCCTTTCCTGCGTCATTTTTAGTCCCGAAGCCCGAGGCCAGCAGGTCCCTGGAGAAGTGGTTGCGAAGAAGACCAAGGTGTGAAGCTGGCGGGTGTCCTTGAGCACGGCCAGATGGCTGCTCGGCCGGCAGGCGGTGCCACGTGCGCTGCCAGAAGCTCCCGGGGGGCCCGGAGCTGAGTCAGACACCTAGGCTCCCTGCCCAGAAGGTGACTTTGGAACCTCGTGAAATCGGACTTGACGGCTCCAGAATCAGCCCTTCCCCAAGCCTTGGTCACCGGAGACCACGTGTTTCGGGTAGGGACGGTGCAAGGGGACCCCAATACCGGGTACCTGTCTGAGGGGTGGGGACAGCACAGTACTCACAGCAGGGGGCGGACACAGCGACGCGCGCGCGTGTGTGTGCACACGGGTGCGCGTGTGAAGGCGGAGGGCCAGGGCTCTTGGGCTGGCGATCTCTGCTGTGTGGCTCTGGGTTCGGCACTCTGCCTCTCTGAGCCATGATTCACTTTCCCATCTGGGAGCGGGGTGGGGGATCTCCACTTTGCCTGGGGGCTGAGAGAAGGTATCTGAACCCTTGACCCAGGCATGGGAAACCAAGCCTCACCTCTCCCCTTCCTCCCACCAGACTTTGTGAGCGAGGGGGGCCCTGGGGTGTCGGCTCCTCCCCTTTTCCATCCACTCCGTACCTCCCCTACATCCTCTCCTGCCTCTGCCAGCTGGGTGGAGCCACACCCCTCCCCCAATCTCCTGCTCCCTGCCCAGCCGCCACTCCCCTCTCTCTCTGCCTCCCTTGTCTGACGGTGCCAAGCCTTGTGGGGTCCCAGGCTTCCTGGAGAGGGCACCCCATCTCCCACACAGACAGGAAACGGCAGCTTCCTGGGCGGCAGCCACACCGCTGCTCCTAGCGCACAGGCGTTCCAGATGGGACCTCCTCCGATGCAGCCCCGGTTCCAGTCCCCACCAGGCCTGCAACCTCCAAGGGGCCCTGTTCCACTTGGGCAGCCCCTGGATATTCATCCTGACCCCTTGAGAGAAAGTGGACATGCCCTGGACACTCTGAAATGCACACAGCCACGCTCTTTCCAAGTCGGGGAGAGGAGTGAGCCGTTGGGCCCTGGGCCAACTGATTTCCTCTGCTGGCGCCTGGTGGTGGGCAGCCCGCCTCTGGCGGTGGCCTGGCATCGGAAGGCGTTGGCAGACCGCAGGAGTGGAGGGAGCCGGCGGGGAGGCTCCGCCCCCATCGAACTGGAAGCGGGTGCTGGGTGGGGGAGGGGAGCGTTTTTGCATCACAGTTGCGGCGAATCTGCTGTCTTCTGGAGTTCAAGCCGGGACCTGTCTATGTTAGGGCCTGTGGCCGAATATTTCCTGTCTCTTAGAACAAGATACACCGCCCACTCCCAAGCTGCTGGCCCCGAAGAGGCTGCATTTTATCCACTCCGCGGCTCACAGGCTTGGGGTGGGGCTGGGGACCAGGACTGATGGCTGTCCACACCCACCTTCTTCTCACGGGGTCTGAGTGGGTTTTCCGACAAGGAACGTGAGCTGTGAGTGAGCAGGACAGGCTGAGGCTGGGAATGGGCCCCCAGGGTCTGAGAGGATGCTCTCAATGGCCCTATTAATACCTGAGAGAACATTCTAGAGGAAGGAAGCCTGGGGGCAAAAAGGAGGAAAACCCCCGAGCACCTCGGGGGAGCTCAGTGGACACAAGGAGCCTGGGGATCCAGGCCCCGGGCCGGGGGTCTCAGTTCTGGTCTGGGGCGACCCTGAGTCCTGTGGGACTCCCCAGGCATCCCTTCTGCAGGACCTGGGCATTTACGGTTTTCCTCTGTCTCCTGATCTATTCTGGGCTTGCTCTGCTCCCGGCCAGGCTGGGAAAGGGGCTGAGGCCAGGGGAGGGCGGCAGGGGGCCAGAGGGGGGCCGGAGGAAGCCAGGAGGAGGCGGGCATGGACGATTTAGGAGCTGCTCTGGGCAGGCCCCTGGAGAGTGTGGGCAGGGGAGGGCGAGGTGACAGATGGAAGGCACATGTATTAAGGGTGAGTCAAAAGATGTGAAGGGTTTTCTTGGGAGCCCTGGTGGGAAGGGAGGCTCAGAGACGCTGCGGTGAGGGCTGGGCACCGTGCCCGGCCCAAAGCCAGAGCCACAGAGCTGGGCACTGGCCCCTGGGAGGTGTCTCTGGCTGGCATACATGCCAGCCTGTGTCCAGCCAGGCTAGGCCTGCAGGCTCCAAGACGCCCCTCTGCATTCCTGCTCCACCCTTGGGCAGACTGGGCCCAGGCGCCGGCCTCAGTTTGTCCATCTATAAAATGGGGAGAGTCATGCTGCCCTTCTCACCTGGAAGAGCCTGGCACACGGTAGGGATGCGGTAATCTTAGTTTCTTCCTTTCCTTGCTTTGTAACACACTCCACAGCTGATGCTGCCTTGAGGCCCTGGCTGCCGCAGGCTTAGATTTTCTGGGCCTGATCCATTCCATTCTCAGACCAGGGGTTCAGGGCAAGGTCCACATTCTTAGCCTGGCATGCAGGTCCTGCCCTACCTGCCATCTCCCACCTCGCCTGGGCCCGACCTCCAGCCTCCCTTTTTCAAGGTGCCCAAGCCCCCACCCTCCCTATAAGTTCCCCCATCCCCATGTGAGAATGCCCAGCTGCCTCTCTACACTAGCCTAATTCCCACACATGTCCTTCGAGGACTTTAGCACCACTTCCTACAGGGAGCCTTCCAGGGATGCTTCCAGTATGTCCCTAGTTGAGTTTCCGGAGCACTAGACCTGGGCCCACGCCGAGCCCAGAAACCGTGTGCCAACGGAGCCAGGGCTGGCACGGAGGGCAGCAGGAAATGGGAGAGGAAAGGTTCACTTTGCTGCAGGAAAAGAGATGCTCTGGGCGGAGGAGGGGGGACTGCCACTCTGAAGAAGACAAATGAGCTAATACCGACACCCCCAGAGACCTTCCGAGGGGAAGTCCACACCTGGCTGCCGGCAGGGCCTGGAAGCGTGGGGTGAACCCGCAGAGGGGAGGTGGGGGAGAGCCGTACAGGATGAGACCAGCCACCCCACAAAGAACGGGCGCAGGGGACTCGCTAGCCCAAGGACCCACCAAACCATCGGCTTGACGGTGAAGCTCAAAGCCAGACGGTCCTCTTCATGTTAACATGCGAAAAGCAAGCCCCCAACCTCCACGATTATTTGAGAATCCTCCCTCTACACCCATCAAATTAAAGCAGTGTCCAACGGGGCCGCGGGAGCGCAGACAGGTATGAAATTTTAATGAGCACTAATGGCTTTGCCCTACATCGTGAGCGCCAGGCCTACATTCACGAACGCTTAATTTCTCGGGCCTTGACCCCTTTCCTTTCCTCTCCTGCCGACCCCTCGCCGGCTTCCACCCTCACAGATGTTTGTGGGCAGCAGGTATGGGCGAGAGCCTTCCTGGACCACCTGACAGCCGGCTCCCTGAGCCTGGTGACTAAATATTCATTCTCCTGGGGAGAGAAGCAAAACTCAACAGTCACAGCCCCAAGGCCAGCACGGCAGCAAGACTGTCAATCTGACACAAGGGAGGTGGCCTTTCATTAATTCCTTTGCTCCCAAGTACAGCAGCAGAAGCGTCAGCAGCACGCACCCTGGGGGAGGGGCACAGTACACTGATGCCTGCAGGCCGGCACTGCCGCCCTCACGACCAAAGTTCCCCAAGCCCAGGTCCGTCCCAGGGGGCCCGAGTCAGGACTGCAGGGCCGGGGTGGCGGCTAAACCCCTGTTGCCCCCTGGCGGCGATAAGGCCCACCTGTCTGGGGTGGCGTGGTGGGCGGGAGGGTGGCGGTGGTTGACCACAGACCCCTGGGCTCAGGCCCAGCCACTAGGCTGGGGGACCGCCTGGTTCTGCACCAGAACTCCTAGGAAGATCAGAGCCCTGGAGTCGGCTGCTCTCTTATGGGTGTGGGTTCCATGGCCTTCGTGGGACTGCACATCACACAGCAGCCTGAAGACACACTGTTCCGGAAGGTTCCAGGCCTCTCTCAGTCAGCGACCGGTGGCCCTTTGGACCTCAGGAGTCGTCTCTGCTAAATGAACTTAACAAAGCATCCTCCCAGCTGCCTCATCAGCCCTTCAGCTCCAAGGTGGAGTCAATGCCAGTAGCACTTATTAAGCCCCTACTGTGTGCCAGGTGCTGTGCAGGGCTGTGCTGTAATGAGGCATCAGACGTGACTGCCAGCAGGCGTCAAGGGGATGATGCCATCACGGACATCGGGTCACGCAGCCTGGAGCCCCCCGGGGAGGGTGTAGACCACCGCCTCCCCTCTGCCCTCGTACGGCCAGAGGCCCTCAGACACGGCCGAATTCTCTGGGAGGGAGCCGCAGCGCCCCAGCTGGGCCTGCTGGAAGCAATACCTGTAGCAGCAGCGTCTCACTGGACCCTCTCTCAGATCCTCCTCTCTCTGACCAGCCTGCTGTCCTGTCAAAGGGAAGAGGCCGAGCCCAAAAAGGCAGGGAGAGCGGGGGACAGAGAAACCCTGGCTCTGTTCCCAGCCACGCCAGGGTGCAGCTGCTCAGAGAGACACATGCCTCTCGGTGGAAAGACATCATTGTGAGGGTCCCTGGCCTGGCAGGGGTCAGCCAACCTGGACCCAGTCACCCCTTAGGTGATGCTCCCTAAAGGTCGGGGAGGCAACCGCCTGGCTTCCCGTCCCTTCCGCCACTTCCTGGCTGTGCTCTCTGGCTGGGCCTCAGTTTTCTCGTCCATGAACTGGGGACAGCGGGGGAACCTATACCCTAACAAGACTGCCAGATAAAATACAGCGAAATTTAAATTTTACATATGAATGAATTTTTAAATATAACAGCTTGATTAAGATATAATTCCCATACCATGTACAATTCACCCATCTAAAGTATACAGTTCTGTGGTTTTTATTATAGTCAGAGCTGGACAACTATCCCCACAGTCCATTTAAAAATACATGCATCGGCTTCCCTGGTGGCGCAGGGGTTGAGAGTCCACCTGCCGATGCAGGGGACACGGATTCGTGCCCCGGTCCGGGAAGATCCCACATGCCGCGGAGCGGCTGGGCCCGTGAGCCATGGCCGCTGAGCCGGCGCGTCCGGAGCCTGTGCTCCGCAACGGGAGAGGCCACAGCAGTGAGAGGCCCGCGTACCGCAAAAAATAAATAAATTAAAAAAAAAATATATATATATGTATGCATCACCCCAAAAAGAAACCCCATACTCGTTAGCATCACTTCCATTCCCCTCCAGCCCTAGACAATGAACACATTTTTAGCATAAGCACACCGCAAATATTACACGGGATACACTTATATAAAAATGTATTTGTAGTTGATCTGAAGTTGAAATTTAACCCAGCGTGCTACTTTGTGTTTCTTCCTAAATGTGGCAGGCCTGCTGTAAGCATTAAACACATTAACTACCTCATACACAGTCAATGATACTCACGTTGGCTGTTCTGTTCTTATTTTTACTATTTGTATTGTCTTCATTTGGGTTCCCCGGCAGCAGAGCCTGAGACAAGGATTCCAAGGCAAGGGGTTTATTTGTGAGGGCCTTTGGGAAGTGGGGTGCGGAGCAGGGAGACTGGGAAGGTGGGAGGGCCGATGAGGGGCCACGGTGAGTGGTGCTGCTGGGGACCCTGGGAGAGAAGGGTCCCTGGGAAGGACAGGAGGATGGCGGCCTTATCAGCAACACCTTTCTTCCTTGGTGGGATGTCAACCTCCTGCCTGGAGAGGCAGCTAAGGCTTTGAATCTTAGAGGTCTGGAAGCTACAGGGGCCTCGGAACTCTCTGCTGGTGAGTGCCGGGGCAGGTGGAGGAGATGAAGGTGGGGTCTCAACAGCATCCGCTACAGGGACCCGGGGCAAGTGTACTGGGGTGAACGGTGTCCCCCCAACTCATGTTCACCCGTCACCTGTGAGTGTGGCTCCTTACGGAAAGAGGGTCTTTGCAGATGTGATCAAGTTAAAATGAGTCCGATGTGGGCCCTCATCTAATGCCTGGTGTCCTTCTAAGAAGAGGGGAATATAGACGTGGACACAGACAGGGAATGTGGTCACGTGAAAGCAGAGACAGAGATTGGAGGGATGCGGCCACAAGCCAGGAGCACCGAGGATGGCCGGAACCACCAGAAGCTGGAAGAGACAACGAGGGATCCTCCCCTGGAACCTTCCCAGGGATCACGGCCCTGCCCACACCTTGATTTTGGACGTCTGGCCTCCAGGACTGAGGGAGGATACATTTCTGTTGTTTTAAGCTGACCAGTGTGTGGCCCTTCGTTACGGCCGCCCTGGGACTCGAACACAGCGAGTTCCTGTATCTCTGAGCCACCGTCTCTTCAACTGACAAAAGGGATGAAAACGCCTGTCTCCTAGGGTGGCCGTGTGCGCCGCGCATTCATAAACCCAAGGCGTTCAGCACGGTGCCCAGGACGCACTAAATCCCAGACAGCGCCGGCGGGTGCCGCTGCGGGTTTGTCTCGTTCTGTCCCAGTGTCCTCTGTAGTGTGCTGGGCTGACAGCCGTGGGGGCCTGCAGAGCTGACAGCATCAAACCGTTTACGCAGCCCCAGCCAGGGAGGCTGGTGCCCTTGTTCTGTCAACTCCTGGGGCGCCCACGGTGGGGCCGGGCAGGCGCCGCAGTAGAGGGGACTGCTATTAATCCCCCGGCCGGCTCTGCCCAGACCTTACCATTCTGCCAGCATCACACATCTCAAGAGCACAGACACAAAATGTAATGTCATAACATTCGCAGTCCAATCACCTTTGCTTCGGGAGACAGCTACGGCTGTCAGAGGAGCTTGGAGGTAAATATTTCAGCAGGCGGAGGCCAGCGCCGGGGCTCTGCCGGGGCCGGGCTCCCCCCGGGGCGGGTGGGAGGGGACAGGCAGCGTGGGGAACACCGGGGTCAAACCTCAACCCGTTTAAAATATTCGCACAGTAAATCCAAGGCAAGTAGGCAGGAGACGCTAAAGCAAGGATAAGATATGAGCGGATATAAAGCCGGACACCTTTATTGTTCTGAAATGCCTTCCAGCAAGTTATGGGCCCACAGCTTGACCCTAACCTATCATATTGTTATACAGCGGCACACAAAGCAGGTTCTTGGAATTAGGTCTCAAAGGGGGCTCGTCGCCCTGCCTGCCCGCCCGGCCCCGGGTCCCTCTGCTTGGCGGGAATCTGACCGTGACACTGCTGTAAAGAGCCCCGTCCTCCTATCCTGCTGGGCACCTCCCCTTGGTCACTTGAATGTGTCCTCCTGCTCCGGCAGAGCTGTGCCTGAGGCCTCACAGAGCTACAGGCGCTAAGAATTTATTGAGCACCTACTACTCTCCAGCGATGGTCCCGGATCCTGGGGACACAGAAGTACGTGAAGGGACGTGGACTTCCCAGCCTAATCTGAGGATGCATCTGAGCTCGTTCCCAAGTACAGCCGGCGCTTTATTCTCTCTGCCCCTTCTCAGGAGTCCACGCTGCCCCTGGTGCCTCTCGGGTGAAGTGGACGAAGAGCCCGTCTCCATCCAGGGGGTCTTTGGGAGACTTCAGCACCCCAGCAACACAAAGCGCTAAAGCTCAGGTCTACCCGCCGCGTGGCTGCCTGTCAGCGGCTCCGCTCCCTGCGGCTCAGTTTGCTCCTCTGTGAAATGGGGGCAGCAGCCACACCTCCCTTGTGGGGTTGTGAGGATTCAGTGGGTGAATACAGGTAGCGGCTTCAGCAGGAAGGACTCCGTGCTTCCATGTAAATAAGAATAAGGATTATTCTTTTTTACACGGAAAGGGGGACCCTGGAGGCTCAGCCAGCAGAGCAGGGCACCCTCCTCCCTGTTTTAGGGTGTCTGGGACAGTGACAAAGGGTGGGGGGAGGCAGGAGGAAAAGCAGAGACAGGACCACCTGAAGGAGGTCTGAACAGCCAGGTTTGACACCACCAGTGTGCCAGTCTGATGCAAACACATTTGCTCCCCTCACCGTGGGCCCCAACACACACACCCTGGTATAGGGCCAGCAGCTTCTCGGAGAGGTCCTGCTCAATCGCACAGCTCCAGACGGTGCCAGGCAGGCCCTGGCTGCTGCTGGGCGGGGGCCACCTCTCCCTGCAGCACCTGGCTTGGAGGCCTCAGGACTGAGTTGCCTTTCTTGATCAAAAGGCCACTCCCAGGTCCCGAGAGGGCCCTCAACATCACAGAGATTTTCTCCACCTTTTAGAATCTGTGACACACCTGTGACCTTGCCTGGAGGTGATTCCTCTAACCCACCTTGTCACAATCCAGCCACCAATACAGAGGCACCAGCCACCTCCCGCGGTCCCCCATCAGTGGGCAGAACTGGGTCAGGGGAAGGAAAGAAACCTGCTTTCCTCTCTTCTCTTCTTCCTTCCACCCGCCCCCCACCCCCATCTATCCACCCAAGTGTCCTCCCTCCCTTCCTCCTTCCATCCACACACCTGTCTGTCCTTCCATCCACTCATTTGTGCAGCCAATTATATTTATTGAGCAATTACTTTGCACCAGGCACCATTCCACGTTCTGGGGACACACTAGTGGACAAAAGAGAAGCAGAAGCTCTCACAATAGTATGTTCTAGCCAAGGGGGATTTTTAAAACCATGGAAATCAATAAACAAGACAATTTGGGGTGATGAGCGCCAAGCATGAAGAAGGAAGCACATCAAGGTGTTCGAGAATGAGGGATTCCACAAGGGAGGTCATCAGATCGGGTGATCCAGAGGGCCTCACGGAGGAGGTGACATTGGAGCTCAGGCCCAAAGGGGAGCCAATCACGCAGAGCGCTGGGGCATGGGCATTCCAGGTGGAGGGAAGAGCAAGGGCAAAGGCCCTGTTGCAGGACCAGGAGAGAAGGGGCCACAGGAGGCCGGCTGCGGTGGGGCTCCAGTCGGGCGGTGAGGACGCCGGGAGCTGGGAAGTGGTGATTCTGGGAAACTGGTGGGGGTGGGACTGGGCGGGGCCTGGAGGTGGGGCCCTCGGGTGCTCGGGGAGCTGGCACCCTCCTCAGGCCCAGAGTCTACAGTGCAGTCCCTGGGCAGCCTGCGTGGAGAACCTGCCAATCCCGGACCAGAAAAGCCATCTCCAGAAACCACAGTGTCAGACGGGAGTGGGGACACCCCAGCAAGGCTCCCTGCAGCCTTCAAGGGGCTCTGAGAGCCCCACTCTCAAACTGTCAGGAACTCGGGGATCTGGGTGAGGACACTGCTTGTGATGGCCTGGGGGGTCACCAAGCCTTTGTGCCTCAGTTTCCCCACCTGGACGTGACGAGTGTTTGGCTCATGTCCACGGGCCTGTCCCAGAGTCTCACTGTTGGGGCCTACTGACCGGGAGCCCTCTTTTCTCCCTTCCCATTGCACAATGGAACATCCCAGAAGGGCAGTGGGGAGCTGTTTCCACCACCCAACAACCGGAACTAATCTTCCCTGGGCGCTGACTCCACGGAGCCTCCCTTCCAAGGCTTTTCATGAGCGAGCCTGTTCAGTCTTCTCATCATCGGACAGGTCAAGAAACTGAGGCCCAGAGAGGGTAAGCGTGTGCTCAGAGGTCACACAGCTGGGATCCGAGCCTGAGCTGTGAACTAATGTTGCCGCTGCTGCCAGCAGTAATAGTAACAAACCTCACTTCTGTAGCGCTTGGTCCCCAGTGCTGTCAAAAGTACATCCCATTTGCAATGCATCTTATCATCCCCAAACTCCCTTATCCCATTTTACACATGAGAAAACTGAGGCAAGAGAGGCTTGCCCATTTGCACAGCAGGTTAAGACGCCGAGGCTGGGGTTTGAACCAGGCAGGATGGGACTCCTGCCCAGCTTTGGAATCCACTGGCTTGGGGGCAGGAGGGCTGTTAATATGGGGGGGCCCGGGGTGTCTGCCACCATTGCAACCTCTGCAGGCCACACTGCTGAGCCGCACAGGGGCAAGGCAGCGTGTGACGCATCCCACCTGCAGTCACAGTGTTTAAACAGTGGGAGGTCGGGGTGGCCTCCATGCTGGCATCCTGGCAACCCTGACCCGTCTCACAGAGGCCTTGACCAAAGGGGCAGCTGTTACACGGCCCCAGGAAGCCCCACACCGGCCAGCGAAATGATGCAAAATGAAGGACCGTCCTCCTCTGGGGGCCCCCAGCCCCCGGGGGTGTGCACCAACCCTGAAGCCGTCCCTCGGCCCTCTCCCACCCTCACCCACGTTCAGGGAGTGGCAGGGCCCATCTGGAACTGGAGGCAGAGCTGGAGTCGGCCTGGCCCGGGGTCAGCAGTGGTCATCCTTAACGGCTGCACTCTGCCGTCCAGCTCCGTCTCCGCGAGGAGTGATCTATGACCCCATTACTGCCGAGGCCTCTGAAGGGCTCCAGGATGAATTACCGGCTGCCTCGGGAGAGCAGGGAGGCGAAGTCACGGGCAGGTGAAAAATGAACTTCATCAGACTCCCCGGGTCTCATTACCATCCGTCAGCAGCCGGCCCGACCCTGGTGGGGGGCTGCGGACACCCCTCCTCCGCTGCCGGGGCTCCACCTAAGCCACGGCGCTCAGCTCGGCTTTGCCCCCTGCCTCGTTCCCCAGGGACCCCAAGGAGCCGGCAGCCAGCGGTGGGTTCCGGAAGCAGGCACCTCCCGCCAGGCCCTGACTCCGTGAGCTGGCGAATCTCTCCAGGTGTCTGGGCGGTGGCTCCAACAGTGGGGGCCACCCCGAGAGACACACAGTCAGTGTGCTTTCCCCCTCTGACCCCCTACCCCTGCCCCAGACAAGCAGCTACGGGCTGGCACCCACCCCCAAACACCTGCTGGGCCCAGGGCAAGAACGGACTTGTGTCCCAACTGATGGAGCAACCTGGGGCCCGGGGAAGGTGACAGGGAGCCAGCGAACGCGGTTCTGGAGGGCAGGCGGGGCAGGGGCCGGCGCCCAGCACCCTTAGCTGGCACAGCGGGGCTCCGAGTGGCCGGAAGCAGAGCAGGCCTGCTCCAGCGGCGGATCTCCCACCCTCCCCTGGTCCTCTGGTCACTCACCAAAGAGCCCCCAGGGCACAGGAAAGGCCCACAAGACTTGGACACGCCTGTGCTGTGCCCCTTCCCAGGCCCCTCCGCCCAGCTTCAAGTCACTCCACTCTTCCGCCCACGAATGTATCCCCTCAGGAGGTCAGGGCTTAAGCAGTTGGAGCTCACCAAGGTCCCCAAAGATGAAGGCTGCTGGGCATTCAGGACATGCCACCCTTACGCCAGGCCGCGAGCTGCCACCTGCACAGGTCCCAGCTTGTATGAGAAGGGAGAGCTAGGCCCAGGGGACAGAGGAACAGGTAAACGAAATCTTTTCTCCTGATAATATCGGAGACCACTGGTTCACCGCCTCCTCTGCAGGTCCCGTGCGGCACAACGAGCAGGAGCTCGCGTGATCCTCCGGGCGAGGCTGCGGGTTGGTGATGTTGTGGGTGTGGAAATGAAAGTTCAGAGAGGTTGAGAGAATGGTCTGAGGTCACACAGCAAGTAAACAGCAGGGCTGGGAGGGAAGCCAGCACCCGGCGCCTGACGGCTGTGTTTCATCGCAGGATGAAAGCCAGCCTGTAACCCCTGCCACATCCTCGGGGGGGGGTCTCAGCCGGTGTAAGGAGGCCCAGTGCCCGTTCTCTCGGGGGGGGGGGCGGTCTCAGCCGGTGTAAGGAGGCCCAGTGCCCGTTCTCTGGGGGGGCGGCGGTCTCTGGGGCCCCAGATCAGGATCCTGGGCTGGGTGGTCCCCACTGGCACATCACTACCCCCCTCTGAGCCTGTTCTCATCTATGGAGGGAGGTGACACTGACTGCTTCTCAGCATGGAGACAGTTCTGGGGAGGGACACTCTGTGAAGCGGTTTTGGCAAAGGAAGTCTCCTCCGATGTGGAGGGAGGGCTGACACTGATTGGATTCTGAGGGGAAAACCAACCAGGATCTGAGCCACAGCTGGGGGTGGCTGCCAAGCCCCACAGGGAAGAGCCAGGATTGATGACAGCAGCCTCCGGGCCAAAGACACAATCCTGTGGCTTAGAGGCCAGGGGTTCACTAGGACCCCAGGCTCTGCAGGTAGGAGGAACACGGGGTCTTCCCAAGGGTCCTCCCACCCCTGGCCTGATGATTTCCTGCCCTTGGGCGGGTCCCTTTAATGGCAGACCCCTCTTATCCCAGTCCCACCCTCAAGACCACTCGAGATCCTCCCGGCCTTGGCCCCCCTACCCAAGCAGACAAACACCCAGGAGGCAATTAGAGGGAAGCATGAATAGTCAATTGTGGGCAGCTTCTGAGGAAATGCGCAGTCACCCAGGCTGGCCTTGGGGGAGAAGTGTGTGTCAGAGAGAGAGAGAGACAGAGAGAGAGAGAGAGAGAGAGAGAGAGAGAGACACACAGCATACAAGTGTGTGTGTGAGTGTGCTGCGAGCTCTGTGCATGCTTGAGTGTGAGACAGACTGTGTGTCTGAGTGCACGTATGTGAGTAGATGCGTGTGCTTACGCACTAAGGCTGTGTGCATGTGTGTGCACACCCACGTGGGCAGCTCCGTGTGTGTACAAGTTGGGAACTGTGTGTGTACGTGTGTGCGCGCACACACGCCTGTATCCATGAACGGAGCTCCGTGTGCCCACAGCAGGCCGGCGAGGCTACGGTGAAGCGCCCAGCGGCTGCCCCAAGCTGGAGGGTGCCGGAGTATGTCCCTGCTCCCAGATAAGCCTACGGGAAGGAGGAGGCCTTCTAGAATTTCCCCTCTTATTCAGAAGCACTTTGACCTGCTCCGCCCCCATGCCCACTCCGTCCTTCCAAGTCACCCAGAGTCCAGGGGTGGGGTCCCCGGCCCGGGTGCCAGCTGAGGGCCCCCCAGCAGGTCCCCCACGTGCCCCGGCCTCTGTCATCGGGAAATCGAGGGGCTGCCTGTCTGCCCTGGGGTCCCTCCGGGCTGTGAGACTGGGAGGGATTTTATTTCGTTACCCACACTGCAGAGACGGGGGGCTGAGCGTCCGGAAGATCCTGGGGTCACTGTGTGTCCTCTCGGACACAAGTGCTCACAGCGGGGGCCTCGTGGGTGACTAGCCTTGGGGAGGAAACTCTGCCCCGAGGGTCCGGGACCACCAAGGTTCCGGCCCCCATCCCACTGGCAGCCAGGGCTTGTGGGTAAAGGAAGAGCCCAGAATGGAGAGATAAAGCCAGACTCGGAGGGACCGGGGAGGGAGCAACAGGCCGGGGAGATAAGCCATCGGAGCTGCTGGTGTCCCCGGCCGCGCAGGAGCGTGTGGCCGGGAGATAACCACGTTCCAGGGGGTGGCCAGCCGGTCCCAGGATCGCGTGACTGATGCCCAGTGGACAAGTCCACCACCCGCAGGAGTGGGGGCTCTGCGGAAGTCCAGGGGCCCAGGAGAGCAGGGCTGGCTGAGAGCCTGCACTGCTGTCGTGTATTCCTGACATGACACCCCCGTGAGCGGGCAGGGGAGCCCCAGGGGGGCCCACGGGGCCAGCCCCCTGGTCAGCACGGTGATCCCAGGCTGCTGTCAGGAGAGGCACCTGACCCGGAGAGGTACCCACCTCCAGCTCATCCTTGGCGACACTCCTCTCTAAGAACGAACACACCGGCTTCAGGTTTACCCCACAGCCTCTTGGGATGGTGAGCACAGCAAGCTCTCCCAGACCTGGCCAGTGTTCTGAGTTACCCTGAGATGTGGTCACCATCCCAAGGGCTGGACAGAGCTGCTGGCCTCAGTTCTGCATGAGTGGAAGCTGCCAGGGTCTGACTGCCTGGTTCAATTTCTGGCTGTCTAACTGCCATGCCTCAGTTTCCTCATCTGTAAATGGGGCTAACAGTGCCTACCTCTCGGGATGCCGTGAATACAAAACTGCACCAAGTCAGAGCGCTGTACATGTTTATGAAATAAAATTAAATTCAGAGCATGACCTAGCAGATTCCGCTCCGAGGTATACAATTGACCCTTGAACAGCACGGGTTTCAATGGCGCGGGTCCATTTATACGCGTATTTTTTTCAATAGTAAATACGACAGTACTACAGGATCCATGGTTGGTTGAATCTGAGGAGGCGGAGAAACCGTCGGTGCGGAGGACCGAGGGCATCAATCCTCCTATAAGAGGATTTTTGACTGCTCGAAGGGTTGGCTCCCCTAAGCCCTGCATTTTTCAAGGGTCAACTGTATACCCCAAAGAACTGAAAACAAGTGTTCCGAGTCAAGCTTGTACAGGAATGTCCACAGCAGCGTTCATCACAACGGCCAAAATGTGGGGACAGCCCAGGTGTCCGTCAGCGGAAGAACGAGTACATAAAATGTGGCACATCCGGGCACTGGAATATTATTCAGCCATGAAAAGGGATGAACTCCTGACACAGCTACAACATCATGGACCTTGGAAACACGCTCAGTGAGAGACGCCAGGCACAAAAGACCACACGTCGTAGGATTCCATGTATATGAAACGTCCAGAAGAGGCAACTCCATAGAGGCGGAAAGCAGGCTAGTGGCTGCCAGGGGCTGGGGGGCAGGCGGAGTGAGAATAACTAATTGGTACGGGGGTTCCTTTGGGAGCGATGAACTGGAAAGAGGTGATGGCCGTATAACATTGTGAATGGACTAACTGCCACGGAGTTATTCACTTTAAAATGGCTAGTTTTACGTTACGTGAATTCTATCTCAATACAAAAAATTTAAATTAACATGCGTTGCCACGACTTTACCGGGCGGGCTCCCACAGCCACCTGGAAATTCACAGGTCCCCAGATAAAATGCAAAGACTGGGAAAAGGCATGCCTCCCACCTGGGCAGGAGGAGCAGGGCAGGGGCTGGTGTGCAGGCTGGATGACAGATCAGGGGCTGCTGACTCAGACCCCCAGTGCGTGTTAACTGGATCCAATTAGATCTGGGGCCACACCAAATGAGGCCAATTTGTTAACCATGTTTATGTCAGGACTTCAAACCACTACTGTCTACTGCAGAGCACAGACCAAACGTCTGACATTCAACACTAAACCCGACCATGGTTGGGGGCCGGGAGGTGGGGGCACCTGGGCAACAGAGAGGGGATTCCTCGCCTCACTTTCCCCCACCTCTGTCTTGCTTGTGACCTTGACCGGCGGCTCCCCAGGCTTCAGTTTCCTCATGTGCAGAAACAAGGCCCTGATTCCGGGGCTCAGGGAGGAGATGGGGGAAGCTTCAACATCCCCCCAATTCAGATGAGGCCCAGAAGCAGCACCCCTCCCCACTGGAATAGCCTCCCTCTGTCTCCAAGAAGACCTCAACGGTCCTCCTTTGCATCTTGGAATCCTTCCAGTCACAGCTCTGTCTCTCCTCCTCCAGGAAGCCCTCCCAGACTTCCTCAGCTGCATGCCCTTAATCCTTGGGGTGCCCAGCTGGACTTTAAGATCCCTGAGGACAAGGTGTCTACCTCTGACCTCCTGCTGTCATTCAGGGAGATGGTGACCGTCCACGTTAGAATTTCCTGGCCAGTCCTGCGGTCCTTATAATCCACCAGAATGTTCTGGGAATGACAAGGTTTTGACCTCCCAAGGCCAAATACCTGATGTCCTATCTTTGGATTTGGAAAATACACCCCTTTGCCACCAAGCTTGGCACCCAGTAGGCGTGGACTGGGCAGGAAGGCCAGCGGGCCTGGCCATGCCCTGGACCTGCAAAGGGTCTTATCTCCTGGGAGCCAGAGCAGGAGGGTGACTGCAGTGACCTGCTTCCCTCGCCTACTGGCCGGGCTGGGGGTCAGGGAGCAGAGAGAACACACACCCAGGTGGCAGGACTCCAGGACCCTCACGGCCCTGCTGGTGGTCTCCTAGCCCATCAGGGAGTGGGGTCCAGGCCCGGTAGCCATTTGACACATATTAATACATTGAGGGCCTACTATATGCCAGGCACTGACCTAGGTGCTGGGGAGACTGAGAGAAACAAGAACAGATGGAAAGTCTTGTCCTCTTGGAGCTGCCCGGCCAGTGAGGACAGCAGACGATGATCAAAGAAAGCCAGTGAAAAACACACGAGGTAGTGACGCACGCCCAGGACAGCCTAAGGACGGGGACGTGACATGGCAGGAGGTCGACGTTTTAGAAGAGAGGGACAGGGCGCTCTCAGAGAGTGCGACTTCGCCCACAGATCTGAGGCAAGAGAGGGAGAGCCCTTGGCTATCCGGGGAAGAGCCAGCAGCAGGGCCAAGGCCTGGGGGGGTGTACTTGGGATGTGCAAAGGGTGCATGTCCCGCTGCACAACACGGAGGGCTAGGAGGCTTGTCCAGGTTTGCAGCCAGTAGGTGCCCGAGCTGGGATCTGAACCCGGATATTTAAAATCTCCAGCTGCCTCTCTGGCTGTCTGCACCTACTGGGGAGGGTCCAATTCTGCTACCTCCACCACTGGTTTAGCAGGACTTCTCCCTGAGCGGAGGGGAGGGGAGGGGACGGGACGGGAGGGGAGGGGAGGGGAGGGAGGAGAGGGTGCAATGGGACGGAGAAACGATGGCAGAATGGCGCTAGGGTAGCCGGATGGCCAGGGACCAAAGGGACCATCTTCCATCCCCAAGTTGACTGTCTCGTGCGCCCAGAGACCCAGGGTGTGCACAAGGCTGCAGGGTGCAAATGTTCACCCGGGCCTCAGTCTCCTGGTCTCTAAGATGGGTTAATAAATGGTCCTGGCTTATGAGAACGTGAGGAGGAGTCAAAGAGTGAATTGGTACAAAGCATGGCGAGCAGGGCCGCCCTGTTCAATACATGCTCAACACACGTGAGCTGTTGCTCCTATAAGGGCAGAGGACTGGGTCTCTCTGGCCATTCGGGGGGCATCAGGGAGCCTGGGCGGCCTTCCCACGGCTCACTGCCCTGAAATGGGCTTCCCAGCTTCCATCCTCCAGACCCAGGCCAGGATTCCTGGCTGCTCCCTGGGAGGCCCAAATGGTCGGTGGCCGCGTGGAGGGCACCAAGTCCGCGGGCTGCGGAAGGGGCCGGCGGGGCCTGAATGTCATGGAATCTGGGAAGGGAGTTTGGAGACTTGGCCCTTCCCCAGGTGCCCAGAGCCCCCCATGGAGGAAGGGGGGGCCATGTCAGGCCAGCGTGGGTATGCCCCTGCCCCCCCCGGCCCCCCGCTGGCCTCCCTCCGAGCTCCCTGCCACTAGACCACATGTTTTTCCAAGCCTCCTGGGGCACAGATGACCAGGCTGATAAACTCCTTTCCCGGGGACAGGGCTGTCTGCAGAAGGCCCGAGATAAGGCTGAGCGGCAGTGCCGAGCCTGCGGTTTCCCTGCAGCGGGGCGGGGGGGCCCGCATGGACAAAGGGGCCGGGACAGCAGGGGGCCCACGCCTCCAGGGCTCACCCTGTGCCAAGCCTGGTGCCAGCCACCCCTGGGGGACAAGGTGAACCCTAGCCTCCTGCCTGCCACGACCCCCAGGGGTCAGAGGAAAGATCAAAGCTGGTACTTTCTACTCAGGGCACATGGAGTGAGAAAGCTGCTGCCACTTTCTACACGCTGCCCCGGCTCGAGGTGCTTTTCACCATTAGCTCATCTAATCTGCCCACAACCCTACAATGTAGTCTATCACCTCTACTTTTCAGATGAGGAAACGAAGGCACAGAGAGGTTAGGTAACTTGCCCAAGGTCACACAGCTAGGAAAGGTTTCAGCTGGTGTCTCTCTTCCCAGGTTCTGTTTGGCCAGCAGCCCACAGTGAGCCCTGGAGTCTAGACGTCATATCTTGGCAAGGAGGGCTAGGACGCAAAGGAGAGAACGAGGTGGGGGGCAGGGAGACACGGTACCCACAAAGTTCTGATGTTACACAGATGCCCGTGGAGAATGGGATGCACGGGACACTCAGACACGCAGACATCACTCTGACCTCTGAGGGACAGACACAGCTTCTTGCAACCCCCCTGACCTCCACACTACGTGCAGCCCACGATGGGTGCCCTGTCACCCACAATCATTCACACACGTCACCCCCACCAACATTCCAGGCTTCTGATCAAAGGTGACCAGGATTCCAGAACCGAAAAACAAAATATGGTAGGTGCAGGGCTTCCCTGGTGGCGCAGTGGTTAAGAATCCGCCTGCCAATGCAGGAGACATGGGTTCGATCCCTGGTCCGGGAAGATCCCACATGACGCGGAGCAACTAAGCCCGTGCGCCACAACTACTGAGCCTGTGCCCTAGAGCCTTTGAACCACAGCTACTGAAGCCTGTGAACCTAGAACCCGCGCTCCGCATCAACAGAAGTCACCGCAATGAGAACCCGCGCACAGCAACGAAGACCCAACGCAGCCATAAATACATTAATTAATTTTAAAAAATATATACGGTAGGCGCAGATGGGAGGGAGGCCCTAGGCCACTGCACAACTCTACCCAAAGGCCCCCTGAGATTGTGCAGTGCACAGCCTGCACAACGGCAGAAGCAGTTTGGAAATCCAGCGGGACCCGCAGCCCTGGTGATGGTGGCCGTGCAGACCAACCTGTGTGGCCTGGGACACCCCTAAAGCCCCAGAACAGAGGGGGGCGGCTCCGCCCACCAAAACCCCCTCCTCGCTCTCCTGCACTCCCCTCCCTGGCGCCCCCAGCCCTCCACTCACACCCTGTGCTGCGGGGGCACCTGTGGCTAGGCAGGGCCTGGCGCTGAGGGTGAGGGAAGGCGCAGACATCCGCTGCCCCTCCCCCACTTCTGGGCTCCCCTCCAGCTCCTGGCTCCTGCCGTGACAGCCCGCCTCCCAAAGCTCTGAGAACAGAGCCAGGCTGTGTTCACGTGCCCCCGCTGGGACCACACGGCAGGCAGGAGGGCAGGCGGGCAGGGGAGCACAACCACCACCCCACACCGCCAGGCCACAGGCTCTGTCTGTGCCCAAACCTGCCATTAGGGAGACGTGAGGCGGCCAGACCAGCCCACCCAGCTCTGAACTCACCCCAGACCAGCCCCTGGGGACAGGGGTGGGGCCTCAACAGCCCGGCCTTCCCCACACTAGAGAAGATGAACAACCTCGGTTATCCCCATTTCACGGATGGGGAAACTGAGCCTCAGACAGGGTGCACAGATCGGCCTGCGGGGTCTGGTTCCTAAGAATGTGCAGTTAGCCGTCTCCCCGGGCTCTGCTTCCTGCGGGGAGCGGGGGAGAAGCTGGGGACAGGCTGGAGCCCTGCCTGGGGGCCAGAGGGGCTTAGGGGGCAGGGGTTCGGGTCCAAAGAGATGGGAGGGAGGCCCACGCAGAGTGTGTAGGTTGGTTCCTGGTGGGAGTTCCTGCTTTGGCTGGGGCTGGTCCCACGGCCCACGTACGCCTGGGGTGAGCATCCCACGGCTCTCAGTTTCCTTATCTGTAAAGTGGGGCCAATGGCTTGAGAACGGGCATTCATGGTGCTTGACGAACGCTCCTTCCCATCCTGTACCCTGCTGGGTGAGGGGGATAGAGGGCTGGAGGCTGGGATGCTGGTGGCGGGGGAGGGTGGCTGGAAGCCGCCCTGAGGACGGCATTTTCCTGTGATTTCTGAACATTCCAGACAAGGGGGCTGTGTCTCACCTTGGCTGGCTGCCTCCCGCCCCAGGTCTGGTGAGGGTCAGATGCGAACTTCCCTGACCCAGTCAGGGTCCTGAGATTCCTGCCTTTCTCCCCACCTGGAGGAAGTGGGTTGTGGTAGGGTAGGTGGGGGAGGAGTGACATGGGGATTCAAATGCTCCCAGACAAGGAAAACAGAATGATGATTGGGACAGTGAAAACCAGGGTGCTGACAGCTCGTGCTGCCTGAGCTGAGCTGTCCCGAGGGCCTCAGGTCCTGACCCACTCCATCCTCACAGCCCTGGTTCATGTCGGGAAATAGCCCAGAGAAGTTAGGCAGCTTGTCCAGGACACACAGCATTGAGTAGCAGTAAGGGGATTTGAGCCCAGGACAGCCAGGTCCAGAGCCCCACTTTTCACACCACATCTGGGGAGCGAGGGGTGCCAGGAATGTTTTCTTAGCCCCCATAAGGGAGGGCGTGGTACCACTGTCACCGGTGAAGGGACAGGGTGGCTGGCCCTTGTCCACTCATCTGTCCCCACCCACAGAGGACAAGAGCCTTCTTCTGGCTTTGCGGCAGCAGTGCGTGGCCCAGGACGAGGGGGTTAGGGTCCCAAAAGCTAGCCTCAGGGGCCCTCTCCTCCACAGCCCCCCTCGAACCAGCAGGTCAGACTCGTGTCACGTCCACGCCCCTCACAGCTTCCAGGGACAGCAGACCTGGCCAGTTACCAAAGCCACTGTCTGCACACTAATTCCCTCAGCCTGAAGCCACAGGGGCCACGTCGCCCGCTGGGCCTGCCGGGCGCACGCACACATGCACACCGACACGCACATAAAACCACACACGCCCACAAACTCAGACCCACACACACCAACACACACAGATACAGACACATGGACTCACAGAGACACAGAGAGACAGACAGACACACACGCACACACACAGAGCCCCCAGAGACAGGGGTCAAGGAGCCGCTGATCCGAAAGCCACTTGACCTGTCTGTACTGATGGTGCCCAAAGGGAGGCAGGGAGGAAGGCCTGGTGCGCAGCCAGGGCCTGTGGCTTAGGGAGGAGGTGCAGAGAGTGTGCGGCCCTGCCACGGCAATGGGCAACCACGGGGGACCGTGGGGCCCAAAACACAGTCATACTAGCCCTGGGCTACCTGCTGCCAGTCGGCTGGGGTCTCCAGGCCTGCCTGGGATGAGAGGAGACCCAACATTCATTCACTATTCATTCAGCCAAACATCCATGCACCCATCCACCTACCCATCCATCTATCCACCCATCCATCCTCCACTGTCCATCCATCCACCCACCCACCCACCCATCCATCCATCCATCCACCCATCCACCCATCCTCCGCTATCCATACACCTATCCACCCATCCATCCACCCACCCATCCATCCATCCATCCTTCTAGAAATGTTACTGAGCTCCTACTGTGTGTAGACCCTCTTCCAGGAAACAATCAGTACATCTGAGGCCCTGTCTGGCACTAGTTTGGTGCCGGAAGGATGGAGGCCAAGACAGGTCACTTCCCAGAAACAAGGACAGCATGACTGAACGTTTGCTATGCACGTAGCCTCATTTAACCTCACGGTGACCCTACGTGATAGCTGCTGCCAGCACTCCCACTTTACAGATGAGTAAGCTGAGGCTCCACTAGAAAGCAGCAACACAAGAGCCCATGCTTTGCATCTTTCCCCTCCCTCCTTTCCCCTTCCCTTTTTTTGTCTGTTTTATCTGACAGGAAAGAGAACCAAAGAAGGCAACACGCAAATGGCCAACAATCACGGTAGAAGCCAGGCAACTGTATGTCCTGGCTTGCCCAGGACAGTCCTGGTTTTCAGCTAATGTCCCCACATGATAGGTTAATAGTGCCACCTGTGTTCTCCCACGCCCCCTGGTTTAGACCTCAGTGAAGTCAGGTGAGCTCCCTTCCCACTCTGGGGCTGAGGAAACGATGTAATACTGGGAGAGAGGGGGAAAGGGAGGTTCTGAGGAGGAGCAATCACTGAAGGCTTCCTGCAAGAGGCGGGGCTGAGCCGCATCTACAGGAAGGGACACACTACCCACCAAGACCCCACGCCCATGGCCCAGGCCAGGGCTCAGCTTCAGTCCTCTGTTTAAAGAGGGTCTGGGGGATCCCAGGAAGCGCAGACACTGGGTACCGGGCGGTGTCGGGGACAGGGCCTGCAGTTGCCTGGGGCAAATGCGGCCTGTCTGGCTGCCAAGGGTGTGAGGAAGGGGCTGGAGTCCGGGCTGTGCCTTCGTGATGGGAACAAAGGCAATGACGGCCCCTGGCTGCCCTCCTAGCACCCACGAGGCAGGCTGGGCCCGGGCCTGCTCTTGGGCTCCCAGTGCCCCCCCGCCCCCAGGAGGACAAGGTGCCCCGTCTCCCATCACCACAGGTGCCTCATTGCCTGGCACCTGCCTGTCCTGGCAGGACTGGGGCTACCCAGTCCTGAAAAGCCACAGCCCACTGTCCTCCCAGCCAAAGCCCCGCAGTGACTCTGGAGAACCTTCTGGACTTCTCAAAGCTTAGGAAACATTTTCCTAAATGGGGTTGGCCTTCCTGTAATCGAGGATACCTCTTATCCTGCGTGGCGGGGCAGGATGCAAACTCTGTGCCACACTTTCATGCCAGTTCTGCCACTCAACTGACTGGCCTGGGGACCATCAGCCGGTCACCTGAACCTCCGTGCCTGGGTCTTCTCATCTGGAACATGGTGGAAGAAGGGCGCCCGCACACGGGGTGTGGTGAGGGTTCAGTGAACTGTCTGCCAAGGGTGGCAAAGAGCCTTAGTATACAGTAGGTGCTCACTGAACGCCAGCTGCTACAGTCCCTCTTGCTGCACAGATGGGGCACACAGAGGAGGAGGGACCTGGAATCTGAGACACGGAAGGAAGATTGTCCCGTCTGACCTCTGCGCCTCTACAACCTCTCCAATGGGTTGGTGATTCCCGCTCGCATACGATCGAGGACGGAGAGCTCACTACCTCACAGCCAACCACCCTGTGGATGGGCAGGGGAGCGCGCTCCCCTCTCCAGTGTGTTCCTTCGCAATCAGATTAAATCCAAGGCAGGGAGTGGAGGGTCAGGACTAGAGTCCACGCCTCCCACCTCCCAGCCCAGAGCCCTGCATGCTGTCCTAGGGGCTAAGAAGCTGGCTGTGATGGGAGGAGGGGGAGCCCTCGCACCCCACCTGGTATGGAACGGGGAGCTCTGGGGTTCAGCATCACCTGTGCCGAGCACACCTGATTCCTCCCAGCACCTCCTCGGAGGCTGTCCCTTGGCCTCCTCCACCAGCTCCTGAGCTCCCAGATCTGCCCGGCTCCTCTCCCAGCCCTTCTGCCCTTTTCCTCCCACTTCCGGCGGCAGGAGGGGGTTTGGCAGGTGGGTCACCTGGGTTCTAGACCCTGCTCTGTCCCGGGGGGCTGGGCAGCCCCCAGCAGCGATGCTCCCTCCTCCGAGCCTCAGGTTCCCCTCTGTAGGAAGGGACGGTAGGATTCAGTGACCTCTGTGAGCCAACTGGCTCTGGGCTTCACCTCCAGCGGCTGGGAGGACAGCAGGCTCACCTGTGCGCACCCCCAGGTGCCCAGCGCCAGGCCCCGCGCCAGCCTGAGCCCCGTGACGGCACAGACGGCGGTGGGGGCAGCGGGGACATGCCCGGGGGCGCCCAGGGCTGCGGTACTTGCTGTCATGCCTCAGCGCTCTGCTGCGCCCCCTTGCCATCCAACGCTTGCCCTTGGGCCCCGGCTCAGACTGAGGCCATTATGCCGGCCCCCGGGGACATTCCATCTGTCCCCTGGGCCGTGCTGCGTTCCACACATGCGCCTCGGTGCCCTTGCAGCCAGGACGTGCTCCCCTCACCGAGTCCCTGCTCAGCATCTGCTCCCCCATCTCTGCCTCTGCCCTGTGAGTCTGGGCACCGTCCCAGGACCCCCCCTTCCCCCCCCGCCCCCGCCATGGGGCCATCCCAGGGACTCACCCGGCAGGGGCACTGGCCACTTGGGGCTCTTCTGGTCCACGAGAACTGACAGTCCCAGCCCCTGGCCCCCTGGCCTGGCCATCTCGGAGCAGCTCCCTTCGGCCCGGGGTGGGGGGGGAGGGGGCGGAGCAGCAAGGCGGGGGGAGGGGCAGAGAAAGCCTCTCTCCCCGGTCTGCAGACCAGCTCCGGGAGCACACTCCCGAGAAGTCAGCTGAGAGACGGAGCGCGTGCAAGCCAGGGCTGCCCGGCGAGCCCCAGCACAACCACGCGGCCGCCCTCCCCCCGCCCCCCAGCCTTCCCCCCCTTCCCCCCCTCCCGGCCTGGCACACGCCCCGCCAGCTGTAGACAGGAGCCGCGCTCCGGAGGGTGGCGGCCACTTCCTGCCTTCCCTGCACTGTTCTCGTCCCGCAGGACCCAGGGGGCCCAAGGGATTTATTGCACATGGGAGACCTATGCCCTGGGCAGCAGAGGAGCCGCCAGATCCCAAAGGGGGTCACACCCCCCACCAAGGTCACCCTTGCTGAGTCACACCATCGTTCAACAGTCTGTACTGGGCACCTACTACGTGCCGGGTGCCGGGCCTCTAACCGTGTGCCAAGTCCCCATGGCTGCCGTGATGCGCTCCAGGCAGCAGGAGCCACCCCCGTGGGGGCATTCCTGCAGAGAGAGGGCCAAGGACGGCTCAGCTCAGGCTGGAGGAAGGGCACAGGGGAGCTGGGGGTGTGGGCGGCGCCCACCGTGGGCCGCGGTCTCTGGCGACCTATAGAGAAGTTCCCGTGGGAGACTTGTGGGAGAAGGAAGGAGGGATGCAGGGGGGAAGGGCAGGAGCCTGTTGTCATCAGGGTTTGTCCTCCCCTCCCTACAAGGGTCCAGGTGCCCAGTTCGAGCGCTGCCTTCTCCCTGGAGCGCCCCCCAGCGGCACTGTTCTTTGTCGGCCACTCTGTCCTTGTTAGAGCCCATCTTGGTGAATTTGGGGACAGAAGGGCTGGACATTTGCTGGGGGTGGGGACCAAGACTGCCTTGGGGCTCAGGCCGGGCCCAAAGGGTCACCCAAGGACCCGAAGGTGGGCCCACAGGCTGCTTGCTGGGGCGCAGGGGTGAGAGGGGAGGGGAGGGGACAGAGCCTTGTCCGGTCTCTGGGGTCAATCCCCTTCCTTGTACCTAGGATGGGATGGGCAGCAGGCATGGGAACTGGGGTTGGGGGCGACCTGAGGGCTGTGGCTTAGGCCATGTTTCCAGTGCTCTGTTGTGTCACCTCCTGGGCAAACACCAAACTGCACCCAGAACCTCCTGGGATGGGCGAGAATCCAGGGTGGCGTGGGGACCCCCCGGGGGTCCCCCATCTCCATTCTAAACGATGGTCGTTAACTGAGGTCATCTTCATGCAACAGCCCGGGGGAAAGGTTCTATCAAGACTCTGATGTTCTAGGGGAGGAAACTGACCCAGGGTGACCCAGAGCACACCTGCTGGGGCTGAACCGGCTGTGTCCGGTTCCGCAGCAGCACGGCCACAAGGCCAGAGGGTTCAGTCCCAGCACACACAACGGTGCCCGGTGCAGAATCAGTGCTCAGGAAATCCCTCTATCGCCGTGCAGTCCTCACCAACCTGCCTGTCCTTCAGCCGTGGGCACGGACTCCACGACCCAGGGGCCGCATGTGGCCAGCTCAGCCCGGCAAGAATGACTGGTGTGGAGGTCAAATAATGGTCCCCAGAGTCGGCCATGTCCTAATCTCTGGAACCTGCAAATGTGTCACTTTATAGAACAAAAGGGACCTTGCAGATGTGATTAAGTTGCGGACCCTGAGATGGGAGATCAGCCCCGCGGGCCCAGTGCAAGCACAAGGGTCCTCGTAAGAGGGAGGCAGGGGTGGGAAGGAGGAGATGTGATGACAGAAGGAAGAGGTTGGAGGGATGTGGGACCACAAGCAAAGGAATGCGGGAGCCTCTGGCAGCGGGAAAAGGAAGGAAACATTCTCCCCTGGAGCCTCCAGGAGGAACCAGCCCTGCGACACCCTGATTCTAGCCGGGCGAGACCTGTGTCAGATCTCTGACCTCCAGACTGTAAGGTAATAAACTTGTGTTGCTTTAAACTGCCAAGTTGGTGGGGGTCTGTTACAGAAGCAACAGGAAGCGACAAATGTTTCCAGACGCACAGCACCTGACATACAACAGCTGCTCAGTAAATGCTCTTCTCTGTGTTCGATCCAGGGAGCTCACAGCCCATCCCCCACGTCAGCCAAGTCCGAGGGGGAGAAAGGACCGATCACTCACAGGTGACCTTGAAGTGTCCTTGACCCCAACACGATCACACTGGGAAGCCCCGGGGAAAAGCGGGCGGCCCGTGGTTGCTGGAATTTTCTATCTTAGAGCAAAGCCCTGGAGAGGGAAGCAAAGTTCCAGAATGGAGTAAGGACCTGCTTGGGACATCAGCCCTCGGCCCAGGAAGCTCGAGTAAATGCACGCCCCCGATGTTTACAAGAGACTCATTTCTTCTTTACCTTCCCCTCATCTGGTCCCCCAGCACCAGCTGACTTAAAACTTGGATTCACTCAACAAACATCGACTGAGCACCTATTTTGTGCACTGGGCCAGGTGCTGGAAAGATAAAGAGGATAGTAAAATACGGCCCCTGCCTTCACGGAGAGGGCGGGTGGGCTGCCTCGGAGCCTTTGCGCTTGCGCTTCCCCTGGCCTGGAACTCTCTGCCTAATGCCACCTCCTCAGCAAGGCCTCCGGGACCAGCCCGCCTACAGTCACAACTCTCGTCTCTGTGTTCTCCGACCCTATTTTGCTTCATGGCCCCTGTCACCACCTGGCATCGCACGTGCTGCCTAGCACAGTCTTTGGCACATAGCAGGTGCTCCACAAATATCTGTGAACAAAAGCCTCCACGTGACGGCCGTGTAGTGGTGGGGACACATGTGCCAACAGGCAACCGTGGTGGGGACGCAAGCAAAGGTCTTCTGGGAGATGCCCAATGTCAAGTGGTTTCCGCTCTAAATAGAAGGTTATAGGTGAGAGTTGGTGTGGACACAGGAAGAATAATGCTCTTCTAGCCAGTTAAATCCCTGTGGTGCCAAACCAGGAGAGCCAAGGTACCCCGAGTGCCAGCTTCTCTACCAGCTTACACCTGGTCAAGGGGAAAGCAGCGTGGCGGGTGGGTGGAGGCCACGGCAGAGATGGCAGACAGGTGGGCCCCAAGCGCAGGAGCCCTTGGAGGGGTGGACTGTGCTGGCTTTACTCCCTGGGGTCCCGAACGCTGCCCCCAGGACATCCCATCCTGAGCCCCGGAACAGTCATTTCTGTGGCTCAACTGATCTCTTTTTTTCTACCTGAAATTTTTATTTTATTGTATTTTATTTATTTTTTTGGCATGCGGGATCCTAGTTCACCGACCAGGGATCAAACCCGTGCCCCCTGCAGTGGAGGCGCCGAGTCCTAGCCGCTAGACCGCCAGGGAATCCCCCTACCTGAAGTCTTAATCACGACCTTAATGGAAAGAAATCAAGAGTTCGGGGCAAACAGACCCACCTGATAGCAATTTTGCCGGGTCTAAAGAGCTGCTTTTATCTTTGTGCCATTTTGAACTTCGTTGAAGTCAACACGCAGTTTATCGTTTTCTTAAATTGCCCAAGTTCTCTTTTCTTTTTCATGTCATGGACACCTGAATCAGTCAGACAGACACACACCAGCCAAGGGACCAGACCCTGGCAATCGGAGGAGAGAGGAGGGAAGGGGCTTCGGGCCCAGCCCGTGTGAGTCCCGCTAAATATTCAGAGGCTCCTGGGGAGAGATCGACTTACAAGCCTGGAGCCTCTGGGGCTGCCCGGGCTTCTCCACCTCCTGCCCAGACTTGCAAGCTCCGTGCTCCTAGCATTACAAGAAGTTCCCGAGAAGATAAACAGTCGCTAGTTGGAGGAAAAACAGACTTTGGATCCCAGCTTGGCTGGAGATGTACAAGGGAAGACAGAGGGGGTGACGGGAGCACGGAGACACTTCCACTGCACAAAGCCCCTTTCCATCAAGCCAGGATAAGCCACAGCCAAGCCCGGCGGCCCCTGTGTTCTCTGAGCAGCTGCCGCTTGGCCTCGGGGCACAGGAGTCCACCCAGCGCCACCCGCCAAAGCGCGCAGCACCCGCAGCGCTCCAGGTGAGACCTGCCAAGGACGTCTCGGGGCCTGAGCCAGTACCCAAGGGGAGGCCCCGCCTTCCTGGCCACGGAGGTCCAACCCCGCTGGCCGGGAGCCCGTCCTCCCGACAAAGGAGACACAAAAGCTGCGCAGGGCCAGGACCCTGGTGGTCACCAGCTCGCTCTCCTCGCAGGGCCAGGGCCAGCTCCCGTGTCCCTGAGTGCCGGGCACGGTGCTCAGCGATGGACGTGGATCGACTCTTGGATCTCCCAGCAATGGAGAGGGAAACCAAGGCACAGAGAGGTTGTCTGCCTAAAACCAGAAGCTTGGGAGGAGCAGAGGCGGGATCTGAATTTGGGGAGCGCCAGTCTGGATCCGAAAGCTTAGAAGATGTCCACGCCCAGCAAACACTGATCTGATCTACACACATGGCTAGAAAGGAAAAGAGGAAAACCCCAGCAGCCCCAGGACGGACGCTGGGACCTATGACCATTCAAGGTCCAGGCAACTCTTACTGCTCTGTCCTCACGGCTCTCAGGTTACATGTTCCAGGCGCAGCCCCCAGGCTCCAAGAACTCAGCCTGGGCCTGCGGGGCTCAGCTCCCGGGAGGCTGCCTGGTTCTCCGTGCTCTTGGCTCGTGGGGCGCCCTTCCTGGGAGAGCTGGTTGAGCCACAGCACCTGCGGTCAATTCCCCCATATCCGTGGGGCTGGGGAGCCCGGGCAGAGGCCGGTCACACTGGGGGCTGGTGCACGTGTGCATGTGCCGTGTCGCTTGCAGGCAAGGCTGAGCGGACGGCCCTGGGAAATACGCCATCCCAGGTGGTTCGTCAGAAGCAGACAAGGATGTGTGTGAGAGTGATTCGTAAGGCACGGCACCCAGGGAGCAGGGACGGGACGGGATAAGGAAGCAGAGAAAGAGAGCAAAGGCCACCCCAGGTAAAGCCCCAGCCTGGTCCAGGGGAGCCCTGGAGGGGCCTCACGTCCCCACACCTGCCAGGCGATGAGGACGCCCAGCCCTTCCCCCAAAGCACACAGGGACCAGGGCAGGGTATCCAGGTGCAGCAGGACAGACTCAGACCCACGTTCTTGGAGCTCACGGAGCCGTGGATGAACCGCCCAGGGGGGTGGGCAGCCGGGGCAAAGATGACCAGCTGACTCTCCACCATGCCCGGGCCCTGCTGCAGTGGACAGCTGTCACTGCCCAGCTCCCTTCCATCTTTGGGGCCAGTGGGAGGACACGGGTCACCTCAAGGCCAAGGGTGTATGTCCAGTGGCTTTCTCGTGTTCTCTTCTCCGTGTCTGTTGGTGATGGAATCAGGAAACTCTGGAAGCCACGAGCTAGAGGGAACCTGGGACCCTGTGTCACTCACAATGGGCTCGGGGTTACCTGTACAACTCCCGTCAATGGTTGCCCTGACTCATAAACTGATTTTATAAGGGACTTTAGAATGGTCAGCAGGACAGTGGCCCTTAGAGACACCGACATCCTAATCCCTGGAACCTGTGAGTATGCTCCCTCACGCGGCAAAGGGGAATGAAGTTTGCTAATCAGCTGACCTTGAGATGACAGCGTACCTTGGATTGCACAGTGCGCCCCTGGAATCATAGGTCCTTATATATGGAGGAAGGGGGCAGGACAGAGCCAGAGGAGCTGTGACCACAGAAGCAGGGCAGAGAGATGCAAGTTCTTGGCTTTGAAGGTGGAGGAGGGAGCCACAAGCCAAGGAATGTGGGCAGCCTCCAGAAGCTAGAAAACCTGATTCTGCCCAACAGTCTCCAGGGAGAACGCAGCCCTGCCCATATCTTGATTTTAGCCTAGTGAGACCCAGATTGGACTTGCGGCCTCCGGAAGTGTAAGATGCTAAATACGTATTGCTTTCAACCACCGACTTGGTGATTACCTGTTACAGCAGCAGCAGGAACTAACCCCGAACTCTTCCAAGGCAGCCACTGCCGTGGCCGTGACAGGAGCAGGTGAAGGGAGGGGTCTTCTGGAAGGTGCACGGTGTCTCCCATATTGGCTCCTACCCCCACCCTGCCAGCCCCACTCCTCCTCTCCCCTCCCCGCTGGACCAGTGGTCCCCCAAAACCTGGAATAAGTACAAATGAGAATGGAGGCTTTCTGGGTGGGAGCAGGTCAGCGGCTATTAGGACAGAAGGAACCCACAGGCCACCCCCAACAGGGCTGGCCCAGCCCAGCACTCCAACATGGCAGGGGAGAAAGGGAGGCGCCCAGGAACACAGCCGTGATGGGAGAGTCTGTCTCTGCCTGGCTTTCTGTGACCCCATCCCAGAGCCATCAGTGGGGTCTGTGGCTCTCACTAGCGCTATATTATTTACCATTTCAGAAGCTGTCCCACAGCTCAGAAAGGACACCCAGGGCCCATGCGGCAGAACTATAGGGCCACTGCTCCGCGGTGCAACGTGGCAGCCCCGACGGCCAGGCAGGGAGCACGTGCACAGAGGCGGCAAGAGGACCGGCGCCCCCTGGAATGGTGCAGTGTGCAGCCTGCACAGCCTTGCCCTGCAGCCCGGGGGCCCCCTTGGCGTTCCTCCCATGTCACCGATACTATACTACAAAGAAGATTTCATTGTTACAATTTCACGCCTACTCCGCAGCTGGAGCAGCTAAGCTTTCGGAAGATTCTGAACCTTGCAGAGGCTCCACGGCCGGGAAGTGGCAGCTCTGAGACTTGGGAACTCGGACTTGGGTCTAGGACACCAGCCACACCCTCACTTATCACCAGACGCTGCTGCTTCTCTCCCAAGGAGGCTGCGATGGCACAGAGATCATCGTTCAGGAACGCCTGTCCCCATGAGCTGGTGATGAATGGCAAGCGTCCTCCTGCTGGATTCTCTACCGCCTGCGAGCGGCACATGAGAAATGGACCTCCCTTGGACTAAAGGCTTAAGAATACTGGAAAGAGCTGGGCCTGGGGGCTTGCCGCCTACAAGGGAAGGCTGCCTCGTGGTGAGCTTTGGATGGAACCCTTCCCCCACCAGCTTGGTCAGTCCAAGGTCCGTGCCTGGCCCGCCAGAGGGATGCCAGCCGTGGGGGTCCCCGCTTCCCCTGCAGCCCTGGAGCTCTTCCCCCTGCAGCCAGCAAGTGACCACTCCCCAGGTGGGTCCTCCCAGCGCGGCGCCCGAGGACCACATGGCCTCCTCGTCTGGGAGAAACCGAGGCGGGTTGGCCGTGCGTATCCCTGGCGGCACGTGGCCCAGCCCCCCAGCCCGGCAGCAGGGCTGCCGGTGTGACAGCTTCCTTCCCCTGGCAAAGATGTCTGCAGGGAACTGGGGCTCAGAAACGGATGGCAATGGAAAGCTACCCCCTCCCCAAGGCAACAGATGCAGCCCCCAACCTGCCCACAGCCACCCCATCCTCTGGGAAAGGCAGCACTGGGGTGGATGCCACCATGCAGGGAGTGGGAGAGACAGCGGGGAGACGGGGAGGGGCTCAGAGCTCTGGAGAGAGGGAGGGACAGGGCTGTGTGTGTGGGGGGGACACGTGTGCATACGGATATGCGTTCCCAGGTGTGTGTCTGCGATGTGTCCTTATGTGCACGTGTAAGAGCGTCTAGTGCCTGTGTGTGTGTCTCTGCACGTGTACCCTCATGTCTGGTGCGTCTGCCAGGTCTGCGCCTGTCCCCGCGTGTCCCTGCGCCTGTGTCCATGTGTCTCTAAGTGCTCGCCCCTGCGCCCGCCCCGCCGTCCAGCTGGCAGTGCACAGCTGGACCCGGGGGCTGTGCGCGCCTGCCCGATGAGAGGTGGCAGGTGTGTAACAAACCATTAGTCACTGCCACGTTTCCAAGTAGCAGCAGCGGCGGCCTCCCCGGGAGGGGCTGACTGTGGGAGGCTGCTCCTGGCGGGTCTCCAGCTGTGAGCTGGGCCCCCCATTCCCCCCCAGGCAGGGCCACAGCCTGACAGAGAGCAGCTGGCAGACGTGGCTCTTGTGCCCCCGCCCTGGGGCGGCCCCAGGGCGGGGGGCAGGGGCTCGTGCGCGCCAACCGGGGGAGGGGAGGGTCCCCGAGGGCCACGGTCTTGCAGGTTATTACCCAGAGCTGAGGCACTCGTGGGGGCGGGGGGTCAGGACCTGCACTGAGTGCGCTCCTGTCCTGGTTACTTTAATTCTCACACCTGCCCGCGAGCCAGGCACTTCCACTGGCCTTCCTTCCCATTCCTCAGATGAGGAAACTGAGGCACACTGCAAGAAGACACTTGTCCCAGGCTCAGAGAATGCTCGGGGCCTCCCTGCCCAGCACCTGCATGTCCCCTTTGCTGCCTGACACTCCGTCCCCAGCAGCCAGGGTCTGGAAGCCCCGCAGAGGGCTGGGTGGCCCCTTCCCTCGCTGAGTCCACATTGCGGAGAGGAAGGTGGGTACCGGGGCCGTCCTGGACATGGATGTCCACATGACCATGCGCCGGCTCCCCCAACCTGCCCGCTCCGGCTCCCTAACAAGCAGTGTTTTCCGCCAGCTGCCCCCGCAGTGGGCCAGCAACAGGGAGGCCTGGGCTGGGGGGCGGTCTTGAGACTCAGTCCTCTTAGGGGCAGGACACACACAGGGACTCGCTCTGAGGGCTCTCGGCCTAAGGGGCTGTTCCACGACCCTCCCTAGGTAAGAACGCAGGTGTCCACTCACTGTTCCCAGCCCGGGGCCCATGTGTCCCACGATAAACGCCTTGGGACTCCACAGTCAGGCCCAACAACCCACGAGGGAGCTGCGTCTCCACCAATGGGGAAAGTGACGTGTCCAATGGGGCCGAGATGCGCAGACGGGGTCTCCAAGGCTGAAGGGGGTGGGGGTGAACGCCCACGCAGGAGAACGCTGGTCAGCATCTTCCCCGGCTGGACACCCTCGTTCCCTCTGGCCTAAATGGGGTTACGCCGAGAGCCACGCGCCGGGACACGTGTGGCGCAGCCACAAGGCGGGAGGGAGCACGGGCGCGCGCACCGGGCGGGCCCACCATCCCGTGGCGCGCGATGGTGAAACCAAGCACTGCGGCAGCTGTGACAACAGAAGGACCTCGCAGCGCTGAGCCGGGCCCAGGAGACAAAGCTCACACCCCCAGGACACCCGCGAGTCAGGCAAACACAGGTGCGACGGAAACAGCAAATGGGGCCTGGCGGGTCCCTCCGGGGGCGCCGGGGCATCCAGGTAGACGGAGCGTCCTAGGGATGGGCTGGGTGGTGGTTCACGGGGATCCGTTACATTATTTTGTAAATGAACAAGTGAACACAATGGAACGTAGAGATGAAAAAACAACCACCACCCAACCAAGGCCATCTGAATCAACCATGAGACGGTGTTAAGAAGCAGGGGAAGAAAATCAAACAAGTCAGGGAGACGCAGCCTCCTGGCTTTTCCCTGGAACGCGGCGGCCGCGGGGTGGGAGTCTGCGCCGGAACCTTCTCTGCGTGCTCCCTCGCTGCCGGGGGCAGCCTGGTCGGCTCCAGCACTCAGAGACAGTAAAAAGCTGGCACCTACCTGTGCCCGTGAGGTCCGGTCCGGCCCCGTCCAGGCTGCTCTGCTGACACCGGGCTGGCCCCTGCTCCTGGGCGGTCCTGGGGCCCCTGGGCAGGCTCTCCGTTGGGGCGCCTGGCCGAGGCTCGGGCTCCCGGGAGGGAGGGTGGACGGCCGTCGATGCCTCGAGAGATGCAGAGGTGACCTGGAAGGACGGGGGAGGGGGGGACATGGTGAGTCTTGGTCACGCCTGCCGGGAGGTGCCCAAGGGGTGGGCCCCCTGGGCCGCTGGGTACCACCCCTCCCCCACGATGGCCTGGCTTTGTCATCAGGGACTCCGCGTGGCTGGCTCGGGGCAGCAGCAGAGCTGGTCCCCAGACTGCCAGTGTGAGTCAGTACCAGCGACGGCCTCGCCCAGCAAACCTGCCCAGCAGCGTGGTGGACACCAGGCGATCACTGGGCACTGAGGATCCACTCCCGGGTCCCATCACTACCCAAGCCCCTGTTCTCTGCACGGAAGTTTGTAATAACTACCCACGAGTTAGTTGCAACTATAACCGTTAACCTAGTTAATATTCAGTTCACCCCACAGGGCAGTCATCTCCCCCGCTTTTTCTGTCTTCAAAAAAAAATCGCAGTAGAACGCACATTACCGTCTTGACCTTTTAAGTGTCCAACTCAGTGGCGTGAAGTCCAAACACAACGTGCAACCATCCCCGGATCCATTTCGAGAACTTTCTCATCGACCCAAACGGAAATTCCACACCCACTAAACACTACCGCTCCGTACTCCCTCCCCCAGGCCCTGGCACCCACCGCCCTACTTTCCGTCTCTATGGATGTGACTATCCCGGTCACCCCACCCCCTTTCCACAGTTGGGGAAACTGAGGCTCAGAGAGGGGTAGGGGGGGCCTGAGGTCACAGAGCTGCCAAGGCAGGGTCAACTCAGCGGAGCATCCTGGGCGCCAGGGTTCCAGGGTCTGAACAAGAGCAGTTCCCTGGGGGCCGGTCCCGGGGACTGGTGACGCCCCACGGCCCCGATTACGAGCTTCAGGGCCGCACGGCTGTCGAAAAGCAACTTCACGTTGACCCTGTTTTTCCAGGGATTAGGGCTGTAAAACCAAAGTACCGGGGAGAGACGGACGGCGCTCCATCCAGGCTCCAGCAGCCCCACATGCGGGAGACGGATAAATTTACCGTTTGTTTCCGGGAACGCTTTAATTTATGGGATCCATATGGTGACACTGCCCAGACTGCAGCCCCCGCAAATCCCACAGGGGTGCTGGCGGCTTAGGCTGGAGCCAGGAGAGGGCGGCGCCGGGGCCCAGCACACTTCATTCACTCGCTGGCTCGCTTAGGGCCGGGGGCCCCTCAGCATGGCAGGGAGCCTGGAGCCCCTGTACGGACCCCGCCCCGCAGGCTTTTAGCTGCTCTGGCAACCTTGCCAACATCACTTCGGGAAACTCTGCCAGATGTAGGGCTGCTGTGTCCCCCTGTTAGTCCAGCCGAGCCCAGGGACTGTCTGTGGGGTGACACCTCATCAGAGCACGCAGCATTCTTGCAACCCCCTCGGGGCAGGCTGGCAGGGAGTGAAGGAGGGTGGCATTGTGCCCTGGCCTTGACCCTGCCCATGTGCTGATGGAAAGCAGAGCGGGGTGAGGCCCACCTACTGCTTGTCCTCCTGGGGCTGGGGGACCAGGGCTCTGCTGGGGAAAGTGGCCGGGGGGATGCCGCATGGGGGTGGGGATGGCTCCCTGGATGAAGAGCTTGTGGGCATGAGGATGCCGTTTACTGAGCACCTACTACGTGCTACGGTTAATCCTCCCAACAGTCCTGTCTCGAACAAAAACATGGAAACACGAAGAGACAAAGTGGCCTGTCTGAGTCCCCACAGTAAGTGGAGGTGTCGGGATGTGAACTCAAGCAGCTGGGAGAAGACTCTGCTGTCACAAAGCATGCAGGGAACGCGGCTTTTAAGTAGAAAACAGCAGATGGCAAAAGAGAACACTACTGGGTGGGAGGGGGTGCGGATGACAAGGTCTAGAGGAGTTTGATAATAGGAGAACTCCCCAAGGGCTGGAAAATTCCAGGCAGGCTTCCTGGAGCAGGTGGAATTTGAACTAGGCCTTCAAATGGAGCAGGCTTTAAAAGGAAGGGGGGGGACAGGAAGGACAAGAGATTCAAACACACATCTCTGCGGGGACCAGGGGGGGTAAACCGGAAGCAAGGTACTGGTAGGTGAGACTGTATGGGGGCACCAGTGGGGGCCACATGGAAGGAAGCCAGCCCCGTCACGCCAGTTCTGATCTTTCAGGAGGAAGCTGGGAATCCACTTTTAAAAGCTGCACTCTCGTGATTATTAAGTGTTGAAACAGGATGCAAACCCTCATACGCTGCTGGTGGGACTGTAAACTGGTGCAGCTGCTTTGGAGACGGCCTGGCAGATCGTCAAGGTCCAAACAGAGTCATCACAGGACCCACCAATTCCACTCCTAGGTCGATACCCCAGAGAACCGAAAACAGACGTCCACACAAAAACGTGCATCTAAATGTTCACGACAGCCCTCAGTTCACAGGCAAATGACTTCTGCCAACGACGAACCTGCAGGTGGGTCCTTCCCCAGTCGGTCTCCCAGGTGAGAGCGAAGCCCCCCCGATGCCTTGACCTGCAGCAGGGGCCCCCGCTGAGCGCGCGGTGATAGGTGTCTTGCTGTGAGCTGCTTGTGTGTAGTCCTTTGTTACACAGCAGTCGATAACTAATAAAACCCCAAAGCTCTAGAACAGGGCCTGGCCCAGAAACACATGTTCCCTGGCACCATCGTGTGCCAGACACCCTCCCTCCTCTGGTCCAGCTGTTCCCACCATGTTGACTCTTGTTGGAAGTAAAAGGATTTTATCCCCTTCTCCGGCGTTTGCCGGCAGCTGCCCGTGGACTCGACTCGAGAGGGCTCAGTCACTGCTAACGGATGGGCGAGGCTGCCAGACATGTGGGTGGGGAAGATGCATTATCTCATGCTAGCATCATCGTAGGTGGAGGCAAGGGTTCTCAGCCAGAGCATCACATGGAAGCAGAGAGCAGCCTTTCCTCACCCTTCAAGGACAAATTTACAACAATGCCTGACTAATAAAAAGCAGACCCTCGAACCAACATATTCCTTGTGCCTTTTCTCTACCAGAGCCAAGAGTTCCAAGCTCACGGCCTGTCTTAATTTAAAGTGCTATTAGGACCGGGTCTGGGACATATACTGCTCCCTGCCCCGGGGACCCTGGAAATTGACAGCATCCCAGAGAGCCCATGGGGCCCTCGCAGAGCAAGCAGGATAAACTTTATTGTCCCCTTTATTTTCCTGGACCAGGGCCACTACATTTAAAGCGTTAGTTAACGGCGAAAGGCAAAAAGGGGGAAAATTTCCAGGGTTCTTTACCATAAAAGGGATTTGCAGCCCACCCCTGAATATCCCAATGAGATCGCGCCTTGTTACACTTCCTCCAGGGAACGGAGTGATTTCTGGAGAACAATGACTCCAGGTAAATTCGCACGTAGGGATGGGGATGGATAGGGGCAGAGAGCAGATACAGCATCCCTGCTTCACAGGGGAAAACCATGCAGCACTGCTGTCAGTACCCAGTTTATTTTATTAATTGTATTAGTCCGTGAGCTCCCCAAGTTTGAGAACTCCTGTTTTATTGTTCTGTAGAATTGTTTTATTGAGATATAATTCATATACTATACAATTCGCCCATTTAAAGTGTACAGTTCAGTGGCTTAGAGAATAGTCATAGAGTTGTGTAACCATCACCAGAATCCGTCTAGAACGTTCTCATTACCCGGTACCCATGAGCAGTCACTCCTCACGCCCCCACCCCGGCCCCCTGGCAACCCCTCATCTCCTTTCTGTCTCGATGGATTTGTCTCTTCTGGACATTTCATACAGGTGGACCCCTACACCATGTAGCCCTCTGTGTCTGGCTTCTTTCACTCAGCGTAATGTCTCCCAGGCTCACCCATGTGGTAGCGTGTAAATGACGTACTTTAAAAAACAAGGGAAGTTCCAGTTTGAGGGCACACAGCGGCCCAGGGGCCACTGCACGAGACGCTAGGATTTCTGTCTCCAGCAGCCTCTCCAACAGGGACTGGCTAGCTGGCTGTTCCCAGAGCCTGCTTCCCTCTCCCTCCTGGGCACCCAGCCAGACTCTACCTCTCCGGCTCCCTGTAGTGAGATGGGGCCAGGCACTGGGTCCTGGGCACTCTCCCCAGCTGGGAGATCTTAGCAAAGTGACTTCACCTCTCTGGGCCTCAGTTTCCCCTTCTGCAAAATGGATTAATAACACAGCAAGTGTCTACCTCCAAGAGGGAGGGTGCAGGGGATTAGATGAGTTCTTTCTGCTAAAGCACTTGGTACACAGTAGGTGCTCAAGAAATGGCAGCTCATCGCATGACCTGACTGCATAAGCATCAGAAACGAGAGCCATAGGGGGACCCCACAGAGCCTGGAGGGGTGTGTGCTGGGGAAGCCTTCACGGCCTCGGCCTTCGCAGGGGGGCCCACCTGGCCTCTGGGCAGTTTCGGCCCCAGCTGGCAGGGACACCTTCTAGGCCCTCTTGCCCGCTGCTGACGCAGAGCCTGAGGCAGTCCCGGAGCCCCTTAACTCACGGGGGCAGGATCTGGGGCATGGGCTCCCCCACTTTTCCTGATCACCCTGAATCGTCTCTTTCCTCCAAATCGGCTCAAGATATGCTCCAGGAAGCTGGCTTTGCTGATCTTGAATAAAGTAGATGTGGGACTGAATCCTGAGTGCCACTTGCCTGTGGGCGTAACTAGGAGTAACAGGCAAGTCACAACTGCTCGGACCTCGGTTTATGCCTCTGGGAAATGGGCCCGTAACGCCTACCCTAGATTTACTGAGCACTTGCTATGTGCTAGGTATCCACCAAGCACCTGCTGTCTGTAGCCTGTTTCATCCTCCCAACAACCCTACCTTAACTCCCACATTGTAGGAGGAAACTGAGGCACAGAGAAGTCAAGTCAGCTGCCCAAGGTCATCCAGCCAGTCACAGTCAGAGCCCCCACAGCGCCGGCACCCAGCAGGTGCTCCCTGCATACTAGCAGGGCCCGATTCCTGTCCTCGCTGCCTCAGCAGACACACAGCAGCCGGGACTGTGGTCTCTGGCGCACAGGTTTATCCTGCGGCGGAGTGACGGTGGGTTTGCTGATGGTCTGCGGCTGATTTATGTGAAGACCAAGCCGGGGAAGATGAGAAAAAACAGAGCTGCAGGAGGCGGGAGAGGAAACGCCAGCATCCCGACGGCACAAAGAACGTGGCATCATCACCTGCCCTCGGCCCCGAGGAACACTCAGACACAGGCAGGAAGCCAAGCTTGGGGAGAAAAGCCACCTCCCTCCCAAACAGTGATGGCGGGGGGCCTGCCTTGGTTGGAGGGTGGGTGGGCACAGCCGGGTTGGCGGGAGACCTCTGCCAGCTGCCGGCGACACGTGGGTCACAGGCCCGGGGCCGTCTGTCCAGGAGCGACATAAGGGGGCACGGGCCAGCCCTACCACAGGGCCCCTCCTTCCCGTTTCCTGGTCCCCACGAGAGGCCACCCACAAAGACGCGCTCGACCCTCTCTGGTGGGATTCCTTGCTCTGTGCCGCAAGCTGGTTCATCAGAGGCCGCAAAACAGTATTTTACGCCCCTTAATTCCCTGTAATAGCTGCATAATGGCGAGCAGAGAACTCCAAATACCGCAGTAAAGGGAACGATAAGGCTCCGGGTCAGGGGGAGATGGAGCTGCAGAACGCAGAGTCCCCGATAAGCAGACAACTAACGGGTTATTAACTGTGCGGTGCAGACCGGGCGTAATTGGAAAGTTATTAGATATGGAATACACACAGCACCCAGTAAATGAGTAATCAGGGGCTAATTAAGCTCACGCGACCCAGCAGATCGCGAGGGAGAGGCTGGTGGCTGCTACATCTGTGACAACAATTAGGGGCGCTCCGGCTGCCGCGCGCGTGGGAAGGAGGTCGACGGCTCGGGCAGAGCAGCCCAGCCGGGGGTCTCGATCTGACTCTTTTCCCAGCCGAGGCCCCCCGCCGGCTGCTCCCACCTCTCAGGGGCTGGAGGGAGGGGCGGGGAGGCACCAGGTGCACCCAGCCTCAAAGACAAGAGAAGCCCAAGTGGACACAAGGTCCGGGACTCGGAAAAAACAAAAGGAAGGTTTTATCCCTGGCTTCACATCCGACCAGGCGAGCACTCGCTGCAGCTACCAGCGGGGACGGAAACAGTCATGACCCTCCCCCCAGGTGATCTGCAAGGTGTGTGTGCAGGGCCACCTCCTGGAGCTTTGCGGTGGTTCTGCCAGGCGGGCTAGGCGGGGACAGTGATCAGCCCATTCTATAGATGGGGAAACTGAGGCTAAGAGGACCGGAAGTGGACAGAGCTCATCCAGCCTGCTTCCCCTTCCAGCAGGCACAGGACACCACCCCCCTGCCCCGGGGGTCTCGAAAAGAGGAAGAGGATGGCAGCCAAGCTCAGTGGAGAAAAAGGGGCCAGAGGCAGTTAGGTGGCCAATGGGAGTGACCGTTTGGGTTCCAAGCTGGTGACCTTGGGCACGCTTTTAATGCCTCTGGGCCTCAGCTTCCTCGTCTGAAAAAGGGGGTGCTGACAGCCGCACCCACGGCGCAGGGCAGTCATGGGGAGTTAGCATTCGTGCAGCCCAGCCCAGGCCTGACGCACAGGAAGCCCATGAACGCATCTGTCAAAGCAAGAAAGAGCAGAACTAAGAGGGGGAGCCCAGTCCCTCCTGCCGTAAAGAGAATCAGAGAGCCGCTGGTTCAAGACCTGGGGGCTGCTGGAGCTGAAAAGTCTCTGGGTTCGGCTGAAACCAGGCACCCTCTCCAAGCCAGGAGCTACTGCCTGTCCCTGATAGGCTGCAGCAGAAGGGTCATGGGCCATGACCCTAAAGCAGGAGGCTTGGGACAGAAATGCCTTTCATTGGTCACAGCTAAACGCTGACAGCACCTACTGAGCACCAGGCCCCGTGCCAGCCTTTGCCGTGTCGGCCCTTGAAGCCTTGGCCCTGGTGGGGAGGAACTGTTGGGCCCCATTACATAGTTGGGGAAACTGAGACACAGAAAGGGTGACTCACTGCTATGTTTGGACGGGGCAGGTGGGGCGTGATGTCTCTGGAGCTTATCAGAAAGCCGGAGTCTGCTGCTAACAGCACTCAGAGCCTCGGGAGACACACCTGGCGGGACAGGTGCGGCTGGGGAGACTGGAGCTGGCCAGAGGCAGGCATGCCCAACTGCTGCTGCTCTTGTGGCCGAAAGGAACATTCCGGAAGGCACGGGCCCGGCCCCCTCCCTCAAGGGAGGCCTCTGAGCCAGCTGACCCCCTCATAAGTCCTGGGACAGAGCAGGGGGCTGCATGGAGGAATTCACTGTTTCCAGAGGCAAGCAGGCCTCCGCGTGACTGCCAAGCAGCGGAGCACGTGGGTGATGCTGGCGGAATCCAGCTCAGGCCCAGGGTCAGGGGTGAGGGCCCTCAGGGATGCGGGGGCTCCCGGAGTCCTTGACGTTAGTGCCGAACGCCAGTCCCTGGAGGCCGGCCGCGGGAGCTAGACTGATCTCAGACCAGTGATGGCTCGACTCCCCGGCTCTCCTGGGGTGCCCCCTCCTACTCCTGCTGTGCCCACTCACCTTCCCCTCCTCCCAGGGAGAGAGCCTCCCACTGGTTCCTGGGCACACAGTCTCACCCACTTCACCCCCCCGCCAACCATTCCTCGGCCTGAGCCAGCTTTCCAAAACACTACGCTCACCCACCTGCACAAAATCCTTTCCAGAGGCTCCTCCACGCGGCCTCTCAGAGCCATGTGATCTGGGCCAGCCCAGCTTTTCAGCCTGTCGTGCCTCACATCCATCTACCTATCTACCTGACCGACCATGCAGCCATCCACCCATCCAACCGCCTGTCTATCTGGCCGTCCATCTATCCATCGATCCAATCATCTGTCTATTCACCCACCAACCTATTCATCTACCTGCCCATCCATCCATCCATCCGTCCGTCCATCATCTGTCTATCCACCCACCTACCTATCCATCCACCTGTCTATCTGTCCAACTATCCATCCATCCACCCATCTATCTGGCCATCTGGCCATCAATCCTTTCATCCAGCTATCCGATCGTTCAGTCAAACGTCCATCCATCTACTAAACATTTATCAAGCACCTGCCATTGCTAGGCACTGTGCCTGGGATACAGGAGCAAACAAGCTAAAAATGTCTGCCGTTAAGGAGGTGACATTCGGTCGGGGGAGATAGACAGTCAGCAAGTACACATTTACACGACAGGTGGCAGGAGATGCCAGAAAGACAAACAGGAGAAGGGGACAGGAAGGAGGGGGGATGGGCAGTTAGAATTCTCCGTAGGCTGGCCCCATTGAGAAGGGGACATCTGTGCAAAGACTTGAAGGAAACACGAGAGTTAGCCATGGAGATAGATATCTGTGGGAAGAGTGTTCCAGAAGAGGGAACAGCAAACACAGTGGCCCTGAGGCGGGGAGCATGTTTGGAAACCTTTTCTGAAAAGGCCAGATCAGATTTGCAGCTTATGGGCCGTATGTTCTCTGTTGGAACTAAGCAACTTAGGCCTTGTAGCTCTAAAACACACTTAAACAACATGAACAGGAACACTGTGCGGCTGTTCCAATAAAACTTTACTTACAGACACTGAAATTTGAATCTCATATAATTTTCACGCCACGAAACATTACTCTCCCTTTGATTTTTTTTTCTTGGCAACCATTTAAAGATGTAAAATCCATTTTTAGTCCATGGGCTGTATGGAAACTGGCTGTGGGCGAGGTTTGCCGATCCCTGTTCTACAAGCAGCAGGGTCCGTGTGGCTGCAGGGGTGGCGGTCGCGGTAGAGATGGAACACCATTTGCTGCGACTCCTAAACACACCTGGGGGAGAGGGGTCTGTGGGAGGACGGAACCTGAGCCTTGACTCGGAGCAGAGGCGAGGCTGGGAGACATGGAGGTGGTGAGGCCGCTGCAGAGGCTCCCTCTGGTTGCCTAGGTCCACCCGATGCAGGAAGGGCTGCGGAAGGACGTGTGTGCACCTCTACCGCTGGGTTCGTTACCTTCTGGTCTCCCCTGTAGGTGTCCTGTAAGGGGCTGAGGGCAGATGCAGAAACCATCTTGCCTGGTTCAACCATCTTCCCAGCTCCGCCACCTATGAGCTGTGTGCCTTCAGGCAAGTGACTCTACCTCTCTGGGCCTTGGCTTCCCTATCCGTAAAATGGTGAGGATGCCCCAGGTTCAGGGTTCGGGGTGGAAGCAACATAGGGGTCTGCTCACGAGCCACTGTCATGCCCATGAGTCCCCCCTCACCCCGAAACGCCCTCTGCCCCTCCCCAATTCCCTGCCTCCTTTTCAGCCAAGAGTCTGCCCCCCTCCCCTGGACTCTCTCCCCAGCTCCCCTTCCCAGGCAGAGCCAGACCCTCCCTTGGACCACCTCCATTAGTGCCGTCATCTGAGTACCACTGATTCAGCTGTTACACTTCTGCCCCCACCAAGACTGTCGCTCCCCTGAACAGCACCTGGGGAACCCAGGTGCTGGCATGGTGTCCCCAACACAGCACAAAGAGGAGACATCTAAGTTATAGAAGGAATCATGTGGAAGCCTAGGGAACAGTGTTTTAGGCATGGGGAACAGTCCATGCAAAGGCCCTGAGGCAGGAGAGTGCCTGGTATGCCTGAGGAACAGCAATGGGGCCCACATGGCTGAAGAGTGGGGGAAGCAATGGAGCCATGTTTTGTAGGGCCTTGTGGGCCCCTAAAGGACTCTGGCTCTCATTCAGAGTTAAGATGGGAACCGGGTGGGGGGGGTAGTTTCTGAGCCAAGGAGAGATGTGATCTGATTTTTGTTTTAACTTTAACTTTTTACGATGAGATGCTTCTAGATTCACATGCAGTCGTAAGAAATGATCCAGGGAGATCCTGAGTACCCTTTGCTCAGTTTCCCCAATGGTAACGTCTTACAAAACTAGAGTACAAGGTCACAGAAGGAAATTAACAGGGCAACCTGCCTGTCTTATGCAGACTTCCCCAGTTTGACCTGTACTTGCACGCGCGTGTATTTTGTTCTCTGCAGTGTTATCACCAGCACAGGCTCCTGTAACCACCTCCACAGCTGAGATACAGAACAGTCCCACCCTAAGCATCCCTTGTGACACCTCTTGATAAACACACCCAGCTGCCTCCTGCCCCAGACACAAGCCCTGGCAACCACCGATCCGTTCCCCACTTCTATATTCCGCCCTTTCAAGCTTGTTATATAAATCAATCAAAGTGGGTAACCCTCTGGGACCGGCTGTTTCCACTCAGCACGACTCCCTGGAGATTCACCAGGTTGTTGGGCATTTCGGTGGTTTGTTCCTTTTTCTTTCTTTCTTTTTTTTTTAATAAATTTATTTTTGGCTGCATTGGGTCTTTGTTGCTGTGCGTGGGCTTTCTCTAGTTGCGGCGCGCGGGGGCTACTCTCTGTTGCGGTGCGCGGGCTTCTCATGGCGGTGGCCTCTCCTGTTGCGGAGCACGGGCTGTAGGGCACGGGCTCAGTAGTTGTGGCGCACAGGCTTAGTTGCTCCGCGGCATGTGGGATCCTCCCGGACCAGGGCTCGAACCCATGTCCCCTGCGTTGGCAGGAGGATTCTTAACCACTGCGCCACCAGGGAAGCCCCGGTTTGTTCCTTTTTATTATGGAGTTGTTGTCCACGGCATGGCCGTTCCAAAGCTTGGTAGCCCGTTGCCTGATTTCGGTGGAGGGAAGCCAGTTCCCTGCAGGTTGAGCTGCTTCCTCTGCCCCCACCCCAGGCTCACATCCCACCGCGGCCCTGGCCTTCCTCCTGTCTTCAGAGTCTGTGCCTGGCTTTACCTGCCAGCTCCCCATTAACGGCCTGCCTCTCCCCCCGCTTTGGGAATCGACACCCTGTGTACCAAACATGATGCTCTCGCACCTCTGCCCATAGCCTCCTTCGATGCCTCCGAACTGGGGAGGTCAGGGGGGTTGATCGACAGTAACCCTTCTGCAGTTGCTCCCCATGCAAATGGGGATCAGAGATGTTTAGCAACCTGCCAAATGCCCCACAGCGGGAAGATGGGCAGACGCCCACCCTCGTGTGCTTCAGTTACATCAAAGGCAGATTCTGTGAACAGGGGCGTGAGGGGGCCTGCCCTGGGCTCTGTGGGGGGGCTCAGCTCGACCCCACGCCTGCACCAAGGGGGTCTCGCCAGCTTCAGGTAAACACGACATAATTACTGTGGAGAGAACTGTGCTGTCTCAGCCAGGCAGTCCGTTTATCAGGCGCTGACAGTGCATTAGCTAAGTGATCACTAGACTATTAAATTTTTTCCCCAGCCCTTGCCAGGGGTATTACAGTGAAGAATGGCAGCTTAACCGCAGGGAAATTCTTCAGGGTGACAAAAATAAAAATAGCTCTAATTGAAGCTGATAAAAATTATACCCTTTAAAAACACACGTCGGGGGCTCCCCTGGTGGCGCAGTGATTGAGAGTCCGCCTGCCGATGCAGGGGACGCGGGTTCGTGCCCCGGTCCGGGAAGATCCCACATGCCGTGGAGCGGCTGGGCCCGTGAGCCATGGCCGCTGAGCCTGCGCGTCCGGAGCCTGTGCTCCGCAACGGGAGAGGCCGCAACAGTGAGAGGCCCGCGTACCGCAAAAAAACAAAACAAAAAACACATCGGGGTGCACTGGCTATAATGTAAATTAATGCCAGGGCAGGATTTCTGTCACAAGATCATGGAAACACAGTGACAGCCACGGCAAACAGCCTCCCAGGGCGTCACATCTGCTGGGTCATGGCTCAGCAGCCTTGGGAGACAGCAGGCTGGGCTGGAGGCTGGCGCCCAGGGGCCTGCAGATGTGGCCTCACCCACCACCCAGCCCCTGCAGAGGGAAAGCGGTCAGGACATGGCCAGGGCCCTTGTCAACGTCACTGCCAAGAGTGCTGGCGTGTCCTGGCAGGCGTGCTGCGGGCCTGGGGGCAGAGGTGGCCGGGCCCTTAGCAGGCCAAGCCGGTGCTCCAACACCACTGCCATCGCAGGGCCCTGCTCGTTCAGCTGGATGCTGACTTGAAACTCCCCCATTAAAACGTGTTAATAACAGAGGCCCCAGACAAACCGACAGGATCTGCGTGTTCTGGTCGCAGCAGTGAGTGTCCCCCGGCAGCCAAAACGTTTCAGTTTGGTGCGTGCAAGAATGATGAATACAATGGCGATAAAATCCTAATAATCACAGGCGTAGCATCTGCTCTGCGCACCACGCTGTTTCAAGTACTTTCCACATGTTTTAATTCACTTAATCCTCGATACAACCGGTGAGGCAAACACTGTCATTATCATCATGGTGTTCCAGACGAGGAAGCGTGTCTGGAGGCCCAGAGAGATCGTGTAACCTGCCTGCAGGGCCAATCGGGGCTGAGCAGAGGTTGAGCCCACTCAGCCCCCTCTAGAGCTGCCCTCTGAGCCCCCCTGCCAGCTGCCTCTAAGCCCAGCAGGGGACGGGCCCCTCGACCCACGGGCACTTGGCAAGCATCTCTGCTGGCCACCGAATCTGAACTCAGCATACAGCACGTGCAGCTGTGTTGGGGGCTGGTCCTGCAAACCCTTGTAACAGGAGCAACAAATCTGACTCCATGTTAGCTCTGTCTCCTTTCCTTTCACCTTTGTATTGCTTTTGCTTCCAGTTAAGAATGTTGCCGGCAGCCTGAAATAGACAGGATATAGCCCACTCTCAAGGCTCTGATCTTTAAGGATATAACACTTTTCCATTCACATAGAGATGAAAAGTTGCAGAACAGAGAATAACATTTGTCTTGATGGAAGTTTACAGGAACGTCATATCCTGACCCACGCGGACAGCTGCAAGAACAAAGGATTCCGACACCAAGAAGTTTGCAGCAACTAACCACGCCCCTCCCTCACCTTGACTTTATTTGCTTGTTTGTTTTTTTGGCCGCGCGGTGTGGGGCTTGTGGGATCTTAGTTCCCAGACCAGGGATCCAATCCGTGCCCCCTGCAGTGGAAATGCAGAGTCCTAACCACTGGGCCGCCAGGGAAGTCCCCACCTTGACTTTATTGTTTTTTCTCAATACATTCTTAATGCTTTGTTCCCTCAACATTTTTTTCCCCTGAACATTTTAAAAACATGTATGTAAGTATGTATGTACGTATGTGGCTGCATCGGGTCTTCGTTGTGGCCTGTGGGGTCTTTCGTTGCGGCACGCGGACTCTTCATTGAGGCACGCTGGCTTCTCTCTAGTTGTGGCACGCGAGCTCCAGAGCGCACGGGCTCAGCAGTTGCGGTGCACGGGCTTAGCTGCCCTGCGGCATATGGGATCTTAGTTCCCTGACCAGGGATCGAACCTGCATCCTCTGCATTGGAAGGCGGATTCATAACCACCGTGCCACCAAGGAAGTCGCCCCACCTTGACTTTAAAAGGGCTTTACTGAAACCCTTCGGGGAGTTCAGGGTTTTGGGGGCATGAGCCGCCTGTGTCCTTGCCTGGCCCTGCAATAAACCCTTCTCTGCTCCGAACTCCGATGTTTCGGTATTGTCTGCCCTCACTGGGCGTCAGCACACACACCTGCGTTCGGTAGCGCTCACACTTATTTTGACAAGCCTTGTGCAATTCTATTTTGACTACACCTTCACCTACTGGGGTTGAGAAAATTCACCTAGATTTCCTACAGCTCCCCCTGACTCAAAGCTGGGCTGGGTATGCATGGGTGGGGGGCTCTGAAGAAAAAACAGACCTAGGAATTAATTCTGGAATATTAATCGGGCCCCTGCCCTGTGCCAGGCACTGGAGATTCAGAGCAAAGGCAGGGAAAGTTCCAGGCCTCTTGCTGCTGACGTTTCAGGTTGGAAGAAGACAGATAATAGCACAGCCGCTCCTTCTGGGTCCACAGGCAAAGAGGAAAGGCATCAAAAATGAAAATCCAAACACGGTCTTGTGATGTAAAGACACAAGTCAAAAACCTAAGCGTTTGACCAGCAAAGGATTTTAAGCTTACTCTTTTAAAAAGAAGAATAAAGGGAAAGATTAGAAAGAATCTCTCATTTTCTCTCTCTCTCCGTGAGCGTGCGCATGTACACACACACACACACACACCATTTCCAGGGAAAGGAATCTAATAATGGGAGAAACATTGAGAAGAGCGACTTTTGTGGCTTTGCACTGCTGTCTTCCCTGAAAAGATCTGAAGGGAATAATTGACTGGAGTGAGTCCTGATCGAGGGGGAAAGGGGAAAAGTAAAAGTGGGACATGAAGATAGGAGCTTCTAGAAAGGGTACAGCTTGTGGGCAAGTCATGCCAGGGCTGGGTCAGCCCTGCCGGCCGTTTGTTCAGAGAAATCACGGGAGACCCCGGGGCTGACACAGATACACGTACCCCTTTCCCAGGAGGGAAGAGATGCCCCCCGATGGAAATGACAGGCCAGCTAGGCAGACTCCAGAACAAATCACTAGGCGGGGTATGTGACCCCACGCAGCATTAACTTGGGCCACAGCAGCCGCCTGGGTCAGACCCGGGCCCCCCTGGGGGCACAGATGCCCCGCTTTGACCTCACGCAATCACCTGCCTGAATGCTAAGATCAGGGACGCCAACGGGAAGAGCTGTGACTTGGCCCATCACGTGCCCGGCCGCGCTCTGCACACGTCACCTTATTTCATCCTGAAGCAACGGTATCGGTAATAATCAGGAGGTTGACAGCAGCCTCCATCTACTAAAGCTTTCCTGGACTCCGGCAGCGACTCCTTCCCTGTGGGCTGTGTGGCCCCAGAGAAGTTACTAAACTTCTCTGGACCCCAGTTTCCTCACCTGTAAAATGGTCATAATGATAGTATCCACTTCACAGAAAGAAAAGAAAAAAGACTCAAGACACACGCGCTTAGAACACAACCTGGCCCTCAGGAGCTGCTCAAGAAAGCCCACAGGGTGCTTCCCTGGTGGCGCAGGGGTTAAGAATCCGCCCGCCAATGCAGGGGACACGGGTTTGAGCCCTGGTCCGGGAAGATCCCACATGCCATGCAGCAACTAAGCCTGTGCACCACAACTAGTGAGCCTGCACTCTAGAGCCCGCGAGCCACAGCTACTGAAGCCTGCATGCCTAGAGCCTGTGCTCCACAACAAGAGAAGCCACCGCAACGAGAAGCCCACGCACCGCAACGAAGAGTAGCCCCGTTTGTCACAACTAGAGAAAGCCCACGCGCAGTGACGAAGACCCGATGCCGCCAAAAATAAATAAATAAAATAAATATTTATATATATGTATAAAAGAAAGCCCAGATGATTTTATTTTTCCTTATGGCCGACCCCTTGAGATAATTACTTAATGTCATTTGATTTATGTGCCGAGCGCTGTTCAAACACTTTGTACCTCTTAACTGGCTTGATTCTCCTAACACGCCTACGAGGTAGGTTCTACTCTATTACACACCCACTTTATGGATGAGGAGACCAAGGCACAGAAGAGGTAAGTCAGCTGCCCCAGGTCACCTGGCACCCGCTCTGCACCTAGATGCTGTCATGCTGTCTGTTAACCTCCACGCAAAACCGTCCCCGAGAACAGCCGGAAAGTTCAGAGGGCGCTCAGGGTCCCCCCTCACCTTACAAAGGCAACTTCATACACACGGCTGGTCAGAGGTGAAGCAGGATACAGATGAAGGTGAGTCTGGAGACGCAGAGGGATAGAGATCTAATACTGCGATGGTCAGAAAGGAGAATAAAGTGGGCATAAAATGGGGAGGGAGGGATGCGGGGGAGTCAGCCCTTCTGTGGGAGGCAAAGGCCCCTGACTCCAGGGGAAGAGCAGAGGAGAGAGGGAGGGAGAGGGAGACGGAGGCTGGGAGCACGAGGCTCCAGGAATAGGAAGGGGCCCTCCCTCTGTCCCGCATCCATTCTCCAGATCTTCATTCTGATGCTGCGTTTCTTTTGATCATCATGAAAAAGGAAAACCACCACTGGCACCTTGCGAGCAGAGGGGCTGGCGTGATGGGGCGCAGCTCCCGCGGGGCTGGGAAGGCACAGAGCAGCCAGCTTTGTCTGTGTAATCTCTGTCTCGTTGCAAAGATGAATGGGAGCTTAGGGAGGTTTCCAGCATCCCCAAATCTCAGAGGTGGGAGGAACCTGAAACGCTGTCTGCCTCATGTTTCTCAAACTCTGGGATGTGTCCCACATGGGAGCAATTTTTTTTTTAAAGAGAATGGAATAAAATAAAAAAAAAAATACTGTAATGCACCGCATGTAGTAAAAATATTTTGTGAAACTTACGTTTCAGGTACTGATGTATATCAGTGTCACCTCGGACCGGGGCCCTGTATTTAAAGCCCACCTCTTTTCTGGCCTCCCGCCAGGTACCCCCAAGGGCGAGGAGTCTGTGAGGCCAAGAGGCCACACCCCACTGCCGTTATGCTCTCAAACCCTGCCCCCAGTTCCAGGACCCAGGGCCCCTGCTTGCGTGCCCAAGTGCACGTCCTGAGCCGTGCAAGCCTCTCTCCAGCGTGTCCTGCTGAGAAGAGGACCCCTGCCCTGCCGGGCAGCCCATCCTGAAGGGTGGCCAAAGGGCAGCGTGGCTGGAACTTGGACAAGCAGGCTGGGTGTCCAAGTGCGGGAGCCCTGTGTGATGCAGGATGCAAGGCTGGGCAAGAAGACAGGGAATGGGCACAAGTCTCTGTTTGTCCACTGTCCCCAACCCCGCAGATGCTGGGGCGGACCTGGGGTGTGCGTGTGTGCGAGCACGTGTGTGCGCACGTGGATGCACGCATTTGTGTGTTCGTGTAGGCACACGTGCCTGTATGTGAACACATATGTATGCACACAGGTACACACGTGCGCCGCTAAACAGGTATGTGCGCACACACGAATCACATTGTGCAAGCAGGCATGTGCACGCATGAGTGTGTATAAGTGTGTGCATGTGTGCACGTGTGAACCACACGTATGGCTTTGGCACGGGGTTGTATGCACCAGCGTGCCTTGTATGTGAGCACGTGGTGCGCCCATGTGAATGCGTGTGAGCGTGTGTGTGCACACATGATGCACGGCCCGTGTTCGGTAGCGCACGGTCTAGCAGTCGGAGGGGGCTGCCCCATCCACCCCCCTTCACCAAGGGGGCGGGCGCTCTGATTCCGCACCACACCTCTGCCCTCCCCTGTGGGGCTCCCTTACCGCCAGCACCTTGGACATTCTGTCTTCAAAGTCTGATGCTCAGACTGGGAGCTCCCTGAGCAAACCCTTGCCAACCTCCTGGCCCAGAGCCAGGCTTCATAAAAGTTTGTTGAATGAATAACTGAAGGAACACAGAATCCAGCAGCCAAGCCCCAAGCATCACGGAGTCCCACCCAGCAGGAGAAGGGTTAATGGAGGCTCCCAAATGAGCCCGCTGATCACCAAGGCCCGAGGCACAGCCCAGAGACTTCTAGAAGGACGCCAGCCCACGCCTGAGTCAGAAGCAGCCCCCATGCTCCATTCTGTCGCAGCCCCGAGATGCTGGGGACTCTTTATGGGAACCCTAAGGTGAGCAGGAAAACTCCACACAAGTATTTATTGGGCGTGAGGGCTAGGAAGTCCCCACCTGCGCCCAGCGTGGCAGTGGCTTCCTCGGAGGCCTCCCACCAGGCCTCTGCTTTCCGTGGCCTTGAGGTTCCCAACTCTAAAATGGGGGTGATCCTTTCTCCCCCTCCCTCCTCCCTCCCTCCCTCGCAGAAGTTGTCGTTACCATTGCTGTTGCTGGTACGGGACTGCCGCCGGCAGTGGAGGGGCTCCACGCGCCCCGGATGGGGGAGCCTGTCCAAAGGAGAGGGCGCTGCCTGGAAGTCGGGTTGGCCCAACAAACACCCATTTTATGTTATTTATTTATTGAGGCTGCGCCGGGTCTTAGTTGCGGCACGGGGCCTTCGTTGCCGCGTGTGGGATCTTCGTTGCAGCACGCAGACTCTAGTTCCCCGACCAGGCATCGATGCCGAGCCCCCTGCTTTGGGAGCGTGGAGTCTTAACCACTGACCCCAGGGAAGTCCCCCAACACCCGTTTCAAACTTCACGCTCGGGTTATTTAGGACACCCGGTGGGGCTGGTGGAGATGAAGGGGGACTAAAGCCCCCAAGCCTTCCCTTGGGGGCACAGCTCACTAAGGGGGTGGCCTGAGGACGGGCACGCTGCTCACAGAAGCCAGGCTGGGCCGGCAGAGGGAGGCCCCCGGGTGCCCTGCACGGGGGCGGGGGGGGGGGGGGCAGCTCTGCAGCGGGACAGAGCAGAGGATGGGCGTGCCCAGAGCGCTGCCTTCTCCTGCGGCCACAGAGCCGCCCCACGGGCGAGCGGGGCCCTGGGTGAGCGTCCTGAGCCAGTGAGGGGACCGGGGGACTGGGCGGCCTTTCTGCGCTGTTCACCTTGTGCGCAGCATCTCACTCCGGCCTCCTGAGTGGAGGGCGAACACCCCCACTTTACAGATGGGGAAGATGAGGCTCGAGAGGAAGGTGGTCCGCCGAGGTCCAGAGGAGCCAGGCGCCCACCCCGGGGCTTGTGGCTCCCTGTCCCTGGCGATGCCCCCCACCCCCGGGAACAGGCGCCCCAGCATAGAGGAGCCTGATCTGCACAGCGGCGTCCGCCTGCAGCAGCTCCAGAGGCCCCGCCCCGTGTGCTCAGCCAGCCTCGAGGCTGCCACGGTGCCAACTCACCGGCCCCTTGCTAATTACTCATGTTTGCAGATCAAAGGCCTCGTTTATTAAAAAGTGGATTGGACCTGCCTGCTTGCCTCCCTAGGAAACAAAGCTAAGACAGTGCAGCCTCCGCCTCCGCCTCCGCCTCCGCCTCCGAGCCCTGCCTTCCACCAGAGCCCTGCCCTCCGCCCGCCCCGGCTTTGCAGAGCGAGCCCCCACGCACACAGCCCTGTACAGCAGCGGCAGTGGGCCTGAGGCCGCGAAGGGCAGAGTCAGCTCAGGGAAGCGGCTCACCTGCACGCGGGGCCGGGCCAGTGGTGTGGGGCTGGCTGGGATCAGGGGAGGGCGGGGAAGGGGCTGGGGTCTCCAGCGAGGGGTCCCACAGCCCCATTGAAGGGCTCCTGCCTGAGCGGCCCACCCCTCTCCCAGGGCCCCTGCCCCTCGAAGCTCACCCTCCGGGCAGGATGCCAGGGTGAGACCGACGCTGCAGGAAGGAGCTCGGCCTCCTAGGACGACCCTCTGACTCTGAGGGTCAGAGACAGGACGAAGGGCCTCAGGGAAGGGAAAGTGAGAAGGGGGCGCCCACCAGGCATGCAGCCACCCAGCCCAGGTGTCGGGAGGCCGTGAATGCTACTGCGTGACCTTGGGCAAGTCCCTTCACCTCTCTGAGCCTTCACTGCCCCATCTGGAAAGTGCGGCCAATGGTGGTCCTTATTTTGTAAAGTTGCTGGAGGATTCTATGAGTTAAGAAATATAGGGCTTCCCTGATGGTGCAGCGGTTGGGAGTCTGCCTACTGATGCAGGGGACACGGGTTCGTGCCCCAGTCCGGGAGGATCCCACATGCCACGGAGCGGCTGGGCCCGTGAGCCATGGCCGCTGAGCCTGCGCGTCCGGAGCCTGTGCTCCGAAACAAGAGAGGCCACGATAGTGAGAGGCCCGTGCACCGCGATGAAGAGTGGCCCCCGCTTGCCACAACTAGAGAAAGCCCTCGCACAGAAACGAAGGCCCAACACAGCGAAAATAAATTAATTAATAAACTCCTACCCCCAACATCTTAAAAAAAAAAAAAGAAAGAAATATAAAGTACACGGCGTATACTCTCCAAACACTTGGGCTAGTTTTGACGTTATTTGGAAGGGGTTATGCACGTGGGTCCAAGAACCCGGTTATCCGGCACGCAGATCCAGGGATGGGTGGAGCGGCAGCCCCATCTCGTGGCCGAGGGCAACACAGCCCTAGAAGACCGGGCAGCAGCGTTGCGTTTTTCCACCTCTAGGTAAGAGTCCTGTTTGGTACCTGCCCCACCTGGCAGGATGTGACTCAGAGTCTGGGCCCCCCACCCTGTGCTTGAGGCTGCCCCTGGGGCCGCAGGTGCAGGAGAGGGGCCCCTGGGGTCCCCGGCAGATGCCCAGAGCCTGGAGCAGAGCAGCTGAGACACCTCAGAGGCAGCCAAACTGGTCCTGCACCTTGAGGCTCCGCGTCAAGGCAGGAAGCATCCAGGGGACACGGAATCACCACAAAGGTGACGCAGGTGTCCACACCCCTTTCATCAAGAGGTCTCAGGGCCTGACACACACACTCATTAACTCCCTGGCATCCACCTGAGGGGGAGGTCCTGTGCCCACACTTCCTGCACCAGGCCCTGCTCTGGGCCTTACAACATCAAAAGAGATGCAAATATCAGAAGCATTTCCTTGTTTTCTACAAGAGAAGCCTGAGCTCAGAAAGGTTAGGCATCTTGCCCCAGGTCACACAGCAGCCTCTGAACTTGGTCTCTCTAACTCCCATCTGGTTGGTTGGATTAACTCCTGTCAGGCTGGGCAAGGTGAGCAGTTAACAGCTCCTACGTGCCCTGGGCCATCCAACTCCCTGCAAGCCCTCGGCCTCCCCAAGGGCCTGGTCCAAGCAAGGGAAGGTCTGGCCCCAGGCTCCCAGGGCCCACCCTTGGCCACGGATACTTGCCAAAGAGGGGCGGGAGGAGCCTGAGAGAGGGTCTGGGGACCAGGCAGATGTCACTTGGAAACATTTTAAATAATGCAATATCTCAAACATACAGAAAATAATGTAGCAAGCACACAGCTGCCCACTTCTTGCCCACATGTACCCTCCCACCCCCCCAATGCAGCACAGCTGGACACCACTGTGCAGACAGCATCCCTGCCCGAGAGCCTGCAGAGCCCCGGGCTTGCCGGTCACTGTAGCATGGCTGTCACTCAGCAGAGGCATCAGTTTCTTGTGGCCGCTGTAACAGCGACCACAAGCTCGGTCCTGAAAACAACGCCCCTTCATTCTCTTACAGTTTGGAGGGCACAAGTCCGCCCCGGGTCTCAGGGAGCTAAAATCAGGTGTGGGCAGGCGTGGTTCCTTCCAGAGGGTCCAGGGGAGCTCCTCGTCTTTTCCAGTTTCTAAAGGCGCCTACATCCCCTGGCTCGGGGCCTCTTCCTCACGTCACTCCAGCTCTTACTTCTGCCGTCACATGGCCTACTGCCTTTTCTGTAGAATGCCCCCCACCTCTCTCTCATAAGGACCCCAGGGGGACACCGGTCCCACCCGGATAATCCAGGATCCCTATCGCCAGGTCCTTAACTTAGTCACACTACGAAGCTCCTTTGGCCATGTCAGGTCACATACACACGGGCTCTGTGGATTGGAACGTGGACATCTTGGGGACCATTATTCAGCCTGACACAGCAGGCATTTAACAAACGTTGCTTGGGACCTCCCTGGCGGTCCAGTGGTTAGGACTCTGCGCTTCCACTGCAGGGGGCACGGGGTCAACCCCTGGTCGGGGAGCTAGGATCCCACATGCCCCGCAGCATGGCCAAAAAACCCAAAAAGCAAAAAAAAAAACAACAAAAAAACCCAAACGTGGCTTTGCTCCTGTTTCTTCCCACTCTTCACCGTCACAGGAAGAACTCGTGGACCCCAGGGAGGCAGCAGAGCACGGGCAGGTAGGGGCAGAAGCACAGGAATGACAGCTAAGGGGCCAGGGGTCCGGGCTGGGGCTCTCAGGTAAAGCGGCTTGGAGAAAGGGGTCTGGCACCTGCCTCTCGAGCCCCCTGGCCACGCCCATGATGGGGGGAGTGTCTGTCCCCCCGCCCGGGAGGGATGCTGTGCCCTGGGTTCCGCCCACCCACCACCCAGCCTCCCCTCCCCCAGCCCTTCTTTCCAGGCAGCCCCAAGTTACAGTTTTAATGAGTTCCTTGCCCTCTAATTAGCAGGTACGGCTTTGAAAGGAAGCGCCTGGTGTTTACCTTGCAAGGAGCCTTTAATAACCAAACCCAAGGAATCGAGGGCTGGCTCCCACCTAATCCCCATCTGAACAGCAGGCTTAACGAGGCTTGGCACCGGCGAACCGTCCTGCCCTCTCCCAGGCGCCCCGCAGAGCCCCGCAGCGTCCCCGGGGCTCGTTACGGAGCAGCTTCGGCCCTGCCAGGAGGTGCCCCGGCAGCCCAGGGGGACTGAGGCCTGGGGGCCAGCATGGGCTCAGATTGGGTGGCGTCCTACAGGCCACTCTGTGTCCCCGAGCTGGCAGGGGATAGGGGGCCGGGCCCTGCCTTAGCACCGACCAGGAGCCCAGCCTGTCCTGAGGCTTTACCCGTCCAGCGGCTGACACCCTGATGTCGTCCTGTGTCATCCCAGGCCCCTGGGGGCGCTGAGACCTGTACACCCAGGGCCCTGGGCACTGCGTAGGCACCTCCTGGATTAATTTCACTCACCAGCCCTGGGAGGCAGGCGGTGCTAACCCGCACTTTACAGATGAGAAAACCAAGGTGCAGGGCAGCTGAAGCCTTTGCTGGCAGCTAAAGGGTGGTACTGGGACTCACTCGGACTAGGGTTGGCCTGATTCCCAGGCTGTGGCTCTTTCCACGGAACCCAGGGAGCTGTGGGGAACAGCAGGGGCAGAGGACACAGTTCAAATGTTAAAACAGCGGCTGTCGCCTGAGCCTCTGGCCCCACCAGGGGTTACGACGACCCCCCTTTAGCCCATCGCCAAACGCCTGTCTCGTTAGAAGTTTCCAACCCTGGAGGCCATCGGCCAGCCTCCCGCAGACCTAGCGTCTCCTACTGGGAGGCTGGGGGCCGGGGTGGGAGTGGTGTCCTCTGTCCACATCCATCCCATCTGCTGCAGGAGGCCCCGGGGGGGCCCCCAGAAGGAACAGCCAGCTGTGTGCCTGGTGGCAGCTTCATAAATCACAGAAGAGGCAGAGCCCGCAAGGACCCCTGGGGGGGGGGGGACATGCACGGGGGTGGGGGGGGGTGGTGAGCGGGGTCCCAGGCCCATCACCTCTCTCCAATTCCCTCCCCAGTGCATGCCCCGCAGGGCCCAGAAAGGGGCCTACTCTCTGAGAGGGAATATTCTAGAACATGAGGGGGGGTGTTCATCTCTTTTAAAATCAATGGCTCCGCCTCGGGCTGCCGGAAGGCAGGGGAGCCTCCCACCCCATTTTGTGCGGTCATTACCTCCTCCCTCGTCTGCCTGCCGGGGAGCTTGAAAGGCATCTGGAGTGTTTAGGCGGGAGAGAAGAGGTCTCCGCTGGCTTCCTTTGTTGGGAAAGGGCCCCCGCTGGGCCTTTATCTGGCTCCTCCAGCAGGGGCTCAGGAAGCCCGCCCTCCAGGCCTCCGATCCCTTCAGCAGTGGGGTAGGGGCCAGCCAGGCCGGCACCTCCAGGCCCTTCTACCCCTGGGCGGGCGGGGCGGGGCGGGGCGGGGCGGGGTGGGGGTGCGGGGCGGTGGTCAGGGCTCAGTTTGGAAGAGGAGGGGCTGCCAGGCTTGGCCATCCCGCGTGCCCTGCTGACCCCACAGCCCCTGGCATTGGTCTGTCAAGCATCGATTGAGCACCTACTGCATGCAGCACTGGGGGGGTCGACACGGGAGAGAGACACCGAAGGTCTGAGGGGCCTTTAGGGACCTGGCCAGGGGGTCAGCTGGAATTCAGGTGGCTGGGGATCTGAGCTGGGCAATGGGAGGGCAGAGGGGATACAAAGACAAAGATGAATCAGCTCCTCCTCTGCAGGAGTCTGCTATCAAGCAGAAAAATCGGGCCTCCTTCCAAAGAACCTGATTCCGGGCAAGGGGAGAATCTGTGACCTTGAGCTTCCGCTTTGCTCTCAGGACCTCAGTTTTCCCATCTGTGAAGTGGGGTGTGTGGTGGGGGCCGAGTGACCTGTACGAACCCATCCAGCCCTGACCCTTCGTGTCGCAAGAATGGATTCTCTTTCTCAAAACGGCTATGGTGATAATTTCCATCCCACAGGCTCTTCCAGAACTTTCCAGTTTTGTCCCTTTCCCTTGAATCTGAAGGGGGCAGGGGCTTTGAGACAGCCTCCACTGATGGAGTATGATGGGAGCGGATGCCAGGTAACCTGGGAGGCCCCATCATGAGGGTGGGACAGCTTCTGCTGGGCTCTCTCTCTGTCAGCCACCCTGCTGTGATGCAGCCCAGGCCACGTAGAGGAGCCAACACCACCGAGCTCCAGGCTCCTGCCCTGGGGAGCAGAGACGGGTCATCCCCGCCAAGCTTCACCCAAATTGTAGATTTGTGAGCAAAAGCAATGCTGGGTTGTTTTCTGCTCTGAGTTTGGAGGTAGTTGGTCACACAGCAATAGATGAGTATTGGGAGAAATATCTCCGGGCGGGAGCTGAATCTTTCCGATTGGGACCCCACGGCATTTAGCATGAAGTTGGTGCCCACAAATACTTGTTGACGATCGGCTCTAAAACAGGAGATAAATCCAGACAGTAGGGACTTCCTAAGTGCCAGGCACTGTTCTAAGGATGACACGCATTTCATCCTAACAACATTCATTATCATTTTACGGATGAGGCAATCGAAGCACAGAGAGGTCAAGGAACTCTCCCGAGGTCACACAGCCAGGAAGTGGTAAAGCTGGGATTCAAACAGGGCCAGTGGCTCCGGAGTCCTCCCGTTTAACCTTTAGGTTTTACTGCCCCTTCCCAGTGGCTGTGATGGTCCTGAAAAAGTCAAGAGGGCCCTGATTCCAGAAAAAAATGTGTTCTTTCCAATGAAATGATGTTAAGTGCAAACTGTCAGGCTACTTTTCTACCCCTGTAAATTTTTTCGTGTGACAATCTTTTAAACTCAACTTGAAAATATCCTTTATCAGATCACAGGACCCAGGTTTTGTCTGAAAATCTTGATCGTGATAGAGGGATAACTCAGACGGACAATAAGCCCTCAGAGGTCAAAGTGGTCCGGGATATAAAGAAACAAAGTGTGCAGCCCAGGCGCAAAGCGTGCTCTCGCCACTAAACCTTCTTGAAAGACAGAGACGTAATTTACATATCCTACAACGCACCATTTAAAAGCGCGCAACCCAGTTAGTCGTTAGTATATTCACACATTACCACTACCTAATCCCAGAACGTTGCCACCACCCCAAGCAAAACCTTGTCCCCCTTAAGAGTCATCTTCCCCTCCCCGCTCATCACCCGACACAGCTCCCAGGCAAACACTTGCCTACTTTCTGTCGCTACGGACGTCTCTCTTCTGGACGTTTCACGTCAATGAAATCATACAATATGCCGCCGTTTGTGTCTGGCTCCGAGTTTCCAAGGTTTATTATGCATGTGTAGCATGAATCAGGACTTTGTTCCTTTTTCGAGCCAAATAATATTCCATTGTCTGGATGGACCACATTTTTGTTTATCCACTCGTCGGTGGATGGACATTTGGGTTGTTTCCACTTTTTGTTTATTGTGACTGGTGGTGCTGTGAGCATTTGTGTACAAACTTTTGTGTGGATGCATGTTTTCAATTCGTGTGGGCACCTACCTGGGAGTGGGATTGCAGGGTCGTACAGTGACTCAGTGTTTTAAGTGTCTGAGGGACCATCAGACTGTTTCCACAGCAGCGGACCCATTTGACATTCCCACCAGCAATGGATGAGGGTTCCGATTTCCCCACATCCTCACGGACACTTGTTACTGTCTTTTTGATTCCAGCCATGCGAGTGGGGCGTGAAGTGGTGTCTCACTGTGGTTGAGTTTTCATGCAAAAAGAGCTCAGGGGACACAGGGACAGTTCACAGAAAATTCTCCTAGACTCAAGAGACATTTGGGGTCAAGGCTTTACGGGACATGGAAGCTGTGTGGCCCTAAGCCAAGTGACCAGCCTCTCTGTGTCAAGTGACCTCATAAGGCAGATAAGAGGCAAGCATGTGACAGACACACATGGCCTACATCATTTGTGGGACCCAGCACAAGACGAAAATGGAGGTGGGGGGAGGGGTCCTTGTTCAACGGTGATTAAGAACGTCAGGACGGCGACAGCATTAAACCCGGTGCGGGACGCTGGGTGACTGCAGGCGGCCACAGAGCTGGCCCTGGTCACGTGGTCGGTACTCGGACAAAGGCTCTCTCCAGGCCTCTGCCCTCCGCTCAGCCTGGGAGGACCCGGGGAGGTAGGGACCCACAGGGCAGTGCCTCCAGGAGTTCTGGAAGGTTCCACCTGCAAAGGCCTGCGGACTGGGGTCCCCGTTACAGGTCTCGTGCACACACCCCCTCCTCTCCAGCAGGGACTGGCCCGTCTCCAAGCTGTCACCCTCCCTCCCAGATCCCCTGCTTCTGGAAACTTCTCTTCCTTCTGCTAGAATGGGCCCAACCTCAGAGCCTCCTTGGAATCTCACTCTCACAATCCTGGTCGGCCAGCGCCCCCAGACCTCTAACTTTTCATCCTTTCTAAGGGCAGCTGAAGCGGGCGGCCGGGGAAGGGGGGTCCAATCCCACCCACAGAACGTTCCAGAAAGTGCTGAGCCTGTGGCACCGAACGCTGTTCCCCGAGACCATGTCTCCCGCTCCGAGGTGGCAAAGAAACGCCTGGGGGCCCACGTGAGCCCGTGTTTGGTTTGGAGACTGTGGCCTCCGAGGCCCAGGCCCTCCTGAGACTGGCGTTCAGGCCGTCAGAGATTCTCTCTCTGCCGGGAGCCACAAACGCTCAGAGGCAACGAGCCCCGGGCTATTTCTGGGGCTGGAGACACAGAGCAGGGACAGTGTGACCCTCGCCCCAGACCGACCCAGGCCCAGTCCCCGCGGGACCCAGGGCCCTCAGAGCCTCAGCTTCCTCAAGTGTAAACCGGAGACAACAGTTCTGCCCCGCAGAGCCGGCCAGGCCGGAGCGCTGCCCTCAGAGCTCGGTGCCCAGAGCAGCAGACCTCATGGACGTTAGCGGCTGGCACAGCGGCAGGATAAACAGTCCCTGGTCATCGCATGCGGCAAATTCACCTTGATTAGGTTTATGTATTTATTTTTCTTTGCAATAGGGTTTGGAAATGCAAACAGTGTGGCCGGTTACAATGTTTCCAGAAGGCTCTGGGAGTTCTCGCCGCTCTGGGTGGGCTGCCCCAACTCGCCCCCGAGGGCGCTGACCCACTGGGCGCTATCAGACCAACCGGGACCGGCCGCCAAGGATGGCAGAAGACACGCTGTTTCCCGGAACGTGTGCCACGTGACAGGACGGCGATGTTGAACTTGGAAGGTGACGCGCTGCTCTGGAGCCTGGGAGGGTCCACACGCCCCGGCCCTCCTGCCTGCACACTGCTGGGTGCAGGGCCTGGGGTGCCTCCCCACGAAAGCCCTGTGCCAGCCCTGAGCACTGGGCCCCTGAAGCTGCCCGGGGAGGGAGCGGCGGTGGTCAGGCCTGGAGTGGGGACACCACCTGGGTCAGACAGCAGAACCTGGGTCTGGCTCTACCCTGACTGGCTTAGGAACCTGACCCTTCCCGCAGCCGCCGTGCCCTCATCTGTGAAAAGGGGCCGCTCGTCTAGATAAGAGGTTCGAACGGCTGTAGGCAGCAGGATTCTACCCCTGTCCCTTTCAAATAAGAAACAGATAAAATTGGGACTTCCCTGGTTATAACTCTGCGCTCCCAATGCAGGGAGCCCGGGTTCGATCCCTGGTCGGGGAACTAGATCCTGCATGCCACAACTAAGACCGGTGCAGGCAGATAAATAAATACTAATTAATTAACTAATCAATTAGATGAGAGCAGAATAGCTCAGGCATGGGCGGGCGGAGTGGCACAGACGTCTTTGCTTCCCGCCCCCCCTCCCACTTTCTTCCCTGTCCTGTGGCCCCTGCAGCCCCACGGCTGAATAAATCATTATTTTAAGGATACCATGGTATCCTTAAAGCCTGAACACCGGAGCTCCATGAGCACTCACTTGGGCTACAGATTAGTTGAGCACCTACTGTGTGCCACGAAGTATTTTAGGGGCTGGGGACCCAGCTGTGAACAAGGCAGACAAGGCCCCTAGTCTTCCAGACTCCTGGAGGTGGCGAGACCAAAAACACACGTGATATGCAGGGGGTGAGTGGAGTGAAGGAGACTAGATCCACAGAAGGAAGATGCAGAGTGATGGAGGGGGTTACTCCTGGGGGGGCCACATGAGGAGACTCACGAGGGAAGAGAAGAAGGGAGCTCTGAGCGCCTTCCAGGCAGGAGGACCAGCAGGTGCAAAGGCCCTGAGGCACAAGCACCCCTGGTGCTTTGGAGGAACGGCAAGAAGGCCCGAGTGGCCGAGGCAGCCAAGGTGAGTGGGAAGAAAGGACGCAGGACGGCTGGCTAAGGGGACAGATCGTTCCTTGGTTGGCTAAGCGTACAGCGGTGAATAGCATCTTCCCCAATTCGTGTCCCCCTGGAACCTCAGGATGTGACCTTATCTGGAGATGGAGCCTTTGCTGACGTATATTAGTTAACATGAGGTCACACTGGATTGGGGTGGGCCTGAGGTCCAGTAAAAGTGTTTTTATAAAAAGAGAACACTGACACAGAGGGTAAAGCCAGGTGAAGACAGAGGCAGAGGTTGGAGGGATGCGGCCACAAGCCAAGGACTCCTGGAGCTCCCAGGAGCTGGAAAAGGCAGGAGGGAACCTCCCGTGGAGCCTTCAGAGGGAGCCTGGTCCCGCCCACACCTTGATTTAGGACTTCCGGCGTCCTGACTGTGACAGAATGCATTTCTGCTGTTTACACCCCCAGTCTGCGGTCATTTGCTACGGCAGCCCCAGGACACCAAACATCCAGGGAAGGACTTTGGTTTTATTTGGGGTGAGATGGGGGTGAACACAGACACTGAGGGTGGGCATGGCATGAACTGCCTGGCACTTTAAAGGGTCGTGTGACTTCACACTGCCTACCATACCGGGCTCCTAGCCTCAGAGGAAGCTAACAAGCACAGCATTCTGGGGAAGGAAAAACCACTCGTGGCCTGTGGTCACCCGAGAGCCCTCAAGTGACACATCTGCTAAGCCCTCAAGGGCTCGCTCCCTCTGTGGAAGGGAGACCAGTGCCCTACTCTCCACCCAGGCCTCTCCAGAGGCCCCTGGCCCCAGGAACAGCAGCAAAATGGATTCCCAAGCCCCACCTGGCTCTCCCTGTTGCCTTGGTGAAAGTTTCCCAGACAGAGTTTCCCCTCTGAAAAGTTGGAACCCTTCATTATGCATCTGAGAACCTGTAATTTTTTTTTTTAAGGGAACACAGCCCCAGAGGAGAAGTGAGTCAGCTACACGCTCTGCCAACCGTAAGCCCCAGGACGAGGTGACGAACACAGGGACGGAGGGAAGGTCACCCACTGCCCTTGTGTCTGCCAGCCGCTGGCAGCCGCCATGCTGGGTGTTCCCACAAACGCAGCCTCAATTCAGTTGGATGTTATTTTGCTGAATGTGTACAGTTTGCAAAAAGGTCTTCCAGGAAGGTGAGGAGACGGTAAGGCCCAAGGCCAACCAGAAGCATCTGGGTACCAGGCAGAGTGAGACAGGCCTCTGAGAGATCACGGGAGTGTTTAGAGGAAAGAGTGTATAACACTGGGTCTGGCACTCGAGGGCCCTGTGCGCTCTGTGTTCTGGGTCGAGCCTCTGCCGGTTCATCTGTGACATGGCCGTGACGATGGCTGCTCAAGCCCTTGCACGGTCACCACAAAGCTCACCTGGGATGTGCCTGGGAGCCCGTCCTGGTGAGCTCAGCCCCACGTGGTCCCCACCCCACCCCGCCCCACCCCGGCCGGATAACTCCGCGAGGACAAGGGCCAGGAGCTGCACGCCGTGGCGGGCACAGCTGCCCCGCTGCAGCCTGCTATGATGTCATGTGACCTAGAAGCTTCCGGAAGGATTTCTGCTGTCCTGCCCCACCAGCACTGCAGCACTGACCGCAAGCCGTGGGTCACACGCCCACTTTTCCGGTGCTTCCTTTGCAAATTTCCAACCCCTGGCAGTGGGGAGTTGGTATCTTAATTGGCTCTGAGACCCCAGCCCACCCCTGTCCCCATGTCAGAGGCCTACTGCATGCCCAGCCCCATGGTTCCACGTCAGGCGTCACCCAAGCTCCATCCTCTGGAGCTGCCCTGGCTTTCGAACCGAGACTCGGCGCCCAGCCACGGGGCCACGTGCCATCTGAGCGCTGTGCCCCCTGGCCTGCCCTGTCCCCTAGGAACGCCGCCCGACTTACAAGCTGTTCATCAGCCACGCTGAGGAGCTGACGGGCCATTCAGAGGTGAGAACGTTCAGGCCCAAGGTCCCTGAACGACACGATGGCTGGAGTGGACAGCTAAGGAGGCCCAGGAACGGACAGTCCCGGGAATCGCCCCACCCCTGCCCCGCGTCCCCTGCACCAGCTCTGCGGGGGCGGGGAGGGAGGACCCCAGAAGCCACATCCTCCCTGGCGGTTGGCTCCAGAGTCCGCCCACAGCCAACCACCACCACCAGTGATGACCCTGACGAAAGCGCCGGCTCCGTGCGTGTCCTGCACGCGCTCTGCCCCACCCTGCCTGCTTCCACACACCACGTGCTCAGCCCCACCACTACAGACTACTGTCCCTATTCTGTAGATGGGGAAACTGAGGCACAGGGTGGCTTGAGCCCTTGTCTTCCAGGGCAGCCTGACAAAGAGGGGCCCCCGTCTTCCTGCTTGCAAAGCACTGGCTCTCCCAAGGGGCCTGGCGCGGTGCCCTGTCCCATTGCATCCTGCCCACGTGGACGCAGGTCCCCGCCCCACTGCACACCTTGCCTGTGCCACTGCCAGGTCTCTGTAGGAACTGTTCTCCCTGCCTGGCAGCCAGCCCCTCCTTTTCCCAGCTTTCTAGAACCTTCCCATTGTTTGGTTGCTTTGTTTTTGTGTTTTGGCCATACTGCGTGGCTTGTGGGATCTTAGTTCCCCAACCAGGGATTGAACCCCAGGCCCCGGCAGTGAAAGCACCGAGTCCTAACCACTGGACCACCAGGGAATTCCCTAGAACCTTCCCAGTTCTTCTGTGGCCTCGGTCAGGCCCTGTCTCCCCCGCACGGGACCCACAGCCCCAGGTTGATATTTGAATACTTCGCAACTGGTAAGGCAGGCTTTTTGTCTTAGTTTGGGGTCCCCAGAAGCAGACTCTGAGGCCGGGATTGGCATGCGAATAGCTAATTCGGCGGGGGTGGGGGGGCGGTGCCGGATGCACAGGTCGGGGTGAGATGGGAAGGGAGGAGCCAGCGTGGGGCACACTGCTGCCCATCAGGTGACACCACAGTGACTGGGGTGCTGTGTGGCCCCAGCTGCTGGCTGGGGGCTTCTCCTGGGACCCTGGTCCCAGCGCTGTGAGCCAGAGAACCTGATCGCCGCGTGTTGCCCCGACCTCACAGGTGCTCTGCCAGACAAGGCCCACACGGCACACAGTAGGTGCTCAATAAATGCTCCAGGTTAAATAAACACACAGCAGATGGAGCGAGAGACCTTTCCACGTGGGTAGGGAATAAGTGCCCGTGCCTTCAGCCCAGTGGGAGATGGAAAGCTCCCGTGGGTGGGGCACCTCGGGGCACCCCGCAGGGCCTGCACGCGCACCACCCCCGCCTGTGGAAGCCGCTCCCAACAGGAGCACCAGGGCGCCACTTCTGGGGCTCCCGCCCTGATGACCGCTGACTCAAGCAGCAGCTCAGATTCTGTGAAGCCCTCCCCACACACCCCGCCGCTGGGCCGTAGCCAAGCTGGCTTGGGTGACCTGAGCAAGACGGGCGTTCACACCTGCCCAGGTTCAGCTCTGCACACCCCTGGTGAGAGAACAGGTTCTCCTGCCAAGAGGATGCCACCTCCCAACTCCCGAGGCACACAGGGAAACAAGCCACGGTGTCAGGTCGGACCATGACACCTGCAAAGCACCAGGGGGGTTCGGGGGGGGGGCCACCAGGGGTTCCTGACCAGCTCATCTGCTGCGAGATCACAGGTTGTTTCCATGGCCCCTCTGCTGAGGACAGTCTGCTTGCCGTCCTTGCAGGCAGCCTGGTCTGTGCAGAGACGCTGGGCACTGACCCACCGCTTCCCCCTGCTGGCCGCCGGGTCACGAGCACATCCTTTTCCCTCTGGAGTCGGGGATGAGACCCCAGTCAACAGGAGGTCGCACTGTCGGGGTGCTCACCCCTGCCCCCCAGGAGAGAAAGTGTGTGGACCAGGTGTCGGAAGATGTGGGTCCCAGAAACACTTGTCCAAAACAGTGGCCACAGACCACACGTGGCTATGGAGCCCTTGACATGCACCCCGCGTGACTGAGAAGTGCACACACCGGGTTCTGAACACTCGCTACGAGACAAAGAAAATCGACTAATCATTCGATATCCTGATTACATGTTCAAACGATAACATTTCAGATATGCTGAGTTAAAGAAAATACATTAAAATTAGTTTCACCTGTTTCACACCCCACCCCTGTTTTATTGAGAAGTAATTGACATATAACATGGTACTAGTTTAAGGGAAACAACCTAATGATTTGATAAATATGCATATTGCAAAATGATTACTACAGTAAGTTTAGTTAACATCCATCACCTCGTGTGGTTACAGATTTTTTTCTTGGGATGAAGATGTTTTTACTTTTTCTCAACGTGGCTACTAGGAAATTTAAGGTTCCGTGGGTGGCTGGCATTGTATTTTTACTGGACAGCGGTTGGAGTTTCTGGTAAGTCACTTGGCCCTTTGGAAACCAGCAGACGGACCAGGCGGCCTCTGGCGTCCATCCATCCAGGACACCTTGTGGCCCTGAGCGCAGACTCTGAAGCAGCTGGAGCAGAGCCTGGCAGGGGCCACAGTCCCGCAGGATGCAGCCGCTCCTCTCTGGCCTTAACCCTAGCGGTCCCTTCCCCGCAGGCCGTCCTCGGCATCTCACTTAACACTGAAGCTCTGCGTTAGCGACTGGCTCTCACCCTTCCCCGCCTGAGTGACTCCACGTCCTTTATCCTTCCCACTTAGGGTTACCAGATGCAGCAAATAAAAATCCAGGGCACCCCATTAAGTCTGCATTTAAGATCAACAACAAATGCTTTTTTAAAAAATATATATTTATTTATTTACTTTTGGCTGCATGGGGTCTTCGTTGCTGCGCACGGGCTTTCTCTAGTTGTGGCGAGCGGGGGCTACTCTTCGCTGCGGTGCGCGGGCTTCTCATGGCGGTGGCTTATCTTGTTTCGGAGCATGGGCTCTAGGCACGTGGGCTTCAGTAGTTGTGGCACGCAGGCTCAGTCGCTGTGGCTCGCGGGCTCTAGAGCGCAGGCTCGGTAGTTGTAGCGCACGGGTTCAGTTGTTCCGTGGCATGTGGGATCTTCCCGGACCAGGGCTCGAACCCGTGTCCCCTGCATTGGCAGGCGGATTCTTAACCACTGCGCCACCAGGGAAGTCCAACGAATACTTTCTTAGCGTAAGTATATCCCATGCAATACTTGGGATATACTTATACCAAAAATTTATCCCTTGTTGACGGAAATGCGAATTTAACCGGGCGCCCTGGATCTCGCCTGGCGCCCCCATTGCTATGAGATCTGCAGCCCACTCTTGTTCTGCATGTTGCCTGGAGTACCTGAGCCAGGACCACAGCTCCCGGAGGACAGGGGCATTGGCCACAGTTACCCTGGGACCCTCGGCATTTAGTTCCGTCCGACAAGCAATCTATTTCAACGACTACTGGTCACATGAATGAGGGAGACCAACGTTTCCTCCAGGAAGATGGCAGCTGACCTGAGACCCCCGCCCTCGACCTCCTGCTGCTCCCTGACACACTCAGAGTGGGCTCCATTCTCCAAGTAAGCCTGACCGCTTGCAAACATCCTCCGGTCTCGAAATACACGCAGGAAGCGCCTCAGCTGAAATGAGGCCGCGAGAGGCCCAGAGAGCCGGCCCTGACCGCTGCTGGCGTCACCACGCTCCTGGCCTGGGTGACCCTGAGCGCTCAGCAGGGATAAGTGTGGTCTCCAGCCTCCCGTCCCCTCTCCCTCAACCGGCCCCTCTGCCTCCTTCTCAGCTGTCAAGAGCTAACTCTGCAGAGGTGCCTCTGGAAGTTCTCAAAGTCGCCGCAGACAGGGTCACTGGGCACCTCGGCCGCCTCTGTCCAGAGCGGGCAGGGCTCAGACATTAGCTGGGCCTCTGCTTTGGCCCGGGACACACGTGGCTGATTTCTGAGCCAGCCGTGATTTGAAGCACTGTGACCAGGTGTCCCTCCAAGCCATCCAAATGTCCTGCATGTTCTGCTAGGTCAGCAAACGGCAAAGGCAGGGCGTGTGCCAGTTCGCATCCTGATGGACACACAAAGGCCCTGGAACTCCTAGCGGGGAAGGACGGGCGCCCCAGCTGCTCTGTCTCTCCTACCAGATGCCCTGGAAGATACGCAAGAAACAGAGACCGCACTGCTGCCTGCCCTCGGGGAATCTTGTCTGGGGAGATAAGACTCCAGAAGCAGCAGGAGAAAAACGCCAGCTGGAAAAAACTGAGAACCGAGTGATGGGGCAGAGACAGCTCCACGCCGTGGGCTTCTTCAAGAGTGACGACCCAGGCTGGCGGGGCCACGAGAGGAGGCGGGAGAGGACAGAGGGAGCCTGTGTGCGCACGTGTATGCGCGTGTGTGCGCACGGGAGTGTGTGTACGTGCGTGCATGTGCAAATGTGTACTCACACGTGCAGGGGCCGGCCAGCTTGGCCGCCACCAAGGCCCGCAGCTTCACCAGGCCCCACGGTGCCTGCCACCGCCCATCTGGGCCCCAGCTGTCCTTCGCCCGGTGCTGGGCCAGGTCCCAGCATGCTGTGTGCCTCACCTCCACTGAGTTGTAAGCTTAAACATGAACCCCCAAGTGGTCTCAAGAACTTTCCAAAGGGTTCCTGGGAGGTAGCAGCACTCACGCCCCCCTACCGTGGTGAGCTGGGTGCAGTGGGCGTTGGGTTCTGGGCTGTTCTGTGGTCCCAGCTGGTGAAATGCCTTCTTCTCCTTTCTCTTCCTTCCCCAGCTCCATGAGGCACAGCTGGAGAGGAGGGGGTGGAGAAGAGGGGCCCCTCTCGGAGCAAGGCTGTGTGTGTGTGTGTCTCACACACACACACACACACACACACACACACTCGGCTGGGACTAGTGCAGTATCACATCACCCCCACACCTGCTCACGACTCAGGTGCCCCAGCCTCCCAGCCCCCAAAGTGAGCAGGTGTGGGGATCCAGCAGGCCCTGGGTAGACGCTGCCAGCTCAGCCCGGCTGCAGGGTGGCAGGTGGCAGGTCTCAGCCAGGAGAGCAGCTCAGCAGCCTCTGTACCCCTTCCCCACAGCAGTCCTGCCCCCAGGCCTTAGGGCCTGCCCGGCCTCAGCCCTTGGGGCCTGCTGCGCTGGCCCTGGAGGCCTACTTCAGGCTGAGGCCTCACTCCCCCCGGCCTGAGGCCCCTCCAGCTGTCCTGGGGTGACCGACAGGGCAGGAAACCCTCTCATGGCACAGAACAGGATGCTGGGGGTGCAGGAAGGAGAACTGGGGGCAGGGGTGGGATTTTTCTGCTTGGCTTCCTCAGAGCAAACATGAAAGGGCCCGTTGTCCACCAGAGAGGGAGAGAAGGCCAAGATGGCCTGGCCCGGGCCCAGCCAGGCAGGCTGTCCTGGGACGTCTACCAGGGTGGTCTTTGGGCAGGGGGGAGCCCCCCAAACATGGAACCACAGGCCGAGGGTTGAGCAAGGGGCCCCAGGGGCCTTGAAGGGGAGACACAGAGAACGGGGGTGTCAGCCGAGGGGGAGCAGGGCATGGGGAGGGCGAGGGCTCTCCGGCCGCCTCTCTGCAGGCGACTGTAGATGAACTCACCCACAGGCGGCCCTCATGCGGCTGCTACAGGTGCGGCCCCTCCCTGGACGGGAAGACGGGGTCGGCGGGGAGGGTGCAGAGCGGGGACTGGAACCCAGAGCCCACCTGGTTGCGGGACAGGAGTGCTGCCGGGCCTCCCCTCCCCTCTGAGAAAGCACCTGGGGGGCCCGTGGCTCCCCTCCTGCTGGGACGGTGGGAGGGGCTCTCCCCCCAACTCCCACCCCACGGTCAGGGTCCTGGGGCTGATCGCAGACCTGGGTATCAGGCCTCCTCGGGGCCCCTGTGAGCTTCAGTGGACAGCAGCCCCTTCTTCCCCACCAGGTCCAGTCCCAGGGATTGGCAGCCCCCGTTGGCCCCACGCCTGCTTCACTCGCTGCTTGGTGGCCCTGTAGCCTGGGACATGCTGCAGCCCAGCCAGGCCCGGCCAGTGCGGGCAGGGAGGGCTGCGGCCCCTCCTCTGAGGCCAGTTTCAGTCTAGATGGACAAGACCTCCCATCCTGCTCTTGCCTGTGCTGGGGTTAACAGTGCCGCCCCCAACGCGTGCCTCCCGGAACCACGAACGGGACCTTATTTAGCAATCAGTCTTTGCAGATGGAATCAAGTTATGATGAGGTCAGACTGGATTAGGGTGGTCCTGCAGCCAATGGCAGCGAACCTCTAAGAGAGAGGAAGAGGAGAGGCCTCATGACAACGCAGGCAAAGACTGGAGGGGTGGGGCCACAAGCCAAGGGACGCCAGGAGCCACCAGACCTGGCAGGGGAGCCCACGGCCTGGTGCCTGGGGAGGGGCACCGCTCTGCGCCTTGGCCCGCCCAGCTTGTGCCAGCACCGGTGGGCTTTAGGCATCAGCCCAGCTGCTGGTGGTGGGGAGCCCCAGAAACGAGGCCTCCGGTGGGCCTTGGAATTGGGTACCAAGGAGCGGGCCGTGCCTCCCCCCAGGCTGTCCTCTGTGGCTGTCAGACCACTGCCTGTGGGCGGACCGGCTAATCCGTCTGGAGAGCCCACCACCATTCCTGACAACCACGGAGGAGAGGCCGACGTGGCTGTATAGCCTCCAACTGCTCCGCCAGGGAGGCTGTGACGTACCTGGGGGAGGCGGGGGCCTGATGGATACAGGGTGGGGGCAGGAGGGGCGCAGGGCCCCTGACCCCTCTGTGTGTGCCCCAGGCAGGTGCCCCAGCCTCCAGGGCAGACTTTCCGATTCAGGGCCTTCTTTGGCTGCGAACGCTAGGGGTGCGCGTTCCCAGTGCGGGGGCCACAGCCCACCTGGCCAAGTGACCGGGATGGAGGGCTTAGCAGAGCTCGTGCGCTGGGCAGCCGTGGGTGGGCCTGGAGAAGAGCACAGGCCAGAGGTGGCTCTGAGTGTCCTCCCGGGGTGTCCTGACCGGGCACACTGCCCTTTCCAGATGGGGCTGGAAGCCCCCTCCCTGGCCTGGCTTGCTCCACCAGCTGTCCCATCTCACCCTGGCGGGCCTGGGCAGTCCCCACCCGACACTGGACAGAGGGGCTGATAAATGACGCCCAGGTGCCTGGGCGCAGGGAGGAGGGTGACAGAGGGAGAAGCAGCAAGGAGGGGTACAGGTGAGAGGGTCCGAGAGAGGAGCGCGGGGAGAGAGACGGGGAGGGAGGGAGGGGGGCGGGGAGAGAGGGCAAGGCAGGCTGAGCCCAGTCATTACGAAGACCAAGGGTGGGTCGATGATAATATTAATAAAATGATGGTCTAATAAACATAGCTGCTATTTCTTGAGCACCGCCATCCAGTGCGGCAGCCACGGCTAGTATCCCCATTTCCCTGATTGAGGAAACTGAGGCCCACAGCAGTGATGGGCACCAAAATGAGGGTGCCGCTCCCCGGCCCTCTCCCGACACCGTCAGCACAGCTCTGCCTGGGCTGCCCCGCCGGTGGGCGGCAGCTGGCGGGGGAGCCAGCAGGAGGCACAGGCCAAGGCCAACAACCGCCCTCCCCCTGCCCCCCGGCCCGGCCCGGCCCAGCTGCGCGCCCGATGGCGGGTCAGGGGTGAGGCGGCACGAAGTGGCTTACGCCTCCGTGCAGAGGCCGACTGACAGACGGCTGGATTAACACAGACGCACTCTGTTCCCCAGCAGGTCATGTGGAAAGCAGAGCCACGACCCCTGTCACTTCTCCTTTTTTATTTTTTTGTAAGAAGAGATGTTTGTTCCTGAGCCAGGGTGGGGGAGGAGGGGGGCGCCTGCCTCTCTGCCAGCTGTAAGCACATGAGCCGCTGCGGGCACAATGGAAACTTCTCCGCCGCATCCACCCCTCACCCGGAGCCCCAGCCCCAGGCCACCAGCCAGCCCGGCGAACAGGGCTCAGCCTGCCGCCCGGCTTTGCAGCAGAGCCACGCTCCTGAGTGCCAGCTCGCAGAGCGGCAGCTGAAAAGGGATCATTAGCCCCAAAAGGAGCCTGCAGAGAAGAGGGCAGTGGGTGGGCAGCCTCAGCAGCTGCGGCCGCTGCTCCCCGCCGGGAGGACCACGGAAGGGTCCAGTGCCTCCTGCCGGCCCCAGCTGGTCACATCCCACACTGCTGCTATTTCAGACACACCAAGTAAAGGAAAAGACAGCCTCACAACTAATCTCCGCTTTTTAACTTTAAAATGTGGCTACTTGGCAATTTAACATTACACACGTGGCTGGCGTTCTATTGGGCAGCGGGTCCAGGCCCCTAGCATCAGCACTCCCCGTGGCGTGTTAGAAATGCAGATTCCCAGGCCGTCCCCAGGCTTGCAGAAGCAAATCCTCATTCTCAGGCCAGCTCTGGAGCCCCACCACCGCTGTGCTTGTGACCTGTCTCCAAACTGCATCAGGCCTCCGGCACTGCCACGTGCCCTTCTGGGCTCCTGCAAAGCCCTAAGTCAGCAGAAACGCCCACCCCTCCATCCGAGGCAGCACAGGCCCCAGCTGGGGGGAGTTTCTCCTGTGGGTCATGGTGGCAGAAAGTATGATCTTATCAGAATGCTGAGCTTGCCCTGGTCCCTCCAAAGAGCTTCTGGTCAAAATCTCTCTGATTTAAACTAAACGGAGAGAGACTGTCTAGTTTGCAGAATTCAAGAACTGTTTACCAAGAGCCTTCCACAGGCAAAGCATTTAAAATACATATATTTCAGGGACTTCCCCGGTGGCGCAGTGGTTAAGAATCCGCCTGCCAACTCAGGGGACATGGGTTTCAGCCCTGGTCCGGGAAGATCCCACATGTCGCGGAGCAGCTAAGCCCGTGCGCCACAACTACTGAGCCTGCGCTCTAGAGCCCACACGCCACAACTACTGGGTCCGTGTGCCACAACTACTGAAGCCCGCGTGCCTAGAGCCCGTGCTCCGCAACGAGAAGCCACCGCAGTGAGAAGTCCACGTACCGCGACGAAGAGTAGACCCCGCTCACCGCAACTAGAGAAAGCCTGCACGCAGCAACGAAGACCCAACGCAGCCAAAAGTAAATAAATAAATAAATTTATTTAAAAAAATAAAATAAAATACATATATTTCACTCTTCACACGTCAATACGAGCTGAGCTTGCCTCTTGGGCATCTTCTGGGGGCCAGTTTTACTAAATAGATAAGAAAGATTTCCCACTAAGGACCGGTTGCAACAGGTATGTTCGACAGTCGCTTTTAAAGCTCCTGGGGAGTCTGTTTTCTCAAGCAGTTTAAAATAAGTCCCTGTGTCCTTGTCTGTCATCAGCATCACACTCTGTGGCTGAAAATGTGTCCTGATATTCGAGGAGGGCTTTCCAGGCCTGGGAAACCGAGAGGCTGTTCTGACACCCCGTCTAGCATCTTAAGAAGTAAAACGTGCCCTCGGCCCTGGCTGCCCCCAAAGGTTCTGGAGGCTGGACTCGGGGTCCAGGGAGAGTGGGGAACAGGCGGCCCTTCCCGCCCCCTGGCTCTCACCACCGAGACATCACCTACATGCACTGAGGCCTTCAGGGCTGAGGGTTCCTTTAGACGTGTCCTTTAAATTTACAGAGGACGCAAAGGGCCTGCCATTCACTTCAACAGAACTGACCCCAAATTTCTAAAACTCCCAGGTGACGGTGAGTAGTGAAGAGTGAGCCACAGCGGTCTGACCTTGACCCCTGGCTCCTGGGAGGTGACCTCCACGCCACTGGGATGGCCTGCTGGATACGGGTGTCTTTGTTTCCCCGGGGCCTTGGGCCACACTGTATAGTCTGTGTGAATGTGACTTACGATGGGGGTCTTGACCATCTCCGGAGGGGCTGGAGGCGAAGGTCGGCCAGTTGGCCTTGTCTTTGTAACAAGCTCCAGTAAAAACTCTGGGCACCGCGGCTCGGGGGAGCGGCCCCAGTTGTGAGATTCCAGGCGGGTGTCACCGCTGTTGCCACGGGGAGTGAATGCTGTGCTGACTTGCTGCGAGGGGCGGCTGCAGGTCTGGGCCCCTCCTGGACCCGTCCCAGGTGCCTCTTTTCTTGGCTGACTTTCCTCTGAATCCTCTTGTCATGAACCGCAGCCGTGAGCAGAGCAGCCTTCAGCTTTGAGGTCTGTACGCAAACGGCCGAACCTGAGAGTGGCCTTGGGGGACCCCCGCCCCCCACCGCAGCCGCTCCAGTGGGAGAGGTGAGGGCAGTCTGCGGACCCCCTCTGAACCTGGCGCATGGCTAAACCAGAGACCGTGTAGACGAGAAACAAGAGAAAGGCAAGGAGCAGCCAGACCTGATGGGGATTTACCTGCCGCCCACCACCTGCCCCCGCCCACCACTGAAGTCCCTTAGAAGCCACATGCCAGCAGCAGAGCCAGGCCCGGGGGCAGTGGGTCTCCTGCAGCCTGTCTGTGTGGCCTGAGCACAAACGCTGCCCAAACCCTGCTGCTGGGTGGGCCTTGCAGACCCCCCCTCACCTGCCCTCACCTGCCAGATGCCTGGGCCCACACCCCAGAGCTCGGGGCTGCAGCCCTGGACGGTGGGAGCTGGGGTTTGGACACTGGGCCTCCGACTCCCAAAGCAGAGCTTGTGCCCGGGCGCAGAGCGGGAAGGGGCGCCGGCTCCCCCGCTCCCGTGAGGAAGGGCCGCTCCCCTCTCTGGAAAATTCGGCTTAAAAGCCGCTCCGTCAACCCCACAGCTCCCTCAAATCTGCTTCCGTGTGGCCATGCCCAGGGCCAGAGGCAGCCCCCTCTCTGGTTGGCCTCAAATGGCTAGAAAGTTCCTTCCCGCACTGAGTCAGAGTCTTCTGGAACTCCGCCTCCAGTCTGAGGAAGCTCTATCCTGAATAAATCAAACTGCTCTTGACGTGACGCGTCCGTAAGCACGGCCACCAAGCCGTCCAGTCCCCTCCCCTGCTGCCATCCTGGCGGCCTCCCCCTTCAGACCTGCTCGGCCGGGCCAGTGTTCCAGCGCGTCGCCACCTGCCCTCCCGCCCTGGGCGGATTAGGAAACGAAGCTGGGCAGGAACGCAGCCAGAGCTGGAGGGCCGCGGGCAGCCGGAGACAACCGGAGGATGGTTCTTCCTCCTTCTCTAGAGCGGCAGCTCCTGTCCCCGGCTGCACAGAATCACCACCAGGGAACTTCACAAAATACGGATGCCCGAGGCCCACGGTCAGAGATTCTGGTTCAGTTGGGCTGGGCGGGGCCCGGGCATCAGCATTTTGCTGAAAGCTCCCTGGGCGGTTGTAAGGTGCAGCCGGGCCTAGGACCACTGCCCCTCAGCCCACGCTGGGAGGGGAGAACCCGGGACCCCCAGGGAGCATCTTTGCCAGGGCAGGGCCCACCATCCCCACCCTCAGGATGCACCTGCAGCAAAGGGCGTGCACCCTGAGGAAAGCGGGGTGTCCCACAAGGCAGGCCAGGCTGGGCCGCGCACAGGGGCAGGTTTCTAACAGGACTCGGGCTGTGCAGCTCGGCCCTACTCACTCAGGCTTTAAGAAAGTGGGTCCCTAGGGCTTCCCTGGTGGCACAGCGGTTAAGAATCCGCCTGCCAATGCAGGGGACACGGGTTCAAGCCCTGGTCCAGGAAGATCCCACATGCCGCGGAACAACTAAGCCCGTGTGCCACAGCTACTGAGCCTGCGCTCTAGAGCCCACGAGCCACAACTACTGAGCCTGTGTGCCACAACTACTGAAGCCCGCACGCCTAGAGCCCGTGCTCCACAACAAGAGAAGCCACCGCAGAACTACTGAAGCCCGCGTGCCAAGAGCCCGTGCTCCACAACAAGAGAAGCCCCTGCTCGCCACAACTAGAGAAAGCCTGCGTGCAGCAACGAAGACCCAGTTCAGCCATAAACAAACACACAAACAAATAAATAAAAGGAAGTGGGTCCCGTTCTGGGTGCGGTCCTAAAGCAGGGGATGCCGGCTGATGGGGAAATCTTCACTTTTCCCCAGGTGGCTAGAGTTGCCACTGGCAAAGAGGAGCAGCCGTGATGCGGGGGGAAGAGGGGGCATCCGGCCACCTTGGGGCCGTAGAGCAGCTGTCTGTGCCCAGCGAGGCTACAGGTGCCCTCGCTGTCCTGTCTGTAGCCTGTTAGCGTTGCTTATGTTCGGCGGGAATGTCACAGCCCGGTGGCCCGTGGGCGGTTTTTCACACCAGGTCTGATGGGGTCTAAAAGGGACCCCGACCTTGGTGGCGACGCACGGTGGGGAGTTCAATCCCGAAAGCCCTTTCTCTTTCCGTTTTGAAGACGCAAGCCTGGGGCTTCTCCTGGCATGGAAGGAGCTGCCCCTGGCAGCTACCCAGCCTCACCTGCGATGCCCGGTGGCCTCCACAAAGAGCGGTCTCCACCCACCTGAGTGCCCATCCTCTCCTGGCCGTGGCGGTGAAAGACAACTGGCCCAGACATCAGCCCAGGGCTATTCTAAGCTCCACACAAAACGGCATAGGGATTGGTCCCTGCCTCCTCCTGGGACTCAGCTTCCCCCTCATGAAACAGGAAGGCTGCCGCCGCGGTCCCTCAGTGCTCTGAAAAGTCCATGCTTTGGGGCATCTGGTGCAGAAGGGAATCACAGCAGCCGCCCTGTCCCCTAAGCTTGGACAGTCACCCCTGAGGCCTCTGGAGGAACTTTCTGCCATCTCCCTGTGTCCTGAATTCTGGAATCTTCTCCTGCCCTGCCCAGGACCACGCCTGGTCCTGTTCTCCCCAACTGGGTCACAGCCTTTGCCCGGAGCGAGGAAGCAGACGCTTCCTGTGGTCAGTCAGTTAGGATGCGCTGGCTGGCCCTGAAGAGTGCATGGAAAAGCATTGGGCACAGCCCTTGTGCTCAGAGCTCCCAGGGGCCTCGGGCCTGAGAACGCAGGAGCTGTGGCAGCCCAGGCGCTCTGCCCCCTGGACACTCACCCCGGCCAGACGCTTCACACACAATCCCGCATTTCATCCTCACCACCATCTGAAGGGGGGCATCCTGTTTTCACCCTCGTTTTACTCATGGGGAAACTGAGGCGGGGCCAGGCTAAAGTCACTTCTCCCAGGTCTCCCAGAGCACAAGAGGTAGGGCTGGCTGTGAAGCCGGGCAGCCTGGCTCCACAGTCCTGCTCCTGGCCATCATATATGTAACCTGGTCTGCATCTTGTGAGCTGTGTGACCTTGGGCAGGCCGCTTTGCCTCTCTGGGCCTCAGTCTCTTTGTCCGTAAAATGGGAGTAACAGTAGACCCTGCCACGCAGGATCTGTTGGGAGGGTCAAATGAATGAGTCCAGGAAGAACCCAGGGCACACAGCAAGTGCTTAATAAGTGCCAACCACTAGGGTTGCCACGGTGCTACTTCTAGTTCAGGGGCTGGGGGCGTTTATAGCGCCCTCTGGTGACTGGGAGGTCTCCTGCAGGAGGAGACGCAGCAGCAGCATCGGACGATAGGTGGGGACGACAACAGCCACCATCCACTGGCCACAGGTGACCGCTGACATCAGGATGGGCTTCTACTCTGGGAAAATCTGGGTGTGCTTCAGCACTGAAGCGTGGGCCCCGAACCCAAAGCACCCCACCGATCTTAGTGTTAACCATGGCTGGGGCATGTCCTGGAGCCCCAGAAAGGAGCTAAGTCAGAGTGACCATTACACAGCAAGCCTCCAGTCACTCGGCCATCTCACCTAAATGCCAGGCGCATGCTTGGAATCCTGCTAGGCCTTGGGTGAGGCAGAGACTGGCCAACACTCACCAAATCGGACACACAGCTCTGGACACACCCCTCGCTACCGCCGGGCTAGCAGTGGGCGATCTGAGGTCCCAAGATACGGTGGTGCCTGGAACCCTGAACCATCTCCTGGAAGGCCTACTGAACACCCTACTGGACTGGGATACTGCATTAACCATTAAAGATGGGGGGCTTTTAGTTACAGCAGCTGGCATCACCCGCCTTGCCTAATACACCGAACGTCAACAATGGCTAAGGCCAAGATCCTACCTTGAGGAACTCACAGGGCTCTCAGGGAGAGAGGTCTGGGTCTTCTGCACCAGAATTACCAGGAGTGCTTGTTAAAACGCAGGTGCCGGTCCCCAGCCTGAATCAGAAGTTTGGGGGAGGCCCTGTAACCCACATTTTCAACCAGCACCCCTGGCGGCTCTGATGCACAACGCATGTGAGAACTGCCGGTGTCAGAGCAGAAAACGACGCCCTCTCACTTGGTGCTGGAGAAGAGGGCGGGCTGGGTCCTCCGGCCTGAGCCCAGCCGCCCCCCGCCCCCCGCCGCGCTCTCCGTGAAAAGCCTTGCGGGCAGCAGGCAGCGCCCTGTGGGGGTGAGTCACTCGACGCTGATGGTCAGTCAGTAAACTCAGCAGACAGCAGATTCATTAGGGTCCTTGCTTAATGCGATGACGAATTCATTGAATTCTGATAAGGTCGTCTCTTAGCAGGTGGGATAAATCGCGGCTGATCTCTTGTCAGGACGACTCTCAGTCATCCCAGATTAAATTAATAATGATTAATTGGGGCTCCTGAAAGCCGAGCGGCCAGGCGAAGATTAGAGTGTGCGTTCGAGCTCCCTCTCTCTCCCCTTTATTTCCTCTCTCCCTTCCTGGGCTGCGCCTCCTCCCCCAGGTGACATTCTAAGACGGGAAATTGGAAGTGGGGGATTTGGAAATCTGGAGCAGCTATGAACAGCTGCTTAGAGGGCTGCTGGGCAGCTCAGCCGGGCGGGAGGCCTGGGAGGGCTGCTGCCTGGGGAGCTCTGCTGCTTCTTGAAGATTTTCGGCCACCAGCGTGGCGCAGCCGTCTTCCTGGGTCAGGGAACCCAGATGGGCCGACTCCCCCCAACACTGCCAGGGCCTCAGGCCGCTCCGCCCCACTTAGGGCAGCTGGGGCTACACCTAATCGCCTCCCCACCAGGCTCTGCTGACGGGCGGCTTGTAGAGGTGAGGGCAGACAGAATCTGTGTTTTCAGGGACAGATTCTTAGGAGGAGATTGCATTTTCTGGAAACCATTCATTATCCCTAGAATCCGTCTGCCAGGGACTGCCCCATTCCGGGGGCCTCTCCAACTGCCCCCAGGAATTCCAGGCTCCCCCCTGCCCAAGCGAAGGCGGCTTCTGCCAACGGCTTGGGCTGTCAGCAAACGTTCACAGAGGGCATCACTCTGCTAGGCCCACACGGCTCATAAAATCAACACGGTCTCGACTTGGGAGGTTTAACCATAAACATTCCTGCAGCGGGCCTGGCGCCATGTGAGGTGACAGGAGAGGCGGGGTGAGGGGGGCGGGTCCCGGCCAGGCGCTATGGGTCGGGAAGGTTTTGTGCCACTTCAGAGAGCCGGCAGCTGGAAGTGAAGGAATTCTCAGCGGTGGGAGGGTGCAGGGGGAAGGGAGCCCCCGGGGGGAGGGCGGCTGGACCCTCTCCCCAAACGCTCCCAGCCCACTCCCAAGGGGGCCAGAGAGGAGGGCAAGCCCTGCGGCGCCAGCTCATGGGACCAGCCGGGGGGCTCAGTGGCAGCGCTGCCCGTGTCTTCTCCTCCTCTAGCCTCACAGCAGCCCCAAATGCCAGGAGGCAGGGCCAGCTGGGGGGCTCAAGGTGCGGGTCGTGGAGTGCAAGCCCCCTGCGGGTGTCCCAGCTCAGGGGCACGCTAGGAGCGTGGCCGGGGCCGAGCCGCTCACCTTTGGAAACCCTGTCTTCTTGGCCACAGTTCGGGGGTGAGGCTGGGTTCTAAATCACAGGGCTGTTGTGAGAACTGAGGTGGGTGCCAGGTACACAGTGACTGTTCCAAAAATGTCATCATCACACATGAGTGGAAAAGCAAAATGTGGTCTCTCCACACAGTGGAATAGTACTCGGCCACGAAAAAGGAAAGAAGCACTGACACAGTCACACCCCGGATGAACCTGTAAAACACGCTGCGCTAAAGAGGCCAGACAGATGGGCAACTACTGTATGATTCCCCTTCTAGGAGTCATCCGGCACAGGCTGGTTCACAGGAAACAGAGGAAAGGTACCACGGGCTGGCCAGAGGGGTACGGGGAGTTATTACTGAAGGGGTATAGAGTTTCTGCCTGGAAAGATGAAAAAGTTTTGGAAATAGTGGTGATGGTTGTACGACACCGTGAATGTACTTAATGCCACTGAATTAATTGTACACTTAACGATTCAAATGACAAATTTTCTATTATATCTATTTTAACACAGTAACAAAATATAATTGTTCAGTCTACGGTTAAACCCATCTTAACTTCTGCGGAGGAAGGGGTAGGGCAGGGGTGTCAGATGGGAAGTGCTGTCCTTGAATGCTAAGAACATGCCTAGAAGCAGGCCCTCTTGAGGACACGCTCCCTGCAACCTTGGGCAAGTCACTCAGCCTCACTATCTGGCAAGGTGGATGTGGGCGTGGACACTGCCCAGGATCCAGGAGCCTGGATCCTGCCCCTAGCTCTGCTATCCACCAACGTGCCGTCCCGAAGACTGGCCGCTTCCCAGACAGACACAGGAATTCTGCTGTGCCAGCCTCAGTGGGACATTCAGGACCGAACCCGTCAACGAGGTACTTCTGGGCCAGCACATTTCCTAGGCTTGCCAGGTCAACCCCAAATGCATTTTCTCCCTGAAGGTGAGACGGTGCACGCGTCACTGTACGAGGTTTGACTGGAGCCATGATACACGTTCACTGAACAAATGTGCTGCCCAGAAGGCCATGCCCCACGACAGGCTGGGAACTAGGGCTGCAGAATGTCAGGAAGACAGACAGACAGATGAGGGGGTGCCCACAATCACAGGTGGTTGGAGGGACTGGCGTTACTGGCCAAGAGGGAAAACTGTCCAACGCCACGTACATGAATACCCAGACTCCTTCTGAGACACTCCTGCAAGTTCTATGCCACCCGCAGCCGAGTGTCCATGCCCGAGCCATGATATTAGCCGGGCTGGGATCCGTTCAATTAATATTGTGAGGTCTCTTTTGTGAGGGCTAGACAAAGAGATGTCCCTCCCAGAGGTCCTTCTCATGGACCAAGGACATCAACCAGTCAAACAGGGTGTTCCAGACCCCAAAGGCAACCCTGGAAGGAAGCCCCCTAACAAAGCACCTTCCTGGAATTTTGGGGTCCTTCATTCACAGAGGGGTCCCATCACCCAGGCTGGCTGCAAACAGAGATGCTCACTGGGCCGACTGACCTTGAGAAGTGGAAACGTGCTCGCCCAGGGCTGGGTCCCTAGGCTCTGGTATCTCTCCTGCCTGTCCCTGTTGGCCTCCACCTGCCGGCCAACTGGTCACCCAGGGTGTGGCAGGCAGAATAACGGCCCCAAAGATGAGTCCACCCTAATCCCCGGAATCTGTCAATACGTGACCTGACACGGCTAAAGAGACTCTGCAGGTGCGATTAAGTTAAGGGCCTTGAGGTGGGAGATGATTCTGGATTATCCAGGTGGCCTCCCGGCCATGGTGAGTGGGAGATGTGACAATGGAGGCAGGGTCAGAGTGATGCAATGCTGCCAGCTTTGAAGATGGAGGAGGGGCCACGAGCCAAGGAGCGTGGGCGCCTCCAGAAGCTGGAAAAAGTCCGGAAACGGATTCCCCTTCCAGAAAGGAAGCAGCCCTGCCAATGCCTTGATTTCAGCCCCGTGAGACCAATGCCAGACTTCTGACCCACAGAACTGTAAGAGCATAAATGTGATTTGAGCCACCAAGTTCACGGTAATTTGTGAAGCAGCCACAGAGAGCCAGCGCGGGGCTGGGGGCTCATCCTGAGCTGCTGGTCGGCTGAGCGCACGGCGGGATGCCCTGAGGAGACCTCTCTCCCCAGACGGCTTCCCAAGGCGCAGGCAGGGACCAAGGCACGCACGGCCCTGGAATCGGCCCTCCTGGTCCAGACTCTGCCCCTCCCCAGCCTCTCCTCTGCATGTCGGCAGGTCTGCAGGTGGGGCGACAGAGCAGATGTGGAGGCTGCCTGTTCAACGCCAGCCCCACGCTGGCCCCATCCTGGAGGCAACTGACAAGTGTCTACGGGAAGAATTCTCACGGTGTCACTTGCCTGTCAAAAGCCTTCACGGCTGCCTGCCATCCACACAATCAACTCCACCCACCAGGATGCTTCCAACGGGGCCTCGACTTACCTTTTCCCCTGCTCTCTGGAATTTGCCTCCGTTTAACTGCAGGGACAGGGTGAAGACCCGGGAGCCCCAGCTGTTCTCCCCCTGCTGCTTAGATCTTCCTAGCCCGGCCCCCACGGGACACCCCCTGAGCCCAGCATCAACCACCTCGAGCCCAGTCGGGGCCCTGATGGTGGGAGCTCACGAGAAAACGGGAGTCACCATTTTACACCACCAAGTTTGGGGTGGTTTGTCACGTCCTACAGGTAATCCGAAGCTATCCTAAAGGAAATTCACTGCTCGCTCACCACCCCCAGATAACACCCAGGCTGCAGTCAACACAGAAGGTGAACCCACATGCACCGGAGTCTCTGTTAGGGCCTGAAGGGCGTCGGCAGTGAGAAGGGGTTGATGGGCAGGGTGGTAAAGAGGCCATGCAGGGCATCCGCTCTCTCTCGAGGGGACCAACAGGTGCAGACCGCAGACTCGAACCCCCTGAGAACAGCCCACTGGGCTCAGATTCTGGCTGTGCTACTGGCCAGACGTTTGACAGTGAACCAATGACTGAACCTCTCTGTGCCTTAGTTTTCCCGTCTGTACAATGGGAATGACAATGGAACCTATGGGGAAGGGTTACCTCTTGGGAGAACCGAACGACTTAGGTCAGAGTAGGTGCTGGCCCCGTGTTAAAAACCAGCAGGGCAGCCCACAGCCTCCCCCCACCGCCTCCACAGGGACTCACTTGCTCAGTGCTGGGCTGGGCAGGATGGGGGTCACTCTCCACCCTCAGGGAACCTCAACCGTAATGGCAAGCTCTGAAGGGCAGGTGCCCCCAGGAAGCATTTACCCAGAGCTTAAAAGCGGGCCAACCGAAGCCATAGGTGGTCTCCGGTTAGAGCCACACGCCCTGAAAGTCTGAAAGATCAAACTCTGATAGAAGGTTGCTCTGGGGTGCAGGTGGCCTGAGGCGTCTCCCCGCTGCTGGAGCGATGCCAGCAGGAACAGGCATCTGAACTGGCTGATGCTGGGAGCTGGGCCGTTCTCTGTTATCTCATTTAATCAACAGCCCCAGGAAGGGGCGTTCCCGCCATTATCCCCACTGTACAGATGGGCAAACTGAAGCAGAGAGGTGCTGCGCTCGGCTGGGTAGCGTCCCCCTAAAATTCACGTGCACCCGGAAGCTCAGAATGTGACCTTACTTGGAAATAGGGTCTTTGCAGATGTAATTAATTAAGACGAGGTTACACCGGATTACTGTGGGCCCTGAATCCAATGACGGTGTTCCCTACAAGAAGGCCATGTGAAGACACAGACCACGGGACAAGGAAGGCACAGACAGAAGGGATGCATCTCTAAACCCAGGATGCCAAGGAGGGCTGGCAGCCACATGTGGGAGAGGGGCACGAACAGAGTCCTCCCCGAGCTTCCACAAAACAGCAGCCTTGCTGACACCCTGACCTCAGCTCTCTGGCCTCCGAGATTTGAGAGAATACATCTCTGTTGCTTTAAGCCACCACGTCTGTGGGCATTTGTTACGCCAGCCCCAGGACACGAATGCAGGTCTGTAACAGAGCTATCTGCCCAACGGCGAACAGAAGAGGCCCAGCCGATGACAGTTGACAGGTCTGTGGCTGCCGAGGGGAGGGGAGGAGGAGGGGATTGACGACAAAGGGGCACACAGAACTTTCTGGAGTGATGGAGACAGTCTACGCGACGATGTGGTGGTGGTTACATGACTCTATACGTGTGTCAAAACTCATTTAAGTGCCCCATGAATTAGGCACTTAAAACTCACGGGTTTTACTGTATATAAATTATATCTCAATAAAGCTGATCGAAAAAATAAAATAAAACAATTTAATTGGCATGCACACACACACATAATTATTCCTCACAAGAGAAGTGATACCTATTATTCGCCCCCTTTTACAGATGAGAAGTCAAAGCCCAGAGAGGTTAAGGAATTCACTCCAAAGATGCACAGCAAGTAACCGTGGATGTGGGGTGCCGGCACCTCCCAGGCTGAGGCTGGTTATTCTGTTTACCCCTCTGCCTCCTTACTGGGCTCGGAGGGTCAAGGGCAGGGCTGCTCTATTTCTGTAGAAGTCCCCACAGCCTGACCCAGTCAACCCGAAGCCAGCGCTAATAAAAGATGGAGGGGAATAAGGGCCCTTTGTGGTAACGGGAACAAGGGCAGTGCTCTGTGCTCCGAAGGGAAGGGGGCAGAGCCCGGCCAGGAGTTTAACGACCCCACAGACAGGACTGGGAGGTGGCTTCTCGGCCCTGGACGGCTGTGACAGGCCGGACCTGCGCCCCCAGCCTCCTGCAGGGTGACGACAGCGTGGGGAGGGTCTCCCGGGGCTCAGGGGCTCTGTCAGCAGCTGGGGCTGGCGGGGGAAGTGGGGCTGGGATGAGGTTCGCCTGCCTGCCATGGCCCTGAGCCCTGCGGGTACGTCCACCCTGCCGGGGGCGGAGAGCCCTCCATTCAACACCCCAGGATGCCAGGGCACACGGGCAGGGGTGGAGACGGCAGGCGTGGTGTCCTCCCCCACCCCGCCCAGGGCAGGGAAGGAAGGGAAGAATCCAGAAAATGCCGCTTGATTGCCTCGGGAAGGAAAAAAAATACAGCAAGAGCCAGACAGGCACAAAGGCGCTCTTCGGCAAGGCGGCCGCTGCGCAGGGCTTGTGCTGCCCTGGGTCCCCCGACCCCCTGCTTCTTACCTGAGCCCCAGACCCCGTGTGGACAGTCAGGGACGTGTAAGGGTCTGCTGTTGTTCCTGTGCCTGGCTGGGGCCAGCAGCCCTGCCCCGGCTTTGCTAACTTGGCTCTGACGGTGGAGAAACGCCTCCCTGCTACCCTGCCCTGGAGCGCTAAGCAGATACTGCTGAGTCGCCCACTCCTGGGGGACTGTGCAAGCTGGCAGTGCCTGCAGGAGGGGCAAAAAAGTACAGGACGTGGTCCCTGCCAGTCATCTGGTCAAAACACAAAGTAACTCAGAAACTGCACGACAGCGTGGGGCGGGGGGGCCGCATTCTATCCTCTGTGCCTGTCTCGACCCCCGCAAAGGCTCTTCGCAGAGTTGGTTAACATCACAGATTATTACAAAAAGAGGAGCAGGGTGTAAATTAGAGGTTTATGTGAGAAAAAGGCGTCCTCTTGCCCCAGGACACATGGCTCGGTGTGTGGTGGGTAGGCTGGATTTCAAATGATGTCCTTGTGCAGTGTGGAGCCTGCAAAACTGCACATGGGAGCCCCGGAATGATGAATAGAAAGCCACGTGAATGACGAGGGGTTTAAGGCACGTTCCTTGATCTCTAGAGGCCTAGCATCTAGGCCTGGGAGAGAGACGCACTCATGTTTCAGTTAAGAACGTAAAGCAGCACGTGACTGGTTCTGAAGCCTGGGGCCGGGGATCCCTGAAGGCCAGCGTGTTCCTGGTGGAGTGGCCAGGCAAGGGGAGCCACGTGGACAAGGTCGAGCGATCAGAGGACAGCCTCGGGGGCACAGGAGACAGCTGGCCAGGACGAGCTGGGCCAGCTAATGGGCCCAAGGGCAGGACAGGTGCCCTCAGCTGTGACACGAAGATGACCCTCCCTCTAGGGAAAAGGCCCAGTTGTCCAGTAACTGGCATCCAAACCACTTCTCTCTGCGTCAAGGAAAAGGCAAGCAGCCCTTTTGGGAGGAAGAGCAATGCCTCCTTCCCCACACGGGCAGCCTGGACGCAGACCCGACCTCATCCGGAGGGTTCCGGCTTCCCCGGGTTCTGCACCCCAGATCCCGTTCCTGGCTCCGTCCCCAAACACCTCCTCCCGACCTCCATCTGAGAGGACACACGCGAGAGAGCTGAGACTCCAGCAAAGGAGAGAAGAAGGAGCCCTAGGCGCTCAGCAAAGTCAGCAAAAACCTCGGCCGGAGGGGGAGTCGGGGTGGCCCGCCCTAGGGCCGCGGGCCCTCAGCCTCCGGGACAGGGGTCTCGGCCGTGAGCAGGGGCCTTACATTGCCTCCGCACCCCCCGGGATGGAATGCCATCCCTCCCCGCTCCAAAGACTTGGACAGCTCTCGATGATGACCCATCCCCTGTCCCCAGGGGAGACGGAGCTGGCCCTGGCTTGGAGATGACCCTCACCCCCAACCTTCAGGGGCTCCCCACTGCCCACGGTTACTTTCCAACAAGGCCCTCAGCCCCACCACCCTCGGCTTCTCCCCGGAGACCAGGGATCTTCACCCACCAACAGCCCCTGCCTGTCCAGGCCCCCGGGGTCTGGACTCACCTCTCCCTCTCCAAACACCCCCTTTCTCTGGCCCCTAAAACACAGAAGCCACACAGGTGTGGTTCTGGCCTGGGCGGTCCAGGCCCAGACGGGGGTGGATTGAGCCTGTGAGGCTGAGCGGTTTCCCTTCTCACTCACAGCTTTTTGGGTTGGAATCAGTCCAGAAGCCGACGTCCCCTGCCCCTGGACCTGCAGTCTGAACGTCACCAGGGCCTCCAGGAAGCCCTTGCAGACAGATGTCAGCTGGCCTCTGCCCGGCACACAGGTTCCACCACCTAATTCAGCCCTTTGTAACCACCCACCACGGTAGCATCAGCATTACGGTGGCATTTTGATAACATCAGGCAAGTGCTCAGCGCTTTCGTAAGTACCACACAACCCTCCCATTTTACAGATGAGGAAACCGAGGCGCAGAACAGCTAACCCTTGCCCCAGTGACACCGTGGCCTGACCCCCGTCTCCTGGGTCCGGGTGCAGCACGCAGCCACCAGACCATCCTGGCAGGGGCACCAGGTGATGCTGGTTCTAGCTAAACACCCAGGGGCCCCATGGTTGCTGTGCGCCAGCCCCTGGGCCAGCGTGGAGGGAGGGCAGGCCAGGAAAGGCGGCCCCTTACGCCTCCCTGCCCAGTGAACCGTTGCCACCCCTGCACTGCGTCTCCTTGGCTTCCTGACTTCCGAGTTTCAGCCAGCAGCTCCCTCTCACCTCCTGCCTGCGGCCCCCTCCCCGGGTGAAAGGCTGTGGAGGGTTGTGGCTGGCCTGATAGGAGCCCAGAGCCCAGGCTGGCTTCGGTTTTGAATGTTCAGAGGCACAGTTGTTATTTGCACGTGAGGACTTGGAATGGAAATGAATGGGGGGCCAGCTCAGGCCCCACCTGCCAAGTGCCCCTTTGGGAAACAGGAATGAGCCGCTCTGAGCTTCACGCACGTGTGGGTGTAGGAGGGGGGGTGTCTGATGGATGGAAGCCCGGGGGACGTGCTCAGTGCACCTAACCCTCTCCAGCCCTTCCCCATGCAAATCCCTCAGCAGCTGTCACAGCTCATCCTGCAGGGCCAGCTGCACCAGCTGGGCAGCGGGGCGAGCGGTGTGGGCCCAGGCTCCCTCCCAGGGCCCCTCCCCACACTGCCGGCTTTGTTTTGCATGAGAGCTTCAGAGAGGCCAGGAGCAGACTCCAAAGAAGCTTTAAGCAAGGTCTTGTGGGCCTGACAGCGGAAAGCCTGCCCTCCCCGCCTGGCACTGTTCCGGAAGCGGCAGGAGGTGCTGGGAGGCCCTGTGGGGTGTTTTTAACCCTGGTGGTTAGATGTGCCCTGGGAGTCGGGCTGCCCTGGTATGAATCCTGGTTTTACCATTTCCTAGCTGTGTGACCTTGGGCAAGTTACCTGCCCTCTCTGGGCCTCAACCACCCCTTCTGTATCCTGGGGACAGTAATGGTCTCTAACCTCCAAGGATGGGGTGAGGAACAGGATGAGACAATCCTTGCAAAGGATTAAGAACAGTGCTACCTGACCCTGGACCAGTGCTCAGAAAATACCAGCCAACACCAGTAATAAATGACGGGTGCCCATCTTCTGAATCCCCCGCCCATTGCCAGTGTCAGGAGAGGCCTAACTTGAGAGCTGGAGAGACGGTGGAAGCTTCCATATCCCAGAGGAACAAAGCAGCAGGAGCTGCTCTCTCTAGCACCCTACGGGGACCTGTGGCTACTGCGCTGCACGTGGACTTGAGTCCAACGCCTCTTGGCTGTGTGACCTCGGGCAAGTTCTCAACCTCTCTGGGCCTCGGTCCTCAACAAGCAAACAGGGATGAGAAAGCCCTTCTGAGGAGACAGTGTCAGGAAGACTCAGGAAGAAGCTCTGCAGAGTGCAGGCTCCGTCCTCTTCAAATCGCCCTTTGCCGTTCTCAGAGTTTGCCCTCTCTGGGCCTCATCCAAACCCTCTGTGCATTTCCTCCTTGGGGCTGCCTTGGGAGCTGGGTTGGGGGTCATATCAGAGAAGGAGCCTCATGACATGACACTTGCCTCTCGGTCCTGCTCCACGTGGCACCCACAGAACCTCATTTATTCCAGGCTCACTGGCAACTACCACTGGCTGTTTCCAGAAATCAGTCCCCACCTCCCCACAGATGAGAACTTAATGGGTTCTGAGGAATTGCCAAGCTTCCCAACGTGACCACAGAAGGACAGGAGGCCTGTGAGTGCTGGCAGGTCACCGAGCTTGGGTCCAACCTGGGGGTGTTTGTGCCGTAAGCGCCATGTGACTGAATAATTCACTCTGTCTCCGCAAAGTCACACGCTGGCTTTTCTTTCTTCCTGCCTGGGGAGCCCCGTCCTTGTCCATCAGACAGAGGCTTCTCAGGGCTCCTGTGAAACACCGTCTCTTCCGGGAAGCCCATCTGGGTTGACGGTTCTCAGCAGCACCTTCACTGCTCGCACAGAAGCGCTGCCCCCACTGTCCCGGCTGTGCCCCTTGCCGGGACCGGGAACTCCTGCAGTGGGACGCCGCCTCTTCCTTCATCTGGACGCTGGAGTCGGACCACCTAAGTCAAACCAGTCACATGCTGCTTGCCCCCAGGCCCCAACAAACACACACGTGTGCTAAACACCACACTGCGATGAAAACGGGGGTTAAGACGGGATTCTAGAATATTACCTGTAACGGAACTAACAGCCATAATTAATTTTTAAAGATCTTTACTCTTTTCACGCCACTTTCACACGCCCATCTCCCCAGGGCCTCACCATGTCCTCCACAAGCTGTGGGCTCCCCGTCACCAACTCCACACCTTCCTGTCTCCACCACCCTGGTTGCTCACCTAACTTCCCTCTCTGCAACCGTCCCACTGCAATTTCACCTGCCCAGCATTTACCGAACGGGCTTACAAAGCTCTAGTGGCCGCACCAGTTAGAAGCTGGTGATGGGCACAGTGAACCCCAGCACCCCTGAAGGCAGGGCCCGGGTGTCAGTATTTTGGAGGCGATTCCTATGGGCAGCAGGCGTGCAAACGGTCCAGCTCGGTGGTTCTCAAAGTATGGTCCGTGGCCCAGCACACTGGCCTTCCCTGGGAGCAGGTTAGGAATGCAGAGTCTCAGGCCTCCCCCCAGACCTGCACTTCCACGAGGGCTGAGGGGTTCGCGCACAGTCCCCTTTGAAAAGCTTGGCTCTGTGACGCATGAACTACGAAGGGGACACGCTCAGAGGTGAGGGGAGCTGAGCTGGACACAGGTCACCGAGGCACAGGGGAGTCCCGAGGGGCACAAAGTAGGAAGGGCGGCTCGGGCTCACAAGGGCCGGACCCCACTGCTCGCTCACCAACTGCCTCTCCTCGAAGCACCCCAAGTCAACCCTCAGACACCCACTTCTCACGCCGATGCAGCGCAGGTGGGGCTCAGGGCTCCGCCGGCAGAGGGGAACTCAGCCACCGCACCCCACTCCGCAGCGCGGGTGCCTTGTGCGGATGTCCACAGCCTGGCCTCCCTGCTTCCAACTCTGTCGGGGCCGAAATACCTCCCACCCCAGATCCCCCTGACCCAAGCACAAATGCTGCCTCCTCAGAAGCCAGCCTGAATCCATGCCGCCTTTGGTCCCTCCTCTACGGCGCAGACTGAATCCCGACTTCCGCTGTTCTAAGTGGCAGCGCTGTCTCCCCCCAGACACGGGGCACCGTAGGATCAGAACCTCCTGGAACCTTGTCGGGTCTCCAGCCAGTGCTTGACGTGTCACAGATTCCCAGGCTGCCATGTCCTCACCAGGCGGCTGAGACTGCAGGCGGGAGAGGTGGGTGCACGGGTGCTGGGCGTGGCCTCAAGCAGCTCACTTCCTCACTCAGGGTCTCTTGCCCACCTGCCCACTTGGCTTTGCTGTCTGTGAGGTTCCCTCCCCCCACCATCCACACCGCCCGCAACCCCGGCTCTGACATTCTCCAGTGACTTCAGAGTCGGTGCCTCTTTCGTTATTTTTTAAAGGTCAAAGAGCGGGGAGGAGAAGGTCAGTAGTGTTTCTTTCTCACTGATCTTCATTTCCTCCTTCCACAAATATTTATTAAGTACCTACTGTGTGCCAGGCACTGACTTCAGCACCGTGTACACAGCCGTGAGCAAATCGGGCCATCTCTGCGGACGACGGAGCTTAGTCAGGTTTCGGAGGGACTGGGGGAGATAGGTGCCAAACAAGTAAAACAGTACGTTAGGGACACACGTGGAGAAGGAAAATAGAGCTCAGGAGGTGGGAGAGGTGGTGTTGAGCCGGGGGCTGGAATTTTAGATAGGATGGCTGGGGGAAGGTAGCAATTAAGGAAGCCCCGGAAGGAAGTGAGGGAGAGAGCCATGCAGCCATCAGGAGGAACAGTATTCCAGGCAGAGGGAACAGCACATGCAAAGGCCCTGGGGCAGCGACATGGCCGGCACATATGAGGAACAGCAAGGAAAGGAGCTGGGTTAGAACAGAGTAAGGACGAGAGAGCAGGCCAGAGGTAGGGGTGTGGGCAGATCAGGAAAGGCTCAGGGGTCACTGTGAGGTCGTGAGTGGTTGGTCCGCTTCCTGGTGCTCCAACAGGTCCTCCTATAAAACCCTGGCATGGGTGGCACAGGGGGCAGGCAGGTAGCGTTTGCTTTGGGTCGCACCAAGTCGGCCGCGAGGCCACCCTGGAGCCCAGGTCTCTGCAGGCCCGCCAAGTGCAGCGTGTCTTGCACAATTTCTGGGAACCAAATCTGACAGAGCCATCTGTCTCGAACAGACCCCAGCGCCTGCCTCCAGCTGGTCCCTCGCACGAGCCAGAGTTCTCAGTGACACCGCAGAACAGTCATTTGCTGTCCCCATCCCCTGAGACGCTGGGGGGGGGGGGACAGAGGCGGTGCCCAGAGCTGCGTGTGCAGCTGAGGCAACAGCCGTCCCCCGCGGCAGGTGGGTGACCCCCCAGCCCTCGGTCCTTCCCAGGGTGGATGCACATTTTTCAATAGCTCATCTTTTTTTTTTCTTTTAATTATAAATTTATTTATTTTTGGCTGTGTTGGGTCTTCGTTACTGCATGTGGGCTTTCTCTAGCTGCAGCCAGCGGGGGCTACTCTTCGTCGCGGTGTGCAGGCTTCTCATTGCAGTGGCTTCTCTTGTTGCAGAGTACGGGTTCTAGGCGCACGGGCTTCAGTAGTTGTGGCACGCGGGCTCAGTAGTTCTGGATCGCGGGCTTTCGGGCGCAGGCTCAGTAGTTGTGGCTTGTGGGCCCTAGAGCGCAGGCTCAGTAGTTGTGGCGTATGGGCTTAGTTGCTCCGCGGCATGTGGGATCTTCCCGGACCCGGGCTCAAATCTGTGTCCCGTGCATTGGCAGGCGGATTCATGGGCAGAACCGCTGCAGCTGGTTCCTGCAGGGCACCAGACCCCAGGAGAACCCCGAGCCCCACGCCACGGAATGAGGAAAACACTCACGTGTTGTTTTCACTTTTTTTTCTTTCTTTTTTTCTTTTTTGAACTCCCTACGCAGGGAATAAAACACCCCACTCTGGCTGATAATACAAACTCGCCTGACTTGAAACTTCCCAAGCGATAGCAGAACAGATGTTCCAATAGCCCCCCAACCTTTCATCTTTCCACAAAAAAAAAAAAAACCACCCCCCACAATCCAATCTGAAGCTGTTGGGCTTTGGACTCACAGATGTGTCCGCCGCGGCGCCAAATAATTTTTGGCAAGCCGAGAACTCCTCGTGGCGATGATTACAGCTCAGACGTGCCTGCTCTTAATTTATTATAACAGGACCCAGCCTTCCGGGCCAGGCGCTTGACAATGATCTATTGTCAGGATGGACGTCTCCCGGTGAGAGGAGTAGCATCTGGAAGCCCACCTTGTGAACGGCCACCCTGGCACGCCAAGCCCCCCATTCGGCCAGGTGGTGATTTGAGGGGACACCGGCCAGGCACGCGGATACAGACACCCCCGTTTGATTTTCCAGAGCTGTGTTGTCACACATTCCCTCAAATAAATGTTCCCGTTTCGAGTGAGTCACTTGGCAAAGATACCGGGCGCTGATGCCAGCACGTGGGCCGAGCCGCCTGAACCCTTCCTTGGAAAACATCAAGTGGCCACTGTGCTCCCACTAACGAGCTGGGGGGGACGGGCCCTCTGGCTGTGCGCGTTTTCCGCGGCAGGGTCTGCTGCCCTCCTCCTGCGTGAGTGAGACGCCCACGTGGGCCCTGGGTTGTCAGTTCAGCAGCTCGGGACGAGGGGGCTACGGGAGAGAGCAGGAGCTGTTCTGTGACGATGTGTCAGGACATCACCTTTTCTGCAGCAACAGTCCAGGGAGCCACAGCCAGTCTCCCTGATAACCGGCCTCCGTGTCCCCATTTGCTCCCATGCGTCTGCCAGGGTCCTGTCGTGAAGTTCTGGTTTCCCGGGATGCTGAAACTGACTGGATCGAAACCACACCCTCTGGGAGCTGAAAGGTGCTTTCAAATTCTTGAGGGAGGTGTTTGCAGCCTTCACTGTGCTTGTGGAGCACCTGGGGGTGGGGGGGTGCGTGCTCCATCAAAGCGCAAGTTCTATTCTAAGTGGGGGGGGGAGCTTAAGACACTGCATTCCTTGCATGCTCCGGGGAGGGGGCTGCCGCTGGAGCACAGACCACGTGGAGCATCGAAGCGCTGGTCCAAACCCCCTCCCTGTGCAGAGGCAGCTGGGTCAAGAAGCACCCACTCTCCTTAGTTTACCGAACAGGTCATTTTCGGCAGGAACACCCCAGAAGTGACGCTGCAGCCTTCTCAATGTCTGATACCTGGAGTCCCCTGATGTCTCGTGTCCCACCCTCACGATGGTACCACGGATCACTTGGCGTGGGTTGAAAGTGACCACTCTCCCCTTCACGATCAAGAAAGATCTCGAGGAAAGAAGCTTTGAGACAACGCGTACATCTCCCTTGCATCATCCTCCTGCCCTCTGATTTCCGTAACCATTGATGATTCCTGCCCGAAACAATGATGACTGTGCTGTCTGCAAACGGCGTTGCGCTATTTCCACCATTCCCTCTCTGTTCGCTAATTTTCTGATTCAAATTCTGGTCTGTTGCTGTACGTCTGATACAAAAAGGAGCCCAGATACGGCTGAGCTGAAGTCTTCCCAATGCCTGTTTGCTGCCGGCCGGTGAAAGTCCGCACAGAGCCGCCGAGCAGGCAGCCTCTGTTCCCACGGTGGCCGCGCATCCAGCCCTCGCCAGGCACTGGCAAGCCTTCCCTTTATTAGTCCTGCGCCACCATTTTCCCAACGATCCCTCCGGCCCGAATGACCCCAACAGGCCACGGACCGCGACTCCCCAGCAGCGGGCGTTTAACATCCAGTTAGTAGCTCTCACCACCCTCTCACTGGCTCAAACACAAGGTCTGCACCGCGTTCCTGAGAAGCGTCAACCCGGCAGATCCCTTAATTGGCGGACATGAAAAACCCAGGGCTGTGTGCTGTAGTAACAGAGTCCTGGGGGCCGCGGAGGCTGCACCTCTCGGAGGTCAGGTGTCTGGGGCAGGAGCAGAGGGAAGGGCACCGGGGCAGGTCTCCCCGGCCACCTCCCCGAGTGCTCTGAGAGGAGATGTAAGTGGAGGCTCCCAGGCCCGGCCCCCACCGGCTCTGCCCTCTCCCGCCTTCTCTCTGTCTGTTCATCCTCTGCTGTCATGTCCTTTGTCCCTGTGCTACACGCTGTGATTACACGCCAAGAGTCGTCCTGCAGTGACAGCTAAAGCACAACCCGTCGGGCAGATTCTCAATTCTCTCGGCCTCCTGACCCGCGGGGCCTTCTCCTGGGCCCGGGGGCATCTTGAAAGCAGAACCACGTGCTTCGGGGGACTGGCAGGCAGCTGTCCACGCAGGAGAGCCCCAGCCGCGGGCACGCACGGAACCGCGGGAGGAGGCAGAGAGCCTGTGCGGTCCCGCCCCCCACTCCCCACTCCCCGTCACTCACGCGAGGAAACCAAGGTTCGGAGGGGCCAAGAGATGGGACACCCAGGCAGGAGGGGTACACACGCAGAGTAGATCAGAACTCTGGAGCCAGACTGCTTGGGTTCAAATCCCAGCTCCGCCCTTTCCTAGCTGTGTGGCCTTCAGCAAGGGACTGAACTTCTCTGGGCCTCAGTTATCTCTAACATGGGGGTGATAGCAGTCTGCACTCCCCAGGGGTTGTCTGAGGGTTATATGAGCTACCACGCTTAGGAAGCACGGAGAAACAGCTGCAAAGGTTCTTTTCATTCTCAGCTTAGTGCCCTTGCCCGGGTCCACGGCCTGACGAGGCTGCACAGTGCAGCGGAAGCCTGCCCTCCTGCAACTCCAGCTCACCCCCGGGGGAGGGCAGCTGAGGATTTGGCACCGGCCCGGCCCCACTCTCTGGCCGCAGCGGGAGAAGATCCAGGTCCCTCTGGGGCCCTGGCCACCCGCTCTGCCCAAGTCAGAGCACGCGTGAGGGCAGTGGGTCTCGTGAGGGCCCTGTGCTCCAGTCAGAGCACGCGTGAGGGCAGTGGGTCTCGTGAGGGCCCTGTGTTCCAGTCAGAGCACGCGTGAGGGCAGTGGGTCTCGTGAGGCCCTGTGCTCCAGTCAGAGCACGCGTGAGGGCAGTGGGTCTCGTGAGGGCCCTGTGCTCCAGTCAGAGCACGCGTGAGGGCAGTGGGTCTCACGAGGGCCCTGCGCTCCAGAAGAAGACTGTACGGCTCCCCCTCGGCTGCAGCCCCAGCCGGAAGCCGAGTGGAGCTAAGCAGCTCGGGGCACACGGGGCTGGTACCCACTCTACTCCAGCTTCTACAGCGCCAACTCCACCCCCGCAGGGTACTTCCAGCTCCCGCCAATTCAGCACTCGGTTAGGACAGAGCAAGGAGGGGTGAGGTGGAGGCCGGTGAAGCAAGAGCAGGGACCTGTGTGGCCAGCGAAATACGGTGGAAGGGACGGTTGATGACTCCTGAGGCGAGGACATCAGAGGTTTTACCCCTTCCACCCGGCTCTCGCGGGGAATCCAGCCGCCATGTCGTGAGGCCACTCAAGCAGCCCTGCGGAGAGACGCCCCATGGAGACAGGACCCAGCTCCCCTGCCATCCGAGGGCCCACCTTGGAAGCAAATCCTCCCACCCTGAGCCAGCCTGCAGCTGAGTCCAGCCCCCGCCGACGTCTCGAGAAACCCTGAGCTAGAACCATACCCGGTCAAGCCACTCCTGAAGTTCCGATCCACAGAAACCGACAGAGACAGTCAATGCTCACTGTGGTTTTAGGTCACTACGTTAGGGGGTGACTGGTTTTGCAGTATCAGTAATTGGTAACACAGCACTGAAGTGAACACGTTAATCAGGAAACAAAACCTTGTAGTAGGCAATAAAGGTGAATCTGGACTTCAACCTTGGTATAGAAAATGTATAAAATTATGGACAGAAAGAAGGAAGTCACATTCATGATAAAATTCTCCTAGGAAACACAAGAGCCTTTGGGGTGCCCCGGCTCCAGCAACACGTGTTGTCGCAAACCCCATTCCTCTGGGAGATCGGCGTCCTTGGCATGAAAGCGATGGGCTACCTGCACGCTTCTCTGGACCTCTCTGACTCTGCTACTTGGCCATCTGGGATTGCAGCCCTGACCTGGTTCTGTAAACCCCCTGAGCCCCCCGGAGACCCAAGAACTCTGGAGCAGGCCTTTTTGATAAAAGCAACTTTCACAAGCCTGGAGGGAGGAAAGCTTTAAAATGAGTCAACCCCAGCAGGAGGCAGGTCACTGGCAGGTCGATGTAAACTAATAGTGAAAAAGCATGGTGACCAGAGGGTGGCCCCTGAGGTCGCCCCCAGCACCGCCCGTGCTGCCCAAGACCCCAGAGGGGGCAAATGTAAGCCCTGAGGCTCTGAGGAAGTGGCTGAACCCAGGGACCCCGGGATTTCCGGCGAAATAGTCCTGCATGCGATGGGAACCATACACCTGCTCAGAAACGTGAATCTCTCCAGCGTTGCTTCTAGATCTTTTGAAAGTAGGAGAGCAACAATGACGCTTAGAAGGAACTCTAATCTCTTGCCCCTCCCCGCTTCCTATCCCGTAAAGACATCACCCATCACCTGGGAAGCGGGCTGAATCACCTAAGAAGAAGCAGAGCCTTTGCGACGTAACTGCCCCCCTCACTCCCCCGCCGCCATGTCCGTTCCCCTCGGTTCTGCCCACAGAGACCAGGTTGGACAGAGCTTGAAATTCACGTTCTTCTGGGGTTTTCTTTTTCTGGAGCATCGCGTATGGTTTTTTTTTTTTTAAAGAAAACAACAAAACTGGAGTCTTTGAAAGTACTGGAAACTAATAGCCCCGACTAATTAAGAGGCAAGTTAGATTAGGCTCTGATGCACAGTAACTTCTCTATGGGGCATTTCATGCACTTGCTCTTCAACCCCCTACGGAAGGGACCTGAGTAATAATTATCTCCTTTGGAGAGGTGCTGGGAGGGTTAATTAACTCGTGGCTGGGAACGCTTTGAGCCGCTGGCCAGCTGGAGGGGGGCGGGGGTGTGAACGCCACCCCCAAGTGCTGTTCCAGAAGGAAGCCATCACTTGCCTGCTGACGAGAATCTGTGACCTCAGATTAGGTCCCCAGGCCCCGGATATCCCCCCTCCAGGTCCAGCACTGGCGCCCCGTAAGACCCCTTGCAGCTCTGAAGCTCAGGGGTGCTTGGGTAGAAAGAGAAGCCGTCTGCTTCTTCACCTTTCTGGATCTTTCCTTAAGGAACTTTAGAGCTGGGAGCACCATTCTTCCCAAACTTCCCCACAGCGACCAGGGACACGAGCAGAGCGAGGGCACCTGGCCCAGCTCTTCCACCTAGTTTGGCCCTTCTCAGGTGAGTTCTCACCTGGCCCAGCTGCAGGAACGCACTCAGCCAGGGTGGGCTGGGCAGACACCCTCAGAACCGGGAGAGGGTTCCACCCTAGGGTGCCAACCTCGGCCGCACCAGCTCAGCCCATGGGACCCACTCTTTGTACCCGGGCCCTCTGCTTGTCTCTGTCTTGTTTTTCTAAGAAACCAGATGTGGCAACATAAGACGATGTCCTCAGAGGGTTTTGAGAAAGAAAAGGCGTTTATGCAAACACAGGAAGCAAGGGACACGTTTTGGAAACTGATGATAAAGTTTGCAGGAACGATGTTGGTGGGGGAAGTCCCCCAGTAAAAGAGATTGTGAGCCCCAGCGACCTCCGCTAGGAGATGACCCCCATGGGAGAAATCAGAGACTGCAGTGCTGGGAGGTATCTTGGGCAAAGAAGCCTCATCCTGGACCCGTGAGGGACTTTGTCAAGCTCACCGAGCGGACAGAAGCAGGAGCTGGGTGCGCGCTCCCCGCACCCTCCACGCCCTTGGCTCCGAGCTCCCCCCAAACACCTCAGGCTCCACCTGCAGGGAAGCCGTGTCCCCAGGGGCCAGCTCCGCTGCTCCTAAATGACATGGGCTTTGGAATGAGAGCTGCAGACCTTCTAGTTCTGGGAAAACTGCCAACGAAAGTGCTGACCTCAGCAGCTGTGGGTGAAAGGGAACGCTTTCTGGGGCCCCGGGCAGGGCTCAATTTCCCCCCTCAACTCTGTGGGTGCAAAGAATGAAGTCATCCCACTGGGAATTCCTGGAGTCACACACTTTGACTCAGTGAACGCCCGTCTCCCCGGCTAGCAATGCACCAGATTAAAGCCGGCTGTTTGCTCTGAGATGACGTTCTTTCCAAGAGATGGGCTTCGCTCGCAATTCAGATCCTAACCTGGGCAGGGAAGGGTCAGTGTCTCAGGGACTTGACTGAACGCAAGAGGAGCTGGAGTTCAGAAAAGAATCACCTGCAACCCTGGACCAACTCCTGGGGGATTCAAGGCATTCAGATACCGGGGCTCAATGGCTACCCATCAACTCCAAGAAGCAGGCAGGGAGGGGGCGAGCCCTGTTACAGGGGAGCACGCGGCGGCGCCAAGCTCTGGCGCTACCTTCGGTGGGATCCGTGGCAGGCTGTGCAGAGGAGTTTCATGCCTGGGAACAAGAAAACACGGGTCCCCACCCCAGGGACTTAGACCTGGAGCTCCCTCCCTCCCCGCACCAGCCACGACGCTCCACACCTGAGCTGGAAGAACAAACCAGGCCCCGAAAGTCTCCCTTCCACGTCAGTAACATCGCATCATTTGCATTTTTAAAAATTGGGGGTGGGCTTCCCTGGTGGCACAGTGGTTGAGAGTCTGCCTGCCGGTGCAGGGGACACAGGTTCGATCCCTGGTCCGGGAGGATCCCACATGCTGCAGAGCAACTGGGCCTGTGCGCCACAACTGCTGAGCCTGCGCTCTGGAGCCCGTGAGCCACAAATAGTGAGCCCGCGTGCCGCAACTACTGAAGCCCACGCGCCTAGAGCCCGTGCTCGGCAACAGGAGAAGCCACCGCAATGAGAAGCCCCAGCTCGCCACAACTGGAGAAGGCCCACGCGCAGCAACGAAGACCCAACGCAGCCAAAAATAAATAAATTAAAAAAAAAATTGGGGGTAAGAGGAAGGAGACAGGGGGATGTCTGTATACGTATAGCTGATTCACTGTGTTATACAGCAGAAACTAACAGACCATTGCAAAGCAATTATACTCCAGTAAAGATGTTAAAGCAAAACAAACAACAAAAAAATTGGGGGTAAACACATACTCAGCCGACATTTGAGGTAAAAAAACAAACACAGAAAACCCTTAGGAATTCACGCTCACAGGGGAGGCACGAGTCAGTCCGGGATCAAGGGATTTTTTTTTTTTAAATCTGCGTTATGAGGTGCAATGTCACCTTTCTCAAAGAAGCGGATGAGAGACAAGCAAATAACAACAGAAAAAGCGCCACTTGGTAACGGGCACCGAGCCCCTTCCTCCAGCAGCAGACGAGGACCACCCGCTGTTGCTCCTGCCATCTCTGACCCACGGCTCCACAGCCAGGAGACAGGGTCTCGGGCCGAGACCTGCAGCGCCTGGGCCACTGAAGGGTCCCACCACTTGGGGAGGGTGAATCCAGGGGAGCCCCTTGCCCACCTGGAAACAAATCCTGTACTTTGGCCCAGAGAACCGAGCACCTCTCTCCTCAGTCTTGTCATCTGTAAAATGGGTCCTAGTGATGACATTCCTTATGGGGCAGCTGTAAGGTTCAAACGGGACCATATGATTAGAGCAAGGGTGGCCAGCACTGTGCTTCCCAAGAGTGGAGCCAGGAAGTCCCTGAGGACTGTTTTACTACCCATGGCCCCCTACCCCGCATACAGAGACGGCACCAGGGCCCCATGTCCCCCAGGCGGGAAGGAGCCCCGAGGTGGAGGCTCAGAGGAAACCACAGGCCGCCCGAGTCGAAGGCCCTGCAGCCGGACGTCCTGGGGTCCCTTGAGGTCTCCCCCAGGCGCACACAGCTTGGAGGACATGAGCCGGCCCCGACACAGCCCAGAGTCAGGGGCAGGAAAGAAACTTTAGGCCTGAGCTGCTGGAGACAGACATAAAAAAGAGAGGAAATACTCCACGGGGGAGGCCCAGGTGACCAGGCCCCTACCTGCCCCGTCCCCTGACAGCTGCCCAGCTGCACCCCAGGGGCTCCTCCAGGTGGCGCCTCAAAGTGAGGCCTAGACCAGCATCACGGGTATCACTGGGAGTTGTTAGAAATGCAGAGTCTCAGGCCCTGCCCTGGACCCACCAGGGCCCGGGTGGCTGGCGTGCACATCTGAGCAGCCCGGGCCTGGGGTGGGCCCAGGTGGGACCCAAGAGTGCGTTTCTGAGGCTTCTGGGTGACTCCCACGCGGGTGCTCACCTTCACGCCCCCTGCCCTGAACCACACCTGCAGAAAGGCTGCTCCCCATGCCACCTCTGTGGCCTCTGTCCGGGCAGCTGCCTCTGGTCACTCCTGGTCGTCACGCTCCAGAGGCCTCCCTGACCCCATCGCCCTTTCTGGATCAAACAGCCTTAACGCTGCCCTGAAGAGCTGGGCAGCCTCTTCCTTGGCCCCGCTGCCGCGGTAACTGTTCAGTGACTGTCAGCTGATTGATTCACGTTTTCCTTCCCCAGCAGGCTGCAGGGGCATGGGCGGTGGGGGAGGGTTGCTGGCACACAGCAGGTGCTCAGAAAACTGTGGGTGAATAGATGACTCTGAACCAGACTTCCTGGCCCACCCCAGAGCAGCTCTGAGGCTCCTAGGCCACCTTCCTGAGGGCCTTCTGCCTCAGTTTCCTTCTCTGGATTAAGTTCGGAGATTTGTGTAAAGTCCTCCAACAGTGCACACAGCAAGCACTCAGGTAAGGCAGAAGGGTCTCTGCAGCCACCAGAAGGGTCTTCCAGCTGCCCTGCAAGGTGGACACAACTGGCCTGGTCTAGTCCTCCCAGCTGTGTGACCCTGGGAGAGTAACGCAACCTCTCTGGGCCCCAGTTTCCTCGTCTGCAAAGCGGGGACGTGAACCCCGTCAATGCAGCCTCAGAATTGAGACCACCTCCTCTGTGGCTCTGGCTGTCATGCTAGCACATGGCTAAATTATCTATGGGCTCCCCCCCCCCTCAGAGGCAGGAAATGCACCCATTGTTGGGATGGGGACCCTGAGGTCTAGAGCTTAGGAGTATCCCCTCTGGTTTTGTCCACTGCCCTGCTAGCGCTGAGACTGGGCTGTGTGAGGCCTGGTACCCACGTGTGCAGAAATAAACCAGGTCAGAGGGCAGCGGGCAGGCCTGCAGCTCAGCCATCTGCCTCTTCCCTTCCCAGGCCAAGGGCGCCATCTGCTGGGAGCGGGGGGCTCGGCACCCTGGTGCACCTCTCTGCTGGGCTCTCACCTGGATCCAGGCTGGGTGGGGTCATGACCATAATGTAACCACGCTGGGCCCCTGGGTGGAGTCCTGACTGGTTCCCCACCCCAAGACAGACCCCTGGGATTCGGCCTTGACGCCCACGGACCTGGGGGTGGAATGCTGGGTGCCGGCTCCTCTCCTTTTGCTGGCGTGGTTCAAGTTCACTGGGTATTTACAATGAGCCTGGTGAGGCGGCTGAGATGCAGGCCAACGCACTTCCTGTGTGTGAGCCAGGCCCTGCCCTCAAGATGCTGCTGCTGGCGCGAGGGCCCGAGCCCCTCCCCAGGCCGTGCTCTCCCACCCCCAGGCCTCTGCCCTCCCAGGGCCCTGGGCCTGGGCTTCCTCTGCGTCCCCCTGCCTTCTACACGGCTTTCAGGTCTGGTATTGAGGGGCTGGAGCTGTGGCGGGCTGTCCTGGCAGGAACTGCCCATTCTCCTCCCAATTCCTGGGGCTCTGGCTCTGGAATCTTCCTCTGCCCAAGGCGGGTCAGGAGGGCAACACGGGCACCCCCTGCGCCTGTGGCCGGCTGAACACGCCACGCCACGCTCTGCGGGCAGTCCCAGCAGAATCCTGTGCGGCTTCTCAGTCCTGACAAGCTCCCAGCGCGGGACCCGGGCTGCCAACGAGCTATAATTAGGGATACTTTGATCCTCAAGTCGGCTGATGGTGAAATGGCAGGATATGCCTTGTCTTCCCCATGAAATGCAGAAGGAGCAGGGCCAGCCCCCCAGGGAGCCTACAGGGTCCAGGGCTCGGCTTCTTGCACCGAGGAGGCGGCAGGTGACCTGTTCCAGGGCGCAGGTGCCAATGATCGGACCGGCCCAGACCAGCGCTCTGGGTTCTGTCCCTCCCGCTGGAGAGAAGGGAAGGGGCACTTGAGCCCCACCAGCACTGCAAAGACTAAGCCGCCCATCAGCCCTGCTCGCAGAGGGCGGGCAAGCCTGATGAAATCCCGCATCCCCCGGGCAGCAGGGTGCACGGCCGCTGGGACCCCGGGTCCCAAGCCGGGCCTCAGGAGGGCCTTGCCGGCCATCACTGATGGGTGTCATCAAAAACACCCGGACGCCTCATCGCCCTCCCTCACCTCTGTCGCGGTGGGAAAACACGCGCGAGATACACCCGAACGTTTTAACCACGTGACAAGCAAACGATTCAGGGGCACTTAGTTCATTCTCAGTTTTGTGCAGCCATGACCTCTGTCTACTTCCAGAACATTCTCACCACCCCAAACAGAAACCCTGTGGCCGTTCGCTGTCCTCCCCACCCTCCTTCCGCAGCCCCCAGCCCCCGGCAGCTCCTAACCTGCTTTCTCACTCTGGACCTTCCACATACATGGAATCGACCACGTGTGGCCTTTTGCGACTGGCCTCCTTCACTCTGTAGGCTGTCGTCGAGCGTCACCCACGTTGCAGCCTATGTCAGTGTTTCATTGCTGTTTATGGCTGAGGAATAGTCCACTGTGCGGATGGACCCCGTTTTGCTTGTCATCTGCTGACGGACATTCGGACCGTTTCTACCTTTTGGCTATCGTGAATCACACTGCAGGGAATATTCATGTACGAGGTCCTTTAACATGTTTAAAGGTCAAGGCCACTGAGGCGTAATTACACGCCGTAAAGTCCACCCTTCTCAGGCAGACACCTGGCTGAGCTGTGACGGTCCCATGTCTCCCCTTCCAACCCTCACACCCCACGGGCAGTGGGCGATGCTCACCCCACGTTGGAGAGGAGGACACTGGGGCCTGGAGAGGGTGAGTCGTTGCCTGGGGTCCCCCAGCTCTGGGGAGCAGGGCCTGTGTGGCCCCGAAGCTGGCGCGACGCCCCTCCAGGCCGTCCTCGTGTCATCTCCCAGCCAGCCCTGGCTTCCGTTCCTGCCTGAGAAGATGCAGGGGCGCTTGGCACAGATGGGGCACCGTGGGGTTCTCCTCTGTTCCTCCTCCTGTCCCCTAAACCAGGCCCCAGAGCACAGCCAGGAGGGCCAGCCGAGCTCCGGCTCACCGGCTGCAGCCTGGGGCCACCTGGCGGCCTCTCCAGAAAGGTGCCAGGCACCTGGGGCCAGGGGATCAAGCGGGCAGCCACTCGGAGGGTTGACGGAACACCGTGTGCAGCTGAACAGCACGCGTGGGAAGATCTCACCCAAACGGGACAGTTTTCCAGGAAAATAAAAACTGCCAAAACCCATCCAAGAAGCGGTAGAAACAAGAACAGACCTCAAACCGGGGAAGAAACAGCGAAAGTTGTCAAAGGATTAACTGCAAGGATGGTGAAGGCCAGACGTGTTTCCTTCGAAGTTGGAGGAACGGATCGTTCTCGTACTGGAAGCAGTTCCAACGTGCAGGCAGCGACGGCTCCCGGAGGAGAAGCCAAGGGCGAGGAGGGGGTGTGAGTGCCAACAACCCAGAACTGACTCCCGTGTAGGAGAGGAGGACTGGGGCTTGCCTGTCCCTCAGCTCCCGGCAGACGAACGGTGACGATGAAGAGCACGCTGGATGCGGGCCTGGGGACACCAGGGCACCCCTGGGTCCAGGTTGGCGGCCGCCCACTCAGGGAGGGGTCGTCCACCTGCGGTGACCTCCATAGAGGGAAGGGGTGAGGCGGGAGGGTGTCTAGAAAAAGAGTCCTTATGAGAAGGCGCCCTGCAGACGCCGGCCTGGCCCCGAGGCCCCTGCAGGTGCCCCCAGGTTCCCCACCCCAGCCCTGGGGCCTCTGCCTGCTACCCCAGAACGAGGCACGTCTCAACCAGAATGTGACCCAGAAGCTGCCACCGCCCCCCTACCCCCCTCACGCCCTCATCCCCTCCCTCCAGGTGATGCTGTCCTCCCCACTGGGACTCTGTCCCAGGACCCAAGACGGTGGAAAAGGGGGGCGTGGGTCAGAAGATCCCTGCTGCCCTGTGACCGCGCCCCCCCCCCGACCCTTGGCCCCTCTGGGCCTGTTTCCAGCTGTAAGACAGGGCTGGTTCTAGAGGCCCCGAAGGCTTCTCCGGACGGGGCAACATTCTGCTGCTGCAAGTGACAGGCAAGCGGTCTGTGAACCTTAAAGGTTCGTCATGGCTGCCCTCCCTGGCCTGGAGGGGTTTTCAGGCTTTGGGGCGCCTCTCCACTCACACCCCGAAGACTGCTGATGCCAATAACCATCATGCCACTCTGCCACCACTTCCAGACCTTGTGTCCCTGAGACACTCTGCACCCCACCCAGCCCCAGGGGCAGACAAAGGTCCAACCAGACATGCCAGAGCACAGGCAGGAGGCGAGGGAGAAGGGAAGCGAGGAGAGCCACGCTGGCCAGGCCACCCAGCCTTCAATCCCGCTCACCCTGCCGGGAGCTCAGCGGGCCCCCAGGACAGGAGGGAGCTGGGTATCTATACCCCAACCCAGGCCAGGTGTGCACCTGGGGCCCCAGAAGCACCTGGAAAAGAAAGCCATTCGAGGGCAGGTAGCTGGAAGGTGGGCCTGCAGGATGAAGGAGGGCGGGGTGCGGGCGGGCCTGATGGACTCTGATGCACCTGCAAACAAGCCCCGAGATGGGAGCGCCGGCTCCAGTTAGGAAACAGGGAAACCAGAGTCACTCCAAGAGGGGGCAGATCTCTGAAGCCAGGCGTGTCTGCCCCCAAGGCTGTCTGCTTCCCAAGTCCTCCTGTCCTGGTCTAGCCTGGGATGGATGGGCTGTCGGAGGCTGCAGACAGGCACATTTAGAAACTGCTCTTTCCGGAGGGGATGGCAAGACCTCATACAGAACCGCTCCCACCCCGGAAACACCCAGGGCGACATTCTCTGCAGCTCGCGGGAGCCAGGCTTCCGAGGATTATTAAATGGATTTTTCCTCCCTCTGGTGTGTGTTTCCTTCAAGGCCGCACGCAGGACGGAGCATTAACGAAGCAGCCAGCCCAGGGCAGCAGCAATCCAACAAGTACAACAGCGTGCGAGCTTTGATTTAATAAAACCGGCCCCCACTGGGCCACTTTAATTGTTTCCAGATTCTGAAAACATCTGAAAAGAGGACGCCAATGGAAAAATCCACCTCTGGCTACCGCCGCGTCCGGAGCTCGCTGTGCTGAAGGTCCACGTGGGCTGTGCGCTCGGAGAGTCACCTGGGCAGAGGGAGTGAAACCCTGATGTCACTGAGACAAATGGCCCAGGAGGAGAAAGCCACAGGGAGGGGAGGATCTCTTTATCCATGAGACCAGGCTCCCGAAGGAGGCGGGAGGGAGAGCGGCCAGTCAGCACGGTCATCGCCCTGCCAGTGAGCCCTGGAGGGACGGGGCCCGGGCGATGTTGCATCACCCCCCAGAGACCAGGCGGCTGTGCCACGGTAGGCAGCACGAAGGGCCAGGCCCCAGGAGTCTGCACAGGGAGCTGGCGGCCCAGGGAGGTCACGATGGAGCGTCTATCTGGTCCCTTTTGGCCAGAGTGACTCTCTAGGAACAAAGCCACACGAGGCTCTGGGCAGAAGGCAACGCTGCAGCAGCACAGGAAGAATGCAGGCGTGGAGTCCAGTGGACGTGCGTTCAGCTGTGCAGCCTCAGGAAAGTCACCTGCATACTCTGGGCCTCAGTTTTCACGCCTGCAAAATGGGCTGGCTAAGCGAACTCCAAAGTGCTCAACAGCGCCCACTGGTGGGTCAGTGGCACAGCATGTGCGCGGACCACAGGCGCCCCACCTATAGGGCCATCTCTCACCTGGAGACCCCGGGCAGACCTGCGGCCGAGGGCCAGGGTACAAGGGCACTTCGGCTACTTTCCAGGGGCACTGGGAGCCCTTCCCCATGACTTGGGTTTGAAGGGGGCCGGGAAGGCTGGAGAGAAGGGCTTCTCAGCGGCCAAGACACGGGCTGGGCAGGCAGAGCTGGGAGGAAGGTCGGCTCAGGAGTCCTGGGTCCCCAGCCCTGTATGCCACCTGCACGGCGCTTGTAAGGATCTCCCTAATCAGGAGGGACGGTTTGTTATCTCCATAAAACATGAAGAGAGAACACGCAGCACACACAGGACGCACAGCATGAACGCGTGCACGCACATGCGCGCACACACACACACACTGACAGGTGCTCTCCCACCCCGGGCCTGACACAGATGACAGCCTGTCACGGTCTGAATGTTACAAGTCAATTACGCCCACCTCCCTGCCAGCCTCTGATGCCGCCAGGGGTAACCATCACACCGTATCGGGACACAGAGGAAGGACGTGGGATGCTCCCCCGGGGGGGCCCACCAGCCCTCAGGAGGCCGCCACCCGTCAATCAGGAGGAAACCGGAGGTGGGGCGGCTCATTTATTCTCAGCCCTCAACCTCCGTATTAAACAGCATGGCAAGAAAAAAGGAAAAAAACAGGGTAGTTCCAGGGCAGCCTCGGTCAAGCTTCCAAGCATCCCTGCCCTCAGTTTCCCCATATGTACCATGGAGCCCAAGTCCACCGCAGGATCGCCCTATGGAAGGGAAGCCCTTGGCTCAGAGGGTCAGTCTCTCCCCGTCCTTGAGTTTTCTGCAGTTAAAATCAGAGCCTGCTGGCAACAGGGAGAAAGCGGGCCCAGCCACCTGGGGTAGACATGGGGCTCCTGCTTTTTTATTTATTTATTTTGCAGTACACGGGCCTCTCACTGCTGTGACCGCTCCCGTTGCAGAGCACAGGCTCCGGACGCACAGGCCCAGCGGCCATGGCTCACGGGCCCAGCCGCTCCACGGCATGTGGGATCTTCCCAGACCGGGGCACGAACCCATGTCCCCTGCATCGTCAGGCGGACTCTCAACCACTGCGCCACCAGGGAAGCCCGGGGCTCCTGCTTTAAACCCTGTGTCTGGGCAGCTCTGAGTGTGGATAGACGCGCCCCCCCGCCCCGAACGGTGACACCCACTGCCCACACTGCTCCCCACAGAGGACCCATGCAGAGGGAGGGGGCGGGTGGTGAAGGGAGGCGAGGGGTCGTGTACGAAATGCACAGTGGGGAAGGGGTGCTCGTCGTGCAGACCCTGTACGGTGGTCACTGCTGTCGCTTTTATCATCACCATCACATCATTGCCTATTAGGACGAGGATGCTGGGGGAGTAGCACCCGGAGCATCAGAACAGGCAGGTGCTCTGTGTTAAAGGACTGCTCTGCACCTACGTTCTCCGGGGCGCCCGACTGCCCAGGCCTGTGCTGCCCCCTGCCGCCCCAGCTCAGCGAACACAGCTGGTCCCAGGGCCCAGGCACGGACAACCCACCAGGGTAACAGGACGGACAGCGCCGTGTGAACACAGAGGCAGGAGACGAGGCTACCGGGGGGCAGGGAGCTGAGAAAAACACCCTTCCTCACCGGCAGTGACAAACCCTGACAGGACAGCCCCTGGGTTGTGGCAGGCATGGACCCAAGCTCATGACACATACGACTCGGTTCATCTTCATGCAGGCACCTCTGTCATCCCCACTTCACAGATGAAGAAACTGAGGCTCAGAGAGGCAACTTGGCCAAGGTTGCCGGCTAGTTCGCGGCAGAGCAGGCTTCGGACCGGGCATCCAGCCCACCATCCATGTTTAAGCAGCACGCTCTGCCCCCTGTTATATGGCAGCGCGTATCAATGCGGCGTGCAGCTGTCTGAGGAGGGGCCACCTGCAGAAGGTTCTGCAGGGTGAACAGTGGTTGGCCGGCAGAGGAAAGAACTCAGGGCTTGGGGAAAGTGTGGATGTGCTCAAGAGAACGGAGAGAAGTGAGTACAGGTGGAGAGAAAGGCAGGTATACGCCTGGCACACAGTAGGTGCTCAATAAATATTCATGGAGCGAGGTGCTGGAGGTGGGGAGAGCATGAGACGCAGGCTGGGAGGGGTGGGCCGAGGCAGTCAGCTTTATCCCACACACACACCTGGGTGCACGCAGAGTACCTCCACACCCCTCCCCCTCCAGACACGTTCACGGCCCGCGCTTACTTCCTGCCGATCCCCAGCGGTGCCCCTGCATTGCCCAGGGCTGCCCTGCGCCACCCCTCGCTCCGCCTTGCCGAGTGTCCTTGGGGACGGGGTGGACGGGTGCAGCAGGGATGGGAAAACTGGTCCACCAAGCCTCGGACGTTTAAGGACCGGGAACTACACTGCACGGAAGCGAGGTTAGCCGCCCGCTGCCATCCCCACTTCCCAGGAACCTCTGCAGTGGGTGTGGAGGGGGCCTCGGATGCACTCGGCCTCCGTCAAGGGCTGGAGTCTCAGGGGAGGCTGGCCGAGCGGCCACCGCTGCTGCTCTGATAACCTTCGGCCCTGACCTCATTTCCCACCGAGGCTCAGTGCAATTTCTTCCAATTTTCCACATAATTAGCTGAGCGGGAGACACGTCCCCCCTTTCTGAGGCAAGACAGAGCCAGCTGCTCCAGGGCTGCAAGCTTGTGGCTGAGGGCAGGGCTGGCCTGGCGGGCGCTGGACAGCGGGCAGTGGGGGGACAAGGTAGGAAGGGATGGGACTCGGGCAGGGGTTCGAATCTCTGCTCCCCAACCTGCTGGCTGTGTGACTTCGGGTCAGACGTCAGGCCTCTGAAAGGTGCGAGTCACACAGGGTCTTTCCCGGGACGCAATCACTCAGCACTCAGAGTGGCCACTAGATCCTGGTCTCTACCCCACCCCTCTCGGCCCCCAACACACTCCCAGAAAACATTCACCCCTTTTTCCTGCTTCTCTCACTCTATCAGGTCTCAAACCACCCTCTTCCAGTTAGGAGCGTGGATCCAGGCCTGGCACCAGCTCCATCTCCCATCTGCTGTGACAGTCAGCAACGCAGACCCGCTGGTCTGGGTCTTGCCATCTGTGAAGGGGGCACAACAGAAGCCACCTCGAGGTTGGGAAGAAAGAGGTCCACACGTGGAGGCCCCGGGCACAGGCTGCCCGGCTCCTGGAAGCCACCGCAGGGGCCATGATGAAGCATCGGCGGCGCCAGCTCGGCTCCAACCACGGGGTTCCTTTCGAGGGATGCTGTCATCCCCGCCCAGTTCTGGGGGGCCCCGGGCATCTCAGCAATGCTCGCTGTCAGCGATCCCCAATTGGCTGAACAAAAGCAGGACTGAAAGGGTAAAGGCCTCCCCGGTGGGCCCCGACAAGCACCAATTCACTCCTCGGGCCTCGGTTTCCCTAACTGGGCCTCGGTTTCCCTTCCTGACTGCAGAAGGCATCCCAGAGAGAGAAGATGCGCCTCCCGGCAGCCTCCCTCTGGGGCAGGAAGGGGTCCCCATGGCCCTCAAGGTGCCCCACAGCCTGGGGAGGAGGCCGGCTGGGGTAGGGCGTCTCCCGCCTCCCCGAGAAGCTGTGGGCTCCTTGGAATGGCCTTCCCGTGACAGCATGAGCGATTCCCTTCGCCCCTCCGGAGCCAGAGGCAAGGCCTGGAATCCATCACTCTGCGGCGTCTGTCTAGGGCTCTGCCGGCCGCCAGGCCACTCTAACGGGGAGCATGGCAAACGTCCTCAGGCAGCACGGGGCCCAGAGAACGTCAAGGCTGCGCACAGACACCTGGGCCCACACCTGCCCCATGACCGTGGACGTGCGCCCTCACCTCCTGACCCTGGGATGCTCTTTGGAAAAATGCACTCACCTAGGTCTCATGAGCCCCGAACACCTGGGGTGCAGGTAGGGACCCAGGCACCCCTGTTTACCGTGCATAACAGAAAGTCCCCCATGGCCTGATCAGAACATGCTTCCCTCACGAAAATCAGCACCTGCCCTGAACGTGGGGCTTTCAGTGCCCTCCCCCAGCAGCAGGGGTGGCAGTGGGGGGATAGGGGGGGTGGCACTCGGTGGCCTGGAGCCAGGCTGCATGCCCAGGGCAAGAAGCTGCCTGGGCTCCCTCACTGCAGGGTCTTGGTCAGTATCACAAGGCAGCTTCCCACACCCAGGGGGCACGGGGCCTGCTGCCCTAGGTGGATTGTGAATCCCAGGGCCTTTGGGGACCTACATCCTAGGACCTAGGGGCAGCCACTGGTGAAGGCACAGGGATGACAAATAAAGGAAAGGTCAGGGAGGCCTTCCTGGAGGAGGGGGACTGAGGCTGGCCTTGGAAGGAGCGAGGAGAAAAGGTGGCCCAGGGCGGGGAGCCAAGATGTGACAGCGCCTGTGATCTGGAACTCTCTGCAAATGGAAATGGATTGGGGCAGGTCTGGGTTGGGGAGGGGCCGGTGGTGATACCCCCCAGGGATCTGCAGAAGGCTTCGCACCCTGTCTTTGCACGGACCCCCACGCTGGGAGGGAGTTCCTGGGTAGAGTGACAACTCTGTTTTCCAGTACCCAGGCCGGCCTGGGGTTCTCTGCTAGTCGGGGTTATGCCCCAGAAGAAAGCAACCTATCGTGAGGAGTGCAAGGAAACCATGCCCAGCTGGGATCCAGTTGCCCCAGGAGAACTTGGGGCAGAGAATAACATCATTCATTCATTCACTCATCAAATGTAAGGCCCCTGGCCCTCCTGGTGCTGACCACACAGGAGAAACCAGAGACACAGGCCTTGGCCTGAGGAACTCACGTTTCATGGGGGAGACAGATATGAAACCAGTTCCTAGAAAGCTGATTTGGAGGGGGCTATCATGGGAGACTTCCTGGAGGAGGTGACACCTAGGGTGAGTTTTCCCAGAAGAGAAAGGAGCGGTGGGGCAATCCCAGTTACAAGAGACAGTCCGGGCACAGTCAGGGGGAGGCCAGAAGGGGGCCTGGGCTGGGAGGCAGTGTGTGGGAGGGTTCCGGAGACCAGAGACTGGGTCCCAGGAGGTCAGACTCGGCAGGAAAGGCAGCCTGTCTGAGCAGCCCGCTCCTATTAGCAGCAGTCATGACCGCCTCCACCCACTGCAGGGTGGCCGCAAGCTCCTTTCTGTTTTGTTGATGAAACTGACGTGCCAGGCTGCCAAGATTGGTGACAAGTTTTTCCTGCTACAAACAAGTTGGTTTCAGCCCCTTGTCTACACTCCCTGCATCCACCCGCAGGCCCTGACTCCTCTAATTCCACTGCTCGTGTGCTCTTACGAGTAACAAAATGATGTTTATCCCCCCCTTCCCATGACTCCCAATTTGGCGATAGAGGGAAGCAGCCCCCCCCCCCGAATGTTTACTGTGCATTTACAACACGCCACCCACCGCTCCGAGCACACCAGGGCCACCTGCCTGTTCACTCTTTACCACACCCCCACACGGCCATGCTGCTGTCACTGTCCCATTTCTCAGAGGCGAACGTGGAGGCACCGAGAGGCGAAGTCACCAGACTGGCATCACACAGCAACCCGAGTCAGGACCCAGGACGTCTGATCTTGAAATGCAAGGACTTAACCCCCCTGCTCCAACCCTCCTGGTCCCAGCTGCCTGCACGCTCCCGACACATCTGACACCCGGGATTCTCAAGAGAGGGAGGGCCCAGTTTCACATCCTTCTCCCTGACTACCCACCTGGAACAGCTGCTGCTGGGGAGCTGGCGGGCAGGGCGAGGGCTCGAGCCCCTGGGGCCACCACACACAGACGGACTGTACAGAGTGAAGGCCCCGGAGGCTGCACCCGCCAGCCCCTTCCCCACCCTGCTGCTCCAGGCTGCTCTGAAGGTGGTTCTCAGGTCTCCGAGCAGGCTTGGGGCCAAGGATAAAAAGTGGAGGGTGCCCTGAGCACCACTAGGTCAGAAATAAAAAAGAAGGAGATGGTGGGGACAGGGGGACCCCTGTAAAATAAAGATGGCCCCGGAAACCCAGAGAGGAGGTTTGTGACACCCCAGCAAGGGCCAGCTTGGGGTGCAGGCTCCCGTTCCACCTGGATCAGCCCCTGGCCAGCAGCACCAGGCATGTGGGGTGGGGGGCTGGTTCACACCGCTGTACTGGGCCAGTCTGAGATGGGGTTCCCCACCCCCAGAGTTTCCTTGTGCTCCGGAAAGGATCTAGGGGAAGGCAGAATCATATTCTGTATCCAAGACGTGTGTCCACACAAAGCTGTGACACCTCATCCATCAGGGGCCCCCTTTGCCCTCAGGATAAAACTCCAGGATGAAATGTCCCTGGCAGGATATCTGAGGCCCTTGGAGAGGGGTCCCAGTCCCTCATCTAGCTCCTCCCAAGCCCTCGCCCAGCAGGTTGGGCCCCAAGCTCACTCACTCCTAACCAGTGGACAAAAGGTCCCCTCCACCTGGGACACCCGTCCCACCTTCCCTACCTGGTGGCACTGAGACGCTATGGAAATACCACTCAGGTGTCACCTCCTCCTGGAAGCCTTCCCTGATGCCCAGGCTGACCTCTCCCACCCTGGACTGAGCTGTATGCCCGCACACAGTGTCCGTACGTCTGTCCTCCCTGCTAATCAGCAGCTCCACGAGGCCAGGACAGCTGTTTAGACCCAGCATATGTGGACCGGAACCAAATGCAATAGAACAAGAGGCGGTTTCATACAGTTCGATCTGACCCTCGGTGCCTCGGAAGTACGTGTCACAGGACTCCGTGGCTCTCAGCCACGTCCACTAGGTAGAAGGAAGTCAAGCTTTTGTGCATGAGACAAGTTTACTCCCGGCCCAGACCAGGGGTCCCTGAGCCAGCAGCCTCCGCATCACCTGGCAACTGGTCAGAAATGCAGATTCTGGATGAGGAGCTCTGGGGAAGGCCTGCTGATGTGTTTACCAGGCACCCCAGGGGATCCTGATGTCGCTCGAGTGTGAGACCCCTGCCCTAAAGAGTATAAAAGAATACACCGTGTTTTTCTAACAAGCCAAAACGCGGAGTGGTGGTTACTGACCTTTGCCATTCGTCCTCGCAAACAAACGCGATAGTAATAACAATCGATGACGTCAGTGAGGCCTTTCCTGACCACGAGGTTTGCAACTGCACCCCTCTCCCCTCCCCACACTCTCTACCCACCCCAGGCTTCCCTCTCCTCCCTGCCTCTAATCACCTCTAATTAGCTGTCAGGAGGACGCGAGCCAGCCCGGCCCCCTCCCTGGCAACAGCAGGGATTGCATATGCTATTTCTCGGGTTGTTATTTTCTCCTTCCCTTTTGGAAGGTCAGCAGCTTTTCTGTTCAATGCTCTGCCCTCGGCGCCCAGAACGGGGTGTGGCACTCAGTAGGCCGCTCAATACAAATTGGACCCACAGAACCTAGACGCTTCTTAGCTCCTTCAGCTCACTGTGTGACACATTCCTTTACGGGATGCTTGCAGCGAGCTTGAGGGAGCCAGCATGAGTATCCCTTCACACCCAATTTGCAGATAAGGAAACTGAGCCCCGGGGAGGAACGGACTTGCCTGAGGACAAACAGAGCCTCAGACTCCCACTCGGGTCTGGGTCCTAATCCAGCACCCTGCAACTGTTGGCAAATTCGGTCCCCAGGAATCCGTCGTTCCGGCCCTGCCCTCCTAACCCCAGCCAACAAGCAGGCCCCAGAGGGCCCGCAGTCCAAGGGCACCGCCGAAATGCAAACCGCTACCCTGGACACCTCCAAACCGGGGCTGGAGGCGGGAGGCCGTGGCGGGTCTCTCCTCTGAAGCCTTGGCGTGCGGCTTCGGGGCTGTGATGATGACGCCTGCCATATGAGAGGCCTCCCGGTGCAAAGACACACAGCTAATTAGCTGTCAGGAGCGATGCAAACTCTAGCTCGGCCCCTCCCCGACAGCCTCTCCCGGAATCGCCCTCTGCCACCTCGTGTCACCGCATGATAAAAGGAAATATGTTCAAAGCTGAAGCACTAACGAGACGGAGAGGCACGCAGAGGCTGAGGGAAGCAGATTGCCTCTGACACTCTCCGAGGAAAGGGGGATAAATTAAAACCATTAAAAAAATAATGTGTCATCGTCAGTTTTCCGAAAGAAGTTATTCTTGGAGGGCACACTTCCTGTTCCGGCTGGGCCGAGCGTCGGCTGGGAGGGGCCAGCAAAGCGGCAGAGGGCCTGGGCTCTGCCCCTGCCACCTGTGTGACCTGGGGCAAGTGGCTTGCGGGCCTCAGTTTGCCCATCTGTAGAGTGGGGGTGATCAGAAGCCCTTCGTCATAAGGTTTAGGGGAGATGCTAGGAGACGAATACATTTATGGGGGACATCGTAAGCGCTTCTTCGCCCCTGCGGGTGCCACTCCCACGGAGCTATAGAAATCCTCAAACCCTCGACTGCTCTCTAGAATAGGGGTGACAACAGCTCAGACCTCAGAGATCGCAGGAGAACTCAATGAACGGGCGCCTAGAACACACCCGAGTAGATGGCTACTGTTCTGATTATCCGTTCAAGGTCATTTGCTGGGCCCCGTGGACACTGTCAAAGGTGGGTGGCCTCAGGAAAAGGGGGACCAGTAAATACCAAGCCCTCTCCTACCAGCAGCCAGGGCTCCAGCAGACGGGGCTCAGCTGACCCCTCATCTGAGCTGGCTCTCCCCTCTCTCAAGTGGCCCCCACGGAGCCTGCTGGAAATGCTACCTGGTGGTCAGAACCAGCTGTGCCACCTTGGAGATGTGCATACCCTCCCTGTGCCCCCCTTCTCTGCAGGGCAAGGAGACACACACGAATTGCTGACCCTCCCTGAGCCCTAACCAGAAGTCAGGCACAGTTCTAAACTCCACATGAATTCACTCACAGATGTCCAGCAACACTCCATTACACAGATGGGAACACTGAGGCACCAGGAGGCAAACTCATTTCCCCAAAGTCACACACCTAGTGAGTGGTGGCACCTGGACACCTATCCCCCAAGAGCCCTCGTAGGGTGTTACAAGGATTAAATCATGCACGTAAAGGGCTCCATGTATGCCTGGCACACAGCAAGCACTCAATAAATGTTGGCTGGTGATGGGGTCGGAGGAGGCGCCATTGGCAGGAAAGCATTCGCTCTGTGCCCGGGCTGTAGGAACACAAGCAGAGACGGGGTTTGCCAGGGCAGACCGACAGCGCCTGGATCATGGGGGTGGCCCTGCGGGGTGGGAGGGGAGATGAGCACGACCGCGAAGACTGGAAGCTGACTGGAACACCCAATTCCCACGTGGCCTGAGCTCCTGGAAAAGGACGATTCCCGCTGGGTCACAGATTGTGTGAAAGCGGGCATCTCGGTTGAATTCCTGCCAAAATGCCAGGACACACCCCTCCCCCTTTGCTCTGCAGCTGGGCGGGGCGGGTCAACGGACGTCCCCACGAAAAAAACATGAGCCCATCTTGATGCTGAGACTGAGGCCACACATGGATTCCCTGTGTCCCGGTGCACAACAGCCCCGTGTGCTCATTACAGGACATGGAGGCGGAGGGGCGGGGCCCCACCAGACACAATCCTGGCCTTCGCGCAGCACAGTCTGGGGGGCGATGGGCGAGCCCAGAGCGGTTACAACTCACGGGGGAAGGGCTATGACAGTGGGTGTGCAGGCAGGAGCACAGAAAGGCTTCCCAGACAGGGGAGCGCTCAGGGGGCCGGGAGGCTCCTGTGGGGCAGCCCCCGTTGCCATGGAAACCCGCTCCTGCTAGATAGGTCCACTGAGTTGAAATATCTGACCTGACAAGCATCAAGGTCACTGAAATTAAAGCCATGGTGTAACCCCCTAAGACCAGAGGTGACCGCAGGGCTAGGGGCCTGGGAGGGCTTGCTGGAGGGGGTGGGGCTGGAGCACCCCCCTCTCCGCCACCCCCCATGCTGTTGGAAGGGCAGGTGGGCTGCCATGGGGCCCCTCCCATGGGCCACTCCAGCCTGGGGCCACCATCCAGGGTCCTTTCAGGAGCTTGTGCTGGGAGGCGCATGGCCCTATCCCATCCCTCACTAGACGCCCCCCACTTCCACCAGGCCCCCCACCCCGGCCCCGCCATTCCTTCAGCTCCAGCCAGTCTAACCCCCTAGGGGGGTGTGCAGCTCCAGGAGGCCGAGTCGGGGGCGCCACCGCCTCTGAGCTGCCACAGCGCTCCCCCTGGCTCCGCACAGGACCCCCTGAGCTGCCCCAGCGCTCCCCCTGGCTCCGCACAGGACCCCCTGAGCTGCCCCAGCGCTCCTCCTGGCTCCGCACAGGACCCCCTGAGCTGCCCCAGCGCTCCTCCTGGCTCCGCACAGGACCCCCTGAGCTGCCCCAGCGCTCCTCCTGGCTCCGCACAGGACCCCCTGAGCTGCCCCAGCGCTCTCCCTGCCTCCGCACAGGACCCCCTGAGCTGCCCCAGCGCTTCCCCTGGCTCCGCACAGGACCCCCTGAGCTGCCCCAGCGCTCCCCATGGCTCTGCACAGGACCCCCTGAGCTGCCCCAGCGCTCCTCCTGGCTCCACACAGGACCCCCTGAGCTACCCCAGCGCTCCCCATGGCTCTGCACAGGACCCCCTGAGCTGCCCCAGCGCTCCTCCTGGCTCCACACAGGACCCCCTGAGCTGCCCCAGCGCTCCCCATGGCTCTGCACAAGACCCCCTGAGCTGCCCCAGCGCTCCTCCTGGCTCCGCACAGGACCCCCTTCCCCTCCAGCTCTTACTTCTCGCTGGGTCCTCCACCTCCTGCACTGATGCTTCCACAGCGAGAACAGCCCTGCGAGGGCGGTGCAGCTACAGCCCTGTGCAGCTCGGCGCTGGTCGCTCACCCTCTCTGTGTCTCTGGGACGGTCACCAACCTTCCCGGAGAGCGGTGACTGCAGTCTCTGACACCAGTCACAGCTGACACCGCCGTCCGGCTGTTTCTAGACCCTCGGCCTCCTAACCCAGAGAAGAGTCTTCTGGAGCCTGGCACCCAGCGGAGCGGGCTGGAGCACACGGTGGCGGTGACACGCGGTAGGGGTGGCTGTCAGTGGGGCTGCGGCGGGCCTCCTAGGGGCGGGGGTGCTGCGCAGATGCCTGGCTGAGAGGCGTCCACCAGGCCCTTGGAGACCCAAGGGCACACGTCCCCACCACGGGGTTATTTGATTGTCTCTCTGCCCTCGCCCCACCCCCGGCTTCCCACCATCTCCCAGGCCACCCAGTGACACCCTCATTCTTTGCCTGGAGCCCCCATCCTCCGCTGGCAGCGGTCAAGGCCTGGCCTAGGCCCAGGACCCCGAGGGGCCTCTGGGGGAACTTCCCTCTGCCTGGCAGCCCCCAAGGCCTCCCCGAAGTGGCTCTGGCCCCAGAGAGAGATGAAGAGGGAGCAGCAGGCCCCGCAGACATGCTGACGGATCGCCATGGCAACCGTGCAGGGCGGGCCAGCTGGCAGGAGTGGAGCCTGGCAGAGCAACGGGCCTGGCCTCCCACCAGGGCCGGTCGGGCTGGGGCGCGGGGGCCGGGGGGGGCGGGGCGGAGGCCAACATGACAAGGCCGCGTCCTCTCCGAGGAGAGCGTGGGGACCCTGCCCAGGGGTCACGGGGCAGGAGCGGACATCTAGGGAAGCCCACCTCCCTTCTGCTCACCCCCGGGGGCGAGAGCTCTTGCTGGAATTCTCTGATGCCTTCTGAGGCAAAGGGCACCCTGCCCCTCCGCCCCAGCTGGGAGGGGCTTCACGGCTGTGCCGTCCAGGAGGAGCAGCTTCACTGGCTGTGCTCCCTGTTTCTGCAGCACTTAGGAGGGGCCCAGTGAAACGGGCCGCATGGAAGGATGAACAAACGCGCATGTTCACAGCCACCTGTGGCTGAGGCTGGGGTGGGGGGGGTGGGGGGCTGCTGACTTTGGGGCCGGGACAAAAGACCTGCTGAGGGGCTTCCCTGGTGGCGCAGTGGTTGGGAGTCCGCCTGCCGATGCAGGGGACACGGGTTCGTGCCCCGGTCCGGGAGGATCCCGCGTGCCGCGGAGCGGCTGGGCCCGTGAGCCATGGCCGCTGAGGCTGTGCGTCCGGAGCCTGTGCTCCGCAACGGGAGAGGCCACAACAGTGAGAGGCCCGTGTACCGCAAAAAAAAAAAAAAAAAAAGACCCGCTGAGATCAAGCTCGGTCTGTCTGACCCTGCCCTCCCCTGCCCTGCGGATGAAGGTGGCAGCACCCACCCCTGCTGGACCTTTCTTGCTCTCACCTGCGCCCCTGGAAGAGCTCAGACCCCTGCTATGAGAACAGGATGCCAGGAACATGCACGTTCCCAGGGAGATCCTGGTCCCTTTCCCTCCCTCCATCCCATGACAGGGGAGCCGGGCTATCCTGGGCTGTGTGACGGGCCTGCAGGAAAATGGCCCAACTTGGCCCGGGCCCGGGTGGCGTCGGCGGTGCAGGGCGAGGCGGGGGGGCCTCGTGGCCCAGCTCTGTCCATTCTGCTACTTCTCACAGTGGGCGAAGAGGGCCCTGCTCCCGCCAGGCCTCCACCAGGTGCTACACACGCACCCCACCCCCACCGGGATCCTCACCTCAGCCGGGGCTCTTCTGCCCATTCTAGAGATGAAGAACCCTGAGGCCCACAAGCGAGCCAAGCTCGCTGGCCAAAGTGAGGCTGAGCCCCCGACCTGGGCTCCCCACTGCCCCCAGCTCCCCACTGGGCGGGGGGCCCAGGAGACCGCCGCCCATGCAGATGTGTAAACTGAGGCCTGGAGGAAGGATGATAAACATCCCAGATGTTCAGAGAGACGCTCGATTTTAGTTTCTTTCTTCTTCTCGATGAAAGCAATCTGTAAAATGCTTAACCAAACATGGCTTCATTTTTCATGTCTTTTAAGACTTCTTTAAATCAATTCACAAATATATAAGCAGTTTCCCTGCCCGGACCGTGTGCTCCAGCTCAAGGCTTGGTAAAACAGAACAGACTGAATTCCTGGGGAAACAGGCCGCAAAATGCAGGCAGCGGTGCCACTATGTGCCCGCCTGCCTCTTAGAGCGGGACAGCCCGAGCAGCCCACCCTGCGTCTCTCCGGCTCCCCCAGGAGGCATCCGCGGCACTCCCCAAGAGAACGCTCTGTGGGATGGAATGTTCTAGATCAGTGCTGCCCGCTGCGGTAGCTGCCAGCCAGCCACGTGTGGTTACTGACCACTTGGAACGTGGCCAGTGCGACCAAGGAACGGCATTTCTAGCTGTCTTTCATTAAGTGGCCACATGTGGCTGGTGGCGCCCCCCGCCCCCCCCCCCCCCCGTTCACTCCCCTCTCTGGAGTAAACTTCTCTGTTCAGTGCGAGCGCGGCTGAGGTCAGAGGGTAGGCAGGGAGGGACGAGACCCCGAGGCTGACAGCACAGCAGGACCTAAGCAGCCCCTGGGACTGGGACAGACGGGATGAGGTGGTGGAGGGGAGACAGGATCTAGGATCCCGGCCGGAAGCACGGTATCAGCAGATATGGGGAGGCCGGACCAGGTGATGGAGGCAGGCTGGACGAGGTGAGGGCTTGGTGAAGGGATGTGGGGAGGTGACCCTAAGCCAGTGCCTCCACTGCTCTGGGCCTCAGTTTCCCCGTCTGAAAACTGCATCTGTAATGGTACCAAGCCCAAGGACACTGTAAGGTTAAATGAGTCCCCGCGTGTGAGGCACTCAGAACACGCCTGGCTGTGGGCGCACGCCATGAATGCCGGAGACTGCCATCCTTACATGTTTGGCTGTGGTCATCCTCCCTACCTGAGGCCTCCCCGCAGGGCCATCTGAGTCTCCCTGCCGACGGCACAGCCCGTGGCTCCTGGCATCCCCTGCCTCCTACATGCTTTTACCAGAAAAAACTCCTTTCAGCACCGCAACGCTGCAGGGTAGGTAGTATAACTCTCCCCGTTTTACAGATGGGGAAGCCAAGGCACAGAGAGGTTAGGGGACCTACCCAAGGTCACACAGCTCCATGGAGTAGAGCCAGGATTCAAAAGTAGGCACCAACATGACCCCATCTCACAGATGGGGAAACCGAGACTGGGAGGGGCGTCCTCAGGGGTCCTGGGTCACACAGCCAGGAAGAGGCTGAGCTGGGCTGGCAGCTGGGACTTGGGCCTCTTCAGGCCGGGCTCTGACCACTGGGCTCTCAGGCCTCCCAGGCGGGCTCCAGGCAGGGTGCTTTGGGAAGAAGCCTGTGGAAGGGCCAAGGAGGCAGGCCAGGGGGGGCAGGAGGAGGTGGCAACAGCAGGCCGGGCTTCTGCCACTGGCTTCCGTCCCTGCTTCTCACACCCGCCACTGCGGGGGAGGCAGAAGCTGGCGGCACCAACTGTTGCTGCCTCTCCCATCTGCTCCCGCAGGATCGGGGTGGGCGTCAGGTCCTCGCCTAGACCGCCCGCTGCTGTCGCAGTGGGGGGGCCGTCCCCCACCCTCCCCTGCTCCCGGGCCTGGGGATCGCCGGGGGCGGGGCGGTTTGGGGGGCACAGTGCTTGGGATGCCCCCTCACCTCCCTGAGCCCCGCCGTCACACGTGTCACGGGCATAGCACACACCATCCACGTGGCTGTGAGCTCTCAGCCAGCTCCCACCCGTCAGCGGGACCCTGCAGCCCTCCCTCTGGGGGCTTTCTGACCACAGAGCCCCGCCCCCTGAAAAGGTCTCCTGCTGTCCCAGAAACACAGTTATCCTTGTTTCCCAAGGTGTGACCTGACTCACAGCAGCAAGGTGTGGGCACGTGTGGGCGGGGACCCCTGCGGCTCCCCCGCTGGGGGCAGAGGCCCGCGGAAGCTGAGAGCTCAGCGCCGCCCGTCTCTACCGTGACACCCTTCGCCAGACCTCCTGGGGGCTCAGCAGACCCCTCCCTGCAGTACAGCCCCACTGAGGGACCACCCGACAAGAGCAGAGCATGTACTGGACGCCCGCTGTGTTCAGAGCACTGAGGGAGAGGCCAAGGGACAACCTCGAAGGGTCAACGTGCGTCCCAGTCCAGGCAGCCACGACGACAAGGCCTGCAGGGCACGTGGGCCGAGGGGGACACAGGGAGGAACACGGTGGCAGGTGAGGCTCCACAGGCAGAAAACCTGGGCCCTGACGGCTGCGGAGGGCTCAGTGGGCACCCAGGACCTCCCCCTGCTCCCCTCGCCTCTGACACTACCCCGTGGGAGGGCTGCATACTGGCCCTGCCACTTCCTGGCTGTGGGAAGGCAGGCCAGGTACCTGGCCTCTCTGAGTACCAAGGGGAGCCTGCACGGGCAGCGCCCTCCCCCCCCCCCCCCCCCCCGTGGGAGAGACCCCGCCCCATTTCCAGGGCCTGTTAGGCTGTGGGTCGGCTGAATCTTGCAGGGGACAGCGACATCTAGTGGGCCGAGGGCACACTGCCCCATCACCCCAGGAGGTCCCCCCAGCGCACCCCAAGTCCCCAAGGGGCGGAGGCTCACTCTCCAGGGAGGACCAGGGCGCGGGCGGGCGACGCGCAGCGCTGGCACCAACGCCGGGCTCTGCTCCGTCCCTCCAGAACTCCTATGCCTTGTCCCGTGGACGGCCGTGTTCCCACGTGGCAGATGCCCGCCATATGCTCTCTCGCTGTCACAGCACCCTCAGCGGGCCTGCAAGCAGCCTGCCGGCGGGGGTGGGGTGCCTCTGAGCTGGAGCTCACCCCAACCGCAACACGGAGCAGGATGCACGGGGAGCTGATCTGAGGAGGGCCAGCCGGCTGTGAGGGGGGCTGGCCTGTGATCCCATTTCACAGACCACCAAACTGAGGCTCAGAGAGGCCACACGGCTTGGGGTCCTGTGGTCCACAGCCTCCGGCTGTGCATCGGTAACTCGAGGGGGGCTGGGCGGGACAAAGCCCCGCGGGGTTCTCTGGTGGCTGGAGGCTCGGTTTCTTCAAAGCTTTGCCTTTTCGAGTCCTCACACCAGAATACCCCCATGTCCTCCTCCCCCCGGAAGTGTCAGGGCCCCCTTGGAGGCCTCGGCCTCGCTGGTCTCTTCCTGTTCGGACCACCCCACAAGTGGAGTCTTCAGGGCACTCTGGGCCAAAAGCCTGAAAGTGACTCACGCTTCTCACACTGGGCTCCCGGAGCTCTGGTGTCCTGCACACGGGCTTGGGGTCTGCCTGGGAAGCTGGGGGGAAATCGAGGGGTTGGGGGCTGGTCCCCTTAAACCACAAAGTGTCTGGAGATGACTTCCATAGTAAGCACATGGGCACACAGTCTGAAGTGGTGGGGAGAGGGGAGGAAGATTCTGGAGCCTTGCACACCACGCGAGCTAAGAGTGAGTGTATGACAACAGGCCCAGGGCCCTAGTGCACCAAATTCCCTGCAGCAGCCCGGCTAAGGCAGCTCCACGGCACCTTCTCACTGGCACAGACCCTTGTGAGCATCTACTGAGGACCGGGCAGGGTCACTGCAGCCCACATGCAGGGGTTAACTTCGGGGGAGGCGGGGCTCGGGAATCAGAATCCCAGGCTTTGCATCCTCCCGCTGCCACCTGTCAGCTTATGTGGCTCAGGTGAAGAGACTCCATCTCTGTACCTCAGTCCCCTCATCTCTGAAACGGAGCCAATAACAGTTCCTACCTATGGATGACGGAATAAATGAGTTCACGGACTGACTAAGACAGAAATGTATCCTCTCACAGCTCTGGAGGTCCGCAGCCTGGAATCGAGGTACCGGGAGGGCAGTGCTCCCCACAGAGGCTCTAGGGGAGGGTCCTTCCTGCATCTGCCCGCTTCTGGGGCTTGTGGCAGCACGATTCGCATCTCTGCCTCGGTCTTTACATGGCCTGCCCCGTGTCTCTGTCCCCACATGCCACTCTGTGTCCAGATTCCCCTCTTCTTCTAAGGACACTAGTCATTGAATTTAGGGCCACCCTCATCCAGTGTGACATCATTTTAACAAACTACATCTGCGAAGACCCTCCTTCCTGACAAGGTCACATTCTGAGGTTCTGGGAGGACAGGTATTTGGGGGGACACTCTCCAACCATGACATCCATCTACCAGTTAAGAACAGTGGTTGGCACACACGTGGGTTTTCTGCTCCGCGCCAGAACACCCAGAGGGTGTGAAGAGGCTCGCTCTTCAGTATGAGGACACCACGGTTGAGAACGGAGAACTGTCTGCCAGGACGCAGCCCTGCAACGTGCGGCTGGTTTTGCACCTCCACCGTCCGGGCATTTCCTGGCCTGATGTCCCACCCTGGCCACCTGTCTGGGCAACACAGGCATCACACGCTGCCCTGGAGGCCAGCCCATCCACGGAGACTTGCTGCCCATCTGGCCACCACACCAGCCTCTCTGATCTTCTGGGCTGCCCTCTGTAAATGAGAAGACAGACGGCTCCAACCTCAGAGGAGGAGAACAGGAGGGCATGGCCTGGCAGGGGCATGGCCTAGGGAGGGCGTGGCCCCATGGGAGGGCGTGGCCCGTGGGAGGATGCAGTTCACAGGGTTATCTTCGCTGTTATTTTCGCTGTTATTTTCACTCATTGCGATGAACACAGCAGCCTTGTCCTGGTACAGAACAAGCACTAGATAAATGTTGGCTCTGATGGAGGACGGGACAGGTAGCTCAACCTGACTGCTAGGTTCCCATCTAGCAAACAAGCATGGAGCCCCCACCTCTGTGCCAGGCAGGTCACTGTGTCCACATCACAGACCAGGCAATGCCCCAGCCAGGCCGGCCCTGCCAGGGAGATGCAGGAGAGGGGCCCAGAGCATCTCGGAGTCAGAGCATGTTACCCAGAGGACCAGCAGTGTGAGAGGAAGTCCCGAACGCAGACAGGCAAGCTGCCTCTGATGGAGACGAGGACAGGGTGGGGCTGAGGAGAGAGCCGGGTGCAGGGCCGCCGGGCAGCTGCTCTATTACTCAGGCCTCTGGACATAGAATTACCCAGGAAAGAAGAAAAGCCTTCTGCATCCTGGGAAGCTGGGGACCTGCCCACAGCAGGCAGGCTCAGATGGCCCGGCAAGGCTCCAGGCCTCCTCCAGGGTCACCCCGATCCTCTACTCCAGCCCCGTCTGGCTTCCGAGTGAGCCTGAGCGGGGATCAAAGACCTTGGGCCCCGTCACCTCTGCCGAGCTCCAGTGAATCAGGGACACTGGCAGTGTCTGCTCTACTGGCCGCTGACGAGTGCCAGGTCCTGAGCGAGGCACTGGAGGGAAGTTAAGGCCCCCTGGGCAGAGAGGGGGCCAGGCTAGCAGAAGCCCCAGGTCTCATGGCTCAGTCATCCACCCTGTGTTTACTGAACACCTACTTTGTGACACTGCTGTGCTCAGGACTGGGACAGAGCGGCAGACAAGACCCAAGTCCTTCCCCAGAGGGATGGGCTACACTGCCCTTGGGGTGTCCATGAGGGGACCAGACAGGGTAACACTGGGGCAGGGCCTAGAAGAGCTGGCAGACGTGCTACTGTGAAAGGGGGCCGGAGCCTGGAGCCACCCAGCAATTCCAGTCCTGGGGGTGTGAACCCAAGAGAAACGCAAACACACATCACACAAGACCTGTCCGGGCGCGTTCACAGCAGCCCCATCACAGCAGCCCAGCTGCCCATCGACGGTGAACACATGGACCAAATGTGGCATGTCTGTCCCACGGCATATTACTCAGCCACACAAAGGAGTGATGGACCGACCCACGCTACCGCGGGGATGAACCTTGAAAACATTCTTCCAGGTGAAAGAAGCTAGTCTCAAAAGGACACATACCTGTATGATTCCATTTATATGAAATGTCCGCACTAGGCAAGTCCACAGAGACTGAAAGTAGACTCGTGGTTGCCCAGGGCTGGAGGGAGCGGAGAGCGGGGAGTGACTGCTAAGGGTAAGGGATTTCTTTGTGGGGTGATGAGATACTCCAGAATTCGATGACCAAAATCCACTGAACTCTGTACTTCCAATGGGTGAACTGTTATAAAATTCCTATTGAAAAAACTGCACTTAACACTTGCAAAATGCCATTTTTCATACAGTGGGGTGTTTTCGAAATTACAGAAATTAAAAGGAACGAGCACATGTTATTTTGTGGTCAGAGAGGTAACACAGGTGCTCGCGAGGCTTCTGTGACAAGGGGGTTTGCGGGCAGGGCCGTGCAGGCTCAGGGAAGGCAGCACAGGCCTACAGCAGGGGTGGGGTGGCCAGCCAGTCCCCGCCAGCCCAGCTCGCCCTGGACCCAGCCAGCTGGCGCGGAGGGCACTGAGAAGAGGCGCCACAAGGCTGCTGTCTGCAAACCATCAGTGGCCCTCGGGGGCCTGGCCTTGGGGGGCGTGTCTGGAGCTGGCAGGGGCCTGGCCAGGGATCGAGGGGAGTATGGGTGACCACCAGTCACTCTGAGCGGGGACGCGTGGAAAGGGGTCCGAGGCCCTTCTGAAAGACAGGCCACCGTCTTCTCTCTTTGCAGTGGGCAGGGAGCGGGGCAGGGCGTGTCCCTCCAGGGTCAGCCAGGGGCTCGACCTGGCCGCAGGATGGTGGACGAAACTAGAGAGGACTGGTAAGAAGCTGCCTGAGGCCGTGGCCAATATAATAACAACAGCACAGAGTGCATGGCATGTGCCCCATGGGCGCTGTTCTGCAAACCTCCCACTGCCCCAGTGAACCCGCAACAGCCCAAGAACAGGAACCAGTATCACCCCTGCTGTACAGACGAGGAAACTGAGGCACCAACGGGTCCCAGTCACACCACTCTCGGCCCCAGAGCACCCGCAGCTGCTGCAGCAGTGACACTGGCCGTCCTCCCGGGGGTGTCCGGGCGCCGGGCTGTGGGCCCCCCGCCTCCCGCCCCATCGCAGGGCGAGCCTAGCACTTGCTTCCCTGAGCCCCACTCAGAGCCAGGCCCTGAGGCTCCCAGAATAACACCCCTCCCTACAATGACCATCCATTTCTACCCGCAGGACTGGGCGTCCCACGATGTAACTCAGCTCTGACGCTAACACCCAGAGTTAGCACGACGCCACGGGTGGACAACGGCCCACGAGGGGGCCCCCCCGGCCCGCTTCCGTGCCCATCGCCGGCGCTCCCCCGCTTCTAGCTGACCGGCTCTCAATCGGGGGCTCCCACGACCCCTTCCTCGGGTTTGATAATTTGCTAGAATGGCTCACAGAACTCAGGGAAACATGACCCGCGAGAACCGGTTTACTGTAGAGGATACAGCTCAGGGACCGCCCCATGGAAGGTCCACAGCATCCTGCTGGGTGGACAGCTGGGCAGTGGGAGCCCCAGTAACACCCTGGCCCTGAGGGCGGCCTGGCTGCCCGCCTGTCCCACGCGGTGGCACAGAGCCCGGAGCTCTGCTCTGAGGAGCTGTCGTTTCCACTGAGTGACTTCCAACGTGCAAGGTCCCTGCGCCGGGGGCGGGCGGTGACCTCAGAGGGAGATGCTCGCCGGCCCCCGGAGCTGGGGGTCCTGGTTTGCATCCCAGCTGTGCTGCTTAGTTTCTCGGTCTGTGAAACAGGCTAATGCCGTCCTCCTTGAGAGTTGCTAGCTACGCGAGGCCCATAAAACCCTGGAACGCAGCCTGGGCGTGGCCCTCCGCGGGTCTGCCCCTCGCTGAGCCCCATGCCTCCTTCTGGAAGGCCAGGGGAGGGGTCTGCAGCCGGGGATCCCCACTGCCCCCTGGGACCTAGGGAAGGGGCCAGGCGGCGGGTGGGCTCTGGCCTGGCATCCTCCCTCTGCTGCAGTTTTGTTCCTCCTGACTGGGTATATTGGGCTACGAGGTACAATGAAATCTGAACAAACACCCCTGTTGCTCAAAAACCTTTCATGCCTGGGTAAGGCAGGAGTTCTCAGCTGTGCCTCAAGCTGGTTGAGCAAAAGATGGACTCGACTTGGTAAGTGAAGAGTCTGGGGCAGAAGGACTTCAGGCACGGCTGGATCCAGAGGCTCATACACATCACCTGGGAGCTGCCTTCTGTCTGTCTGTCTGTCTGTCTCCTCCACCCACACCAGCCCTGAGTTCTTCAACCTTGGCCTTGCTCTTGGGGGACTCATGCCACGTGATGCCCCCAGAGCAGCAACTGGAGGGGATGCTCAGTGCCCAGTGCCCACCCAGGCTGGTCCAATCAGACCACCCCCAGCATTGAGCCCACACCTCCCAGGACCCTCAGCCCAGGGCCTGGCATCCCCACCCAAAGGGAGCAGTTCCCACTGACCAAAGACCTTCTGAGCGGGTGCCAATGGGGGAGATGGTACCAGCCAGAACGGCCTCCCCCAGTTCGGCTCCAGCCACGATAAGGCTCCCGGAGGACTAATGCTGGTGTGTAAATATTAGATCCTTCTGTCTCCTGCGAGGCCAATTACACAGATCATGGCGGCTCCCGCAGGACTCTGCCTTCCACTTACTGAATCATCATCAACAGCCTATTAGGAAACAGCTGCTCAGAGAGTGGGGGTGGGGGGCGGGCGGAAGAGAGGGGAGAGAGAAGGGAGATAGAAAAAGGGAAAGAGACAAAGGGAGAGAAAGAGACAGAGATAGCGAGGATGCAGAGACACAGAGGCAGAGAGACGGACAGTGACGGAGAGTCAAGGAGCAAGGAGAGGGGCACACGGAATAGTCAGAGACACAGACATTCGGGGGAGAGCCAGGGGGAGGCAGCTGCGAGCGCTCCAAGGGGCTGCGGGGCTCCTGGGGCAGCAGGCCCACCTGCCCATCAGGGCCCCCTGCCTGTCCTCGTCCGCCGCCCCTGCAGCTGTGCTCACCCCATGCTGCCCTCAGTCCCACAGGCAGGCCCCAGGAAAGCCCTTCCAAGGCCAGGGCTGCCCTCAGCAGGCCTTAACCCCGCACCTGGCTGATTTAACCCCCAGGGATTCCTACAGCCAAAAGATGAGAGTCACTGCGGCACAGAACCCCAGATCCTTCTAGGGAAAGGCCTTCGGGTGCATGTCCGGCCTGGCCGCATGCCACACTGTGGGTGCCCAGCACTGCTTAGAAGAAAAAGCCAGGATCACTCATCTCCATTGGCCATCACGGACCAGCCCCCCTGGCACGTCTGCCAGGCACCCAGCCCCTCCTTGCGTCCCCTCTTCGAATCCCTGGGACAGCCCCATGGGGCAACCTATGCAGAGGTAAAGAGAAAGGACACACAGAGGCTGAGTGACCGGCCCGCCCAAAGCCACAGCTGGGGAGCCCCATGCTGGAGTTCAAGGCCAGGGACTCAAGGTCAGGGCCACGCTCCCGAACCCTGGCACAGTGCCTCTGGGAGCAGCCAGTCCTCTGCTGCAGGCTTAGGGACAAAACGCAGCCCCCCAGGACCAAGGGCTTGAGCCAAGTTCCCAGAGGACGAGGGGCAGAGCATCCCCGTGTGGCCGGCCAAGACCAGGACGCCTCTGGTGAACGGGCCTCTGCAGACCCTGATGCTCTCCAAGGCCACCTCCCCGTACTTCTCCCCACCCACGGGGGGGCCCCCCTGCTTCTGCGCGCTGAGGTCCTGTCCACCCCGAGCCTCGGCCTCTCAGCACGGCTGCGGGCTTACCACCCGTCTGTCTGTCCATCCAAACCACAAATACTTACTGAGCACTCCCTACCCACAGGCGCTAGTCCGGGCACTGGGGACGGCGCGAACGGGGGGACGCAGACCCCGCCTGCGTGGGGCCAAGGGCACCCGTGGTCAGAGATGAGCGCCAAAGAACAGTGGCCCCGTGGCCAAAAGGAGGCCACGGTGACGGCGTGAAGGGGCAGCACCCGCGAGACGACGTGAAAGCCGAGGTAGAACTAACTTACACGTCTGGGAGGGAAAGAAGCCAGTGGTGCAGGGGGGTGTGGGGTGGGGAGGGGTACAAGATGAGGTCAGACAGGAGACACCCCTTGAACCCTAAGGCGAGAATTGGACTTTCCTCCTAAGAGCATAGGGACGCTGCCTCGGGGACCTAGGCAGAGGGGGACCCAGCCCGGCCCCTCCACAAAGCTGCTTGGGCTGAGTGTGGGAGACACACCACTGTGGGCCCCCCGAGCGCCTCCCCACTTCCATCACTCAGAAGAGGTGGCAGATGCCCCTCACCCAGCTCCGCTCCCCAGAGAGCCCCCCTCGCATCACTTCCAGGCGCAGAACCCTTGGCTGCCCCCTCAGTCCCCTCTCCAGGCTGCGGGAGGTCTGGGGCCTTTGAGGGTGCAGATGGGGAGGGCCTGGTGCCCTGGAGCCCCCGCTGGGATTTCGGGTTCCCAGCCCTGCAAAGCATTATACTTCTCCTCCTTCAGGGCTGGGAATAATTAGGTGACCGGGAACATAAATCACGGCCTGGTCCTCCACATCTGCTAATCACATCTCCTGAGGATGGGCAGGCGGGGTGGGGTGCAGGGGCCTCCTGCAGGGGGGTCCCCGCACCCCACGTCCACCATGCTCCCCCAGTGAGGGTGTGGGGTGCTGGTGGGGAGGGTGTGGTTCCAGGTTCCCTGAAACTCACACCCACGCACAGACACACACACACACCTACACACTCACCCACTGACAGCACACCCAGAGACAAAACTCCCATACACACACACACACATTCACACACATACATTCGCATATACAGACATATCACACACACACACACACACACACACACACACGCACGCACACGCACATGCACGCACACAGGATCCCCCTAGTGAGGAGCGGGAAATTGCAGTTTGGGGATTTGGCGCCGCCTAGGGTCTGTCACTGGAACTGCCAGCCTGAGACCTGGTCCGCCCCAAGGCAGAGCCCCCGCCCTGCCTCCTCCTTCCAGCCAGGAGGAAACTTCTTTCTATTAAAGGCCCGGTAATCTGTATCAATTCTGGTATATATGCCTACAGGAAACACTCAATTAACTGGCAATGGGAGGGAGGGTTAAGGACTATTTTAAGAACTAAATATATAAAAAATTTAAGGTGACTGCCTAAGAGACTAACGCGTGTAACTTTATCTCAACAATCCAACCAAAAGGGGCGCAAAAGGAGTTTTTCTGACAGTCAGTTAGGAAACTCCTTCTCCAAAGACAACAATAATAACAACGGGCCAGCCAGGGCCACTGCTGCCACCACAGTTGTGATGCAAAGGATTGTTTTAAATAAATTTACCTGGGACTTCTCTGGAGGCCCCCTGGTTAAGATACTGCGTTTCCAATGCAGGGGGCGAGGGTTCGATCCCTGTTCGGGGAACTAAGATCCCGCATGCCGTGTGGAGTGGCCTAAGGAAGTAAATAAATTTTATTTAGGGAAAGGAGGATCTTCTTTAGATAAAATTATGAAACGAGTAGTGGTGTAAGTGTCGTGTGAGGGTGAATATGTCAAAGCAAAAGGTGGTGCTGGAGACGTCCTCACGGGCGTGGGAGGGGGGCTCTGCCTTTGGTGTCCGTCTTTCAGGGAGAAGCAGTAACCCAGGAAGGTTCTTTGACCGCCCAGGTCACTCAGCTCAGCGGCACAGCTGGACATCTGAACCAGGATGGTGTTTTGGACACAAAATGGTCCCCTGGCCCTCATCTCGCCCCCTCCTGCTTCCAGGCAGCACCATGGGGTCTGGGAGGTGCACACACCAGGTTGACTGTCCTCAGGTGCACCGCTCAGGGCCACCGGCCCACGGTGTTCCTCTCAAGTCAGTCTGTGACTCAGTTTACCGCTTCATCCACCCTGCAGCCTTTCACACACCTGACCCTTGAGCTTTTCTCTGTCCAGACACCTCGCAGGACCCCCTTACAAGCTCCCTCCAGCAAACACCTGGCCGAGTGGTGACCCCGCAGCAACAGGACAGAGCAGAGGGGGCAGCCCCGCCAGCTCCGAGCATCTCGAGGGCGCAGTATCCTGGAGGCACCCACCACTCGACATCTCCTGGGCCTTCCCTCTACCTCCATCACCGCCCTAAGGGAACATCTAACCAGAGAAAGCCACCTCCACGTTACTGGCCTTTGAGCCAGTAATACAAAGTCCCCTGGCGCCTGGTAACATTTCATTTTACGCCAAAGGCTTTTAAAAATGTTAAATAGCAAGACACATGACTTTTAAGAAGCCAAACAGCATAGCACTCTGTACCATTACGTGAGGGTCCCTCGGACTTCAGAAGCGACCACTGTCCACACTTTTCTGCACCTTTCCAAAATCCACCATACACACACATGTGCGTCTGTGAGTGGATCTGCTCCTGGCTTTCCCACCGAAATACCTCTGGGAGCTTTCCACTCAGCCCCGCCCGCTGCACAGGGGCCTGGGTTGATTTCACAGTCCTGCACCCTAGCAGGGGCACTCGGCGGCCTGGGTGCACAGTGCCGCAGCGGGCATGTGTACCCCACCTTGTTTGAATGTGTCAGGCTGCTCTGGGACACGACGCCCGCCCCCCGAGGGCCCCTCTGGGTGAAGTAACAGCAGGGGACGCAGTCCTGGCAGCAGAACTGTTAGGTCAGAGGGATGTGCGTCCCATAATACCCGCTGTCTTCTGATGTCTCTCCCCCTCGGGGTGGCCTCTAGAAGCTGGAAAAGAGAATGAACAGATTCTCCCCTGGAGCTTCTGGAAGGAACCAGCCCTGCTGACACCTTGATGTGAGTTTCCACCGAGACTCATTTTGGACTGCTGGCCTCTGGACATTACTATTCAGATATTATCCAACACAATTAAGATTATAAATGGGTGTTGTTCTAAAGCACTATGTCTGTGTTCATCTGTCACAGCAGCCACAGGAAACTGGTACCCTTGTGTGTTCCCTCGCTGGCTACCCATGACATCCCCGTGGGGAACTTTACAAACACACCCAGGCCTCACCCCAGACCAGTCATATCGGAATCCCCTGGCAGTGCTGGCAACTGGATTTTTCTAAGGGACACTGCCCGGACCTCCTGCTCCTGGAGCCCCAGCACGGGCCACGGGCACACGTCTCCTTCCCAACGGTGGCAGACCAAGGCAGGCCGGGGCGGGGGCTGTGCTGGGGTGATGGGGAACAGACAGGGACCTGGCTGGACTTGGGGGCGCAGGCAGCAACTGGGAGGGATCAGTGGCCTTCCAGGGGCTGGCTCCCTCCTGCAGCCACCAGAAACGATGGGCAGGCTACCCATTTCCAGGCCAGAGGGCGCTTGAGGAGGGTGCCGTAAAGGGTGGCTGGCCCACCCTTAGCCCTAAAGCCAGAGTCGGGGATAGAGCTGTGCGAGAGAACCCTTCAAAGCCTGGCTGGGAGCCCCGCCACCTCCAAGAAGCCCTCCCTGACCATCTCTGCAGGACTGAGGACTTAAAGCAAAGAGTTCAGGATTCCTGCAGACCTCAGCTTGAATCCTTGCTCTGTCACTAACTGTGTGACATATTCCCAGGTCAAGGCACTAGTGGGGACACACCAGGTAAAAGACACAGTTCCTTCTGAGACTCACTGACACTCCCTTCCCAGTGGTGTGGGGCAAATGTTTAACAACCAGTCTTCTGAAAAGACGAAAACAGAAAAAGAACAACTCTGACTCATAGCGCCTGCCGATTTCCATGGTGTAAACAGCCCCACCACAGCTGACCTGGGGAGAGGCGTGCAGGCACGGGAGGCGGCATGAGGAAACACAACTGCAGTGAGCATCTAAAAGTGCCAGGTGCCCGGCTGGGGCTCCTGCGGTGAGTCCGCACCACAGCCCTTCGGAGTGGGAATCACCAGCCCCATTTTACTGATGCAAAGACTGAGTCTCAGAGAGGGAAAGCACTGAGCCCGTGGCACACAGCTAGAAGGTTCATACCTGGGTCTGTCTGCCCCCAAAGGGGGAAGAAAGGCTTATGACAGCACCCCCACCCCACCCAGGAAGACGGGAACCTGCTTCCTCGTGCACCCTGGGCTGGACGGATGCTCCACGGTCTCAGGACCTCAGATGTCATTAATAAGGCATTTTTCCAAAGTGAGCCTGGACAGTCAAAAGCAGGGTCAGAGCATCTCATCTGCCATCTGTGGGGTGGAGAAGGAGCCAGCCTGGCACCCACAGGGAGAGTGTGGCCAATTACCGTGGGGTATACGGAAAGCACCTGGGGCTACACGTTTAATCAGAACCGCGACAGCCGCTGAGCGCTGCACTTGTGTTCACTGACTTCATCTTCCCAAGAGCCCTAGGAAGAGAGCACCCATGTCCCCACCTTACAGACAGTGGAGCTGAGGCTCAGTGACACATGAAGTCACCCAGCTCACCGATGACGCCACAGGCCCACAGCCCTGATTCGTCCAGGCCCTCGAGCCTGTGTCTTCCCAGCAGGCTACAGACTTTTATAAATAGTTAAGGGCACACAGTTCAACATCCTGCCCGGTGCTCAGGTACAGAGGGACATACCCTGTACCCGGCAGACCGAGACAGAACATTTCCAGCCCTGAGGGCCCTGTGTTCCTTCCAGACTGACAGGTCTCACCGCTGTCCTGATGGGCTGCTCCTCTGTCCTGGGATCCAATGGAACAGATTCTTGACTCCACCCCCGGCCAGCCTAAAGGCCCCTCATTCTGGGATCTGGGATCTTCAGGATTCCAGGGTGGGGTTTTGTGATCCGGTGCCACGGGGCCCAGCGTGGAGGGCAGATTTAGGGCCACGGCAAGTGGCAAAATCACAGACTGTGCGTGGAGAAAAGGGAGCCTCCTGCACAGCTGGGGGGGATGTAAATTGGTGCAGCCACTATGCAGAACAATAGGAAGGCGCCTCAGAAAACTAAACATACAGTTGCCGTACGATCCGGCCATCCCGCTCCTGGGCATATGTCCAGACAAAACTCTAACTCAAAAAGATACACGCACCCCTATGTTCACAGCAGCACTGTTCACGATAGCCAAGACACGGAAGCAACCTAAGTGTCCATCGACAGATGAATGGATAAAGAAGATATAGTACATGTATACAATGGAATACTACTCAGCCATAAAAAAGAACGAAAGAATGCCATTTGCGGCAACACGGACGGAACTAGAGGTTATGATACTAAGTGAAGTCAGTCAGAAAAAGACAAATACCGTATGATGTCGGTTACATGTGGAATCTAACATATGACACAAATGGGGCTTCCCTGGTGGCGCAGTGGTTGAGAGTCCGCCTGCCGATGCAGGGGACGCGGGTTCGTGCCCCGGTCCGGGAAGGTCCTACATGCCGCGGAGCGGCTGGGCCCGTGAGCCGTGGCCACTGGGCCTGCGCGTCCAGAGCCTGTACTCCGCAACAGGAGAGGCCGCAGCAGTGAGAGGCCTGCGTACCGCAAAAAAAAAAAAAAAAGACACAAATGAACTTATCCACGAAACAGAAACAAACTCACAGACAGAGAGAACAGACTTGTGGTTGCCAAGGGGGAGGGGGAGGGGCAAGGGAAGGATTGCAAGTTTGGCGTTAGCAGATGCAACCTATTATATACAGAATAGATGAACAACAAGGTCCTACTGTATAGCACAGGGAACTATATTCAATATCCCGTGATAAACCGTAATGGAAAAAAATATTAAAAAAGAATTTATATATATACATACATATGTATAACTGAATCACTTTGCTGTACAGCAGAAATTAATAAAACACTGTAAATCAACTACACTTCGATAAAAAAAATTTTAAGGCACCCAAACAACTTAAGAAAAAAGAAAAAATCACAGACCGTGGGTGGTGCCCCAACTGTGTTCACAGGGGAACGGAGTTACCCAGAAGAAGCCCCCCATCCCCTGGCTGTGCCCCTCCCCGCCTCCCAGCCCCAGCTCCCCTCCTGCACGGTGGCCATGGCCTCCCTGGAGAGCTGGGGTTGCGGCTCAAGGACAAGGTTTCTGACCCTGAAGGAGCCCGAGCCCCAGCTCCAGGGAGAGGCTCAAAGGAGGGAGAGGGCCAGCTAGGGGTGCGTCCACATCCCTTCTTATGGTTCTTCCAGAACCCCCTTCTCCCCACGCCTGCCGACCCCCCTGTGCAAACTGCCCAGGGGAGTGGCGGGGGGCATTTCTGACTGCTTTGCTCACACCCTGTACCTCACTCAACACAGTTCTGTCCCCGTGTAGGCACCTCAGCCACCTGGCCCCCTTTCTCCATGTGAGTCACGGCGATCTGTTACAAGCCACTCTGGTCAGGACACCTTCCTTGCTGCCTGTCTACAGCTCTGCTGGGCGGGTCTCGCCAGCCAGCACGCAGTAGGTCTTCACTAGGTGTCAGCTGGATGAACTGACTAAATGAAACTAGGAAATGAAAAAAAGGGGTGCGGCCAGGGTCTGGGGAGAGGAAAGGGTGCGTGTTGCACGTGCCTCTGTTCTGAACAGGCCCGGGGTCCTGGGCCACCAGGGAGAGCCCGGCAGCCCAGTCTGGAGCCCAGCCCTGCGGGGGCTCTGACCAAATCCTGCCTGGGTGGGGAGACGGGGGGCAAGGGAGAGCAGGGAGAGGGGCCAAGACAAGCAGAGGGCCATCCAGAGCCCCTTTCCAGGACACACGGAGGTGAGGGCGCCTCTCACACACGGCCAGGATTCCACCAGCAGATCCAGGATCCAAGGCTGACGAAACCCCGGCGCCCAAGGATGCCGCCTGCCGCCCGGGGCCCGAGCCTCCCACACCATGCCCTCCATGGCTGAGGCTTGATGGCCTTCGAGGGCAGAGGGATGTCTCCAGAACACCACCCCCCCCGGATGACTGCCTTCGTGGGAGGCAATGGTTCTGGAAGAAAAACAAACAGGCGCTGGGGGAGGGAGAAAGCAGGCAGCAGATGCTGGTGGGAGAGACGCGGTGTCTGGGGGAGGTCAGGGCAGGCTGGCGGGTGGCTGGGCTGGAGGGTGGCCCCCCGGATGCCCTATGGCGCCAGGCCAGGGTCGGGCCCTCAGGCTCCTCTGACTGGGCCTGGCAGGGAACTCGGGCAGAGAAAGTGTCCCTGGCAGGATGCCACCACCCGGGGGTCCTCTTGTGCCCACGGCCAATGCTGCCCCGCCTTGGGACTGACAGCACCATTGGCTGGGTGGCCCAAGCCAGGACCCCAGGCGCTACTGTCCCCTCTTCCCCACTGCCCCGTCTGCGGCCAAGCCCTTGGCTTTGCTCCCCCCTCCCCCCTTTCTTCATTCCCTCAAGCAGTAATTAGGGGGCTCCTAGGATATCCCGGGTCCACTCAGGGTACTGGGGTTGGAGCAGCAAACAGACCCATCCTGCCCCAAGGAGCTTCACTCGCCCACCTTCGAAGGTCCCCAAACCCCCAAGCGTGCACCCAACGCTGTCAGCTGCGAGTCTGAACTCCCCTCTCGGGACGCCTGCCCTGCCCTGACTGTGGACCTGCTGGAGCTCACCCCCTCCTCCAAGCCTCTGTCCACGCCAGCCACTCTGCCTGTGGCCCCTGTCCACTAGCCCTTCGGGAAGTCTCCCTCACCCCCTCCACAAGAGACTAGCTTCAAACCGAAGACCCCTGGGGCGAGGGGGAGGTGACACACGCGCTCAGGGTGGACGTGATTCACAGGAGGCCTTGCAGGAGGAGAAGGGTGCGGGGCCTGAGGAAGGGGTAGCAGAGGCAGCTGGGCAGAGGTCCCGGGGGGCCTGGTGGGAGCCGGGGTGTCCCCTCAGAGTTCCTGGGGCGCTCCACCCAAAGTGGAGAAGGAACTGCTGGCCAGGGATCCAGGCCACTCTCCTGCTCATGAACCTTCAAGGGCTCCCCACGGCCTGGCCACAAAGTCCAAGAGATGCTGGGTGTTGGCACCCAAGAGCAGACGTTCCTAGCCTTCACACTGGCCCCAACGTACCCAGCCACCTCTACTCCAGACTCAGGCACTCACACCTGCTGTTCTCTCTCCAAAACACACCCTTCTCTCTTTTCTACATCTGACTGTGTTTTCACAGCCCCCCTCTTGCTCTCAGGGAAGCCCTCGGTTCCATCCCGTCCCTCCCTGTTCTCAGGCCCTGAGCTATTTGCGTTACCCACTGCGTCACACTCCTTGAACTAGGAACACAGAGCAGCCCATGTTACAGCCAAGGGTGAGGCACAGAGAAGTTAAGTCACACGCCCAGGTCACACAGCTCGGAAGTGATGCGGCTGGGCTGGGCTCCTGGGTGCATTACGCAGCTTGGACTGTCCCCAGCCTTGGCCTTGGGGCGCTCGCTTCGCCCTTCACTCGTTACTGTGCCCCCAGCCGGGCCCTAGGCCCTGGGGCTTCTAGCCCAGCCGGCCAGAGGTGAGGACCCAGCCAGGACGATGCCACAGGGGGTGTGATAATGAACCGCCGTGGGCTCTATCAGACTCAGACCCGAACGATGGGAGGTTAACGCCTAAATCACCATCTGCCCTACAACCGCGGCACCACAGGGGAGGCGCGCGGCCCTGGCCTCAGTTTCCCCCTCTCTGCAATGGGGGCCAAGCAGCTGGTCCCTAGGCCTCCCGTCCCAGGGGAGAAAGCCACATCCCACGGCCCTTTCCATCCCGCGGCCCAACGGGGGGCCTGCCCGGGAGCCACACCGGCAGCCGGAGGAGGGAGGAGCCAGGAAATCCGGGCAGGGCGGCGCCCACCCCCAGCCCCGGGCCAGGCGCCGGAGGGGACGCCGGCTGCCCCCAGAAACACGCTGCAGATGCGCGAGGCACTGCCAGCATTCCTGGAAGGTAACGCCAGGCCAGGCGGGGGGCGGGGGTACAGCCCCAGCCCGCTGCCAGATGTGCATCGCGAACAGCTGCCCCCGGCTAATAAGGTCAGCTCCTGGCTCCGGCGAGCCGCGCACTCACCCGCCGCCTCCGCCAGCCTGGCACCCGCGCCGCCGCGCTTCCCGGGGCGGGAGGTGCGCCACCTCCCCGCGGAGGGGCCAGAGCCAACCCCAGCCCTGCTGCGGTGGACGGGGGGAGCCCACCCCCGGCCCCCGCCCCCCGTGGATGGGGAGGGGCCAGAACACCTCCCCACCCCCTAGCGGTCGGGCGCGGGGAGAGGTAAGAAGCCGCCCCTCTGGGAGGCAGAACTCCCTTGGGGGGCAGGGGGCTGGAGTGGGGCAGAAACACCCAGCCCCCCCTCCCACCAAAGCCAACACTTCCCTGCTGCTGAAGGAGGGCTGGGGGGTTCGGGCGGGCTCTGATTTTCTATTTTACGGGCTGTTTCCCTTCTGTGACCGAAAGGGGAGACCTGGTGGTGAGCCTGGGGCCGTGGCTTGAGGGGGAAGTACTCGCATTCCCCGTGCCCCCAGGTTGGGGATCCCCACCGCGGCCTGGGCAGGTTGCCTGGGAAGGGCAGCTGCGGGGACCCTGGGGTTCCTAGGATTCCCTGCCCCCCTCCCCCAGCCTCACCCCCCCAGCCTACCCCCTCCACCTCGCCCCACCCCAGGAACACCCTGTCCTCCATCCAGAAAAGTGAGGTCACCTCCCTGCGGGTCGAGGGGCGGGTAGGGGAGCCAGTTTCGGGATCGGGGCCCAGATTCCGCTCCTCCCTTCCCCCCAGGTCCCCCACAGGGCTGAGGGCAGCCCCCCTCCTGCCCCGTCCCAACCCTCCCACCAGATAAAGGCGCCGGCAGCCGCCTTTGTTTCTCTGGCGTAAACCGAGCCAGATGCGGTCTAATCCCCCAGCTGGGCTGGATCTGCTGGCGGCTGTGTCTCCAGCGCCTCCCAACCCCTCCGGCCCCTCCCGTCCCCGCTGTGTCCGCTGCCTGGCGTTCCCAGGGTTGCTGGGGGCTGGGGGAGGGGGCGGAGGGGAGCAGGGGCCTGGCAGCCTCAACCTCACCTATGTCCCGCCCGAAGGCCAAGGGCAGACAGAGTAAGATCACGGGCTTTGGGATCAAGCCCTCCTGGGCCCAGCCACCTTAGGTGAGTCATGTGACTTCTCTGAGCCTTGGTTTTCTTGTCTGTAAACTGGGAATGATGAGGTCACAGGTTGTAGGAGGCCTGGTAAGCTCAGATGCTATTATTAGGATCTAGAGTGATACTCACCTCCCTGACCACCCACCGTGCACCACATGACCCCATCTAACCACACATCCCATGTCCAGGGCATGGAACAGCAGTGACAGTCATCTAGGTGCCCATGGGCCTCCTCAGGCATGACGCATTCCCTCCTCCCAAGGACCTGAGGACCCGAGGAGGCTGGTGCTAGTATTAACCCCACTGCACAGACGAAGAAGCGGAGGCCCAGAAAGCTCCCAAAGCTACTAAGAGACAGGATTGTTATTAGAAATGAGCAAGTGGCCCAGAGAGGTAAAGTGACTTGCCTAGGGTCACACAGCAAGTGAGAGGCAGAGAGAATGGCTGCCCTAGGGGCAAATATAGGGTGGGGCAGGGGAGGGCACCTTCCCAGCCTTTGCTTCTCTTGTAGCACTAGGTGGGTTCTTCAAAGTGTAGTCTGAAGCCCTCCGGAATCAGACCCCTGCAATACTTTTTTAAAATGCAGATTCTGGGGCCTTGGTCTGGTCCTACCGGTGGGGGCCGCCCTGGACTGTGCATTTATTACAGATGTGGTGGGGGATGTGAGGCGCTGCAGTCCGTGCTGCCGCCCAGGTGGTCCATGCCATGTATGAGGGGCAAGGCAGAAAGGGCCTGGGGCAGGTCAAGCCAACAGCAGCTCTGAAGGGGGTCTCTGTCCCCTCTGGGACCGGCCTGCCAGCCCTGGGCCACCGGGCTGGGAACACAGCCTCACCTGGGCTGGTTCAGCCCGGAGGCAGGCGGGCTGCCAAGCACAGAACAGGCCAGGAGCGTCTGATGGACACGGCGCCTCCTTCCAAAGGCCATTAATCATCCAGAGAAACTCCCTGTCAGTCTGTCTGTTCCCAATGCCTCCACCCATGCACAGCACGCACACATGCACCACTCGTGCCAACACACGTACCACGCATGCAGGAACACACCCCCATGTTCACAAGCCACTCATGTAAGAACACACACTAGGCACACGGGCTCTGCATGGGCACACACCACACACCCACACGACACACTGCACACTCATGCCACATGCACGCACATGGGAACACACACAGACATGTACGCGCACGAGTCTGTCAGAGCGATTCCCACCCGATGAAAGGAGACAAACGCGGCCCCTGGAGCTGTTCTAAACACCCCAAAGGAGAAGCAGCCCCCTGCAGCCCCCCCGGAGGGCCCCAGCCGGGTTCCGGCTCCCCATTCCTTTGCTTGGGGCGGCAATTCTGTCAACCTGGTACCTCCCTGGTGCTTTTCATCCCCATACGAAGCTCTGGCTGGTCGGCAGACTGATTAATAATAAATGAGGGAATGAATTAATGATTGGCTGATAAATGTGGTTTGGCAGACGCCTCGTCTTTGCAAGCAGAGAGGGAGGTAACTACCCGGGTTCTTGGAGCGAGAAGGCTGGTACCCAACTTCCCCATGCATTTCACTGATGAGCACAGGCCAGGGGCGGGGGCGGGGTGCCCGGCCACAGACAGAGGCCCCAAGAGGCCCCTGGGCGCAGGTGCCCTGCCCACTGCCCCCTATGACCCATGGCCGCACACCCAGAAGCCCAGCCACGGGTGTCCTGCTCGTGTGCGTCACACGCTGGAACCTGGTGCCATTCATTCATTCATTCAGATCAGAAAGGACACAAACACAGGGTTGAGACCTGAAGATGCAACCCGGGTGGAGAGAAGCTTTCTTCAGCTGGAGTAGTCAGGGAGGCCTCCTGGAGGAGGTGACATTTGAGCATTCAATGAAAAGAAGCTGGTACTCTGGGCAGGAGGGCAGGTACCATGCTGTATCTGAGGGCAGGGGGCTGCTGTTTCGACAGGACCCCCCCCCCACCACTCCGAGAGCCTAAGAAGGAGCACAAAGTGAGGGTGCGGGGAGGGGGCTGCCTTCTCTCTGCCTGACACCTCACACAGAAACTCAGCCGGACCTCGCTAGGGCCCGCGTGGCAGCAGAGCCGGCCTGAGGGTCTGTCTGTCCTGCTCCCAAGCCCAAATCCTCTAAGCAGGACAAGGCACCGGGGAGCAGTCCTGTCCCTCTTTGCTCCGGACACTCAGAGCCCATCGACACCCTGAGCCCCATCCGCCCGCCCCTCTGAGGGGATCTGACAGGGTAGTCTGAGCTCCCGCCCGGGGGGTGCAGACTGGTGCTAAAATGGGCAGAACATTCCCATTCAGAGTGTGCCCCCCGGGAAGCACCTCGTGGCTTCTTTGAGATTCACGTGTTCTTCTGGGTTTAGCAGGCAGCTCCCAAGAAAGAAGCCATAAAAATGCTTGGCTTCATGTGGCCTCGTGGCAACAAACGTACCTGTGAAGAGATGTACCAAAAGCCAACAACCTGGTTCTCATCTGCCTGCCAAAAAGGTCACCACTGTTCATCTCCCCAACTGTGTGGAAGCAGGTCTGGCTGGGCCCAGGCCCCAGCATCCTGGCACTCCCTAAACCAAGGGCACAGGGGCCGCCAGGCACTGGCACTGGCAGCTGGCAGAGAAGAGCCACAGTGACCCCCACCAGCTGGCAGCACCGGGGGTCCCAGAGGCCAGTGCCACGATGACTCTCCATTTGCTTCTGCAAGTTGTTCTAAATCTTCCAAGTTTTCTAAGATGACCAGGCATCGTTTTGTGCTGAGGAAAGAGTAAGTGTTATTAAAGACACTCACAGGAGGAAGGAGCAGAAATGACCTCGATACAGAAGTGAAACTGAAGGTTTCAATGGGCTTTGGGGCCTAAGCACTTCGCTGCCTGAGAGCAAGACCCAGTGAAGCCGTCATGCTGCTCACGCGGCAGCTCTGCCCAGGGAGCCCCTAGGGACGGGAGGAGGAGGGGCTACAGCCAGCCAGCCACGCCCCATTCCAACCATGCATCCAGCTATTGGTCCATCTATCCATCCATCTAAGCACCCATCTGTCTAACCATCGGCACACTCACCCATGCATCCATTCACCTGTCCATCTTTCCATCCATCTAACCACCCACCCAAACATCCATCCGTCCATCTATCCCCACCATCCCATGCTTCCATCCCTCCATCGATCCACTCATTCATCTGTCCATCTATCCATCCATCCATCCATCCATCATCCATCCATCCTTCACCTTTCCGTCATTCTGTCCTTCCGCTCACTCATCTGGAGTAAGCAACTTTTTTCATTTTATCTAACCAGCATCCGTCCCTCCCCAGCCTAGTGGGCCTGTCCACCAACACACTCCTTTTCCCTTTACAGGGGCGAGCCAATCAGAATCTTCCCTGGGACACTTGCTAGGAACCGCTCTCCCCATCCCTCTTGGGAGTCACTAGATACCAGCCTAGAACTGTTCTTAGCTGTCTCTGACATGTGAGGAGAAGCTGCCCAAGAATGAATTCCACACAGGAGAAGGCAGAGCTGAGGATGGAGACAGGGGGATGAGCCTGGGTCCAAGAGTGCCTGGGGCCAGCTTCACCCTCACCACTTACGTGGGGCAACAAACCTCCTTTTGGAATTGGGTTTGTGGCATTTGCAAACAGAAAGGGGCGTGGGTAACACAAGCCCTTCCAATACAGTACAAGGTGATTTAGAACCTTCTAGATGCTCATTCCTGAGTCAGACGAGGATGCCCAAAAGACAAATAAGCCCTGTTCCGGCCTGCCAGAGGCTGACCCCCAGTTGGAGTTGCAGCTCTAAAACAGGAACAAGGAGGAAAGCCACCCAGCCCAGCTGCTCAAGGCCAGCATGGGGTCAAAGGCCAGACAAGGCCCCTATCACTAAGCCTCAGTTTCCTTATCTGTAAAATGGAGACAGCATCCCCTACGGGCAGGGCTGCTTGAAGATCAGGCTGACTGGGCTGCTCCCCCACCAGCCAATCCTACCCCCTTCTTTTTTTTTTTTTTTTTTTGCGGTACGCGGGCCTCTCACTGTCGTGGCCTCTCCCGCTGCGGAGCACAGGCCCTGGACGCACAGGCCCAGCGGCCACGGCCCACGGGCCCAGCCGCTCCGCGGCACGTGGGATCCTCCCGGACCGGGGCACGAACCCGCGCCCCCTGCATCGGCAGGCGGACTCCCAACCACTGCGCCACCAGGGAAGCCCCTCCCCCTTCTTTTTTTCATGGCACAGCCTGCTCCACATAAAGTCTGAGAAGGTCAGACACCCATGTTCCCAGTACCCCTGCAATTACAGACGGGCATGTGGCCAAGCCTGGAAAAGTGGACCTAAGTTTGCTAAAATCTTCTGGGAAACACCCGTGCCCCAAAGAGAAAAGGGCAAGGGAGCCCCCTACCCTTTCCCATCCTGCTTTTGGATGCTATCCTGGGGGGACGTAGTGCTTGGAGCTGTGGCAGCCAGCATGCAACCACAAGGCAAGGGCCAAAAGAATTATACTCAGATTTACTTTGATTTAAGGAAAAGGTCATCTCTTGTACACCTGGGGCTGTGGGCTGAGGTCTGCCCTCTCACTATTGGTTGTAGGAGGTGGTCTCGTGAAGAAGTTAAAAGCATGGATTCTGGAGCCAGCACTATCTACTATATGCTGGCTGTGTGACCTTTGGCAAGTTACTTAGCCTCTCTGTGCCTCCGTCTCCTTCTCCATAAAACATGAATGATATTTGTGAGTGTTAAGTGACTTAGGATACATGAAAACATTTTGCACAGTGCTTGGCACGTAGAAAGTGCCCCCGATAAACATTAGCTCTAATTAGCCATCGCTGTCAAGAGAATGTGGGGATGCGGGGGGCGGGGGGGGCCGGGCCAGTGGGAAAGCCAGGCGGGCACAGAGGCCCAGGCCCGCAGGAGCTGAACAGGAGCCACGAGCCTGCTCCCAGCCTTGGCACCGCGGAGGCCACGCTGACTCACTCTGTGTTCACCCTGCCAAGGCCAGAGCAGCGGGCTCCAGTCTGCCGATACCTGCAGGGAGAGATGCCCCGCGACGCAGCCGCCCGCCTCCCTCCACTCCTGCCGGCCCGGAGCCAGCCTGGCAGCCCCGCGAGGTGGGCGCCCTGCCGGCCTGGGGGGACCTCAGCCCGGGCCTGCAGATGCCCCCCCACCCCCACTCTGCGGGCTGCACTCCTGACTCCCAGCCGTGTGACCTCCCTTCGTGGAGAAGGTGGTATCCCCTCCCCCCCTCCCGCCGGAGCCGACCGTGGAAGCGATTCCACTTGGCAGCCACGCTGCAGGGAGTCGAAAACAGTTGTTTGGCTTGTCGGATGCCCAGGCCCTGCACAGCTCGACACAGCCCGCTGGGCTGGGGGCTGTATAACTCCTCTGGGCGTGTTCTCTCTCTGGGGAGGGCGGGAGACCCCAGGCCCCTTTGCAACGGGGTAAACTGAGACATCTCTCTGCACACCTCCTCATCGGACACAGCGGAGCTGCCCTCCTGCCTTCTGCGTCTACCCACGACTCATATACGGTCCTCACGGGGCCTGGGGAGCTGCCAGGATCGATGCGAGGCTCCTACACATGCAGGGACTAGGCTGCTTACACACACCACCACCTGGCATCTCCATGACGACCCCGGAGACAGGCACAACCTTCACGCACATTCTGTAGGTGAGGACCCGAGGCTGTCAGAGAGCACGAGCACCTTGCCTGGGTCACAGCAGTTCACGGCAGGGGAGGGATTCAGCCCCAGGCCTGGCTGACCTTAAAGCCTGGGCACTAACTGCACTGACTCAGCATTCCCAGAAGCTTCCGGCCCCAGGGCTTCGGCCTCCCCCGGCCATCCTGCACGTTGCTGCCCAAGAACAGTGCTTACAAGCCTCCCCCGCTCAACAACCTTCAGTGGCTCCCCAGCGCCCACAGGAACGAACCCCAAATCCTGGTACAGCCCTCTCCACCTCTGACTTCCTGACATCACCCCGGCAATCTGTTCACCCCTCCCCACAAGCCAAGTGGCAGGGGTGCCTGAGAGCCTGGACTAGGCACCACCTCCTCCAGCAGGCCAGGCTCGCACCCACCACAGGGCCTTTGTGTGTGCTGTTCCCTCTGCCTGGAAGCTACGCTCTTCCCCACTGCCCCTCTGCTTAAGGGCCCCCTCCTGGGAGAGGCCATCCCCCCCACCCCCCTCTCCTGCAGTATTTTCTCCACTGTGCACTTCTCACTGCCCAGCAGGGAATTCTCGTGGCACTGACTTAGGTGTAACGTCTGAGGCTGCTGATTAGGCTGTGAGCCTGTGAGGGCAGGACCTTGCCTGCCTTGTCTCCTGCTGTACCCCCTGCGCCAGGCTGGGTGAGTGAGTGAGTGAGTGAGTGAGTGAGTGAGCGAGTGAGTGAGTCCCCTTCTCCTGGGGCCCACCGCAGAGCGAGCATCCATCTGGAGTCCCAGCTGGCCTGAAAGGACCCCCCTCCCATGCTCTCTGCCTATGCTTATCCTCCCCAACTCCCAAGGTTTCCCTCAAGGGGCCCAACCACCCCTCACTCTGGCCCCAACCTCCAAGTCCTTCTCCATGAGTCCCCCAGGCGCTCCTCAACGGTGTAGATGTCCCCACACTTGCCTGTGCAGCTCCCGCCACCTGAATCACCCTTTCTCCCTCCCCTACCCGGCCAACTCCTGCACAGCCCTCAAGAGCCCTTCAGGTATTCCCTCCCTTGCAAGGCAAAACTGATCACGCCCCCTTTTGACACCCTCTGTCCAACAGACACACCCACTGCGAGGTCCTCATGTCTTTGCCCTCACTGATCACGATGCTGCATACAGCAGGTGCTCACGACACCGTTACAGGATAACCCACTGTCTCCTCTCAGGTCCTCCACAACGTACAGGCCTCCTGACTGGGCAGGAACTCTCTGATGGCAGGGGCTGTTTTGTTCATTGCTACATCCTCAGTGCAAAATCCAGTGCCTGGACTTCCCTGGTGGCACAGTGGTTAAGAATCCACCTGCCAATGCAGGAGACACGGGTTCAGTCCCTGGTCCGGGAAGATCCCAAATGCCGCGGAGCAACTAAGCCCGTGTGCCACAACTACTGAGCCTGCGAGGCACAGTGACTGAGCCCATGTGCCACAACTACTGAAGCCCACGCGCCTAGAGCCCGTGCTCCCCAACAAGAGAATCCACTGCCATGAGAAGCCTGTGCACCACAACGAAGAGCAGCCCCTGCTCACCACAACTAGAGAAAGCCCGCGCGCAGCAATGAAGACCCAATGCAGCCAAAAATAAAAAAATAAGTTTATTTGGAAAAAAAAATCCAGTGCCTGTTGGATGGATGGACAGACCGATGGACAGATGAATTGGGCAGATGGATGGACAGATGGATGGATGAAAGGAAGGAAAAATGGATGGATGGATGGATGGATAGATGGATGGATGCCCAGAGGGAAAAAAAGATGAACGGATAGATGGACGAAGAGAATGAAGGAATCAACTAAAACAGAGATATGAATGGACGGAAGAAGGAAGGAAAGGCAGATGGGTGGATGGAAGGATGGGTGAGGGATGCATGTGTTGATAATGGAAAGAAAAATGGGTGGATGGGTGGGTGAATGGTTGGGTGGATGGGTGGGTGAATGGTTGGGTGGATGGGTGGGTGAATGGTTGGATGGATGGATGGATGGATGGAAGGAAGGAAGGAAGGATGGATGGATGGATGGATAGATGGATGGATGCCCAGAGGGAAAAAAAGATGAACGGATAGATGGACGAAGAGAATGAAGGAATCAACTAAAACAGAGATATGAATGGACGGAAGAAGGAAGGAAAGGCAGATGGGTGGATGGAAGGATGGGTGAGGGATGCATGTGTTGATAATGGAAAGAAAAATGGATGGATGGGTGGGTGAATGGCTGGCTGGCTGGCTGGCTGGATGGATGGAAGGAAGGAAGGATGGATGGATGGGTGGATGGGTGGATGGGTGGATGGGTGGATGGGTGGATGGGTGGATGGGTGGATGGGTGGATGGATGGATGGATGGATGGATGAAAGGAAGGAAGGATGGATGGATACATGGATGGATGGGTGGATGGGCGGGCAGGCAACTGTATGGGGAGGATACCACTGCTTATGTTACTTATTAGGTTACTTCATGGGTAACCTCAGTTTTCTGACCGGATGAAGAACCCCCCTAGTCTTCCCCACCCTCACCAACAAGTGCTACCACTGCTCTGAGTGAGCAGAGGGGAGGGGTGGTATCTCCTTGGTCCTCCAGCTACACACACACACACAGCGGGGGCGTCACGAGAGCCCCTCAGACCGTGTGGTGAGGCTGAGAGCATGTGTCATCTCCTAGCAGGGGACACTCATTGGGCCCTTACTCCCTGCCCGGCCCCATGCCAAGCCCTTCTGTGGAGACTCTACCTGGGCTGGCAGCAGGCTGCTCCCTCACTTCATCAAGGGGGAAACTGAGGCCCAAAGAGGTTAGATTATTACCCACGGTCGCACAGCTCTAGGCAGCCGAGGCAGGATTCGAACCCAGAGCCCGCACTCTCAGCGACTCTGCCGCCCGCAGGTCTCACCCGTGGCCGTCATGTTCCACCTCCCCCTCTCAATTCTACTGAGTTTTTCTTACTTCATAATCTTCCTGAAGTCAACTCACTGTTTAAGCTTAAGTAAATTTAAAATGTACATGAGTACCCTAAAAGGAAAATCAGTATTAAACAACATAAATAGAAAGTAACCCTAAAAATACATACTGTGAAAACGAAGCAATGCTATTCAGTTTTAGCCAAATACTACTCCCAGTGAAGGCTCGGGACCCAAGGCCTATTCTCTCCCTATTAAAAATGGAGATCAGCAAGTGTAGTGGTTTAAAAATATGTCCACAGATGCTTTGACATGCCTCCCTCGAAGAGGTAGAGCCCTTGAGTTTGGGCCAGACTTAGTGATTCACTTCCAATGAATAGAACGTGGCAGAAGTGACAGTGTGTGGCTTCTGAGACCAGGTCATTTGAGGCACAGAAGTTCCTTCCTGGTTCTCTCGTGGGTCTCTGGCTCTGGGTGAAGCCAGCTGCTCTAGGGAGAGACCCACATGGTAAGGAACTGAGGCCTCCAGCCAACAGCCATGTGAGACGTCGGTCAAACCTTCAGGAAAGACCGCAGCCCCGGCAACATCCTGATTACAGCCTCATCAGAGACCTGGAGCCAGAAACACCCGCCTGAGCCACTCCCCACAGAAACGGTGAGAAAACAAATAACTGTTGTTCCAAGCTGCAACGTTATGGTGTATTTTGTTACACAGCAGTAGATGACTTATACAGCAAGTGTTCGGGAGGCATCACAGACAGCCTGAGACTCTCCATGAAGTAGTCAGAATGATCAAAGGGCAACTGAAAGGGGAAGAAGTGGACCTTGACGGGACTCAAGTGTATTCGCTGATGCCATGTCCATGCCTGCCCACTGCAGCCTGCTCCCCACTCAGCAGCCAGAGGGAGGGGCGTTACGTGAATCAGGTCACATTTCCCTGGGGAACTGCCCCCATGGACCCCCTTCCCACTTGAAACTCCCAAGGCTACATGTCCTCCAGTCCCACTGGCCTCCCGGACCTCCCCCTGGGATCTCCTTCCCCCCTATTCATCCACTCCAACCATGCCGGCCTCCTGCTTTACCTACAAAACCTCAAGCTCATTTCCCATCAGGGCCTCTGCACGGAGCGCTTTTCTGTTCCCTCTGCCAGCACCACTCCTCACCTGGCCTGCCCCCTGTACCTCCACAGCATCTGTTAGGCAATCCCCACACAGCCCCTGCTCCCCGACTCCCTCCAGCCCTCACCATCTCCATGATGATAGCTGGTTGCGTATTTGTTCCCTTTCTTCTTCTCAGTCAGGCTCCCGCAGCAGAAGGTACACTGGATGGGGGAGGGATGGGGGAGGGATGGGGGAGCAGAGGCAGGTCTGTCTTGTTCAGAGCTGTCTTCCTTACTCAGAACAGTGCCCCACACGTAGTGGGTACTCAGTAGACCTTCATGGAATGATGGAGCCCACCAAGGGCTGGGCATCCAGGAAACCAGCGAGTCGGAATAGAAACGCACTAAGCTAAACTGGACCTGGACCAGACCCGCGCACAATTTTCTGCCACGATTTGCTGCTCCTTTGTTCTCTCCACTGCGTCCCTACACAGGAACCCTCTGAGTGTGCCCCGTGGGGCCTGGGCAGTGTCTCTGCCTCAGAACGTCTTGAAAATGGTACTGGAAATGGGTATGGAGTTTCTGCTCAGGGTGATGAGAAAGTTCTGGAACTAGACGGTGGAGATGGTTACACAACAGTGTGAACATACTTGACGCCACTGGACTGGACGCTTTAAAATGGTTACAATGGTACATTTTACATGGTGTTTATTTTTTACACAATAAAGAAGTGTAAAAAAAAAAATGGTGCTGGCCCCATTTGGCCGTCATCAAGTTTAGCAGTTTGAAGATTTTATAATCTATAACACTGCTAGGTCTAAAGGCATTTTTCTGTGTTTTCCTGAGACAGACACATGGGTGTGATCGCTTTGATGCCTGCCTGCCCAGTAAACCAACTTCTCCTTCGTACAACTCATCAGAAAACGAACAGAAACATCAATCTGCTAAAACCACCTGGAAAATGAAATTCTGAGGTACTTCACAAACATGCTTTGGGGCTGTACAGTATATAATTTTAAAACTTTTGTTTTCCTCTTTCTTACGCAAAAATTAAACTAGAAAGAGGAGAAGAAAAGCCAAGGTATGAATGAAGCCCTGTGGTGGATCCAGACCTCTGTGTGGGGAGGGCCAGCGCAGGAGGGGGACCGATGAGACAGAAAATAAACAGACGAGGGCTTCCTCATCTCCCAGGGAGACTTTTCGACGGGAACCACCTCCACGCGCCCCGTCCATGCAGCGAGCCAGGATGCATTTTTTAACTGGGCCACGTTTTCAGCTCCTCAGGAGCGAAAACCATTACAATTTTCAAACTGATCTCACAGAGACGCTGGTGCGTGGCTAAGCGGGGCAGTGGGAATCGGCTGTTTGGAAAGTAGATGTAAGCCTCTTGGGAGAGTTTTTTCAAGGCTCAAAGCTGCTGGTGGGCTCGCGTCCACCGTCCACGATGCCCCAGAGAACTAATGCCCTTGCGCCGGGATGTGAAAATATCCCCCGTGGAGGCCACGGACCTGCGACCACTTCACCAACTCGCTGGCGGGCGAGGGACGCAGGAGTCCTGCTCCGGCCCCGAGTCGGGGCTGGGCTCCACACGCTGCCAGTTCTCCACAAGCCTGTCCCCAAGGTCTCCCTGCGCCCGGTTCGGGGCAGAGGCTGAGGGAGGAAGAGGCTGGGGCCTCCACCGGAGAGCACGTGAGGTCGTTCCACTGAGGACCCCAGAGGAGGCGGAGGGGCACTGCGGGCCCGGCCAGGTCCCCTGTCAGCACGGACGCGGCCGAGAGGAGGGGAGATGTGGAACCAGCATCCTGGCCTCTCCTCCAGGTCCCCCCGGCGGACCCTCGGCTGCAATGTGGCCAGCTTGGCGTAGGCCTCTCCTGTCCTCCCTGAGGCGGGCCAGCGAGTCAGGGGTGACCCTGGGGGACAGGGACCGGGAAGGACAGCTGAGTCAGCACCCACCAGATCGACTGCAGCCACCAGAGGCAGAAAAACATCCCAGAACCGCCCAGGGCCTGCCATGAGGCCTGGCCCCCGCCCAGGCCAGGGGCCGCGTGCCATCGTTGCTCCCCACCCCCGCCGCGGTGCCGGGGGGGGCCGGGCGGGCCGCGCTCCACCCGCCCGGAGAGCGCTCCTTGGGGACCCGGGGTTATTTACAGGGCTGGCCGCCATTTCAAACCTTGGTTTGTTTAGGAAGCAGGGCGGTGGGTGCTGGGCCCCTTAGGGGATGAGGCCGGGCAGCCCTGGCTGGGGGGTCTGGGGCTGGAGAGCCTGCTGGCCATGTGAACAGGCCCAATTAGTCCCTTAGGGGGAGCGGGGGATGTAACTTGGCCTGTTCGCCTGCCGTTTGGGGGGGGCTCATGGTGGGGGGAGCATGAACCCCGCTGGCGGCCCCCAGCTGGCCTCCCCAGCCACACAGCGGGCTCCTCAGAGGTGCCCAGGCCACCCACCGCCCAGCGGGGACAGCTGCGGGCCGCCCGGCCTCCATGCCCCGGGCGGGAGCTGAGCCGCTTGACCTCGGAGGGCTGGTCCCCTCCAGGATTCTACGGTCGGGGCCTGGTGTTCCCAGCCACAGTGTCTCGCACAGGGGGCAGCCCGGAGGACGCTGAGTGGCCACAAAGGTTGGCTGTTCTCCCATGTGCCTGGAGCGGGGGGAGGGAGCCGCCGGAGGAAGCCAGGGAGCCGGGCGGGAGATGTGGGAAGGTTCCCCGCGAAAGGGAGCGGCGAGGACACCCAGAGAGACCCAGAAAGCGGGAGACGCACAGGGCCAGAGCCAGAGCGAGACAGGAGGACAAAGACAGAGGTGGCGGCAGCGAGACAAAGGGAGGACCGGGGAGCCGGGCGCAGCCGGGCCGCGCGGAGAAGGCGCGCGCGCGCGGCCGCCGACATGTGTGTGGTGAGGCTCCAGTTCAAAAGGGAGGGAAGAGGTGGTTTGACGACCAAAGTCATTGAAAAATTTCTGGCGCAGCTGCCCCGAGGCTCCTGGCCACGGGCCCGGCTCGGAGCTGAACCTAAACAAACCCCTGCGGCAGCCATCTGCTTGATTTTAAAATAAATCAAACAGTCTGCTGAGCCGGGATCGAGTTTCCATCTGCGCCGCCGCCCGCTCGCCGGCTTGGAGCCGCGCTTGCCTCTCCCAGCCAAGGCTCCTGGCAACATGTGGGCTGGTAATTCCTCCAGGAGCAGGGAAACTGGGCCCCCGCCGCCCCCAGCTCCTAACTGAAAGCAAGTGCTATTTTTACAGCCACCCACTGGAGCGGGGGCCCCAACAGGGCTCGGGAAACCCAGGCACGGGGTTAACGCTGACTTGCCTCCAGCCCAGAGGGGTGGGGGCCGCGCCATGGGATGCCCCCCTCTGCCTCCAGGAAAGGGGCGAGGGGCTGAGCGCAGGGGTGCCGGCCCCTCCCGGGCCAGGAGGATACTCCGACATCACGTGAGATCCACAGGCCAGTCCCGACAGCCGTGGACCGCGGCGGGTGGCAGCAGCCCAGGGTCTCCCTGGAGTGGCTGAAAATAGCAGCAGGAATCCCCCTCCCTCAGGCTGGGGCCACCCTGGGAGGTGCCGCCCACCTGTCCCCTGCAGGGCCAGGCGACCAGGGTAGCCTGCCTTCTCTGATTCAGGACAGAAACAGAGAAAGGGAAACACCAGCCTGGCAGGGTTCAGTAAGCCCATCTGTGCAATGGGCATAACACGGCCCTTCGGGTGGTCTCGGGGGAACAAGGATGGGGTCCTAGGATCTTGCGGCTGCAGCTGGCACACGGGGGCTCTCTATGCCACCTTGGAAAATGCAGGGAGGAAAGAAGTGACAACAGGAAGACGCCTTCCTGGAGAGCTGCCCATTCCCACCCCTAGGGATACTCAGGGATAAGACAGGCCCCAGCCCTCAGATAGGCGGCGGGTGGGGTGGGGGGGGGCGGGGTCTCCACGCCCAGCAGGATGCCTCGCTTCCACAGTGCAGACCGCCCTCTGACCCCTGCCAGACGTTTCCCGACGTGTGTGCCGGGTTCCAGCAGGGAGATGCACGGGTGCAGGGGCGACCCCAGTTTCCCTCAAAGTCCTCAGTACACAAACCAGGGCAGGCCAGGGGCAGAGCGCGGGTCTGCACCAGCGTCACCTCTCCCGCACATCACGTTCCGTCTGAGCCTGGGTCCCCCTACTCAAAAGCACAGAGGGGAGGCCTGGATGGCTCGGGACATTCTGCATGGCCCTTTCAAGGGACGACCGACCTCCAGATGCAAAGGCTTTTGTACCGAGAAGCTGCCTCTGGTTTGCCCGGCCAGCACTTTCCTCCTCAGCCCCGAATGCAGGCCAGAAACGAAGACAAGCCGATTCCACAGGTACGGAACGTCCTGTCCGTATCAGGCACCCTCTCCCGCCCTCTCCCCTCGTCACCTGAGGTGCAGGCTTGGAGAGCCTGTGCAAGGCTCCCTGGCCCCTTCACACCCAGTCACCTGTGAGGTTGGTGCTTTCACTGCCCCCATTTTCCACATGGGGAAACTGAGCCAGAGAGTCAGCTACCCCAGGACAGAAACGGTACAGCCGAGGGCCCACACAGGACCTGCCCTCCAACACCACGCCCTCAACCACTGCGCCCTCCTCCCTTCTCCACGGGCATCCTCCGCCCTCCTTCCTCCCTCGGCTGGCCCGGCTCTCCCCATCCAAACCAGCCTTTGTCGAGATCCACGCAAACGTCCACCACGCTGCCTTCCACAGGCCAACTGGCTTATTTCCCAAGACGACCCAAAGGAGGGGTGCTGCAAACCCATTTTACACTGGGGGAAACTGGGGTCTGGTAAGTTGCCCAAAGCCAGATGGCCAGCAAGAGGCAGGAGACGGGACAGGAGCAGTGGGCAGTGGCCGGGCCTGAGCCTGGCACGGCACCCCTCCCCTCCCCTGAAGCCAAGCCTGGACAAGAAGGACGGCACAGGCATGGGGAGGGGAGGGGAGGGGCCGCGCCCCACCCCCTGCCGGCCACAGGGTCATCTCTGAGAGTCACCCCTTCCCTTCTCCTCCTGCCCCAGCCCTCTCATCCACTCAGCGAACCTTTACTGCGCACCTACCGTGTGCCGCCGGCCCACGGCCAGCCCCACCCAGGAGACAAGGCGTGTGAAAGCCGCTCTCATCTCTTGGGACTCGCAGTCTGTAAGAGGGACGTGCCAGGCCATGGAGGGAGAAAGAAGGGAAGGACCACCGGGCGAGTGCACTGGCGTCCCAGGGCTGCCATAACTAATTATGACAAAGCAGGTGGCTTCAACAACAGAAATTCGTTTGCTCGGTTTGGAGAAGTTTGAAATCAAGGTATTGGCAGGGCCCCACTCCTTCCAAAGGCTCTAGGGGAGGATCCGTCCTGCCTTTTCTAGCTTCTAGTGGCTGCCAGCCATCCTTGCCGGCCCCTGGCTTGTAGCTGCATCCTTCCCATTCTCCTCCATCTTCACGTGGCCTCTGTGTGCGTGTCTGTCTCCGCCTACCATCCTCTCTGCCAGGGTCCAAATTCCCCTCGTCTTATAAGGACACCAGGCAGTGGATTCAGGGCCACCCTCATCCAGTGACCTCATCCTAACTCGATCACATCTGCAAAGACCTTATTTCCTAATAAGGGCACATTCACAGGTTCGGGTGGACGTGAACCTGGGGCCACACCGGGCCCCAGCACTGTCCCTCGAGGCGCTGACCCCCCGAGCAGACCTCTCCAGGTGGACAGAAGCTGCTAACGTGGCGGAGGGGCCAGCGGGCACTCCACTCACCGAACCCAACACTTGCGTGATGTCAATCTTTTTTCTGTCTCTGGACAGCCAGAGCCTATTATGGGATATTATGTACCCGGAGGGAGGACGCCGCTGCCAGCTCCCAGCCTGGCAAGAGGCGCCTGGGGATGGCCTCCACCTCGCTTCACAGCTCTCCCTTTCTCTCCCGCTCTCTCTCTCCCCGAACCAGCCACAGAAAATCTTTGTGGGGACGACCGAGGCCTCCGTTCCCACACGACTGGCTCGGCGCAGCTGCCAGCAGCCGGCTGACCTCCGCCCCCGGGGCCTGTGAGCCTGAGCTGCCTGCGGACGCCGGTTTTCCCACCCCCGGCCGAGGGGCTCCTCCAACGCTGCCCGCTCCTACAAGGACCTCAGCTCAGAGCCAGAGCCCAGAAGATGACCTTCAAGGTCGTGCGGTCCCCTGGAGGGCACTCCTGCCGGGTGTGAGCCCGGGCTCTGGGCTCCCCCGGCCTGGGATGTCTTCCTCACACGGAGGGAACTGCCTTGCTGACTAAGGCTGTGAACGTGCAGGAAGATGTTCTTTGCACTGTTATTTATAATAGTGGGGGAAACCGTCTAAACGTCCAGCCATAAGGTGCAGTTAATAAAACCCACACAGCCCCCTTCACACACTGCTGAACATACTCAGCTGTCACCCCGCGGGCGCTGGACACCCCTACGGACGTCTGTTGCTCAGGCTGCCGTAACCAAGTACCAGGCCGGCAGGTTCAAACAACAGAGAGATATTTTTCTCACAATTCTGGAGGCTGGACGTTGGAGACCAAGGCTGTTGGCAGGTTTGGTTCCTTCCAAGGCCTCTCTCCTTGGCTTGCAGAGGACCATCTTCTCCCTGTATATCTCACGGGGTTTCCCCTGTGCGTGTGTCTGTGTGCTAATCTCTTCTTTTCACAAGGACACCAGTCCTGCTGGATCAGGGCCCACCCTAATGACCTCTGTAAAGACCCAAATATAGTCAAATACAGTCACATTCTCAGGTGCTAGGGTTAGCAGTTCAACATAGGAATTTGTGGGGGGGGATACCATTCAGCCCACGACAGGAACCCTCCACCCAACGGAAGCCATTTGACAGGCCATGTGCCAAGCGACACTGGCACCAACGTGACACAGAAGCTTTCAGCTCCCTGGTCGCATGAGATCCAAGAGTTCAAAGATCCCATCGGCTCCCAGGAAGGAAGCCCTACTGAAAGGCTCTACCCCAGGAGACAGCATCAAAGCCAAGGAAAGGGCCTGGGGCAGCTCCCAGCTCCAAGTCTCAGGAGCTGGGTGGCCTTGGAGAGGCGACCCCACACCCACCTCGCAGGTCGTCAATATCGGAGGCCAGGCTCCCTGCTTCACCTGCCAGGGGGGCCTGGTCTACAGCCCTCCACCCTCACTACTGGCCTCCTTGGGCTCCATGGTGACTCCAGCTCCACACAGGACAACAAGGTGTCACCCACAATCCAGGCCTCGCAAGGCAGGCCCCTCCGGTTCCCATAACCCCACGGGCAGCTGCAGAGGTGCCGCCCCATTTCACAGATGGTGGAAGCGAGGCTGACACAGCCCGCGGCCCGTCCAAGGTCACAGGGCACGGAAATGCCTGCCTCACGTTTAACACTAATGATGGCGTTAACGCGTGTTTCAGTGGGAGGGGCTCCCATCACCTCGTGAACACAGCCGTGCCAGCTTTCCAAGCCCTCCTCCAGCCTGGACTTACGTGGACGTATTTCTTTAAGGCTGTAATCGAGACACGGGTACAATGTTGTGCTCTGCTTACGTTCACTCAGCATTAGATCATCAGCTTCTCTGTGTTGAAATGGGCTCCGTGGCTGTCATTTTAAAGCCACAGAATATTCTATCCCCAGGGGTACACAACAGTTTGCCTAACTGTATTTTATTGTTGGATGTTCAGAACTTCCCCACTATTATAAATAACAGCGCAAAGAACATCTTTTTGTGTCTTATCATTTGCATTCTTGCAAGTTCATTCCTTTGGATGCATTTCTAGAAATGGGATTATTGGGTCAAAGTATGGAGTGGTTTTTTTGGTTTTGTTTTGTTTTGTTTTGTTTTGCGGTATGCAGGCCTCTCACGGTTGTGGCCTCTCCCGTTGTGGAGCACAGGCTCCGGACGCGCAGGCCCGGCGGCCATGGCTCACGGGCCCAGCCGCTCCGCGGCCATGTGGGATCCTCCCGGACCGGGGCACGAACCCGCGTCCCCTGCATCGGCAGGCGGACTCTCAACCACTGCGCCACCAGGGAAGCCCTGATATTTTAGTAGTTTTTATGTAACTATTTCCCCATATATTATTTGTGTTCTCTCTCATTTGAATCACCTATCCAAAATTCCCAGTCCTTCTGACAGCACCCAGGGAGGCCAGAAAGTTCAGAATCAGCCTCTGGTGGCCCAAAGCTTCAGGACGCCAAGGGATCACTTTCTGTGCCTGATTAGTGGCAAGGGACAACCTCTCCCAGGGACCCTTCAGCCACAGCTGCCCCTACTGCCGGGACAAGGCCAGCGGGCAGTGTCGGGCTGACAGCTTGGGGCTTCTACTCCCCACCTCAGTCACGTGCTGCGGCCAAGCCCACATGGCTTAGATATAGGGTTGCAGAATGTGGGCCAAGCAGCTGAAGGGACACTGCTCTGCCTTGTGTGACCTGAGGGCTGGCCATGAAGAAGCAGGTGCTGCTGAAGCCATTTCTGGAACTTTGAGTTGCTCCAGAGGGTGTCTCCCTAATGTGGGGCAAGTGAAGGTGATGGGGACAGGTTGGGAGAAGGCAAATGTCAATTGGGACGCAGGCCAGCCGGGAGGCCAAGAGAGACCCAGAAAAAGCCAGGAATAGAATCCGGGCTTCCTTTACATCCAAAATAATCCAGGTAGGGGCAGGCGGCAGAGAAGCTGGGCGCCAAAAGCCACATGGTGAGGCACCGTGGTTGAGACAGACACTGACGGCCTGGGTTCAAATCCCAGTGCTGCCCTGACCCACTTGTGAGACCACAGGCTGGTTTGCTCATCTCCCTGTGCCTCAGTTTCCTCACCTGTGAAATGGGTTCACCGTGCCCGTCACAGGGCTGTTGCCCGAGTTAACAGAGCCAATATATGTGTGCAGCTCAGCAGGTCTGTGCTCAGAAAACAAAAACTTCAGACGCGGGTGACGCACAGCCAGCCCACATCTCACCCGGCTGGTCCGCAGGAGGCCGCGGCGACCCGCAACCCACCGGCCAGCCGAGCTGAGAATGGTTTTTACATTTCACGTTAAAGAATTGTAGAGAGTAAATAAATAACAGAGAAGAAAATGCGGCAGAGACCAGACACGGGCCCGCAAAGCCTAAAATATTAACGACCTGGTCCTTTAACAAAACGTTGGCCAGGCCTGGTCTACAGACACCCAAGTTTCTGGTGGTCACAGAGAGGGGACGGGTGGTGTGGGGCAAGGACCTGAGGACTTAGGAGAGGAAGCAGCAGGACATCAGTGTGCGAGCGGAGGGCTGCATGGGAGGACCTGCGGGTCAGAGACAGTGCCGGGCCCAGCAGCGGGCACCCGCTCGCGTGTCCACGGGGGAACCGGGCTGGTGCGCCTCCGTGGGGTAGAGAAGCAGCCGCTGAGACACCTCGGGATGAGGTCCAGCCACGTGGTGTGGCCCCCTCCATCGGAGCTCAGAACCCAGATCTGGAGGGAACCAGAGAGGCCGCGGGGCCGGACCCCAGGGAAACAGCCGGCCCATCCAGTCACCAGCCAGCCGATGCTCCACACTACACGTGGGCCCAGGTAGCTGGGACCCTCCTGAACACCCTCTGTCCCCAAAGACCCTAGCTGGACCTTTTCGCACAGGGCTAACCTGGCCTGGACAGGGTGCTCCTTGAGAGAGGTCCTGGGATGGGGACGCAGGGACACCAACGCCATCCTTGGCTACACTCTTAAGAATCACGTCTGCCCTTCCCTGGCCTGGTCCCTTGGCAAAGCGGCCCCTGCTTCATGCGCTGCCCCTAACAGCCACTCCGGTCTTCATCTGCCACTGCATGCCCAGCACAGCACCTGGCGACCCTGAGGGGGCGTTTGAATGCGTAAGTGATCGGCCCCAGAGGTCAGCTGTAAAGGGTCACAGTCCTCCTCCCACTTTCAGACGAGAGAGCAGAGCCCGGGAGAGGTGCAGGGCCTCATCTGAGGTCACCCTGCTGGTCAGCGGCAGAGCTGGGATCTGTCCCAGCACCGTCTGGCCCCAAAGCCCGGCTCTCTCACTGCAGCCAGCCTCGTGGGCGGACAGGGACCTGCAGGCACTGCGGGTGGGAAGGAGCTCTGCGGCTGGGTGGCGAGGAGACCTCCAGAGGAGCCCAGTTACCCCTGCCAGGGGACAGCCGGCCCCGGAAGACGGGGCCCCGTCTGTCTCGCTCACTGCCGTCACCCGAGGTGTGGCACTGGCCGGGTGCTCCGCAGGAATCTGCTGAGGGACCGAGGGGCCCCCAAGACCTTCCCGGTGGGACTCCGGAGCCCTGGCCCTACAGGGTCTCCCGGGAGCCCGAGCAGGGGGCCAGGGTGCAGCTTCTGAAGGTGCTGGGGACAGGGGGCCCCTGGGCCTCAGCTCCACATTTCACCGCCTTGAATGTAAAACAGGAGGGAGCGAGAGAGCAGGCGAGCACAGACACAAACAGCCCCCAGCCGCCAGCCTGTCCCCATCACCAAGAACCCTCCGCTCGGCCCTGCCAAGAGCCGGGGCCAGCAGTGGGCCTGGAGAATAAACATGTCACTGCAAGGCCAGCCCGCCGGACCTCTGGAGCCAAGAACCGCCGGAGGCTGTAAACAGTCTCCCTCTTGGCCGCAGACTCTGGCCCACCTCTCTGCGCTGGGAATTAGCACTTTGCCTGCCATAAAGACAGGGCAGGCGGGGGGGGGGGGGTGGGGGGGGCGTCTGGGGAGGGGCAGTGGGCAGGGAAGCTGGGCTGGCCCAGGGCCAGCACCTCCATCCTCGCAGCCTGCAAGCTCCCCCTTTCTCGAGGAGGCAGTGGGAGGCTGTGAATGAATGGGCCGCAGCGAGGCCCAGCTGGGCAGTGCCGGCCGCAGGCTGGAGAAGGGACAGGGGAGGGGTGAGGCCTCCTCTAGGGGCCCTGGACGTGGCCAGGGGCGGCAGATGCCTTTCACAGCACCCCAAACCCCACCTGGGGCTTCCAGCTGGATCTCGAGGAGGCAGGGGGTCCCCGGGCAGCAGAGGCCCAGGCCGCGCTGAGCAACCTCTCAGCCGCCTCGAAAAACCTCCCTCACCAGCCCTGGGGGCAGCCACCACTCACTCTGCCTCGGACGGTTCCGGTTGCTGGTTCGTATCAGGCCCCAAAACTGCTGCCTTCATTTGGTTCTACCCTCCAGAGCCACAGATCTTCTCGAAAGGCAAATCTAGCCATGCCACCCCCACTGGAACCCTTCAACGGGACCCTTGCCCTCCACATCATGGTGCTGCCGGCCCTGCTTGCCTCCTCGGCCTCCGCCTTAGACAGCCTCCCCACCATGTGCCTTTCTCCTGCCTCTGGGCCTCTGCACACGCTGTCCCCTCTACGGTGAACACTCTTGCCTCCTCTCTTATGCCTTGTTCACTTCCTCTTATTATTCAGACCTCGGATCAACAGTCACCTCCTCCAGGAAGCCTCCCAGACATCACCCCCCGCCATGAAGACAAAGACCCCCATGACCTACTTTCCTCGCAGCACGTTCCTCTCCTTCCAAGCCCTTAGCCCGGCCACAGACTGCTTGTGTGTCCGGTAACCAGCATCTGTCTCTCTCTCCCACCAGACTGGGAGATGTGCGAAGAAGGGGCTGTGTCTGGTTTCACACATCACGGTTTCTCAATCACCAGGCACCTGGTCACACTCAGTAAATAAATCATTGTGGAATGAATGAATCAGTGAATGAAGGGGTTATCTGAATGGCAGTGTCACCTAGAAAGGTCACCCAAGCTCAGTTCTGGGAGTTTCCCAGTTTCCTCGCTGGTCTGGGAGGCCTTCACGAGCAGGCTGTGTCCCCCGCTCTCGGAGCTCCCCATGGCTCCTGGCCCAGAGGGACACCCACTCCCCCTGTGGACAAGAGCATCCCCCCACCACAGACTGTCACAACTGCGGGGATGAAAGGGTTGGGGGGAAACCAAAGGAAGGGAGAAAAAGCAAGGCTGTGATGACCGTGGCCTGAGCATGGACTGTCCGGCCAAATGTGGGTTCAAGTCTTGGCTCTGCTGTGCAGCCTTGGGTCAGTGGTCTGACCTCTCTGGGCTTTAGTTTCTCCACCCACAAAAAAGGACATGACGATCACAAGGGCTACGCAGAGGATCAAGCGACCTAAGATGTGCAAGTACGCAACCAGTGAGAGTCTTATGATTCATGATTCGGGAAAAGCACCTGTCCAGAACATTCTGGAGGCTTCAAGGGTTTTCTCCGGAATGTCCCAACCAGGGGCTTCACGGCCTGGACTCCAGAACTCTGGGCCTGCAGGGTACCGCCCACCCAGTTCTTACCCCGTAAGGAGCGCTGAGCACAGAGCACCCCTGGCTGCCTGGCAGGGGCAGGGCAGACCTTCATCACAGCAGATCTGGGGCTGCACGACCCTGCCTTCCAGGAGCTCAGCCTGCCTCTGGGGACACTGGGGTCCCAAGGAGGATGGCCCCATGGGGGGTCAGCTCCCGCTGGGGAGAAGGCACAGCCTCGGGGTGCAAAGACCACAGTTCAAATCCCACTCCTTAACCACAGTGAGACACCACTGCACCCCACCGAGGCAGCTGGAATCAAAGAGACAGACAATAGCAAGTGCTGGTGAGCATGTGGGGGGCTCAGAGGCCTCACAGCTGCAGGCGGGAATGGAAAACAGTCTGGCGGTAACCACGTAACCCAGCAATTCCACTCCCAGCTATCTACCCAAGAGAATGAAAGCATTACACTCACACGGAGCCTCACACGGATGTCCACCGCTGTACTATTGACAAGAGCCAAACAGCAGAAACACCCAACTGTCCATCATGTGATGAATGGATACACAAACGGATACATCCAGACAGTGAACGCAACTCAGCCACAGAAAGGAAGTCCTGACACAGGCTCCTGCACAGATGAACCTTGAACACAATAGGCAAAGTGAAAGACAGCAGATGCAAAAGACCACGTATGAAATGATTCTATTCATATGAAACGCCCAGAATAGAAAAATCCATACAGACAGAAAGATCCGAGCTCACTTTAGGGCTTGCGGGGTGGAGTGGAGACTGAGGAGCGACTGTTCACAGGCACACGGTTTCTCTTCGGGGTGATAAACACGCTCTAAAACAGACAGTGGTGACGGCTACACGACCCTGCGAATACGCTAACCCTTGTGAATATGAACCGTACCCGTTAGATGGGTGAACCGTGCGGTGTGTGGATTCTATCTCAACAAAGCTGTTATAAAAAAAAAGACGACCGCAGTCCCTAGCCTCGGCTTCCTCATCTGTAAAGTGCGAGTGGCTCCAGGGTCTTGCCCTCCTTGCCCCTGGCTCTGCGTCCCGTGAGGCAGATCTGGGTGGCACGCATCGGTGGGCCCTGGCCCTCTGGCTTCCGGCGGGAAGGGCCGGCAGACGAGAGGAGAGCAGGGTATTGGCTGCTCCAGCATCCTCCCCGCAGGGACACATGGACCGGCCGTGTCCGGTGTCCAGTGCATGGCCCTGCACACAGACCCCATGGCTCACCGACAGCTCCCTCCTCCTGCCCTCGGGCCCCGGGGCTGCCCCTGCTGCCCTTACCGGCCCAGGGAGCTGCCTGCCGTGCTCTCGCTACGCCTGCCCATGCCTGGGCACACCGCCCCTGCTTTAAGCTCTCCTCGGCCGTGAACACAGGTGTGCCCCTGGCTGCCAGGACCCGCCCTGAGCAGGCCCGATGCTCACCCCTTGCAGAGGAGCTGCAGGCCTAGAAGGCCCACAGGTCAAGGCCGGCCCTTTAGAGGCTCTGTCTGAGTGGCCATCGGGAACCGGGTGCCAGGAAGGACAGCTGGAGGGAAGAGGACAGGGGTGGGGCCCTGGGGCAGAGGCCCCAGAGCCAGGTGGGAATTCAGAGCTCAGGTGCCCCGAGGTCCGGCTCCCAGAGGAGGGCACTAGGGCCCGAGGAGCCACAGCATCTGGGGAGCAGTCGTCCGCGGGGCCGCTGGGGCTGGGAGCCTCACTCCCCGTGAGCACAGATGTTCCAGAGGCGGGGCAGGAGGGGAGCGGGAGAGGCCGAGGGCTGGCCGGCCTCCCCGAGGGGCTGGGGCGCAGCCAGGAGGCCTGCAGCCTGTCACCAGGGCGGCGGCGGGGTGAGGCCAGACTCCCGTCCTCCCGTCCCGCCTGGACGCCCGGCCTCACTCCACCCTGGGCCTGGGGAGACCGCATCTAGACTCTGAGGAGGGTCCTCGGGCGAGAGCAGACGGAGGGAACTGGGTGTGATTTCTGTCCGAATGGAGGTTCCCAGGCCATCAGCAAAGTCATCTTCAGACAGACACGCTCGGCCTCCAGAACCACAGAGGCCTTTCCAAGAGGCACGTGGGTCTCCGGGGCGGCAGGAGGCGGGGGGACGATTTCTTCCGTGGGTCCACCCTGAGGATCACAGCACCCCGTGAAGGCTGACAGCCCAAGACTGTGAGAACTGGAAACGGGCACCTATTCACAAACGCTGCTACCAGGCAGCAGGCCCCCGGCCTCAGGAAGCCAGGCCAGGCCTTCCGCAGAGGCCCCTGGTGTCCACACCCCGCGCTGAAGCCGTAGAGCCTCGCCCGGGCTCCCGCGGGAAGGTGGCTGGGGGGAAACTCCCTGAGACCCTGGCACTCAGCTCCTTCCCGGGACGCTGCCGGATTCCAGAAGGCAGTGGGGACCCGGCAGCAGAGGGTCTGTGACAAGGACAGCCCAGCCCGGCCCTCACCACCCAACCTGACCGCCGCTGGGCAGGTGGGGCAGCCCTGGACCCCAGCTCTTCCACGCGGTGGACCACAGAGCTGACGGGCCTCCACAGGCCTGGACGGGGGGCATCCTCCCACCCCACCTCCCTGAGCTTGGTTAAGGCCTCAGACCCCCCACCAGGCTCTCATTTATCTGAAAATTTCCTTTTCAACTCCCTATTTTAACCTTCTGAAGATTGAAAAACACAGCGTCATTCGCCATCCACAGATGGTAAGGGAAATATATCTAGGGATTTCGTTTGAAAGCACTACTTTCTTCATCCTCAGTTCCAAAATCCAAAAGCCTTTGAGGGAAAAAAAATTCACAAGTTTGTGGCAAATTTTACTTTATGTCCATGTGACCACAATAATATATACATATAACATATATATACATATACATATATATATACAGAGAGAGAGATTTGAGTAAGACTCCAGGCCTGACATGTCTCCCTGCCATAAAATCGGAAGTGGAGCCCGAGGACAGCTTTCCTGCCATGTGATCCACGGCCAGTTCCACCTGCATCTCTGGGTTCCTTATAAGACTTCAGTCGTTTAAAAGCACCAACCACACCAGGAAATGCTGGCCCAGGGGAGAGGGCTTGGGACCCAGAGACCAGGGCCCTGAATTCAGGGCTGGCCCCCGCAGTACAGCTGTGTGACATGGGGGAAGTCAAATGACCTCTCTGAGCGAGGTTTCCTTGTTTCCCTGCTCCCGAAACAGAGCGTCTGTGCAGCCATTGAGACAATGAGACCAAAGTCCCTAGGAAACACTCCACAAATATTAATTATCCCTATGATGACACTGAAGTAGTAGAGATCAGTGATACTGGCCTGGCCGCCCGAGACTGGAGATACGGAAAACATTCAAGGATTCTTCCAAGAGGTTCCTGGCCCAGAGGGAACCTGGAGCCCCGGGAGAGACAGAAAATTGGCTCACAAGGACAAGCCCCGTTAGTGACAGAAATGAGACGCAAGTGTATCTGAAGGTGGAAGGAAGCGGGAAGAAGAGTGTGACAGGGGACAGGTGAGGGAGAAGGTGATGCTGTCCTCAGACAGCAGAGGGAAGGGCGACAGTCCCAGCTACTTCTATTCAGGGCAAAGTCAGGTAGACATGGGGATCACGTCTTCCAGCCTAAGAAGTCTGTCTCCAGGCCTGGCTTGCCCCATCCCCCAGCTGCCGTCCGCATCGCCCCCTCGTCTGTGCTGGGACCACTGCAGTAGCCTCCCGCCTGCTCTCCCAGTCACTAGGCTCCAGACGTCACCTGGGCCTCCACACGGGAGTTGGCTTTGTCTCTGGTCACATCAGGCCCCCGCTGAAAATCCTTCCCCTGCTGCCCCTGGCTGAGGCACTTCGAGTGGTCAGAGTGTACCCTCTGGACAGAGTGTCCCCATTTAATCCCTTCTGGATCCTGAGCTCCCAAACTTAGATTTCAGAGAAGAAAAATAAAAAAGGGGCAGAGGCGCAAACTCCGAGTTCCCACCCAAAGCACTTTTGACAGACAAGAAAAAACTGCATATTTACACAGAAATAAAGGAGGGGGGATCTTGGTGCAGAAACTTGTCTCTCTTCGCAGCTAAGCCAATATGTCTCTGACAAAATAAACACAGTAGGACCTCTGTTGTGTATTCCTGGAGAAGGTGATTACACTTCAGAATAAACACATCTCCCTCCCCTGAGTTTTTGGTCAAAAGGACTGGTGTCTGTGCCCAGGTCCATGTGAGCCACACTGGGGGACGGCGGAGTCCCACGCCCCAGCACACACCCTGCCAGCACAGAGGAGGTCTGGCCGGGAGGCAGCACCGGGACCTGAGGAGCCAGGAGCCCGAGCGTGTGTACTGGGGGCGGGGTCTCTGCACTGCTCGTCAGAATCAGACGGCAGCGTCCAGGGCTGTCTGGGGGACGTCTGGAGCACCTCTGAAGCCACCAGGGCCTCCCCTGGGGGGAGCTGTCAGCATCCATCCCCAAGTCCAGCCTCCGGCCAGCAGGACTCTGGACCGCCTCCTTCCCACCCTCCCAACTGTCTCACCTCTCCCACCAGCCACCATCGGACATGCTGCGTGCTCTACCTGTCCACTCTTCACCGCCCGTCTCCCTGGCTGCAGGGTCAGCTCCGGGCGCGTAGGGACTTTGTGTTGTTCATGGCTTTGCGCCCCCTGCCTGTCCTGGGACAGGGCCTGGCCAGCAGCTGTCACTTAGAAAATGTCTGCCCAGTGAATACACTGGGCCGGCCTCTCTCATCCATCCATTCATCCGACCAGCAGACGAAGACCCCTTTCTCTTTCACATCTAGGGACACGTGCGCTCCTTTCTCTGTGAGCCCCCGTCCCCATGGCTGGGGGCTGGGGTGACCTGTTCCGTGACCGTGAGAGCCCCCCAGGGTTACGGGACGGCTGGGAGCTGGATGCAACCAGGGTTTCCTGTTTCCATCCCTCCTCTCACCTCCAGGCACCGGGAGCAAGGACGCCTGAGGACCGCAGCTCAGCGTGCAGCATCCCCCATGTGGGAGGATTCAACCAATTACATACGTACGTGTAACTGAATCAGTGTGCTGCACGGCAGAAATCAACACAATGTATACCAACTATACTTCAACAAAAATAAATAAATTAAATTAAATTTAAAAAAAAGAAAAGGCATTCTTGGCTGGAAGTAAGAACTGCTGCCTCCTTGGAGAAAAAACGTTCAGTTTGTCATTGACTGAATCTAGAAATTGCCCGGTACACTCACCACACATTGAAGGTGGAGTAAGTTCATGCTGACTTTGCTCCGATCCGACCAGCTCAGCTCCAGCCACGAGGCTGAGGGTCAGCCCTGGTACAGCTGTGCTGCATGGACGAGCCGCCCTTTTCCAGCTATCAGAGCTCTTAGAATTCTCCCGTTTTGCCAACCGGGAGACAGAGGCCCTGGATTAAGGGGCTTCGCTCCAGGGTGACACAGAGCGGGGACGCCAGGACCAGGTTCCCTGACCTGGGTGACACATCGCCTTGATCCTGGGAGAGAACTGCCAAGTGACCGGGTGTATGGAGGTGTCGACTTCAGCCCTGCCGAGGGGCTGATGCTCTCGGGACCGTCGGCAGCTGGAGAAACACAGCCGCTGTTATGTTTCTTCTTGAATTGCAATTTGGTGAGCTGATTTCTTTGGGATTTGAGGCCCTCAACTGAGATACAGAGTCAAGATTTTAAAGCTGGAAGGGCCCTGGGGGTCAGAAGCCTTCCCCGCCCTTGCCCAGGTGAGTGAGGGCCTCCCTGTGTTTCCAGTCTGTTCCCCTGGGGCTGACCCCCGGCTCAGCTCTTGTCCCACTGTCCTGGAATCGCCTGCCCATCTGTCCAGCTTCCCCACCAGGCTCTGAGCTGCTCAGGACTGGTGCTCTCCACCGTGTCTGGCACACAAAAGGTGCTCAATAAATGGTTGCTCAATGAATGAATCGCACCCACCCCCGCTTCTGACCCCAAGGAAACAGAGAAGTTTAAGCTGATGGTCCAAGGTGACCAGATTAGCCAACGGGTCCCCAGCAGAGTCTCGAGACTCCCAAGCACAGAGTGACCTTCGAATTCAGTTAAAAATGGATTATGCTGACCTTAATAAAAGATCCATTTAGCTTCTAGATGAGAGAACACAAATTCCAGCAGGTCCCGCCCCGTCTAAACACGCGGCGCGCGGGGCTTCCTCCCAGGGCTGCCGGGGAGCATGTGCGCAGGATGATAGCACGTCACTGGAGGAATTTATGGAGCTGCCCAAGGTCTGGGCAGGCCTGGCTGCCAGCAAGGGTGGGGAGAGCAGCCTGGGTCCCACTCGCAGTGGAGACAAGCTGACCTTTTAAAAGCCTCAGATCAAACTCTATTTAATACTCTGTCATGGGGACTTCCCGGGTGGCCCAGTGGTAAAGAATCCGCCTTCCAACGCAGGGGACGCGGGTTCGAGCCCTGGTCTGGGAACTAAGATCCCACATGCCGCAGGGCAACTAAGCCCGAGTACCACAGCTATTGAGCTCCCGTGCCCCAACGAGAGAGCCCGCGGGCCGCAAACTACAGAGCCCATACACTCTGGAGCCCGCACGCCACAACTAGAGGGAAGCCTGAGAGCTGCAACTAGAGAGAAACCCGAGCAGACCGCGCGCCGTAATGAAAAGATGCTGCACGCCTCGACAAAGAAGATCCCGTGTGCGGCAACTAAGGCCCGACGCAGCCAAAAAAAAAAAAGGAAAATAAATAAATAAAATTTAAAAATATTTTTAAAAATACTCTGTAATGGCCTATATGGGAAAAGAATCTAAAAGAGTGGATATATATGTATATGTGTAACTGATTCACTTTGCTGTACACCTGAAACTCACACAACATTGTAAACCAACTATACTCCGAAAAAAGTTAAAAATAAAACGCCATAAAAACCTCAGATTGAATTAAAAAAAATCCCCAATGCCCCCAACACAAGGGGAGTCCTGGGCACACAAGGGGGTCATTTTTTCCTTTTCTCCTGAAACTGAAAAACGTCACACACTCATTGCACGAGTCAAACAGTGCAGGGGCATGTGGGTAAAAAGCCGGCCATTCCCCTTGCTCTCTCCGCACAATCAGACGCAGCTCCTTCCCCACTTTTCTCCGTCTTCACATAAACACAAAAGTCCAGAGAGGAGAGCGGCTTTCTCTCCCATCACCTAGACTCTCCTAGAGCCAGGGATCGACATCACACGGGCATCACTCCAGTGGCGGCACTCATATCACGGATCCCCAAACCCTTACAAGCCCCCAGTCCAAAAGTTCTGGAGACCAAAACTGCTCTGCACTCGTTTGTCAGCAAAACCTGCCCTGCCTGAAGGCTATATATAGTCCCCGCTTCTCTCCCACCGGGTATTCACATTGTGCCACAGGGACAGGACGGGGTTTGATTCCACGGTGCTGCCCCTGGCCCTGCTGAGGCGTTAAGTAAAATGCAGCATCAGCACTAAAGAATCTTACTAAGAGGCTGAAAAAATTCAGCAACGTTTCTGGCCAGAAAGGCATCCGGCAAGGGATGTGGACCAGAAGTGACATGAACGGCAGCTGCTAACGTTCACGGCAGCAAGCTCTCCTCCTTTCTAACCTTTTCATGGTATTCACGATAGCACAGTGCCTGGGACGTCCTGAATCTTCTCTGTCACAGAGAAATTCACGGGGTAAATTTCTGCTACCACAGGCGATGCTGCAGCAGACACCCGGATACACACACACACACACACTGGAGTCCTGTTTTCTACAGGGTTCATCAGCAGTGCATACCCCAAATGGTGGTGAAAATACACTGCAGATGAAGACAGCTAGGTGCCACGTGGCAGTGTTCCAAGACGCTGAAATCAGAGAGCTGAATCCAAGTCCTGGGTCTGCAGACTGGCAGCTGTATGACTCAGGGCAAGTGACTTAATCTCTCTGGGCCACGGGGAAAATGAGAAGCTCTGAGGCTACATCCAGCTCCCACTGCTGCCCAGGCCTGGGTTATAGCAGCCACCTCCCAAGGGGGTTATACCTGTTTCCTTTTCTTCTCCCAACCTGCCTGCCTAACGCCACTCAGAAAAATCCTTCTTTTAAAAAAGAGACATGCACTCCAGTGTTCACTGCAGCACTATTTACAACAGCCAGGATGTGGACGCAAGCTAAGTGTCCATCGAGAGAGGAATGGATAAAGAAGATGTGGCACATATATACAATGGAATATTACTCAGCCATAAAAAGGAACGAAATTAAGTTATTTGTAGTGAGGTGGATGGACCTAGAGTCTGTCATACAGAGTGAAGCAAGTCAAAAAGAGAAAAACAAATACCATATGCTAATGCATATATATGGAATCTAAAAAAAAGGTACTGATGAATCTAGTGGTCGGGCAGGAATAAAGATATAAATGTAGAGAATGGACTTGAGGACACGGGGTAGGAGGGGGAAGCTGGGGCAAAGTGAGAGAGTGGCATGGACATATATACACTACCGAGTGTAAAATGGATAGCTAGTGGGAAGCAGCCGCATAGCACAGGGAGGTCAGCTCGGTGCTCTGTGACCACCTAGAGGGGTGGGATAGGGAGGGTGGGAGGGAGGGAGATGCAAGAGGGAGGGGATATGGGGATATATGTATACGTATAGCTGATTCACTTTGTTGTATAACAGAAACGAACATAGAATTGTGAAGCAATTATACTCCAATAAAGATGTATTAAAAAATAAAATAAAAATGTGCTACTTCAAAAATAAAATAAAATAAAGCCACTTCTGTTACGTTGCTCTCAACCCTCACTCCAAACACAATGGCTTTTCATTGCCCCAGTGAATGGAGTCCAACCTCCTCTGTTGGTTTAAGAAAAAACAAACAAACAAAAACCTTATATTAAAAATAATAAATCACCTGAAATTCTGTCAACCTGGCTGGCTTCATCTGTGCCTGTTTCTCCCCCATCTGAGCACATCCACACACAAGGGCACGTGGCTTGATCACGGTGGGTGGACAGCCCTGCATCCCAGTGTCTGCCCTTTACATTCTCTCTTAAGTGTTTCCTATGCTGGGAAGGAGACTTCACGTTGATCTGAGAGCCACTGACCCTACGACCGTCCCCAGCAGAGCTACACCCGCCTTGCATGCTTCCTTGTAGCCACATCAGCCTCCTCTTTAAAAAAATACAAAGACTTCAGCCGCTTGTATCCTGCTCCCTGGGCACTTCTGCCCACCTCAGCCCTGGCATCAGAACCTCAACATCTCACACTGCAGAGTGTCTTGTTAAGTACTTCCTGAAATACATTGTGCAGAACAGAAGTCCTTCCCCTGCCTAGAGGGTCACAGTACATGTCAGTGCATTAAAGGCACTTATAAGTCCTGCAGCACACAACCCCGTTTAGCTTTCTTTAATCTCCTGTTTCCCAAATGTACGTGAATGAGGAAAAAAATCATGCCAACACCCGAGTCCTTAGTGTTCCTTGGCACACACTTGGGGGCATGCTAAGTGTCTGAGGTCACCTCGCACACTTCCGGAGCCATCTCCTGCTCAGAAACCTTCCCGAAGGCCCCCACCATCTCCCTAGTAACCGATCTGAATCCTGAGCCTGGTGTGATCAACAGTGTCTTCTGTCCTTTTACCTCTTGAAAAAAGCAGCTCATTGTGGTCACTGCCACGTGCAGACCTGGAAGAAGCAGACCCAGACAGTCCCTGACCAGCTGGGTGATGTTAGGCAAACCCATTAACTTCTCTGAGCCTCAGTTTTCTCGTCTGTGAAATGGAGGAGCCAGCACCTCAGCACCAACGTCTTAGGATTCTAGCCTCCCTAGGGGTCTCAGCTCACAGCTCCAGCAGAGACCAGTGGGGCTACCAGGTTCAAGAACAGCAGCAAACAGTAAACGTGATTTTTTTCCCACAGCAGTTCAGGAATGTGGAGTCAGGATGTCCAGATGTGAGACCCAACTCTGCGACCTGGCTGCGTGGTCCTGAGTAAGGCCTTTGTCCCTAATGAAACAGGCCTCACAGACACACAGACACAAACATACACAGAGACCACGCACACACAGAGACAGACACACACAAACACACACAGAGACACACACACAGGTGCGTGTAAAACTGGTGAAATCTGAATAAGATGGGCGGTTGTGTCAATCTCGCGGGTGTGACGTTGCACTACAGTCACGTAAGATGCTACCACTGGGGAAAACTGGGTGATTTCTCACAACTATATGTGAAATCACAATTATCTCAAAATAACACTTTTTTTTTTTTTTTTTTTTTTGCTACGCGGGCCTCTCACTGTTGTGGCCTCTCCCGCTGCGGAGCACAGGCTCCGGACGCGCAGGCTCAGCGGCCATGGCTCACGGGCCCAGCCGCTCCGCGGCATGTGGGATCTTCCCGGACCGGGGCACGAACCCGTGTCCCCTGCATCGGCAGGCGGACCCTCAACCACTGCGCCACCAGGGAAGCCCAAAATAACACGTTTTTAAACAAAGAAGGCTAACACCTACATCATGGGGACAATGCGAGTGTTCAAGAAGATCACTCTCTCCTTGATGCCTAACCACACAATGCGTGTTCAGTAAACAGACACTGAAGAACTGAATGAATGTAGGAACACGAGAAGCACACAGTAGGTGTGCAATATTTTCCCTTATTCTTTCAATAAGGTCATATCAGTCCAGAAAAGTAAACTCATTTGAAGCCTGCTTGCTGGGTATGCTGTCACCAGAGGGCCCCCTGTGGTCTCCCCAAAGCAGAGGCTTTATCAAGACTTGCGAGTTGGGCTTCCCTGGTGGCACAGTGGTTAAGAATCCTCCTGCCAACACAGGGGACACGGGTTTGAGCCCTGGTCTGCGAAGATCCCACGTGCCGCGGAGCAACTAAGCCCGTGCACCACAACTACTGAGCCTGTGCTCTAGAGCCCATGAGCCACAACTACTGAGCCCATGTGCCACAACTACTGAAGGCCACACGCCACAACTACTGAAGCCCGCGCACCCTAGAGCCCGTGCTCCACAACAAGAGAAGCCACCACACTGAGCAGCCCGCACACCGCAACGGAGAGTAGCCCCCGCTCGCCGCAGCTAGAGAAAGCCCGCGTGCGGCAACGAAGACCCAACGCAGCCAACAATAAACAAGTAAAATAAATAAATTTATTAAAAAAAAAAAAAAGACTCGCCAGCTGCCTGGGGGTGGGGAGGAGGACAGGCGTTGTCAGCAGAACCAAGAACAGGGTTCACTCTTGCTTGGGAAGGTGTGTATTCAAATCCCACCTCTCTCCCAAAAGGGCTGAGGCGGTTTCCAGCAGAGGTCCAGGTGTGAGACAGGCCGCCCGCACCCCCATGCCTGCTCCCCTCCTGCCCGGGTCCCTGCCCACAGCCGGTCCAGAGAAGCTGCTCAGAGGCTGCCAAAGAAAACTTCCCCCTCCTCGTCTCCCAGCCCTCTGGCAACTTGCTGCATGGCTAGCAATGAGGCCAGGAGGTCCCCAGGCTCCCCACTGCCTGATGAGTCCATGCTAGGGCAGCCCTGAGGTCACCCAGTAAAGGCCAAGGTGGGAGAGTGGGGGACAGGCCCAGGGTGGAGGGAGCTGAGGTTCAAGAAGGCTTACTGCAGAGCTGCCACATCTGTGCAAACCCAGAAACAAGCTGGGTGTCCAGCAACAGGTGACCCAGGGTCACCCATAAAATTCCTATTCTCAAAGGATACTAATCGACATGGGAACCAGAGGATAACAGCCAGCCTGCTGCTCTCACCTGTTATAGCTCGTCCAACCTGCAAAACAACCTTAGATAAAGACTGCTACTCCTCCACTTTACAGATGGGGAAATCATAGCACCAAGAGGTTCCGTAACTGGCCTAAGGACACACAGCTAGTAAGGGGTGAAGCCCCAAGTAGAACCCAGGCATCCTGGTCCACAGCCCGCAGTCCTAGCCCCTCTAAAACACATTCATGATGTCCTAGGTGGAAAAGACTAGAAGACACATCATGCATTACGATCCCACCTACAGCAGTGGGATTTAAATGCGCATACGTGCATTTAAAAAGGCCGGAAGCTCTGAGTGGCAGAGTTCTGGGTAATTGTTATGACTTCCCTTGTATCTCTACCGTCTACCTTTTCAACACAGACCATGTCAGACTTCAGGAAAAGATCTGAAACTGTTAAGTCAGCTGCCCTTGGTCCCTCCTTTCTCTTTCCAGGTGCCCTTCCTCTGCATGTTCCCACCCAGGCCCACAAGCTCTGGAAACTTCGCTCAGGGCCTGAGTCCTTCCTGGCCACCATACCATACCCGCCCCCGAGGCCTGTCATGAGGTCAGGGAAATCTTCTCTAGCCAAAAAGCTTACACAGCCTTGCCTGAAATATACTTTACAGTGGCATAAACGGCTCTGTGCTCCCTAAATTTTCACTCTTGGGCGGGGGGAGGGAGTGGGGGGTAAATGATAGCCCTTCTATTTGGGAGTCTATCTCACTGACATTAACACTGTGTTTACAACCCCGGGAAATGTTTACGCTGGGACATTAAGTGATTAAGAGCAAGCCACACGACTGCACATCGAGTTTCATTTCAACTTTGAAAAAAGAATGCATTGAAAATGCCCAGGAGAAAACAAGTAACAATGTTAACAGCAGCTGTCTCAGAGCTACGTGGAGAGCAGGTACTGCCGCTGGGCTGGGGGAGTAGTTCTCCTTTACTCCTTCTCGTACTTCCCCAAATCCCTACAATAATAATGGAATCATAATGAAAATAATAGCTGGCCCTTCTATGGGGTTTACTAGCTGCCAGATGCCAAGCACTTTACCTGCATTAATTTACTTAACACCCTCTTTGAGGCAGGTACAATCACAAATGTTTCACAGAAGAAGGAACCAGGGCACAGAGAGGTTAATTTACTTGCCCAAGACCACACAGCTGGGATTGGTCACCTTTAAAATTAAAAAAAAATTTTTTTTTAAGTATTAAAACCATCTTTTGATACGAAGCCTCAAGGATGGAAAAGAATTTTAATATTTATTGAATGTGTACTGTTACTGATGTACAAATAAACGTAACGTGCCCACCTGCTTTTGCTCTTCTTTTAAAAAACAAATCGCACGTGCTGGTGGGCATATACCCCTGTACAGCCTCTCTGAAAACAATCTGACAGTTCCTCAAATGGTTAAACCTAGGGTTATGATACGACCCAGCAATTCCACTCCACATATACCCTCAAGAGAAAAAAAATACATTCACACAAAAACCTGTACGTGAATGTTCAAAGCAGCACTATTCACAATAGCTGAAAGATGAAAACAACTCAAAATACCCATCAGCCACTGAGCGGATAAACAAAACGTAGCCTGTGCACACAAAGGACCATTACTCAGCCATGAAAAGCAGCGAAGTACCGACACACGCTACAATGTGGATGAACCTTGACAACATTACGCTGAGTGAAAGAAGAAAGGAGATGAGGGGTTGCCAGGGGCTGGGGGGAGGGGAGAACAGGGTTTCTTTTAGGGGTGATGAAAAATGTTCTAAAATTAGACAGTGATCATGGTCACACAATTTTGTGAATGTAATAAAAACCACTGAATCGTACACTTTAAAAGGGTACATTTTATGGTTTGCAAATTTATCTCAATAAACCTGCTATTGGAAAAAAAAATTTTTTTAAAGAATTCCACTCACCCAGAAATAATTCCCATGGTTCTGAGAGGACACAAGGTAGCCGTGAAGATGGAGGGGCAGGGGATCCACAGAAGGATACTGCTCACCACGCAGCCTCACCCTCGTGAGCCCCGCATTTGTGCTTGAGGCTGGGGATTCCCCATGGCTTAGCAGCTGGGACTGGCCTTCCACAGGCCCTCAAATTGCTAATGTAAAAATATCAAGATATCTGTGACGGGAGGGATAGCCTTAGCTGATGAATTGGAAATATCCCAGGACACTGGCACTCTGCCTCGGCCTCTAACATTCTCTGTGTTCATGGGCAAGTCCCTTCCCCTCCCTACGCCTTCTTTGATAAAGTGAGGGAGGTTGGACTCAAGGATCAGTAAGCTTCCTCCCAGGACTAAAGAGACACTCTGAGACTTGTCTTAAATGCAAAGACAAGAGAAACAAAAGTTGCCATCAGGTTATAGATGAAATATACTTTGTAGCAAAAGCATGGATGGACACCACCGTTTTCAACAGTGGATCCTTTGTAGAATAAAAAGTGAAACTTAACATTACTGAATATGTATGTTCTAAATAACAGCGCCACCTGTATATTAAAAAGCCAGAGGCATCAAAATCTGCAGTTCTGATATCATGTCTTTTTCTCTTCTGCATAAAAAAAATTAAGTCTAGCATCTTTCTGACTTACCTGAGGTTTGATAAAACCTTCTCAAGCAAAGAACATACCATCTTGACGTCACCTGTGGCAGTCACAAGGGCAGGCTGACAGAAATCATTTTAACACCCACTGGCTCAACACAGGGAGAAAAGGTCAGGCTTGGAAAATGTTCCCTTAAGCATAAATAACTTGGAAGCGGCCTGGTGGTTTCACAACATTTTGTCTACAATTTCAAAAATAGAACAAGAGAGGATGCAAGTACAAGAGAAATTACATTTCAAGCCCAAAAGGACTCGTTCAAAACATTAAAGAGGCAGAGTCTCTAAATATAAACCTTTGGGGAGATCAATAATATTGAAAAACCTCTAGCTAGATTGATCCACGGAAAAAAGAGAGAAGGAACCCGTGACCAACATCAGGAACGCAAGAGGGGACACCATTACAGAACCTACAGACGTTCAAAGGATAACAAGGGAATATTATGAAGGAGTTGTGCCAATTAACTTGACTACCTAGATGAAATGGACACGTTCCCTGAAAAACATAAATTACCAAAACTGACTCAAGAAGAAATAAACCTTATGGGAGATGTCTCCTTCAGCGCCTCAGGTCACCCACCCAGTGAAAAAGGAAACTCAGGAAAAGGCTACCTACTGGAACAGGTTTTTGCTTTTATTTATTTATTTTTATCTTATTTTTTGGCCACATGGCATGTGGGATCTTAGTTCCCCAACCAAGGATCGAACCCATGCCCCCTGCATTGGAAGGGCAGAGTCCCAACCACTAAACCACCAGGAAAGTCCCTGGAACAGGTTTTTTTTTTTTTTTTTTTTTTTTTGCAGTATGCGGGCCTCTCACTGTTGTGGCCTCTCCCCTTGTGGAGCACAGGCTCCGGACGCGCAGGCTCAGCGGCCATGGCTCACGGGCCCAGCCGCTCCGCGGCGTGTGGGATCCTCCCGGACCGGGTCACGAACCCGTGTCCCCTGCATCGGCGGGCGGACTCTCAACCACTGCGCCACCAGGGAAGCCCCCTGGAACAGGTTTTTAAACGTGGATGAAACTCGTGTGTTTTGACTCGATGTCTCCTAGAAGGTTTATTTACTGTGATTTTTAAAGACATATACTTAATACCATCTTTATTGTTTTTTTCCCCCTATTTTCTCTGAGACTTGGATTTTGCCAACCATGGAGCTCTTGAGGAATGTCATTCCCACGGCTGGTAAGGAATTGCTGTGTGCAATGCACAAAAGAAAAACCAGCGGAGGGTCCGAGGATAAAAACGTCAATGTTAGCTATTCTTTCCATGTAGTTGGAGAGACAGGGCTTACAGATATGAAGCAACCAGAAGACAACGTGAAACCTCACATAATAAAGTGATTAATTATTACCAACTGGGAAAAAGCTGCAGATGGACAAGGGCCCAGGCCCTTGGGGGGAGCCGGGGGGAGACTTCAGCTGGTAGGAGTTAACAAAGGAGGTTTCCAGGAGTGGGAAAATAGGCAGAAAAGTAGAAGAAAGAGCACGTGTCAAGATATGATGGTGGGAACAAGTCAGATGGTTTCAAGGAATATCGAGGAGTCAGCCCACGTGCATTGCGCTATGACTGTGTGCAGACGGGTGCAGATGTTAACAGTGGCTCTCTACCTTTGGGGGTCACACACCCCTCTGAGAGCCTGATAAAAGACACTGAGGTCCTATCCCCCGAAAACTGCGGATACACCCCAGATTTTGCATGGAGTTTTGAGGTTAAGAAATCTGTATGTAAGAAAGGGGACACAGTGTTGAGAACGATGGGTCTCTGTAACTCCCCTAACTCCTGACTCTGGCGTATCCCTCTTCCTCATGGCCTGAGCCGAAAGGTACTCCCTCCTCCTGGTTCATCTCATCTCACTCATGGGGTCCAGATCCCTGTGTTTTTGAGGTCTATGGGTCAGCTCTCGAGAATGATGAGGACCACAGAGGAAACTAAATGACAGATAGCAAAAGTGATAAGAGCCTGGGCATATATCCAGACAAAACTATAATTTGAAAAGATACCTACACCCCTATGTTCACAGCAGCACTACTCACAGTAGCTAACAGATGGAAACAACTTAGATGTCCATCGACACATGAATGGATATAGAAGACGTGGTACATATATACAACGGAATACTACTCAGCCCTAGAAAAGAATGAAATAATGCCATTTGCAGCAACACGGATGCAACCAGAGAGTATCACACTAAGCGAAATAAGTCAGAAAGAGAAAGAAATACCGTACAATATCACCTATATGTGGAATCTAAACTACGACACAAAGAAACAGCTCTATGAAACAAAAACAGACTCACAGACATAGAGAACAGACTTGTGGTTGCCAGGGAAGGGGGGTCGGGTGGGGGAGGGATGGAGTGGGAGTTTGGGATGAGCAGATGCAAACGATTATATACAGGATGGATAAACAACAAGGTCCTACTGTACAGCACAGGGAACCGTATTCAAAATCCTGTGATAAACCCCAATGGAAAAGAATACGAAAAAGAATATATGTATGTATAACTGAATCACTTTGCTGTACAGCAGAAATGAACACAACACTGTAAATCAACTATACTTCAACAAAATTTTTTAAAAATAATAATAAGAGCCAACCTTTATTGAGCATGTACTATGTACCAAGCCCTATAACACACACACACTTCAGTAATTCCCATGTACAGATGAGGAAACAGGCCCACAGACCGACAGTCAGGTGGCACACACCTGCTGACTGCCACCAAATACCAACGTGGCTCTCGTCAGGGCCAGAGGTCACGTGAGGGTCGACCACCTGAATGCCCGCTTCATCTCTCCCATGTGCACTGGGAGCCCAGGGAGAGGACAAGGGCAGCTCAGATCCCAGGTGCCTCAGGCTACTTCCAGGTTTCCCATCCCCCTCTGAGTGGGGCCTCAGATTCCTCACACACCCCTCCTTCCTCTGCCCCCAGTAACCACAGGAAACATTTCTGGGGTCTTCACAGCTTGCCGGGCTCTCACTGGGGGCTTCAGCCGCCTCCCGTTCCCCTGAGGGAGGACATCAGATCATCCCTGTGTATGGGCGAGAAGCCTGGGGCTCAGAGCCGTGAAGCGAGGCGGAGGACCACGTGGGTGGCAGGGGTGGGTGGCGAGGTCTGACTTCAGAATACCTTTGGCCAAAGCACACCACCCGTCCGTGGAGCGCAGAGCAGCACGGCCTCACCTGCAGCCATGGTTCCAGCCCCGCTTCTGTATGGACGGCTGGGAGAGCAGCGGGACACTAAGCGGAGGAGTGAGGGCTTCCTTCCAGGAAAAGTCTGGGAAGTGAGTTGGTGACGTCCTTGCGTATCTCTCCCCGGAGCAGAAAGGCTCCTGTGTTTGCAGGGTCCTGGCAGTGACCCTGAAGCCTCCCTAGGACCTTGGTCTGGCCTGAAGCTGCCCGCAGGAGGGTGGTGGGGAAGGGGGGGGGCACTGGCAGCCCTGCTCCTACCTCTCCCACCAGCCAGGCCCCCCGAGCCATGCGGCTGCCAGTTTCTGCTGATGCCGTGTTCCGCCTGATTAAGGCCCCAGCGCCAATGCAGTCAGAATCACAAGGGAGCCCGGCACCAGGACACCACAGAGTCAGCCCGTCAGCTGGGTCACTCCCCGCTGCCCAGTGCCAGACCTGGAGGTGACAGAGGCAAGGCCTCTCAAGGCCGACTGCTCCCCCGTGGCGCCCAGTGCAGCTGTGTTGCTGTGTCAGCCTCAACCGTGGCCCTATCCAGGCTCAGCGGGACCTCGCCCAGTCACTGCCAAGTCGCCCCAAAGGGCCCAGCAGGAAAGACAGGTGCCAACTTCCCTCGTTCACCCACCAGATTCCTATCCACAGGGTCAGCGAGATGACGTCTTGTAAGCATCTAATGTGGCAGCTGCCACTGCTGTGTCCTCATCACCACCATCGTCATCATCCCATCATCCCATCTCGCTGATCTGAAGACCCACTCTCTCTCTCTTACATTTTAAGCTCTCTGAAATCAGGATGAATCTTACAGCGGGTGAAGCGTCGGTTTCATGAGCGGCATTTTTGCTTGCCTAGTGGCATATAAAACAATCATGTGTTTTACAGTGGACAGACCCCGTCTAGGATTAGATAAATAACAGCATTCATCCCCTACACCTGGCACAATCATGGTCCTTAACTCTGAGCACAGCATCTAGGGCAGTGAAAACTCTGCTGAGTGAACCAACCCATCCCTTTGCTTATACTCCCTTATTTACAGCTTAAGGCAAATATGTCCCCTCACTGTGTCAATTCTCCCCACAAACGTCTCCTAGGCAACACCCCTCCCAGGCCCCCTGCAGGTCCCAGAGTTTCCCAGCATGCCCCAGGGAGGTGGAGGTGGCTCTCCTCCGGGACCCGGGAGCAGGGCTGGCTGGGATGACTTGGACCACTGGCAGGCAGCCTGCCTGCAGCAAGGAGCCCCCGAGGATCTCCAGGCGTGGGCCTGGCTGGGGCGAAGCCACCGGAAAGTGTGGATTTAGCATGAGCTCCAAAAGGCCCACACGGACCAGAGAAGCCAGCGAGGGGGGACATTTCTGTTGCCCCTCCCCCAGGAGAAATTCTACATGTGAGTCCTAGGAAGCTCCACTCAACATGTTCAGAACAATCTCACCAAATGGGGTGGGGGGCCAGGAGCCGCAGAGCAGAGTTTGGCCAGAAATCTCCGGAGGATGTTCCAAGCATGCTCAGCTGAGCTCCGCAGGCTGTAGGCCAGATGCTCGGCTCTGGGGCTCCTGGGGGGTCCTCTGCTGAGGGTGGGCAGGGACACAGCTCTGGCCACCTGACAATCATGACATTAAAATGCAGACACCCAGAAAGTACCAGGAAGGGGCTTCTTTCAGACCCGCTGCCCCAAAGCAGCCAGTGGGGTGGAGAAACCTTTTGAGCTGCACGGAGAGACAGGAATCCCACCCCGGACACTGAGAGCTGTGTGACCTTAGGCAAATCACTTTCCCTCTCTGAACCTCAGAGGCCTTGATTTTCAGATGGGGATGATTCCGATCAAATAGACTTTGAGACACAGACATTGCCAGAGATAGGAGGATACGTCTTTGTGACGACAGGGCCAACTCATCAGAAAGACGAAACGATCATAAACGTGCAGGAGCCTTGAAATTCACGAAGCAAAAGTTGACAAAATTCAAGAGAGAAAAACACAAATTCAAAATTGTGACAGATATGAACACCCCTCTCTCAGAGAATGTGATGGGGGGCATGAGTGTGTCCGTGCAAGAGAGCACGCACCCGTGGGAGTGTGCGTGTGACTGCATGTGCAACGAGGCAGTGGGTGTCACAGTGAAGGCTTGTGAGCCTGGGCATGAGAGGTGTGTCGGGGTGTCTGTGCAGAAGTCGGCGGGGCAGGGGACATGGGGGAAAGACGCCATCCTCTCATGCCCGCACAACTGGCCATCCCAGGGCCGCCAGGGCCCCCTCCTCGGGACCCGCCCCGAAGCCAGCGCTCACCCCAGAGAAGGCCCGGTGCCTCCCCATCACGTGGTGAGTGACAGGTGAGTAAGGGCCGGGTTTCACGCGCTAACGAGAGGGACTCCAGCCACCCCACCCCACGGGATGGGAGCTCCAAAAACCGGTTCCCGCTTCCCCTACACAGTTTTGAAAAGCAAAGAAAATGCAGTTTGCCAAGAGAAGGAGGGCGAGGGGCAGGAGAAGCGATCCTCCCCTTGGCGGGAGGGGCGGCTGGGTGACTCTGCAGCCAGGCCAGGCTGCACGCAGGCCGGGGGCCAGGGCCACCCTGCTCTGGACCGGGATGTGCAGGTTCCCAAGGAGTCCTGGCTCCTGCACAGACAGGACAGAGGCCTTGTTTCCAGGACGGCACTGCCCCCACCCCCGGGGCCCCAGCAGGACGCAGCGGACGGCGCACAGGGAGGCTGCCTGACCTCCGCTCTCCCCGTGCTGGGGGCCCCGTGGCAGCCAAGGTGCTTGGTGCAGAGGGCCCTGCCTGGGGAGCCCCGCTCTGAACATTCCAGGCCTCCCTGTCCAATGGCCCCAGGGCATCGCACAATCACACAAAAGAAAGGACCGCATACAACTGAGCGAGACCCTCCGGAAGGGAAAGGGCAAGCGGAGAGATCCCGCCGTCAAAGGAGAGGTCCCGCCATCAAAGGAATCGGGATTAAAAGAGCTGGCACCCAAGCCCATCGAAGCCCACCCTCTCGGGCCATCTGAGCCTCAAAGGCTGAATGGCTCCTCCAGGCCGCCCTTGTCTTGGACCGACGGTCGTGGACACCAGGACCTCTGATCCCCCCCGTCCCGGGGCTGCTGCATTTGCGAGTCTACAAAGCCCACGCCTGTCTCCCACCTGTCTCCATCCCTCCCCGGCGGCAGAACCATCACAAGCCTCTTAATCCCCGTCTGTGAACCCCCGTCTGGAAGCCGGGCGAGGTTTACGGGTCTGGGAAGGCTTATAAAACAGCGCTGCAGTGTGCCGATGCTCGGACCCTCCCCACGCCGGCCCCTAGGGGAGCTGGGGCAGGAGTCCAAGGGCAGCCTCCTTGTGTGGCTACACCAGGGCGGGCCCCTGACAGCCCCACATCCTCTCCTCCCATGGGTGCCACTCAAACCCGGGCGGGGGGAGAGGCCAAGGCCGGGCATTCGACCACTGGCTCTCGCACATCCCAGCTCTGCCACGTAACCCAAAACTCTCAGGGTCGTGAGCCTTGGCCTCCTCATCGGAGATTTGAGACTGATGCCACCTTCCCACAGGACAGTTCACGCCACCCTCCGCGGCCAGAGGAGGAACGGGCAGTCTGGGGAAGAGGGTCATCTGCTACAGCCAGCATCTGCATCATAACCACCACCATCTCCTCAGACCTCACTGTGTCTGCATCAGGACCAGGGGGGTGGACAGAACCTCAATCACCTTCCTTTTCACCGGCTCTGCCAGCAATTGATACTAAAACGTGGGCAGGACAATGTGGTGGGCTCTGACCTTTGAGGGGTCTTCCTTGGACCCTGGACCGCCTGCTCTCCCCACTTCACGCTCACCTGCCAGGTAGAAACAGCTCTAAGAGGTGGTGCTCCTGGCCAGGGTCCCGGCATGCCTGCCTGGCTCCGCTGTACCAAATACCACCTGTGACTTCTGTGCCGTCCATTCAAGGCTGCTGGCACCTCTGGAAGGAAACCCAATCCAGCAATCAATTTCATACAGGGTTCCACACCAAGCAGGGCGGGCAGCAGGAGGCTGGGGCGGCCAGCGATGGCGCAGAGAACTTCAGAGCCGCTGGACTCACAGAGCCAAGCCAGGCCTTGACCCCAGGGGTCTTCTCTCTCCACCCCGCAATCCCGCTCCTGCCAAAAGGTGCAGAAAGGTGACAGCTTGACAGCTGCGTAGGAGCCAAGGGGCTCGGCTACGAGTACACCATCTGCTCCCATTTTACAGAGGGGAAAACTGAGACCCAGACAGGCGGAGGGTCTTACCCAAGGCAACTGAGTGCTGGGGCCAGAATCTGGGTCCTCTGATGTCCAGGGGTGCAGCTACAGCAAGTCAAAATCCCCAAGAGCTCAGTTCTTAATAAAGCTTCTCTTATCCCAGGGAGAAGACAACTAACTCCCAGCTTCAAACAAATCCAGCGATGGAGACCAGCCACAGAAGGTGCAACGGTGGCCAGTGAGTTGATGGAACACAGCTTCAAGGAGTCACAGATGGGACTTTTTCAAACCCAAGTCATGGGCTTCCCTGGTGGCGCAGTGGTTGAGAGTCCGCCTGCCGATGCAGGGGACGCGGGTTCGTGCCCCGGTCCGGGAGGATCCCACGTGCCGTGGAGCAGCTGGGCCCGTGAGCCATGACTGCGCGTCTGGAGCCTGTGCTCCGCGACGGGAGAGGCCACAACAGTGAGAGGCCCGCGTACCGCAAAAGAAAAAAAACAACAAAAAAAAACCAAACTCAAGTCATGTCATGTTATTTGCCTGCCTAAAACCCCCAGTGGGAAAGTGGAACTTAAAGGGTCAACATGGAATTACCAGATGACCCAGCAATTCCACTCCTGGGTATCTATCCAGGAGAAAACACAGATACACACAAAAACCTGTAAACATTCCCAGCAGCGTTATTCACAACAGCCAAAAGGTGGAAACAGCCCAAATGTCCATCCACTGATGGACGGATAAATCCAATGTGCTCTATCCATGCAGTGGAATGGTACTCAGCCATGAAAAGGGCTGAAGGACTGATTCGTGCTACAACGTGGATGGACCTCAAACACATAAATGACAAAAGTCAGACATGAAACACCACCTATCTATCGGATGGTTCCATTCCTACGAAATGTAGAAAAGGTACTTCCATAGAGACAGGAGATTCACGGTTGCCAGGGGCTGGGGGAGGGGGGGGTGACCACTAATGGGGAGGGGTGATAGGAATGTTCTGGACTAGACAGTGGTGATGCGCGCACAGCCCTGTGAACACACTACAAACCACTGCACCGTACACTTTAATTCACACTGTGGGGTGCGAATTATACCTCAATTTAAAAACAAAACAAAAACAACTCCTTCTCAGGGTCAGCCCACAGTCCCGGCTCCCCAGTGAGGGCCCCCTGACTGGCCCCTGCCCGCCTCTGAGAGGAACCCCGCCTTGCCCTCAGGCACCCCGGCTTCCTCACTGTTCCTCAGGCCCCTGCCAGACCCCCCTCGCTGCTCAGGTGACAGCCCCCAACCCTCCCCTCTCCTGGCCACTCCGTCACCACCATCGCAGCCCCTCCCACTGCACAGGCCTGGTTTGCTCCCTGCTGGGTCCTGATGCCCAGATAGTGCCTGGGATACAGTAGGCGCTTGGTAAAGACAGACTGAACAAACGAGTAGAATCCTTCTGGTGACTGCCAAGCCACATCTTCAAGATAAAAGCCCCGAACTCCTGGGCTGTGCTTCCAAAACCTCTATCAGCAGTTCTCACCCCAACTGTGGAATCTTCCAGAAGCCTTAAAACACCAGTGCCACCAGGGCCACCCCTCACAGATTCTGCTTTAACAGGTTGGGGCAGTTGATTCAAATGTGCATCCCGGGATTTGAAACACTACCAACCCTTCCCACCGCATCCCCTCCTCCCACTTCAAGAGGAACTATTTAAGGTTCTCCAGCAAATCCCACTCCCCACATCCAGGCTTTTCTTCATGCTCCTCTGCCAGGAGCACATGACCCCCCTGTAGACCTGGCTGATTCCTTTTCAGTCTTTGGGTCAGCTTAGGTGCCACCTCCTCCAGGAAGCCTTCCCTGAACATACCCATTTTCCATCATCCTATGGGCTCCCAGAAGACCCCAGCACAGAACTCAACACAGTATACGATCACAGCCGGATCCCTACACCACCCCCCCATCCCCCATCCACCCAAGGGCAGGGCCTGCCTGATTCCACATCACATCCTCAGAGCACCAAGTGCTCACAGAGCACCTGGTGCAGTACAGGCATGCAAACGTTTGTTGAGCTAATGCGTAGAATGGGTACAAACGTTTCTGCAGGACAGCCCTGGTCAAGGGCTGAGCTGGGCCAGGAGGCAGAACTGCTCCAGCAACCCTGGCACAGGACTGGCAGAATTTCTTTCAAAACTTATACATCTAACTACCTTGTATTACTGAAAGATCAAACCAGCAAAAGTGGCCTTAGGCTGTGGGCTTGTTGGTCCTCCTGGTATAAAGTTGCCTGAAAAATGATGATCCGTGAGGGTTTTGTGACCGTAATACTTTTCCTCCCCAGGAAAGAACATCATGGTGTTTCGGGGCCCCGCATCACATACCAATTTTAAAACCTAGACCCCATGAAATGGGGAGATACTGAACCAAGGGGCCAAATGTACATTAGGGGCATGACAGCTCACAACCCTGTATCACATGCTTGAAAGCTGATAAGAGAGTAGATCTTAAATGTTCTCACCACAAAAAAGAAACGGCAACTTTGGGGCAGGGGGGATGGAGGTCATTTCGCAATAGACACATGTATCTAATCAACACTCTGCACACCTTAAAACTACATCCTTGCTGTATGTCATTTATATCTCAAAAAACTGGGGGAAAAAAATAACTTAATAGATTGCTAGATATTTTCCCAGCAAGTCCACACACAGCCTCAGCATCCTTCTCAACACAGTACCACCAGTCAGATTTCACGTGTGGCAGGCAAACCGCCTGTGACCCCTGAGGACCACACCTTTCATTTGGACAGATGGGGAAATGAACAAAGGTCACATGGCCAGTAGAAACTCCTTCCACAACTGCCCTGGTGAGGCTCCCTCTGGGGACGGCATGGCAAACAGAAGCTAAGGTCCTAAACGCTCTTGACAGAGGGCAGAAGCATCACCCCTCGCCACCGTCCCCGCCAGGATATGGACCTAGGACAGAAGATGGACCTGAATTCCAGACGTCCAGACGCGGCCTCTTCCTCAGCCCAAAGAATGTGCCAATGAGGCAAACCTGCCCAGAACCTTCAACCCGTCTGGAGAGTCACGGCAGAGTTAACCTCCCAAGGGCTGGACCCAGAGAGATCTAAGCAGAGAAGGAGCCAGAAAGCTCTGGGCGAATTCCCCTTCCCTGCTTCCAGGGAGGCTGAGTTTTGAAGACCTCTTGCCATCCCAGTTGTCTCTAATCACCTCCAGGGTTAAGACAAGGCGCATCTGGAAAGTTTACTCCGCGAGCAGATGGCCCCCACCCCGCCAAGAAAAGCAGAGACCTCCCCTCGGAGGAGGTGGTCAGAGCGTGGGGACGGCCAAAGCCCAGTCACTTCCCGGCAGCTGCCAGGAAGAGGGTGCCAGTGTCAGCCCAGCCGGGCAGCCTCTCCTGGCACCTTCCGGAAGCTTCCCCTATCCTATCGCCTTGCCCGAGTGCCCCTGGATCCTGGATCCGAGGAGGAGGGGCTGGCAGGCCCTCCCTCAAGAGCAGGCAGCCGAGTGGGCGCAGAGAGCCGGGAACACGGGAAACAGATGTGCATGTGGCCCTGACAGGCGAGTGATGACAGACCCTCTCTGCAGGCCTCAGATGTCAGCGCGGAGAAAAGAAAGGCGGCCCAGCGGCAACACCTGTTCCAGGCCGGGAGGCCAGGCTCGGGGGGCTGGGCGGGCAGCCCCTAGCGAGGGCCGGGGTGCGGTTAGGTAAACAGCTGCACGCTCCACTGCCCGGAACGCTCCCCGGACGGAGGGAAGAGTCAAGGGAGGCCTGGCGGCCAACTGGCTCGCGAGGGAAGCAGCTCGATCATGCGGCAAACCCATCCTTGACGGAGGGCCCGGCTGAAATCTGAACACCTGGGCAGTGCTGGGGGAAGGAAAAGACAAAGGGCGCCACTTCTCAGCAGGTGGAGAAACTGGGGGGGGGGGGGGGGCGGGTAGGCAGCAGAGGCAGCCGGTGGGGGGTTTCTCGGGGCCTCTGGCCCAGTCAAGCTGACTCCTGCCTCCCAGCTGCTCTGCTGGCTGAAATGCGGGGTGGGCAGGCTCACGCAGGGGCTATCAGGACCACCCTCCCCACCCCCCCACCCAGGGCACTGCCACCTTTACAGCTGGAGCCTCCGAGGGGACAGAAAGTCAAGAGCACAGACTCCAAAGCCGGGCTCCTGGCTCCAATGTTGGCCTTGATGTCATGAGCTGAGTGACCTTGGGCAAACTCCTTGACCTCTCTGGACTTGCTTCTTCCTCTATGACGGGGAAGAGCGGCACCTCCCTAAATGGGGTTGTTGTGAGGACTCAGTAAACATGAGGACAGGTGAAGCCTAGCACAGCCTGGAACTCGGGAAGCATTCTGTATCTTCATCATTATTACGTCCCCAGATGCCATCTCTGAGCCTGGCCAGCCGTGCCTCCTAGCTCTGAAGGGAGGGACCACCTTTCCCCACCCCCAGCAAGAAAGTGGGGGGGCGGAGGCTGCGATGCTGGAGCCTGTGGGTGCCAGTGAGAGACCCAGCCTGAGTTACAAGTACCTCAGGGAGAAGAAAGGAATGAATGGGACCCGTACCCCTGGTGCCCGCTAGCAGCTCTCACATCACAAACCTTCCAGAGGAACGAGCACCTCCACTTCTCAGGGGCAGCAACTAAGGCTCAGAGAGGGCAAGAGTCTTTCCCAAGGTCACACAGCCAGCTCCCAGCAGAATGAAGATTGAAGCCGGGTCTGTCTTAAGGCCAAGCCAGGGTCTTTCCATGGCTTCACAGAGCTTCCCGGCGCTGGGGCTCCTCCTCGGGGAAACACCCCCAAAAAGGGTGGGTGGGCTACAGCCTCCACAGCCCACCCCCGACACAGCCCTACCCAAGCAGCCAGCTCAGAGATATGGTGGCTACAGAGCAGGGTGCTCTCCAGGGGCCAGGAGTCCAGCTGGTGAGAAAAGCCACAATCTAAAGGGAGGGCACCAGTGACAGACACCCTTCCTCACTTCCTTCTTTCACGTTTACTTTCTTAGCGGTTAAAGGTGATTCCCTTGTAAATGAACCCTTAACAGGAAACAACTGAGGCATCACAGGAGGCGGTACAGACGAGGTTCTGGAACACACTGTCCCAGCTAAATGGCTCCCCACAGCCACCTTCCAATGTCCCTAGCCACTCCCCCCCAAATTCTCAAACCACGCACCGAAGGGAGACACGGAATATGGACACGAGAACCAAGGACTCCGGAGCTGGCTTCGGGAAAGGAGCATGGGGGCCTCTGCACGTTCCTTGGTGGTGTCCCCCGTGTCTTCACCCCTGACAGCCCTGCCAGGAGCCCCTTGGGTTGGTCTGCAGCTCCTGTGACCCTGCGCTCTCATCCCCAAGCCCACCCTGGCACCTGGCCTAGCTGCATCCTGCCCCGCTCACAGCTCTGCAGGAAGTATTCTTTCCGGGCTCTTCGTGCCCCTCCCCCTGACACCACCAGCACCGCAGGGTCTGGAACAGTGCCTGGCTCAGAGGAGGCGCTCCATGAATATCTGTTGAATGAATGGGGGAGGGGGGAGAGGCTGTATTCCCGGCGCTCTACTGACCATCAGTCAGGCTCTCCTGGAGGCAGGAGTTGAGGTTTCTCTTTCCCTCTGTTTAAATGGGCCTGAGCCACGCACTGCTGCCCCACCACCCAGAGGCCTGATGGCCTCACCAACCACCGGGGATGCTGCCATGGTCCGGCCCCGGGCGTAGCTCTTCCCAGCCCATTCCAAGGCTTCGTTCACTTTTTATTGTTACCCCGTATCTTCAACTCTAAACCCGACCTCCTTTTTTTGATTTCAAGGCCTCTAGTTCACTCCGACCTTATTTCCCTTCCTCCTGAATCCTCTCCCACCGACAAATCCCGCCCATCTTCCAAGGTTCCACCTCTGCCAGGCGGTCCAACGGCGGAGGACTTTGGGGTTCCAGGCCCACCTCAGCGACCTACTGGCTGTGTGATAGTCAACAAGGTCATCTGACTTCTCTGAGCCTCCATTTACTCATCTCTAAGATGGGAATAATAACGCCCCATAGGGACGCGGTAAGGAGCAAAGGAAATAGGTTGCTCTAGAAACGGTGCAGAAGTTAGCGTGACGTTCAGCCCCCCAAACTCATGCTGACCCCCCCTGGGCGGACACCAGCTTGCGTTTTCGTCCACACCTGGCCACCCTCCGCACCCCGCTTCGCAGCTGGACTGGGAACTGCAGCTTCTCATTTCCTCACGTTCCTATAATTGAGGGCCCCAGTCGGCATCTCATCAACTCCCGATGAGTGAGCACATCAATGTGGGAAAACACCACAGCGTGGGCGTTGTGCAGAAGGCAGTCTGAGAGGCCTCACGGGGAGTGCTTTGATGGCCTCACGCCCACCCCGCCAAGCTGAAAATCTGTACCCACCCTGCAGAATCCACCTGCATCCTGGAACAACGCGCCCCAACACGTGGGGGGGACACAAGGCGCCACTCCATGCCAAGCACCTGACTTGCCGGAAGCATTCAAATGCCCCGATTCATTTAATTCTCATGATGGCCCCTCGAGGCAGGTGATACTTATTTCCACTCCCCAGCTTAAAGAAATGAACTCAGGGAGGCTGAGACGCATCCTCCCTGGCCCTCAGTTAACAAGAGAAAGGGCAGGATTGGAACCCGGCTCTGTGCTGCTCAGCCAGGCTCTTCTCCCAGGCCCGGCCCTTCCGGGAACCGTAGGTCAGATTCCCAGCAGCAGACGCGCGGGCTGCGCTGCCGCACACCGCGAACAAGAGGTTTAGCATCCACGGTGCGGGGGTGGCAGGCTTGTCCGTCTAAAACGAGAGGCCCTCCAAAAACAGCTCTAAAGACAAAAGCCCCCAAACCAGACCAAAGCCCCCCAAAGACAGCACTAAGTCCAAAGGGGCCGTTGACATCCAAAGAACCCTGGGCAGAGCGTGAAGGCGTCGGGGCCGGACATCTACTTTATAGACGCAACCGCCGTGAGTGAACGCGTAACCCAGGACCCCACACGTGTGCACACGCCTGGATGCCTGGGAGGCAGGATCAGAAGCCTCTCAGGCAGACGCGACACCCACTCCTGGACGGGCGGAGACACCCTTCCCTGTTCACAGGTCCCTCCTCCAGCCCCACGCCAGCGGCTACCACTCCAGGTGTCTGATTAAGACAAGCCAGTGTCACCAGCTTTGGTGGAAACTAGGATTTCTGGCTCCGGTGGCCATGACGGTGATGACAACTCAGAGACGTCTGCTTCCCCAGACCCACCGGGGGCAGGTCCTGCTTCGGCCTTTGCAAAGCCAGATAGAAAATTAACTGCGCCCCGTCTGGCTCCTCCCGGGCAGGCAGCGTGAAGGCAGGCGCCTTATAAACAGGGCGCACGCCAGGCCTCCCACCCTCCGCCTGCACAGCTGACTTGCAGAAAAGAAAGAGTCTCTTCCCACCGGGAGAAATGTCTGTTTGGGCCACTGTCCCCTGGGTCCCAAAGCCCCATGTCTGGAAATCCATCTCCAGCTGCTACTGAGCAACCAGAGAGCCTCAAAGGAAAGGTGTGAACTTGGGTGGGAAATTCTGGAAAAGCTAAGCTGAGTGGGAACAAGAAGAGAGAGGAACTTCGGATGTGTTTAAACCGGGTAAGCACGGAGACCTCTCGGTGACCTGCATGGCTGGACTAATTACCAATGTTATCAGGCGGATGACAGACGTGCCCCGAACTTCCTCTGTTTGATAGATTCCGCTGCAAACACACTCAAGTTCAGGCCCATGCCTGCTGTTCCCAGCAGTGCCCTATTCTTCCACAGGACCACTCTCGGCCCCCAGCTCCCCCGACCTGCCACATGCCTCCAGGCCAACGCACCCACCAAGCACTAGCGGGGTGACCCCGGAGGGCACCTCCTGCTGGAACACACCACACAGAATCAGTGCAAACTCCTCCCCGGCAGAAGAGAAAACAACATCTCTTCCTTCCCTGCTGGGACTTCAGAGAATGACACGAGAACTGCTTACCTTCCTCGCAGCTGCCACTGGGGAGCTCCAGCCCACGGGTCCCTGGCGGGTGAGCCCTTGGCCAGCACACACCAGGGTCCCGCACTCTGTGCAGGTGCCGATTATCAGCTGCCGGCCATCGTCCACTAAGAGACTGTGGCTCGCTCGCAGGGTGTAGAGAAACAGGGGCAGCCGGGCGACCCGCACGGCCTTCAGCCCAAGACACCGCTTCTTCTCCTGCCGGCAGAAGAAGCACACGAACGTCTCCACTTGGTACTGCCGAGACCAGGGGCTGACGGCGTGCTGGGTGCCGCGGGCCTCGTGCTGCAGCCACTGGCCCAGCAGGTCGTGGTAGCAAAGCACGCAGGTGGCCACCAGGCCGGTGGAGTCGGCAGGCCTGGCGCGCGGGGCGGGCGGATAGACGGTGAGGAAGGGAAAGAAGGGCTCTTTCTCGCCCAAGCGGCTGGAAGGGTTCACGTTGAGCTGGAACTCCTTCCCAGGGCCCAGCTCAGCCCCGCAGATGTAGCAGATGGACGCCGGGCTGCCCTGGGCCGACACGGGCGGCTCGGAGAGAGCAGGGTCTGAGGCCGAGAAAGCCTGGTGGTACCTGCCCAGGAAGCCCTGCACGGAGGTGATGAGCTCCTCGTTCTGGCAGGCCCGGTACAGGGCCCAGACGTCCTCCAGGACGCTGAAGCACTTGGGGCAGCTGCGGACCTCACAGCGCTTGTTGGGGCCCTGGGCATTGGGGGGGCAGGGCAGGAGGCTGAGGAAGGGGAAATGCATGGAGCCCCTGGTGTTGCCATTGAGCATCCTGGAGGCTACTGGCCGGGCATCCTGGGTACAGTCCTCCCCGCAGAGGTAGCACGCCTCTGGCAGGGCCCCGGCGGGTGGGCCCTCTTCCCTTGGGAGCCTCCTGCCCTTGGAGGCCATGCCGGGGGCGTGGCTGTTCAGGGGCACCACGTAGAGCCTCTGCAGGACGGGCACATCGGCCAGCTCGAAGCTCTGCCACTGCTGCATGAGAGACGAGAAGCAGCAGGGGCACACCAGTGTGCTGCCGCCCTCGCTGATGGGCTGTGCCCCCGGGGGTGGGCTGTGCAGCCACAGGAAGGGGAAGAAAGGGGCCTGGGCCAGCTTCTCCTGCTTCTGCACGTGGATCTGGTGCTGCAAGGCCGGGGACAGCGCTGACCCGCAGATGTAGCAGCAAAGGCCCTCTGCTGGTGCGGCCCGGCTCTCCAGGGGAGCTCGGGGCACGCGGCCGCCACCGTTTTCTGTGTCTCCGGGGCCACGGGGGCCTGAGGAAGGCTCTTCCTGGTGGCCCTCCTCCTCACTGGTGATGTTGACGTCACTGTCCTCAGACACGCAGCAGCCCCCGCGGGTCTCCCCCAGCGGCCTGCTCTCAGGAGTCTTGGCGGCCCTGCCGGAAGGGGCTCCTCTCATGCTCTCTGCAGGGGCCACCTGGACTGCAGGCCCTTGCCAAGGGTCCTGAATGCCCCTCAGAACGCTGGCCCGGGCCTCCGGGACCCAGTGCCTCCCATGGCCCTTCCGCCGGCGCCGGATGCCCGCCTTGGGCTCCCCGTCCACTCGGAGCTTCGAGGGGACCTCCTCCTTTTCCACGTCCCCCGCTGCGGTGGTCTCTGCGCCCTGTCCGGGAGAAGGGCCCGGCGCCAGCCTCCACTCCGGGCAGCGGCCCCCGCGAGGCCCGGGCCCCGGGGCAGCCCGAGCCGCCGGCGCCCCGTGCTGGTGGGGACTGGCGGCGTCGCGCGCGGCAGGGTCGGGCTCGGAGAGGGGGTCGGTGTCCGACAGCTCCGACAGCTCTGAGTCTCGAGGCTCCTCAGCGGCCGCGCGGGGCCCGGGGCCACCTCCGCTGCCACCGTCGTCGTCGTCTTCGTCGCCGGCCGCAGCGCCCAGCGCGTAGGCGACGTTCCACTCGCGGGGGGCCCCGGCACCCCCGCGGCGTCCGCCCGCACCCGCGTCGCACTGGTGGGGCCGCTTGAGCCAGTACATGCGCTTGTCCACGGGCGTGCGGGCGCGCTCGAAGGCGGCCCACTGCTCGCCCAGGAAGCATCGGCACACGGCGCACACCAGCACGCAGCCGTCGGCCGGGGACAGCTCGCGCGCGCCGGGCGCCGGCTCCTGCTGCTGCAGGAACGGGAAGAAGGGCTGCGCCGGGGCCCCCACGCCCGCCGCCGGCTGCTTCACCTGCAGCTTCAGCTCCTTGCCGCGCCCGATGCCGCCGCCGCAGATGAAGCAGGAGAGAGGCGCGCCGCCGCCGCCGCCGCCGCCCGCCGCCCGCTCGCCCACCGCTGCCATGAGCCGCTGCTTGCGGGAGACCGGCGCCGGCCGCCCGCTCATGGCCGCGCCGCGCCGCCCGCCCGGGGCCCCGCGCGCCCCGAGCCGCCCTCACCGCCCACCGCCGCCGCCGGGCCCAACTTGGAGCATGTGTGCGCGCTGCAAAGTTTGGCGGCGGGCGGCCGGCGCGGGCGCGGGCGCTCGGCCGCTCGCAGAGGCGCCCCCCCCGGCCGGCCGAGCCCCCGGCGGCGCCGCGGCGAGCGCGCCCGGAACGCAGCGGCGGCGGCGGCGGCAGCGGCGGGCCCGGGGCGGCTGGAGCGGCAGCCGCATGTGCGAGCTCCGGCGCCTGCCAAAGCGTTGGGTCATTTAATTGGGGAGGAGGGAGGCGGGGCGGCGGGCGGCGCGGAGGGAGGAGGGAAGGAGAAGGGCGGGAGGGCGGGAGCACGGCGGGCGGGGGGGGGGGAATCCCTCCCTTACGCTTCCTCCCCTCCCTTTCCCTCCCCTCTGCCCGCCCCCCTCCTCGTCCTCCTCCTTCTCAGCCCTGCCTCCCCCCCCCCCCCCCGCCCCGCGTCCCAAACTGCGCACAATAGCTCGCCGGCTCCTCTATCTATTTTGTGTCCGGCCGGGAGCCGCGCTCGATGATTCATTGCCCCAATTAGGGGTGCTCTCCTGCAAGCCCGGCGCGAGCCCTCTGAAGGGTCTCCTCGGGGACCCGCGGAAACCCATCAGCCGCTAGAGCTGGTCTTTAAGTAAAGGTCAAGCAGGACGCGGGAGGAGCCAGGTAAGGACGCGCCTGGCGTCCCCCGGAGACCGAGGAGCCCGGCGAGGAAGGGCAGCTCTCCGGAGGGTCAGCCTCCGCCCCCAAGTAGGGACGCCGCCAAATGAGCTGGGGCGACCCCGGCCCCCTCCCCATTCTAAAGGGCCTTTTACAGCCCTGAAGAGCCCTGGTTTGGGGGCACCTCTCAGGGCCCAGGGTTCTAATCTTGGTGACAGAGGGAACAGGAGCTGTCCCCTATCCCCCAGAACACATTAGCGAATGCACCATCCTGGCCCTCCCCACCTCCGGCCAGGGGCAGAAAGGGTCCTGTATGTCTGAGCTGTGTGTTCCAGGGCAAATGACTTGACAACTCTGGGCCCCTTCTTCCTCTTCTTAAGCAGGAGCTCTGGCAGGGGATTAACTGTTTCCATGTATTTACTGTACCTATGTATAGATACATGTATTTATTAAACAGAGAGAGAGAGAGATCTTAGTACTTAGTACGTGCCAGGGGCAGAATCTAAGCACTTTATACACATCTGCTCAGTCGCTCCTCCCAATCACTCTGGGTTAAGTGCCGTGATCGGCCCATTCTACAGATGAGAAAGAAGAGACACCGAGCATGAAGGTACTCTTCAGGAGTGGCGGAGCTGGGATTCGGACGCCGGCAGCCGGCTCCAGGGCCCTGTTCTCAACTCCCCGGCTGTGCAGCGTCACTCAGCAAACGTCTGGTCCCCGTCATCCGTCTGCTGATGGAGACTGTCCACGGCAGGAGACACAGCCAGGACCTCTTCTCCATCCTCCCTGCCGCTCTGGCTCCAGCTGGGAGGGCTTGTGCAAATCCAGGCCTCTCTGGGCCTCACACTGCCCATCTGCAAAATGCCCACCCCTTCCAGCTTCAAAAATCTACGAGTCTCTGATTCCTGAGCAGTGAACAGTCGTCCCAACCTGCCAGCTGGAGCCCAGAGTCAGCCCGGGGACAAAGGTGCCAGGTGAGCCCCTCTGCCCTCTGGGGCACTGATGTGTAAGTAAAACTAGGCTTCCTCTTGGCACGGAGGAGGGCCATCCATTATAAATAAATGGAACAAGAGAAAAGGGCCACCTCTTTGGAATCCCTGGTGGATATTCCAGGGATCGCAGTCCAGGGGTCAACAGGAAAGTCACCATCATCATCATGGCCAGAAATGCAGGACTGCGGGTCCTCACGCTGGCCAGAAAAAAGGCTGTGTCAGCAAAACTGTCCCAAAGGAATGTTGGGGGCAGGGCGAAGGGGCTTCCCCGCTTCTGGCATTTTTTTTTTTTTTTTTTTTTTTAATACCTGCTGAGAGGAGGGGGCCTGATTAGGAAGACTTTAAAGGGTGAGGCCTGTTTAGTTGTGTCCTAGCACATCTCTCAAGCACCACACAGACCGAGAGCTTGCTGGGAAAACAATCCCTGGCTCAGGAAAGGCAGGTCCTCTATGGAGTTGCACGTGGGTCGCCTAAGGCTTGGCACATGCCGCTCCTTGTTTCAAATGCTTTTCCAGGCTGTCTTTGTGAAGCCAGCTCCTCTCCTCTTTAAGGTCTTGGCTGCAGTATCTCCTCCCAGAGGACTCCATGCTTTGTTCATCTAAAGCTGCTTCCCCTGGCATTCTCGGTCTCAGCTCATCGGCATGGGAGTTTGCCATCGATTTTATTGTTCTCTTGTCTATTCTCTGTCTGGTTTCCCCAGGAGCCTGGTTGCTCCCTCCTGTGGGAAGCAGGTCTGTGTTGCTCACTGTGTAGATTCCAGGGCCTGGCTCACTGCCTGGGTGCCACACACCTGTGTTCCAATCCTGTCCCATCCCTCCCGAGCTGTGTGAGCCTTGGGCAAACCTGTTAGCTCCCTGAGCCTCAGTTTTCTGCTCTGTGCAACGGGATCGTAATCCTCACCCAACTTTTTTGCGAGAATCACAGGGGCCTGGCACGTCGTAGGTGACTCTGTATGTGTGTGCGTGTTCATCCTTCCTGGCTCTGTCCAGTGGCTGACGAGGTTCTGCTACTGCCTGTCTGCACTCCGAGGTGAGGGGGACGCTGTGGTGAGGCCACACACACGGTCTGAGGGAGGAGGGCCACAGGGGTCAACAGGACCAAGAGGGAGGTGGATTTTGGCTAAGCTGGAATCATCCAGAGAGTGTCCTGAGTATGTGTCACACGTGTGAAAGTTCGTGTATACATGTGTTGGTGTGTGCAGATGTTGTGTGCATGTGTATACGTATGCGTGTGTACAGGCACACAGGCCTGCATTCACATGAGTGTGCACGTGTTAGTGTGTGCATTCCTGTGTGTGTGAATGCATGTGTTCGTGCGTGTGCCTATGTGTGTGTATAAGCAGGCCGGGAGTGGGAGGGGAGAGATATCCACGGGATGTTTCTGTTTCGTTCACTGACCCGGTGACTCAGGGAAGTCCCTGGGCACAGGTCTCGGGAGCCGGGGAGCAGGTGAGCACAGATCAGAAGAGGAGAAAGGCAGGTGATGACGGCTGGTCATTTGTGGACGGCTGACCGGGCTGGGGACACTGGCGCAGCCTGACACACCACAAGGACATCACAGCTCTGCCGTTTACGAGCTGTGTGGCCTTGGCCCGCTGCTTAATCTCTCTGAGCCTCGGCTGCCCCATCTACAAAACAAGGATAACGAAACGATGCACCCCACGGGGCTGGGAGAAAGGTGAACTGAGACGGTCCAGGCAGAGCACACCCTCCGGACACAGACCCATGTGCTTGTGCACATGGTTCGATGGTGAAACATACACAGTCCCTGGTGAATTTCTGCCGCGAGCCAGAGAGGTAGATTCTGTTACGTCCTCAGTTTCCAGGTGAGGAGACAGAGAAAGGAAGTAGAGGCCGAAGGTCACGCAGCAGGTAGAGCTGGGGCTGGAGCCCAGGCGGTGTGTCTCTGTCACTCCCTGGCTTTGTTGTCCCTTAGCTTTGCCCCGAGCCCCGCGATGCCAGCCTGTCCTCACACATGTCCCCACTTTGACACCTAAAGCGACTGAGACACAAAACAGGCTGTGTCTGTGCCAGAGACACGGGGCAATCTCAAGGTTCATGCGTATCAACTTCATATCAAGCCACGGCCCCCAGACCCCAGCAGAGCCAGCTCCTGGCTTCCCTCAGAGCCCCGCAGCCCTCCCTGCAGCTGGGGAGAGGGTGCCAGGCTGCCCCTAGACCACATGGATTGCCATCCAGTCCTCTCCATCCTCATTCCTAGGACTCAAGCGCGATGGACTTGAAGAGCAGCGACAGATGCTCCCAGGCGGCCCCGGCACTGGGAATGGAGAGAAAACGCCCACCTCGGGTCTATAGGAGACCAGGAGGCCGTGAGCCTGGAATATCCGGGCACCTCTCAAATTTGCGGCTTCCTGTAGGGTCGTCTTGGCCCAGGAACTGCGGGAATCTGCCCTCGCCCTGCGGGGGAGAGCAAAGCTTCCAGGCTCCGAGCACTCATCACACGTTGGATTATGTGTCTGTCTCTGGGTGACTTCCCTCGCTGTGTCCCACAGCGTTACAAGGCCGGGGACATAGTTGGGGCCCAATCCATGCTGAAACATGGGATACCAGACTCTATCCAAAACCTCACAGTGCCTTCCAAGTTCCAGGATCTCCTGCCAGCTTCCAGTCTTTCATTCTTTTGAGTGCCAGCAATGCAGACTAAAGCCTTCCATGTGCCCCCAGCTCCCCGCACCAACCCTGGAACCTGCCTGCCCTCCTCACCGGTACCCTTCTCCGTTTCCTCCTCTCTCTACACTGCGAAAGTTCCTCTGGCTCCTCTCCCAGGACCCCTTCACCTTCGGAGGCTGGTCCATCGTTCCTCTTTCAGAGGCTACGTGTGCTGTGTGTTGGCCTCTGGTTCACTGGGGACCAGAAAAACAAAATTTATCATCTGACTGTCGTATTTTTTTTTCTTTCCATTTTTTTTTTTTTTCCCGTAAGAATGAAGCAAGCACTTCTCCTCTGTGCTCAGAAAGAGCTTCAAACATGGCAGGCCACAGGCAAAAGCATATCCTCCTCCTCAGAGGGAAGGAATGCAACCGTTAACAATAAAAAAAAAAAAATCCCTGGGATTTATGGAGGCCTTGGGCTTAGGAGCTGCCTCACATCCGTTAGCTTGTAATGACACAGAGATCCAGGGGGGGGCGAAGCAGGATTCACCAGCTCCATCTAAGAGACGGAGAAGCTGAGGCTGCAGAGCACGGTTCTGGGGGACCAGGAGAAGCTCCCAGCTGCCGAGGCTGGTGAGATATCCTCGCCTTTGTATGTGGATACCGGGCTGATTTGTTCACTGTAAACATTAAAAATATACGGAGCGTTCGGTGACCCTGGCTTCGCATCCCTTCTGCTTTCAGATGCAGGAGTGTCAGAGGGTGGAAGTAGGAGGCCCACTTCCCATCTCTGGGGTCTGAGACGGCCAATGCAGAAGCATTTTGTAAGCTGCAAAGGGCTTTGTTTAAAAAAAATCACTGCTTGCATGACACAATTAAGGATCGGAGCACAGGGTACAGAGTCTAAGAGCAGATTTCAGGTGCCCCTGAAATCTTGCCTTGCTCCCGTGAACCTGAAAAAGAATCCAGAGGCAAACAGCCCAGGTTCCCCCTCCGGCGACACCCTCGGCCCCGCCTCCTCCATCTCGAAACCTGAGGCCACTGCCGTGAACTTCAGGGCCTCGTAAAACTCCTTTGATAAATGATCACCAGGGTGGACCTGCCACTGGGGATGATGGGACAAACACGCCACATAAATCTTGAGTGTACTCAGAGACTCCCTGCCTGCTGGTTTCTCAACAGACCCCTGATTTGCAGCGCAAAATCCACAGTAATCATTCATGTGGTTGGCTCCCCGCCTTCCAAGCTGGGGAGGTTTTGGAGAAGGTAGGAAATAGGTGGGTGGGGGAGGGGTGGGGGAAAAGTAGACAGTAGCAACCCCATATTGTCTTAAGAGTCCCCAGCATGCAACGGGCGCTCAGTACGGACCAGTTCATGTCCTCCAGTGTGTCCTGACAGCAGCTCAGGTATACTGTGTGCTGACTCAATGCCAGGCGCTATGTCCAGCATTTACATCATCACCTAGTTTAGATCTCACGACAGCCCGAAAAACAGGCGTTATTGTTGACTCGATTGTACCGACGGGGACCCTGAGGCTCTGAACGGTGAACACACGTCCCCGAGGTCCCAGAGCTCAGCTGGCAGGGCTGGATTCAAACCCAGGCAGTCTGGCCCAAGAGCCTTGCTCTAATCCACGCTGCTACCGTGTGCCCAGCTCCTGGCCTGCCGGGCCAGCCTCCCCCGATTCTTGTCCTTGGCTGGGTCCGGCCAGGGAGGCTAAGGGTAGGGTTTGCCAGACGCCTTCGAGCCCTGCCTGTGGCTCCACCAGCGGCCACAGCCCAGCCCAGGTTCCCCTGACCCTCAGCAGCCCAGGCTCTCAGGCCCCGAATACTCGGTGGGCTGCGGCCGGGTCCTCAGCGCTGGCTAATGGCGGGGCGGGGGTGGTGCGGCAGCCACAGATCCCTTCCAGCTGTTCCTCTGAGTCACTGAAGGATGTTCCAAAGCCCACGGCCAGCCCGCCTGCCCTGGTCTTTCATTTCTGCGGTTGGTTGGTACTGGACTCCTTGATGGGGATGCAAAGCAGGACTGAAGCGTGTGTCCAACCCTCAACCAGGGTGCAGTGATTTTTAAAAGCTCTCATGAGGGGACTTCCCTGGTGGTCCGGTGGTTAAGAATCCACCTTCCAATGCAGGGGACGCAGGTTTGATCCCTGGTTGGGGAACTAAGATTCCAACATGCCGTGGGGCAACTAAGCCCGTGCACCACAACTAGGGAGCCCGCGAGCCGCAACTACTGAGCCTGCACACTCTGGTGCCCGCGCCACGAGAGAGCCTGCAGGCCGCAGCAAATATACCACGTGCCACAACTAAGACCCAATGCAGCCAAATAAATATTAAAAAAAAAAAAAAAGACTCCCAAACCTATTTCTAAAATAAATAAAGAAAAACCCTCGTTAGGTTTTTACACATAGAAAAGTGTGTCCATGTACATATAGAACCGTGGGCATCATGATATGGGTCCAGCTTGCAGAATTTTCACAGACTGAGCACAGCTGTGTCATCAACACCCAGAAATAAGGCACGTCCAGCCTCCCGGCAGCTCCCCTCGCGTCCTAGTCTAGGCCCTACACCCCTATCAAGGGTAACGACTCACAGCCAGCATACCAGGCATCCCGGCTTCTAAGGCCGAACCGTTTTGGGTGTTTTTTTAGCAGCATTATTGAGATATAATTCACATACCACACCATCCACCAATTCAACGGTGGACGGTTCAATGGCTTTCCGTCTACTTAGAGCTGTGCCACCATGACCAGAATCAATTTTAGAACATTTTCGCTGCCCCCAAAAGAAACCCCATGTCCACGAGCTGTCACCTCTAAATCCCTCCAGCCCCTGCACGACCACTCACCCACTTTCCGTCTCTCTGGATTTACCCATCCTGGAGAATTCACGTAAATGACATCACCCAACACATGGTCTTTTGTGACTGGCGGCTTTCCCCGAGCATGTTGTCTTCAGTGTTCAGCCACGTTGTAGCCTGTGTCAGTTGTCAGTACAGACCGTCCTTGTGTTTTACATAAACAGAAGTATCTCATATGTAGTCTCTGAGTCTGGCTTGTGGCTCTATGTTGTGTCTGTGAAATTCTCCCATTTTTGCACCTAGAGGCGCCCGATTCTTTTCCATTGCTATGTAGTATTCCACGGATTCGTTTACCATAATTTATCCGTTCCACTGTTGACTGGCTTTGGGGTAGTTCCCATTTTAGGCTAACGTGGACACTGTTTCTCCGAACATTTTCGTCCATGTCTTTTGTTGAAAGCACGTGAGGCCGTTTCTGTTGGAGCTGCTGCTAGGGGGTAGGTATATGTTAGATGCCAGTATATACCTAAGATATTCGAAACCACGTTCGCGGTGGCTTGTGGAATTCCCAGGGTTCCCCAGTTCCTGAGCCCGCCTCTGAGCTGCCCACCTATCAGCCTGACCCCGTGGGCCATCTTCCCGCAAGACACCCGCCCCCTGCCTGCCCCAGAAGCCCCCATGCAGCCCACACGGGCCGCAGAGCAAAAGGGCTCGGTGGCTGACATCTTCGCTGGGTTATGGGAGCACGCATGGTTTCTCCACTCTGGCTCTGAAACTGTGTTCCTTTCATAGGCCAGAAATACTTAGGCATGGCTCGCTCTAAAAGGGGAAACACATTTTAAAATTCCAATCTGCCCAGGTCTTAGAATGATTTAGAACATTCCAGCTGTCCAGAGGACAGCACTCACCAGGAACAGTGACTTACAGTCCCCAGTTCCCACTCTGGGTCCCAGCTCCACTCCCTCCTGGGTTCAAAGTGTATTTCTTGAGCTCCTGCCCATCCACAGCACTGGGTCAGACGCTGCGCAGGGTCCAAGCAGACAGGCAGCGGGCGGGCTCACCGGGAGGAACATGGGTTTCAGGAGGAGGCGGTCCCAGACCCTCAGCTAGCCAGGCTCTGTTCTAAATCTGTGTACATCCTCTCACTTAATCCTTCCCACGGCCCCATGAGATAGAGGCACAGGCAGTGTTTCCACTTTACAGATGAGGACACTGGTGCCCAGAGAGGCTATGCTACTTGCCCAAGGCCACACAGCTTCTAAGCGACAGAGCTGGAATTCGAACCGTTCGGCACTACGCTGCCTCTGGCTTTCACATCTGGACGGAGATCCCAGCCCTGCCACTTATTCTCTGCGTGGCCTTGGGCGAGCGGCTGAACTTCTGAGCCATGTTCCCTTAGTCCTTATGAATGCGGAGAATAACCACCCCTGTCGCCCCTCGTTGCCTCGGGGAGATCAGAACACCCCTGAATGTAGAAGTGCTGAGAACTCAGCAGGCGATGCACGGGGGTCCATTTCTGCACCCCCTCCCCGTAGCTCCCCAAAATGGTTCCCGCCTCCAAGAAGTGTATATTTTTGGAGAGTTGAGGCTGTGGGCCCTGTCCAGCCCACCCCATTTATTGAACAGGTGGAGGGGACGTCCCTGGCGGTCCAGTGGTTAAGCCTCCGTACTTCGACTGCAGGGGCACGGGTTCGATTCCTGGTCGGGGAAATAAGATCCCAAATGCCACGTGATGCAGCCAAAAAATTAAAAAAAAAAAAACAGGTGGAGAATCCAAGGCCCAGGGCGTAATACATCGTCCGAGGTCACACACAGAGTTCCGAGGGGAACTCTCAGCCCATCACTCTTTCACCCTTTGGAAAATGGGGATCCATGGTTTTGAGACCAAGGTGCCCTCACCCAGTTGTTCAAGAACTGCTTGCTGGGACTTCCCTGGTGGCGCAATAGCTAAGAATCCGCCTGCCACCGCAGGGGACATGGGTTCGAGCCCTGGTCGGGGAAGATCCCACGTGCCACGGAGCAACTAAGCCCGTGCGCCGCAACTACCGAGCCTGTGCTCTAAAGCCTGCAGGCCACAACGACTGAGCCCGTGAGCCACAACTACTGAGCTCACGCGCCTAGAGCCCGTGCTCCGCAACAAGAGGAGCCACCACCATGAGAAGCCCGCGCACCGCAATGAAGAGTAGCCCCCGCTCGCCACAACTAGAGAAAGCCTGTGTGCAGTCACGGAGACCCAACGCAGCCAAAAGTAAATAAATAAAATTTATTAAAAAAAACACAAAAACTTCTTGCTGACTCCATCTCTTCCTCGGGACCCCAAAGCTCAGCCCACGTGGTGAGCAGTTCCAGCCTTCAGAGAGAACCAGAGCAAGTCCGATGCTCTGGGCGGCCTCCCAGGGCTCCAGGCTCACCTCCCATCCCGGAGTGGGGTGGGGGCAGGCATGGAGGCCAGAAGTCAGGCCCGGGTGTCCCGTTGCGACTCTGGCCGGGCACCCCAACTCGCCTTCCAGAAAGACTATCTCCCAGCAGGGCCACCCGGGACCCTGCTCGGTCATCAATATTTATCAGACCTGAAAACTGAGCCGCGAAAAACAGCTGAGAACAGGTGCCACGGTGGCGGGCACCCCAGCCCAGGCTGCAGGCAGCCGGGGGCGCTTAGAGGAGGGCGCGGGGGTGGACGAGGCCAGCTGAGCGCGGGGCGGGGCCCTCATCTGGGGAAAGATGATCAAGGAAGGGACCGCCTCATTAGAAGAAGCTGGAGCTATCCTCCTGCTGTGGGTGTGCAGGGCCGGAGCCGGGGGAAGAGTGGGGGCACTGCCAGGCCTCCTGGGGTGGAAGCTGGGAGTTGAAGTGGGTTTGGCAGGGCAGCGATGGCCCCCTACCTGCTTCCCCTATGCGGGTACCTCATATCTGCTCTCCATCCAAGAGCCACGCGGTGTGATCTGTTCGAAAGTGCAAATCTGGTCGTGGTCTCCTTCTTGCTGCAAATCCTCAGGCTTCACAACTCTCAGGAGACAGGTGGAGCTCCCTGTTTCTGGCCCTGCCCACATCTCCAGGAGACCCCAGGACCTCTGGGCCCCTTGTGCCCACCCCCGTGCCCCCCCCCCTCGGTGCCTTGGCCTTCCCAAGGGGCCCCATGCACTCTGCATCTCAGGGCCTTTGTACATGCCGTTTGGATGGATTGGAACTGGATTCCCTCCCCTCTGTGGCTATTTAATTCCTGCCTGTGCCAGACATAAGCCATTCTTCACCCTTCTGCTCTACGGGCCAATCCTGCAGACCACATGCCTCAGGTCCCCCGGCCTCTGCCTTCCCCGGGGTTCAGCCAGTGGAGGCACTGGAGGGACACCCAAGTGTGAGAGGAGGGAGAAGCCGGGGCATCCGTCCTCCCTCTTCCTCTCCCCCCTCCCCCTCTCCCCCTCTCCCCCTCTCCATCCCCCCCGCTTCAGGCAGCGTCTCTAGAAGTGGCTCTGTTTGCTCTGTGGCTCCCCTGGCAGCCCCAGTAACTGTGTCCTCTGTGTCCATCCAGCCCGGGGTTGGGGGACAACAGCTTCCTGCAGTTCCTAATCTCCTCTATTTGCTCTTTCAACTATGTTACCACTTTTGTAACCAGGTCCCTTTATTTAATTCCCTCTCTGGAGCCACCTGACGCAGGGGCTCCTTCCTGGCTACCATGAGCTCATCCTGCATGAGGATCCAGGTCCCACAGGGCCCTCCCTGGCCCCCCAGGCCTGGCGCAGGAAATTCTGGGATATGCTGGGTGATTTCTTTTCCTTCTGGGCACCTAGTGCTGTTCGCAATTATGAATTCATGAGTGTGGTTATTCGATTAACATCTCTCTCCTCCCAAATTTGCAAGTTCCATGAGGGTAAGGGCCAGACATCTGTTTCTGCTCCCCACTGTATCTCCAGCACCAGAACCCGGTCTCGTGACCGGCACCTAGGCACAGGCAGCAAACAGTTGCTGAATGAATGAATGAACAAACGAACAAGGAGAGGTGTGAGGAACTCATTCAGTCAGAACCACTTACTCTAGATGAATCTTTTTTCTGTCTTTCGTAAGGTTGCTGGATAGACTGCTTGGAGAAACTCTTCGTTCATTCATTCTACTACGATTTACTGGGGACTCACTGGGTGCCTGGATGGATGGATACGTGGATGGATGGATACGTGGATAGATGGACGGCAGGAGAGAGGAAGAAAGGATGGGTGGATAAGTACATGAGTGGGAGGGAAGAAGGATTTACTCCTGGAAAAGAGGCAGGCAGGGAGGGGAGACAGACAGGCTGAATGAAGACAAAAGACACAACCATTCTTTTGAGAAGCAGCAGAGGGGCGGGAAAAGCAGCACTCACACGGGAACCTCGTGCTGAGTCCCTGAAAGACGCAGGAAGGTCAGGCTCCGAGAAGGCAGCGGGCTGGGAAAGCAGTTTCTCAATGGAGCAGCAACTCCCTCGTGGTCACCAATATTAATGACTTTGGGTTGCAGAGCCCACTTCCTGCCACGGCTTTGAGGCCAACAGGGCACGCCCGGTAGGGTAGCTCTTGGGCTGCCCCGGAGACACACGACTCCTGAGTTGGCAGCTCAGGCTGACATGCCCCTGGCAGCAGGGACAGAGGCAACACTGAGCCCCCGAACACATGTCCAGTAGGAGCTGGACAGCATTTCTCTCCACGCCCGTCCCTGGGACCCAGACAAGCTCAAACTTGACGAGCCCCCGAACCGCCCTGACCCGTCGGGCAAGCTGCTGCCCGCGGCACTCCCGGGACCTGGGTCCCGAGGCTGGTGGGAGGCCTGGAAGTCTGCACTGCTTTAATGACCATCCGGGGATTCTGATGCAGGTGGTTCACGAACCACAGCTTGGAAAACACCAATACTGGTGTCATCGCAAATCGTATCAGGAAAGCACAGGGCGGGAGGCGGGGACGCAGCGTGTGCTTGAACTTGGCCGCCAAGGATCCGGGTTCCATCCTGACCCGTCCTGGGGGACCCCCTGAGCCTCCGCACCTCCATCTGCCAACCGCATACAACACCAGTGTTCTCCTCTCCCTGTCGGCGTAAGCATTACGCACCACACACCCGCAGGGAGTGTTACATCCAGCGAACGTAAGCGCGGAACGCGTCCACTCAGGAAAAACCGAGTTCATCTCCGCGCCGCAAAGGAATTCCAGAATTCAGAATTCTGCGCGTTTTAGAAACATGAAATGCTACCCAGGCCCAACGTTACCCTATACCTCAGTGGGGTCGGGGGCAGCCCCCTTAACCAAACCCACCGATATTTCTGTACCAAAATATATGAATCTTCATGCTAAGGGGGAGCAACGGAGGCTATAAACAGCCTCATGTCAGTTCAAGGCAGATTTCTGCAGCCAAATGAGTTACAGACGAACTTGGCTTTTCCAGCCTTTATGATTTTGCAACTGCGGATAAGGCATGGATCCTGGTACAAAGATGCGGCCATCCAGAATGATGCTATGAAAAAAAATCACACACTGGCCACCTCAGTATGGGCTGAGAAGGAAACTCACACCATATTGTGAGCGTAAAAGAAGAATTTTTTAAAAGTTATTCAGGTGTTCATGGAAAAGAGACCAGAACAGTAGGTATGCCTGACACCTGGGGCTACAGACGGTGGGGTTTTTTGCTTATGGGTACTTTCAAAAGTTTCTACCTTGAACCATGAATATATATTGCTTTGTGATTTTTGTTTGTTTGTTTAATAATAGGAGTTTCGAAATCTTTGCGAAGATTTGGTGAAATGACCCCTTTGGGGGGCAGCAGTGGGCCAAGGGAGCTGGAGACTTCGGGGCAGCATGACCATGGCTCGTCTCGGGCTCTTCTCGGAGGGTGGATAAAGCCCCTTGCCCGTCTGCTCAGGGCCTCCCCACCCCCAGCCGGAGAACCAGGCTCTAAAGGGAACCAGCCTCAGTGGTTCCCCTCTCTGTGAGACTCCCAGGCCCAGAGCCCCACCGTGGATGCCCCGGGGGCCCAGCACGGAGCAGGGAGGGTGGGTGAGAGGCAAAGGCAGGTGGAGGGAGGGAGGGACATGGGCGGCAGAGGGGCCGCTGGGCGGGAGCCGCTGATTCAGAGCCACCCCTCAACAGGTGGCCTGCCATCTGCTCCGGCTCCCTGCCCAGGCCACGTGTCAGGCTCTCTTGAGTTTAACTTTGGCTGCGCACGCGGCCTGAGTTCATACAGCCAGAAAAAGAACTCACAGAGAGCTGGCCAGGCCGAGGACAGAGCGTGGGTCACTTGTCGCCTGAGAGCAAGGCTAAAAATGACCAGGGACCTTGGAAAGTCCCTGTGCTCAGGCCCTGCCCTGCATTTCTATTCACTGGGTTCCTGGAGTTTGGCCTAAAAGCTCTTGAGAGCGCCCATCCTTTGCTTGACAAATATCAAAATGCAGGCCCAGAGACGTGACGGAGGCGGCCTGGGGTCACTCAGCTTGACGTCCATCGAGTCACTCACTGATTCCCTAACTGTTTATTGCACGGGCTCCCTCCCTGCCAGCTGCAGAGATAAGGCCTTGGGGAGTCTGTAAACCCAGCAAGGAGATGCCAAAACTTAAAAATGCAAGAGCTTCCCAGCTCTGCAGCTGACAACCTGCGAGAATTCTTGAAGCTCCCCGAGCCTCAACTTCCTCATCTGTGAAATGGGAGTAATGGTAACAGCGCCGAACTCCTAGAGCCGAGGGTTGAATCCTCTTCTTCGACCTGAGCCTCACACACTTTTATTCTCACAATGACCTTGTGTGGTCAGTACCATCAGCCTTTTGCAGATGAGGGAAGGGACGTGTCAAGTCATCTGCCACCACGCCCAGGGCAGGCCCGGACTTGGGCCAGGTCACCCGGATCCCCAGCTGCACCCCCGCGCTGGTCCTCCTAGGTCCCCCTCCTTCCTCCTCCCTGAATCCGCCTCCACCCTGAAAGGGAACATGTTGAAACCTGCCCCCAGGGCGGGGCCCAGCTGTCACCCTCCCAACAGCTGGGACTCTGGTGTGTGGTGACCACTGCCAGCCTGCAGGCTGAGGCTAGGAGACACAGCTTCTGACCCCTCGGGGGCGGGGAAGGGGGCCCTGGGGCCAGACAGGAGCCACCGTTGCAGCGTGTTCTTCCCTGCGCTAGCCTCTGCTCCCTAACAGGCCCCTTCCTCCGGGCAGCCAGCCCTGCCTGATGCCTTGCCTCCCCTTAGAACCCCAGGGCACGCAGGCCAGGAGTGCTTGCATGGGGGGCAGGAGGCAGGTCCCTCCCCGCGGTGCTCAGGGCCCCAGAGTTGATCCTAAAGGCGTGAAGAAGAAAGCCAGCCAGCTGCAGGGGGCGGGCAGTGGGCGGTCCTGTCCCCGGAAAGGCCTGCCTGCCAGGCCCTGGCCTCCCTGGGCTGCAGGCCTCTTCCCGCCGGCCCAGAGGCGCCAGAGCCGGCCTGGGAAGGAGCCGCGCCAGGTCAGGGCGGGCCTGTCCCCTCCCTCAAGTCCCCGCCCTGAGAAGGGTTTTCTTGCCACTGGAGCCAGAAGCAGGAGAGGACACGGTGATTCTGACCATGCAGAGATGGAAACACCAGAGAGAAAAGACAGAAACAGAGAGACACAGAGAGAGGGAGAAACAGACTCAGAGACAGAGACACAGAGAGGGAGAGAGAGGCGGAGGTACAGAGACAGAGAGTCAGAAAGAGACAGAGAGTCAGGGAGAGAGAGACAAAGTCAGAGACAGAAACAGAGAGGGAGACACAGCGATACATAGACAGTCAGAGAAAGACAGAGAGACAGAGTCAGAGAGAGAGCCATACACAAAGAGACAGAGACAGAAACAGGGAGAGACAGAGACACCGAGATACAGAGACAGAGATACAAAGACAGAGAGACACACATACCAAGACAGACAGATACAGAGACGGAGGGAGACAGAGACACAGAGAGCGACACACACACACCGACACAAGACCACATGTGTGGAGAAACACAAAATCGGAGTCAGAGATAGAGACAGAAACAGAGACAGAGAGACAGAGGCCCGCCCCCGCCCCAGCCCGCTGCCGTCATCACCCCCGAATCCGCCGCTTCCTGGGGGAGCAGCTGGAGTGCAGCCTGGGGCCATCCTTCAGCCCCAGAAGCTGACAGTGTCCTACACCCTGACGCAGCCTCGCTCGGGGCCGCTGAGTCGCACAATGGGGGCGCCTGAGCTGTGGACGCGCGCCGGGACCAGCCCCCTGCAGCCCACGTTTGAGTGCCGGGTCTGCCCCCGACCCGCCTCGAGACACGGGTCCAGGGACGGCACCTCTCTGAGCCTCAGTTCCCTCACCTGCAGGATACAGAGAGGGTGGCTACAGGGTCTGAAGGAGACCTGGCCTCCAGCCCCAGGGAGCGGGTAATGAGACCCGCGGCCCTAGGCTTGGGCCCCAAGCGGAGTTGTCTCAGACCTGGGCCCCGCCTCCATTCAGGGGGACTCAGGGCAACCCGGTGGGGAGGCCACAGACCTCAGTCAGCCCGCAGCCAGGCTTTCCAGCGGGTCTACTGTGTGCCGCGCACCGGCGGGCTCAAAGGTGCTGCAAACTCAGGGACCACGCGAGTCAAGGGACCCAGGCTGTGTGGTCCAGAGAACAGGGTCTGGGGCACAGAGGTTGAGGAGAGCAGTGGGCACGTGAGGCCGGGACACACAGCTTCTTTTCTCAAACTGCCTGGTTGGAGGCACAATTCACATAGTGAAATGCATCCATTTAAGTAAGTGCGGCACATATATACACCTGACTGGCCGCCACCCAGACCAAGATGACCAACATTTCCATCGCCCCAAAAATCTTCCCTCCTGCCCCTCCCCAGGCGACCCTCCACCCCACCCCTTGAAAACAGCTGATGTGTTCTCTGTGGCAGTAGAGCTGCCTTTTCTAGAATGTTCTAGACTTTTCCAGAATTTCATAGGAACAGAGTCACACAGTGTGCCTGGCAGCTCTCAGCAGGTTTCTGAGGGCCTTCCAAGCAGCGTGCAGGGATCACTCCTCCCTTTCTGCTGATACGTGGTGTTCCATTATACGAAGACACCAGCTTGTGTGTCCGTCCCCTGTTGACGGACATGTGGGTGGTTTCCAGCGTGGGGTTACTATGAACAAGCTGCTGTGGATGTCCGTGCAGCTCCCACTGTGCATGTGGTTCTTCTTCCTCTTGGATACACTCTTTGCTGGGTCATAGTCAGGTGCTGACCTTGAGCCAGTAGCTGGTTTGGTCCCGCTTCCCTTGTCTTTAAAATGGAGATTTTAAAAAGTGAAAATAACCCATACGTCCATCAACAGATGACTGAATAAATACAATGGGGTCCATCCACACAGTGGAGGATTATTCAACCATAGAAAAAGTGAGTGGCTTCCCTGGTGGCGCAGTGGTTAGGAATCCGCCTGCCCATGCAGGGGACATGGGTTCGAGCCCTGGTCCAGTAAGATCCCACATGCCGCGGAGCAACTAAGCCTGTGCGCCACAACTACTGAGCCCATGTGCCACAACTACTGAGCCCGCACGCCTAGAGCCCGTGCTCCACGAGAGAAGCCACCGCAATGAGAAGCCCGCGCACCGCAACGAAGAGTAGCCCCCGCTTGTCGCAACTACAGAAAGCCCGCGCGCAGCAACGATGACCCAACGCAGCCAAAAATAAATTAAAATAAAATAAATAAATTAAAAAACAAAAAAAGGAATGAGGTCCTGGCACAGGCTACCACGTGGATGAAAACGCCATGCAGAGGGAAAGAAGCCAGACACAGATGAAATCGAGCAGGACCCTGTGCGGCTCCGGGGCACAGAAGCCTTTCCATGGCCCCCATTTCTTGTTTGTAGGAAACAGCCTCCAGCCTCCGTGACTTTCTCTGAGTCCCAGAGGACACAATCGAAGAGTGGCTGGTCAGGGAAGGGAGGGGGTGCAGAGACAAGGGAGGAGCAGCCCTGGGGCAGGGTCCTGGTTCCCCCTCAAGGGATACACATCCCAGGATCTTTGAACTCTTCTGCAGAACTAAAACCCCCCAACAAATGGAAGAGGTCAGCACCCTTCATTCCAGAGAAGGTCACAGTTTGATAACTTCAAGAAGCTCATCAGGAAACCACCTGAGGCCCTGCACGTACCCCGATCCTTATCGGCAACCCTGCCCTTGAACCACCGCTATACAACCCCTCACCAAATCCCACCCCGGGTTTGAGACACACGGTGTTCGAGGCACGAGTCCTGCTGTGTCCCGCTTTGCCTGGCAAAGCGATAAAGGTTTTGTTTCGTACTTCACCCAAAACCCTGATTCGGCACTGGCGCACAGAGGGCAAATTTTTGGCATCGCAAAGGGCCACAAAATGTAGGGTTACATTTCTATGAGATGTCCAGAACAAGTAACTCCAGGGACACGAAGGAGATTAATGGTTGCTTAGGGCTGGGGAGCGGGAATCAGGAGTGATAGCTAATGGACAAGGATCTCCTTTCGGGGGTAATGAAAATGTTCCAAAATTAGGTAGAGGCGAGGATTGCACAACCTGTGAATGTACTAACTACCACTGAGTTATACACTCCAACACAGTTAGACTGGTGAATTTTATGGGATGCGAATTCTGCCTCAATTTTTAAAAGTTGGCTTTAATCTGATAATAATAGCGCATCTTTGTTAGATTTCTATGCAGGGTGATGAGCTGAGACACAGCAGCACTTAGCGCGGGGCTGGAACACTGCCTGGCACAGAGTAGGTGCTCAACGCACATTCGTCAGTCTCCCCAGTCCCTCAGGCAAAGCCCTGCCAGGAAAAATGATAATGAGCATGTTTGCAGCTATCCTGTCCTTCACGTGCATTATCTCCAAGAAATCTTTAAAACAATCCCACCAGATGGGAATCCTTTAACATTTATGATTATTATTAATCTCCCCATGTTTACAGAGAAGGAAATCAAGAGAGGTTAAGGAACCCGCCCAAGGTCAGCCACCAGCCCGGCCCAAGGTCAGCCACCAGCCCAGGCTGGCCGACATCCGAGCCCACGGGGCCAGGTGAGCACACGGCACGGTCAGCCAGCCCCGCGCCCCAGGACGCATATCATGGGGTCTGGATGCAGGGGCAGATGTGCCCTTGGCCATCTTTGCAGAGTGAGGGCTTTTCCCCGACTCTCAGGCTGGATTTTAACAGATCTGAGGGGAAGGGAGGCCAGCTGTATCCCTGTGAACCTGCCCTGAGAGCCTGGGCTCTATATCTCGGCCTCGCCGACCCCTCCCCCTGGCCATCACACCACTTCCTGCCTGACTGTGGGACAGTCTCTCCTAGAGGCCTCCCCTACCCTTCTCCCCACCCCACTTGGCTCACGTCACTCCCCTGCCCGCAAACCATCTGTGGCTCCCTAGTGCCCCAGAGAGGCAGTTTGGAAATTGGCAAAAAGGAGGGACTCTGTAGCCAGGGTATGTGGGTTCATATCATGGCTCCAGCACAGACAAATGGAGTGACATCACCAAGTCCCTCCACCTTGCCGTGCCTCACTTTCTCCATCTGTAAAATGGAGCAGGAATGGTGCCTCCTACACCGAGTCATGGGCAGAGTCCATGTGCTGACCCCACATGGAGAGCGTTTGGGGCAGTGCCAGCTGGTCATTCTGAGTATTACAAATACTGGGGAGAGAAGCAGTCCATCTTCTTCGTCTGGCCGAGGCCGTGGTGTCCTGGGTCCACCCCGGCCAACATGCACAGCCCCCATCTCGCTGTTCCCATCCGGCCCCGAGGACGGCTGTCCCCATCACTACAATGTCACCTCCCACCTTCTGCTCCGTGCTCTGCACATCGCAGTGGGGACCACCAAGTTGTGTCAATGGGACAGGAACAGTGGATGCTCACAAAGACCTTGCCAGGGCCCCTTTGAAGGGCATCCCGTGTGTAGACCCTTTTCATCACCATCACAACCCTACGAGGTCGGTACTGTTCTATTCCCAGTTGACAGATGGGGAAACCAAGGCACAAAGAGGTCAAGGGTCACCCAGCTGGCACAAGAAGAGGCGGGACTCAAACCCAGGCATCCCGGCTCTGGGGCCTACGGTCTTAACCACCAGACTACGCGGCCTCTCTGCAGCCTCAACATAGGCCTGGCACACAGTAGGTGCTCTGTCAACGCAAACGTCCCTCAGGTATGAGTCATGGCTTGTGCAGGTACACAGGTGCACGTGGCAGGAGTCGGGCCGGTGGCAACTCTGGGTGGCTGGTGAGTGTCCCTCGGGGGCCACCCTGCACGGGCTCCAGGGGTCCCGAGCGGAAGGGCGGCACCCTCTCCACTCACCAGCCCTCGCTGTAGCCACTGTCCTGCACTTGATCTCCGGCACAGTGTCACCGTCCTGCACATCGTCTCCTGGTGGTTCAGGGCTTTGGTGGCCCTGGTGTGTGGCTCCCGCCAGGAGCACCAGCCCGGCCACACCCTGGGGCTGTCCCCGGTCAGTGACCTCTGGGTCACTGCCCAGGTCTGTCCCTCCCGAGAGCAGGGCCAGGCCGGTTCACAGCCATCCCGGGCCATTCATCAGATGAAGGGACCTTGACAGTGAAAGGGCACTTCTGGCAGAGCAGAGCCTCAGCTGAGCTGCAGGCCTCTGCCCAACCCAAACCCATCACTGGGCAGAGCTCAGCGGCCCGCACTTCTCCCCTCTGAGGCCCCCTCCCCTGCACGGGACCCCGGTCCCTGCACTGATTCCCCCTACCTCACTTGTTCATTCATTCTACACACACCCATTAGGCACCTACTCTGTGCCACTATGAGGCCCCCGGTGTCTTTGCTGCCATCAGAGTTCTTTCTGGGACATCCTTTACTTTCTCAGCTTATGAGATGGTCCTGGGACGGATCGTTTCAACCCCGGTGCGGCCTGGTACGCACACACGCCCGTGGCACCGTCTCCCCGGGCCCAGTGCAGGATGCCTGCGTGGTCAGCTGCCACTGCAGGTAAATCATCTCCTGTGTGCCAGGCACTGTGTCACGCAATTTTTTTAAAATCTCATTAATAGCTTATTAATATATTTTTTAAATTAATTAATTAATTTTATTTATTTATTTATTTTTGGCTGCATTGGGTCTTCATTGCTGCGTGGGGGCTTTCTCTAGTTGCAGCGAGCGAGGGCTACTCTTCGCTGCGGTGCGCGGTCTTCTCATTGCGGTGGCTTCTCTTGTTGCGGAGTGCGGGCTCTAGGTGCGTGGGCTTCCGTAGTTGGGGTTCGTGGGCTCTAGAGCGCAGGCTCAGTAGTTGTGGCGCACGGTTTCATTGCTCCGCGGCATGTGGGAACTTCCCGGACCAGGGCTTGAACCCGTGTCCCCTGCATTGGCAGGCGGATTCTTAACCACTGTGCAACCAGGGAAGCCCTGTGTCACACAATTTATAAATGCTTCTCATACCCCCCACCCTTCACCTGCAGAGAGTGAAGCTCAGAGAGGTAGAGTGACCTGTCCCAGGTCACACAGCTTGGCTGGCAACTTGATTTTGGCCCAGGGAGACCCGTACCAGACTTCTGACTTGCAGAACACTAACCGAATCAATCTGTGATGTTTTAAGCCAACATGTTTGTGGTCATTTGTAACAGCGGCCACAGGAAACTCCTACAACACCCTGGACGTCCCCTATTGTTGTCAGGGTCCCAGCCACGTCTGTCCTCCCTTTCCCACCCCGACCCAGCCCACGCGGGCCTCGCCTGTCTCTGGGCCGCTGCACCCTCACCTCTGCTTCTGCTCACTTTCTTCCCAGGCCTGCCATTGTTAGTCACTTATCACGCCTCTGCATCTCACCTAGCGTCTAATTGGAATTTCCTCAAAGGCAGGAAACCTGATTTAGGCGTCTTTGTCTGTCCCATGGCACCCAGCGTGGCGTGGGCTCAGCCAGAGCACACGTGGCCTAACCATGTTTGCAGGTCCAGGGGTCTGCCCTCCCCCGCCTCGCTGCACTCCAGGCAGGCAGCCCAGTTCAGCCTGTCAGCTGAGCCTTTGTCCAAGCAGCTGCTGACTGCTTGTCCCCTCTCAATGCAAAGCTGTCTGTTCTCAGGGCTCAGCAAGGTGTGAGAATGTCCCCTCTTCCGAGAAGTGCTCCCTGATTTCCTATCAGAGATCTCCCGTGTGGCATGCCTTGCAACTGGAAATCGTTTCATTTATTGCTTAGCTTTTTTTCCTAGAATCTTCTTGAGGGCAGCACCGTGCCTACACTGAGAAGGGGGATGCACAGAGCCCTCACAGACAGTGAAGACAGACGTCCCTGCTTCCAGCCCAGGCCCTCCTGACCAGCTGGGTGCCCTCTGGTGAGCCGCAATCCCTCTCTAAGTCTGGGTGTTTCACCTGTAATGTGACAAGAATAGTATTTGCCTCCCAGGATGGTGATGGCCGAACAAGACGCCCAGGGTGGGGGCCCAGCACAGGCTGGCACATAGTAAGTGCTCAGCTAACGTCAGCTCTCATTTCCCTCCACTGTCCCATGGTGACCCGTGACCCGCAGGCCGGGAAGGTGGTTAACTTCCCTGGCAATGGAAATCACGGCCCACAGAAGCCCCGTCCTCCTCCCAGCCTGACCAAGGGCGAGGGGAGACCCACAGCTGTGCGGTGTCACCTCTGGGGGGAGGGCCACTTTCTAGGTGAAGCCACCTAACTCAGGATCACGCAGCCAGACTTCCAGCCGGCTCTGTCGGGTTTCCCGCATGGCATTTCACTGTGGTCTGCGGGAAGACAGTAGGGTTCAGAAGCATTCTGTAGGTGGAGAGAAACAACCGCATCTGTGCTCAGCTCCACAGTCTCCCGGGAGCAGCTCATGTCAGTTTCCCGGTCGGGCTGGGTGCGGATGGGCACAGCGGGGACAAGGTGTTCTAGGTGGGGGGACGGAGGGACCAAAGAGACTTGAGGGCTCCGAGGACGAATCCTCCAGCCACCCTGGGGCAGAAATCAGGTCCTTGACACCCAGCCCAGCCCAGGCCTCATCCCAACCCCCAGGCCAGCTTCTCACGGGAACAGTCAGAGGCTGGATCCAGGCCGCAGGGACACACACTGGCCTCGGAAGTTTGGCGACAGGAAATGCAGTGTGGCCTCGGCTGCGTTTGGAGGCTGCAGTGGGCCAGGCTGTGCCGCGGGCACCGCGGCCTCGAGCCATAGATCTCGCCTCCCAGGAGGTGGCAGGTCAGGGTGCAGGTGGGAGTCCCCTCACCCCGGCCCGGCAGGGCGGCAGGGTGTCCTCTCACCCCCACTGTCTTCCCTGGACCCCGACACCCATTCACTGAGCCCCTTCTGTCTGGTCAGCGCTGGGTGGACACCGCGCATGAATAAAATTCCGCTGTGGCCAGTGTGTGTCCCTGCCTTAGCCAACAGCCAGCTGGAGGCCGCGAGCGACAAGATCTGGCCGTCCCGGGGGAGGGTGGGGGAGGGGAGTCAAGGGTGACCTTTCACATCTCACCCCTCCACGTCCTCAGAGCAGCGGGTCGTGCCCCGTGCCTGTGGGAGGTGGGCGTGGGGCTGAGGACGGGGACACAGCCCCCCGTAAGGTACCCGACAACCCAGATGTCATTTCTGCTGAGTGCAAAGAGCCGGGGAGCCCATGACGGCCAGCCAGGGTCAGGAGCTGACAGCCCATTCCCACCGTGGCCACTGCAGAGGATGCCGGGAGGCGACCCCCACCCAGAGCCAGGAGGCTGGTGGACGGGGCTCCGGAGGCCCCCTCGGCCCCATAAGCAGAGAGCAGCCACTTCCGGTAAGGCCCTCTCCCCAAAGTCCCATAGCAAACATCCCTCCTGGGTCTGACCCTGGCCAGGCAGCCCAGGGCTCTCTGGGGAGGGTTTTCACAAAGACTCATCCAGCCCCTGGGCCGCTACAGGAAATCCTGGAGGCCAGCATTACAATGCATTGCTTCCGGCCACCGAGGGGTCCCCGGGCACAGGAAAGAGGTGCTGGTAGTCCTGGTGCTTTCCAAAGGGACTGGGCCAGGTAGCCCCCGGGAATGCCACGGCCCTGCTTGGGGAGGGGTGGGGATAGAAAGGCTGCCCCAGGTGAGCGTGACAGGCATTTAAGCCTGTGAGGGACAGCCTTCCTCACGCCCCCTTTCTCATGCTTCTCCTCTGCTCACACAACTTCTGTGGCTCCCCACCGCCTACGGGATCAAGGCTACACACCAAAGCTCGGCATTCAAGGCTCCCTCAGGCCTGTCCACCGATGGGAGCTTCCTCCCCATCCAGGCTCTGCTCTGACTCCAAACGTCCCAGGCCTGAGTGAGGCCTTCGTCTGGGAGACTGTCATTCCTCGCACTGTCTCAGCTCCAATGGTCAGCCCACTTTATTTAGTGCTAATCATGATCGACTCTGACAGCTCCTCCAACTCTAACCTCCTGGGTCCTGGACGCTGCCCCGGACTCTGCCTCACCTGCTCCCAAGGAAGATGAGCCCGGCGTGGTCAAGACAGCCAGACCTGCCTGATGCTGGTCCTGCCTCTGCTGTCCTCTGGTACCCCGTGGCTGAGATGGGAACACCACCTCCCCAAGGGGGGCCCTGTGGCTGGTACCAAAGCCCAGTGCCTGGCGGGTCAGAAGGGATCGACACATGTTAACCACTGTCACTGTGGTCAGCAGAATAATGGTTCCAAAGATGTCCATGCCCTCATCCCCGAAACCCGTGAATATGCGACCTTAACATAGAAAGATGTAATCAAAGTGGGGTCTTGAGATGGGAGACGACCCTGGGTTCTCCAGGGGCCCAATGTCATCTCAAGGGTCCTTATAAGAGGGAGGGGGGGGGTCAGAGTCAGAGAAGGAGATGTGACAACAGAAGCAGAGTCAGAGAGAGAGAGAGAGATTGTAAGGTGACATTGCTGGCTACCAAGACAGAGGAAGAGGCCATGAGCCAAGGAATGGGGGCGGCTCTAGAAAGCTGGAAAGGCAGAGAAAGCACCTCCTCTAGAGCCTCCAGAACGAATGCAGCCCCGCCCGCACCTTCACATTAGGGGTCTGCCCTCCGGAACTGCAAGATGAATAAACCTGTGTTGTCTCAAGCCACTAAATTTGTGGGAATCTGTGACAGCAGCCACAGGAAACTAACACAGTCATCATCCCCACTGAAGACCTCATTAGTCCTCAGGTCACTCCCGTGACGAGGCTCCAGTGGTTGGCTCCACAGCCGTGGTCTCTCTGTGCTGCCCGCGCCCCTCCCCCAGCTCCGGGCGGGGTTGGGGTGGGGGGCTCGCTTTGTACCTGGACTTTTACTGATAAGGCTGTTTGCATTTCATTTCACGCGGTCACCAGCGAAGCTGGCAACTCCTTGAGGGAGGGATGTGTCCTCCCTGGAAAGTGCCCGGGGGTGGGAGTGGGCCCGACAAACGGGGGCTTCACCGGCCAAGTGGAGATGACTGTATGCAGTCTCACGACTGTCCTTAGCCCACTTCCCTTTAAAATTACCTGGGAGTTTAAAAACAACTGTTTCCCAGGCTGCACCCGGAATGTATCCAATCAGAATTTCTGGGGAGGGGGGCCCTGGTAAGAGTACCTTTGCAGGTCCCCAAGAGCGTCCCGTGTGCTGGCAGGGCTGAGAACCCCTGCCCCCTGGGGCTGGTGCAAGGCTTAAAAGAAGTAACATGAGCTCATCATAGCAGCTAATATTTACTGAGCATTTACTATACACAAGGAAGTCCTGCACCTGCGTTTGCTTATTTCATCCTCACAGCAACCCCAGGAGGTAGGTACAGTCATCACCCACATTGAACACCTGAGATGGATGACACACAGAGAGGTCCAATACCTTGCCCGAGGTCCCACAGCTAGTAGGCAGTGGGGCCTGGGCTTCAACCCAGGCCCTTCAGCACTTCAGTCCACACCCTTAACCAGAGGTAGCCCCGTGGGGTGTGGGGATAGGAGAAGGAAGGTTTTATCATTGATACTGTTTAGAATAAAAGGCCGCTCAAACACTGACAAGTTTATCCTAAATGTCACGAGGAAATGCAAAATTCATCTGGAAAATTCCAAAACAATCTTGAAAAAGAAGAACAAAGTTGGAGGACTGACACTTTCCTGATTTCAAAGCTTTCTACAAACCTATAGTCCTCAAGACCGCGGTTTTGGCATGAGGTCAGACACAGAGATCAACGGAAGAGAACAGGGAGTTCAGAAATAAACCCTCACATTTATTGTCCACTGATGTTCGACAAGAGTGCCAAGATCACTCAATGGGGGAATACTGTCTTTTCAACAAATGGGGCTTGACGTCCACATGCAAAAGAACGAAGTTGGACCCTTACCTCACACCGTATACTTAAAATGAATCCAAGGACTATACGTAAGAGCTAAAATTATAAAACTCTTAGCAGAAAACATAGGGGAAAATCTTCATAGCCTTGGACTAGGCAGTGGTTCTTAGAAGCGGCACCAAAAGGACAAGCAACAAAAACAACAGGGAAATTGGACTTCATCAAAATGAAAACCTTTTGCACTCCAAAGGAGACCATCCAGAAAGTGAAAAGAGAACTCACAGAATGGAAGAAAGTATGTGCAAATCACATACCTGAGAAGGGATCTGTATCCAGAATGTATAAAGAACGCTTACAGTTGAACAGTAAAAAGACACATCACCTAATTTTTAAACGGGCAAAGGATCTGAACAGACATTTCTCCAAAGAAGATGTACAAATGGCCAACACGCACGTGAAGAGCTGCTCAGCATCATTAGTCATCAGGGGAATGTAAACCAAAACCACAGAGAGGTACCACCTCCTACCCCCGAGGATGGCTAGAATCAGAAAGAGAGAAGGAAGCGTTGGTAAGAATGTAGAGCGATTGCAGCCCTCACACACACTGATGGGAATGTAAAACAGGGCAGCCGCTCTGGGAGACAGTTTGGCAGCTCCTCAAACTGTGAAACATAGAGTCACCACAGGACCCGGCAATTCCGCTCCCAGAGAGAATTGAAAACACCCATCCACACAAAAATCTCTTCTACAGATGTTCAGAGCAGCGTTATTCATAATAGCCCAAGGTGGAAACAGCCCAAATGTCCATCAGTGGGTGAACGGACCAATAGATATGGTCTATCCATACACTGGAATATTATTCAGCCTTAAAAAAGAATGAAATACAACACAGACGAACCTTGACCACATGACAAAGAGTGAAAGAAGCCAGCCACAAAAGACCAGATAGTGTAGCATTCTATCTCCAGGAAATGTCCAGAACAGGTAAATCGCTTGAGACAGAAAGAAGATCAGTGGTGGGGCTTCCCTGGTGACGCAGTGGTTAAGAATCCGCCTGCCAATGCAGGGGACACGGGTTCGAGCCCTGGTCCGGGAAGATCCCACGTGCCGCGGAGCAGCTAAGCCCGTGCGCCACAACTACTGAGCCTGCGCTCTAAGGGCTGTAAGGCCACAACTACTGAGCCCACGTGCCACAACTACTGAAGCCCGCGCACCTAGAGCCCGTGCTCCACAACAAGAGAAGCCACCGCAATGAGAAGCCCGCGCACCGCAATGAAGAGTAGCCCCCGCTCGCCGCAACTAGAGAAAGCCCGCGGGCAGCAACGAAGACCCAGCGCAGCCAAAAATAATTAAAATAAAATAAATTTATTTAAAAACAAAAAGAAAGAAAGAAGATCAGTGGTAGCTTAGGGCTGGGGACTTGAGCAAAATGGGGGGTTGGTGGGAATGGAGTTTCTTTTGGGGTTGATTACAGTGTTCTGGAATTAGGTAGTCGTGATGGTTGCAGAATCTATGAACGTACTAAAAACCATCAAATCGTACACTTTACAGGGTACACTTTACAGGGGTCAGCTGGGTGGTATGTGGATTATAGCGATACGTCAGTGACGCGGTTACACGTTAAAAAGCAGGCGGACTTTTAGCTGCTTTGCTGTCAAGTTCTCTGCAGACCGCCCCCCACCTGCCCCATCGCGTGCACTGCTCCCACGGCCCCGCTCTCAGTCACTACATGCTGTCACCTGTGTGTGATGCTCGGCACACAGTAGGTGCTCACAGAGAGAGAACCAGCCTCCTCTCCCCGCTGCTCCTCCCCGGGCAGCACTCACGGCCCTGCCGTCTGCCCCACTGACGCCCCTGACACACACCTGTCATTCACACGCGTGTCCTTTCACTCCGGTGACCTGTGGGGCCACCCAGATCCCTCCAAGGGGACGCGTCCCAACCACTGGCAGTGCTGTCAGCCACACCCAAGGTCAGGCCCTTCCCAGGCGGCCTGGGCTCAGTGACCCCACGACGCTGGTGCATAAAGGCTCGGCCACCTCGGCCCAGCTGGGGATAGCTCCAAGGGCCACCCCAGCTCTGCAGCTCCTGGTGGGGCGGGCCGAGCTGCCCCCCTCCCCCACGGTGCTGACCCAGGGCCTCCCCCCAGACGCTTGCATACTGGCTCCCTCCCAGAATGGGCCTCATGCTACTGGTGTCTATAGGTGGACATCAGGGATGGTGCCCACCATCCTGCAGGGCACAGGGCAGCCCCGCCAAAGAGGACGAGCCAGCCCTAACGTCCGCCTTCCTGAGCCCGAGAACTTGAGAAGCCCTGACAGCGCAGGGGGGTTACACTTTCACGTACACATGTGTTTACATATATATATGTTTACATATATAGAGATTCTACTTCGCAGCAGACTCCCAGGACTGTGGGAACCTCTCCAAGACAAACAACCCTGTTTCTTAAATAAATACACCGTAACGAAACAGAGAGAGAGGGGGAGAGACAGAGACAAAGAGATCGGGAGGAGGGAGAGGGAGACAGAGGCAGAGTGAAAGAAATGGAGGAGAAACCTATATATTAAATTAGGAGTTTGGGATTAACTACACACGCTACTATATATAAAACAGATAATCAACAAGGACTACTGTATAGCACAGGGAACTCCACTCAGTATTCTGTAATAACCTATATGGGAAAAGAATCTGAAAAAGGATGGATATATGGTATGTGTATAACCGAATCACTGTGCTGTACACCTGAAACTAACACAACATCGTAAATCAACTGTACTCCAATACAAAATTAAAGTATTTTTAAAAAGAGTCTATATGTTAACTCCTCACAGGGTGGACCTTATTTGTATTCTGATACAAACCCACCCCGGGGTCAGGCAGTGGGTGGTGAGGGGACAGTGTTAAGAGTGGAAATAAACGGTGCACATCTTTGCCTGCAAATGGCAAGTCTGAAGAGCGCTTGTTTTCCCCGGGAAAGGCCCACGAGGATGACAGGCCAACACTGCGTTAAATGGGCTCGTTAATGCTGACGTTACAGTTATGGGGTGACAGCGATGAGCCTCGTCAGTCCTGGTGGGCCTAATTCCCGTCATCAGTGTTTCTCCTTCCATTCCATCCACTGCCCCAAACACGGCCTTTTATGGCCAGGGGGCCAGCCACATCACAGGCCAGCCTCAACGCTCCGAAAGCCCCCCACAGGGAAGCACTTAATTGCTTTAAATATTTTAGTTTTTTTGTTTTTCCACTAGGTTATTATGCAATAGCTTTAATGGTCAAACATATTCTACACTTTCCTCTTTTAATTAAAAATGATCCTGTTCCGAGTATACCCCAAAACAGAACATGATGCCAACACCTGGATCTGGGCAATGCTCCTTCCAGAGGTCAGAGATGGGGCCAGGTGAGTAGGCAGGCCAACCCCAGGCCACCAAAAAGCACCAGACCCAGGAGGAAACATTTAGCCATCAGAACTCTGGGACCCATAAAATGGAAATATCCCCCAAAGCCTGATCTCACCCCTCTGTCGACTCATCTGTCGCACGGCCAGACAAGAGCGGGGCTGGGACTTGAACTTGGATCTCCCTAACTCCTGAGCCCACTGCGCCACGTGTGCCACCTTCCCCCTGAGGCCTGCTGGAGCTCAGCTGCTCGGTGGCTGATTCTCATAGGAAGAGGCAGGAAGAAGCCGCCAGTTAGAACTGCCTCTTCTGGACCTGTCTCCCCTCCCCCAACACCAATGCCACCAGTAGCCACCCGGATGGCTCAAAACCACAAAACTGATGATGACACTGAGGCTTAAACCCTCCCGTGGCCCCAGGGCCCACAGAACAAAGTCTTCCGCCCTCCATGACCTCAGGCCGGTCACAGCCCAGCCCTGCCTGGCTCCCCAGCCTCACCTCCTCACCTGAGAACACTGACCTGCTGGAGTCCTCAAACCTGCATGCTTCCTCTTGTCTCTAGCCCTTTGCACAGGGTGCTCCCACTGCCCGAAACAGCACTCTCCTGCTGCCCCAACCCCCTTTCTCCCGGCTGTTACTCATCTATCCATTTTCAGCTGAAATGTCTCCTCCTCCAGGAAGCCCTCCTGATTCTTCCAAGATGGGGCTGGATGCCCGTCATGAACTCCTGCAGCCCTCAGAGCTGCCTCTATATTTTATGTTTTTTACTCTGTTTTGTAAGTGATCGTTAAATTGTTCCGCTCACTAACTAGGCCCTTACAGGGTGGGGACCCTCTGACTTCCCCAGGTTTACCCTGCTGTTCTCCACCTCCAGGGCACCATCACCTCTGCTCAAATGATTACAATTGACTCCTCCCTGCGCTCTCCACTCTCTGCCTGCCCCCATGCTCTCCTCCACCTGGTAAGTGGTCTTCCCTTCCTAAAAGGTAAGCGAGACCACAGTGCTCCCCTGCTTAAGCCCATGCAGTGATTTCCTTCCTGCTCTTAGAACAAAGCCCGAAGTCCTGGCCTCAGCTCACAGTGGCCCAGTTATCAGGCCCCGAACCCCCCAACATCCTCTTGTCCCTCTCCCCTTCCTTCCCCCTCTGTTCAAGCCCTGCTGGCTTCCATTCAGATCCTAGAAGCCACCAAGCTGTTCCTGCCCCAGGGCCTTTGCATGTGCTGCTCCCACTGCCTGGAGCATTCCTCCCACTCCTCACAAGACGGGGCCCTCTCTTCCTGCCCAGCCCAGGTCGAAGGAGCCCCCGCTCTGAAGCAGGTCAACCAGGGACCTATGGGTTTCGGTGCCTCTATAGGCCCACCTTCCTAATTGTAATTATTTGCATTTACTCACTTGGTTTTGTCTTATTTCCAACATTTCACTAAAATGAAAGAGGCGGGGACCTTCTGTCTTGCACACTCTTATAATGCAGATACCTCGCACATGCCTTGACACCCAGGAGGACTTGGTCAATATTCATGAAACAAATGAATGAACAATAAAAGGGACACAGTGAACGTTCCTGGCCAAGCCTTGGGTCTGGTGAGAGCCTTAGCGACCCTTCAGGGCTTCTCTGAGCTTTGAGGAGACCAGGGACTAGCAGCCTCTGGCCCCTGCCCCCCTAAGACCACCCAGCCTCCCCTGGTGAGGTTTTTCATTTGAGAAGAGTTGACACTTTCAAACAAAATAAACATGTCATAATAAATCTGGAAAACGGCGTAATGTTGGTGGGGGTCTGAGAGGTGGCTGTTGGAGGGAGCCACAGACAGACACACGGACGGATGGGTGGATGGATAGATGTATGGACACAGGGTCAGGTAAGCAAGGGGCTGCCTGATGCCCAGCCAGCCAGGCTGGTGGGGTTGTGGATGCAGCGGGAAGGGCTCCTTAGCACCTCGGTCTAGTTCACGGCTCTGCCGAGGTCTACGCAGCCCTTTCTGTACCTGTGTTCACCTCAGAAGTTCACCCTTTCTGTACCTGTGTTCACGCGTCCGCAACCCACGGACACCAGGAAATCTCTGGGCCTGCGGCTGGAGGCTGAAGGGTCATTTCTCTCCTTGAAAGGCTGGAGGGGAAGGGGGCACAGCACATGATGGAGAGAGGCAGGCAGGGGCACAGCCAGCTCCTCCCCTGACCCCGTTATCTTTAAGCAGAAAGACTAGGTTTGTCTAAAATAATGTTACTTGTTCAGGCTCTTGCTTCCTGCTGTTTCAAAGGTGGTTCTTAAAGATGTACTCTTTGAGTGGGAAGATTCAAAAGTCATTTCAAGGGGAGGAGAGAGGAGGGGAAAGGAAGGAGAAAAGAAAGAAAGAAAGAGAGGAAGGAAGGGAGGGAGGAAGGGGGAGGGAGGGAGGAAGGAAGAGAGAGAGGAAGAAAGAAAGAAAGGAAGGAAGGAAGGAAGGAAGGGAAAGAGGAAGAAAGAAAGAAAGAAAGAAAAGCTAAGGAAAAAAAGCAAAGAGGGGAAAAATAAGAAAAGAAAAAAAAGAAGGGGGAGAATTAACACCTCAACCCCTAATCAGAGAAGCCCCACCGCCCAGGCCCGAAGCCGCCCCAGGGACCCCTTTCTGGACTTGGCAGGCCAGGCTGGCTGGTGGGACCCCACCCTGGGCCCAGGCTGTCCCCTCCCTCCTGGACAAGGCTGGTTACACAACCCCTCTGTGGAATCGGCCCAGGAGGCCGGTCACATGCAGCAGCTTCGCGGGAGGGGCGGGGGAGGGAGGCGCTTCCCAGACCCAGGCTGTCGCCACGGCTCCCCACCCTGCCCCCATGAGCTTGGCCTGGGAGTCAGCTCTTCAGCCCACTGGCTCGGCCGGACTGATCCGAGAGTGTTCCCAGATGTGCGCCGAGGGTAATAAAAAGGCAAACGGTTCCTGTCAGCAGCAGGAAACTCCAGGAGGGCGACCCCCAGCAGCCAGCAGGGCAGATGTTTGCAACGTGTGCTCCGGCGGCAGGGAAGGGAGGCCTGAGGCACCAGGACAGCCGCACAGGGACTGCACAGGGGGTGTCACTGCACCCCTTCTCCATGGACACGTGGCACGTGGCAGAAGGGGTTGGGGGTCTCCATGCATTCCCCTTGCTGGCCCCGCCTACCTAGCTCCATCCCACCCTGCTTCACCCCACCTTGGACTTAGCCTAAGTGTGGACATCTGGCGTTTGGGCTTTCCTCAAGAACTGCACAACTGCGTCCCTGACTTGGGGGAGTGGCTTCTCCCGCCCCAACCCTGAGGTTCTGGGGGCAGGTCCAATCACAGTATTTTGCTCTTGTCCCTCTGCAACAGGGGAGAACATGTGACCCAGTCTGGGCCAATCACTGTTTCCCATTCTCCTAGCCACTGTGATTGGTGCTAGGATGGGCATGTGACCTAACCAGGACCAATCAAAGCCCTTCCCTGAGACTTTTCTAGGAAGATGGCAGAGGTGGAGCTAAGTGTCACCCTGAGTGAGGACCTTGTGGGAGGTGGAGCTGGAAGGATGTTCAGGTCGCCTGAGCTGCTCCATGGACAAGGAAATGGGGTCCAGACTTGCAGGGAGAGGAAGTGAGCTGCATGGCCCACTGACCTTGAGCCCTAGAGCACCAGGAAATCGGAGCGACTGGAAGGGTCGGGGGTGCTGCAGCTGTGCAGCGTGGGGAGACCGTCCTGGATGGTACCCAGAGAGGTCTCCTTTTGCCTTAAAATGCAGGCGGAGGCCAATTAAACCAAATGGGCGAGGTCAGGCCCTGGCCAAATGTCTGAGGTGACTTTGGGCAGGGGAGGGGTTAAATCTGGGCAGGCCTGATTGGCCAGATTGGGACAGGAAGTGGGGCCAAAGCGAGGCCAGGCCCTGGAGGAAATGGAGAATTCTTTCCCTCAGCCCTCAAACTGAGCTTTGGGGATGGCCTGAGCCTTCTTCCTTCTCTTCCTAATGCGTGTGAGCACTGAGGAGGCCGCCAATTTCGTCTTGCTGGCTTATCTACTCCTCACAACCACCCACGAGGCAGGAACTATGTTCTGCTCACTTTCCAGATGAAGAGGCTGAGGGTCAGGGTGGCAGTACATCCACCCAGGAACGCAACTGTTAGCAAGTGTCAGCACTGAGGCTCTCCTGCCCACCCCGGGCCAGGGCTCTCTCCTCCACAGCACAGTGGCTCCCACTGACAGGGCTTCCCTGGGGATCTGGGGGGCAGACACGGTCCCCATGCCCCAGGGACCACCACCGGAGGAGCCATGCCTTCTCTCTCATAACCCCCCCACCCCGGCCTTGTGGCTTGAGCGTGTTCCCTGCCTGCCTTCCCCTCTCTTCTCCTTCCAACCCCTCCCACTGTCCGCCCCCTCTTCGCTCTGACAGCCAGGCTCTGAGGAGACATCGGTTCTCCAGGTGAAGGTGGTAACACACACACACACACACACACACACACACACACACACACACACACACACACACACACACACACACACACACACACACACCCCGGGGTCTGTCCTGGACAAACTTCAGAAGGAAGCAACACAACCGCTTCTGGTCTCCCCCATAAGAACACTGTTTGGGCAAAGTTCATCCCACTTCCTGGCCCATTTAGGGTGCTCTGTTGGATGTCACTGGAGCCAGAAGCTGGTGGGGGTGGGGCAAGGGGGCCGTCCTCTCTGCTTCCAGCACAGTCCTGGGCATCTCCACCAGGGCTGAGAATCCCAGATGCAGCGTGGGTGCGCGGGCTGAAGCCCTGGGTGTGCAGGGCAGGTAGGCAGAATGCTTAGACACTCCCAGTTTGGAGGCACACGTGCTTGGGCTCAAACCCTGACTGCCTCTGATAAACTTACTGTGACCCTGTCAAGTCCCTCAAGCTCTCAGAGCCTCAGTTTCCCCACCTGTGAAGTTGGGATAATGACCTCAGCCTATCCAAGGACCGCCGCGCGAGGCCTGAGGGAGTGAGTGCAGAGGGCGTCCACACGGTCCCATTACACAGGGGAGCACTGCTGTCTCAAGACCCACCCTCAGCGAGCGTGACACACGAGTCAGCTGCACAGAGCCAGAGCCGTCACCCCCTCCTGGGGGGCTGAGGCCCGCAGCCCCGTGCCCCAGAGGGACAGCCCAGAAAGGCCGGGGCTGGTGGCAGGCAGAAACTGGAGCAGCAAGGCCAGCAGGGTGGGGGCCGGGAAGAGAAGGGGCGGCCACAGGAAAGCGTGGCCGGAACCCCCGGAGCCAGCAGCTGGAAGGAAGGAGTCGCCAGGTGGGCCCCACCCTCACCAGGCGGCGCTGGGCGGGCAGAAGGCCAGAGCACTTGGCAGGACTGGTCCAGCCTCCGGAGACCCCGGGATGTCCTTCGGGAATGAGGGCCAAGCATTGTCCCTGATTACAAGAGGCTCTGGCCGGCGGCTTTCACACGGCTCACTGTGTCCCGGGGCCTGTGGGAACTGGCTCTCTTCCCTTGGCTCAGTGGGGTTTCAGATTGTGGCCCCTCCATCTGCCACCACCCCTGAGCTCAGGGCCGTGTGGGATGCAGACGAGGGGGTGGGGAGAGGAGTGGACTTAGCTTTCATTCACACAATCATTCATTCAGGCTGCCTTAAGGAGCCCACTGCATGCCAGGCCCTGTGCTAGGACTCGGGAGAGAGTGATAAAAACTGGATCTAATCCCTACACCTCTATTCCTTCCTTTCTGATTCATCAAGTGCTCTTTGTCATTAGCAGTGAGACGCTGGGATGGGGCCAAATCTCGAGCCAGCTAAGCCATGGGAGGAGCCTGGCAGTACCCAGGCTCTGGAAAGACAGCCCCGGGTTCAAATCTGCTCACTCATCAGGGCTGCTGTGTTCGGTTGTTTAGGTTGTGCACTGCACGAGGTGCCATATCCGAGGGGATGCTGTTCACACTGTGAACATCTTTATCATTTAAAAACATTTTTGAATTTTTATTACAGCTTCATTGATGTGAAAGGTGGGCTATTTGCGCATCATTTGTGCCCATTTTCTGTCAGATGGCAGGAAAGGGACCCGCTATAACAAAATTGGCCTCACACGATTGCCTGAATTATTCCTAATCGTTATGAAAAATTTGAATTCTCCATTATTTTATGTTCCACAGTTTATAGAGAATGCCTTTACAGCTGGCATCCTGTCATTAAACAGAGAATAGTACAACTTAAAATCATCTACTGGGGAAGAGATGGTTCTTTCTACGGAGCCTGGGTCAGCCCGTGTGCCTCTCTGAGCCACGGTTTCCACATCTGTCTTACGGACCTAATGGCCCGTCCCTTGCAGGGATGTGTGCCGAGGATGCAGGGAAGCCTGCGGTACACAGTATGTGCTCGGCCAGCGGTATTTGCAGTCGTTCTCCCCCGACATGCAGTCCTCATTTAAACTCTCTCTGCAAAGTGAAGGTACGCTGGTGCCTCAGTTTACAGCCCCCTCCCCCAAGAAGCAGAGGCAGCTCTCCCCAGGACCACTGCTGGGTGAGAGTGTTCTGCCTTACAGAGAGTCCTATTCCTGCCTGGGCTGAAATGCTTGCCCCTGAGTTTCTCCAAATTTGGTCCTGCCCAGACTCCCGAACCTGTTTCCTGTCCCCCGCCCCCGCCGCCGCCCCTCCGTGCTGGCCGCCAGAGGGGCCGCCACTGATGGGGTCCCTCCCCAGAGCCCCCAGAAGCCGCCCAAAGAGGAAATCCTCTTCCTCCCCTTACAGGCTGGAAACTACAGAATGTTTCTTTTGGAATTTTTTGGCTTTCACACTGCAGAATGTTCTAGCCTCATCAGCCACAGGTTCCCCTTCCCTGTTGGCCAGCAGTTCTTCGGCCAAAGATGTGCTTGGACCTTACCTCCCCTTTCCCCACCCACTTCGCCTATGTTTGTTGCAAGCCAAACAAAATATGCCAAGGAGCCCAGAAGAACCGACCGGAAATGACCCAAACACACCTACGGCGGATCCCTTCCAAAACTAGAGCGGCCGGGGTGGCAGGAACATGACAGCTGCGGCCCCCAACACGACAGAGGGCGGGAGGACGGGGTAAATCTGAAGGGCCAGGTCGGATCCTGCCGTGGCCTTTGAAAAGAAAAATCCAGCTCTTTATTCATTTAGCTCCCAACCCTCCCCTCCTGGCAGCAGAATAATTAAATATTCATGCATTTTCTCCTTTCCCCTAAGAAAGCGATAAGTCAGATTTCTGCACACACATAGAAAAAGTGCCCCAAGGCAAGGAGCCGGAGCCACATTTCAGGGGAAGACAAAGCCTCCACTTCAATTTACGAATGAAAACACCCTTCACCTTTGCTGCTGTGAATTTCCTAGATACACATGGTCAAGACAATCTGAGAATTATGAGGCTCCAGGACCAATTAGGGCTGTTTGTGTTGACGTAAAGTCTGGGGGAATTTTTTTTCTTCCCCTTGCAAGTATTTATGATACTGACAGATGCAACAGGAAGAAAAAAAAAAATCCCCTAACAGGAATCAGGCTTCTGGGGCCACGTGTGGACGAGGATCCAAGGTGAAGCACAGCCTCTGGGTTTCTTTATTTTTTAATTATTTTTTTGACTTTTATTTTTATTTATTTTTATACAGCAGGTTCTTTTTTTAAATAGATTTTATTTATTTTTGGCTGCGTTGGGTCTTCGTTGCTGCGCGCGGGCTTTCTCTAGTTGCGGCGAGCGGGGGCTACTCTTTGTTGCGGTGCGAGGGCTTCTCATGGCGGTGTCTTCTCTTGTTGCAGAGCACGGGCTCTAGGAGCACGGGCTTCAGCAGTTGTGGCTCTCGGGCCCTAGAGCGCGGGCTCAGTAGTTGTGGCGCACGGGCTTAGTTGCTCCGCGGCACGTGGGATCTTCCTGGACCAGGGCTCGAACCCCCTGTCCCCTGCATTGGCAGGCGGATTCTTAACCACGGCACCGCCAGGGAAGCCCCTCGCCCCTGATTTTGTTTAAGCCACCAGATCTGTGTGTGCTGCCACGTGATGACGGGGACAGAGCTGTCGCCACAGGTGCCAACACCCTCGCAGGGACGCTGCAGAGTAGGTGGTGTCAGCCACACAACAAACCTAGGGCGAGGTGTTCATCCCATTTTGCAGGTGAGGAAACTGAGGGCCAGAGCAGCTAAGTCGTTTTCTCAAGGTGGCAAGGCCGGGGGTGGGGTGTGAACACGGGCTCTCCCAGTGGCAGAGATGACCCCGCTGTTTGGAATTCAGTCCATTTAGGCCCTACTGTGTGCAAAGCACACTGGGGCATGAGGAGGTGCAGGCGGGGAGCCTGCTCCAGAGGGGCCAGTGGGAGGCAAAGGACAGCAACCTTGGGACTCCGTCCTGAAACAAGCTTCTTCTGGGGAAGAGGAAAGTCGGGGAGAGGGGAGCAACTTAAGGGGTAAAGGCCCCCACATCAGCCTCCATGTCTGACCCGGCCTCCCAGGGAATGCGGACCCCCTCTGCCTCTCACAAAACTTCCTGGAGAGGGCCCGGGCACTGGTGCGCATTACTGCACCCAACCCTCACTCACATGGGCATTTATCCAGCACCTACTGTGTGCAGAGGCACGGTGTGGTGGTGTGATCTGGTATCCTCCATGCTGGGCCTCGAGCCCTGGACAAGGAAGTGACTGAGCTCTCTGACCTCCCTGTCCCATCTGGAAAATGGGCACAAGGAGAGAAGCCCCCGGCAGGGGGTTGTGAGGATTCCGTGAGCTGAGCCAGCACAGGATCCCCGTGGGTTGATGCAGCCGGAGGCCTGGGTTTAATCCTGCCTCTGCCATTCACTGTGTGATCTCAGGCCTGCAACTTACCCTCTGCATCTCAGTCTCCTCCTCTGGAAAATGGGATGGTAATGAAGGTTAAATGTGTTTATAGTTTGTTAGACAGTACATAGATGTTTTGTGCAGTTTTCTATGTATGTGTTATGCTTGGTAATATAAAGATTGCACGTGATGGGGGAAGAGGCATTGCACGCAAAATCCCTTAGCGCAGTCTGGGCATACCGTAAATGATTAGGCAGTGTGAGCGCTATGTTATTATTATCCTAATTTTTATCCTGTAGGTCAGTGGGAACCATGGAGAGTCTCAGAGTGGGGGTGGGGGTGGTGGAAGCGGAGTCACACTTAGCAAAGTTCTGTTTTAAGCGTCTTAGAAGTAAAGATACAGGAGCCAGGACCACTAGTCCAGGTGGTGCCTTTGTGTGTGAGGAAAAGACGCTCCGCTGGGCCCCAGAACCCCACGCCAGGGCACGCGGCTTGCTGGACGGAGCCAGGTCTTCGCGCAGAATGAACGACCTGCCCGACAGTCCCCGGCAGCCCCGGTTGAGAGGGAAGAATGGAACGGTTGGTGGAGGGGTAGGGGGCCTCCACCTCTGAAACTCTTTGCCTCTCGGGCCACTCCCCCCATCTCCACAGCTCGGGCAGCCCACACGGCAGATGGAAAGGCTCCCCGGCTGGCATGTGTGTGGGTGGGTGGAAAGGGGGCGGAGCAGCCACTTCCGGTGCCCCAATCCCAGCTTGCTGGCTCCCTGAGCACGTTTCTCCACCTCGCTTCTTTCCTTTTAATGCGCTCATACGTCTTAAGATCCAGATTGTTTTTTGTGAATGGAATGTAACTGGAGAGCTGGAGATGCAAGTCCCGGGAGGCCCTGCAGATGGAGAAGGTCCCCTCTCCGTGCGAAAGGCTCCCTGGTGGCCCGGGGCAGCCTGCGAGATGGACGGGGCCAGGTGGGGAAGGTCACGGTGCAGGCAAGGCCGCTAAACAGGAGAGGCCAGGACTCCCCCCGCTCCGCCCCCCGCCCCCCCCACCACGTGGGGGCCCTACAGCTGTGTTTTCTGGGCTTTGTTCTGATCACACCCCAGGGTGGGACCACCCATGGAGACTCTGACCTCTGCCAGGACGGGGCACCCGGCGGCTGTGGCCTCTTCTACCAGGGGTCTGGTGACTTCCAGGGGCCCATCCTGCAGTCTCAGCCCAGCCCCCAGCACTGAGCGGGACACATTCATTCATTCATTCACTCATTTGTTCAAAAAAATATTAATTACGTCCTTACTACGTGCCAGGGAACGCACCAGGCACTGGGTACTGCTGTGAATGGGACGGCTGGGCCCCTGCCCTCATGGACTGATGGGGAGACACAACCAGCACAGGACTGTGAAGCAGAGAGATTAAACAACTTGCATGAGAACAGAGCCAGCTAGGTTGGACCCAGGTCCTGTTGACCCCTGGTGCGAGCGTCTAACCACTGCACTTCCTCCAGCTAAGTAAGACCAGCTCTAGGCATGGAGAGGCCTGGGGTGGTGGAGAACTCTGGCTCCTCCCAGTGGTCAGACAGGGCCTGCTTTGCAGGAAGGCTCCTGCTGGAGTTGCATCCCTCCCAGCACAGCTGTGAAAGGAGTGGGAATTAGGGAGAATCATGAAATTTCCCAAGGCTCCCGCCTTCATAAACTGAGGGTAACAACTCTCACCCAAGGGTGAATGTGAAGATTAAACAAAGTTCATCGTAGAAAATGAGCTCAGTACAGTTTCTGGTATATCGCAAATGTTCAATCAATGCTGCTTGCACAGTGAACCACCTGCCCAACGGTACCTGGCAGTACCCACTCTGTTCTCTTTCATTAAAAGGCTATATATACATTTAAGTGGAGAGGGTCCAACAAGGGCTGGCTTTGAAGGACAGAAGGGTTTGAATGGAATTTAGACCTCCGAAGTAAAGCAAAGAGGTGACTGTCTCAGACATCCCTGTGGCTTCTGACACGCGTGCGTTTTCTGAGCCCTTACTGTGCTCAAAATGCGCTAGCACCATCCCTGGACGGCCCAGGCCACAGAAATAACCGCTAGCAAGAAGATCATGAAGAACGGGCCACAGCTCTGTGGCCTGTGAAAGCCTGGAAAGTTTCAAAGGAATGAATATTTTATACACTTTCCAGGACTTACGTGGGGAGAGATCCTTAAAAGATTGAAAGCGCCCGTTTCCCGGCCCTTCTCTCTGCTTTTTTTAACGTTGAGCTATAATTCATATACTATAAAATTCACAGTTTTAAAGTGTACAATTCAGCAGTCTTTTTTAAAACGTATTCACAAGGGTGTGTAACCATTAGCACTATGTAATTCCAGAACATTTTCACCGCCCCCCAGAGAAACCCTATATCCTTTAGTGTCAAGCCCCATTCTCCCTACCCCCCAGCTCTGGCAAACGCTAATCTACTTTCTGTCTCTATGAATTTTCCTATTCTTGACATTTCGTACAAGTGGAATCACACCGTATGTGGGTCTTTTGTAACTGGCTTCTTTCACGTAGTAGGATGTTTTCAAGGTTCGTCCATGTCACAGCCTGGGCTGCATTCCTTTTCACGGCTGAATAACAGCCCAGTGCGCGGACAGACCACATTTTGTTTATTCATTTATCCATGGATGGATATTTGGGTCGTTTCCACTTTGAGGCTATTGTGAATAGTGCTGCTGTGAACAGTTGTGGACACTTTTCCGTGTGGGGGCGTTTCCGTTTGTCTTGGGTAGATACCTAGGAGTGGAATGCCTCAGTCACGTGGTCACTCTATGTTTAACCTTTTGAGGAGCTGCCAGGCTGTCTTCCCAGGCAGCTGCACCAGTTTCCAGTCCCAGCAGCAGTGCATGCTGGTTCTGATTTCTCTGCATCCTCGCCAACACTTGTGACTGTCCATCTTTCCGACTGTGGCCGTCCTAGTGGGGGTGATGTGGCTTCTCGCTCCTCTTACCTTGCTCTTCCACCAGATCTTCTGAACACAGTCTTTACCACCCACGGAACTGCCAAGCTCTTGTTTAAAGGGGGTCTCCCCCGGGACTTCCCCTGGTGGTCCAGTGGGTAAGACTCCGTGCTCCCAATGCAGGGGGCCCGGGTTCGATCCCTGATCAGGGAACTAGATCCCGTATGCATGCTGTAACTAAACATCCCACGTGCTGCAACTAAGACCCGGGGCAGACAAAATAAATTAAAAAAAAAAAAAAAATTTGGGCCGCTGTAAACATTTAAAAAATAAATAAATAGGGGCTCCCTCTGGACTGAGACTCCAGGAAATCAGGGCGCACACCTGTCCTGTCTGCTGTGGTCCCCTCCAGGGCGCAGTGGAGAGCAGCTGCTCCATCACAGTCTTGCTGAATGAATGGATGGCTTTATGATCATCTAAGCACCCACGTGGGAACACGGATCCTGACCGCATGCTGCGCTCTGAGCTCTAACGACCTCTGATCATTCAGAAGTCCAAGGAACCAGACCCAGACTCGCATTCTGTGGAAATTTCCACATTCTCATCAAGTTCTCCTCTGATATCATGTCGTCACTGAAGGCCCCGCCGGGCTGAACGGCGTCCTCCGGGCGACTGTCCTGGGAGGGACCTGGTGTCGGGCCACACACACCCCCACCCCTCCGAGTCTGCAGCTCTGCTCCTGGACGGAGCCCATCCCCCATGCCTTGGCCTCCGCGGAGTCCATCCCGGCCAAATGCAGCGGATGTGCGATGCCGCCCTTGTGGGGGAGGAAGCACAGGAGCTCAGCACTTATTGTTTAGAGGAAAAAGTTCCGCGGAGCCCGAGGAAGACGCTGAATTGTGCCTGTGGAACCGGGGAGCCCGAGGGGAGGTCACCCTTCGGTGCCTTGGACAGAGGCGGCTCGGATGCCTTGGTGGAGCCGGAAGTCAGTAGAGTTGACCTTGGCCAGCCTCCCACTTTCCTCGCTCACACTCCCCCCGGCCTCCCCGTCCTGAGCCCAGCCAGGTCCCTGCTTCAGGACCGGGAACAAAAGTGACCATCACTTCCGGGCACTCACCCCACGCGAGAGCCTGTCGAAGGGCTGTCTTCCTGTCCCCATTTTACAGGTGAGGAAAATGAGGCCCCAGGCAGGTCAGACCTGGGCCACAGTCTCAGGACTGGCAGGCGGAGGAGCTGGGATTTGAATCAAGCAGTTTGGCCACCGGGAGCTCAAAAAAGAGGAGCAAAATAGGGCTCCTGAGCGTTTAGAATATGTCAGCGTGAGGGGGCAGCTGGTACCTCCTCTGAGGTCATCTGCGCGCGTGTGTGTGCGCGTTACAGTGTTCGTTCCTTGAATAAAATGCTGTGATAGGGGAACCTCAGGTTTTTTTGGCTTTTGAAAAGTGTTTCTGCCTGGGCCAAATAAAAAGGTGTCTTACCTGCACTTGTTCCCCCCAGATTATGATTTTTGAATTTTCCTGATTGGTGAAGTCCGGACCCCTTGTGGAAGGGAGGCACAGGCTTTGGCGCCCGGCTCTGTTCTCCTCGGGCACAGGGCGCAAACCCTTCCGTGCCTCAGTTTCCTCGTTTGGAGGGCTGGCATAAAGGTGCCCCTGCCACACGTCCCAGAGAACTGTATCCCTGGAAGCCACGAGCATCCTTTCCCCCCTCTCTCACTGACAGAGGTGGCTCACCTATCTCCCAGGTGAGAATGCCCCTCCCCCTTGAGGCCTGGGGCCCGTGGACACTGGGACAGGCCGGACGGTAAGAAATTCAACCTGCATACTATTCACAATAGCCAAGACATGGAAATAACCTAAATGTCCATGGACAGATGAATGGATAAAGAAGATGTGGTACATACATACAATGGAATATTACTCGGCCATAAAAAAAGAATGAAAGAATGCCATTTGCGGCAACATGGATGGACCTGGAGATGATCATACTAAGAGAAGTCAGAAAGAGAAAGACAAATACCAGATGATATCACTTATCTGTGGAATCTAAAATATGGCACAGAAGAATTTCTCTACGAAACAGAAACAGACTCACAGACATAGAGAACAGACTTGTGGTTGCCAAGGGGGAGGGGGGTGGGGGAGGGATGGAGTGGGAGTTTGGGGTTAGCCATGCAAACTACTATACATAGAATGGATAAACAATGAGGTCCTACTGTATAGCACGTGGAACTATATGTGATAAACCATCATGGAAAAAAATATGAAAAAGCATGTAGATATATGTATAACTGAATCACTGTATTGTATGGTATAAATTCACACAACACTGTAAATCAACTATACTTCAATAAAATAAATTAAGAAAAAAAAAGAAATTCAAGTTGTAGGTGAGAAGGCAGGAAAGGGTCACGATGCCTTGGCCAATCCCATCCTCTGTGAGTGAGTGAGATGGACCCAGTGGCAGCTCCCAGCCCTTAGATGGCATAGATTAGTAATTCTTCTTTTTCCCCAGTTTTGGGAATTAACAGAGGGTTGCCAACTCTTTGTCTGACCGAGAAAGGACAACTTCTAAAATACCACTTACAACTACTGCCATTTGATACCAGGCAAGAGACACGTTAGCACCAAAAGCAAAGGAAATCAACAATCTCGGAATTTTTTTTTTTAATGGGATCAGCCCCACTTTGTGAGTACGCTTTTGCGTCTCCCATGTCCCTTCCTGTCTGTTTGCTTTGGACTGTGCAAATGCTTAAACAGGCCTGCTTGGGCATGTGGTCAGCCTTTGGGGACCACTGGGCTGGGCCCTGCTGCGGTGGCATCCTACCCACAGCCGGTGGCTGTTGTGGAGACGTGGCTGAAAAAAGTCAGGGACCGCTTGGCACTGGTTTCCCACGGGCTGGGGGATGCCCTGATGACTCCATCGTACTGAGGAAGTGGGCCCCAAACTGATGGCCGATGTCCCTGTAGAATATATAAAATAGATAACCAACAAGGACCTACTGTACAGCTCAAGGAACACTACTCAGTATTCTGTAATAACCTATATGGGAAAAGAATCTGAAAAAGAAGAATATGTATATATGTATAACTGAATCACTATGTTGTCCACCTGAAACTAACATGACACTGTAAATCAACTCTACTCCAATAAAATTAAAAATACACACAAACACACACACACAAAACCCAAAAGTCCCCGTAGAGAACTTTCCCCCTTCTCAAGGGTGTCCTGAGCTCCCGGGAAGGCTGAGTTGCACGTTAGAAATTCCCCTTCGCCTGCTGGCTGTTGGCTCCTTGGTCTGGCTACGTTCCGCACTGAATGTCCACTCAGGAAACGCAGGCCTACGCTTCCCTGACATGGCCCCAGTGCCTAGGAGATCGCTGGGCACAGAGTAGCCACTTAATAAATATTTGTTCAGTAACTGACTGAGTTCAAGTACACCTACTGTCATGGAATATTATACAGCCAATAAAACAAGCTCAAAGACTGGCAAACGTTAACAGTATTGGAATCTAGATGGTGGGGACACAAACTATGTTGCCCTATTTTTTTCCACTGTTGCGTATATTTGAAATCTTTCTTAATAAAAAGCTGGAAAAAGTAACAAAAATTATACCCATGCAGAGTTTATAAGAAACAACAGGGGCAGACCTGTGATACACAGAAATTATGAACTCATATAAATTATTTACTAAAGAGATTGTGAGGAAACGTACCCCAATGCAACTAATGGATATTTCTGGATGTGGGTTTTCACCTTTTCCCTCCGTACTTTCTACCTACGTTTCTGGATTTTCTAAAATTAGGGGAAAAACAGCTTTGTAAAAAATATGAATAAGATGCATCTTAGGGTTTTCTTTTCCCATCGTCCTTCCCTTTCTCTCTTCTCCCGGGGAACTGCTAATGGCTCCTAAATTGTCTTCTCTTTGCCTAGGAGGGAACAAGGCTTTCCTGTTCTGGAAACGTTTGTGTTGCCAGGAGTCCGGCAGATGAGAAAGAATTGAGGAGAGAGGCTCCTTCACGTGGAGCTGCGGCCCGGCTCCCAGGAACCACGGGTCCCTGGGGCAGCGCTGAGCTGTGGGCTGAGGGTTTTTCAGAAAGCTGTACAGGGTCAGAGTGCAGGGTGCCTTGGGATGTGAAACTGATCCCCAGGGCAACAGAGATGGGGGGGACTCTTGATCCCACCCTCTCATTATACAGAAAAGAACATGAGATCCAGAGAGGGGAAGTGACTGCCCGGGTCACATGGCACCCAGCCGCCAAGGCGGACTGGATCCCACGGCTCCCGAGCCCTCCTCCCGAGATCCCTCTCCCCAGTCCTTCAGGGCACTCTCCCAGGAGTGCTTCTGGATTTTCCTCTGTTCAGGGGACCCAGGGAGCAATCACTCCAACCCCTTCCCGACATTCTGCATCACTGGGTTTCAAAATCACCCCTGAGTTTTCCAAGGGAAACATATTTTGGTTTTGGTTCTGTTCTTCCACTCATTTGAAGAAATCTGAGAGCCCTTTCTAATTGTCTGGTCAAGACTGCAGACAGGCAGCGAGGCACGCCACAAACGATATCTTGAGCCTGGGGAACCCAAGGCCACCGCTGGCCTGGAGAAAGATGGGACACCAGGCCTGTCCCTGGTGCCCGCTCAGCACGTGAGCCCCGAGTTCTTGGAACACAGGGTGGGGTGTTTGCCAAGTTCCCCAGATCCCTGACATTGGTGTCCTGTTGGGAGAGGCTGGGGCTTTGGTGTCTGTGAGTGCATACTGAGTCCATGTGAAGTTGGTAGCTATGGGCCCTGCCAGAAGTGGGGCCCTGCAGCCTGGACTACATTTGCTAGCCTCCCTTGCAGCTAGGTGTGGCTGTGTGACTAAGTTCTAGCCAGCAGGATGTGAGTGCAAAGTGACGCACAGCTTAAGAAAGGGGCATGCCATTCTTCGCCCCGCCCTTCTTCTTGCTTGCTGGATGGTAGATGTGATGACCTGAGTTCCAGCAGCCATTTTGGCACCTGGGGTGACTCTAGGAATAGGAAGAACAAGATGGGAGAAACTTGGGCCCTGACATCATAGAGCCCCCTGCAGTGAAAAATAAGTTTCCATCTTCTTTCTTTCTTTCTTTTTTTTTTTTTTTTTGTCCACGCTGCACAGCTTATGGGATCTTAGTGCCCCGACCAAGGACTGAACCCAGGCCCTTGGTGGTGAAAGCACAGAGTCCTAACCACTAGACCACCAAGGAATTCCCCATTTCCATCTTCTTAAAGCCATGATTATTTGGGGTTTCCTTTGATTTGTGGACCCCCATGAGTCCTCTGGTCCCCCAGGGTTCACACTAGCTCTGTGTCCTCTGCAGCCAGCCCCAGAGAGCAGATGAATGGCCAGGCTTTGAATTAAAAAGGAGTCTCCTGGGGAGGCTGTAACCAAATGACCCCAGACAGAACACGTTTATTATCTCATGTTTCAGAGCTCAGGAGTCAGAGCAGAAGCAGAATCTGGGGGGGGTGAGGGGCGAGCAGGACGAGACACCCCCGCCCCACCCCGGACGCTGCCCGTCATGTGAACTGGGACGTTCTGCTTGGCTCCTTACTGCTCTTTCCCAATTCGAGGCCAGGCACGGTCGGGGAACTTTCCCCATCGCCCCCTCCAGCCTCATCCCTCCCAGCTGGCCTGATGCCCCCAGCGCGGGCCCATCTAGGACAGAGCCATTTCCAGGCCTGGGACCACCCCTCCGCTTTCACCGAGCGGGACCCATCGGGGGGCCCTGCCCGACCCCTGTCTCCCTGGGGCCTCTCAGCATGTCCCCCAAGCCGGACTCAAGAGTCAGAAGAAACACCGGGCCCAGCAGGGCTGCAAAGCCACTGCTGACTGTAGGGTCTGCAGCAGCCCAAACTGAGTGCCCCTTTCTGAGTTCATGTACCTGCCTGCTGGCTCCGTGAGGCCTGTGAAATGCCAGCTCGGTGTGATGTGGCTGCTAAAAAAAAAGCTAATTCAGGGACTTCCCTGGTGACGAAGGGATTAAGAATCCGGGTTCGAGCCCTGGTCTGGGAAGATCCCACATGCTGCGGAGCACCTAAGCCCGTGAGCCACAACCACTGAGCCTGCGAGCCACAACTACTGAAGCCCACGTGCCACAACTACTGAAGCCCACGTGCCCTAGAGCCCATGCTCCGCAACAAAAGAAGCCACCGCAATGAGAAGCCCGCGCACCGCAACGAAGAGTAGCCCCCGCTCGCCGCAACTAGAGAAAGCCCCCGCGCAGCAACAAAGACCCAATTGAAGCCAGGAAAGGAAAAAAAAAAAAGCTAATTCAATATTGAGTGGCACTAAAAATGTTGGGGCTTGGATCTGGGAGGGCAGAGCTCCCGGAGCTCGGTGTGGTCAGACCCCACATGGGGATGGGGCCCTCTGGGCACTGGCAGCCACCCCCATGCTGCCCAGGGCTACTTTGGCCTGACACCAAGGGTCCCTTCCTGGCACCATCTCATTTCCTCCCTGAGGTCACCGTGTGAGGGTGGAAGATGACTGTCCCCACTTCACAGATGAGCAAACTGAGGCTCAGGGGAGTCCTGGCCTGCCCTGGGGCCCAGCTAGGAGGAAGGAGCCTGGACTTGGCCCCTGGGCACTAGCTCCACGAGTCAGGGACCTTTCTGCCTGTGTAGAGAGGCGTCCCCAACAGCAGCCCAGGGCCGGGGGTGGAGGAGACACTCAGCAAACCCCTGGTGGGGGGCGGAGGATGACGGAGCCGGATCCTGGGCTCACCAGCAGGTGAGGGGCAAGTAAGAGAGCTGGCAGTGACATCACACGGGGAACGGAGGAGGGAACGGAGCTGGCCATGGAACACAGTCTCATAACACGGGGAAGGACCACCCGCCTCAGTCCTCGGGCCCAGGTGTGAGACCCGCGCCCAGCCCAACGGAGCGACGTTCCCCCAAAGCAACTGGCCCCCCGTCCACGAAGACATCAGAATCATGCCAGCTAAGGACAGCAGGTGACCCTGGACTGGACACTGGAGCACGAGAAAATTATCTGTTTGCTTACGTACTGAAACGACATTACGGGGACAAGTGTGAAATCTGAATGAAGCCTGTAGATTAGATAAAGAGTGAAAGAGTGTGTAACAGTGTGAAGCGTCTGGTTTTGAGTTTGTCTGTGGCTGTGTGAGAGGCTCGTCCTGCTCTTAGGAAACGCACACCGGGTATTTGGGTAAAGGGGCATCGGGTCTGCAACTTGCTCTCAAGTGGATCAGAAAAGAGAGAGAAGAGAATGATAAGGCAAACTCAGTAAAATGTTAACAGTTGGAGAATCTGGGTGAAGGAGTTCTTGTATTATTTCTGTAGGACAGAAATTATTTGTTACAAACAGAAAGGCGGCATCCTGAAAAGAAAAAGCCAGGGGGGGCCACTTTCAACTCAAGGAGACTAAGCAGACTCAGCAGGAATTGCAATGCATCCCGAATCAGCGGAAAAACCAGCCACCAGTGACTTTAGTGGGACGGTTGGGGAAATGCGCCCATGGAGAGAGGACTGCATGCCAGCCCTGCATCCATGTTTTCTGGGTGTGATGGTCACGTGAGTTCTTGCAGGAGAACATAATGAACCTGCTCTTGAGATGCACGCTGGATTTGGGGCAAAGGGGCAGGACGTCTGCAATGGGCTCTCACGTGGTTCAGCAAAAATACATATAGGAAAGAAAGAGTGCAAGCCATGGGCCCTAAACAGGGGTGGGGGTGGGGTGTGCACAGGGTTCACGCCATTTTTCTCTAAGACACAGACCTGCTTGCCCCTGCAGCCAAGGGTGGTGAAGGGGTCTGGGGTGGGGGAGGGAGGGGGAGGGAGGGGAGGGAGGGGAGGGAGGGAGGGAAGGGAGAGGGAGGGGAGGGAGGGGAGGGAGGGAGGGAAGGGAGGGGGAGGGGAGGGGAGGGGGGAGGAGGGGAGGGGAGGGGGGAGGAGGGGAGGGGAGGGGGGAGGAGGGGAGGGGAGGGGGAGGGGGAGGGGAGGGGAGGGAAGGGAGAGGGAGGGGAGGGGGAGGGGAGGGGAGGGGAGGGGAGGGGAGGGGAGGGGAGGGGAGGGGAGGGGGAGGGTGGAAGGAGGGGGAGGCTTTCTCCCCACCCAGCCCCTGCACCCCCCTCTCCCCAGTCTCTTGGCTTTTCTCTCTCTGGCCACAAGATGTCTCCGTGTAGCCCTACTAGAAAGTGGTCTCCGTTCTTTAAAGTTCTTTAAGTTCATGAATGACCCACTGCCCTTTCTCTCCATCAGCTGCTCCTTTTCCCATCTTGCCTGAAGGCACGGGCTTCCTCTGGTGCGTTTCCTGGGGTCACCTCCCACTCTGCCCTCCACGTGGTAATTCCCCATTAGGGGGTCTCTGCTGCCCTCTGGTGGTCGTTGCTTATAACGCTGAACTCACACTTCCGGAGCCCCAGAAACCTGAAATGGCTTTGCGGCCTCTCCTAGTCCTACAAGAGGTGGGTGCTCCAGGGAAACAGAACCCACTGAATATATGAGGAGATTTATTTTAAGGAACTGGCTCACGTGATGTGGGGCTGGCAAGTCCGAAATCCAAAGGGCGGGCTGGAAACTCAGGCAGGAGCTGAAGCTCCTGGAAACCTCACTTTTGCTCCTAGGATCTCCCAGTGGTGAAGCCCCGCGCCCCTCCCACCCCGCCATGTCACTGAGGGTCAGGTCCTTTACTTCAAGCCAACTGACTGCAAGGCCGACCGCATCCCCCAGTGCCTTCCCAGCAACCCACGCGTTCGTGTTGGATGAAACGGTGGGTCACTATGGCCCGGCTGAGATGACACAGAAGACTGACCATCGCAGTTCGCTAACTGAAAAGGTTGCATTTTAAAGTGAAATGTCACGTCTCCAATTAATGTTGGCCTGCTGATTCCCAACTCCAACTTTTTAAAAATCCCACATTTGGTAAGAAAACGCCGATTCTGTTTTTTGAGTGTATGAGTGAATGAGCAGGACAGGCCCAGAGCTGCCCCGCAGGTATTATTACTGTTGCTGTTGTGATGAGAATTACCTGCATGAAACGTTAATGACGTTGGAAAGAGACAGAGGGAAGGAGGGAGGGAGAGAAATCATACGTAAGGGATAGAACGAGGCCCAGGGATGGAACTGAAGCTTTTCACCAAATGTGCAGGAAGCGAGGGACGCCAGGCGCAGCTCAGAGCCACATCCCTCCGGTCTCCGCCCCTGCTGTCACGTGGCCATCTTCCCTGTGTGTCTGCTTCCTCTTTTTACAAGACCCCAGTCGTTGGACCAGAGCCTGTCCTGCTCCAGGATGGCTCAGCTCAGCTAATGACATCTGCAAAGACCCTATTTCCAAATAAGGTCACATTCTGAGGTCCTGGGTGGACATGCATTTGGGGGGGACACTATTCAGTGCGGTGCAGCCCCCGAGAGAGACGGAGCCGAGAGCGTGCAAGGGATCTGACCGGTACCAGGACGGCCGCTCCGCACAGAGCAGGGACACAGGAGCCCCTTCCGCGGCCTCATCCAGGGAAGACCTGCACAGTGACTGGCAGAGCCTCGGGGCACCGGTCAGGGCCACCGTGTGGGAAGTCAGGGGAGGTGACATGCCCCAGACAGGAAGAAGCTGAGTTATGTGTATGCATTGCTCAGGGCCCACAGGGAGCACTGAGCTTGTGCAAAGGGACGTAGGGGGTGATAAAGGGACCACGCAGAGATATGGGGGGAGGGGCAGGTAACCAGCACAGGACCAGCCACCCCAGGGCTGGCGCCACTGTGGGCAGACAGGCCAGGAAGTGCCCTGGGGGCTGCCCTGCCGTCTCTTTACTGATGCACCAGGGACTTATTTCCCCTAACAACAAGGCAAGGAAAGAGGGCCACGGTCCCATTTTACCTGGGAGAAGACTGCTGCCCAGAGAGGTCAGGTGATTTGCCTAAGGTCACACAGCAGGGCTGGGATTTGAACCTGTATTTAGCTGACTCTAAAGTCCTCGCTTTCAGGGTGTGGAGAAAAGGGAACCCTCCTACAATGCTGGTGAGAATGTAAGCTGGTGCAGCCACGGTGGAGAACAGTATGGAGGTTCCTTACAAAACTGAAAATAGACCTACCATAGGATCCAGCAATCCCACTCCTGGGCATATATCCGGAGAAAACTATAATTTGAAAAGATACATGCACCCCAATGTTCACAGCAGCACTAGTCACAATAGCCACGACCTGGAAGCAACCTAAGTGTCCAGCAACAGAGGAATAGATAAAGAAGATGCGGTGTATATATACATATATACACACTTACAGAATGGAATACTACTCAGCCATTAAAAAAATGAAATAATGCCCTTTGCAGCAACATGGATGGACCTAGAGATTATCATACTAAGTGAAGTAAGTCAAACAGAGAAGAGACAAATATCATATGATATCACTTACATGGGGAATCTAAAAAAATATACAAAGGAACTTATTTACAAAACAGAAACAGACCCACAGGCAGAGAAAACAAACTTATGGTTACCAAAGGGGAAAGGAGGGGAGGGATAAATAAGGAGTACGGGATTAACAGACACACTCCTGTATATAAAAGAGAGAACTGTCAAGGACCTACTGTACAGCACAGGGAACTATATTCAATATCTTGTAAAAAACTATACTGGAAAAGAATCTGAAAGAGTGTCTGTGTCTGTGTGTGTGTATGTCACCATGCTGTACACCAGAGACGAATACAACATTGTAAATCAACTGTATTTCAATAAAAATAAATACAGTCCTCGCTTTCATATACACTTTAAAAAAAACAAACACACTCTTCGTCATAAAGACCTTCAGACGTATACAAAGTGAACAGACTTGTGCAGCGGGTCCTCCATGGCAAGTTACCAACATGCTGCTTTTCTACCTTCCCCTCTTCCCGCCCAATCTCTTCCTGTTGGGGTTGTTAGTTGCCTGTTTCTTTTCTTCAGGTAAAACATAGATGCACTGAATTGCACACATCCTACAATTAGCAAAATGTACCGTACTTCAGTTAGCGCCGTTTTGTATGTGCCGTTCTATTTTCTTCCTTTTGTGTTATCGTTGTTTTCTTGCGTTTCCAGCAACGAGCAGCGAGTGTTTATAATAAGGGGGGAAAGGCCAGTAAAATGATGATTAACACGTTGAAGACGTCCCTGCGGGCTGGTGCCCTGTCCCCTCGATTCAGCGACGAGCAGCGATTCACTGTGCTTTTTCGCAAACCCCTCCTGAGTAGCCAAGTCTCCTAGGAGCCTGGGGAAGGCCGCGTGGCCTTCTCGGAGGAGGAGCCCCAGCAGTACGGCCCACGAGCACAGCTGGGCGCAGGGCCGGCAGCCCTAAGCCCGGTGCCTCCTCGGGAACCCCAGCGCTGCCAGGTCCACAAGAACCTCCATCTTCACCGGGAGAGTGGGAGCCTCTCGGCGACCCCACCTGGACCAGCGCAAGGCTGGTTGAGGCCTCCTAATCCGCTAGGGGAGGCTGGCCCGGGGAGAGGTTGCCTTAGTGACCAGCGGAGGCTCCTCCCAGGGTGACTGCGGGTGGCCACGTCGCCTGGTAACCAGGTGGCAGCGTCCCTTGAGCCAGGACCATGCAGCTGCACCCAGCCCCGTGTGGCTTCTTCCAGCCTGTGGGACCCCTGGGGCCCTGTCCGTATTCCCCAGGACCAGGACAGCTGCTGTCTCCAGCCACAATGAACATCGTTCTCTCCAGGTGAGCAGCCCCACGCTGGCCTGGGTCGGGAGGGAGGGGGCGGCCGGGTTTTCGGGGCCAGACGCACCAAGACAGATGGGGCCGCCTGGACTGCCGGGGGGGGGGGCAGTGGTAAGGATGCTCTCCCACCCACACCACACCCACCTGGAGGTCTAGAGGCCATGGAGGCTTCCAGAATCTGGCCTCTGTCTGCTTCTCCAGCATTTTTGCCCACAGCCCTGGGGTAGCTAAATTCACAGGGGCCACCCCAACTTCCCTCACTCATCTCTACCTGGGAAACCCCTCTTCATACCTCAAAACCCCATCAGGCATCACCCCCTCTGTGAAATCGTCCCCGACCCCACTGCCTGCAGCCTGAATCTATCCCTGCCTTCTCAACTTGCCCCTTACCCAGTTGTTTCCACACCTGGCTCCTCTGGGGCTCACAAACTCAAGGGTGCCCCTGGACCACCTGATGGGCTTCTTTAACAATGCAGTCCCCTGGACCTCACTCACAGGGAGTCTGGCGGAGAGTGGGCTGGGATTCTGCAGGCTTAACTTGTGTCCCAGGCGATTCTGATTGAGGGGGTCCGAGGACCCCATGTGGAGGGACAGGGATTGCGGCCGGCTGTGTGACCTGGAGCAAGATGCTGCACCTCTCCGGTCTCCGTTTACCTTGTTTGCAGGGTAATACACACGACGCACACTGCAAACCGTAAAGGGCTGCAGCAGTTAGGGTTTGCTAGGAGGACAAAGGGCCCTCCTCTCAGCTTCCAGCTTTAGAGATGTGATTGGAGGGACGCACAGGCTGGGGGCTTTGGTCATACAGAGAGAGGATGGGGCAGTGACCACCTGGGTGGGACGAGGGGCAAGGAGAGGGTGCAGTGGTGCGAGAGCGAGGCGACTGTCTGAGGCTGTGCCCCCTTTACTGTCTCGGGAAGATGAAATCCAGCAGGTCCTTCACTCACTCTGTATTTTTTCATGGAACACCTGCGATGGGCAGGCCCCAGGCTAGCGGCACGTAAAGATGACTCAGCACGCTCCCCGCAAGCCCTACCCAGAAAGATGCGGAGGGTGAGAGGAACCAAGCACAACAGGAAGTGATACATGGTGATAAACGGCCTGCCAGGAGGACACACTAAAGGTTCAGGGCTGGGGGAGGGAGGAGGGACCCACGGGCGGAGCACGGGGTCCTCAGGGCAGCGAGAGTTCTCTGCGACACTGTGAAGGTGGAGGCAGGGTACTGACAATGGCGCCTGTCAAAATCCACGGCATGCAGGACACCAAGAGGGAAACTTCATGTAAACGAGGGACTTTAGTTACTAAGAATGTGTCACTATTGGTTCACCTTTGGTAACAGAGGTCGGGCACTAAAGGGAAGCGGTTGACGATAGGGAAACCCTGAGCGCCGGGGACGGGGTATGTAGGAACCCTGTGTACTTTCCACTCAGCTTTTCTGTAAACCTAAAACTGGTCCCCCCACCGCCCAAAAAAGTTTATTAATAGAAATTTACGATGTAGAGAAGGGAGAGAATGTCAACAGCTCGGGGAAAAGAGAGAATCTGGGGATTTCAGAGAGAAGAGGTCGTTGGGGCTCAGCATGGCTGGAATACAGACCAACTCTGCTGGGAAGATAAAGCCCCTGTAAGGGGCCCGGGGTGGGAAAGGCCAGGTTAGGAGCCAAGCCCATGTTTGCACTCCTGCCCGGCCACTGACCGGCCCTGTGACCCCATTGGTCTCCCGCATCTGCCTTGACGGCCTGACCCGGGGACTTTGGGCATTATCCTGGGGACCGGACGCCTGGCCTGGGTTTGCCACCTAGGAGGAGGGCGGTGGGTGGGTGACCCCTGTTTCGCTGTTGTGGCCTGGCTGGGCGTCCGTGCCCAGAACGGCTCCTCAGACCCCCACCTCCCCAGGGACAGCAGATGTGGGTGACGGAGGACACAGTGACCAACGCTGAGAAGTGCTTCAGCCAGTTCTACTCGCTGCTGGCCGCCTACACCCGCCAGACAGCCCAGCTGCGTGACAAGGCCGACCAACCGGTCAAGCAGCTCATCGACTTCGCCAACACGGAGAACCCGGAGATGCGGGCCGCCCTGAGGAACTTCGCCGAGGACCTGGCCAAAGTGCAGGGTTACCGGCAGGCCGAGGGGAGCGAGTGGCCCCAGCGGACCCACTTCCCGGGGGGATCTGAGAGTTGGAGCCGGCCGGCAGGGTCCACAGTCAGCGGACGCATCTCCTCCAAAGGTGTCCCCAGAGTGAGGACGCTCACATCACTCCCTCCCCAGGGTGACACCGCAGTTTACAGGACTGAGAGCCTGGAGGCTTGTGGAGGGCAAGGAGGCTGCAGGGAGTTAGGGAAAGAATTAAAAATCAAAATCCCCATGGGGCGTATATACAATGGAATATTACTCAGCCATGAAAAAGAAGGAAATAATGCCATTTGCAGCAACACGGACGGACCTAGAGATGATCTTACTAAGTGAAGTCAGTCAGACAGAGAAAGACAAATACCATATGACATCACTTCCACGTGGAATCTAAAATATGACACAAATGAACTATGAAACAGAAACAGACTCACAGACATAGAGAACAGACTTGTGGTTGCCAAGGGGGAGGGAGCATTGGAGACGGAAGGGTTAGGAGTTTGGGATAAAAAAATAATAATAATAAAAATAAAATAAAACAAAACTCCAGCCAGCCCAGAAAAATCCTCTCTGCGATGGTACAAAAGAATGAAACAGTTTTCTATTGAATAAGCGTTAAGCCTGAGGTAATGCACATCACAGGCGATTGAACAAGTGATGGCAAAGACAGAGAAACCTCACTCCCCCTGAGGACAGGGAAGGGGACAGCACCTTTTGTCACACAGGACTTCCTAATTCCACCTGGCGATTGGGTGGCCACCTGGGCTGGCTAATCATCTTTATCCAAAGAAAACTAAAACCTCACCTCTCTCTGACAAGCAGGTAGGTACAGCTGGGAGCCGGGCACCAGGCAAACTCCCTGGAGACGCTGTGCTCCCCAAGTTTACAGTTCAGAGATGACTGGGCTTTCCTGGTTGTAAAACCAGCCAGAGGCTTCTTCAGTTTTTAAAGGGTTTATATCCATCTCAAAGGGACAGAGAAAGGATTTACAACTGCATGTTTTCTCAAAGGAATACTGCACGGAAAGGGAAGGGATAAGTCCCTTTCCCTTTCAGCACTTGGGAAAAAATTATTTCTTCTTTAGGTTTGCGTTTACAAGAGCCATAAGCCATAATGGAGGAGGAAGGGGCTGGGTGGGGACTCCAGCTCCCCTGGCCCATCGGGCAAACCCGACTCTCAGGGGACCCCATCCTCCAGGCACCAGCCTCACCTGGGAACCTGTCAGAAAAAGGCAGATTCTTGGGCTGCACCCTGGACCTGCTGAGTCAGAAGCTCTGGGGTGGTGCCTGGGGATCAGAGTTTCAAGAAGCCCTTGGGGGGACTCCTACACCTGTTCTACTGTGACACCCACAGGGTAAGCGCGTAACCCACACTAGCTTTAACTGTGACCACTGTTACCAGTACGGGTATTGTTCATCCTTGTGTCTAGTTGTAGGCTTGGCACACAGGCACTAACTCAGGGGCGTGAGGTGTCCCCCTCGCTGACCCTGCCATGTCCCTGGATGCCGCACAGCACAGTCAGCTCTGAATTCCCTGCTAGTCCGTGTGCCAGGTGGCTCTGTCGGCATCCCTGGTGAGATCTAAGGCAGTCTGGAGAAATGAAATAGCGCTGGGTCCCAACCAGTTGCTAAAAAACCGTGGGCGGGTACACTCCTTGTACCCATTGTACAGGCCAGGAAACAGGGCTCAGCAAGATGCAATGTGTCGCCCGTGCTCGCAACCCCAAGGTGGGAGGAGGGCCCACCGTGCGGCTGCGGACATGCAGACGGCGCTCTGTAAGTGCAGGCCGGTGGCCGTGCAGCCCCCAGCATCTGCCTGGCTCCACCCGCTCTGACTGTGTTATGTCCGCGTGCCCCCAGGTCGAGAGGCTGGAGACCGAGGTCGTCAAGCCCCTGAAGTTCTACGGCGCAGATGAAGCAGACCCAGGTGAGCACGGCGCTGTGGCGCGGGCCACGTGGGGGGCTGGGGCCCCAGGAAAGCACCCTCCTCCTTCCATAGGCTGAGATCAAGGAATTCAAACACGTCCAGAACGAGGAGCTCAAACACCTGGAAAAGCTGGAGAGACTCAGGCAGAAGTCCCCTTCCCAGAGGCAGACCATCGTATCCTTCCCGAGGCAGGGGCTGGGGGGCGCTGAGGTCGGGGCCGTGCATCACCGTGTCCCCTCCACGGGGGCTGCTGGCTGACCTGAATCCCTAACGCCACCTGTTTCAGCCCCAGGTGAGCGTCGCAAGTCTGTCTGGGGAAGGCGGGCTCGCACACAGGTAACGAACGGCCTCACAAAACGCCGAGGTGAGCTTTACCTGGGCAGATGTGTGCAGGGCCCCGGGCTTAGGACAGCAGAGTCAGAGGCTCTGGGACAGCCAGCCATCAGCCGGGGCTCAGGAGACCTGGGCTCCGTCCCATCAGCGATGCTACTTAGCGAGTCAGAGAGAGACTCCCCTCCACAGCCTGCTTCCTTGCCAGGGTTACCTAATCACTGCTCACGGGAGGTGGGTACTTCTAGGTGGGGAAACTGAGAAAAGTGACTTGCCCAAGGTCACACAGAGAGCTAAGGGGCAACCCCCAACTCAGCTCTGCAGGCGTCAGGCTCTGCAATCCAGCTTCGTCACGTGCCAGGCCTGCTGTGGAGTCAGGCCATATAGATGCCAAACAAGGCAACCAGTAAGTTAATTACCTAAAATCGTTCCACATGCGGGAATTAATTATCAGCGAACGTGGAGTACCTGTCATAGCAGTAGTTCAGCTGAGCCCACTCTCATGCTTGCAACAATCCTGCAAAGCAGGCCTTACAGCCGTCCCCTGTTTGCAGGCGAGCACACTGAGGCTCAGAGGGGTTCAGTGACTTGCCTGAGGTCACACAGCTAACAAGAGGGTCTAACAAGAAGCAGCTGCCCCTTTCGCTGTGGCCCCACTCGGCCATTCCTTCCAAAACCAAATTGGCAAGAGACTCCCACGACGCAGGACAGCTGGCCCAAGGGTGGGGTGAAGGGACAGAGAATGATCCAGAATGGAGCCCCCATGACGCTTTGTATCTCTGGGGCCAGGCGGAGACCGGCGCGCAGAGGGCCTTGGTGGATGCCAGCCGCACCTCCCAGCAGCTGGAGGAGATGGTGGATGCCTTCCAGGAACAGAAGCTGCAGGACCTCCAGGTGGGGGTGGTCGGTCCCTGGTCGGAAGTACTCTGGGCTGCCCCGTGGGTGAGCTCTGGTGGGTGTGCACCTGTGCATGTGTGAGTGCATGTGTGTTCCCTGTGACAGAGCGTGTGTGTGAGCTTCTGCCTGCTTGGCTCTCAGGGCCCTGACTCCCAGGACAGTTCATCCTGGCTTCCTCCTGGCCGCGGCGGGTAGAGGCCGGCTGCTCGGGCAGCTGTCCTACTCAGCTGTCCTGCCCGGAAGCCAGCAGTGGCAGTCGTGCGCTCTCAGCACCTGGCCAAGCTCCCCGCCTACCAGGAGAACGGGGCAGAGTCTGTCCCCCCAGCCCCTGCCTTTCCGCACAGGATTCACAGGACCCTCCTCCTTTCCTCCGCACAGCCCCAGGGGCACAAATCCCTCCTCTCTCCACCCCGACACACGCAGAGCCCCAGGCCCAGAGCCCCAGCTCTTACAAGAGGCCTCAGGGAGGCGGCGTCTTTAAGGGCAAGATGGTCACAGAGACCCCCGCACCCACTCTTGCCCCCCTGCCACTTTAGTCCATTTTCCAAACTGCAGCCCCAAGGTTCTCACAAAAGGCAGCTCTGATTTGTCACTCCCGGGTTTCACACCCTCCTGTGCTCCCCTCATTCCAAGGAGAAAGGCTGAAATCCTCCCCAAGGCTTCAAAGCCCCAGCCCCGCCCTCCAGCCTTCTCTTGGACACACCACTCCAAGCTCCAAAAGTGCACCAAGACCTTTTATACCTCAGGGCCTTTGCACAGGCTGTGTCCTCTACCAGGAGGGCTCTGCCCCTACTCTGCATCGAGTTCACACCTGCTGTCCTTCAGAGAAAGTCACCTGGACCCCCAGACCTAGTCCAACCAACTGTTAACACTCTCTGCTCCGCTCCCTCTGGGGGCAGTTATCCCAGGGGGTGGATTCATTGTATCTTTAATTCACTCGTGAACCTCACAGATGTTGAATACATACCTACTGTGTGCCAGGCGCTATGCCTGAGGCTGGGGACACCACAGCCAACAAAGCAAGACCCCGTCCTCACAGAGCTGACGCTCTTGGGAGACAGAGTTCACGCAGACCCCGTGATGGCGGACAGCAAGGGAGATCTCACTGCTCCACGCCACCTCCTACACTGCACGTCGAAGCCACAGAGCAGACCCCCTGCCTGCCACGTCCCCTCCTGGGTCCTGGGCACCACGTCTAGGGCCTGGCACTCAGTGGGTACTCAGTAAATATTGGGAAAATGAATGAAAGAATGAACGAATGAAGCGAATGAAACAGTGGTAATTACTGCTCAAGCAGCCACGTTGCAGGCAGAACCTAAAAGCACCAGCAGACCATTATCAAGCACCTGATGTTTTCGAGGCCAGCGAGAGCACACAAGGTTCTGCACTGTCGGCGGCCAACAGAAGCACGCACTTTAACATGGGCATCCTTTAAAATTGGGGGAATTCATTTGCAAGAGACGCTTATCCAAACCTCCAAATGTTAAAAGAGATAAAAGCCCAAACTTGAAATAATCATTACCACTCTATCAGTTTTAGGTCACGATTCTAATGCAATATCTACAAAATAACTCTCTGGCTCCTCTAAAAAGAATGTAAGCCATGCTTTCAAGCAGCGGTTCACTCACCTGAGCGCGCGTCAGAAATGCCCTGGCGGTCTCCTTAAAACGCAGACGGGGGGCACACCCTGGCGTCCCATCCAGTGGGCCTGGGTGGGCCGAAGAATGTGCATCCCTGACAAGCTCCCAGGTGAGGCTGGTGTTGATGAGGGGCCCGCAGGTCGACAGCCGCGGCGCTCACTGAATCTCTCGTAGGGCTTTGTGAACTGGGACCACTCCTGTCCTTCCTGTGCAGACGAATAAACTGAGGCTTGAGAGGATACGTCATTTCCTCGGGGCTACAGGCCGGCAAAGGGCAGGACGCGGCCTGTTGTTGTCACCAGCACGGCCTCCCGGGGGCAGGACGGGAGGAGGCAGGAGCCGGGATTTCCACCACAGTCTTTGGCCCCTCGCCCCTTCCTTCTCCCAGGCGGCCTAGCGGCTTCCTCTGGCCCGCCTCTTCCAGGTGCTTCCCACGTGACAGGAAGAGGTGTGTCTCCAAACTGCAGGCTCCTCCCCCAACAGCAAGCCTGTTTCCTGCTGGGGCCTGCCACGTTGTAGGAGCTTGTGCTGAGCCCAGCACACAGTGGGAGCTTGTGCTGGGCCCTACACACAGTGGGAGCTTGTGCTGGGCCCTGCACACAGTGGGAGCTTTGCTGGGCCCTACTCACAGTGGGAGCTTGTGCTGGGCCCAGCACGTAGGAGGGGACTGACACACAGTAGGAGCCTGTGCTGAACTTGACACAAAGCAGGAGTGTCCCCTCAGGTCTTGCACACAGTAGGAGCTTGTGCTGGGCCCAGCACACGGTAGAAGCCCCCACTGGAGCCGGACACACAGTAGGAGCTCTGTGAGAGCTTACTGAGCCAAGCTGAACCATCTGATCAAGAGAAGCCAACGTTTCCATCACTAATAATGTTTTGACAAGCTGTCTTATCAGGTTGCGGGCCTTCTGGGCCAGTAGGATCCCCTCCCTCTCCCATAAGACCCACTTCTAGCCTGTGGGTGACAGAGGCTGAAAGTTTGTAGCCATCAACCTGACCTCAGAATGAGAGAAGCGCAAGCTGAGTGGAGGAGCCAGGTTGACAGAGCTGAGAAAAGGATGCCCCTCAGAAAGTCCACAAGGCCTCACACATTTCTGGAACAATCTCTGTGCAAGGCAGCTTTTGAACTATGGGAATGCATTATCTGTTCAACAAAAATAAATTAATTAGAAATAATATATTGAAATTCCACACCTAGGACCTGCCTGCAAAGACAACTAAGCCCCCGCCCACACCCCCCCCAAATTGGTCCATGTCGAGATGACCCCAGGACAGTCCTTCTGACAGTGTTACTTATGTGACCTGCGCGTCTCTCCCCATAGAAAATTTTTTCGGACTTTGTGACCATTGAGATGGTCTTCCACGCCAAAGCAGTGGAGGTGTATTCCAGTGCCTTCCAGACCCTGGAGAGCTACGACCTGGAGAGAGATCTGGAGGTGGCTCACGGACATCTCATCTCCTATTTGGGGGGTGGGGCTGAATTGGAGGTTGTTTTTGTCTTTTTTTTTTAATTGAAGCCTAGTTGATTGACAATGCTGTGCTAATCTCTTCTGTACAGCAAAGTGCCTCCGTTTTACACGTACGACATTCTTTTTTAAAATATTCTTTTCCATTATGGTTTATCCCAGGAGATCCAATATAGTCCCCTGTGCTCTACAGTAGGACCTTGTTGTTTATCCATTCTATATGTAATAGTTTGCATCTGCTAATCCCAAACTCCCAGTCCATCCCTCTCCCTCCCACCCTCCCCCTTGGCAACCACAAGTCCCCAGAGGTGGGGAATTTCCCCAACACCTTCTCTCTCTGGACCATCCACGTTCATGACCATCACCTGGGTGCTTAAAAACAAATGAATCAACAACAACAAGCATCGCCAGGCTGATGCCTGCTGAACTTCGGAGGGAGACAAAGTGCTTATTACCCACACCTGATGTGACGAGGATCTAGAAAAAGGCATCTGAGTTATCTCTAATGTGCTGCGTCACACCTCGTGGTGTAAAGCAGCGGTCGTTTACCGCGATTATCTTCTGTGGCTCTAGGGTTGGTGGGTTCAGCTGGGCTGTCCTCACTCCAGTCTTTCAGCCAATCCGTAGCTGGGGCCGGAGCTGTTTCCAAGGCTTCCTCGCCCGTGTGTGGTAGATGATGGCTGTCATCTGGGTCCAGGATGGGCCACGTGATTCGCAGAGTTTAGGGCAAAATGAAGACGTGGGCCCTTTGTTCAATAATTATTAACAATTCCAAGATGGCAGAGTCCTTCTGAGCTGGGGGCCCTGGGCGACTGCATGAGCTGTACCCCAGTGAGGCCCATCGCGTCTGGGTCTGCAGTGGGGTCTGCAGCCTGAATAACTGCCCACGGCCTCTCCATGGGGCGTGGACTTCCTCACAGCATGGCAGCTGGTCCAAGAGTGAGCATCAGAGAATTACACTGTGTCACCTTCCGTGACCTAAGCTCCGAAGAAACTGAGCATCCTGTCTGCCACATTCTGTTCCTTAGAAGTGCATCACTAAGGCCATATTCAAGGGGAGGAGAATTACAGTCCAGCTCCTGATGGGAGAAGTGTCAAAGCATTTGTGGATGAGCTTTAAAACCATCATAGGAGGGTCAGTGAAGGTTGGCTGGGCTCTGCTGCGTTCACTCAACTCAACTCTATTTTGGTCGGGGGGCAGTGTGATCTCTAATCTCTCTGCATGACTATGGACATGTTACCGTGCCTCTGGGCCTCAGTTTTCCCATCTGTAAAATGGGATGACAATGCCCACTTACCGCTCTGCAGTAGATCATAAGGAATAAGAAACAGGAGACTCCTAGGCGGACCTGGCGTAGGTGGGGGTCCCTGCAGTTACCTGGGCACCGGCTTCTCGTCCCGCGTCTTTCTTTCCCGCTGGCACCCCTTTCTTTGTTTCCTGACCGGATCCAACCCTCCTGGCAGGATTTTAGAGCCAAGATGCGTGGAGTTCATGGGCGTTATGACGCTCGGCTGCTCACGGACACCACCCTGCCCCCGGCCGTCCCGTGGTTTCTCGCCCAGGTGAGCACTGGGGGTGGGGCGTGACACCTGTGACAAGGTGAAGAGACCAGAGACCAGAGGCCGGCTGAGAACTCGGGTCTGAGAAGGGAGTGCTGCTTGGGGAGTGGGAGGGTGGCCCTGAGTCTGACCCGGACCTGCCTGAAGCAGACTCAGGGAACCACAGTGTGGTGAGGGGCGTCTCATGCTTTCTGAATAATTCTCTTGAAAGGCAGCGGAGGAAGTATGGTCCCCAGCCAGACTGCCTGGGTCCAAACCCATTGCTCCCAAGCTGTGTGACCCGGGGAAAGTTCCTTAACCTCTCTGTGCCTTAGATTCCTCACCTGCAAAGTGGGGCCAATGATAGTAACCCCCTCAAAGGGCTGTGGCATTAGGCGAACACATCTACCCGAAACATTCAGGAAACAATGCTTGTCACTGTCATTATTATTATCGCTGTTGTTGCTGTGATGGTGATGATGATTCTGTTGTTGTTATGTATTTCTTTTATTTAGAGCACTCAGAGCACCGTACGGAGCCAGAGAAAAGAAGCAGCCAGTGAGGACAGGTCTGCCGAGGAGGACCCCGTGGAGGATCTCAGGGGACAGGGGAAGGGGCTGCATCGCTAGGACGAGAACTCCCCAGTCAGGAAAAGGGGGCTGAGGCTGGATGCTCGGAGGCTCTGCCGTGTGCAAGTCCCGTGTCCTCTGAGTCCCGCTTTCCTCATCTGTCTGGCAGGAATCACATCACTCAGCTCACAGGCTGCTCTGGGGATCAGGGTGCCCAGAAGGACACCTGGTACATAGCAGGTGTTCAATAAACGTGGGTGCATCTCACCCTGACTCCTGCTGGGTCTCATTTCCTGTCTTATGACTGGGCTTCTGGGTGTTTAAGCCCGTGTTAACGTGTGTTACGGAACCAAACTCGGGTCCATTTGCCTGTGTGCAGTAAAGCCAATTTACTGACAACGGGTTGTAGTGAAGGAAAGGGCAGGATTTATTGCAGGCGCCAAGCAAAGAGTCCAGGCAGCTGGTGCTCAAAAGGTCCCAACTTCCCGATGACTTTCAGGAAAGGTTTTTAAACACAGGGTGAGGGAGGGAGACTGTGGGGCACGTTATCAGCTCTTGGACATTTTTCTTTCATTCTTTTTTTTTTTTTTTTCCGGCTGTACCGTGCGACTTGTGGGATCTTAGTTCCCCAGTCAGGGATCGAACCCGGGCCCCCTGTAGTTGAAGCGCAGAGTCCTAACTGCTGGACCACCAGGGAAGTCCCTTGTGGACATTCTTCTGATTGGCTGGTGGTGAGGTAACTGGGCAGCATCCAGTTAACTTCTTCCACCTGTGGGGTTTCCGTACCTGCAAAACAGCTCAAAGGACATGGTGCAGAATATTATCTATAGCCCTTGAGGAGGAACTAAAGGTCCTTGGCTTTGTTTAATGGCTGAACTCTTATTATTTTGTCTTGCTTGACTATTTTCCTTAGCTTCTGCATTTTCTCATTTCTCTGATTAAATTTATTCTTTGGAACTCAGGGAACTAGCCTAGGAGGCTAAAGTTTTTCTACAAACAAGAGTCAGGTGGAGGACATTGGGTGGGTCTGTCCCGGGAAAGCCCCACAGAGTCCTTATTGGTCGCAGGTGAATCATCTCCCAGGGCTGCTCTAACACAGCACCACACACTGGGGGCTTCAAACCACAGAAATCTATTCTCCCTCAGGCTGGACTCCAAGATCAGGGTGCTGGCAGGTCTGGTTCCTTCTGGGGTCTGTTTCCCCTTTTTATAAGGACACCAGTCATAGGATCAGGGGTCCACCCCATTCATCCTAACTAAACATATCTGCAAAGACTCTATTTCCAAATAAGGTCACATTGTGAGTACTGGGAGTTAGGACTTCAACACATGAGTTTTGGGGACGCAATTCACCCAAACCATAGGGACGTGATGTGCGGGGATGACCGTGGGACCAGGGACACATCCCAGAAGTGGAGGAGGGGTGGGAGTCTGCAGGCTCGGCCGCCTGCCCGCCTGGGCCCCCTGGGTGTGCACATTTGGCAAGCAAATTCCTGATGGTGGCTGGGGGCATCTGAGCTCTGGGTCACTCAGCTCTCAGCACACCTCCTGCTGCCTCCTAGAGACCTCTGCCAGGGAGAGGACGTCCTGCAGCCGTTCAGGATAAACACTACGCTCTGGAGCCAGCGAGCCCCTGATTTCATTCCCCACTGCGGGTACCATGATTTCCTCCTCAGCAAAGTGGTGAACAAAACCTTCCTCGCGGGTGTGGTGAAAAGGGAACCCTCCTACACTGTTGGAGGGAATGTATTATAAACTGGTGCAGCCACTATGGAAAACAGTGTGGAGGTTCTTTAAAAAATAGTGTTACCATATGATCCAGCAATCCCACTCCTGGGCATGTATCTGGAGAAAACTAATTCAAGAAGACACACGCACCCCAAGGTTCTTTGCGCACTATTTACAATAGCCAAGATACGGAAGCAACCTAAATGTCCATTGACAGATGAATGGATAAAGATGTGGTACCTACATACAATGGAATACTACTCAGCCATAAAAAAGAATGAAATAATGTCATTTGCAACAGCTTGGATGGAACTGGAGATTATCACCCTAAGTGAAGTGAGTCAGACAGAAAGACAAATATCATATGATATCACTTACATGTGGAATCTAAAATATGACACAAAGGAACTTATCTACGAAACAGAAATAGACTCACAGACGTAGAAAACAAACTTATGGTTACCAAAGGGTTAAGGGGGGTGGCATAAATTAGGAGTATGGGATTAACAGATACACACTGCCATATATAAAATAGATAAACAAGGTCCTACTGTATAGCACAGGGGTATCTTGTAATAACATATAATGAAAAAAATATGAAAAAGAATATGGATATGTACAACTGAATCATCTTGCTGTACACCAGAAGCTAACACAACATTGTAAGTTAGCTATATTTCAATAAAAAATTAAATTAAATTAAAAAAAACCCAAACCTTTCTCATGGGATCATTGCAGGATTAACGTCTTCGCCACAGTGACTTTTATTTCCCAGAATGCAGCTCCAAGGCACCTCCTCAGGGAAGCCCACCCTGATTCAACCAGGAAGGACACTCACTCCAAAAATAACTAAAACATTCTATATTTCCTATATAATAATTTATAAAATAACCTTATTGTAGATTGTATTATATATCATCACATTTACAGTATATATTTTATGTTATATTTTTATACTCTAAGCATTTATATGTGTGCACATGCATGCACAGACAGACACACACAAATGTACCTTTTTTTAACCTCAGTTGTGTCTGAACCCCACTGATAGTTTCTGAAGGAAAAGGACCTTGCTTCTTCATCTTGTGGTCCTGGAGCCTGGTGGCGCCTGGCACACAGTAGGTGCTCATTAAAGGTAAGTTGACGGCACAAGGGGCCTCTCCCCTCCCTCTCTGGCCCCAGCACGCCGAAGAGACCAATTGTTCCCAATTCCAGGGTTGGACATCGGCCAGGAGCTTCCCTGGCTCTCTCTGTGTGCATGGTCGCTTGGGAATAGGGACAAAATTCCTAGCTCCTCTCTTTGGGGCCCAGGAGGTGGGAGGTGGGGTGAGCAGGGGTGGAAGGAGCATAACTTTTGGGGTCTCTTCCTTTCAGAGTCCCAGGCGTTGAGGACAAACCCACCCCACTGCTTCCCAGCGCAACTCGCGCAGGATCTGAGTACAGGAGAAAAGAGAGCGCCTGCGGTCACTTCCTGGGACATTAAAAGGTGACTTCGTTAGTGAGAGGCTAGTTCCAAATATGGAAAGAGGGGAGATGCTTCTTTCGGGGAGCCGGAGCGTTTGTGGCACTGCGCAGGGGAGGTGGCTGCAGGCAGAGGTGCTCCGCACGAACTTAAGGGACAGGACTGTTACCATGGTCAGGGTGCCCCGGAAGCCTCAGCACCGTTTTAAGCGTCAATAAAGTCAGAAGTAGAAAGGTGACAATTTACAAAGGAACACGATGTGAATGCCTAATTGTTTAAATTTCTTTTATATTTAGTGTCATGAATTTTGAAGAGTATGTTTTAAATGGATTCCTATAAAATTTAGAGAGAAGATTGGTCGTTTTTCTTTTTCCTTTAATGGGCAGGACCCTTCCTACAGGTACAGCTCCCAGGTGGATTTATTTCCTCATCGGGACAAGGAGGGAGGAGATTAGAGTGAGAAGCACGTTTGCATTTCTCGCAGGAACCGCCTCAGAGGGGTGATGTTTTCCCTCCCATTATATGGATGAAGAAACTGAGGTTCAGAAAACAATTTGGCAAAAGGCACGCAGTGGGTTGGTGGGGAGGTAGAACGGGACCCAGGCTTGGGTGCCCGTGCTCTTCAGAATCCTTGCTGCCTTCAGAGGGGTCCTTCCCTGTCACCAGGAGTTGCCTCTGAATCCAGCCCCTGGCCTTCGGCTGCTGGACTCTCCTGGCACCTGAGGAAAAGTCAGGTGTGAAGGCTTCTACCACCTGGGCCGGTCCTCCAGGCTGGGTGGGAGAACCAGAGACAGGGCGGTCCGGCCCCTGCCCACCGAGCATCAGGGCACATACCCCAGCCCATCTCAGGTGGCCAGGCCAGGGCTGGGGGACCTGCCTGCACCTTCGCCCTGGGAACCATCCCACCCGGGGCCCCTGGAACTGAGTCCACTTCTCCAGGTACCAAGGACACTTCTTCTAGGCCCTGTGCTGGTCCTCAGGCTTACCTCCCGGATCTGTTAGTCTGGAGAGTTAGAACATGGCTATTGACCTCTTATAATCAGAAAAAAAGAAAGCCCAACATTTCACAAAATACGTCTGTCAAACCAAGTTGGAAGGGATGATGAAGGTGTCCTGTGTGTGTCAGGCGGGGGTGGTAATCGCGTTCTACTCACAGCCCCCCGACCCCCGACCCCCCAAAGCAAGAAATGAGGCAGCTGTGGCTCAAAGGCAAGACCAGGATATCAGCTGGAAGGGGCTGGAGGCATCCTGGAGGCCAAGGCCCCTCCGTTCACTAACACACCCCGGCGGTGACTCAGCAGACACTTCCTCTGCCCATCGGTTTGGCCACGACACACACACACATCTGCACAAGACCCAGCTGCTTAGCCTAAGTGGGGAGAACGTCTATTTGACCCCAGAAAAAGGTGTTTTCTCTGTCATCACTGAGAAGATTGTAAATTCTGTAAAAAAAAAAAAAAAAAAAAAAATTTGCTCACGGACATGTGAAAACAAAAATTCAACAGACTGACTTCTTTTTTTTAAGAATTTATTTCAGTTTCTGCCTTCTGACAATCTGAGGTGAAATATATAGACTTTTTTTTTTTTCTTCACAGGAAACAGCTTTGATTTTAGCACTGTTCTGAGAGCTCGACCTTGAAACTTTCTCCACCTGAAAATATAGTTTGTAGAACGTTGCCTCGTGGGACACGAAATTGCTAAGTGTACATATAACATACCTGCATCGCGGACCCCGGCTTCTGGGCCACTAAGGGCAATGCGTGGGTATGGCCTAGGCAAGTTCAGGTCCGAGACCAATGGGTGGGAGAGAAACAGGGGATGCACGTGGGAGACCCTCCTGAAGCCCCAGAGGCCACAGTTAGAGCCACGAAGCTCTCGAGCTGACACGTCTTAAGGGGAGGTACCTGCCATTTGAGTTCAAGCCTTTCCTACTGTTCAAATGGTCGGCCCGTCCATCTCAAGGCGTCCACGGGAACCTAAGCAAGCCTCCAGCACAGGGACAGATCAGGGCCTGCACGTGCAGCCTGTGTGTGGGAACCGGGCCTGCTGAGCACTTCCCTTTCATTTCCGCGAGTGCACCGTCCAGGACCAAGGTGGGGACAGGCACAGCCCCCCGGGGTCCGAGGGGCATCACAGCAGCAGGAGCCCTCCTTCCAGCTCAACGACCCCGTCTGTGCTGCTCAGGAGGGCGCCAAGCGACAGCGCCCTGGTCTGACCCTGCAGGACAAGCGAGGATGCAGGGTCCCCCCCGCCTGCACAGAGTGATGGGAAGACGGGCAAACCCAGACCGTCCTGACTCGCTCCTGGAAATGACAAGGTGTTCCTTCTCCAACAGTAACCGAGAACTCTAGAGCGGGAGCAGTGTCCCCTTGACTCCTGGGGACACAGCCAGGGGGAAGGTTCCCCCCCGCAGCCCTTCACTCATCTCAAGCTCAGACAGACCAGCCAACGCAGGGACACAGGCCAGCGCCAGGACACCCAGGGACGAGGCAGGCCGGCCACCCGAGGCGCTTGCTGGAGAGGGACTGCAGGGAGATGGCGGCAGAACGAGGCCGGGGGGGCCGGCCACGCGGAGGGTCTTGGCGTTGAGGGTGCTCCTGGGTGGGAACCATCTGGAGAACCCACACAGGCCTGTTCCCGGCCGCCGGGCGACAAGGACGTACTGGGACATGTGACTTGACCAAGGCCTGGCTCCAGCCCAGGTCGGAACGTCGCACACCAGCCAGTTAGGGGCACTTGTCACCGATGCCATTCCCCTGTACGAACTCAGCTTCAAAGGCTTTTCTAGCGAAACTCCCCCTCAAGAATCGTAAAAAGGGATCAGTGATTTGCAGGAAGACGGGGAGATGGCTGAGTGGTAGAAACAGTGGTTCAAGGAAACTAAAAGGCCGGGGGTGGGGCGCTGCGAGAAGAACCCCGGGACCGAGGGGCCGTGGGCCCCCAGCCCCGCAGCTCTGCCTGTGGCTGAGGAAGAGGGTGGCCAGGGGGCGACAAGCCTGGCACCGCCCGGCTGCTACCCCTCCCCCAAGGCTGGTGCTGGGCCCTTCTGCCCCTGCTTCCCAAGCTCCCTGCTGTTCTGGCAAATGCCTCAGGCCCCTGGCTGCCCAGCTGTCTCAATTGTAGGGGATTTGGCCATAGAGCTGATCTAACCGCACCAACCTGCTGGGATCCCCACTAGCGGAAAAGCCAACTCGTCGGGGTGCAGCAACGCCCAGGAAGGTCAGGCTTGTAGCTGCAGCCCTGACTGCTGGTCACGGTCACCTGGGTTCAGCAAAACTCCTCGCAAGCCCCTTTGTGGCGTGAACACTGCGCTTCTCATGCTGGGAGGCTGCAATACCAAGTGCTCTGGGTGATAAACCAACCCACTTAAAACAGCCGACGGAAAAGCAACCCTCAAGGCTGCCACCTTCTCTCCACGGCAGTGAACTTCACCGTCTAACCGGGCAGGGAGAGGTGAGTACGGGCTCCACTGGTTCCAGCTCCCGGGAAGGAGGAAAGAGAAAGGTCAGGCGGCACCTCTGACTCCAGTGCTGGGTCTCTGCCCTAAACCCAGCGTGGGGCTTGCCCGTGACCCTGACCGTCCCGGGTTTCACTGGAGCACAAAACTCGCGCACTGGACTCTCTCCAGCCCTCCTTTTGGCAACTTCAGAGCTCCTTGGTCTGCTTTTTTCCCCTTTCGGCGATAGGAAAATCACGGTCTACTCCCTTTCACTGTACAAAGAACTTACAATATCAGAACTTGGTTCTCCTGCCTTCGATTAAACGCACGCACACAGCAGATATAATCTGAATACTAGCACAGCCCCTCGTAAACATCTAACAATATTGCTAAAACTGCAACAAAGGCTGAAGACGTACAAAGCACATCTCGACACCATCCTATCTCCAAAGCAGGGTACTTTTTACTTGGGAGAATTAGCTGTTTTTGGCTCATTACGATTCACATAGCCCTGAAGGGCAGACAGCAGGAGACTGAAATGCCACTGCTAACGCAGGCCTTCAAAGCTCCTGGCTCGGGACCCTGAACCTACTGGGACTGGAAACTCTCCTCGTGGATATGACCCGACGCTTCCTGCCCCGAGTCTAAGGGTCCTGAGTTTACAGGGAAGGCCACCAGAGCTCTTTCTCCAGAGCCTCCTGTGTGTACGGCGGGGTGAGACTTCGCCCTCGGACCTGAGAGCCTGCCCTGTGTCTGTCTGCTCGGAGCGGGCCTCGGAGGGAAGATCGTGCCACAGAGAGGGGAAACGTCAGCGAGGCAGGCTGCCGGCTCCTGCTAGGCACGCCGTGCGTCCTCCGGGTGACAGTGGTCAGACACTCCGAGGTGAAATGCTCGGCCGAAGGCAGACGCCACCAGGACACAGCAGGGCAGCCTCAGAGCCACCCCGACATTGGTCACTCCACGAGGCCCACAGTCTCCGGCAGTGTCCCCTTGTAGGGCTGAAAGCAACAGGCAGCACTTCTGGGGTCAGACTCCACTCTTAGGAGCTAGATTTACACAAACAAGGGGAGAGGAAAAAACCCAAAGCAACCCCTGCTTCTACCTTCAACTGCTATTTCAAGAGGCCTGTATGGAAAAAAAAAGGTCTCAAGATCATCTTGAAGTTAAAGTGCCTGGAAAAGCCCCAAGAAGTCAAAGCTGCATTTTTCCTTCCAAGGCTGCACGGGCCCTCCCGCCCCACCCTGCGGGGAGAGAGCCGCCAGCTCCCCAGCACCCCTGGGAAGACCCAGAACCTACTGTCTCCCTCCAGAAACCAGACTGGATCGAACGTCCGTACAAAAATCCTCTATGTACAAGGATAAGTCTTTTGGGCACCTTTAGAATAAAATCTTAATGCCTTTCAACTAACCACGAAGAAAGCCAACGACACGCGGCCACAGGGGGAGAGCCCTGCGAGGGCACGTGGCCCGGCTCCTCTGGGGGGTGGGGGGAGCACGGCACACGCGGGGGTCGTAGTCGAACGTCTCAGGCGGGGCTGCGTTATCTTCAGGAGGCACTGGAGGAGGGACCCGCACACCCGTCAGCTGGCTGTGATTTCTCTGAAACGCGTTCCATAGAGACCCGTCCTATCACTGGGCCCAGCATCGGGTGGAGGCGCTCTGGCCCGTGTGACCCGCCCCGCACAGGACAGGCAAACTGGCGACACAGGTGTGCTTTGTTTAGTGACATGGCCAGAGAGGCTGCCACCACACACACACACACACACACACACACACGCACACACGTGCGCGCGCACGCACACGCCATTGCGAAAACAGCAGGGTTTCTGAAGCCCCAGCCCCCCAGGTCTCCTGGAGGAGCAGCTCACGCCGGCGCACTCGGGTCCTGCCATGTTTCCTGTCATCTCTCTTACGATCACCCGGATGTGCGTTCCTCGGCTCAACCAACGCACGCTCTGCTCTGGAACATTCCAGGGAGGCATCCCCCACGAGGGGAAACTTGGAGGGCCGGAGGGCTGGGTATCTGGCGTGTGCTTGTCGTGCTGGAGGAGGTGCAGCGGGGACATGGGACGAAGGACCAAGGCGGGAAGGACGGAGCCCCGCTGGCCTCGTTGTCAGCGCCCAAGAGCTGGGGCTGGGGCGGGGGAACCGGGCTGGCCAGGGAAGCTGCTGGCAGGCTGGAGGCCTGCTGGCCAGACTGCAGTCCCTTGGGCTGGTCAGCTGTGCCTGGTACAAACCTGGGGGGAAGAGCCCCGGCTCCCGGCACCTGAGACGGCGAGGGGGTGTCCGCAGAGTCCGCAGGAAAGTGGTCCAAGGGCTCGGGTGGCGGAAGGTACAGGCTTCCCCAGGCGGCCGGGGTGGAGGGCCCGACCCTCCCAAGGCCCGCTACGCAGCCTCACACAGTCACCGCCACAAGCGGCCTCTGCCACGGTGCCTGTAACGCTGACACAGATTCTTTTGTCTGTTTTGAAATAAAGGGTAGCACTGTCTGCTTTCAGAGAGGGCGGTTGTCCTGAAGCTGCTGAAGAAGCTTCTCTTGTCTGTGCTTGTCACGGGACTGATGGCCCCGAGCTACTCCCAGGGAGCAAGGGGCGGAAGCGTCTCCACTCCAGAAGGAAGCTGTCGGCTGCGCGGGGACATCTCAGACGGCCTGACACAGACACCTGAGTGCTACGTGAGTCCAACACAGGCACTCGGAGCCGTGCCGTCTCCTGGCGCCCACACCCCTGACCGTGGCCGGGCCTTCTGCAGCCGGGAAGGCACGTCCTCTGCCCCGGTCTCTCTCCCGTCCTGGAATAGGGGGTGTCCCTCTCCTCCTGGAGCTTCCTGGGACTCCCGTCCCTGCTGCACGGAGAGGGGACCCGGAAAAGAGCCAGCACCGGCCGTGGACCGACACTCAGAGGCCCCCGCCCCCTCTGCTTGGCCCCCGCTCAGCAGGAACCCCACTGTGGGAGGAACCCAATCCCACCCTGCCGGGGGGCCCCCAATCATCACTCCTGACTGCCCTGTGTCACTGGCGTGTGCCACCCCACAGCTGCCCTTCCCTACCCTCCCATGTGCACCCCAGCCTCTCCCGCAGGAGGCTACGATGGACACCGGCCCATCGTGGACCCAGCATCCTCCCTCCTGCGCCCCCTCCGTCCCACGTCGCAGGTCTGCCACTCGGGGATATGGAAAGTCACCTTGGTGTTAGCTGTGTAATCCCAGAGACACTTTGGCACGCAGATGGGGGAGCAGACACAGGCAGAGGGGAGGCAGGGAAAACGGGCAACCAGATTCTTCTAGCCGCTAGTTCTAGGGCGGTGTGGGGCACCTCTGGGTGCTGCCAATGTCATGCGGGGGTGGGGGGGGTGACAGCCAGCCGCGGGCGCGGGAGGGAGGCGTGCACCCACAGTCCTCCTGGGGGAGCCTCGGGCCGCCTGCCGAGGCCTACTCGGCGGCCATCTGCTCGATGTGGTCACTCAGCAGCTTGTACTGCTCTGGAAGAGAAAACAGCGTTATTCCTCATGAGAGGGACGGCGACACGGACGGGCAGGTCCTTCTCATTCGGGGTGATGACAAAGCAGGCCCTCCCAGGCACGGTGAGTGTGGGCTTCTGAAGGTGTGCCCTCGGGATGCATCTTCCCATGGCAATGACGCGCCACAGGGCAGCCCCGCAGGCCCCCAGGAAGCCTGGTGTGGGCAGATGAACCCTGTCACGGGAGCCGGGCGTGGGTCCTGGAGGCCACGCAGGGGTCACGTGGTGGAGGGCACAGTGTTCTTGCCCTGTGACGAGTGGTGGGGCTGGTGACGGCACTTGGAGATTTTCCGGGGGCACCTCCTGAGGCCACCCGTCCTTGGCCCTCTTTAACTCGGTCCAGGATGGAGTTTTATTTGTAAACAATATCGATCTGTACAAATCTATGTCTAAGTGGAAGAGTTTTCAGGGGACACGCAGGAAGCATCTTGTAGCACGTGGGATGACGCCTAAAGGCCAGCTGTCGATCAGGGAAGCTGACATCAGCAACGTGTCCCCTCCCGTTACAGAAGCCAGAGATGCCGGAAAGACCTCAAGAGCCCCGCCGCTCCCCCGGGACCTGCGGCAGCAGTGTCATTCAAGCAACGAAGACAGGCCATGTGCTGGCCATTTAGACAGAGGGGCAACTCAGAGCCAGAGTCTGCCCATTTTCAAGGTCAGAGTCTGAGCACCAAGTTATATCTTTTCCTGGGCCCTGTCTGTAAGCACTGACCTGGTGGGCCCCGCACCATCCTGCCCCACGTGGGCAAGCCCTACCTAGCAGAACTGGGTCTCCAAGGGGAAGGAAGAGGGTCCCGCGCACGCAGGCCGACAGGAACGTTTAGTGTCCCGTGGGTAATTACAGCAGGGACAGTCCTCTGAGCCGGGTGGGGATTCCAGCACGCAGCGCACTCGCCCCCGAAACCCCGGCCCTGCCGCCACTCACCCTCATCCAGGTTGCCGATCACCGCCTGCTTCTTCAGAAAGTCGTTGCACAGCTTCTTGTTCAGCCCGAACGCCAGCATGTTGTGCGTGAACGTGCTGGGGGGACACGGCCGTGAGCTGGCAGCCCTCCCGCCTCCCGAGGGGAAGGGAGCCGGGGCCCGACATGCCGCCCACCGGGCCGGGGAATCGATAGAAAGATGTAAAACCAAATCGCCTCATGGCCAGCCCTGCCCACCATGAAACCGTGTTAGGGGCGGACTAACTAGGAGCCGGAGTCAAGGCCAAGTGGAGCGAATCGTGTGCTTCTGAGCCATTTAAGAACGCACAGTGGTCGCGACACTGAGTCGGGGATGTGTGACGTCATAAGGGTGGCGCTCCCCCAGCAGAGCCCCCGGGTGGGAGCGTCTCACCCGGCGGTCCCTCCTCACACCGCCCCGCTTGCTCATCTCCTGGGTGACCCGGGGTGGGCGTGGCCCCGTCCGGGTCACGGGGGGCGGGGGGCGCGGGGGGGCGGGGGGCAGGCCGGCCCTGGCGCTCACCCCAGCTGCCCGAAGGTGATGTTCTCGTTGAACCGCAGGCTGTCGTCCCGCTCCTCCTGGGTCATGTGGCACCACCTCTCTCTGCAAGCACAGGAGGGGCAGCGGAGGGGCTTCAGAGCCCACATCCCCGCCGCTTGGCCCCCTCCTGCTCTGACCCACAGGTGCTGGCCTCCCTGACAGAGAGGGGACACCTCTGCCGAAGGGCTGCTGGCGCTGCTTCTAGGAAGCCTGACCGAAGGCTGCCCCTCTGCCTGGGGGCCCGAGACCCACACTCATCACCTTCTCCTGGCGGAGACAAGGCTCAGGACCCAGAGACGATGTGCGCTGAGCGGCTGCCCGGAACATTCTCCGGGAGACGAGAACGCTGCCCCCACATCCTTCTCTAAGGTTCAAGGACGACGGAGGCCGAGGCCCGTGTCACCGGTGGGGAGGCGTGCCGAGAAGCCGGCGGAGCAGGGGTCAGGAGCCCAGCGAGCGTCTGCGGCCTCTGACCACACGCTGCCCATCAGGCCGGCCCGCCTCTGCCGTTCACTGTGCTCCCAGGCTGCCTCGTGGGGCGCGGGGACGGGCCCGTGAGCACGGAGAAGACGGCACAGAGCCTCTCAGTGAAGCCGGGAACCCAACGAGGAGGGACCACGGCCCGTGAGGCTCCACGTGCGCTCCGTGAGGCAGCGCGGGGCTCAGGGTTCGGGCAGGGAAGGTGCGCTTTTGAGCTCTCTTTGAGCTCGGTGTCCCTGACTGAGGGCGAACGCCGCCCGCTCCTGCAGGGCGTCAGCCCCTCCCCTTACGGCCGAGCACCCTTGTCCCCAGTGGCCCAGGACCGTCAGCCACTGCACCACTCCACCTCCACCCCCCGGGGCACGGGAGCCGCGTGGCCACCTGAGAAGTGAGCAGATGCCTATTTCCCCTTAAAAAGTACACTCTGGACAAGGAGTCTGACTAAAACAGGGCTGAGAGGAAAAAGAGAAAAGAAAAGGGAGAGAAGAGGCAGTATGAGGGGGTGAGGGGTCAGGGCGATGGAGAAGCTGAAAGAAGAGGAACAGAACCAACAACATCGACTCTTAACTCCTCTCCCCCCTCCCAGCCCAGGGAGGCTACTGGTGCCGCTGCAGCTGAGCGGGAGCCACGGGACACCAGGGCGCAACAGAGGCGGCACTGTCAGTCTCCCAGTCTCCTCATGCTGACAGGACACCCACAAAGACACCTGGAATGTGCTTCCAGGCACTGTGCTAATCCCATGCCATGTTCCTTCCCATCCTTTTTCCCTGAGTGGTCACCCTTAGAATCGTCCAGGCACATAAACTCCCACACCACCACCAGGCTCGCTGGGTACTGTTGCACAGGTTGTGCACTGCACAACCCCAGACCATGTGGAAGTGGCTCCCTTGCAGGCGTGCAGCACAGCAGCCCTGACCCAGATGAGGAGGTCAGTCCTTTTGCTGTGGCGAGGACTAGAGTTGGGACATTTTATCTGATCTCTGAAGAAATAGAAGGTCATTTGGGATCAGGGGATGCCTACCAACAAATCAATTGCTTAAAATTGAGTTCAACACCCAATACTGGTCGAGGTCTAATACCACAGGAGGGCAGATCGTGTGTCTACATTGCCACAGTGGGAATTCGGATGTGTCCAGCAGCTTACAGAAGAGGAAGCCTCCTGAAACGGGGACATTTCCGCCTCTGAGGACAGAGAGGGTGCTGATGGTGCTGCCGGCAGAGGCTGCCAAAGAGGAATCATGCTGGAGGCACAAGGTTGCCCAAGGACCCAGAGCCAACCTCTGGCCCCCAATCTCGGGGTGTCCTGGGGGTCAGATCTGGGATGTGCATGGCCAGACCACATCTGCTCTGGGTGAGGAGGCCCAGAGGCTCACTTCCCCTCGTGGGGCTCAGAGGTCACGATGCTCCAGCCCTGTCGGGCCTCGGCTGTGGTGCTGGGACGCCTTGCTCCAGGAAGGCTGGTTAATTACACACACACCCCCGCCCCCCAGAGAGTCTGTGGGAACTTGGGGGCTTTTTAGGAATGGAGGTAGCTGCCGTGCCCAAATGCTCCTTTTAAAGCCATAATAAGGCTGCGTTAAAAAAAACAAGATTTCTCATAAAACAATAAGCACTAAAAATACATCACTGATTAAAGGAAGCATGCTTTGGGAAATTTCCACCAAATTAAAAACAAGCACTGAATCAGAAACTATATTTTGAATAGGCAGGCCTTTCACTCTAAAAATATCTTAACCAAGATATCGAGCACATATCAAGTTCAAACAATTGCAGTCAGACCCCACCGTGGGCTCGCAGGAAATAGCCTGTTCTAGACCTTTGTCTTCGGGGGACCCCCTCACACACACAGGCCTCACATCACACAGTGGCCGGGGGGAGGAAGCAGCTGTCCTTCCTCCGGGACCCCCCAGACCTCTCAGAGTGGGCGAGGGTCTGCCAGAGCCCGCAGGCCCCTAGGCACGACTGCAGGGACAGGTCCTCTGGCCCGACCTGCGGCTCCTGAGCCCGGATCAATGACCGAGCGGACAACAAGGGAACCCAAGGGTGTGGTTTCGGGGTCCGCTGGAAGGGCCAGAGTGGCCCATGGAGGCTGGACTCGCTCCAGGTCGGAGCTGACCTCCTGGACCTCACTGCCCTCTCCTCTCGGGATGCGCACCGGGCCTCGTGGGGGTCTCGGGGGCCGTGTCTGTCTCCTGACCATTTCGGGGTCTCTATGCTCGGCGAGCTCCCCACTGTCTGTCGCCAGCCTGTCCCAGCGCTGGGCCCGCCGGCCGCGAGTCACACCCACGTCTGGTCACACCCCCCTCCCCTCCGACCCAGCGGCCCCGAAGGGCCCCCGCACTGTCCATGGACAGTCACGTGGACACACACCTCTTCTTCTCCTCCTCTCCAGCATCCCCTCTGGAGCGGCAGCAGAAACAGGTAAACAGAGGAACACGTCAAAGTCATGCAAGATATGTGGATGGAAAAGAGAGCAAAGCGTGGAAGGAGGGTTATCACAGCGGAGACGGATATGGAGACGGGGTTCCGGGGGGCGGTGGCCCAGGAGTCTGAGAGCAAAGCAACACGAGGATCCCCCTCGCCTACAGGCACTTCCTGCATCTGCGACTCCCAGAAGGGCAGAGAACTCTCTCTCTAGAATCCTTAGGAATTCCAGCATCGCTTCCTCTCCACGTGCTCCCCTGCCTTCCCGGGGCACACAGCCACAGCAGGCCGCCGTGGGGTACGAGGCAGGTCATCCCGATAGGGTTTACTTCCCCCCGAAAAAAGATTTCACTTAAGATCCCCCAAGTGCTCGTGGACTAAAGCCTTAACCAGCAGGCACCTGCCCTCTCTCCTGCCGGGAGAAAGGTTAAGGGGTCTCCCCAGGGTCAAAGAAGGCGGGGATTCAATTTCATCAACGAGGAGAGACTCAGACTTCAAAGTTCCATGGCTGGAGGGGCCCACGAGGTGACCCAGGCCTGGGAGGCCGCTGCCCCTTCCCCGCCCCGCTGCTGCAGGCACCAGCCTTAGCTCGCCGCCGTGGCCAGAGAGAGCTGAGCACCGTGCCCAGCCCTCGCCGCCGCCCAGTGCTCAGTGAACCGCTTTACAAAGGGAGTCTTCCGAAGTGGCAAGACTGCCCTCGGGGAAGCTGCAGCCCAGAGGAGTAAGTTGACAGTAGCGACTGCCCTTCCCAGACGTGAGCCCAGCACCCAGGGTCCCGCGGCAGCGGTCTCAGCTCGGGAGTCTGGAGTCTCACAGAGACAGGCAGAGTGGGTCCGAGGGGGGCCCTGTGGGCTTCACTCAGTGGGAGTCTGCATTTCTTAGGAGGGTCAGGCCGAGTCATGCCGGAGCCCCGGGGCAGGAAGCGCTCATGCAAGCTGGCCCCCCCACCCAGGAAGCGGTGCGCCCGGGACCCTTCAGGCAACTTGCAGGGCACCGGGGCCGCCAGGGGTTGAGGAAGAAACACAGACGCGTCGACTCAGCCTTCCTCTTCAGGAACGGGACAATAAAGCCTCGCCCTGGTCCTCTTCCCTGGGGCAAAGCGGGCCCGGACTTGGCTCCTACCTGGTGGTGGGAGACCGCTTTCTCCTCTCACAGTGGACAGCGTCGAAAAAGGCCGCGTTCCAGAACCTCAGCGTGTGCCTGCAAGACAGACAAGGCCCATGTGCCTTTATCCTCAATGGAGCTGGTCCCCCCCCCCCCCCCCCCGCCCCGACCACCCGGCGAAGTGTCCTGAGGGCATCCGTGCGTCTCTCCCAGGACTCAGCCTGGACTCGTCGGGTCAAAGGGGAAGCCGCCGCCTGTGGGATGTGCGGGAAGGCCATTTCCCCTTCTCTGTCTCCGGCTGAGGCTCCCAACAGGAAGCAGAGGCTTTGAGGAGGCCTGCTTCTCTAGAACACGGTCTAGTAACATAAATGGGAACCCCGGCAGGGACAGGCCACGTGCAGAGAGCAAACGCATTTATAGCGACACACAAGGAAGAGGCACGCTTCCCAAGGATCAGGGTCAGCAGACCTACGGCACGTGCGCCAAGTCCGACCTGCTCTCCGTCTGTGTAAATCAAGGTTTATAGGATCACAGCCACACCTCCACTTACACCCTGTCCACGGCGGCTCTGGCACTACAGCAGCGGAGGGCCTGTAAAGCCTAAAATACTTACCACCCGGCTCTGTACAGAAAAGTGGGGCTGAGCCCTGTTGCAGATAAGACAGCATTGGAGCCTAGAGGGGCCCAAGCTACGTCAGACAGTGGGACCGGGGCTGCTGGGCTCCCTCTCCCTGCTTCCCCCCGAGGCTGGCCCTGCAAGGTGGGCCCTCCTCGCGGAGGCTTCGGGACAGCTGCAGCCCAGCCCTGGCCGGCCGCGTGCCTCACGCGCCCCATTCTGCCGCCCCAGGTTCTCCCACCGCAGCTAGACTGTGATCCTCGTGGGAGGGGCACGTCTGACACCCTTTGGGTTCCAGGGGCTACTACACCGCCTACGTGTGAGGAAATAAAAGCCACCGACAGAGAGGCTTCAGAGGGACGAGAGCGTCTTCAGAGAAAGACAGAGGGCGAGATGTCCCCTGACCACTGGTCTCCCACTGCAACCACGGCCGTCACGTGTGTACATTATTGACACACACAGAACAGCTGTACTAGGATATAAGTCACATACCGTAAAATGCACACTTTTCAAGTACACAGTTCAGTGGGTTTTAGTATATTCACAGAATTGTGCAACCGTCGCCACTATCCATTTCCGGGACATTTTCATCACCGCACTCCCGGCTTCCCCCAGCCCCGGGCAACCACCGATCTGCTCTGTCTCCAGGGCTTTGCCTCCTGGACATTTTGTGTACATACACTACGTGGTCTTTTGTGTCTGGCCTGGGTCACGTGGCAGAACGTTTTCCAGGTCCACCCACGTCGTGGCAGTTGTGGGTGCCTCATTCCTTTACGTGGCTGAGTGACAGCCCACATTTCATGTACCCACCTTTGGGCTCTTACGAATAACACTGTCATGAACATACGTGCACAGGTTTTTGCTTGAGTACCTATTTTCAACTCTTTTCAGTATCTACCCAGGAGTAAAACTGCCGGGGTCATGGGCTACAATTCTGTTTAACTGCTGCCCGACCGTTCTCCGCAGTGGCTGCTGCGTGGGACAAGCCCACCAGCCGTGTACGAGTTTCCAATTTCCCTGCATCCTCGCCCATCTTTTCTCCTTTGGTTCTCCTAGGGGGCGTGAGTGGCCTTCACTTCTTTTGTTTGTTTGTTTGTTTGTTTTGCAGCACGTGGGCCTCTCACTGTTGTGGCCTCTCCCGTTGCGGAGCACAGGCTCCTGACGCGCAGGCTCAGTGGCCATGGCTCATGGGCCCAGCCGCTCCGCAGCATGTGGGATCCTCCCGGACCAGGGCACAAACCCGCATCCCCTGCATCGGCAGGCGGACTCTCAACCACTGCGCCACCAGGGAAGCCCTGGCCTTCACTTCTGATGGAGACATGGGTCCTGGTGACAAACGTCGAGGGTGGCCTTACCAGATGGGCTGCTGCTTCAGGTGTGTGTACAGGTAGATCTTCTCCCCCTTCCTCTCCTCCTCTGGGCTGCACACAGTCACTGTGGGAGGGGGAGGGAGACTGAGCAAGGCAGACCCCCGCCCCGCCCCGACTCCAGCGACCCTCCCAGCAGGCCCCGCATCATCCCACAGGTCACACAAACATACAGCGGAAACTCCATGGCACCTGCCCTGCGGCTCTCAGGCCTGGCCCTGAGGACTCCTCCCCAGGGAGGGTCCCGGGAACAGCTCCCCCACCACTGGGGATACTTTCCTTGAGTCCCCTGGGAGGAGGAGTTGATCCCCAGAGAGGCGGGTTTTCCGTGGAAATTCAGGAAGCGGTTAGAGACCAGAGCAGAGCGCAGTAGGACAGCGTCCCCTGCTACGGGGGAGCTGGAGCCCCAGGCGTCCAGGGACCTGCGGCTCCCCGTGGGCCGGACTGAGGCCCCGTGGCGCTGCTACGGCACCGCCCGGCCCCACGAGCACGGGCAGGCACTCACCCGTCTTCCGCGGCTTCTCCTGGGACTTGCCTTCTTTCTCCCTTGGGGAGAGAAACCATAGCAGTGACAAAACGACCCAAAGAACCCTGTTACGTTGCTGAAACGGGATGATGCCTCATAACCAATGTGTAAACCGAAGGTGGTCTTCTCTGCAAACACGTTTACGAAATCAATGCCACTCGTACCACCTGCCAGCCTTTTAGAACTGAGATGTGCTGTTCAGGCTCCTCTGTGCCATTTTCTCTGAATCCAAGACTGTCCAGACCAGAGGAGGAATAAAGCCAAGTGGGCTGGTTGTAACCGAGCCGTCGGAGGGGACGGCGGGGACCACAGGGCGCCCCTGCTTTGTGGAAGTCTCGGTTCCTGCACTGCTCGGACGCGGCCCCGCCCCCCGCGGGTCCCCGAGTGGCTATGGGAACACCGCTGCCCTGGGGAACGCGGTTTCTCTCACGGCAGCGGGAGGCGGGGTGCAGGGAGGGGGGTGTAACTCCCCTTCTGCCTACCGACAATTTCCACGCGCTCCTCTCCAGCCCTAGAAACACGGGCCCACGGGGAGAATCCCAGCACGTCAGCAAATGGAACAGTGTTTGGAAGCCCCAGAAAACTGGAGGCTGGGGAGGCAGCTGCCCCCCGGGAGCAGCTCTCAGGCCCCCGTGACGGCCGAGGGCGCAGAGATGCTCCCGACGCTGGGCCAGGGTGGCCTCCTTGTCACACCCACGGTCGGGGAGGGACGCACGCAGGCGATACTCACTCGCTTCTCCTGGCCAGGGGCCCCTTGGGCTTGGTCTCCAGCCCGAAGAAGCCCTTGACGTTCTCCGTCTTGGCCGACGTGTTCTTCAGAAGCCGCTCGGCGATGTCCTTCTTCTCCGCTAACCAGCTATTGGCCGACTTCAAGTAGGAGTCGATGCTCCCGGCCGGCTTCTCCTTGAACTCGGAGGGGAGCAGGTGTGGTTTACCTGGAGGGAGGGGGAGAGAGCAGGGATGAGAGCCAAATGGAACCACGGAGGCCGGGGCCACCTCCCTCCGCCATGGCCAGACATGGCGGCGGGGGGAAGCAAGAGGCTCAGGAGGCCCGTGGGCACACGGAGGGCCGGGGCCCCTGCCCTCTCGGGCGGTCGCTGAGCACCCAGTGTGGACAAGTCAGCCAGGTGCCACCAGGGGCCGCAGAGGAAACAGGCAGGGACCCAGCCCCAAAGAAGCAGCAAGTCCAGAGGGCGGGGGAGCAGCGCACACAGGGAAAGTGTAACGTGCAAAGTGATGGAGGAAGACACAAGAGTCTCTCCTTGTGGAGGGAGGGGCCGTGCGGATTCCAGACGGCCTGGCTGGCACCTGGGCTGGTCCTGAAACAGGGAGGCCACTGGACATGGGAGACGGTGCGAGAAGGGCAGCGAGGGAAAAAGAAGTATGTCCCTTCCTAAGGCTGTGCACGGACCACCCCACGGGCCAATGTGTCCCGCCCCATATCAAAGGGCTCCACGCTAAGGCCGTCAGAGCAGCTGCTGCAATGGCGCAGAGCAGCAAGGAGAGGGTGGGCTGCTGAGGCGAGGAGACGATGAAGTTGAGCTGCAGAGGTAGGGGACGCGCCACAAGAGCCAGCCCGCTGGTGCCTGCGCTGCCCTGACCCAGCTGCAGCCCGCGGGCAAGCCCTCAGCAACCCTCCCCTCACGGCGGCCTGAACGAGCGCCAGTGGTCACAGCCCAAGGAGCTTAACACGGGGAGCCCCCCAGCTGCGATGCACCAGGAGGCCCCAGGGCCACGAGCCCTGCCCCAGGCCCCGGGCTGCTCCAGGTCCCCCCCGTCCACAGCTGACCCTGTGTCACATTTGGCCAGAACATGAGACGATGTCCTGCGTCTACCCTGAAGCGTCCTGCCCGTGTGTCTACTTTCTCGTGTCCTCCTAGCCAGGGCCGTCAGCCTCCTGACCCACGCTGTGGACCGTCCTTCACCTCCCGCTCTAGGGGTCTCCCTCCTCCTTGTTCCCGCCCTAATATCAGCTCCCTTTGTTTGCTGGATGCCTCGCAGCTCTGCCTTAAGAAAGGCCCACTTGACGTGGCGTTGGAAGGTGACAGGTCTGCCTGCCACGTAAGCTGCACCCCGGGTCTCACCGATGTGATAGTAGGTGAAGCACATGGTCATGAGGTTCTTTGCAGGCCCGAAGTCGTCCATCTGGTGACACCTGAAATGGAAAGAGAGGTGACTGGCTAACAGATCCTTCCACCGGGTTCTCTCTGCACGTTCCTGAGACAAGACTAGCATGTTCCACAGACACCTCTAAGCTAGTACCTCACTCCCCAGACACTCCAGAGGAGAAGCCACAGAAAGAACTCCCCTGGGCCCAGGCACCCAGCCTGGGAGCGGGTCCGATTTAGGGCACTAAGGCGCTCACCATCCATCCGCCTGGCTTCCTTCACTTTCAAGGTGGAATCGCCAGGGCCCTACCCCAAGGAGCAGACCCGGAACTGGAGGTCGGGCCTCAGGTCTCAGGCTTAAACCGTTGGCCCCTTCCAGCCCCTACTTCTCAGGAATGAGCAGTGGCTTAGATGATACCCGCCCCCCCCCGATGTGGGAAGCAGCAGAGTCCCCTGGCAGGGGGGAGTGGGGGAGGCCATGTGAAGATGTGGATTGCTGGGCCCACCCCGGAGTCTCTGGGTCAGCAGGTCTGGGGCAGGGCCTGAGAATGTGCATTTCTAACAAACCGCCTTGGGAAGCTGATGCTCTGAGGCTCCTGGCCCAGGGACAGCACCCTGAGAATGACTGGGAATATGAATACCTACGTACCCTACACCACTTGCTGAAAATCAAATTACAGTATGACGCGCCAGAACCTTTGCTATGCTAAACGATGTCCTGCAAATATAAACGATTATACTAATACTTACTATATTATATCACACTTACTATATTGAGAGTATGAGATATACGTGGATCCATTCAATTTAGCAAACAAGAAAGGGGGGAAACACTTCAAAAAGAGGGTCTGTCTGCCACTAAGAATTTGTACTGTTACAGTGGCAGAAGCTACGGTGATGTGCACTGTGGCGCTGCAAATTAGAGAAGAAAATGAGGAATCAGCTAAATGCCCATCGACAGGCAGGAGCCAGATTAATTATGGAGCATGTGTACGTTCAAGTGTTAGAACACCTCACAGCTGTTACAGACGCAGCACTGAGTGCAAACGCACAGTACTGCCTTTGTATTTGCGGTACGCGGGCCTCCCACTGCTGTGGCCTCTCCCGTTGCGGAGTAACAGGCTCTGGACGCGCAGGCCCAGCGGCCATGGCTCACGGGCCCAGCTGCTCCGCGGCATGTGACGCGCAGGCTCAGCGGCCATGGCTCACGGGCCCAGCCGCTCCGCGGCATGTGGGATCTTCCCGGACCGGGGCACGAACCCATGTCCCCTGCATCGGCAGGCGGACTCTCAACCACTGCGCCACCAGGGAAGCCCAGTACTGCATTTTTAGAAAAAATATCTATTTGCTGGTATGCGCTTTATTAAGATGGCTATCACTGAGAGATGGACGAAAAGTGAGAGAAGAGGGTGTGAAAGAACACCGCCTTTCCCTCTTAGGCTTCTGTGCCTCTCCATCCTGTTCCCTCACGTACTTTCCTTTCCTGTTTAGTTTTTCACCTTGGACTAGTGTTACTTAAAGAAAGAAAATCAACAGAAATTATCTAGACGTGGGATGAGGGTCATTTTTGTTTATCTTTTTGACATAAAAATAATAAATCTAAAAAACTAAACTTCTGTAAGTTTTTTTTTTTTTTTTTTTTGCAACCACATAAAAAAATATACGCTCACAGACAAAGTAATGAAAGATTATGTGTTTTGGCAGGGTTGGAACTTGAGGTTAACTACACCCCCCCCCCCACCTACCAGTTTGCTTATTTAAGGAAAAACTGGAAGAAGAATTGAGAATTAGATAAGCACGTCACCATGCAGACAGGCACCATCTACACAAAATACAGGTTCCTGAAAATTATGGATGCAAACGTCTCGAGGTCAAAGGGTCTTTGGGGCAGGAGACCACGCTGACCCCCGACCCCCTGGGGCTCTTTTACTGAAGCTCCCGAGGCAAGCAAGCGTGGGCCCTTGGCTACCTCAGTGAGGGCCTCTCGTCCCTCCACCCACACTAGCTCCCAGACCCAGATCCCCGCCCCCACCCCTGGGGAGCACACCCTGAACTTGGGACATTCTGAGAGTAAGTGCAGGAGAAACAGGGGTCCCTCTCTTTTGGCCATTTTCCTCTAGTACATGCCCCGTGTGCGTGGGGGACAGAGAAAGTTGGGGAGACACCAAGACAGGGAATTAAAGTCAAGAGAGCAGCTACATTTCTGTTGGGAGAAGAAGGGGAAGGAACAGGAAAGGAGGAGTTTTCAGGCCTGGAAGGACACAGGGACACAGAGAAGTGGCCACGGCCTAAGCCAGGGGACCAGGACCTGCTCCGAGGCCACACTGAGGTGAGGGGGGAAAGTGGGCTCAACCGAAGGTCAGATCAGGGTCAGAGCTCCCTCCCTGTCCCACGCATTTCCCCCACCCACACGATCCCCCAGGTAGACACGGCCGCTCCGGTTCACACTGCGGAGGGCGCCTGCGGCTCTGATGCACGACAGGATGTAGGAAGAGGCTCAGGAGTCCTAGAGCCGAGCGCGGGCCTCAGCAGGAGGAGCCCCTCAAGGCAGGTGGCCGGCCCCCCCGGCCACACGGAGGTGGGGGGCCCTTCTCCCCAGCCCACGCTGTCCTCGGCGATAAAAGGCCCCAGTGGTGCCTCATTAGACCTCAGGGCAGCGATGCCATCCAACCATCTCATTAGTGGGCGGTGACCCGGTTTAGAGTACTTCACCACAGGAAATCCAGAGAACCCCAGACCTCAGCTGGAGGAGGGCAGGGCCGCTGTGTAATCACAGCCTGTCCCGGGGCCCGCTGCTGTCAGGTGGGGACCGCTCACTCCCCGCCGCCCCCCCACCCGTGAGATACTGGATACTGGTCACGACTTCCAGACAATGCTGCCGCCGCGGGGAAGGGAGGTGGTGGGGGAGGGGAGCAATTGAGCTGATGACGCATGCGGCTGGTTCTCACGACTGGGGTCTCCCAGGTGGGGAGGGGGGGAGGGAGGGAGGGAGGGAGGACGAGAGGTCAGGACGGAGGCACTAAGCCGCAGCATCACTTACTCAAATAGGACCACCGCGAAGGACTGCACCAGGCGGTAGAAGGTGGCCTCCGAGACGCACTTGGAGTTGCAGCGCTGTCCGGGAAGAGGGCAGCCGCGTCAGGCGGCCGCTGGCGGAGGTGCACCCAGCTCAGAGGGGCTGCGTGCTCACCCCGCCCAGCATCTCTAAACACAGCTGGGGCTCGAGCCCAGGACAGGCCCTGCTACCCAGAGACCGGACCCAGCAGAGGGCTGCCCCACCCCCGACCATCACTCAGGTGTTTCCGGCGTCTCCTTGTGAGACTTTTTTTTTTTTTTTTTTTGCTTGCGGTACGCGGGCTTCTCACTGTTGTGGCCTCTCCCATTGTGGAGCACAGGCTCCGGACGCGCAGGCTCAGTGGCCATGGCTTACGGGCCCAGCCGCTCCGCGGCATGTGGGGTCTTCCCGGATCGGGGCACGAACCCGTGTCCCCTGCATTGGCAGGCAGACTCTCAACCACTGCGCCACCAGGGAAGCCCCTCCTTGTGAGACTTTTAAAACCAGGAGCTTTGCGCGCTCACCCACGTGTGGGAAACTACAGAGGGATGGGACCCCAAGATGACAATGCTGGCTGTTTTCTGGGTGGGTGATGTATGGGCAGTTTCTCTGTTTTTGCTTATCTGTATTTTCTAATTTTTCTTGGAAGAATAAATTATTTGTGACCAAAAAATACTTTAAAAACGAAGAACTTAATCCACTTTACAGGAAAAAAATAAAAAGAACCTACTGGCTGTTTTTAAAACTTACTGTTTATCTGACCTTACATACATGGCTGTCATTCTCTTGAATATTTTATCTTTGCAAAAATGGAATATTGTAGGTTATTTAATAAAAACATGTGTGGACATAGCCCATGTGCTGGTCTTTAAAAAAGCGAACTTTTCTGGAATTTCATGAGGTTGACAGCCCAGCATTCCTTTCTAGTGGGGCATCTTCCACTATTCTAATTAGACTTTATAACATCTCTAGACGAGCTTTACTCTTTTTCCGGTGGGATCGTTTTCCTCAACTCCCTTCTCCAGAGCGGGTGGGCTGCCCCACACCACAGCCCCGCGTCACCCCTCTTACCTGGGCGCTCACGTACCGGGCAAACCATTCCCGGCCTTTTCCGTTCTCACTGCTGCAGTACTCTCCGAACTTGGCTTTCTCCTCCTGGTCCAAGTCCTCCCTGGAAAAGAGGGCAAAGGGAAAAGACAGGAAAGCTTTAATCCTCTGCAACGAAAATGGCTACAGTAGGGAAATAGGAAGGAGAGGAACTCCTAGGTGCTGTCGGCCCTCGGCATCCGCACCACGGAACCCCGACGGTAACTCGCCCCCGCCAAGTGCGGACGCTCATCTCAGCCTCCGGGCAACCCCGAGAGGAAACACTATTACTTCTGTTTCCAGGATGAGAAGCCCGGCTCGGAGGATCACACACAGCTGGGGAGTGGCAGGTGGGAGCCCCATCCAGACCTCCTGGCTCCAAAGCCCACGTGCATTCCCCCGACCTCCTGCCTCAGTGAGGTCTGGGTACTCACAAGGGTCCCATAACTCTCCGAGGGCTTGGCTCTCCAGCTCATCCAACCGCCCCCCATCTTTGCTGCTGAGGTCGGCACGGAGCCATCGACTGGATTCAAGAATTCCTAATGTGCTCAGTCTCAGCAGCCCACTGGGGCCAAGAAACACAAGAGGTCTGACGCCACCTCCAGCCGTCAGAAGGAGGGCATGGTTGCTTATTCCTCTGCACTTCGGAAGAGCCGGTCTGCTCTCTGACTCTCCACGGCTCCGTGTGAGGGGTGAAGATCGGGGGACCCCAGGCCTGGGGGTCACCCCCGCCAGGGTGGACAAAATGCTCACCTGATCTCAAACCACTTCCAATCATCTTCGTGGGGGGGGGGCAGTACTCTACCCCAAATGTAACGACTAAAAGGGGGAAGCAGGAGGCTGAGGATCCACTGGCTTCTGCAGTTTCATTCATTTAAGGTTTTATAGAAAACATCTTGGTCTCACTTATCCCAAGTACCGACACCAGATGAAATGTGAGAATTTGCCGGGCGTTTGCAGGGAGTTGTGGAAAGCTCCTAAAGAGGCATCTGACTCACCTGTCCACGTTCCATGTTGCCGACTGCCTGTCACAAATCTAGACTGGCCTTCCTGGCACATTAGTGAGCTTCTGGGCTTTCTCCCCTTTGCATGAACTGGGTGTACTCAGAAAAAGCTGACTAATTTCGGTGTCAGTCAAACAAAATGAGTAGGAAGCCACATCTACTGCTCTCCCAGAATGCATTCAAAATCAAACATAAAAGCAGTCTGGGGACAGTCAAATATTAGGATCCTAGAACTCCTCCCCCTTCTAACTGCAGAGAAGACGGGGGCACACCTGGAAAAGGTGGAAAGCAACCTTGCCAGTTAACAAACCAGGGGCCTAAACCTCAGCAGGGAGGAACATCCTCGGTGCGTGGCGTCAACAGGCAGAAATTCTTCTTACGCTTTAACGACATGCGAAAAGGGTCCCTTCAGCCAGAGCTCCTCAGGCCGCAATGCGTGCACGGGTAGAGCCCTCACTGAAATGCAGATTCTGACTCAGTGGGTCAGGTGGGGCTCACGACTCTGCATTTCTCAGCCCCCCCACCCCGCGATGCTGATGCTGCGGGTCCCAGAGACGATCTGAGGGGCAGGACCGCCAGCATTTCGTGCACCGCTGTGAACGATGCAAGACCGGCCGTCAAGGCCTGAGGCCTGAACCGAGTTGGCGGCGTGCTCCCCTTTCCGCTGCTGAGATGGCCACAGCCGTGAGTCCGATTCCCGGCCCCTCAGCCTCCGCTCTCACTCCAGGCCCCACCTGTGCTACCACTGTCACTGCTCGTTGTCTGCACTGTCAAGAACCACCAACGCCAGGCCAGAAAGAGGTGCGAGGGTGGGTCCCCATCCTAGCAGCTGCTTAAGGCTCAGCTGCCCGAGAGCGTCCCAAGGGCTGCGGGTAACTGAAACCTCCTGGCCTTGTACTGCCCCTAAGTCACTGCCAGCTAACAACCACCTCTGAAGGCGTGCCCATGGGGGCTCACCTGAGGTGCCGCGGGAGCAAAGCCAGGGCCCTGAGCGGAGGGAAGGAGTGGCAGAAGCTCCCCAAGGGGGCCTACGTGCACTGGGGTGGGGCGGAAACGCGAGGGGCCCAGCAGCTTGTGAGGCCTGGAGCCCTGGCCGGTGGCGCCCTGCGAGGGGCTCACCCTCCGGAGAAGATCTTCTCCACGTAGCCGCGCATGAACTCCCGGAGCTCCAGCAGCTCCGCATCCTTGGCCGAGTCGGTGCTCTGGTTGGAGGAGAAGGACTCGCTGGAAGAGCAGCGGCGGCACTGGCCCCAGGACGGGTGCGAGGGCGACTCGCCCATGTCGTTCTCGCTGTCGGCCGACTCCGTGGTCTCACTCTCCGACGCGCCCTCGCCCGGGGAGCTGTCCCCGTCCTGCAGCTTTGGGGACAGCATCTCCAGGGGCGAGGAGGTGGATGGCTTGGCCCCGGCCCCGAAGTCAATCAGCGAGCCCACGGGGACCTCGGGGGCCTCCATGGCTCGGGGGGGTGGGGGGCACTGCCGGCAAGGATGCCAGGTGGGGGCTGGTGAGCGAGGTTCCCAGGTGCGTCAGCGGGAGCCTGAGGCTGAGCGCACGTGAGCTGCTTGGGAGCCGCTGGCCACCGGGACTGAGTCCTCTGGGGCGGCCCACGGGGCCCTAAGGCATCTGGAATGGAAGCAGAGACACGTCATCATCACCACGAGAGCTTCTCTTCATATAACGGGAAAGAATTAGGGCACGAATGCCCTGTAAGAGGCTCCAAAATTCCAGAATTTGGGCCACCTGTCTGCTGACGTCATCTTCCTACTGCCCATATGGTGGGCAAACAATGAACAAACACACACCATCCGTCAGGATTTCTCCGAACTAAGCAAGGAGACCTCGAGGGGGCTGCACCCCCCGGCCCTCTCCCGCCTCTGGCCGACCAGGCTGAGGCCAGTCAGAACAGAAATCACCGCAGATGGCCATCTGCCGCCCACTCCTGCTGGGTCACCAACCACTGAAGACGGTGTCGTCAGGCACACGCTAAGCGCACGAGTCTCCAAGGCCCACGTCTCTTCCTTCCCGGGTTCCTTTCTTAGCATTTTCCCACTCAAGACCCAGCACCTTCCTGGCTGTCGGATATATGTCCCCTCTCATCATCCCCCTAAACCCTCCCATGGTTTCTTTCTTTTCTTTTCTTTTTTAAGCACCTCACCAGACACAAGATCTGCTGGCACATTTTAAAAAAAGATTTTCATTGTTTTTTGGCCGCACCGCGCGGCATGCGGGATCTTGGTTCCCCAGCCAGGGGCTGAACCCACGCCCCCTGCAGTCGTAGCGCGGAGTCTTAACCACTGGATGGCCAGGGAAGTCCCTCCCTCTGATGGTTTCTAAGCAGCATTTGCCGAAGGACCCACCTCCTCCTCCCTGCCCCCTCCCTGCACTACGGCCACACTGGGCAACGGCATCCACCTCTGGTGTCTGTTCCTCCGCCCCTGAAGCTGGACGGTCCTCTCCCTTCTCCCCCATCTTCCTCCCTCAGCCCCAACCGCAGTTCTATTCATCCCTCGAGGCCCGGCTTAGTGCCCTCTCTTCTGAGAAGCTTCACTCAAACCCTGTGCAAACTATTTACTGATTCCTGTGTGGCCCCCCTGGCATTTTACTTACACTCATTTCTAAGTCTGCTTGTTTCACAGGTAGATGTGGGCATTTCTGTTTGTCCCACTGAAGTACAATCCCCTGAGGGTTGGACCATGCCTCAGCCACCTTGGTAGCCATGCGAGTGCCCAGCACAGAGTCCTAACTAAGTGTCCACTGGACGTTTGCTGAATGGATGACCAGACCTGACCGTGAACACGCTCTAAGAGTCGGGAAGTCAACGGTGTAGGCAGAGCTGGGATTAGGATCTTGGCTTCTAAACCAGTCTCCTGCTGGTCAGTTCAGGGGTCACCTGCCAATTCTGGGGCTCCCTCCCCCATGACGATGGGCAGACAGCTAAGCAATAAGTTAAAGCCCTCCTGATGTAAGAATCCAACTTGATCCTGGGCACTGTCCCTATCCTCCACCTCTACAGACCCCAAATATCTAGGACAACACCTGGCAGACAGGTGGCTGCCGATACTGCAAAACTAATGCATCTTCTGAGGGTAATTCAATATCAAAGCTGCGTTCACTGCCCGTTAAGAGCTTCATGTTCACAAATCGATTACGGGCTCCTCCAAATTCCCCAGCCCGGGATATTTTTAGATGCCCTGAGTCGGAAGGATGGAATGGCTGGCTCCGTGTCACTGGAGTGGCAACCGCCCCCCTTCGGAGAGTCCTACAAAGCCCGCCTTGGTCCAAAACGGAGACGCATACACCTCAGCTCAAAAGAATTTTCTGGGCCAGGAGAGCAACAGGGAGTCTTAGGAGCTCAGGTGGCAACACAGACTAAGGAGTCTTGGGCCAGGGCCAGGGTAGCCCTGGCCCCTTCTCGCCAGCAGGGCCGGTGAGCTGCGGTCTCTGCTCTCTGGCCCAGAGTCCCCGTCAGACACTGAGGTCAGGTTAGATCTCTAAGGTCCTTCTGGCAACCACACTCACAGACTCTCCAAAGAACAGAAAATGACACCTATAATGACTCACCGGATATTAAAAATGGAAAATCACACACTAGGAAAATGTTTGCAGCCACTATGATAGGAAAATTGAGTTAATCATATCTGTATGATAAATTCACCCAAATCCAACTAAAAATCTATATTCTAATAGATACACAAACTACTCAAATAGGCATGGCACACAAGAGGAAGTATTAAGTGCTTAGACAATTCTTCAACCCATACTAATAACCGCACGTATAGATAGGCAAATCAAAACAATTAGGTACCTGCTTATACTACAAAATAAGCAAAAATTTGAAAATTATAACCCAAAAGCAGATGAGATTAAGATAAAACTAATATTCTCAAACAATCCCGGCAATAGGGATAAATAAGACTTTAGAAAGCAATTTCTATAATTCTTATTTTTCTCTCCTCTGATCCAAGAATTCAAATGCTTGGAATTTATTCTGAGAAGATAATTCCAAACAGTCAAAAACAGTTATGTGGAGAAAAATGCTCGCACAACATTAGTTATCGTCCTGAAAAATAGGGGAAAAAAATCTAAATATAGTAAAGTGGCAAATATATTCTAACAACTTGATGTAATGGTAATCAGTGTATGATGCAATTAGAAAAATGCTCACTTTATAGTTAAACAAATATTCCACAATCAACAAATACTTACTGAATCCTATTGCAGGCCAACCTCTTGTTTTGGGTGCTAGAAATACTGAAGTGAGTGCATTTTAATTGTACTATAATTACAATCACGTATACACGTGAAAAAGGACTGAAAAAGGAGATAGAAATGTATTACAGGGCTGGCACCAAGATAACCGCCCCTTTTTATTTTATTATCATTAAGAGTGGAGTTTACAAATCAATAAAAATTCAGAGGAAAAGGAAACAAGTTACTGTATCTTGCAACATTTCAGGTGGTTGGTCTGAAGGGCGGCATTTATTTACCAAAGCAGAACTTGACAGCACAGGAGGGGCAAGGTCAGACCCAATGGTTACGGCTATTTCTGGTCCGGCCCAAGGCGCTCTCCCAGCGCCTTTCTAGCTTGGAAATTCGGGGAGTGCATGAGTCATCCTTTCCCAGAAGCCTCCTCTGTGGGCTCAGGAAGGAGCAGACAAGGTGAGGGGCCTGGCCCTGCAGGAGAGGAAGCAAAATTGACGGGGGGCCCAGTCCTGGGCGCCATGTGCGCAGCGTGGGCTGCAGAGTGCAGGTCCCTCTGCCCGGGATCTCATCTCTCAGCCAACCTTGCTCCCGGAGCTGAGATGCAGGTGAAGTGGCCACTTATGCTAAGGGCCTTGGAAGTGACCCCAACCTCTTTCTCCAGGAAGGAAACATAATTACGGGCCTCTGTCCAGGACAAGGTGATGGTCACTCTCAAGACACCAGGATCACACACCTCACTCGACTACCTGTGCTCTCCTAGCTGCAGAACACAGAGGAAGTGGGCCCAGTGGGGACTGATTGCACTGTCCCCGAGTAGGGCCAGCCAGTGCTGCCACTCAGGATCGTGGGCCCAGAGGGATCAGATCTAAAGAGCTTTCTATAAAAGTGCTGAAATCCACCTCATGAAATCTTCCAAGTCTTCAACACTGGCAACTAATTTAAATTTATTTCAAAACCCATCATGGACCAAAGAGAACGTGTCTGCGGATTGCACTCAATCCCTCTGCTCTGTCCTGTGTACAAGGAGGTCCCCAGACCCACTGCAGGGCCACAGGCTCTGAGACTCAGGGTTTTAAATCACAGCGGAATCTCTGCAAACAGACAGCGTGGATATTTAAAATGCTTTCTACAGACTTGCAGCCAAACAGACCTTCCTGCAACCGCATCTTTACAATTCACCTCTTAGGCCCTATGGCAGAAGCTTCTACCAATCAAATTAGGCTAAAATTCTAAGTCAGCCCATGTCTCTGAGCGCTGAGAGGGGGCTTCTTCGGACTGGGGGTCAGGGAGGTAGATATTTGAGCTGAGATGGAGGGGGGCTGGGCCAGCCGAGAAGGCTCGAGAAGGCTGGAGAAGGCTGTCTTCTGAGCAGAGGACAGGGGTCTGGGTGGAGGAACAGCCCACACAGAGGCCCTCGGCAGCCATGACTTCGGAAAGTTCAGGAACTGGGAAGGCTGAGGAGGGAGGAGGTTGGCAAGGGGGGCCAGGTGAGACACCAGGAGCCTCGACTGGGTTCTCAGGGTGATGGGCAGGCAGCCGTGGCAGCAGTTTGGAGAAGACAACGAGCGCAAGGGGGCCAGGGGAGGTGGTCCCAGCCGGCGCATTCGGGGGGAGGTTTCCTGACCTCCTGCCCCGCCTCCCGCCCACATCCCCGCGCCACGTGGCCCCAGCTGCGGCAGGAACTCGGAAGGAGATTGCCGTCTGTGGCTGCTGCGCCACATCCTCAGGGGCTTTGCTCAAACCCTGATTTCCCCAGCACCCGGCGTGCCCAGAGTGAGCCCTCCTCCAGCAGGCTGACCTTGGGCAATCACACAGGCTCCCGGGGCCGGGGGAGGCTCTGGAACCTTCTGGAACTCTGCCTCTGCCATCCGTCTCAGGCAGCTCCCTCTCCTTTACTGTCCCAGAGCCAACAGACGTGCTGCTCCTCCCACCAAAAGAAGAGACGGCAAGCCTCAATGGACCAGCACAGCCCACACGCTGGCTCAGGCTCCCTCCACCCCACCCGCCCCTCCTTTCACAGCATCAGAGAATCGAGGCGGGGGTGGGGAAGCAGGAGGCCCCCCCGCACACAGCTAGGAAGTGACGGGGCCCAGAGTCAAAACTCAGGTGAACGCGGAACCCAGGCTCTCAAGTCACCACGTGGGCCCTGCAGCAGCCTCTCTGATGCTCTCCTGCGGGTGCGTCTCTAGAAGCGGAGCTGAGGGTCAGAGGCCTGCACAGCAGTGAGGCTCTGCTGGGGCTGCCGAATCGCCTTCCCCAGTCTGTGCTGTGTGCTAGAACAGGGGTCCCCAGCCCCCGGGCCATGGACCGGTATCGGGCCGCGGCCTGTTAGGAACCGGGCCGCACGGCAGGAGATGAGTGGCGGGCGGGCGGGCGAAGCTTCATCTGCGGCTCCCCATGGCTCGCGCTACCGCCTGAACCATCGCCCCCGCCCCCGGCCCCCAGTCCGTGGGAAAATGGTCTTCCACGAAACCGGTCCCTGGTGTCAAAAAGGCTGGGGACCGCTGGCCTAGAAGGCAAGCCCGGGCCACGCCCAACAAACACCTTCCCTGCCGCTGGAGCGGAGAACCTGATGTAGGGCTTCACACACATCCGTTCGATGGTTTCTCCCCAGCACTCAAGTCAAGCTTGTGGAGACTATTTTCTTTTCCCTTTATCGTAAATGTATCGTTAGAGAAAGATTTGGAAATAGAAGAGGGAGAAAAAGCTCCTGGTCCCACCAGGCCGACAAAATCCCATCTCCATTCTCGTGGATGCCCTTCTGGTCTTGGTCAAAAGGCAAACCCTTTTTTTTTTTTTTTTTTTTTTTTACCATTTCAACGGCGAGAGAAATTGGGATGTTTATTTGGCACCTAGCTAGTGGCTATCCCTCTCGTGACAGCTACAAACCTGCAGGGGACCCCAGTGGAGAGGGTCTGCTCTGCTCTCCCGAGGTGTGTTTTACTTCAAATGGACCTGACAGAAGGTCGACAGGCCGTCTGGGTTTGGCTGCAGGGAGGAGGGGAGACAAGTGAACTTGATCGATGATTAGATTACTGTTATCTGTTTCGGTTCAGCTATGAGAGGACTTAATAATGCACGGTTTCCAGGAAAACTGTGCCTCACTGGAATAGCTGGAGGAGAGGAGAGGGAGTGGAAATAAGGGAGACCTTTCAACCCGCTGCTGCTTCCTTTGCCCTGTAGAGACTGCTGAGGACACGATGGATGGACTGCAAACCTCAAGGTTCTGCAGAGCCCTCCTCCCCTCCCCATGCGCCCGCCTGTGCCCTGGCAGGGTCCCAGCAGCACGGGGTGCAGGTACCACTTCCACACCTCCCCGGCCTGCCACAATCAATCAGCCTCACAGCGCACAGGCTCTTCCTGCACCTCCGTCTGCATCTGTTCCCCGGGCACCCCTCCTGCTCATAGGTCACAGGTCACAGAGAGACCCTGTGGGCTGGCCAGGGAGGCGGGGCTGAGGAGAGACCCCAGGTGGACCACAGCCACAACTGAGGCTCGTGGAAACCCGCTTCCTGTCGCTCAGAACCTCTCCTGCAGCGAGACCTCAACAAGGACCTCCGTTTGCCTCTGCCAGGGGCTGGTCACAGCGCAGCCCTACAGATGGATAAATCCGCTCAGCGCTTTCTGGCTGGGTGATAACTGACACTGCCTTGGAATCAGGAAGAAATGTGGCACTACTTGGGGCTAGGAGACAAGAGTCATTCCGAAGAATGAATACGTGTCGAGTTAAGAAGTGTCAGCATGCTTTCAGATGTCAGTGTGTTCGCGCAACTGTTCAGACGTAGATTTATGTCCAGTCAATGTGGATCTAGGGCAACCTCAGGCCAGTGGAATCGAAACCCATTATTGCAGTCGGGCAACGAATGTAGTGGAGCTTCCTGGCAGCCAAAGCAAAGATGGGAATCACACCGGGTCACAAATTCTTTTCATTCCGACAAACTCATCTGTATGTGAACTTTATCCAAATACCGAACTTAAACATCAATTTGTCAAGAAGATCCTCATATGAAAAGACACTGATTATTACAGTGGAAGTCTCTAACAGGTTCTGTAAAAGATACAGAGATGCTGAAACATACATTTTTTAAATGGCTCTCCAAAAATCTGAAAGCACATGTTACATGCATTTGGAGCAGGTATTTGTCGGTTGGAGCACGCTACTGGGTGAAGGTAAGATCTCCTCGGTGGCGCAGGGATGGAGCGTCACAGACCTGGAGACGTCATAGTTAATAATATGCCCATGAGGGTCCCTCTCCCTCAAACATCAGATGTCCCCCGGGGCTCTGGCAAGCACCAATCGCCACCATTCACGGCAGAATTCTCTGAAGAGCACTGGCGCCAACATTCTGATTTGGTGATCGAAACAGAACTAGAGCTGGAGGGGTGCAGGGAAGGGGCGACCCCAAAGCCCTGCTTGAGGCACCAGCTCCAGGGGTTTAATCGGGATCAGAGCCCACACTGGTTAAGGAGGCGGGAACCGAGCAGCTGGTGAGGAATCACAACCCACAGCCTCCGCAGGGAGTCTCCGAGCCATGATCTCTCATCCTCAAGGAAGGAGGGAGGACGGGTGGGGAAGGGAGAGGGACATACGTAACCTGGTTTCAAAAGGGAATGAGCTCTAGAGCCTCACTCGCACGCGCGTGTGTGTGTGTGTGTGTGTGTGTGTGTGTGAGTCTTACAGACCCGCCAATCAAGGGAACACAGTGGAAACAGCACAAGGGCTTTAGCAAGATACTAGACAAACGCATTACAGCTCTGAGGACAAAACAGAAAAATGTGGCCTGAATGCTGTGTAATTAGGTGGTTTCATCCATACTGTATCTCGTTATCCTAAAATGCACTGTTCTGGCACTTTAAGACCTCTGAAATCAGATGTGTCTGAGCGTCGCTCCCAGCCAGGCCCACTGGGATACAGCTGTCATTGTCCAGAGACAGGAGTAGAGCCTCTTCTACTCTTTAATTTTAAAAATCAATTCAAAACGCATAAATTGTAGTCACATCACTCAAAGTGAATCAATTCCCACACAGTGAACTCCCCGCTAAATCCACCACCCACCTCAGGGAATAGAACACGACAAGCCCCCACCTCGTCCCCCTCCCCCGAGCTCCCCTCCTCCCCAAAGGGAAGTGGACCCGTAAAGGGCACGCAGATGGCAGAGAGGATGGTACGTTACAGAAACCCATGCACTTCAACGGCTCTGAGGCAACTGCAGGACAGGCCTCTGAACGTGAGGAAGCTTTAGAAGCCCTTTAACCCACTTATTTTCCTTATATTTTCCTCTTTATTATGGACAAGAGGGATGCTTCATAATAATCTATGCCCAAGTCATTCTATAAGCGTTCTTACAAGAAAGACACAATAAGATTCTAGGGACAAGAGAGCATTATGTCACAGTTTAAATGGCAGCGCCGCATCTTAATTCCTCGTGCATAAAATAGTGGTGAATCTTACAACTGACGGGGTCTTCAATCTGAAGAAAGACGGTGGTTGAACCCCTCCCCCAGCGTCAACTTGGAAAGATGTCTCTACCGCTCATGGGCTAAGGACTCCAGCCCGGCTCTATCCTACCCCTTCATTAATTACTCAGACTTGAGGGCAGTAACATGTTGGTGGAGAACGTGGGGAGCCGAAAGCCGGAGGGAAAGTTAACTCAGAGAACGACACAGTCGGGACCCAAAAGATTCCGGCAGACTCAGGGAGGCTGAGTCTAAAAGATGCCCCTGGACGGGGAATGTGGTCATTTGCTGGGCACCAGCCAAGTGCCTTCCACGTGCCAGGCCTGCTGTGGGAGCAAAGAGATGGTGACAGTGTGGCCTCTGTCTCTGAATAACTCATAAATCATTAGCGAGAGAGTCTGACCTCCTGACTCAAAGTTTCACAAGTCCAATGTCGAGAGGCAGCTCGTTCTCGGGCGGCACACGTGCCACACGAGTCAATGGGTGTGACGCCGACAATAACAGCAAACTCGAAACTGACCTTGGGCTGCCCTGACAGAAGCACCTGACCCGAAAGAGGAGAGACGGTTTCACTCACCTCTGCTTCCGCCCATCAGGCCGCTCCTGGACCATTCTGTCCAACCCCACCCCTTGGAAGGAGTAACCAACTCCTCTTAGGGCAGCAAATCTCAGTAAACATGTCTGGGGACCCAGGCCTTGCTGTCCCCAGCCGTTAAGCCCAAAGCGACTCAGCAGGATCCATCATTTTGGAAAACGCAATAAACTGGCACAAGTATTTTAATTTAATAAATGTTTGAAAGACGTGTAAAAAAGCAGAGAGCATCCCCCAACATGAGAAGAAAGACAAAAGCCCACTGGATAACCGTGTCGCATGAGCAATGGGGAGAAAGTGGAGGGGATTTACTGAGGGGTAAGTAACTTGGGAAACAAGACAGTGAATTCAGGGACTTCCCTGGCAGGCCAGTGGTTAAAACTCCACGCTTTCAACGTGGGAGGGTCGCGGGTTCGATCCCTGGCCGGGGAACTAAGATCCCACATGCTGCGTGGCCACACACACACACACACACACAAAAACAGCGGATTCAAATCTGTGAGGAGTGGCTATGTGACCAAGGGACTAGGTTGTCCTCCATACTTCTAGAAGGGAGAACAGAGTCCCAGCAAGGCAGCCGTCTCCACCAGCCCCGGGAGTGGTCCCTCAAGAGTCTCCTTTCTAAATGGGAAGCCGGAAGCAGAAGGTGTTAGCACGCTGTTAGCGGGAGATGCTGCTGGACCTCTAGGGTTTCATGCCAATTCCATCCGGAGATAACATTTTATGACACTTAACGCAGGTTTTTCTCCGCTGCAGCTGTCGTAATGGTTATATCCAAGATAACTCTTATTTTATGACCTCCAGGAAAAAGGAAAGGTCTAAAATATTCACAGTTCACAGGAAAAAGAGATAAGGGGCCATCTGCTGGTTCCCGCACACCTGACCTCACTGGGTCCCTATTAAAACCACCACGACGGGCCAGGCACTGTGCTAAGCATGGGGAAAAGGGCCGTGGAAGAGACAAGTTCCCTACAGTCTAGTGACTCTGCCTGCCTCGGTTCAGCAACAGTGCAGACGGCTCCAGAGCAAATCCTTTTTCACCACCACACTGCCCGAATCAGAAGGGTCCAGGAATTCAACGAGCCCCAACTGGATTAGGGAGGAAGGAAAGGGTATACTATGATTACAAACCAACAGGTCCTCCCCAGTCTGAGACTTTGAAATTTCTTCGTTTTTCCGAAGTTGCTCGAAGCCTCAAGTCGCCTCCCACCAGGGTGTGGATGTACCTTACGCACTTTACTAATGTTTAATTCACCCCAGGTAATTCTTCAATGAATTGGCGAGCCCGCTAGTTTAAGGCCACAAGGAGGAATTTGGCGACAGGTGTTTCCCATTAATTCTCACCACTGACTTACCGAGGTGGTTGCATTATAACCAAATGTTCAATTTACTAGGCACAGCCCTCCCTCTGTGAGCGGCTGCACTGCTGTAGTAAGAGAAGGACGTAGCTGGCGATTCAGTGACAGCCGGATTTGATCTGGATGCGTACGGCCTTGGCCTTCCACCCTTTTGGGTAACGTGGCAAAATAACCGCATGCTTCCCCCGCCCCTGGCACGGAGACAGCCGCACTCCATCGGATCGGGACAGGCTCCCTAAAAGCTCTGAAACCTGGTCCTTCTCCTAGAGCCCAAGGCGGGTGAGGGATGGAACCGAACAACATCTAGTCTCTTTGGGGTTGGTGCTTTGCTCCCCTGGCCCAACTCGGGGCCAAAACGAAGAGCCGTGCAAACGGACATCTGTGCCTCCGTGGGAGGGAAGGCTCTGGGCAAATCCTCCTGGATGTGGGATCACCTGGAGGCCGCAGTAAGCGCTCTGCGTGAAACCCGCTAGTGTCCGTCACCAGTTAGCTTCATCTCTGGCTGCTGGTCAAGGAGCTCTGCCATCTGGAGCTGGTCAAGGCTGCCCACGCAGCTCTCCAATGGCCACATGCAGAGGGGATGCTGCCGTCATCCAAAAGCAACCTCACATAAGCATGGGCTGCTGGTTTCTTCAAGACAGAACTTCTGCATAATCAAGCTAGTTTCCTCCTTCCCTCTCTCTGACACACACTGGGCCTTTGCTAATGCCTTCTTCATTTCCCTATACACACCACCCACCTCCCTCTGGCTAAATCTCTTGGCACATACAAAACCTGCTCTGCAACATGGAGAAATCCGAAAATTGTGGTTGTGTCACACCGGTGCTTTCTCTAGGTCATCTGTGGTCTTTTGAAATCCTCCCTAATGTTGAAACATGTTTAAAAATATTTTTTAAGTCTATCTATTTAATTTATCCTAAGGAACTAACCCCCCAAATACCTCTATGCAGCATGCTTTATAATAGCAAAAAAAGTGAAAATAAACTAAACGCTCAACAAGAAGAAAGTTATGTCAATTCTGCTACATTAATCCTGGCACTCCACTGAAATAGGACAGCAATAATGACAACATGGCATTGTGAAAATACTTCTGTTAAATGAAAAAGACGTGGGAAATGAAAAACCGAGATGTAAATTTATATCTCCCTGTAATTACAACTATGTAAAAATAATACAGGGCAACGGCACAGCTATCCTGTCTGCCTTACACTGTTGTCATAAGGATCAAATGAACTAATAAAACAAACCAGAGAAGAAGAAGGCAAATGGCTAAAGTACTGTACGAATTCTGAATGGGATTCATGTCAGGCACTGGAAGAATGCTCAGTACATGAATCGACAGGGCAATGGGGACTTTAAAGATCACATCAGTATCAGAGACCCTGGAGGAAACGGCCACTTCCAAAGTGCTGCCTTATGATTTTCAGATCGTTTTTGCTTTCATCTGTGCCAACACGTGGAGACTGAAATTCAGTGACACTTAACGGTATCTGCAGTCCTCTCATTCAGAAAATCTTTTAACAAAGCAAGAGTTATTCTTGCAATAAAGGCTTTGCTTTATTTGAGAGAGAGAGAGAGAGAGAGAGAGAGAGAGAGAGAGGATCTACTTTAAGAGGTTCTTTTTTTTTTTTTTTTAATGTTTAATAGATCCTTTCCAGGGAGCAGATTTAGTTATTTATTAGGTTGCACCGGGTCTTAGTCGCGGCAGGCAGCCTCCTTTTTTTTTTTTTTTTTTTTGCGGTACGCGGGCCTCTCACCGTTGTGGCCTCTCCCGTTGCGCCTGAGCACAGGCTCCGGACGCGCAGGCTCAGCGGCCATGGCTCACGGGTCCAGCTACTCCGCGGCAGGCGGCATCCTCCCGGACTGGGTCACGACTCCGCGTCCCCTGCATCGGCAGGTGGACTCTCAACCACTGCACCACCAGGGAAGCCCTAGGTAGGCTCCTTAGTTGCAGCATGCATGTGGGGTCTAGTTCCCTGACCGGGGCTCGAACCCTGGGCCCCTGCATTGGTAGTGCGGAGTCTTATCCACTGAGCCACCAGGGAAGTCCCCTAAGAGATTAATTCTTTATCAAGCCCAGATCGGATTCTGCAGCACGAGGCTATACACATTGGTGACCACCTGGATACAAATACCCAAATACGCTAGATGAAAGCCTCTTGAATCTCGGAGAGACCTTTCCCTGCTTCTCTATGTGTACATTTCCTGACACCCCCAACGGAGAGGAATAAAGCTCATTTGCTTACAGTAAACCATTCCCTTCAACCTGGCAACCTGAGCGGGTGAGAAGGAACCCCCTTCACACTGTGCAAGGCTAGATACGTAACGATGGGGTAAGGGAAGCTCAGGGAGAGGGTTCCTTCCATCAGTCCTTTACGTGATGCTGCAGGTCAGTTATTTCTGTTACCAGCTACCCACTCCTTCAACTTTTACTCTTTTATTTTCCTCCTTCTCCACACGAGCCACAGTTCTCCTGCATCAGTGACATTCTGACTTCCTCATGTGTCCGTTTAACCTGGACTTTTTGTTGAACGTCTCTAAAACTCCCGTCTTCTGGCTTCCTCATGGTTCTGAGTGAGATGGAGTGAGCACACTCCGTCCTGTCTCACCCACTGAGGGTGGCTATAAAACGTGGGCAGAATGGACAGGGCAGCTATTGGAGGACTCTGGAAAGTACACAGTAGCAGGCCGAGGAGGGAAGACCATCAGATTTGCAGCACCACCAACATGGTGGTGATCCTGCCACCTCCCCACTCCAGGACCGCCAGCCTGGACTGAATATGACCCGATATCCAGAAGCAGGTATCAGCGGAGCTCCAGAAGGCAGGTCCTGGCTTGGGGAGCAGGGAAGCGGTTGCCTAATTCTCAGAGGCAGTGAGCCCAAACCCAGGGCTTTTCCTTTTCTGTGCTTCTGTCTTCTTGCAGCTCTCACGCCCCAGTCTCCCAGCAAATCCCCAGCAGCAGAGGGGTCCACAGATGCCTAAAACTTTGCGGGATGGAAGCCTCCTTTCCAATTGGAGGAGCTGAAGCAGGTGAAAACCCCACTGAATTTTTCTCGCTTGGTCCTTCTCTTGCTTAGTCACAGATGTGAGCTAAGTCCCAGGAAGAAGGTAGCAGAACAGGAGAAATAACGCCCCTGCTTTCTGGCTGAAAAACCAAACAGAAGGGGGTCCCTGGAACTGGAAAGGACTGGCGAGACTGTGGAACAGGAGAAGCTCAGGAGAACAACCCCATAAAGTGTGTATGAGCCCCCGGGCTCAGTCCTGAGATGAGAATGTGTAGGTAGGACCCTAAACAGAACACTGTGGACTCTGGGTACTGAACTTCAGGAGAGAACCCTGCCAAGGTCCCACACTGGCCACGGAGTGACACGTAGGGGCAGATCTGAAAAGCACCAGGAAGACTCTGAACACACAATTGATACTGAAACTCACGGAAGGTTGGTAGGGACTTAGAATCTGAACTCAAATTGGTTGAGTGTCTGCTACAACAAAGATGGCAACATTCTCCACAGGACTGAACCAAGACCAAGAGTCTCATAATGTAATATTCATATATTCAGGATCAATCCAAAATTACTCAACATACAAAGAATGAGGAGAATCCTCAACTCACAGGGGAAAGGATAATCAACTGATACCAGTGCCAAGACAACAAAGTATTGGAATTAACTAAGACTTCAAAGTAGTTACTATCAAAAGTACTCCAAGAAGTAAGGAAGAACATTCTTGAAATAAAGGGAAAGATAAAAAGTCTCAGCAAAGGGCTTCCCTGGTGGCGCAGTGCTTGGGAGTCCACCTACCAATGCAGGGGACACGGGTTCGTGCCCCGGTCCGGGAAGATCCCACATGCCGCGGAGCGGCTGGGGGGGCGAGTGAGCCATGGCCACGGAGCCTGTGCGTCCGGAGCCTGTGCTCCGCAACGGGAAGGGCCACAGCAGTGAGAGGCCCGCGTATCGCAAAAAAAAAAAAAAAAAAAGTCTCAGCAAAGAAACAAAAGATATGAAGAAGAATCAAATGAAAATTTTAGAACTAAAAAATACAGTAACTGAAAAATTTAAAACCACTGGCTAGGCTCAATAGCAGAATGAATATGATAAAAGAAAGAGTTGGGCTTCCCTGGTGGCACAGTGGTTAAGAATCCGCCTGCCAACGCAGGGGACAAAGGTTCGAGCCCTGGTCCAGAAAGATGTCACATGCCATGGAGCAATTAAGCCCGTGCGCCACAGCTACTGAGCCTGCGCTCTAGAGCCCGTGAGCCATAACTACTGAGCCCACGTGCCACAACTACTGAAGCCTGCACGTCTAGAGCCTGTGCTCCACAACAAGAGAAGCCACCGCCATGAGAAGCCCGCGCACCGCAACGAAGAGTAGCCCCCGCTCACTGCAACTAGAGAAAGCCCACACGCAGCAATGAAGACCCAACTCAGCCAAAAATAAATAAATAATAAATTTATTTTAAAAAATAATCACTTCTTTATTAAAAAAAAGGAAAGAGTCAGTGAACATGAAGACAGATCAATAAAAATGATCTCATCTGAAAAACAGGGAGAAAAAAGGGTTTTAAAAAAGTGAGCAGAGCCTTGGGGACTTGTGGACAAAATTAAAGGATGTAACATTTGTGTCATCAGAGTCCCAGAAGGAGAGGAGAAAGAAGATGGTGCAAAAAATATATTTGAGGAAATAATGACTGAAACTTCCCCAATTTAGCAAAGGACATAAACCAACAGATTTTGGCAGCTCAGGGAATACAAAAAAGATAAATCCAAAAAATCCACACCCACATACATCATAATGAAACTGCTGAAAACTAAAGACAAAGAACAAATCTTGAAAGCAACCAGAGAAAAATGCATTACTCAGAGGAGAATATGGATTCAAGGGACTGTAGATTTTTCAACAAAAACTGTGGCACCCAGAAGGAAGTGGAAAAAAAAACAAACACTTTCTAAGTGCTGAAAGAAAAGAACTGCCAGTCTAGAATTCTAGATGTGCCCCCCCAAATCTTTGTGGAATGAGGGTGAAAACTTTCTCAAGAGAATTTGCTGCCAGTGTATGTGCTCTATAAGAAGTTATAAAGAAACCTCCTTAGATAGAAGAGAAATAATACCAGAAGGAAATGGAACATCAGGAATGAAGGAAGACCAAAGGAAAAAAAATCTGGGTAAATATAATGGACTATCCTCCTCCTCTTGAGTTCTTTAAAGTATGTTTGACAGCTGAAAGCAAAAGTGATAGGGACTTCCCTGGAGGTCCAGTGGTTAGGGCTCTGTGCTTTCACTGTAGGGGGCACGGGTTCAATCCCTGGTCAACGAACTAAGATCCCACAAGTCACGCAGAATACATATGAAAACTACAACATACAGGAAAGAGAATAAAGGGACCTGTGATGGTTAGTTTTCTACTTTCACCTGAAGTGGTAAAATACTGATTCTAAGTAGACTCTGAAAAATTAAGTGTGCATATTGTAATCCCTAGAGCAAATACACACACACACACGCTATACATAAAGAACACAATAGATAAATTAAAATGGAATGCTAAAACACATTCCAATAGTCCTGAAGAATACAGGAAAATGGACAGAGAGTGGGAAAAAGAGGGAACAAACAGAAGACAAAGAAACAGAATGTAGACCTAAATCCAAACACATTGATAATTATATTAGATGTAAATTGTGTAAACACACCAATTAGGGATTTCCGTGGTGTCCAGTGGTAAAGAATCCACCTTCCCATGCAGGGGACGTGGGTTCGATCCCTGGTTGGGGAACTAAGATCCCACATGCCGTGGGGCAACTAAGCCTTCACCACAACTACTGAGCCTGTGCGCCTCAACTAGAGAGTGCCCGTGCCACAACTAAGACCTGAGCAGCCAAAAATAAATTAATTAAATAAATATTTTTTAAAAAAACCACACACCAATTAAATGACAGAGATGACCAGGATGGATAAAAACACATGACCTAACTATATTCCGTCTATAAGAAACTCACATCAAATATAGTTATATTGGTAGATTAACAATAAAAGGGTAGAGAAAAGATATACCATGCAAACGCTAATCAAAAGAAAGCTGAAATGCTCTATTAATAACAAAGTACACATCAGAACTAAGAGAATTACTAGAAATAAAAAGGAACATTACATAATGATAGAAGTTTCCATTCATTAAGAAGATATAATCATCCTAAATACGTATGTACCTAACAACAGAGTCTCAAAATACATGAAGCAAAAACTGCCAACACTGAAAGGAGGAGGAGACAAATCCACAATTAAAGTAGGAGACTTTAAAAACTCCTCTCTTAGTGATCTGTAGAGCCAGCAGACAGAAAATCAGCACGGATGCAGAAGGGCGGGTGAGTAACCTCACCCAGCTGGATATAGCTGACATTTCTAGAACAGGTCGCCAAAAATCAGCAGAATAAACATTCTTTTCAAGCGCACATGCGATATTCACCAAGATATCATGGACTAAAAACAAACCTTAGTCAATTTAAAACAACTGAAATCACACCAAGTATGTTCTCTGACCATAATGGAATTCGACTAGAAACTGATCAGAAGTATAACAGCAAAATCTCCAAACATCTGGAAATTAAACAGCATACTTCTACATAATCCATTGGTCAAAAAGGAAGTCTCGAGGAAAGTCAGAAAACATACTGAACTGAATGCAAGTGAAAATGCAGTATATTTAAACCTGTTAAGTGCAGCTAAATCAGTGCTTAGAGAGATATTTATAGCACAAAATGCTTACATTAGAAAAAGAGAAAGGTATCAAATCAATCATTTAAGCTTCTACCTTAAAAACTAGAAAAAAAGGGCAAAATGACCCAAAAAGAAGAAATAAGGAAATAATGAAGCGCAGAAATCAATGACGTTGAAAAAGAGAGACCAATAAAGCCAAAAACTTCTTTGAGATCACTAGACTTGATAAACCTCTAACAAGATAGATCAATGAAAAAAGAAGACACAACTGACGGATATCAGGAATGAAAGAGGGGGATATCACCAGAGATCCTGCAGACATTCAAAGGATGATGAGGGCAAACTACAAACAGCTCTACGTACACAAAGCAACAAGTCAGATTAAACGGACCAATTCCTTGAATCTCACAAACTACCTAAACTCACCTAAGATGAAACGGATAACCTAAGTAGTCCCATAACTATTAAAGAAATTAAACTGATAGTTTAAAACCTTTCAGAAAAGAAAACTCCAGGTCCAGATGGTTTCAATGGCAAAGTCAACCAAACATTTAAAGAAGAAACAACGTCAAGTCTACACAATCTCTTCTTGGAAATTCAACATTTTCCATTTCATTTTATGAAGCCAGTACCACTCTCTACCAAATCAGACAAAGACAGTACAAGAAAATGACAAACCAATGTCCTTCGTGAACATACGTGCAAGTCAAATACAGCATCATGTGAAAAGAATTTAAGACATCATAACCAAGTGGAGTTTATCCTGGGGATATAATGAAAAAGATCAAACAATGTAATCCACTGTGTGAACGGTCTAAAGAAGAAAAATCATATGATCATATCAACTGAAGCAATAGCAACAAAAAAGCATTTGACGAAACTCAATCTCCATTTATGACAAAAATTCTCAGCAAACAGAATAGAAGGGAACTTCCTTAATCCGATAAAGGGCATCTATAAAAACTCTGGGACTTCCCTGGTGGCGCAGGGGTTAAGAATCCACCTGCAGTGCAGGGGACATGGGTTTGAGCCCTGGTCTGGGAAGATCCCATATGCTGTGGAGCAACTAAGCCCGTGTGCCACAACTATTGAGCCTGCGCTCTAGAGCCCGCAAGCCACAACTACTGAAGCCCACGTGCCCAGAACCCATGCTCCGCAGCAAGAGAAGCCACCGCAATGAAGAGTAGCCCACAGTCGCTGCAACTAGAGAAAACCCGCACGCAGCAACGAAGACCCAACGCAGCCAAAAACAAACAAACAAACAAACAAAACTCTGTATCTAACATTACACTTAATGGTGAAAGACTGAATGCTTTCCCTGTAAGACTGGGAACAAGGCAAGAATATCTGCTCTTACCATTCCTATTCCACACAGTATGGGAAGTTCCATCTAGTGCAATAAGGCAAGGGAAAGATATTAAAAGGCATTGGAAAAAATACTGGAAAGAAGAGAATAAACCTGTCTCCATTCACAGATGACATCTTGTCTAAGTAGAAAATCCCAAGGCATCTTTCTTTAAAAAGCCCTAGAACTGACAGGTGACTTTAACAACGTTGTAAGATACAAGGTTAACACAAAAATTCAATCATATCTCTATACACTAGCAACTAATATTTGGAAATTGAAGTTAAAAACTGAAGAGCATTTCCAATAACTTGAAAAAGTGACTACTTAGGCAAAAATCTAACAAAACATGTACAGTACTTGTGTGCTAAAGAATCCAAAACACTGATGAAAGAAACCACAGATGACTTTAATAAAGAAAATAACTGTCGTGTTCAAGGACTGTTAAGACTCAACACAGTAAAGATGACCAGTCTCCCCAGACTGATCTACAGGTTTCATGCAATTCCTATCCCAGCAGGAATTTTTGGTAGATATAAACAAACCTATTCTAAAATGTATATAGAAAGACAAAGGAACTAGAATACATAAAACAACGGTGAAAGAGAAAAACCGAGTTGCAGGAATCATACTTTCTGATTTTAATCATACTTACTATAATAGCTATGGTAACCAAGACAGTGTCATGGAGGTGGGTGACAGACACACAGATCAATGAAACAGGATGGAATCCAGAAACAGCCCCACAGCCAACTGATTCCTGACAAAGATGCAAAAGCAGTTCAATGGAGCAAGGACAGTCATTTCAACAACAAATGGTGTTGAAACAACTGGACATCCATGAACAAAGAAATAAATAAACAGAAAAACCTTGACCTAACACTCACACCGTATAAGAAATTAACTCAAATGGATCCCAGACCAAATGTAACACAAAACTATAAAAGTTTTAGAATAAAACAAGGTGAAGAGTTCTTAGACACTATGACATTGAAAGCACTATCCAGAGAAGAAAAAGGTGATATACTGGACTTCACAAAAATTGAAACCTTTTGCTCTGTGAAAAACACTATTAAAAGAATGAAAAGACAACTTACAGACTAGGGGAAAATATCTGCAAATCACATATCCAGCAAAGGACTTGTATTCAGAAAACAGAAAGAATTCTCAAAACCTAACAGTAAGAAAACAAAGAAACCAGCTTCCCTGGTGGCGCAGTGGTTGAGAGTCCGCCTGCCGATGCAGGGGACGCGGGTTCGCGCCCCGGTCCGGGAAGATCCCACATGCCGCGGGGCGGCTGGGCCCGTGAGCCATGGCCGCAGAGCCTGCGTGTCCGGAGCCTGTGCTCCGCAACGGGAGAGGCCACAACGGTGAGAGGCCCGCGTACCGCAGAAAAATAAAAATAAAAATAAAAATAAAAAAATGAAAACAAAGAAGCCAACCTAACAATGGGAAAAAGAACAGACACTTCACCAGAGATGAAACGGCTGGTGAATAAGTAGATGAAAAGGTGTTCAACATTATTAGCCATGAGGGAAATGCAAATTAAAACCATGATGAGCCACAACTACACACCTGCTAAAATGGCTAAAATTAAAAAATATTGATAATATCAAGTGTTGACAAGGATGCTGAGTAACTGGAACTCTATGTCGCTGGTGGGGATGCAAAATGGTTTGGCAGCTCTCTTTGTTTGTTGTTGTTTTTTTTTTAAAAAAACGTCAATTTTAGGATAGTTTTAGATTTACAGAAAAGTAACAAAGATAGTACAGACCTCCCATATACCCCACATCAAGTTTCCCCTACCGTTAACATCTTATATTAATTAGGTATATTTGTCATTATTCATGAAATGCTATTCATCCCTTCTCATTAACTAAAGTCTGCACTTTATCTGTATTTCCTCAGTCTTGTCCTGATGCCCTTTTTCTGTTCCGGGATCCCACATGACACTATCATCCTGTCTTCTCAGGCTCCTTTCACCTATGACAGTTTCTCAGACTTTCTTTGTTGTTGATAACTTTGACAACTTTGAGGATTTGTCAGGTATTTTGCAGAACGTGCCCGAGTGGGGATTTCTCTGGTATTTTTCTCATGGTTAGACTTGGGTCATGGGTTTTGGGGAGGAAGACCACAGAGGCAAAGTGCCGTTTTCACCACATCATTTCAAAGTCACATACCATCAACTTGACTTCTCACCGTTGACCCTGATCACCAGGCTGAGGTCATACTTACCAGGCTTCCCCACTGGAAAGTGCTCTTTTGTTAATCTCCCCTTCCAAACTGTGCTCTTTGGAAGGAGGTCACTTCACGCAGCACCCCCTTAAGGAGTAGGGAGTTAGGCTCCAAGTCCTTCAGGGTAGAGGATCTACAGAATTCTTCTGCGTGGGAGATGTGGGGAGTTTCTTATAAAGTTAAGCATATACTTACCACATAACCCAGCAACACCTAGATATGTATTCAAGACAGATGAAAACTTGGCTTCACATAAAATTCTGTACGTAAATGTTTCTAGCAACTCTATTCATAATCGCCCCAAACGGAAAACAACCCAAATGTCCTCCTGTGGGTGAATGACTAAACAAACTGCGGTGTACCCACACTAGAGCCTACCTCTTAGCAATGAAATCCTCCCACACGTAACACCTCAGTGAACCTCAAATGCGTGATGCTGAGTGAAAGACGGTCCTCAGAAGTTCACCTAAGGCAAGACTCCATTTCTAAGATGTGCTCCAAAAGAAGGGGGTGCGGGTTGCCAGGAGTTAGGGATGGGGTGCAACAAGGGGGAACCCAAGGGAGATGCGGGGTTGATGAAGAAAACGTTTTGCCTCCTAATTGAATTTGTGGTTACACAAATCTATATGTATTTTAAATTTCACAGAAATGTACTCCCAAAAAAAGGTGAATTTTACTATATGTTAATTAAAAAAAGAAAAAAGAGGTGGAAGCAGCCAGCCAAGTGCCCCATACAAGGGCTAAGTAAATAGTAGTTCCCTTTTCTTATAAAAAGCGGGGCCCTAGAGACCCCAGACCCCTCAGCTGCATGGCTGACATTCCCTTGTCATCCAGCCTAGCGCGTGTCCTAGATTTCTTGGTTCGGTGGCTACCTGTGTCCACATGCCTCCCAGGTGTCCATTTGGAACCACACACCCTTCCTGACAAACAGGTTCTGAACCTGAATCCCTAGAGAACGTGAACAACCAAACCAGTCCTTTCAATCTCCGTGCCAGCTGACCTTAAAGGATAGCACCTCCCTACACATGGGCTGTCCTTCCTCTGCAGGTAGACAGGGTCAGACATGTGAAAAAAGAGGTGGAGGATGGGGGGGAGTCCTCGATCCCAGAGTCCCTCATTTTTCTGTGATTTTTCATCCTTTGTCTGCATGGAGGAAGGGGTCAAGCAGGTAGAAGCTACTCTGGATCAAGTCAGTTTTGTTTTAAAACTGAACAGGGAAGAAACCACTGGCAGAATAGCCACGTGTAACAGGGGTGGCTGCACAGTGAAGACACATGGTAAGAAAGGTTTAATGAGAGAAAATCTCACAGAAATGCTTCCTACTGGATTCTCTCCGGGAAGCACAAAGACCAAAGTCACGACAGTAAAGTTAAAAGACGCGGCAGTGTCAGCACACGGGCCCGCTCGCTGCCCCAGGGCTGCACACGGCTCCCCATCGCCGGCCAACATCTCCCTTCTAACCCCTACTGCAGGCGGATGCCACTGGAAGATGTGCCTCACCCACTGGGGGTCCAGCCACGGGCCCGAGACAAGTACAAAAGCCCATTGGGCTTCCCTGGTGGCACACTGGTTGAGAGTCCGCCTGCCGATGCAGGGGACACGGGTTCGTGCCCCGGTCCGGGAAGATCCCACATGCCGCGGAGCGGCTGGGCCCGTGAGCCATGGCCGCTGAGCCTGCGCGTCCGGAGCCTGTGCTCCGCAACGGGAGAGGCCGCGGCAGTGAGAGGCCCGCGTACCGCAAAAACAACAATAATAATAATAATTCTTTAAAAAGCCCAAGCTGGACTTAAGGATCAAGGTCAGGAACCCACAGGAGCTCCATTAAGCCTCGTGAGCTGACCACAGGTCTGACGTCAACGCAGCCCGCAGGGGCTGAAGGACGGGCCCCCTCCACACACGCGCAGGGCAGGACTTGGTCCCCTCTCTGCGGTGACAATGACTTAGGATCACTGGACCTTTGAAGTGGGGCTCAATTTCAAGACCCCCGTACTACACTGTTAAGACACAGTCACGGAGCCTCCGCTGAAGTATCAAACACAAGCACTGTCTCCCCAGAGAACCGGCTCACTGTGCAAAGTAAGACAGCCCCTTGCAGCTGGGGGAGGAGCTGGGTGGCAGCCCCGGCCTCCTCCCCACCCACTCTTTCCTGCCAAGGAAACGTCCAGGAACGCGTCTGTCTGTTACAGACCACGCCCATGACTGGGGAGGAACACCTCCTATTTTAAGGGAAGCACTGCCTTTTGGCGGTGGCAGGAGACAGGCTGATTCCAGAGCTGCTGGGAGAGTTGGGGTCTCACTCTTCTGCACCACGGACAGTAAATGCAGTCGAAGCTACCCCTTGGGGCCTGGTTTCTGAGTCACCTCCCTGCAAGCCTGGACCGGGTGACACAGGAGCCCACCACCTCCCCTTCCTGGGGACCCGTGGCCCCTGAGGTGCACTCTGGGCCCAGGGTCACCTCCTTCCTCCGAGCTCACGCTGTGGACCCAGTTTCCTCGCTACTGGCTGGACGAAGGCGCTGAGCGGCAGAGACCTCGTCGAGTGTCCACGAGGAGAAGAGACAAGCCTTCTTCTTTCTGAGCCGCTGTGGTTTTCAGGAAACAGAGATGGGGAAACGTTCACGCCTTTCCAAAGGCACGAAGGTCCCTGTAAGGCATTTCAGGCAATTTAACACACGTCAGTCATGCAGGGCAGATTGGGGAGGAGGCCACACTCTCTGTGCTGGGTCACAGCCTGACCCAAACCTCTGCTGGCCATCGGCCCGTCTTTCCACCCAAGGCCCAGGGCTCAGGAGAACCAGGGGCGATGGCTCTGGGTGCCCTGCTGGGATGAGACAGGATGCCTGCTTCCAGGGTGCCACACCCACGGCTGGTTTTGCTTGTTCTTTCCTCAAGTGATTTACCCCCAATTCCCCACTGCTGCCCCCCTTATTGAGCAAATGTGAGTATACTCCTAAAATCCCATTCCAGACTCTTCGTGTTAACATAAGAGATCCCACGTGCCTTTGGCCTCAGAATCCCCCAAAACATGACATGGAGGAAAGTGTCATCTCATCAAGGGCCTCTAACCAGACCGTACTTGCTAGGTTGCTCCAATGACCAGAGAGACAGACGGACAGAGACAGAGGCAGAAAGAGAGTGAGAGAGACGGAGACAGCAAAAGAGACACAGAGAGGGAGACGGGGGTGGGGTGATGGTGGGTTTCAACGCTGGATCTAACGACAGAGTATCATCAATTCTACAGAGTGGTCTGAGGTGTGAAACGAGAGTCTTCCACCGAACCCTTTAAAGAGTTTTATACCAGCCATGATAGAAGCGATACACAATCACATTTTTCTAAAAATGTTCTCCCCCTGCCAAATTTTAATTTGAATAAAAGGATGGCATTTCCAGACATCTCAAAAGAGTCACCGCTCCCACCTCCCACGCATTCACCTGAGACCTCCTGCCACACCTGAGTCCTGCTGTGGTTCCCGGTGTGACGTTCTCTCTAGAAGGTCAAAGCCACCGCTCCCTAATGCTGCTTCCGCCAATGACAATGGTGTGAGAAAGCCAAGCTGACTTGGACTGTTCTTTTCCTATTACTATTATTTAGTACTTTTTGATAATTGCAACCAATACTCATTGTATGCTCACGACACGCCAGGCCCTAAGCTAAGCGCTCTATGCTGAGAACCTGATTTCATTCTCCTGTAACACAGAAGCTAGGTTATTATTATCCCCATTTTACAGCTGAAGAAACTTTAAGGCTTAGAAAAGCTGTGTAAAGAGCTTTTTAGATAGATATTTTTAAGTAGCTGTCTAAAGCCATGGAGCTAAATACGAGAGTCTAGATAAGCCCCAGCAGAGTCTGAGTCCACAGCCTTGCTGTAGGGCAAGTAGGTAACTGTGCTCATTTGGGGTACAGATAAGGACACTCCAAAGAGCCGTCAACCACTGGAGTGGATTAAGCCTCCCTCACCAGTCCCTACCGGAGCTACAGGTCTTCCTGTTTGCAAGTGATACAGGCAACGTCTGATTTAGCAATGTGACATTTATTCCAAAGCATTTAAAGAAGTTTTCTAATTCCTATTTTAGTAGAGACAGGCAAAGAAGAAGGGTTTAGCACTTTTCACCCACAAATCCTAGGCTTTCATATTAGTTACTCAGGGCCTTCAGGAAAAAAACTGAACGATTTTAAAATAATAATAAAAGAACTGGGAATTCCCTGGCGGTCCAGTGGTTAGGACTCCGAGTTTCCAATGCAGGGAGCACGGGTTCGATCCCATCAGCCGCGTGGCACGATCGAGAAAAAAAAAGAGAAAAAAGAATAAAGGAGAGGCTTCCCTGGTGGCGCAGTGTTTAAGAATCCGCCGGCCGAAGATACCGTTGGTGAGGAAAAGGGAAACCAGCAGCCCTAACCCAGCTCATCCACTCCTTTCCCCCCCTTCCTCATTCTCCTTTTGCTTCTTGTTTGCAGATCCACAGTTGAGACCCTGTGCTCTGTACGTCAAAGTCACACCTGGCTCATTGTTTCCGATGTCTCCACCATTCGGATACAGGACACCAGTCTGCCGGGCCTTCGGGGTCTCAAATAAAAAAGCGAGGTCTTCTGTAGGTTCTTCTTCAGCAAGTCTCTCTGTCTGAGGTGCTTACAATTGTGTAGAAAGACGGTCTCCATAAAAGATTAGAAAAATATCTTTTACGAAGACATTAGTATATACGTGAGTGTAATTAAAATGCCCTTTTGGTGTAATATTGTTAATGATTGGTATGCAGAGGAAAATAAAATACCTGAGTGGCAGTTACTGTGAAAGAGGCATATTTTCAGTTGTTGCTTTATCGGGCACTTGCACCGAAATCCATTTGCTGGATGTAATTCGAGCTGCTCTGAGCGCAGGGAGTTGAAGGAAGCGGTCAGTGTCCGTCAGTGAGACCCGTGCTATTTTTATGCTGACGGCTTTTTCACCCTCTGTTTACAGTGTTAACTGACAGATGCCACAGATGGTCATTAATTCAGAGACATCGTTATCCTACCATGTCAGTTTTAATGAATACTTGGATGAAAGTTAATATAGTGATGAAGGGCTTCCCTGGTGGCGCAGCGGTTGAGAGTCCGCCTGCCGATGCAGGGGACACGGGTTCGTGCCCCGGTCCGGGAAGATCCCACATGCCGCGGAGCGGCTGGGCCCGTGAGCCATGGCCGCTGAGCCTGCGCGTCCAGAGCCTGTGCTCCGCAACGGGAGTAGGCCACAACAGTGAGAGGCCCGCGTACCGCAAGAAACAAAAACAACAACAACCAAAAAAACCAAAAACAAAACAAAACAAAACAAAATATATATATATAGTGATGAAAAACTAAACGTAGGAATTTATTGCTAGGTACGGTTGGTTCACGACCTTTCGCAGCATGGATGTTGACACAGGCAGAGTGAAAACTCTGTACTGAAGAATTCAACTGTTGAACAAATTTCTTGGGTTTTGTTGTTGATGCAGTGATGAAAATGTGTATCAAAGTCCTTAATGTGATTCCTGGACTATCAGGTTACGTAACATCCATCACTGATGAACCAGCATTATTCCAATAGCATGCAGATGTTAACAGTTTACATTTTGTAATTAAAGAAACTGTGCAATTTAATTGTTATTCTTGAAGGAGTTGAACTCAAAATAGTTTTGTTTACAGCTTTGTTGCGGTAGGTAATAATCTATCCACATCTCTGCATTTAACATAGAAAATGGCTAACCCAGTCATTCAGGGAGTTAAAACTAAACACAAGTGACATTTCACAGCAAATGCTGTTTCGAGTCTTTGACTCCTGCGATTCCATATAATCAAGTGGCATTGTTCTGACGACTGCAGCATGTCATGCAATCTGATACTGCAGATTCTGCTCAAAGTACTCTGCCAGTTTACTGCATACGTGTACTAAGCAGGTTGTATTTATCTGAATAAAGAGTCTATTTGAAATTGTTCATTAAACTTGTTAAGCCTATAGGATTTCCATTGGAAAGTGTTTTTGCCTGGACATCTGTTTAAAAAGTAACTAAATGATCTTCATGAGAAGGGTGTATATTCCTCTGTTTTAGTTTTGTAGATTGAGAGAGTTATTGATCTGGTATCAGGATGACCATCACCCATCTTTTCACGGCCTGTCTGACTACAGGTGTTTTGTCTTATATTTTGACATCCTTCCTTGTATTAACAGTCTGGGGGTGCGGGGATATGATATAAATACACAAGTATATAAACCTGAGAACATGCTGCAATCTCTAGTTCCTTTGGATACCTTAGACATAATATGTTTGTTGGAAGCACTTGTGCTATTTGTTTAATGTTTTTTTTTCTTTGGCGGTACGCGGGCCTCTCACTGTTGCGGCCTCTCCCATTGCGGAGCACAGGCTCCGGACGTGCAGGCTCAGCAGCCATGGCTCACGGGCCCAGCGGCTCCGCAGCACGTGGGATCTTCCCGGACCAGGGCACGAACCCGTGTCCCCTGCATCGGCAGGCGGACTCTCAACCACTGCGCCACCAGGGAAGCCCTTGTTTAATGTTTTGATTTTATAATTTTTGGTATATTCTCATCAGTCTTAGCTCTAGAGTTCAAGCTCTCACTGGGCAGTAGTTACTGTCTATGTGATGTGCAACTTGGCATCTAATAAATGATTTTTTATGATGGTGACAAAAAAAAAAGAATCCGCCTGCCCATGCAGGGGACACAGGTTCGAGCCCTGGTCCGGGAAGATCCCACATGCCACGGAGCAACTAAGCCTGTGCACCACAACGACTGAGCCCGTGAGGCACAACGAATGAGCCCGCGTGACACAACTACTGAAGTCCGCGCGCCTAGAGCCCGTGCTCCGCAACAAGAGAAGCCACCGCAATGAGAAGCCCACGCACCACAACCAAGAGTAGTCCCGGCTCGCCGTAACTAGAGAAAGCCCGCACACAGCAACAAAGAGCCAACGCAGCCAAAAATGAAATAAATAAAATAAATTAATTTAAAAAAGAGAAGAAGAAAGGAGATGTTTGCAAAGGAGCGGGAACGAAACCGTTATGCACTACGTAATTCTAGATTTTGTTTTACTCGAATAAAACCCCAAGATGTTAGGCTTGGATGAGACTTCAGATTTCCAGAAGATGGTGGCGGCTGGCAGACAGGCAAGAAAGGGATGGGGCGGCAGACAAGAAGTTCAGGGGAAGCACAGACTCGTGGAAGCTGCCCTAAGATGGGAAATGGAGACCCAGGGCAGGGAAGGGACAGGGGGATGGCGTGTCAGCAAAGCCGCACAGCGGTGCACACAGAGCTGCGTCTGGAACCCACACTTTCCGCCCACAGTGTCACCAGCCGACTAAAACAGACACCCAGGGACTATGCGGGGCCACTACTACCCCGGGACTGGTTTGTCATCTCCGCTCAGTGCCGAGTCCTGCAACTTCACCAACCAAGGCGAAGAACAGAGCCGCTGCCTCACTTCTCGGATGGAGGCCGTACCAGCGTGACGAATAAAAGGTGTTATCTTGTAGCGTTCAGGTCATTCATGCGACAGACATTTATGAAGCCCCTACCATGTCCTGTGAACTGTGATTAAGTCCTGGGGATACAAAGATGAAGAGGATATGGGCCTTCCTTTCCCAAACACAATCTAAGAAGACACAGACATAAGTAAATGATTATAGCAACGGGACAAGTGCTGTAATTCCAGGATGCAGACGTGCATGGAAGCCCAGAAGCAGAGCCTTCGATGCTGCCTGGGGAGACCTAGACTGCAGCGCTTGGGTCAAATCTGGTAGGAGCCTGACAGTCAGACAAGGGAAGACACTGCAGGAGAAAACAGCACGAAGCAGCGGGCGAGGGGTGGTGGGAACCACCCGACACACACACACAACTGTTCAGACTTATTCAGAACTAGTCGGAGGACTGGGAAAGATAAAAAATATTGCCAAGTCTACCACAACTCTATGCAAGTATTCCCCCAAACCTTAAAATCGAAACATATATAATCAATCCCTTTTCTACCCACAATACTATGAGAGCTGAATTCTCTTATTTTGGGGGGCCTTAACATTGAACAAGAATTGAAATATATGTAATTTTGCACTCCAGTCCTGCTTCTGAGTATAAATACGTGTTTGTTTGTTTGTTTGAAAGTGTAGTTGACAGATGTTTGTTTCAACGTAGGTGAAAAGAGATGGGTTGCTGCCGCTGCGTTGCTTCAAAGCTTTCCAAACGGCCTCCAAGGGCTTCAAGTGCATTGATCCGTGGTTCGCGAGGCACGGGCTTCTCCAGACGTCTTCTCTGCAGAATTCTAATTCATGCTGTAAACGTGGAGCTGATTTTCTTTCATCTCAAGGGCTTTAGCTGGAGACAGCTCCCGTTTGGGCTATCCTTTTAGGAAAATAAATGATAAGTAGGGGCCGGTTTACATGAAAGAGAGACAAGGGAATGAAAGGATGGGGCCCGGCATAGAACCTGTCAAGTTTCTGGAGACTAATAACCTCCCTGACGTTACCAGAGGCAATTCAGAAATGCAGCCAATGTGGAGCTGCGCTGGTCTACAGCAGGGCTTCCAACAGTGACTCCATCAACACGCAGGCTGGGTAATTCTTGGTAGTGGGGTCTGTCCCGTGGGCCAAGCTGTAGCATGGTTAGAAGCATCCCTTGCCTCCACCCGCTGGATGCCAGAAGCAACCCCCAGTCGTGACAACCAAAAGGTCCCTAGATGTCCCCAGTTGAAATCCCCGATCTAGATTAACTCCTAGCAGTAACAACACCAGGGTCTCAATCCGGTTAACTGCTTCCTTTTGAAAATCCTTCTCTCGTTAGTATCACTGTCACTCCCCCCAAAAAAGCCCAATAAAGAATAATCATGATGGGCCCTTGACAATACACAAGTCCCGATAGGAAACAGTTAGGGACCTACAAGAAGCAGGGAGCCCTGGGCATGCAATTTCCCTGATCAGAAGAGGCTCCAAATGGCACTAACTACTGAGTTGCCACTGGGACATGAAGAGGATGGAGGTGAGGTTCCTTTGTTCGGTCATGTGTTTGTTTGATCACTCAATAAACATTCTTGAGCATCACAGGGTGCCAGGTGCTGGGCCACGTGGACAAGGCAAACAAAAGTCCGGGCCTCCAGGAGCGTGTGCTCAAGTCAGAGAACAGAGGTAAACAGACGGCATCATGGTCCGTCATAAGTGCCGGGAATGAAGCACTAGCAGGTTGGAGCTGCAGCCACTGTCCCCGTGTGGCCACTGAGCCAGGGGATGTGGCTCATTCAGACTGAGACGTGCCAACCACGCAGATCCCAGACTTAGCGCAGAAAGAGAACGTACGCTGTCTCATTAATAATTTTTATGTTGATTAGATATGTCAACGATAATATTCTGGATATCTTGGATTAAATAAAATCTACTAGCAAAATTAACTGGGCCTGTTTCCTTTACTTGTTTCGCGTGGCTGCTAGAAGCTGAAGCCCATGCATGTGGCTCAGCCTGAGCGACCTCCACCACCAGCGTCCTCGGCCCCAGGAAATGACAAGTTTACGGGCTCTGCGGTGGGAATGAACTTGGCCCAGCTGAGGCTGGCAGAGCTGCAGGCCGTGCACTAGGCAAGGGCTTGGGAGCCAAGTTAAGCAGTCGGGATTTCACCCCAGGAACAACGGGAGAGCAGTGGAGGGTTTGCACCAGGGGAACACCACAGTCTGTTTCCAATTTTGCAAAGATGCTGCACTCGGATGGCCGTGCAGAGAGGCGACAGGCACGGAGGCGAGGACAGAGCAAGACCACCAGGCGGGAGGGCTCAACCTAGCAGGACCCCTTGGCTTTCAGCCCCTCGACGTGACCTGAGAGAGGACGTCTTTGCCACAGGGCTCAGGACTCTTGTTAATTCCCCTTACATTAGATTTTGATTATGTACACGACCTCTTTCGTCCTCCTCACTTTCTTCTTTCAGATTAGTGAAATTTTTTTGTTTTTCTTTTTGGCCTCACCGCACGGCATGCGGGATCTTCGTTCCCCGACCAGGGGTGGCCCGGAGGTTTTTCATCGCCCACACCAAGCCTCGGGGTTCTAAGAGCGATCCTGCTGCTTCAAGAAGTTCAGCGTGATCTACCCCCTCCTAGAGCAGAGAGGGAACCAGACCAGCTTTCCTCGGTGGACGGGTTTCCTATTCCTGTACACCACCACACGAATTAAGCGGGGAGGGGTCTTAGGTTTTCACTGTTCTGATCTCACGTAATTCTTTACTTCATTTTTGGTATTTACTATGAACGCACAGTTCAGTTCCCTTTTCTTCTCTGGTGCGGTTTTTTCCCCCACTTTTCTTGGGCCCTATTTTTGATCTTAGCCTCCCTGCTTTACTCCCAAAGCCTCTCGCTCAAGGATGTCAGCTGCACAGCAGCCCTCCAAGCTCATTTACCCGGGTATTTTCCCTTTGCTCTGCTGATCCTAGAGTCTCCTTTTTCCCCAGCTCATTGGTCATTTTTGCTACTGGTGAGTCATCTTCTCTGACTCATGCCAGGCTGTGATGCAAAGGCCTCAGAGCACACCTGTCTGTGAAAGGCTGTCCCTGAGGAACACGGCCTGCACCCAGGCACGAGCTTGCGCATGTGGATTTGGTAAAGAGGAGAAAAAAATAATCCCCTTTTCTCTCTCTCTTTTTTTCCCCTCCGAATTTACCATTTCTTTCAGCTTTTGTTGGAGATTATCCCTACGGTGGGATGAGTCTTGGTCATTCGTTTTGCATCCTTTTTTTTTTCAGTCTTAACTGAATTGGTTACAATATTGCTTCTGCTTTGTTTTGGTTGTTTGGCCATGAGGCATGTGGGATCTCAGCTCCCCCACCAGGGATCAAACCCACACCCCCTGCATTGGAAGGTGAAGACTTCACCACTGAACCGCCAGGGAAGTCCCATCATTTTGCATCTTTAGAGGCAGGAGAACATTTCTTGAATGAGCCCAGAAAGCCTGAGGGATGACAGATTTTCCTTCTGTGAGGTTCCTCCTCTGGGGCACAACATGGAGTCTCACCCGTGTGCCACACTGGGATCACGCTGCCTTTTGAGAGCTATGAAGACACCACCAAACTCAGGGGAGACGACATGTACACGCAGCTTTGGTACCTGGACTGAACCTGCCTGGAGCTGCGAGCCAGCTCTGCCCTTACAAGCAGATGTGACGGAGGCCTCTGCCTCTCTGCGCCTCAGCTTTCTCACCTGTGAAACGGGGAGGGTATCAGCAGCTCCCCCATTAGTGTTCTTGTGAGGTTTAGGGACACCCCCCAGAGAGCACCCGGCACAGCAAATCCGAGCTGGAAAGACACCATCTCGATCCCCGGGGGAAACACACCATCAACTGCCCCTCCCTCCTTCCTTCCCTGAGTCTCTGTACGCACCTCTTCATCAGGGCTAACCCTGAAGTTCAAGGAACCCGATCCAAAAAGCGCCCCATAAATACAAGCTCTTTCCCCACACTCTTCCCTGAAAGCCCCACATTTTACCATTACAGACTCATTTAAGCACCTCCCGTCTAAATATAAAACTCCTGGCTGAGGTGTTGTCATTAGCTCTTAGCACCTGGGAACAGACCAGCCTCTCAGGTGCCCACAGCAAGGGGTCTGAAAAGGCCGGAGGAAGGAGGAACCGAAAGCAGGGATGGGAGCACAGCCCGTGGGGTCTGAAAAGGCCGGAGGAAGGAGGAACGGAAAGCAGGGATGGGAGCACAGCCCGTGGGGTGGGGCGGGGTGGAGATGATACTTGGGGACAGCAAAGGACAGCAAGGTCTCTGCAAGGAGACAGAAGAAACTGGTGGAGATGGTGCCACTGGGGAAGAGACTGGGAAGCTGGGGGAGGGTAGGGGAAGCAGTGACAGAAACCACTTATCACTGGACATCTTTCTGTATTATTTGAGTTTTGTACCGTCTGCATGTATGACCCAGCCAACAAAAAATGAAATAAGGGAGCGGGGGATATTGGGTATTTGGGTGAGACAGAGCCAGAAACAGAAAGGTCCTGAAGGCGAAGGGACCAGTCGCGTTGGCTATCTCGCTGGCAGCCTGCCCTGCTCTCACCGCCCCCGCCCCCCGGGCCCAAATCAGAAAAGTCTCTCTACGAACTCCTGCACGGCTCATCTTTAGAACATCGGCAATACTTTCTCAGGGTCAAAATCTGAGACACTGCAACTCAGAGTTCTCCAGACCTTACTTAAAAGCCCCTCAGAACCACTGGAAAAGCCCAACAAAGGAAAAACGCGACTTCTCTGATGTTGTGGCCTCCGGCTTTGACCAGCTGCGCGAGGTCTGACCTGGGAACATCGTGTCCAGCTGCACCGTTTATCTCACTGTCAGTGAGCCACTCCTCTACCACAAGGACGACGGGGTAAAGCAGAAGGCCAAGGGAGGAAATCATCCCTCCAGGGCCCCTGAAGAGCCATCAGAGAAACCCACATCCTAACCTGGGCCGGAGCCACGAGAAAGGCCTGCCACTGGCGGGTGGGGGAGGGGAGGAGAGGCCACGGGCTCTGCAATCAGTCAGGAGGCTGGTCGGGTCCCTCCCTCCCCTCACCTGGGACACACACAGATCACAAGCTGTCAGCTGCGAGTTGTAAGCATCACAAACGCTTGGGGCACAAACATCCAAAACCACGTCCTTAGCCTGAAAAACAACCCAGCCCCTCCTGCCAGTTCTTCCCCTTAAAAGGTCGAGGAATCTGGAAGTTAGAAGGTGTTATGCATTGAATTGAACAATGAAAAGAGACGCTGAAGTCCGAAACGCTGGAACCTGTGAATGGGACCTTATTTGGAAATAGGGTCTTTGCAGATGTAATTAGTTAAGATAAAGTCATTATGGAATAGGGTGGGCCCCAAATCCCATTTGACTGGCGTCCTTACAAGAAGAGAGGAGACAGAGAGACACGCACAGAGGGAAGATAATGTGAAAATACACACACACACGCACACGCACACACGCACACGCACACACATGCACACACGCACGTGCACGTGCGGAGAAGGCCATGTGACCACAGAGGCAGGAGTAGGAGTCATGCAGCTGCAAGCTGAGGAACAGAAAGGATGGCTGGAAACCCCCAGAGGCTGGGAGGGGGCCCCGAACAGACGCTCCCGCTGAGCCCCCAAGAAGGAACCAACCCTGCTGACACCTTGATTTTGGATGTCTTGCCTGCAGATCCGTAAGAGAATATCTATTGCTTTAAGGCCCCCAGTCTGTGGTACTTTGTTACAGCAGACCTAGGAGACTCATACAGAAAGGGATCTGGCTTTACTGTCTATCTAAGGCTTGAATTCTCTTGCCCGATGGTCAGCTAGCCAGCCTGGGGATGGCTGTCTCTAGTAAAAGACGACTAGTTTAGTATCTACCAATGCAGCAACCCCTCCCATCTTCGAAAAGGTCTGTCATAAAAATCATTCATTCCACAAATATTTATTGAGCACCTACTACGTGCCAGGCAGGCACGGTTTGGAGCACTGTTGATACAACGCTAAAACGGGGAGCAGACACTAAAAGCACTTACAAATAAGGCCATTTCTAACGTTTTGAAGAAAGTAGAACACCGTAACACCAGTGAGTGGGTTGGGGACCAGGATGAAATTATTTATATTGTTAGGGAAGGTCCCACTAAGCATGTGATACTGGACTAGCGACCTGAATGACAAGGAGTCAGCCACGGAGAATCTGGCCGGAGGAAGAGCCAGTGCAAGGACCTGAGGCAGAGCAAGCTAGACCTGGACAAAGCACAGAAAGAAAGAGGGACTTTTGTGAGAGAGTGAGAGAGGGTTAATTGATGAAGCTGGAGAAACAAGGAAGGTCAGTCAGTCCTCCTATAGTAGACCCAGGTAAGTAGTTTGCATCTGACCGCAAGACTACTGAGAAGTCACTGGGGAGAGACATGATTTGATTCTTCGTTTTTAAAAGATCACTCTGACACCATAAAGTTCTTATAACTGAAGTCTTTTTAAGTATAACTTTTGTCCCTTCATTCTTGGGATCTTGGACCCTCACAGAACAAGTCTAATAAATGACATTCCTGAATCATGGCTCCCAAGATTTCCAGGCTTACCAGCTCTAATTCATTCCCCACTGTAGCAATTTCCAGTAAATATGCCTGATGTTTTTTTCTATGTCCTTCATTAAATGTGATGCCCAGAAAAGAACTCGATATTCTAAGCATGAAGTAGATGAGAACTTTCACCTTGGTCATTCCAGATCTACACGTCCACTGACGTGCCCCAAGATTGCCTTGGTTTTAATTCTGTTTTGTAGCACTGACCTGCTGGAACACATCTCAGATAACCTCCGCTGGTATCCTTTTTCAGATCTAGATGCTCAGATCGAGAAAACAGGATTCAAGCTTATTCTTCCCTAATGAGAACAGCTGTGCCCTCTTTAAAAAAAAAAAGTGTCACCATAACGCAAACAATGCCATGCATAAAAAACTGGATAAAATAAACAAAAGTACTGGGCCAACTCCTCAGGTTTCACAACCACTGCATTTTTCTTCCGGGTGGAGGACAAGAAAAATGATTATGGTAAGTTTCCCTAGAATTGCTTTGGTCTCTTGCATCACATGGCTGAAGACACCTAGACTATTAGGAAACACTGAGCGCTTGGGCAAAAGACACTCCCTGCAATCATACTTCCCACTAGATTTCTCAAAGACTTAAACAAATCTGAGTAGGCGCAGACTGCCAAGCCTGGGATAGAGGGAAGTGGTGAAGAGAACCTACACCTGCGAGCCAAGCTGACTTAGCAGGTGGGGCAAGCGGTGGGAGAGGAGGATGCTGGGAAAGCCCTAGGGCCCTGGGATGTGTGTGTAATCTGTCCTCATCCTTCCCACAGCCCACTCGGCAGAGTGGTGACGGGCCACTGCATCTGGTGTCGGATGGCTAGGGTTAACGCTCTGCTTTGCCCCCAGTAGCTAAGTGACCTTGAGCAAGTCACTTAGCCTCAGTTTCCTCATCTGTGACATTTGTGAAGATCAATTAAGATTCTGTGTGAAAGACATTTGCAAATTACTCCGTCCCGTAAAAGTGAGGGGTTATCATTGGCAAAAAGGATTTTTACCCCTCCCTTTGCATGTCATGAGGGTTGACTTTTCCTGACGTTTTCTCTCCCCAGGCTGCTTCTGATGGTTCTTTTAACTGGATTATTTTCTTTTTTGAGGGAGGATGGGGAGGCATGTAGCATGATTCATCCCACCCTAAACCCTTCCTAAAGACTATCCTAAAAGAAGTACCCTCCGAGCCATCTGGAGTCACCCCAAAGCAATTTACCTTCAAAGAACCAAAGCTGTTGTCATGCAAAAACAAGCACATCTAATATCTGTGGATACCCTCCACTCTCTGGAAATCCGAAGCAAGTTATTTAAGGTTGGTGATTTACTCCGGTCACCGAGTAGCTTTTCACTGGCCTTAGTCGTTATGTTCTCAAGTAATATGAACTATCTTCACATTAACTCACACAGGCCATACAAAAGACAAACACTGCAAAAAACAAAACAAAACACAGGAATGTACTCCAGAACCAAATAAGAAGTTAATCTGCTGCTCGCTAAAGTGTCTATGCCTGAGTCCTTAGCCATCTTCATTTCCTTAATGGAAAACGAGAATCTTATGAGTCAACTTTCTCATCGTGAGCTGATCTCAATAGCCGGTCGCCCTGTGTTTCAAATGCGTAAGCAGTCCTATTTCTGCACAAGGTGGAAATAAAAACCAGTGACAGCCCAAGGGAGAGATGGAACAATGGGAGAACATACACTTCCAAACAGAACCGTGAAAAGATGGGAAGAAGCGCTCACGTGTAACACAACTGGATTTTTTTTTTTTTCTTTGCTTAATTCGGTGTTAAGCATCTTGGCTGCCCTGGTTTAGGGTGAGGGAGGGGGTGCCTCTCCGCAAATGAGCCCAAAACCTTAGCATTAGGTGACAATGGTCTGGAGGGCGGTCTGGCTACAGCAGCCTGGTCCCTGACAGCTGTTGGCTTGCCTCCAAACGCTGACTCGCCTCAGGGACAGCCTGCATGTCAAGCACCTCACCTGTGCCAGCTCAGAGGTGAGTTCCTGCCCAGTCTGCAGGCTGGCACCCTGGCCTCACACTTAAGCACAGTCATAGGAGCTGGCTGGTGCCCACTGCCAAGTCCTCTTCCTCTTCCCAAATCCAATCAACGTACAACCCAGGGAAACCCAGACCCCACCAAGGGGCAACTCGCACCCAGCTCCAGAAAGACCGCATCCTGTCCTTTCCAAGACCCTGGACGCTGGTGCAGGCCACCCTGAACCAGCTGTTCCAAACAGCCTGTAACACTGTGTGGGTAGTGCTGGCCCCTCTGCGAAGCTCCTCCTGCTTCCTGAGCCTGGGGAGGAGGGGGCCCTGGGAAGGCACAAGCTGAGCCCTTTCTCCTTGGCCCCCACGCCGCCCCCAGCTGCCACCCCAGGAGCAGAGGGACAGCAAACTTAAAATCCAACACACAGCGCAACTTGGCAAATGTCTTTCCCATCCCGGTCCCACGCACCCCTCCCCAGCACGCCCTTCCAGGAGTCGAGGCAGGGCGGGGGGGGGGGGCGGGGGGGGAACCGGCTCCATCCCTAAGCCACCTGGCGACACCGTCAGCCACCGGGGAGCGGGGACACCTTGTCCAACCCCCCCCCCACAGGTATCGCACTGCTCCTGACACGGTGGGCTCCTGCCCCGCCTTCCCATTTCCTGCAGAAACCCCAGAGGCCCTCGACCCCACCCCACGGTCCCTCACCCGCCGGTCCCTGGGCGCTCCAGCTGTCGCCCCTCGGAGAGCCCCCTCGCCGCCGGGAGAACCCGGCACGCCTTCCCCTCTCGGCCCCTGGCAGGGTCCCCTCTCACCGCGGCGGGGGCCGGCCAGCCGGCCGGGCAGACGAGGAGCGAGCGGGCGCCGTCGGGCTCGGGAAGGCGGCCACTGCTCCGGCCCCAGAGCCGGGTCCTTCTGAGGCGCCGGCCAGCGCGAGCTGTCAGTCAGCTGGCCGCGCCCGCCCCCGCCCCCGCCCACCCCGCAACCCCCGGTCCCGTCTGCGCAGGCGCGGGCGCGGCCCGTGAGCGGCGTCACGTGACGGGGCGGTGCAGCTGTCGGCGCCCGGCCCTCCCGAGGGTTTCGGTCCAAGTCCCGCGTCGCTCGGGCCTGGGGTCGCCCCTCGGCGGGAGGCCTCGTCCTGCGGCCCTGGCACGCTCGGGGACTTCCCGTGGTTCGCTCTAACAGAGGGTCCCGGGAACCCCGTTTGCTGGATCTGCTCAAAACTAGGGTGTTCTCCGGGGCGGGGCAGAGCTGGGTGGGCGCAGGCCGCTATGCAGACAAATGAGTGGGTGATTTGGTGATTTTGGAGGGGGGAGCCCCGGCAGGGAGCCAGAAAGTATGGCCTGATAATAGTTGCTTGCCCGCCGTGGTATCCGCACCTTTAAAACAAGGATGCCCTTTGCCATTTCCTCCTCGCCTATTTCAGAGTTAGGGTGACGTCTTGACATTAACGAGCATACTTGTAAAACAAGTCAAGCGAGGATGTATGGAATAGAAGGGCAATTTGAGGCCGATTGATTTTTTGAAAGGGGGCTTCTTAAAAGCTGATGGATTCCACCTTCTGCTCTGAAACGTCTAGGCCAATCAGCATCTTTTCACCAGATACAATAAACACAATTTTCAGGCTGTCGGGTTTGGGTTTCTTCCACGTGTCTTCAATTCAAACAAACAAACCAAAACCACAAAAGGTAAAAAATAAAAGTATGTCCTAGGGGAGCTTTTTCCGTTCTAGAGCAAGTACAGAAATGTAAACTGACACCCCCTCCCAGTAATTTTGCGGTTATGGCAAACTTGGTTCCAGCACCTAGCAAAACAGTGTGGGCTCTGACGCCTCAAATTCTGTAAAGGCATTTCCAGAGCTACACTGCAGAACTACAGTGCTCCTTCTGGGGGTTGGCTGTATGACATAATAAAGATCTACCTTTAAATGAATGCCCTGGTATCTGAACTAGGGCAGACTGTCCATTTCAGAAAACTGGGGGTTCTCCGAAGTCCTAGCAGTTCTTTAGTCTTTAGTTCCTAGAAGTCTTTAGTTCCTAGAAGGAACTAAAGATCTGCCATGTAGGAGAAAAGATGACATACGGATTGATGATCAAGTGTCTTTCCTGTGCACCAAGCATGGAGCTGCTGATCGCAGGGAAGTTGGCCTATTGAACTTAAAAGACTTTCTGGGAGGGAGGTCTTCCCTGGCAGTCCAGTGATTAAGACTCCCTTCCTCACTGCAGGGGGCATGGGTTCGATTCCTGGTTGGGGAACTAAGATCCTGCATGCCCGTGTGGTGTGGCCAAAAAGTTAAGAAAAAACTTGTTGGGGGAAGTTAAAGGGACCAACGTGGAGGACAAAGCTGGAAGCTGTGGTTCCACAAGAGTTATGGGGCCTTCAGCACCACAGGTCCATTCCAGGTTTGCTTGACCAGCTCAGTGTAGCCATCATGTGCAAGAAACCGGATCTCTGGGTGTTTTAAGCTTGGTATGAAATCAGGAAGGGAAGGAGTGTAAGGTGGCGTTCGTTCCCTTATGTGGGCACTACAGATTGGTGGGCATGCCATTGGTCCCTGTGAGTTTCTGCCCTGCGTCCAGCAGAATACAAGCCCATCATGAAGACTTTATGGGATGGAGGAGGGTCATATGTGTGGCTAGAGGAAGTCCTCCCTTGGTTCAGCGAGTGAACCCAGGACCAGGCATGGGCTCTTGCAGCCTTGTTCTGACTCTGGATATACCAACTAGTCAAGAAAATTGGAAAACGTGAGTTTATTCAGGCTCGGATTCCATTTGGGGGAAATGTCATTTCTCCTCAAGAGATTCATATGGACCTTATCTCTCCATACCACATAAAAGATATTCTGTACTTGCCAGAAAGTTGGAGAGAGGCAGATGATATGGCCATTTTATTTTTTAAAAAAAGGGGGGGTTAGTGAGTTCTACAAACCACAGACCAGTGAACTTGACATTGGGCCTGGGAAGCATTCAGGCCAGATAACTCATGAAAAACATCTGTGACCCCTCAGAAGAGGAAGCACTGACGTCAAAGACCAAGTCATGCTGGCTTAAGCATGAGATTTCAAGCTATGAAATCTATAGACTCGTAATTCAAGGAAATATGATAGAAGTAGTGTATTTGCACCTGGAAGGTATATTTACCAAAATTCTTTCAGTAATAAGTGACAGAAATCCCGGCAAACTGGTTTTTCAAAAACTGAAAAGTTCTGGGGTTGGCCCAGCAGGATCCAGGGGCCAAGTGATGTCATCAGAACTTGGTCTCTCTCCCCTTCTTGACTGCTTCCCTCTGAGCTGGGCTTCATTCTCAGATCAGGTTCTTTTTATAGAGTGGTCTTCAGCAGCAACAGGCTTATGTTCTCTCAACTCAGCACCCCTGTGGAAAAAAAGAATTTTCTCCTTCGGTATTTCCAGCAAACGTCTCAGGATTTGGTCTGAAAGGACCAGCAGCGCTCATGTGCTCATGCCCTTAAACCAACCGCTGAGGCCAGGTGTTGGGGACTGGCCCCACCTAACTACTGGGTGGAGAGGAAGGGAAGGGTGGGTGCCCATGGGAAACTGAGGTGCTCTTGCCAGAAGAGGGGTGGATTTGGGTCAGGCAACGGAAAGCAACAGGGGCTTCCCTGGTGGCGCAGTGGTTAGGAATCCGCCTGCCAACGCAGGGGACAGGGGTTCGAGCCCTGGTCTGGGAAGATCCCACGTGCGGCGGAGCAACTAAGCCCGTGTGCCACAACTACTGAGCCTGTGTGCCACAATTACTGAAGCCCGCGTACCTAGAGCCCGTGCTCCGCAACAAGAGAAGCCACCGCAATGAGAAGCCTGCGCACCTCAACGAAGAGTCATCCCCACTCGCTGCAACTAGAGAAAGCCCACGCACAGCAACGAAGACCCAGCGCAGCCAAAAATAAATAAAGAAATAAATTTATAAAAAAAAAAAAAAAGGGAAAGCAACAGATACCCGGAACCAAGCATTTGCTAAGATATCTTGTGATATTGTATAATGAGCATGAAGAAAAGGTGGGAGAAATAGTATATTCATTTGATGGGTGAATCAATATTCAAAATACTTTGATTAGAGGATGAATCCAAAAATGAACTAGACAGGATAAAGCAGGCAATGTGGCTTCTCCACTTTTTTTATCAGTTTAATTAGTCTCTGAGCTCCACGACAGGTAGGAACTTTGGTTTTGCTCACCCCCGTGTCTGCAGCACTTAACATGGTTCCGAGAGTAGGCGATTAAATATTTGTTGAATGAACCAACATAGGTTTAAGATAAGGATCTGGGGGGTGGAGGTGGAGGAAAAGAAGAGGACTGAGTTGTTGGAGCCAGAGCACAAGTGGGCAGGGACTTGCTTCCAGGCAACTTGGTGGATCAGGTCCTGGTAGGAGGAGCTGGGGATCACATCCCACGTGAGCCCTCAGGACTTGGTATAGAGCTGCTATGTATAGCGCACGGCCTCTGGCTCCTTAGAGAGTGAGAATGTTATGGTATAAAGAGCAGGATCTTCAGAGCTGGACAGAATGAGGTCTGCAGGCTAGCTGCGCTCTGCTTCTTTGGGGCGATCACTTAACTGAGCCTGTTTTCTCAGCTGCACAAAGAGATCATACCAGTTTCACAGACATGAGGATGAAGAGAGTCTATGAGGCAGCGAGGCTCCTCTCCTAGCTGTATGACCTTCAGCACACTCCTTAAACTCATTGGGCCTGTTTCTTCGTCTGAAAAAGGGGCCAACCATGGCATGTTCTTCATTCATTCAATGCATATTTATTGAGTCGCTGCATTTTGACAGCGAACGAGACCAACAAAATCCCTGCCTTTCACGAGGCTTGCATTGCAGTGAGGGATAAATGATGGCATAACTAAGTGACAGAGGATGTTAGCTGACTTGTGACCAGGAGCAAAGCAGGGAGGGGGAAGTGAACTGTTGCAGGAATGGGAGAGAGGGAGAATTTTTCAATAGGCTGCCGGGGAGGAAGATGTGCTCCGAGTCAAGTCCTGAAGGGCCTGAGAGAGCAAGCTTGGGACATCCAGGGGACACAGAGCCCCAAGCACAGGCCTGCTGCCGCAGCAGGCTTTACCCACAGCTGGAGGTGAGGTGGCCCAGTGAAAAGGAATTCAGGAACATATCATACCACTTTGGGTTTCTGGACTTCCTGGGCCTTGTTCAACACCACGGGTTGTGGAGTTTCAACCTTCCGGCTTCCTGATGCATTCAACATCACGATCTCAGTGGAAAAAGTAAGAAACCACCCAAACTCCCTTCTGAAGAAATTTCTGATTTTCCACTGTACAACCAACCGTTGGAAGTCTCTCTCTCTTTCTCCCACTGTTTACTTAAAGTACAGCATACAAATCATAAATGTACGTGGCTGAATTTTTACCAAGTGAACGCTCATACAACCAGCACCCAGGTCAAGAAATAGAATATAACTGGCACCCTAGCATCCCCACCTCAGTGGTCATCACTGCCCTGCCCTGTCTTCCTACACCAAAGATCAGTTTTGCCCAACTTTGAGCTTTTTATTAATAAAATTATATAGTATGTACTCTTTCATGTCTTGCTTCTTTTATTCAACATCCTGTGTGAGATTTATTTGTATTGTTGTATGTAGTGTGTACTTTCATTCTGTACCGTATTTCACTGTATACGTATACCACGATTCATTCATTCTACCCCCAAACTACAAACAACCTAAACATCTGTGAACAACACTGTACTGTGTATTGTGGGAACATTCCAGCACAAGTCTTTTGGTCCACCTTCAGCAGGTACTCCTAACAGCTGCCCTGGGCGGTTTAATCATCACATCCCTACCCCCAGCAGTGAGGTGTATGGAAGTCCCAGTTTTTCTACATGTTTGCCAGCACTTGTTTTTTCACGTTAGCCGTTCTAGTGGGTGTGTAAATACGATTTCATTGTGGTTTAAGTTTGCATTTCCCTGATGACTAATGTAAATGAGCATTTTTTCATGTTTTGGATATTCTTTTGTGAAGTATCTGTGTTTTGCCAATTGTTCTATTGGGTTGTCTCATTTAACTTTTATGTATTTAAAAATGGATACATGGTTTACAAGCTTAACAAGTTACAGACCTATTCCTTGTATATTTTTCCAGGGATATTCTGTGTACGTAAACATATACATCCCCCAAATCTTCTTTTTCACACAAATACAGTTTTACACAATGGACTTAATATACCTCAAAGGCCACTGCACACCACAGCATTCCCTTTGTATGTATAACATACTTTATTTAATATACTGATGGCATACAGGGCGATGCAGTTTTTTGCTTCTACAAACATCCTACTGTAAACACTGAAGTGCAAACATCTTTGTGTACATGGGTGAGTCTCCCTGTAGGATAAATTCCTGAGCGGGACTGCTGGGTCACAGGGTGCGTACACTTAGATTTCTGTGATTCACGTTTGCTATCTTGCTCTGCAAAGAGCTGAATAAATTGACAATGGCATCAATTTGGGCTGCCTTGGCAACAGAGGATTCAGCAAACTTTCATCTTTGCCAACCCACTAGGTGAAAAATGCGGTCTCTTGGTACTCTAAATTTGCATTCATTCCTTTTACTTTGAACGAGGCTGAGGATCTTTCCACGTGGTTGAACAGAGGCTCCACTTTAAAAGAACTATTTCCTGGGATGAGTGGTTAGCTGGAAACTAGCTCCTGACGGGTAAACAGAACTAATCCTGAAGATGGGATGTTTCCCATCCTTGCAAGGGCGTCCAATGTCAGGTTTTTGGTTCTATGGGCCTTATGAAATCAAGGTGAGGCAAAAAACTGCGTTGAACCACAGTCTCAGAACAGGAAGAAACCTTAGAAATCAAGTCTGAGATCATGTTTTAGAGATTAAAAAAAAAAAAAGCTGAGGTTTGGAGAGGGGAAATGACTTGCAGAAGACCACATATCAAGTCTGTTGAGAAAGAGATGAAAGTCCTTGAAAGAGTTGAATTGTTTTTGTCAACTGCTGTCATCCCTGTTAAATATTTTAATGAATGATTTTACTGTGCTATTTCCTTTAGCAAGAATGCAATTTTAAAGTCACAATAAACAAGCCTATACAAGTGTGGGGACAGAGGAGAATTATGAGTCTTTTTGTGAAAGATTTTGAAATGGGTCAAAAAAAATTATTGGGTGCCTTCAATGGACAGCTAGGTGTTGTCATGCACACCCTTGGGTTATGTGGTTCTATGGATTTTTTTCTTTGCTTTAAGCTATTTATAACTCTATAGGTTTTGGAGAATCGAAAGCAATCCTAGTGATTCTGTTACCAAGGCTGTTGCCCCAGAATCATATCCCTGGCCCTCCCTCGAATGGAAACCAATTATTCTTATCTAAGTTTCAGGAGGAAGATGCAAACAGAAAAAAAATAAGAACTGGTTAGAACCAACCAGGCCCAAGATGGCCGAAGATTTGACTTCCAGTAGACCTTGAGCCTCATTATACTCTGACTGTAATATATTAGCATATGTTAAATGACACACCCACCAGGGCCAGGAAGTTGACGACTGCCATGACAACAACCAGAAAAGCCCATAGAAGGACTGAAAAGGAGAGTTGCAACGGTTCAAGGTCCAAACCGCACCCCTGTTCTCCAGTAAGTCAGGAATATTCCTCCCACTCCTTCCAATTCCCTCCTTTTAACCTCGACCTGCCAATATATTTGGCGGCTCCCCCTGAATTGGGTGGAGAAGTTGATTTGCCAACTAGATGCCCCCTTTCCATTCTTTGGCCACTAAATACAGCTGGTACTGTTCCAGTCTCAGCACTGGTTTCATCGTTGTCTGTGCGAATCTGATCGGAAAAAGACAAGAGGTCTCGGCTGGGGCTAGGACCCCGGCGCAGGTCCAGCTGACCAACTTGGTAACAATTTTTGTCCACCGACATCAGACATACAAATGAATCTCGTCTGGTAGAAGTTCAATTGACTTCCCCATTGTAGAAGAAGCCAGAAGCAGCTACTAAGCAAATTCACTGCAGCCTTCCTCACTGCACACGTGTGCCTGCCTTTCGGACTCATCTCTGAACCACATGTATCACCTTACCTACTTCCTCATGAATCAGTGAGTTAAATTAAATCTCTGACATGTGTTTATATTTGTATGACAGTCATGATTTAAGCTTTTCTTTTTTTTTTTTTAAAGATACTCTTTTGGGGGGAGGGATAAATTAGGAGGTTGGGATTAACATACGCACTACTATATATAAAACAGATAACCAACAAGGACCTACTGTATAGCACAAGGAACTATACTCAATATTTTGTAATAACCTATAAGGGCAAAGAATCTGAAAAAGAATAGATACATACGTATATATATGTATAACTGAAATCACTGTGCTGTACACCTGAAACTAACACGATATTGTAAATCAACTATACTTCAATTAAAAAAAAGATACTCTTAATTTGCTCATAGCAAGTATATCTTAAGCATAGCAGGCACTTGTAGTCTTGATGTTCTCCAAAGACAATCATCCTTTCTTTCAGCCTATGCAAAAAGAATTGACCACGGATTGGAGGCCTACCCCACTTTTCTTCCACGTGGGAATAAACAGACCAGGAGATAGGAGGCTCAATGAGGGTTGACTGGATGCATAGCCCCATTGTGAGTGCAGAGGTAAAGTAAGAAAATTTTAAGCTTTCAAAGTTCAAATTTTGATGATTAATGCACCCCTTACTTGCAAAAGCTTGGCTGGATAAGCGTTTCTGGGAGTAAGAACGGTAAATTGTGAAAAGGTGGCTTGCAGGCAGTGGAGTCTGATAGATCCCGCAGCTGCAATGACTGTTTCTAATCAATCTTACAAGTTAGTGGGTACTTAAAGAGTTTAATAACAAACACTGAGCGCTTACTTCCCAGCCCTGCGGAAATTGTCCCAAATATTGTAGGAAATACCACTCCCACCCCCCCAAAAAACCCAAACAAAACCCAACCACGTTTCCACCTTCAAAAACCTTAGGACTTAGCATCTGGAAGGAATCGCTGGGATGCCACGGTTTCCAGGTCGCTCAGAGGGGAACCAGAGGCTCAGCGAATCAGGAATCGCGCATCCAATGGCGCTTCTCCTACTCCCCACGTGCTTTCTGGCTCCGTCGTTCCCACTCGCGCTTCTCCATTAACCCGCGTTCCGTCCTCGCACGCCGTACAGGTCACACCTAACGCTGGCTCAGAAGGGCCACCGCGGGCTCAGTAAACCCGGGCAAGAACTCCTCCCCGAGTCAAAAAGCCTAGCCGCGCGGCTTGGACCTTGCGGTAGCACGTAGCCCTCATCCTTTCTCTTCCGGACCTCAGTTTGAATGGGTCCCTTTATTTTAGCGAGAGGACCTTGCGACTAAGAGTCGCCTTTCTCTGGGAAATGTCAGTCTTTAAGGTCCTCTGTCCCAAAGGGATCCCGGCCGCTGAGTCCCAGCAAACCACCTCGAACACCCTGCTCCGCCGCCGGGAGCGGCGCGACCGGAACTGCGCAAACGCGGCGCCGCTGACCACACGAGGTTCACTTCCGGGGGTCGTGCAGCCAAGCTCTCCAGGTTGGGCTCTGTCTCTCGTGTCCGCTCGGAGGCCACCTCCCTCCGACCGGCCCGGCGGGACCGAGCCGAGCCGCGGGGCCCCCTCCGGCCCGGCCATGAGTGCGGCCGCATGATGCGTCCCTGCCTCGGCCGCTGCAGTCGCCGCCGCCGCCGCCGCAGGCCGGGAGGAGCCGCAGCGCCGGGCGACCCCGCCCGGGCCTCGGGTGAGTGCGGTGGGCCGGGGCGGGCTGCTCGCGCCCGGGTCTCCCGGCCACTCCAGGCCCCCGTCCGCCAGCCCCGAGCCCCCTGCTCCCTTTCCTCCACCCCACCCCGCACCTACGACCTTCCCGAGTTCCTCGGGGCACCTCTGTGCCAGCGCTTGACTTCTCTTCCAGGTGTCTCCTTGTCACTCCTTAGTGCACCTTTCGGGGTAGGGCCCGAATTGCAGCCCCAGCTTTTTGCCTGACCTTGGGTGTGCCACTCAGGGCTCCGAGCCGCGGTTTTCTCCTTTAATAACTAATAACGGGGTTGTCGTTGGAGTTAGAAGAGTGGCAGTAAATCCTGTGTAAGCTGTAAGGAGTAGTTTATAGGCATGCGTTACAGTGGGCTTCCTCTCACGTCACCCATGGCTTCTCGAATGAATGCTCCAGTTCTTCCCTCCCTTGTAAGTTTTAATTTTCCTTTTTTATTCTTTGCCCACCTTCTTCCTTATCTTCCCTTCCCCTGCCAATGATCTTTGGGGGATTGCCTGCCAGGGCACCTGGGACAGTCAGGTCAGCTTTCAGGGCAATGTTTGCATCTTTTCTTGCTGTCGCCAAGGCTCATCTCTCCTGAGGCGTCATTGCTGCTGAAACTAAGTCTCTTTTCGCTGTCGGATGGACACACTTTATTGGCTTATGGGTAACCAGTTTTTTTTTGGCGGGGGGGGGGGGGTAAGAACTGTTGACGTAGCTGCTTTGTAGCTTCTTTTACTGACCAGGTGGTGTAAAGGGCTGTCCAAGCAATGCTACAGTGTTTAATGTTTGCAGTCTGCTTAGTGTTTGTACTTAATGTACATAGATTTATCTGTTTTACTACTGCTGTCTCAAATGGTCTAGAAATCTGGGCCAATGTATATTTCTTCTTAGACTCTTCACCTTGAAGATGATGAATTTAATCTGTTGATACTTTCACAAATTTTATTTGCTTAAAGTCACCTTTTTAAAAGTCAGATTTAATTTTTTTGATTCTGTCTTAACAAGGTTTACTTATCTGAAGTCGCTTTTTTAGAAAGTCACCTTGGGGACTTCTCTGGTCGCTCAGTGGTTAAGAATCCGCCTGCCAATGCAGGGGACACGGGTTCGAGCCCTGGTCTGGGAAGATCCCACATGCCACTAAGCCAGTGGGCCACAACTACTGAACCTGCGCTCCAGAGCCCGCAAACCACACCTACTGAGCCTGCGAGCCACAGCTACTGAAGCCCACACGCCTAGAGCCCATGCTCCGCAACAAGAGAAGTCACTGCAGTGAGAAGTCCGCGCCCCACAACGAAGTGTAGCCCCCGCTCGCTGCAACTAGAGAAAGCCCGCGCCGTAAATTTGCTTCTTAGGAAGTCAGAATACTTTTTTTATTTAATATTTATTTATTTTGGCTGTGCTGGGTCTTAGTTATGGCATGCGGGATCTTCGTTGCAGCATGCAAACTTAGTTGCGGCATGCGAACTCTTAGTTGCGGCATGTGGGATCTAGTTCCCTGACCAGGGATCAAACCCACGCCCCTTGCATTGGGGGCGCGGAGCCTTAGCCATTGGACCACCAGGGAAGCCCCAGAGTACTTGATTAAAGAGAAAGGCTCTTGGGATATATGAAAAACGGAATGGAACAGACGTCTTAAATTGCACCTCTTGAAGATTCTGGTAAATAGAAGCGTCTAGTGACTGACATTTGGGTTGTGTGCTTTCAGGAGTGAGGCTGGTAGGTGGGCTTTTCAGTTGTGAGGTGGAGGAGCATGAGACTATTTGATAGTAATTTCCTAAATAATTCATAAATCAACAACTGGAACTCTTTTTCTTTTTTCTTTTTTTTTTTTTTTTGCGGTACGCGGGCCTCTCACTGTTGTGGCCTCTCCCGTTGTGGAGCACAGGCTCCGGACGCGCAGGCTCAGCGGCCATGGCTCACGGGCCCAGCCGCTCCGCGGCATGTGGGATCTTCCCGGACCGGGGCACGAACCCGTGTCCCCTGCATCGGCAGGCGGACTCTCAACCACTGCGCCACCAGGGAAGCCCAACAACTGGAACTCTTTATGCACACATCTCACGTCAAAGCAGAGTGGGTAGAGATGTATACAGAAGTTTTCTTTTGTTATTTTTTATTATTATTTTTTTTACCAATGACTCAGAGCCTGCCTCGATTACAAGGAGTGAATTGGGAATTTTCAGCCTTGCTCATCAATGCACTATGAAAGCAGAAATCCTCTTCTAGAAAGGACAAATATTAGCATGAATAGAGTGACCCTGTCAGCGACAGAGAGAAAGTACTGAAAGGAACTTTGTATAAGAGCGGTCTTGAGCCAGTCAAAAGTCTGGACACGCTTTTACATTCTTTCTGAAACTTCCCTGCAAGGCTTGGACCCTTTGGTGACATAAATCACATAATCTTTGTTAATGTGAGGAAACGGAACGAGCAGTAAGTTCACATGTGAAGTTAATGCTTGGGATGAATTGAGAAGTAGTTTTCCTGATGATTCCAGAATTTCCCTGCTCCAGTCCGTGCTGAGCAACTCTACAAGATAGTTTTCTGAAAGCAGCTTTTTGGGGGTATGTTTCTTAAAAGTAATGTTTTAATTACAGAGGTAATACATGCTTGTTTTGTTAAAAAAAAAAAAAAGTTCGAGCACTAGAGCAGAGCATAAAGTATAGGATGTAAACACCCACTCTTGTTCCCTTTTGTCCCCAAAGCCAGTTTCCAGGGTCAGGTTAGCAACTTGTGTGTGACCCTTCAGCTGAAGCACCTGAGAGGAGTTTGGGCCACCTGCAGAGTGGGTCAGCTACAAAGTTGAGAGGGAACAGTCCACACAAGACCACCGTCACTTCTGACACCAGTTCCAAGTCTGGGGGTTCCCCAAGCCCCCCTCAGGTTCGATTACTAGCTAGCAGGCCTCACGGAACTCACTGAAAGCTGTTGTGCTCAGAGTTATGGCTTATTAAAGGCAGCTGAGTGAAGCGGCTCTCAGGACAGGATCTGGGGCTGCACCAGACACGGAGCTTCCATTGTCCTCTCCCCAAGGAGCTGGAACGTGGTGCGTAACTGGTGTTGGCACGAGACACTGTGCACCGGGTGTTGCCAACCAGGGATGCTCACCTGAGCCTTGGGGTTTGGAGTCTTTATTGGGCTTCTGTGACATGGGCATAAATGATTGATTGATTGACCGCCCACAAGGTTGATCTCAGTTTCCAGGTCAACTGATCCTGCGTGACCCAGAGCCCCACCCTAAATCATGTTGGTCTTTCTGGTGTGGCCAGTCCCCACCCTAAATCAGATGGTCAGCCGATGATAAAGCCCAGGCCTTCATTTGAGCATGGTTAGATTCTTTATTACACAGCATCCTTCCTTCATTCATGGTACCTTCCTTTAAAATATACTTTTTAAAAAGAGATGCAGACTCACAGCTATAGAACAAACCAGTGGTTACCAGTGGGGAGAGGGAAGGGGAGGGGCAAGATAGGGGTGGGGGATTAAAAGGTACAAACCATCGTTAATAAATACGCTCCAAGGATGTATTGTAAAACGCAGGGAATACAGCCAAATTTTAAGTTTTTTTATTTATTTGCTTTGTTGCACCGGGTCTCAGTTGTGGCAGGCGGGCTCCTTAGTTGCAGCTCATTGGCTCTTTAGTTGCAGCATGTGGGCTCCTCAGTTGTGGCAGGCAGGCTCCTTAGTTGTGGCTCCAGGGCTCCTTAGTTGCAGCATAAATGGAATATAACCTTTAAAAATTGTGAATGTCATACACCTGAAACTTACATATTGTAAATCAACTATACCTCACTTAAAATTATGTATATATGTGTATATATATTATATACACACACACCTTTTTTGCTTTACCATTGACAGAGGACTCTCCCTTATAGATCATAGAGCAGAGGCTGCTGGGAGAGTTCTCTCAACTTTGACTCCATTCCAGCTGAGAGATCTCTGAATGCCCATCAGTCTTTTTCTTCCCCTTGCCTCTGAGGAGGAGAAAACGCCTCCTTTCCAGTTTAACATGTGTCTGTACTTTGGTCTGCCTGTTAGGGGATGGCATTTAGTCACTTACTCTCACTTGCCTCTGATTTTTTTTCTCTTTCACTCACTTCTTTGCCTCTATCTACAGACGTATTCTTGTTTTGCTTACTAGTTCATTCTATTCTTGAAAAACCTCTAGTAGAATTTTAATAATTGTCTAATAAATCCAGACTCTTCATGGGGCCAAGATAATGCCTTATATTGGTACAGCACCTCACAGTTTTGAAAACACTTACCCTGCAGTGGTTTGCACATAGTGGGTGCGTGGTAAATAGGCAGAGAGCGAGAGTCTTCTAATTGGAGGAAACAGCGGGAGCAGAAGCACAGAGGTGTGAAGAGGCCCGGCAGGGGAAGCAGGATGAATGCTGCGTGGAAGAGCCTGGAAGGGCAGGGGAGCCAGATTCAGTGGCACCTTGAATGCCAGGGTCCCAAGGTTTGGCGCCTCTGTTGGTTAGGGTCCTACAGAGGTACAGCCAGAGGTGAGGGTGCCTAAGCTTGGGTTGTGAGAAAGGTGGGAAGGGAAGGGTCAGAGCTGTAAGCAGGAAGCGTGGGCAGCATGTAGGAATGAGGGAAGAAGAGGCCTTGTGTCAAGAGCTTAAAAGGTGCTTAGTAGTGCTTCCCTGGTGGCGCAGTGGTTGAGAATCTGCCTGCTAATGCAGGGGACACGGGTTCGAGCCCTGGTCTGGGAGGATCCCACATGCCGTAGAGCAACTGGGCCCGTGAGCCACAACTACTGAGCCTGCGCATTTGGAGCCTGTGCTCCGCAACAGGAGAGGCCACGACAGTGAGAGGCCCGCGCACCGCGATGAAGAGTGGCCCCCGCTCGCCGCAACTGGAGAAAGCCCTCGCGCTGAAACGAAGACCCAACACAGCCAAAAATAAAAATAAATTAAAAGAAGGCTCAACATTAAAAAAAAAAAGGTGCTTAGTAAATACTGGCTGTGTGAGGAGTGTTATCAGTAAATGGAAGGAGAGGCCAGCTCTGTGTTAAGCTGGTGGTTTGGGTCATTCTGGGACAGGGCGCAGTGCGTTTGCAGACCTAGTAATAAGCAGGGGCAGGCAGGATAGAGAAGCTTCCAGTTTCTCTTGAGACAGGCTCTTACAGTATTTCTGGTCGGGACGTTTTGAATTCTTAGCGGTCCGTATTTCCCAGATTCAGTGTCCACGTTACGGAACATGTTTTCTGAAACCAAGTGCTCAGGGAGATGGCGTGTTTTCATGGAAGAGCGTGGGCTTTGGAGTCGGAACAGCCCCGACTCCACACTTCGCTGGCCGTGAGCTTGGGCAGGGTACTGCAGCTCGAAGGCGCAATTTCCTCATCCCTTAGCGAGCACCTCGTTTTTAGGGTAGTGGCAGGGTTCACCGTCGTGATGTATACAAAGGTCCTGACCCATGGCAGATGTTCAGTAACTGGCCTGTCCTCTCACGTTTCAGTATCTTACATTGTCGTTAACTTGCATCTGAGAGCTAGGTTCACTGTGAGCGGGTCAGATGGGCCTCGTGTTGCAGGTTTCGGCAAGTCTGATGTTACAAAAGTTCATTTCCTATTAAACAAAGAAACCCCATTTAGGAAGATAAGGAAAGAGGCGGGGATTCACCAGCTTGGTTCAGGCTCAGCTTTTCCCTGGGACGGGACACTTGAAGCGTTTGGGGACTCTGGGGTTCTTTTTGTCTCTGGCTTTGGAATTCTTGAGGGTTTAGTTACCATGTTGGGATTAAAAATAGCTCCTCCATTTGACTTTCAGGCTGTGGCTCTGGTATGGGGATAAAGGTGGAAGCTTTGGCATTTGTGTACACGTGCCTTTGAGGCTGCCTCGTGCAGCCTGTGTGCTCCCAGTGACACACCCAGAAAAAGCCCTGCCAGCGTGGGTCTCTCTCCTTCCTCCCCTTCTCCCTCTCCCCGCTTAACCCGTCCACGTTTCTCCCCCTTCAGCTCCCCGGACCGTCTGACCCCATCCCATCCCACCCCGCCCCAGGCCTCCCACTTTGACCCTCTTTCTTACTCCTTTCCGGTTCCTGTGGGGTTTGTTTTTGCTTTCCTTCTCTCACTGAACAAGGGTTTGCGGAGTTCGGGGTGTGCTGGGGATATTACGAGAACATTCTGTTGCGGTGATGACAGAGGAACGAGACAGCCCGGGTGGGAGGGGAGGTAAGAGGTGCGGTCCACAGGCTCCGGGCCAGGTAGGGCTGTGTAGCCACAGGGTGGCCTTTGGGTTTTATTCTAACCACAGAGGCAGCAATTGGCTGGTTTTAATAGGTGAGGGAGTGGCAGGACCCGACTTACATCTGTAAAAACTGGGCCTGGGTGCTGATCGGGGAGTGGGTTATGGGTGCACAGAGGCAGTGAGTGTGGAAACGGAGCACTGGTTTGTGCTGCCCGGGCGGGGCAGCCTTGATCTGGGTCGGTGTTGGAGGTCCAGCCCGCAGGACCTGCTGACGGGTTAGGTGTGGGGAGGTTGGGAAAAGAGTGGAATGAAGGGTGTGTCCTGGCTTTTGACCTTGGTACCATTTATAGAGACAAGAAGGTAGGCTCAGGAGGTTTTGGTGGGTGGAGGGGTTTCTGCTTTGACCCTGCCGTGGGGTTGCTGAGTGACGGACTGGAGACGCCCAGTAACGCGCTACGCTTGGCAGCTTCCCACGGGCATCTCCTCTGACTACATGGGCCTGAGATCCTGTGCGATCATTCAGAGCGCATGTAGCTTAAGAGGACAACCCAGGACCCAGCCCAGGCACCACCACAGTTCGACGTCTGTGGAGGAGAAGGACCTGGCAGGAGGCTGAAGAGTGGCTGCCGGGATGGGGAAAAGCCCAGTGTCGTCCCCTCCCCACCCCCGTGAGGCTGGCTTTCCTCTCCCAGAGCCTTGGCTCCTTGTGTGTTTCTCAGTTTGCCCTGTTTTGTTTTAGTTTGAAAGACCTTTCTGGAAAGGTTACATAAGTTTACTGTTCACAGTGTGGACAGTGTGCCGGCACATTATTGAGACCTGGCTTTTGTTCACTTAATATTCCATTGGTTTTTTTCCCTTAAAGGTTAATATTCTGTTCTTCAGATTCAGTAATTTGAGAAGAAGATACTGGTTCGTATGGCATACATTACTGGTATGGTTTGAAAGCACAAACTAAATCTTTCATGACTGCAGATTGATGGAAAGAACATACAAGAACATAATTGCAGTGGCACTGAATGCACTGGAGCCAAGGCACTGGGGTAGGCAGTCTGAATGCTCCATTCTTTTTTTTTTTTTTGCTGTACGCGGCCCTCTCGCTGTTGTGGCCTCTCCCGCTGCGGAGCACAGGCTCCGGACGCGCAGGCTCAGCGGCCATGGCTCCCGGGCCCAGCCGCTCCGCGGCATGTGGGATCTTCCCAGACCGGGGCACGAACCCGTGTCCCCTGCATTGGCAGGCGGACTCTCAACCACTGCGCTACCAGGGAAGCCCAAGAAACTTTTTTTTTTTTTTAATTAAAAAAAAAATTTTTTTTTTCTCCTCTGAGTTCTTAAAATTCCACCTTGCAGGCTTATTTTTTGGTCATACTTATGTATCTTACATCATACTAAGTTGAGAGAATATCAAGAAATTGAAAGAATGAAATTTAGACTAAATGATGGAAAATGTACCATTGAAGAGGATAAATCACACACACACACACACACACACACACACTCTCTCTCTCTCTCTCTCTCTCTCTCTCTCTCTCTCTCTCTCGCTCTCTCGCTCTCTCGCTCTCTCTCTCTCTCTGCCGACCTGACTCCCTTGCACATCCTCCAGGCCTCAGGACCTCCAGTCCCTTGCAGTTTCCTGTCACCTGGCTTCGCAGGCTGCTCCCCTTCGTCCTGCCCTCCATGGCGAAACCCCAACCCCTGCAGGGCTTTGGGTCCAGGCTGCGCTTGTGGATGAAAGGCCTGGCTGTTGTGGCATTTATTGGGAACCGGGGTTCCAGCGCTGTCTGGCCCACGGTGCTGAGTTTCAGCTCTCTCTTGCCACCTCCCCTACCCGCCTTCCTTTTTCCAGTCTCAGTCGCCGTCCTCAGCTTTTCTCCACTTCCAGCGCCCACAGCCCACCTCCTGCCGCTCAGAACGGCGTGTGGGGTGGGATCTGCTTTAGCTCCGCGTTGTCCATCTTCTCCGTACCCTCTCCCCCACCCTCCCCCGCCTAGGGAAGAAGGGTCCCTCTGCTCTGTCAGCCCCTGCGTCTGCAGACCGGGACCCTTATTCTTTAAAAACAGAAAAAATGAGCCTATGTTGCTTTTGTAGTTGCAGGAAAAGCTCAAATAACCATAAAATGAGAAAGCAAAAAGCAACCATGCCAGGACCTCTTGGTTTATAGTTTCTTAATCTGATTGTTTAGTTGGCTTAACTAGGCATATCGTCCTCAGTCTCTCTCCGTTACATCTCTTTGGGGCTGTCCTAGGCTTTTTAAAAGTGTGGCCTGTTCAAACCGAGAAGCAGCGTGGTGGGACTTGTGTGGAGGTCCCAGACTAACTGGGGGTCCGGGGTGGCTCATCTGTAAAATAGGGAGACCAAGTCCTTCTTTAGGTTCATCATAGCTTTTCTTTTTTTTTTAAATTTACTTATTTTCTTTTATTTATTTTTATTTTTGGCTACGTTGGGTCTTCATTGCTTTCATTGCGCACAGGCTTAGTCGCTCCACAGCATGTGGGATCTTCCTGGAGCAGGGCTCGAACCCATGTTCCCTGCATTGGCAGGCGGATTCTTAACCACTGCACCACCAGGGAAGCCCCTATGATTTCTTTCCTTCTACTAACTTTGGGTTTTGTTTGTTCTTTATTCTGTAGTTGCTTTAGGTGTAAGTTTAAGTTGTTTGAGATTTTTTTGTTTCCTGAGGTAAAACTGTATTGCTATCACCTTCCCTCTGAGAACTGCTTTTGCTGTGTCCCACAGGTTCTGGATCATCTTGTTTTTGTTGTCATTTATCTCTAGGTATTTTTTGAATTCCTCTCTGATATCGTCAGTGATCCATTGGTTGTTTAGTAACATATTGTTTAGCCTTCGTGTATTTGTGGTTTTTTTTCCCCCCCCGACCGACCTTCCTTCCTTCCTTCCCTCCTTCCTTCCTTCCCTCCTTCCTTCCTCCCTCCCTCCCTCCCTCCCTCCCTTCCTTTCTTTCTTTCTCTTCCTTTTTCTTTCTTTCTCTCTCTCTCTCTTTCTTTCTCTCTCTGTTTCTCTGTTTCTCTCTCTTCCTTCCTTCCTTCCTTCCTTCCTTCCTTCCTTTCTTTCTTTCTTCCTTTCTTTCTTTCTTTCTTTCTTCCTTTCTTTCTTTTTATTGGGACTTCCCTGGTGGCGCAGCAGTTAAGAATCTGCCTGCCAATGCAGGGGACACAGGTTCAAGCCCTGGTCCGGGAAGATCCCACATGCCATGGAGCAGATAAGCCCGTGCACCACAACTACTGAGCCTGCACTCTAGAGCCCATGAGCCACAACTACTGGGCCCACGTGCCACAACTACTGAAGCCCACACACCTAGAGCCCGTGCTCCACAACAAAGAGAAGCCACTGCAGTGAGAAGCCCGTGCACTGCAATGAAGAGTAGCCCCCGCTCGCCGCAACTAGAGAAAGTCCAAGTGCAGCAATGAAGACCCGACACAGCCAAAAATAAACAAATAAATAAATATTTATTTTTAAATATTTGATTATTTATTAGATTGCATCAGGTCCTTAGCTGTGGCATGCGGACTCTTAGTTGCAGCATGCATGTGGGATCTAGTTCCTGGACTAGGGATCAAACCTGGTTCTCCTGCTTTGGGAGCGCAGAGTCTTAACCACTGTGCCACCAGGGAGGTCCCCCGAATTGATTTCTAATCTCATAGCACTGTGGTCGGAAAGATGCTTGATATGATTTCAGTTTTCTTAAATTTACTGAGGCTTGATTTGTGGCCCAAGGTATGATCTGTCCTGGAGAATGTTTCATGTGCACTTGAGAAGAAAGTGTATTTTGCTTCTTTTGTATGGAATGTTCTATAAATATCAATTAAGTCCATCTGGTTTCATGGTCATTTAAGGCCTGTGTTTCCTTATTGATTTTCTATCTGAATTATCTGTCCATTGATGTAAGTGGGGTGTTAAATTTCCCCACTATTACTGTGTTACTCTCGATTTCTCCTTTTATGGCTGTTAGCATTTGCCTTATGTATCGAGATGCTCCTGTGTTGGGTGCATATATATTTACAATTGTTATATCTTCTTGGATTGATCCCTTGTTCATTATGTAGTGTCCTTCTTTGTCTCTTGTAACAGCCTTTATTTTAAAGTCTATTTTGTCTGCTAAGAGTATCGCTACTCCAGCTTTCTTTCGATTTCCATTTGCATGGAATACGTTTTTCCATCGCCTCACTTGCAGTCTGCACATGTCTCTGAGTCTGAAGTGGGTCTTTTGTAGACAGCATATATACGGGTCTTGTTTTTGTATCCATTACGAATCCCATTAAATTTTAGGTAATTATATGTATGTTCTTATTGCCATTTTGTTAATTATCTTGGCACGAAAGCACCTCGCCTACCGTCTCATTGTGACTTCTCTTTTGTCTTTGAATGTAAAATATCTTTTTTGGTAGGTTTCGGTCTTTTTTGTCGATGATCGTTCAGCAGTTCGTTGTGATGTTGCTGTTTCCGTGAGAGGAGGTGAGCTCGATCCTTCTACTCCGCCACCTTTTCCAGAATTGAGGGGCTGCTGTTAGTTTGGACGCTTGCTGTCTGTTTCCTCAGCACCTGCTGGCCTTTATTCCCTTGATACATACGGGGTGTGCAGGTGCAGCCGCCCTTGTGCGCTACGGGGAGGGCGGGGGCAGCACTTGGCGACTGCTCGCAGGTCTCTTAGCGGTGGCCTGTGCCTGCCTCTGGAGCCCACGATGGCGGCAGCGACTCGCGCCCGCCCCCAGAGCTCCTGTAGGCAGTGTCCTGTTGCCTGGGAGCGCTCGTAAGGAAAGAGAGCTGGTGGTCCCTCCCCTCTCCTCGTGCACCCCTCAGTACGGCGCCTTGGCTCTCTGACAGGCCCCGGCTTCTTCCGAGCACACCCTCAGTTGCCACAGTCCAGCCTCTTCAGCTGTCTCCGTGCATCCCGCCCCGGGCCTCTCCCTGGGTCTGACCTCCGAAGCCTGAGCTTCAGCACTGACGGATGAGCGTCTGAGGCTGGGGAGCGCGGGGTGGCGGCGCCGACCTTCCGTGCAGGCTGCTCTCTGTGCTGCCCTCCGCAGACTGGTTCCTGTGCTCTCCTGCTAGGCTCCGACGCTCGCCGCCTGTCCAGGCTGATCTCTTCCACAGCTCCCTGCCTGGGGCGCAGGCCCCATCTACATTCCTTTCTTTTTCTTTTTCCTTTTGTTCTACCTGGTTAGCTGGAGGTTTTCTTGCCCTTCGGGAAGTCTGAGGTCTTGTGCCTGCGCTCAGGAGCTGTTCTGTGGGAGCCGTCCACGTGCAGATGTGCTTTCCACGTTCCTGTGGGAGGAGGTGAGCGCCTCGTCCTACTCCTCCGCCATCTTGATCCCGTCCTCTTGTTTTATTTATTATTATTTTTTTACTAATAAAGATATTTATTGGAACAGTATAAAGGGTTTTATATAAAATGAAAACGAGGTATCACATCAATTAAATACTTGGACAAAGCAATCATTTGTTACACAAATTAAAATTCGTTGCAGAAGCCACGTTAATTCTATTTATTGGGAGCCAGTGAGGGTGAAGTCAGCTTACACAACAAATAGAATTCTGTCTTGTTGAGAGGTTCATCGTAGCTCTATTATTTTTTTTAATTAATTTTTTTTTGGCTGCATTGGGTCTTCGTTGCTGCACACAGGCTTTCTCTAGTGGCAGAGAGTGGGGTCTGCTCTTTGTTGTGGTGCGTGGGCTTCTCACCGTGGTGGCTTCTCGTTGCGGAGCGCGGGTTCTAGAGTGCAGGCTCAGTAGTTGTGGCGCACGGGCGTAGTTGCTCCACGGCATGTGGGATCTTCCCGGACCGGGGCTCGAACCCGTGTCTCCTGCACTGGCAGGCAGATTCCCAACCACTGCGCCGCCAGGGAAGCCCCATTGTAGCTTTAAATGAGATAATACATAGGAGGGGAAATTGAAAAATTGTTCTTTCCTTCCAGCTATGTATGTCCTTGACTTAACCACATGGAAACAAATTTGCTTCTCTAGTTTGCTCACCACCCAGTCTGCAAGCTTCTTGGCTCTTTACCGAAACTGCTGGGAGGAGGTCGCGGCCCCTTGGTGTGCTGTCTGCTCCAGCCAGCCTTCCTGCTCCCAGCCCCTGCTCGTCCCCTGCAGGCCCCGCTCCCCTGCTGGCCCTGCGTCTGTCAGCTCTGCTCTGGGGCATGGCAGCCGCCTCCCGGCTGCCCGTCTTCCTCCTTCCATCCTAATCTTAGTTTGTCACCAGTTATCTTTCTAAAACATTTGTCTGTTGACCGAAGTTCCAGTCTCCCTTTGCAGCAGAATGACGTACGGAATTTCAGGGCCCTGGCCTCCCCTTCCCTGCCTTCCCGCCCTCCCTCGCGCTGAGCCCAGGGCCCTGCAGCCCGCGGGTTCCCCTTCCAGCCTCTGAGCCTCCCGCACTGTCCTCTCCTGTGCGATCTTGCCTGTCCTGGGGGCCCACTCCTGCTGTCGTCCTAACCGACACTTTTCTGGTTCCTCTGGACGGGATAAGCGATTGTCATCTCTCTCCGTCATCGCCCTCTGCCTGCCACTGGGGATAACACCGAGCACGTTGTTTACCAGGCTGGTCCCCGCCTCTCTATCCCATGAGCCCTCGTGGGCTGAGGGCCTGTCCGAGGTCGAGCATACTTGGGCCTCACGTGGAGTCTGCAGCTTAGAGGCCCCGCCCCCACGTTTGAATTCAGCACATCTCACGGCCTGTGTTTGCCTCACACGCTGCTTCTGTGCCTGAAGCAGAGATGTGCTTATTCCTGTTTCTTATAGGTCAGCAGTGGGCGTATGAATAGTAAAACAGTGATGAGTTTAAGCAGTGTTTAACGTACACGTGAATACCAGACTCTAGGGTAGACATTTCCTTTTACTGCAACAGTGAAAATCATTGGATCTTCATTCTTTTTTGTAGCAACTGATCACCAAAGTATATTGATGTCTTTTGTTTACTTGTCTTCAGTTTGTTTATGAGAAATGCATCTTCTGTTTATAGACACGGGGAAAGAAGTGAGGGGAAGAGTTTAAGACACTTGCCCGAAGGTACTGTTAAAAGTAAACTGTGACAGGGTCTGGCTCGGAAGGCAGTGTCTGTAGGGAGAGAACGGGTTCAGCAGCACTTAGAACTTGGCTGTTACTACACCCTTTTACACCTGCACGTGTACCTGTGCTGGTTATTTTTTCTCCTGTTCATTTTTTAACTGAGGCATAGTTAACGTACAGTGAAATGCACAATTTTAAGTGTATAATTTTAACAGCTCATTGAATTTGGTTTGACAGTGCGTGTGCCTGTGTAGCCTGCTGCCCTTTCCGTCAACTCAGAAAGTTACCTTGGACTCTCCGTCATTCCCTCTTGTGCTCCAACCCCGTTCTGATTTCTTTCAAAATAAATTAGCCTCGCCTGGTTCAGAGTGCCATGCAGAGGGACTCCTACTGTACATACTGTGTTTTTCACTTGGCGTGGTTTTTTGAGATGTATCCACACGGTGGCCTGTATCCGTCCGCAGTCCCCCTTGTGTGAATATACTGTGGTTTGTTTATTCATCTCCTGGTGAGGGGTGTTTGGGTTGTTCCGGTTTGGTGACTTAATGACTGCAGCAGCTGTGAACAGTGCTGTACACGTTTTGTGTTCATATTCACCTTGAGGTAAATACCTAGAAGTGGAATTGCCGAGGCACAGGAAGGGTGTTGGTTAAACTCTGAGAAAGTACCAGGCCGCTTTCCGACGTGGTTGCCATTTTGGTTATTTTTAAAAATTTATAAAAGTAACGGGGTTTGGTCTCATTGTAGAGATTCTGCTGTAGACCTGAGGACTGCGATGGGCAGTCCTGGGTTTTGCAAAGCCGGTTTTCCTTTAAAACAGTGCTAACATAAGCTCATTTGAAGATACTCAAAATGAATGTGAATGCAAAGTTGAAAGTATCACTAGGCATAATTAGGCATTGCTGGTTCAGCATGTTATTTGGCATTTAAAGCTGTTGGCTACTGCATAAATATTTGAATAGAGTTACTATATATATATATATATATATATATATATATAAAAATAAATGCCATATTTTACAAGTCACCTCCGTTAGTTTAAGCAGCTTGTGGTTCACGGCCACATTTGTTACTGAGAAGTTCAGAGGGGACTCAGAGCTAGGGAACCTTTGGTGTGCAGGGTGGCGGTGACGGGTGTGGGGAGGCTGTCCAGGTCCTTGTGGAGGGAGGACGGGTCCTGAGGAGACTTGTAGGGTCGGGTGGGCAGGGGAGCCTGACAGCAGAGCCGGGCCCGGCGGAGGGGGCACTCCCGGTCAGGAAGCAGCGAGCAGCCTCCAGTTACTGGGAGGAGACCAGGGGAGCTTACCCTGCCCACCCCTCCACCCCCGAGTCCCCTCACCCTCTTCCACGCCAGCCCCCTGGTGTCCTAGTCAGGGGTCTTGGTTTCAGAAAACAGACACCAACTGAGGGTTTGCTGAGAGAAAAATGTTACGTTGGAAGGATATCAGATGCAAAGAGAGTGGACAGGCTGCGAGGCACACGGGGCCGCCGGCCTGGGTGGCAGTGGAGCTGTGCAGAGGAAGGACGTCTTGTTCGGGGTGCCTTTGCCAGACCTGTTGCTTGGAAGATGGACCTCCTGGATTGGTCCTCTGATTTCATTTTATCTCCTAAGGTCTTTGTCTTGTTTTTGTTTTTTAGTTGATTTACTGTAGTTGATTTACAATGCTGTGTTAGTTTTAGGTGTACAGCAGACTGATTCCGTTTTATATATATGTATATCTAATCTTTTCCAGATTCTTTCCCAGTATACGTTATCATAAGGTACCAAATACAGTTCCCTGTGCTATACAGGAGGTCCTTGTTGGTTAATCTATTTTCTGTATAGTAGTGTGTATATGTTAAATCCCAAACTCCAAGTTTATCCTTCCCCCCTTCCCCTTTGTTGTTTAGTTCTCCTTTCTGGGAAATTTCCCCATTCTCTCTTCCAATCCTGTTTGTAAGATTAAAAAATGCTACCATCATATTTTTATTTTTCAGTAACTAGGAGGCTCTCAGAATGTTCCTCTTTGTCCCACAGATGCAGCCTCTTGATTCCCCGTAAGTTTCCTGCTCTGTGCATTATGCCTGCTCTAAATCCCGGTTTCTCTCTTTTCTCTCTGGGGCTCTTCCATGAGACCTGTCTGAGCTTTTCTCCAGAACATCTGTTGGCTCTTGGTTCACATTTAAGGATGAGATGTACCAGGAGCGTGTGCTTGGAGCGTCTGCGTCCATGGTCCTTTGTCCTCTGGTGGCCCTGGTCTTAGGGAAAACTGGCAGCATTCTGACCTCTTTGGGAGGGGGACACCCCACCTCTTGGTGTCCTCCAGCCTCTTTTCTTGGGCCAGATGAGTGCTTCTAGGGAGGCTACGTCTGCTTGCCCACCCAGTGGGAGATGCTGCCAGGCTGGGACGCCCCTCACTCATTCCACCCGCTCCTTCGTGCACCGTGCCCCCTCCCCCGGGGCACCCTCCCCCAGCGGGGCCTGGTGCACCTCTCACCTCTTCCTCTCTCGTCTTTTCTGTAATTCCTCTGCTGTGGCTGCTGAACGGTGAACAGTTGCTGCCTGTTGAAATGCAGGTTGACCAGATTTGGTCTGGATTATCCCTGGGGCTCTTTCTCAGGGATTTTGGCTTCGAGATTTGTATTTAAGACCAGGGCTAAAGTAACAAGAGTGTAAAATGGACAGGTTTAGAATAAATTACTTAATTTTCAGGATTGTCAAGCAGCTTACTAGTAACGAAAACCTAGAGGAGTCATGATTTCATAGTTAAAGATAGTTCTGAGTAACGGAACTTCAGGTGTGAAGCGTCACGTCGGTTACATGTGCTCCAGAGGTTGATCATATGCACTGAGAAATAGTATATGCGCTTTGGTCATAAAGTGAGTAACTTCTCTAATCACATTTTATTATCTTTCAGATCCTACCACATAGGACAGTATGCACCTTAAGATCCTGAAGAAAAGACACAGAATGTTCAAGTAATGTCTAAAAATAATTTGTGAGGTAAGTGATTGCTTATTTAGGTCTCTAATCACTGTTTCCTCTCTAACGGCTGACACTAACTTGCACACCTTTGAAAAGGCAAATACGGGCAGTCAGATGGTTAATGGTGACAAGTAGATCTTTTTCTTCACGTATTGTCTTTGGGTTTGCTTACCACCTACGCTAAAAGGAGAGTGTGTCCCCGGAGGAAGATTCCATGAAGGGAATTGATCAGTTATTAGCAGGTATTACAAGATGAGGGGAGTCCTCAAACGTAAACCACTGGAAGGGTTTTGCTCGAGTGGTTGTCCCTTAAATAATGGGGGTCTGCAATGTGGCTCTTAGCGTTCTGGGAAACGGGGCTTGGTTTAACACGACGATAAACTGCTCAGGTTCGGAGTGTAGACAGTATCCCATTAAACTGGACATTAAAGTAGAAAAGCCGTCGGTCAGTGCACAGTGCTTTCAGGTTTTTTTCAGACGTGATCACGCAGAGTATTCAGTCACCAGCGACGGGTATCAGCACAGAGTGAGGCTGTGCCCTCGCCCTGGCTTCGCATCGCCAGTTGCCGTGCCATTTGCTCTTGTGTTCCCAGCATTTTTAGATTAGTTGAGTGTAAAGGAATTGTTTCTTCATTTCCTCCCCTCCCTTCCTGTTGCATTAATGAAGTGTAAGTGCTGTGACTCAGCGGAAGGCGCCTGCACTTGATGACAGATAACCGGATGTGTTCAGCCTAACCTCGCCGTGTTCACCGATTGCTTTCTTGCAAATGAAGTGACTTTTGGGCATCACATTGTTCTCCCTTTGCCTTCTAGTGGATTTTACAAATTCAGCTCTGAAGCACACAGGCGTGATGCCTCAGTGTCCTAACGTGCTTCTGGGAATGTCCCTTCCTGCCCACTGGGGTTGGTATGTGTGCAGTCACCCTTCCTCACAAATAGAGCTGCCATCTGCCCCTCTGGGGGAGGCCTGCGGCTGCTGTCACCAGTGCCTCGGCCGGGAAGGTTAATCGGGACTGGGTCAGGCGTCCAGAAGACTCAGGTCCTGGTTTCTAGGCAGAACTCGGGCTGCACGAGTGTGCTCTGACAAAAAGCTAGCCTGTCTCTGGACACGTGGCCCCTGCGACTGCTCGCTGCCCAGCAGGCGGGCACCCATTGTTCCTAGAAAGCGTCTTACCTGAGGAGTAGCCATAGAGCAGAGGGATTCTGGTCAGGGGAGTTTTTCAGCTAAGGCTTTGATGAACATTTATGATTCACTAAAAAACTTCCGTGGTAAAAAAAAAAAAAAAAACTTCCGTGGCCATCGCTAGGCCTCTCTCTGGATCTGAGACGGGGACCAATTCACGTTGTTGCGTCTGCCTGGAAACAGATGCGCACTTGCCGTGAGCCCAGGGGCGTGCGGGCACCTGACGGGGAGCCCGGAGAGAAGACCCAGGCCTTTCCCACGAGGGCTGACAGCCAGCCCGGGGCTGAGACATGGACGCCCTCTCAAGGTAGGGAGTGCTGAGCGCACTGCCCGTGGAGCTGCCGAGCCGGTCCTCCTCCCAGAGTCTCAGCCCCCTGACGGCATCAGGCTTACAGTGGTGTAGACAGGACCGCGCTCCAGCACCCTCTCCAGATAGCCGTGTCTGATGTTCAGAGTCCCTTTGCAGCGTGCTCTTCAGAGGCACGAGGACTGCCTCTGCAGGATGACTTGCTTGGCAGAGAGAAGCCTCGGGCGCTGCAGGGCGGGTGGCCTCTGCGGCAGAGGCCTCAGCAGGAAGGCAGCCGTCGGGTCCAGTGTGTGCTGGCTGAAGAACGGCTGCTTCAGGGCTGCCCAAATTCTTATCTTCAGTTTCTTCACTTCAGTAATTTTAAAGCTCTTGTTGTCTGATCTAAGAGCAGGCTGCGGGGAACAGTTTCATTGCTGTCTTGTACTAGTCAGTATCTTTGTATCGAGAGGGAAACCTGCAAAATATTTGCAGAAGGAACTCTCACCAGCAGATTCACTCATTCAGTAAATGTTTTCATCGTTCCCGTGCTCCAGTTACAGTTAAGGAAGGAAGGAATGCCAGGATTCCGAGCGGATGCTGTGCATCAGCTGTAGCAGACCCGGCCCCAAGAGCATTCTTACCCCTGCTCCCCCGCCACGCTGGGGAGGCCACGGTCGCTTGCTCTGTGCTTGTTTGAAAGAAGCCGAGCCTGAGTGGAGAAAGCCTGGGGTCGTTTGATAAAGTGCTATCAGTGTTTTTCTATCCCCTGCACGAACAACAGGGCCACATGAACTGACTCTGTTTCCCTTTCTTTATTTATCATGAGTATTTCTACTCATATCAGACACTGATGACAGGAGGTTATAGGTTTAAAGAAGCAGCAAAATGTTTGCTAGGAAAAGTGTAAGTTTTCCATTAGTTCCTGACCCTGTGCGTTCTCGGGTATTAGGAAATATGGGAGAGTTGTCGAAAGAACAGATAAGTGAAGGAAACTGTTAAAAGACTGAAAGAGGAAGGGCGTTCTAGAAACAGCACAGAGTTAAAGAAGACTGCCTCAAAAACATGGTCGCACGTTGTCACAGTTCAAACGAGGGAGAAGTGAGAGTGAAGAACTCAGTGAAACAGGGAAGAGTCAGGCGAGAACTGGGCTCTGTGGTCGTGGGCCGGGGTGGAAACGAGCAGTGAAAGAGCCCCTTGTCTGTCAGCCTCTCATCAGCTGCTGGCATGTGTGCGCTGCGGGCCCTCGGGCCTTGGCACCGTGGATGGGGCCGTGGTACCCCAGGCCTCGTCTCGCCCAGGCTTGGAGCCTCGGTGCCAAGGGTGTCTAGCTCCTGCCCCGCGTCGTCCTTGTGCAGTGTGGCTGGGGCCAGCCGCAGGTGACCGTGTGTCCCCAGGAGCCTCACCAGCTGTGTCCCATGCCCCTCCAGGGAAACCATGCCGTCATCAGGACACCGGCTCCGGGATGTCGAACACCATCCTCTCCTGACCGAAAATGACAACTACGACTCTTCCTCCTCCTCTTCATCCGAGGCCGACGTGGCAGACAGGGTCTGGTTCATCCGCGACGGCTGTGGCATGATCTGTGCTGTCGTGACGTGGCTACTGGTCGTGTACGCGGACTTCGTGGTGACGTTTGTCATGCTGCTGCCTTCCAAAGACTTCTGGTACTCCGTGGTCAATGGAGTCGTTTTTAACTGCCTGGCGGTGCTTGCCCTGTCCTCTCACTTGAGGACCATGCTCACCGACCCCGTGAGTACCTGCCCTCTCGCTGGGGTTTTCGGCCGGGTCTGGGCTGGGGAGGCACCAGCGGCACCGGGCGGAGGGCCTCATGCTCCCGCAGCCTCGGGGTTCACGAGTTCCTGGATACAGGCTGGTGGCGTTGTTTGTGGCTTCGCTGGAGAGAACCCAGCGCCCAGAGAGAGGTGATATCATGGTATATTCATGGAAAACATTACACTGAGCTGTTTATTCAGATGAAGAAAGTGTACTGAATAATGCCTGAAATCCTATTTTATTTTTTAATGTTTATTTACTTGGCTGTGCTGGGTCTTAGTCGCTGCGCGTGGGATCTTTATTGCTGCTTGCGGGATCTTCGTTGCGGCCTGCGGGATCTTTTTAGTTGCGACATGCGGGATCTTTAGTTGTGGCATATGGGATCTAGCTCCCGGACCAGGGATCAAACCCACGCCCCCCGCGTTGGGAGCACGGAGCCTTAGCCACTGGACCGCCAGGGAAGTCCCCCTTCTAGTTTAAATACTTTGTTTCTCTGAAGTATGGACTGAAAGCTGAGCGATGTGGCATCTCGGTTTCACCACTTTACGAATCTTTCCAGTTGTCTTTTAATCACACGCAACTAATTTAACTTCTTTGGGCTGCAGGTTAGCTATTATCTTTAAGTTCGCTGTAGGAAGAGCCCTGGTAGTGTCAGCCATCTTCCTGCAAGTTGAAAACGGGGCGTTTCGGCGAGGAGGCCACCACGTCGGTGCCCAGGTGCCAGGCTGCGGTGTGCCCGGTGGGGCCGGGGGAGGGAGGGCTACCCGGCTGGGCCCTTCTCATCACAGTGCTTGTGTCTTCTGACCAGTGTAGGCCTCCTTCCCCCCCGTGGTCCCGCTCCTGCTACAGCCCCTCTCCTGCGGGAAGAGGCCTCACAGCTCTTCAGGAAGCTCCGAGAGCCGGGGGTCGGGTAGCAGGTGTGTGTAGGGCGCTGCCTCTGCTCCCGGCGGGCGTGTTCCCTTCACTTGTTTCGCTGCCAAGAAGCTGGATGGAAGCGCTGAGGGCTGGAGTGTGAGGTGGGGGAGGGTGTGAGTCCTGGATGCAAGCATTTTTTAATTGAAATTTAATTCACATTCCGCAAAATTCACCCTTTTGTTCGATAATTTTCATGTATTCACATCACTGCAGTCATTTTAGACATTTTCATCACCCAAAAAAGAAACCCTGCAGCCCTTAGCCGTCACCACCCCGACCCCCCAGGTCCCCCAGCGCCAGGCAACTGCTGATGTACTTTCTGTCTCTGGACTGGCCTGTTCTGGACAGATCACACAGATGGAATCACACGGGGACGCATGGCCTTGACGTCTGGCTTCCTTCGCGGGGCGAGGTTCCTAGGGCTCACCCACACCGCGCCCTGTCAGTGCTTCGTTCCTCTTCACGGCTGGAGACTGTTCCACTGTGGGGATGGGCCACGTTTTGTTTACAGCCATCGTCAGCTGGTGGCCATCGGGGTTCTTCCCACTTTCTGGCTGTTATGGACAGTTCTGCCGTGAACCCTTGAGGACCAGGTTTGTGTGGACCCATGTTTCGTTTCTCTTGGGTAGAGACCCAGAAGTGGAAGTACCGTGTCATATGTTCGCGCTACGCTGAACTGCTGAGGGTGGTTTTTTGTGGCGGCTGCAGTGCGTTAGAGTCCCCCCAGCAGTGTACGGGTTCCTGCTTCACCTCCTCAGGTGATGTTCATGTGTTTGATGAGAGCCATCCTGACGGCTGTGAGGTGGTACCCCGTTGTGTTTTGATTTGCATTTCCCTGATGACTAACGATGCTGGGCTTCTCGGCCGTTTGTAGGTCTTTGGAGGACGGTCCGTTCACGTCCTCCGTCTTGACATCTGGCTGTCACTGCTTCCACCATGCCACACGTCAGGACTCCAGTGGCAAGTTACAGAAACCACCGGGAGTCGGTGTGAATAGAACCAAGGGCACCCCGCGGGGTGTCAGGAGCCCAGGGCAGGGGTGCGTCTGGCCGTGGGCAGGCGTTGGGACTGGGGTGGGGAGGCTCTCGGGAAGGAGGCAGGGGAGAGGCCGACTGAGCCCCCAGGCACCCCTGTCCTTCCTGGCATCCTGGCCCTCTGCCGCCTAGTGAAGACGGTGGCCCCTCACACCAGAGGGAATTGGGAGCGCTGGGTTCCAGACGCACCGTGTGGGGGAGACTGCGTGGCCGGCGGGGTCGGGTGTCTGCTCCGTCCTCTCCTCGGGGCCGCTGCTTTCTCCTCTCTGCGGACCACCTTCAACACGGGGTCCAGTCTGGGCTGAACGAGAGCCGTCACGCCACCCGGGTGAGGCCAGTTCTCTGCCGGACGTCCTTTTACTAAGCCATTAGGAACAGTCAGTCTTTGCTAGGATTGGCTCTGGCCTGGGTTGTTTCTTGAGAAGTTATTGGTACTTTGAGGGGGGAGCAGAAAGGAAGATGGGGTCTCTGACATGTGATGGACCAGGGAGCTGATCGATCCCAAGGCGTCAAGCTCACCTCTGGAGGTGAGTCTCAGTGTCAGAAGCATGAGATTGTGCAAGGCCACCCGCTGCCCCGCGCCCAGAGCCTGCTCTCCTCTGTCCCCAGCCTTGTTCTACAAGCATCAGCCTTAGCAGCAGATGTAGGCGCCTTTGTTCCGGGCGCCCTGGGACGCCTTTGGGCGTTCATTAGCCCACCAGCACCTTGCGGAGGTGGGCGTACATCACGTTAGAAGGTGAGACCCACAGCTGGCAAGAGGCAAAGCTGGGGTTTGAACAGTTATCTGTTGCCAAAGCCCTTGCTTTTTCGTTAACTTCTTACAGACATTTCATTATACACAGAAGTGGAGAGAAGAGGGTCATGAACCTTGCTTATCACCTTGTGGTCAATCTCGTGTCAGCGATATGACCTCGCCTACTCCCTTTCCCTCCCCAGAATATTTGGAAGTACATCTCAGACATTATAAAACTTTATTTGTAAATAACTGTGTGTATCTTTAAAAAGGGCTCTTCTTTTTTTTTTAATATAAATTTATTTATTTATTTATTTATTTATTTATTCTTGGCTGCGTTGCGTCTTTGTTGCTGCGCGTGAGCTTTCTCTAGCTGCGGCGAGCAGGGGCTACTCTTCGTTGCAGTGCACGGGCTTCTCATGGCGGTGGCTTCTCTTGTTGCAGAGCACGGGCTCTAGGTGCGCGGGCTTCAGTAGTTGTGGACACGTGGGCTCAGTAGCTGTGGCACGCGGGCTTTAGTAGCTGTGGCGCGCGGGCTCAGTTGCTCCGCGGCATGTGGGATCTTCCCGTCCAGGGCTCGACCCCTGCATCGGCAGGCGGATTCTTAACCCCTGAGCCACCAGGGAAGTCCCAAAAGGGCTCTTCTTTATAAAAGCATGGCTACAACGCCAGTGGCTCATGTGGAGCGGTTGAAGAATTCCTTACTGTGTCCAGTGAGAGTCCACATCTCCTCAGTCGTCTCAGTCCTTTTATATTCTTTTGTTTGAATCAGGATCCAAGTAAGATCTATCCTTTGTGACTGGTTGACGTGTCTCATTTTTCTCCTTCCACTCTGGGGTTTTCAGCTTATATCCCTGTACGTGGTTTAACGTGCTCCTCGGCCCCTGTGCTGCCCGTGGATTAGCAGGTAGACCTAGGGGAAGCGCCACACTCCCGTGCCCCTAGGTCAGGTCCTGGGGATCCAGGATGCGTGACAGGGAGGGAACCAGGGCGTCAAGATGGAAAGATATGGGGGGGAATGTGCTTTGCAAATCATAACTTCCCTGGATATATGTATGCCGTGGTTGGGAGCACTCTTCCTAAGAGTGGGCACCTGGTTTCCTTCTCCAGGGCGGATCAGAGGTGGGTGGGTGCAGGTGTGAGACGTCGGGCACCAGCAGCAGCAGCGAATGGAAAAGCTGTCAAGAGGACGCTGTGCCAAAGGGGAGCCGTCTGGGCCGTGCTGGGGTAGGAGGCGTGGCTATGGCAGGGAGCACAGTCCTGGCGAGACACAGATGAAACACGCAAGATGCGTCTTAGAAAACACATGTCCTGAAAATGGTTCGAAGGCGAACGCGAGCTTGAGGAACGTGCCTCACCTGTTCGGAAGGTTTCTTTGATGGAGCGAAGAGGGGCCCACCGGTGCCGCGGAAGCGGGCGCTCCTCTGGTGTGACCTGGTGAGACCCGGTGCTGAGCGGACCCGGGCCCGCCCTTCTGCTCCGCGTCTGGCCTGCGAGAGCACATCTCGGACTACGGAATCGAAGTGTAGATCGCCAGCCGCGGGGACCTGGGTGAGTCATCGAGAGGCACTGTGGGAGACGGGCTGCCTGCCCAGGGCTCTGAGCCGCGAGAAGGACCAGAAGATGCCTTCATCTCCACGTGTTATCTGACGTGTCTCCCCCTCGAGATGCACACCTGTCCTCCGTGAGCAGTCGCAGGAGCGCTCTCCAACCAGCGGGCAGCGTGGGGTGCCGTGCTCCGCAGAAGTGTGTCAGGTCACGTGTTTTACTGTGGAAGCAGCGTGTGTGGCTAAACCTGCTCCGTTCCATCGTCTTATGAAACGTGTGACCCGAGCTGTCACCAGGAGCGGCTGTACAAGGTGGGAGCTCCTGAAGTCAGAACAGTGTCACGGGGCCGGCGGTAGGCGTGGGGCGGGCTGGGGTCCTGGCTTGGTTCAGGGACCAGAAAGACTCCAGAGGGTGTTGGGAAAATTGAGTAAAATGCTGGACCTGACCTTCTGATGTGAATTCTCAAAAATGAGCCTTTAAACCCTGAACTTTTTTTACACTGTAGATTAAGGAGACAGGTGGCACGTTAAGGCCAGGATCTTGACCACAGCAGCTTCCCTGTGTTAGGATGGGGGACTGACCGGTGCCCATCTGGAGGGCAGCCAGCTGCAGGGGAGGGTCGGGCAGTGAACCTTCCCATTTTGCCTGCAGCCCTTCCTGTACTGCCCCCTGAACCCGGGGCACGTGTGGGACCTCACTCCTGCTGGTGACAGGGCGGCCTGTCCGGCTCCCCGGGGGCCTTGGAGCCAGTGGTCCTGGGTCTCCACACGTGCCTGCTGGGTTTTGCAGACGTGGGTGTCGGCCCTGGCCCTGCAGAGGTTGGCTCGGGCAGCCAGACAGTGGGCTTTCAAGAGCTCCAGCGCAGCTCCTGCTGCCAGCGCTGTGCCTGCCGTCTCCCCGTGCTCTATCATTGCGCCCCCGTCTCCCCGTGCCTTCCTTGTCACTGCACCCCCGTCTCCCCGTGCCTTCCTTGTCACTGCACCCCCGTCTCCCCGTGCTCTCCCATCACTGCGCCTCCGTCTCCCCGTGCCCTCCCGTCACTGCGCCCCCGTCTCTTTGTGCCCTCCTGTCACTGCGCCCGTCTCCCCGTGCTGTCATTGCGCCCCCGTCTCCCCGTGCCTTCCTTGTCACTGCGCCCCGTCTCCCCGTGCTCTCCTGTCACTGCGCCCCCGTCTCCCCGTGCTCTCCTGTCACTGCGCCCCCGTCTCCCCGTGCCTTCCTTGTCACTGCGCCCCGTCTCCCCGTGCTCTCCTGTCACTGCGCCCCCGTCTCCCCGTGCTCTCCTGTCACTGCGCCCCCGTCTCCCCATGTCCTGTGCCCCATCTCCCCGTGCCTTGTCACTGCGCCCCCGTCTCCCCGTGCTCTCGTCACTGCGCCCCCATCTCCCCGTGCTCTCCTGTCACTGCGCCCCCGTCTCCCCGTGCTCTCCTGTCACTGCGCCCCCGTCTCCCCGTGCCCTCCTGTCACTGCGCCCCGTCTCCCCGTGCTCTCCTGTCACTGCGCCCCCGTCTCCCCGTGCTCTCCTGTCACTGCGCCCCCGTCTCCCCGTGCCCTCCTGTCACTGCGCCCCCGTCTCCCCGTGCTCTCCTGTCACTGCGCCCCCGTCTCCCCGTGCTCTCCTGTCACTGTGCCCCCGTCTCCCCGTGCCCTCCTGTCACTGCGCCCCGTCTCCCCGTGCTCTCCTGTCACTGCGCCCCTGCTCTACTCCTCCTTCCCAGTGGGGCTCCTTCTCCAGAAACGTGCATTTCTGTGTGAAGGACAGGCTCCATGGGGCACAGAAACGGGGTCCTGGCCTTGTTCCCAGTCCACAGGCCATGGTGCCCAGAATGATCTTCCAAACGTGATTTCCACTGCCTGTCTCCACTGCCCAGAGAACAATTCCTCCCCCTCTGCAGCCTACGCGGGCCCACTGCCCTCCACGCGGGCCCACTGCCCTCCACTCGGGCCCACTGCCCTCCCGTGTGCGGGGCTGTCCGGCTCTTGCTCCCATTTCCAGATTCTTCGTCCCTCTCAAGCTCCCCTAGCGCTCAGGGCTCCTGCAGACACACTCTTACAGCCCCGCTGTTCCTGCCCCTGGGCCCGGACGCCTGGGGGAGGGGGGCGCTTGGGGCTCGTGTGTGACCGCTCCTAATTAGGTTGGCACTTCACACGCACAAGATAAAGTCCTTTTGAGATTGCTTTGTTCAGCACTCCCTGCTGCCGCTGATAGGAAACCTGTGCGTCAGGAGGTGTGCGCACCCTGGGGACGCCAGCTGCCCTGGGGCTGGAGTGGCTTCGCAAACACACCTCACCTCTGGCACGTCCTGCATGAAGTTTGAAAAACCCAGGTGACTCACCTTATGAAGGATGACGCACTCTATATTTTGAATTCATTTTAAAGCATGTTATTTTTCATGAAAAATAAAACTTCTGGTCCTGCCTAATAGTTATTTTTCATATTAATATAAGTGGCAACTACAGCATGATAGATTATATCATGGTACATAACACCCAAGACTAATTCCTAAATTCACTGATGTTTCCTTCCGCCCAGCTAAAATACACTGTTATTAAACCATAGGGGGCAGTACCCAAAGGGAATGCTACTAAGGAATACATGGAGAGTTTGCAGCTGAAGCCTGGAGAAGTGATCTACAAGTGCCCCAAGTGCTGCTGTATCAAGCCCGAGCGCGCCCACCACTGCAGGTATGGCGGCCCTCCCCCAGGGGAACCCGAGTGCCCATCACTGCAGGGACCCCTTCCCCAGGGTGACCCGAGCACCCATTACTGAAGGGACACCTTTGCCAGGGCAACCAGAGCACCCAGCACTGCAGGGACCCCTTATCTGCGGCAGCCAGTGCATCCACCAGTGCTGGGACCCCTGCCCCGGGGAAGCCCGTGTGCCCACGACTGGAGGGGCCCCTTCCCCGGCACAGCCAGAGCCCACGCTGAAGGATTTCTTCCCCAGGGCAGTCTGTTCACCCACACCCACCCTTACGGGGACCCCTTTCCTTAGGCAACCCGAGCACCCACCACTGAGGGACCCTCTCCTCAGGGCAGCCAGAGTACCGAGCACTGCTGGAATCCCCGCCCCAGGGAAGCCTGAGTACCCACCACTGGAGGGACCGCTTCCCCAGCAGCCATAGACCCACCACTGCTGTAACCCCTTACTTGGGGCTGAGCCCCCCACTACTGCAGGCACGGCTTCCCCAGGGCATGTTGAGTGCCCAATCTGCAGACACCCTTCATAGTGCAGTCCAAGTGCCCACCACTGGAGGGAGCCCTTCCCCAGTGCAGCCAGAGAACCCAGTGCTGCTGGGACCCCTTCCCCAGGCAGTGTGAACACCCACCACTGGATGGAACCCTTTGCACGTGCAGCCTGAGCCCCAGCCCCTGCAGCGACCCCTTCCACAGGGCAGGAGGCCCCCTGGGTGGCTTCTTCCCAGTACTGTCTTCATTGGGCGGTGTTTCCTCCGAGCGTGGAATAGTGAACATCTAACTGCTCCTTTTCAGTATTTGCAAAAGATGTATTCGGAAAATGGATCATCACTGCCCCTGGGTGAACAACTGTGTCGGAGAAAAGAATCAGAGATTTTTCGTGCTCTTCACTGTGAGTAAAGATACTCATGGAGTGAGTGACTTGTACTAAGTTCTTTATCTGGAATCTTACCTGGAGCGAGTAAGTTTATTCTGACGTCAGCCCTGCAGCCTCTTCTCTGGGACTCAAATTATACCTGTGCTGTCACTGGTAGGAAGTAGTCCACCAGATGAGTGTACGTTGCTTGTGTTATTCTGGGTGTTTTACTGTGATTTAATTCTCTCCCAGATACCTTGAACCCCAGTTGTTAATAGGCTCTTGCTGAAGTGGTAGAACGTATTTCCCCATGTGGATTTCTGTGCTTGGTCCAGTGTGGTCCTGGCGAGGCGGATGTCAACTGCTGCTGTTACTCCTTCCCTCACTCATTTTCACTGACCCATGAGATCAGGAGTAAACGTACGGTTCAGCGGCCTTTCGTCCCCGCATGGGCTAACGGGTGTCTCCCCGCAGATGTACATCGCGCTGGCGTCCGTGCACGCGCTCGTGCTCTGCGGGCTGCAGTTCGTCGCCTGCGTCCGAGGGCAGTGGACTGGTAAGTGCAGGCGCAGGCCCCGCTGCACGTGCACGCTGTGGGGGGAGAGGGGAGGCAGAGGAAGAAGGGATCCTCCAGTTTCGAAGGAAATCGTCTTGGTTATTTTAGGAGTTAAATGAGCTTTTTAAGGAAAGAGTATGGGGACTGCCATTTTGCTATAATGAAGCCATGTACATACACTTGGTCTTCCTTAGTCAGCTAATAGTTTCTGCACCTTGCAGATTTTTGAGACTGGGTGAGAATGCGTATTGTTCCCAGCAGGCCTGTGTGTGCTCTGGCTGGTCGAGCGTGCGTGGCTGAGTACGAGTCGCCCCGCGAGTGCAGCCAGGCAGGCGCGAGCTGGGCGGCCCTGGCCTTGGGTGTGCGCCCCGAGTGAGGCCTGCTCACAGGTGTAGGCACACGCGACTCTCATCTTTTCTGGCTTTTGCTGTATCTTAGTACGCAGTGCTGTACACGAATACAGTCTCAGTAGAAACCCGGGTAATACAGAAAGCTTCCGCATCTGCCGACCAGGAAGTGGTGGTGTGGGTTCTTGCCTGGCAGGGCTGCCTCCCGCCCCTGGTGGACAGCGGGTGTGCCTGTTTACGAAACGAGCTCCTTCCTCCGTGGACGCCGGCCTGAGGGCGGCACAGAGCCGGGGCCGCTCGCCGCGCTCCGATGTCCGGCCACAGCCAGCTCTTCTCGTTCACAGAATGCAGTGGTTTCTCACCTCCAGTCACTGTGATCCTGCTGATCTTCCTGTGCCTTGAGGGTCTGCTGTTTTTCACTTTCACCGCAGTGATGTTCGGCACCCAGATCCACTCCATATGCAATGATGAAACGGTACGCTCCTCGTCTGCTGCGGCCTTCGTGCGGGCACGAGTCGGCGGGCAGCACTGCTGTGGACAGCGGGGCCCGCGCGTTACCCGGGAGGTGGACGGGGCAGCCCCGAGGGGCCGCGACAGCATCACCGCACGCGCCCCCCTCGCTGCGAGCAGCTCGGGTTTCAAGCGTACCTGTGATGTGAGAGTCAACAGAGCCAGGCGGGGAGAGCCGGTACATTCCGTTTCTAGGAGGCCCCGCCCCCTGGCAGCTGCAGGGAGCTGGTCGCCTTCATGTCTTTGAACTGAAGGCCCAGAGCAGGCGCTTCATCAGCATTTGTAATAATATAGTATGTGGAAAAAAAGACAATCCTGGCCCGGAGGGCTGGCTCCCCCTTTGCCTCTGAGGCTGCCTAGGCTGTCCACCCCGCTGGTGGCTGCAGCCTGGCTGTGCTCGGGGGCCGCGGGGCTGGTGCCAGGAGAGCCCCCGCTGCTGACCCCGACGCCTCGTTCCCACGTGCGGAGGGAGGGACGTGTGAGTCTGGTGGTGCTTCCCCTGTTGTCACCGCTCGCCTGACCCGTACCTGCTGCGGGTTTTCCTGGCGCTGCCGCCCACTTGCTTTTCTTTCTCCCCCAGGAGATTGAGAGGCTGAAGAGTGAGAAGCCGACGTGGGAGCGGAGGCTGCGGTGGGAAGGGATGAAGTCCGTCTTTGGGGGGCCCCCCTCGCTGCTCTGGATGAACCCCTTCGTCGGCTTCCGATTCAGGCGACTGCAGACGAGACCTAGGAAAGGGGGCCCCGAGTTCTCAGTGTGAGGCTCTCATCGTGCTGGGACTTGTTCACGGACTTTATCTATTTGGGGTCGGAAAGGGTATCAGCAGCTCATCTGTGGCCAGTAGGGCAAGTGGAGAGCAGTTGCTTGCAGCAAGCAGAGTTTATACGTTTCCGGTCACAGATGGCGGAGTTCCCACACTAACTGGGTGGCGCTCTGATGCGTGTCACCGTCCAGTAACAAAGGGCCGTGGCCGCGCGGAGAAGCCGAATGTCATTATCTTCCTGCACAGTTAGGAGTTCTGTTAACGTACTTGGCATTTTCTAAGAAGTTTCGTGGGTTGTTACACGGGTTATTAAAATCCTGTGTGCTGAGCTGCTTTTCTCACTCATGAAGAAAACGAGCCAAGCCAGTGACCAGGAATTCTGCGGCTGGTGGCTTCGGGGAGCTCCCGCTGGCCCCGTGATTCCCGAGGGTCCGCCTCGGTCCAGGAGGGGCCTGGATGCAGGAGCCGCAGGCGCTGCACGGAGCATCAGGGCTGCAGGTTCGCTCCCCGCCCGGGGCTGGTGGGCCCTGACCCTGTGGGCAAGTCCACGTGTGTCTGTGTGTGTGCGTGCACGTGTGTTTTAAAGTGGGCCGTGTTGTTCAGGCAACATAACACGTTATGGGCGTGTGCCACAGACAAGCTATTTTTTAGAAACCGACGTTTCAGGGAAGAGGGGAGAGCTGCGCGGGGTCCCCCCTCCCGTGGGGTTTACTATGAATGTATTGCATATTGGAGAATATCTCAATCCAAAGAACAATCATTCCTGTGTGGTCTTCTGTTGCCCTCCTGTTTTAATTTTTTTTACAAAAATCTTGAGTGCGTGAGAGGGCTTTGGCACTGACCTGTCTGGTTCTGGCCAAATGAGCAGCGTGTAAACGGCCCCTCCGTGAGAGGAGAGCAGCGTCTGTGGCGGCCTGGCACCTGCAGCCTGATGCTCGCGCAGATGGCCTGCAGGGGGCGCACGCGGCCCCGACGAGGTGAGGGGGCCGCGAGGCAGGAGCCCCTGGGCCCCGTGGGCCTCGCTTGCAGACTATTCAGGATGGCGACAGCTTGTTTGATTTTTCAGTTTTTACCTTTTTGGGGCATCATTTGGTTTCTTTACCCACGTCACAAGCGATAAAATAGGACCCTTGGTGCAGAGCTTAAAATTATGCCAGAAAGCAAACAGCTCCCCTCCCTGGGGACTCGCCTTAAACTTGCCTGGTTTGTCGGTGTTTCGCGGGACTGAGGAGGAAGCCATCTCTGACAAGGCCTGGGTGGGGGGGGGGGGGGTGTCCCCTGAGCCCACGTCCCACGCTGAGAAGAGTGGGCGTCTCCCTCCTGGTCTCCACGCCTCTCTGCTCATCTGTGAGCTGTTTTGCTTTCGTTTGCATTAACCTGTCCCCTGTCCTGATCAGGGTTTCTACCACTGCTGGCGCAGAACCACAAAGGGCCTATTGGACAACAGTCTAGCTGAGTAAGCGAGCTGTGGGACGGGTGTGAAATGGACTCAGTCACTGCAGGACGTGGGCTGTGACGGGGGGGCGCCGAGTCGCAGCCGGAGGACTAACAGAACAGGAGACTGATGGGTTTCCCGAGACTGTTCTGCAGCATCTGTCGTCTGGGTTGGACGTGTGTATTGGGCTTCAATGTGAGGCTTTTCATATGTATATCCTGGTTATCAATAAAAACAGTTATCAAAGTGGTTGAATCCTGTGAGACTTGGCAAATACGTGCAGATCAAGTATACTTGACTTTTCAACCTCTTCTTTCAATGTAACTTTTTTAAGAAATAAAGCCACCAGTTGACATTCTCCAGCCCTTTGTTCAGTGGCGCGGTTCTTGGTGGGTCGTTGGCGTGTTTCCGTGCTCGGCTCTGACACCGGCACCCGGGCCGCTGCGGTCCCCCCTGCTGCTTCCAGAGCCCCATCCTCGCCGGGGACAAGTGAGCCGCTCTCCCAAAGGTCGCCGTCTCCACATTGAACATTTTACGTCCAGTCGACGCAACTGATCTCACTTAGCTTTGTCCTAAACATCCCTTCATTTTTTTAGTGTACTTGGAAATAAAAATTGTAAAGATCACGCTCTTCCATCCAGCATCTCAGGTGCCCACAACTTCATTCAACAGTGTGTCTAGTACTTGCACTCAAGGGAGGGACCCAGAGAGGCGAGGCGAGGGTGGCCGCCACGTAGGGAGGCACTGGCCGGCCTTGCAGACACGTCCCCGAGCACGCCGCTGAGCCGGCAGCCACCCTCAGGCTTGTGTCTGTGGCTCTGCAGAATTGTGCCGCGGTTTTGTGTTCTTCCTGTTGGAATGTTTTATAGGCTCATCTCAGATGACGTCTGCATTAAAATGGAAAATGAAAAGATGACCCAACTAGGAAGGTGGCTGAATCCCGTCTTCCGTTAGATTTGGGTTTCGCAGCTTAAGCAGAGAGAAGTATCCTGACGGGGAGACGGCCTGGGAAGAGCCCGGGAACGGTGGGCGGGGTGCCCGTAAAATCCTTGTTGATCCCAAAGTAGCATTCTGGAGCCTTCAGTGACAGGCCAGCTGCCCACAGTGTTGCCCGAGGATCCAGTATGAAACCGGATCGCTCCCCGCACAGGACACAGGGAAGTTACGGCCAACTGCAGGTGTGCGGCTGGGTCAGCGAGCGCTCCCCGAGCCGGGTGCTGATCTTTACGGAAGGAATGGCTCTGCCCCAGGACTGATGGCAGGCGTGGAAATTACAGGGTCTCTGTGCACTTTGGAGACCCCACTGCGGCCTCCCAGTTTTGCCGCCGAGAGGGTCCGGGAACTTCCGGTTCCTGTCTCAGACGACCTTTTTTTTTTAAACTCAGGAAGCCTTCACTATCTTCTTTTTAGTCCTTGGTTCCTCAAAGTCAACAGTCCTCTGCCTTGATGCCTTGTGCTAATGCTTGGTGGACCCTTTCCACCTTAGACACGTGCTCCTCAGTTCTGACAAAAGTGCTGTGTTCCAGGGGCTTCCCTGGTGGCGCAGTGGTTAAGAATCCGCCTGCCAATGCAGGGGACACAGGTTCGAGCCCTGGTCCGGGAAGATCCCACATGCTGCAGAGCAACTAAGCCCGTGCACCACAACTACTGAGCCTGAGCTCTAGAGCCCGTGAGCCACAACTGCTGAGCCTGTGTGCCACAACTACTGAGGCCCGCGTGCCTAGGGCCCATGCTCCACAACAAGAGAAGCCATCACAATGAGAAGTCCACGCACCGCAAAGAAAAGCAGCCCATGCTCGCCGCAACTAGCGAAAGCCCGCGCGCAGCAACGAAGACCCAACAACCAATAATAAATAAAGTTAAAAAAAAAAAAAAAGACTGCCGTGTTCTGTCTTTGGGAGTTTCACCCTCTCCAGTTTCTTGTTTTTCTGACTTTTACACATTGGGCTGCCTAGACTCTCCTCTGATTTCCTCTCATTGTCTCCTCTGTTTTCTGGAAAATATACCTAACTTTGTCTTCTATCTCTTCTATTGGATATTTTATTCAGGCTGTGATAGTTTTAATTTCCAAGAGTTTTATAAAAGACTGCTTTTTAAAGAGCAGTTTAAGGTGCACAGTATAATTGAGAGGAAGGTAGAGAGAGTTCCCACATACCCGCTGTCCCCACACACGCACAGCCTCCCCGCGCTGTCAGCGTCTCCGCCAGATGGTGCACTTGTCACTGATGAGCTCATGAACCTACACTGACACGTCATCACCACCCAGAGTCCACAGTTACATTAGGTTCACTCTTGGTGGTGTACATTCCAAGGGTTTGGACAAGTGTCTGATGCTGTGTGTCCACCACTATGGCAGCACTCCGAGTATTTTCAATGCCCTAGAAATATTCTGTGCTCTGCCTACCTATCCCTCCACTCCCTTGCCCACACTGGCAACCACTGATCTTTTTACTGTCTTCATAGTTTTGCCTTTTTCCACAATCTCATAGAGCTGGAACCATAAAGTAGCCTTTTCAGATTGGCTTCTTTCACACAGTAATATGCCTTTAAGGTTCCTCTGTGTCTTTTCACGGCTTGACAGGACATTTCTCTTTAGTGCTGAATAGTATTCTGCTCTCTGGCTGTGCCACAGTTTATCCATTCGTCCACCTAAGGGCATCGTGCTTGCCTCCAAGTTTTGGCAATGATGAGTAAAGCTGCCATAAACATCCATGCACAGGTTGTATGGACACTGTTTTCAACCCCTGTGTGCTATGCTATGAGTTTCAGGCCTCTTAAGTCTGACCCACTTGAAGTTGATGTGTTTTATGTGCGGTGTAAGGTAAGGGTCCAGTCTCTGTGGTGTAAGATGTGTGGACGTCCAGTTTTCTAAAAATCATTTGCTGAAGAGACTGTCCTTTCCCCACCGTGTAACATTGGCACCCTTGTTGAAGACCAGTTGACCATACACACGTGGTTTTATTTCTGGGCTCTGTATTCTGTTCCATTGGTCTATATGTTTGTCTTCATGCCAGTACCATACTGTTTTGATTACAACAGCTTTGTGATATATTTTGAATCTAGAAAGTGTGAGGCCTCTAGCTTTGTTCTTTCTCAAGAGTGATTTGGCTCTTTGTGATCTTTTGTGGTTCCATATGAATTTTAGAGTTTTCTCTATTTCTGTAAAAAATACTGTTGGGATTTTGATAGGGATTGTGCTGAATCTGTAGATGTATTTGGGTAATATGGACATTTTCACAATATTAAGTCTTCCAGTCCAGAAACATGGATGTCTTTCCATTTGTTTGTTTCTTTAATTTCTTTGATCAGCGTTCTGTAGTTTTCAGTATACAAGTCTTTTACCTCCTTAGTTAAGTTTATTCCTAAGTATTTTATTCTTTTTGGTGCCATTGTAAACAGGATTGTTTTCCTAATTTCCTTCAGGCAGTTTGTGGTTAGGGTATAGAAATGCAACTGATTTTTGCGTGCTGATTTTGTATTCTGCAACTTTACTGAATTTATTAGTTTTAGCAGTTTTTTGATGGCATCCTTAGAGTTTGCAACATTGTGTTGTCTGCCGACAGGGACAGTTTTATTTCTTCCTTTCCAATTTGAATGCCTTTTACTTCTTTTTCTTGCCTACCTGCTCTGGCTAGGACTTCCAGTACTGTGTTAAACAGAAGAGGTGAGAGCGGGCATCCTTGCCTTGTTTCTGGTTTAGAGGAAAAGCTTTCAGTTTTTCACTATTGAGTATGATATTAATTGTGGGCTTTTTATATATAGCCTTTATTATGTTGAGTTACTTGCCTTCTATTCCTAGCTTGTTGAGAGTTTTTATCATGAAAGGGGGTTGAATTTCGTCAAATGCTTTTTTTTTTTTTTTGCTTCTATAGAGGCGATCATATCTTTTATTCAGTTAATATGGTGTATCACATTAATTGATTTTTGTTTGTTGAAACATCCTTGCATTCCAAAGATAAATCTCACTTGGTCACGGCATACGATTCTTTTAATGTGCTGTTGGATTCAGTTTGTTGGTGTTTTATGGAGGATTTTTGCATCCATGTTCATCAGGGATATTGGCCTGTAGTTTTTTCTTGTGGTGTCGTTGGCTTTGGTATCAGGGTAATGCTGGCCTCATAAAATCACTTTGGAAGTGTTTCCACCTTTTCGTTTCTTGAAAGAGTTTGAGAAGGAATAGCATTAATTCTTCCTTAAATGTTTGGTGGGCTCTACCAAGGAAGCCATCTACTCCTGGACTTGACTTTGTTGGGAAATTTTTGATCACTGACTCAATCTCTGTAGTAGTTATAGGTCTGTGCAGACTTAATAAAACTAGAGATGAAAAACTAGACATTATAACCGATGCCAGAGGAAGAAGAATGGTCACAAGAGACCACTACGAACAATTACGGGCCTGCAAACTGGATAACCCAGAAGAAGAGGATCAATTCCTAGAATCAGAAACCTACCAAGACTAAACCACGAAGAAACAGCACACCACTTGAAAACGCCAGCCGACGTGAGTGCTGCGGTGGGTCTGGTAGAGAGTTAGTGGTCGGCGTCACTGCTCTGGGGGTCGCAATGCAAGCATTAGTGGCACATACTTTGTTTTGAGGAATTTTGGGGGGAGGTACTTGAGACCTCAAATTGATAAAGAAGCAATGTTCAAACCAAATGACACATTTGGGGTTTAATTATGCTTCTTCTTTTATTGCATCTCCTCGTTCTCACTGTCGTCCTTGAGGACATCGTGTGGAACGAGTCCAGAAGGGAGAAATGAAGGCTCCTACCCAGCCCCAGACCAAGGGTGACGAGCTGCTCCAGACCACGTGGACCTCCCAGAGCTTTAAAGATGGCGCTGCAGGAACGGTGACCTGGTTGCAGGTCACATGGTCACCACACGTTTTCCAAGTAACACAAACACAGCAACTCCGGGTAAGACTAAACAGCTGCAGGAATCAGCGATGACGTCATTTAATTCCAACTCATGAAACTCGGTGTTGCCACCGTTATGCCGTCTCCCTTCCTGTGGCGTCAGCCCATCGTTCCTGAAAACATCCGGCCCATTTTTTGGTCATCTCCTCTCTCCACCCAGGTGGGCCAGAGACACTTGGCTCTATGGTTGTGATTTCTTTTCCAGTGCTGGAACATCCCAAAGAAGCATGACTTTGAAGGCTGACTGGAGACGAGCTGGGAGCAGGCGCTTACATTTACTCGGGTCCCTAAAGCCCCCAGGTTCTGCTCAAGAGTCGTTCACACACGAGAACCCACAGAAGTGAACGCCCTGCAAGGCCTTCTTCTCGTGAGGACATCACCGTGTTGTCCAAATACATCCAACATTTTACACACTGACACCTTCATGGACACACAAATTCCCCGCATCCGGGTAAACTTTAGATTCTGATTCAGCAGGTCCTGGGTGCGGCCTGAGACTCTGCATTTCTAACCAACTCCTGGTGGTGCTGTTGCCGCTGGTCCGTGGCCCACACTTTGAGTAGCAAAGTCTAGATGTCAGCCAACATGGGAAGCGTTAATTACCCTATGGTGGCTGCGCAGTCAAAGTGTTAACCATTTGGCAACGTTGAAACGTATTTCGCTTGTGTGAGCGAAGAGGACCACCCTCGGTTACACTCCTGTGTCAGGATGACATGCACGGGCACACAGGCACGTCTGTATAAAGTCGAAACAGGAGGGGAACAGAGGGCAAGGAGAGCATTCGGATTTGCTGAGGTGAAGAGCCTTTCAGAAAATCTCAATTTTTAAGTCCTCATAGGTTTGTAGAATAAACTGTTTTTGAGTACATGACCCAGAAAGCAGGCTACTGAGCTGAGCCGCTTGCCGTCTACTTTAGAAGGGTGTTAGAGCCTCCTCATTCTGAGGACAGCCTGTGGCTTAACGAGACAAGCCTGGACGGTGGCACGGCTCATACAGGCCGAAGGAAAAGGCAAGAAAAGGCCGATTATTTAAGCAGGAAACGCGTCGGTCAGTGGGGGGGGGGGGGGACCTTCGGCGGGGTCACGTGGCAGTGGAGAGTAGCAGTCCTGCAGAGCTAGCATCCCGGCTGCTGCTGGAGTTTGGTGAGACCTGCGGCAGCGCAGGGCGGTCCTCGCTGACCTGCTGCCCTGCAGTGACCCTGGCTGCTTCCCAGCCACCCCGAGGAAGGAGTCACCCAGCTCTGAAGCCACTTCCCCTAAGTGGCAGGCCTGTCTTAAGGTCCGGAGACATCATCAAATCAGTGCGGAGGTGGCCGGGGCCCACTTTGAGGCGGACATGGTCCTTTGGGTACACAAGCTCTGGCTCACTCGAGACACAGTGTTCTGAGTCCACAGGCGCACCAGCCCCGAAATCCTCTCCCGAGCAGGTGCCCGGCGTGGGACGGCCAAGCTCGACAGGCCCGTGGGCAGCAGGAAGCTGAGGCTCACAGGCAGCCACCAGCCCTCTGACAAACCAGCACCGGCCCCAGGCTGGAAGAACTTGCTCGAGTTCCAAGAAGAGCTCCAAGTGCAAGGTTAAAGAATAGTAATGATCGCCAGGACGCAGTTCTGACGTTTCCGGTTTCCAAAATGCCTTCCTATACATGATCTGATTGCATTTTCCCTACGACCTTCAGGCAGGTAACAGTGTACCCATTTTATAGACCAAAACAACTGAGTTTCTTCAAGGTTACAGGATGTGCCCAGGTTGCCACAGGTAGGGAGAAAGGAGGGATTCCCCACGGGCGTTTTGGCTAGAATAAAAGCACTTTTTTCTAACCTAGATCCTTCTCTGTTTTTATTTTTTGAAGTAAAAACAGTAAAAAAAATAATAACTTCTTGAATAAACAGAGGAGTCGAGAACAATAAAACCTTCACCGAGGTTTTTTCGATAATATTTTCAGTTCAGGGTTTGAACCGCAAAGCATATGCCAGATGACCCTCACCCTTGTCTGCAGGCTGAGTCGCGCCTCCCTCAGCCTTGAGCAATGGCTGTCATTTCCCGGAGCTGCGCCCGCCCCCGCGCCGGAAGCTCTGTGTTGTGCTCAGCATGTGTGCAGGTGCCAGGCCCAACCGGGCACTTGTGGGCCTCCTCGGATATTCAGACTCTGCTTTCTGAGTGTCTGGGATGTGTGTCCCACAGCATCACATTCCCTGGCTCGGGATATAAACTTGCTTGACCTTTTCCCCATGAGCTTTAATGCAAATCCAGGGGCGACGGAGATGGGTTAATGACAGGGACATGCCCACCACGGTCTCCATCACCACCCGGAAGAGGAGAGAGGGAAGGGACCCAGGCGACGACAGGGAGAGGCTGCTCAGGGACCCACGGGTGGCGCACAATGAGTGTTTTATGTTGGACATTACTAACGCTATTTAATAACAATGACAATATTATTAATGATAATAACGAGAAGCTGGCTGACTTCAAACTCACCTGGTCATCCAGAAGCAGCTCACAGAACTCCAGGAAGACCCACTTCTGCTGCTTCATGTACTCACGTCACCGATGGTGGCCACACCTTGGTGGCCAGGTCCCAGGTGGCACGGGGCTGGGGACGATGCTGAAAGGAGAGAAGAAAGGGGTTAGCCTCAGCCTGGCATCTGCCTAATGTCCACCAGAGGGCGCCATGGGATAGCAAATGCATGGGCACTGCACACTGCTCAGGCCACAGAAAAATTCCTACAACATTGGCACATCCAGCTGGCCGGTCCACAAATATTTACTGAACACCTACTGTGTGCTGGCGAGGCCTCTACTCTCAGTAAACACAAATATAAGAAATGTATAATTATATGCTGTGATTCGTGCTAATAAAAGAACAGCAGCAGGGAGAGGGAGCATTAGTGAGAGTATCACAGAGAAAGAAGAATCAGGGAGGGCCCCTGGGGGAGGGAAGGACTGTGCAAAGGCCCTGGGGCAGGGAAAGGCTTGGCGGTGAACTCAGAATTGGAGCTGGTTAAAATCAGAGAACACTGGGGTTGGAAGAGCTGGTGAAGCTCACGTGTCAGCCTACCGGGCTCAGAGAAGATGCTGAGGGGTTAACACGTGTGCACAGACACAAAGGTCATCGGCTGGGTGGGGCAGGGGCTCATCTGAAGCAGATTTCTCAAAGATGGGCTGACCATCTCCCCCAAAGCCCAGGAGCAAAGCAAACGGACTTCTCAAGATCAGGAATTTCAAAGACATTTCCCTCTTGGGTGGATTGTTAGGGAGGGGTCCTTGGTGGGAGCAGGGGTTGCATCTGCTGTGGAAAGCCACCCCAATGGGATGCAGGGGTGCGGGTTTAAGTGGCCAGGGAGGGGGGTCTGCACATGGCCTTTCTCTGGCCTCGGCCTGGGTGACACCTTGCCATCTGGGCACCAGGGGACGGTTGTTCACCGGTGGCCTTGCAGGCTCGCTGGCAGACACAGGGCTCTGCTCAGCGCCCCAGAAATCTCGGTGACCAGGTGGCCTCCGTGAGGGTTACTCTGAGGGCAGGTCTGGTTTTCAGCCTAAGTGGCTGTGAGATACCATTGAAAGAGCCAGACAGGCTACAATGTCCATCCCTGCCACCTCCCAGCTGTGTGACCTGGGGCAAGCACCTTCACCTCTCTGGGCCTCAGTTTGCTCATCTTTAAAACAATGCAACAACAGTTCCTGCCTTGTGAAGCCTTTGGGAGGATTAGAAAGAAGGAACCATACAGGGCTGACCGGGACGGTTGGTACACAGTAGGCACTCCAGAAACGGTAGCAACTATGACAGGCTGGTCCGATGAAGGGCTTTGCAGCCAGACCCGACGTGCAGCGGGCAGTCGGACTACTGGTCCATCTTGTTCGCCCTTTCTTGGTTTTTTTGGATTAACATGGAGTCCTCAGTTAAGATGATCTTGTAGGGTTGGGTTTTTTTAACCAAATAAAACCGTAACCAACTAAACAAAACCAAGTTCATTTATAACAAAGTCCCACCAGAGCAAACATTTGCAATCTCCCCAGAAAGCATTTTATCCATGGCAGGGAGGCCTGGGGAATTTTAAGAGGCTGCAGCTCGTGTCTTTGAAAACCACCAGCGCCTTCAGTTTGTCTGGGACTCTCCCCACCGGGGGTACTTTTCCATCTGCCCTCCTGTTTCCCAGCAAAGCCCGAGGCCTGTGGGCAGCCACCAAGGCGCTCTGGACCAAGGGTGGATGCTCTTGGGCAGCGGCCACAGACTGGTGGCCGTGACCTGGAACCGGCCCCCATGGGTGGGTCAAATACCCACAGTCAGTTGCTCCCATCTGTAAAACAGGAGGTTTCACCTAGAAATGCAGATTCATGGCTGCCTGGGCCCCATTCTTCCCTGGTTAGCAGCCTGAGGCCCGGGGCGGCCGTCCTTACATGCACAGTCATCGGGACAACGTTTGAATTCCTTTAAAAGAACTTAATGGGGGCAAAATTCACATAACATAAAACTTACCATTTTAAGGCATAACGCTCCCAGACTTCAGATAATACTACAAAGCTACAGTAATAAAAACAGCATGGTATTGGCACAAAAACAGACATATGGATCAATGGAACAGAACAGAGAGCCCAGAAATAAACCCACACACCTATGGTCAATTAATCTTTGACAAAGGAGGCAAGAATATACAATGGGAAAACGACAGTCTCTTCAGCAAGTGGTGCTGGAAAAGCGGGACAGCTGCACGTAAATCAATGAAGCTGGAACACACCCTCACACCACACACAAAAATACACTCAAAATGGCTTAAAGACCTAAATGTAAGAGAGGACAACCATAAAACTCCGAGAACAGCATAGAGGCAAGACATTCTCTGACATAAATCATACCACTGTTCTCTTAGGTCAGTCCCCCAAGGCAACAGAAGTAAAAGCAAAAATAAACAAATGGGACTTAAACAAACTTACAAGCTTTTGCACAGCAAAGGAAACCATAAACAAAATGAAAAGAGACCCTATAGAATGGGAGAAAATGTTTGCAAATGATGCGACCAAGGGCTTACTTTCCAAAATATACAAACAGCTCATACAACTCAACAACAAAAAAACAACCCAACTGAAAATGGGTAGAAGACCTAAATAGACATTTCTGCAAAGAAGACATACAGGTGGCCAACAGGCACATAAAAAGATGCTCAACATTGCTAATTATTAGAGAAATGCAAATCAAAACTACAATGAGGTACCACCTCACACCCGTCAGAATGGCCATCATTAAAAAGTCTACAAATAATAAATGCTGGAGAGGGTGTGGAGAAAAGGGAACCCTCCTGCACTGTTACTGGGAAAGTAAACTGGTACAGTCACAATGGAAAACAATATGGAGGTTCCTTAAAAACTAAAAATAGAGCTGCCATATGATCCAGCAATCCCACTCCTGGGCATATGTCCAGACAAAACTGTAATTCAAAAAGATGCACGCACCACTATGTTCACAGCAGCACTATTCACAATAGCCAAGACGTGGAAACAACTGAAATGTCCATCGACAGATGAATGGATAAAGATGTGGTACATGTACACAATGGAATATTACTCAGCCATAAAAAAACAATGAAATAATGCCATTTGCAGCAACGTGGATGCAACTAGAGATTATCATACTAAGTGAGGTAAGTCAGAAAGAGAAAGACAACTACCATATGATATCAGTTATATGTGGAATCTAAAATATGACACAAGTGAACACATCTCTGAAACACAAACAGACTCTCAGACATAGAGAACAGACTTGTGGTTGCCAAGGGGGAGGGGACGGTGGGAGCTTGGGGTGAGCAGCTATGTCTTTGCACAGAGGATGGGTAGCAACAAGGTCCTACTGTGGAGCACAGGCAACTATATTCAATATCCTGTGATAACCAGAATGGAAAAGAATATGGAAAAGAATATACATGTACCACTGAGTCACTTTGCTGTGCAGCAGAAATTAACACAACACTGTCAATCAACTACACTTCAATAAACAAAAAGAAGAAAAACAACTGACCATTTTAAAGTAGACAATTCAGTGGCATTCGGTACCTTCACAGTGTTGTGTAACCACTACCTCTGTTTAGTTCCAAAGCATTTCCATCATCCCCCAAAAAACCCTAGACCCAGCATCACTGACTCCCGCTTCCGCAGCCCCCAGCGACCATTCACTCTGTCTCTATGGACTGGCCTGCTCTGGACACTGCTTGCGGACGGACTCACACGCTGTGCCTGGCTTTCTTCGAGGCTCACGCGTGGCGGAGCGGGTCACGGCTGAGTAACACCCCATCACGTGCTTGTATGCATATGACAAGCGTCCACCTCAATGCCACGCGGCAGCCCCGTGTCGGAGGGGGCCTTCTCGCCAGCCGTGCTCGCCTGCTCTGGGCCTGTCCCCTCTCCCCCCGGCCCTGCTGGCTTTCTGCAACCCCGTGGGCTCCTCAGATGAGCAGCAAACATCCTCCCAGGAGCAGGGTCTCGGGTGAGAGACTTCCAGTCCGTGTCCTGGGCGTCCCGTACGTGTGCTCACACACACACGTGCACGCGTATGTAGCATAATGGCCCCATCCTGCAAGTTGGGCACTTTGTTTTTCACTTAACGATGTATCTTGGAGGTCACTGGCTGCAGGCTACTCCACCACACGGCTCTCCCATACCTAACGGGGTGCGGGCCCTTGGCTCTGACCCTCACGTGGGGACAGCCCCGCCAGCACTCCCTCACCCAGCCTGGCCACGCCCTGGCCCCGTGCAGCCTGGAAAGGGAGGTCTGAGACATCCTCGCCACCTTCCTGGCCTCACATCTCCCAGGGCCAACACTTGATGTGCCCTCGTTTTCCCAACACCTGACTTGGCATTCGTACTCTGTAGACATGGTATAGATGCTTGTTAATCACACACATGGAAAAATGAACGACTACTTTTCACACACTGTTTAAGGCCTGGCTCAGTCACCACCTCCTCCAGGGAGCCTTCCCTGGTCACCCCGGGCTGGGTTAGGCCCCCCTTTAAGCCCACAGGCCCCGTACTCTCATCAAAGCAATTACGCCCACTGGGTGAGACTGTCAGCGACCACCCCGGCAGCTACTACTCCTCGGGTACCACCAGAAGTTGGCGGGACGCCCGGCACGGAGTGCTGAATGGACAGCCGGCAGATGCCAGGTGCACAGAGAGGGACTGCACGGCGGCCCACAGCTAAGCGTGCCTAGCAGGTTCAGCTTCCTCCGGCCCCTGTGCCGTGAGGGGGCGGGTATCATCACGACCACTTCGCGGATGAGGAGGGCGACGCTTGTAGAGGCCCAGCACCCTACGTGAGGCCACCCAGCTCCTAAGAAGGGCTGACCCCAGGCTGACCCCACCTCTCCAGCTCTCCCCAGCCCCGAACCTTGCTCCACCCTCCCGTCAGGGCTGGACAGGACACACAGGAGCAGAGCACGCTCTGCATCTCAGGGAACAGGATAAGGTTCAGGGCAAGGCTCAGGGGGGGCTCGGCACGCGGCGCTCTCAGGACCCCAGCAGGAGGGTGAGGATGGTGGCGGAGGGAGAGGCGACCTCGGGGCAGTTCTGTTTGAACACATGCTGTGCAAGCAACAGGGCCCTCTGGCAATGGGGGGAAGAGGCTAGAGAAAGAGGCAGCCACTGAAGACGACCTCCCACCAGCCCCGGCCTCCCACGCCTGCCTCTCCCAAGGCTGGGCCGCCATGCCGGTCTGGCCCCCAAACTCGGGTTAGAACCTGCCCCCCCCCCCTTTCGGGAGACTCAGAGGAAGAAAAGAACACGTTCACTACAGGGAAAGCTCCAAAGAGGTCACAAAGCTTCAGTTAAGGGAGAAGTGACGGCAGCAGGGGAGCCAGCGGCAGCACGCGCGGATGCGTTTACAGAACGGGCCCCCAAAGGTTAAAGAGTGTTTTGTCTTTGCCCACTCAGCTCCCTCCCACCCCGCTTCCCGAAGAGAGTTCTGTCTTTCTCAGACTGGTTCTACGTGGTAGGCAGAGGCGGGAGTAGGTAGAGGGGAAGAGGACCCACAGAGGCCAGAGAACAGAGGGGAGGATCCTCCCTTTCTTGTGGAGAATCTAGATCCTAGGGGAGGCCATGAGGAAACAAGCACAGCTGGAGAGAGGAAGCTCATTTCCACGACAAAAGCGAAGTGGAGGGGGCAAGGGGCAAAAGTGAGAGCTGACCTTTGCGGGGGACTGGGGGGCTGCGGGGGTCCTGGAGCTGCCGCAGGATGGACGCAAGACACGCAGGGGGCAGAGGAAGCAGGATGTTAAGAAACACAACTGTGGGCTAAGGAGTGGATTCCCCTTGACGTTTGAGAGAAGGGCAGGGGGAATCCAGATTCCTTCCTAACCCGTTCTGGTGGCTGGACTACACCTCTCTGCGATGCTCTCTGGATTGGGCCACCTGGAACCTCAGCTTGTATTAGGGTTCCACACGCAAAGCCCATCTCATAACGAGGAAATGATTTAATCCCCATCAAACTCAGAGAGGTCGGGGCTGTCGTTATCCCACATCAAAGATAAGGAAACTGAGGTGCAAAAAGCTCACGTGAGTTGCCCAAGGTCACGGAGCTAGAAAGGGGCCAGGCCAGGACAAGCCCTCGGGTGTTCCTGACTCCAAATCCCAACGTCTCTTCTCTCTCCCACTCTGTTCCGGGGAAGGATCCTATGACACTGAATCTTCTCTTTTTCAGAGTTTAATATTTCGGGCCAAATCTGAGTGTGGTCTGCCGTTTCCTCCAAAAATTTGGCCTGACCTCAGGGCACCGCTGCCCAGTCATTGGCAAGAGTCCTCTGCTGGCAGCGATGGGCTGGTGGGCAGGCTGCTCTGGGCATGACTCGGTAGAAACTGAGATAACTCACTAAAAGCTCTATTTACCTTTGTGGTCAAAACACACAGGACAATTTATAGATGTCAAATAGGATAATGGCCAGTGTTGGCATAGATGGGAGAATGGGTACTGCTGGTCTGCGTTAGTGGAAGTTTAAATCTGTACAACCTTCTGGAGAGCAGTTTGGCACTATGAATCTCATGTCTTAAAAATGCAAAACCTTTGACCCAGCAAGTCCACTTCTAGGAACACAGCCCAAGGAAACAGTCTTACCCACTACACTGTTCTCATTCCCACAGTGACCGACCTCAGACTGAGCTCCTACGGGGTCGGTGGCGTTCACATCCAACTGCTTAACTAGAGCAGCTGTTCTTCCCCGGACTCGTTTTGCTTCCCCACAATTGCAGGAGCATTTTGACTATATTTAAAATTAGTATCCAATCATGCATACACTTTTCTATGTATTTCATGGCTTGGCTTCCAATTCCAAAAGCAACAGAACTTTCAGCCTGGAGGGGACGTCAGGAATTTTCTAGTCCAACATTTCCCAAAGTGGGTCCCATGGGAGGTGAAAGGGTGGTTGCAACTGGATGCCTGCATGATGGGATAAGCTCGGGAAAATGGAACACGTGCTCACTTGCAGAATTTCTCAGGGGCTTTGCTAGATGATGAGCATTGCAATCTCCACACGGCAGATAGAGGAGGCGGTATTATTCTCCTGTGGCTGTTATAACAAATGGCCACAAACTGGGTGGTGTCAAACAACAGAAGTATGTTGTCTCACGGTTTGGGAGACCAGAAGTCTGAAATCAAGGTGTCAGCGGGGCCAGGCTCCACCTGAAGGCTCTCAGGGAGGATCCTTCCTTGTCTCTTCTGGCTTCTGGTAGCCTCAGGTGTCCTTGGCCTGTGGCTGCATTCCTCCCCCCTGCACTTCCGTCTTCACACACGTGTCTTCCCTCTGTGTCTGTGCCTAAATTCCCCTCTTCTTATAAAGACCCTGGTCATTAGATTAGGGCTACTTTAGTCTGACCTCATTTAAACTTGATTACATCTGCAAAGACCTTATTTCCAAATAACGTCACGCTCACAGGTCCAGGCAGATGTGAATTTGGCGGGGGGATGCTATTCACCTCAGTATAGATGGAAAGACCTTGGGGGCTTCTGAGAGGGGAGGCCCAGGAGCGGATGGAAGTCAAGTTCTCCACGCATCCCTCGGCCTGCTACGTTGGGAGAGAGCACGCGGCGTGAGGGCGGGCTCACGGGGACACAGAGCACAGCGGGGATACCACAGCACGGTCCAGGCGAGAAGAGATGGCGGCCTGGACCAGGCAGAGGCAGTGCAGGTGGAGAGAAGCAGCTGGCCTTGGACTTCCCTTTGCAGGTGAGCCAGTATAAGGCGACCCAGCGTTTGGGTGTGAGACGTGAGAAAATGAGGCCTCAAGGGTGACCTCTGGGTCTTAGCCAGAGACACCGGAACAGCGGAGTTGCCATCAGTGCCAAGGGCCGACTAGTTACCGGACACAGTTCCAGGCAGAGCGATGTGGACGGAGGAAGCGGTCCTCCAGTGGAGCGTGGACCTAAATACAGAGCTGGCCCCACCCCGCCCCGCGCCCGTCAGCCCTCCTGTGAGTCCAGGAGAAAGGCCACCAGGGCCTGTGTACGCTGGCCTCAATCCAGTCACTCCCGACGCCCGTGCTCCAGGGGCCCTGCGCTCCACTCACACCCGTCTCTCTGTGCACCCACTGCCTGTCAACGCGGGGGCCACAAGTCTTGGGCCCTCCCGTGTTGACACGGGGCCCCTCCCGGCAACTGGGCCGTCCTAGGGAGGACTGGGCTGGCCCTTCCCGGCGGCTGGGGTGGGGGGGTGCTGCACAGGGCAGGACAGGTCCCTCGGGTGGGACTCTTGTGGCTTTCGGTGACTGCGTCTCTGGCTGGGCTGACCAGCTGGGCTCAGCGAATCCTGTGGGCACAACCTCAAGCCTGGAACCCGCTGCTGTTTCGTCGGGGCCAAGGGCGGTTCACGCTCATGAAAAAGGGTCTTGCTGCCCAGGCTGAAGGCACTCGCCAGCCGCCACGCCACAGGGTCACTTCCCAAGCTCGCCACAAAGCAGGCTAGAGAGCCACAGTCCACAGTCCTAATCTGAGCTCTGAGATGTCTGTGGACCTCTCCCTTCTGCTGGGAATTCAAAGGACTTGGTCCAACATCTGGGCGAAAAGGAGGCTGGCCCAAATTCCCGGCAACTGCCTGGTCTGGGCAGCAGAAGACGTGGCTGTGAACTGCTGAGGAATTTCTCGGGCGAGGAGTAGAGCCCTCAGAGCCTCGGTTTTCCTGTCTGTAAAATGGGATCTCGCTCCCATGTGTGCTGGGCGGGGATGGCTCTGTGACTTTCAGGCTCTGCTCTGTGGAGAAGCCTGGACGAGGGTGGGAGGGAGGGGACTCTGAGCGCTGCTTCCTCTGTCCACCCCTTCCTGCCTCCGCCAAAACAATTCTGGTCGGTCTTCCAAGTAAAAGTTCACTTGAAAATAAATCCTGGGACTTCCCTGGTGGCACAGTGGTTACGAATCCGTCTGCCAATGCAGGGAACACAGGTTCATTCCCTGGTCCGGGAAGATCCCACATGCCGTGGAGCAAATAAGCCCGTGCGCCACAACTACTGAGCCTGCGCACCTAGAGCCCATGCTCTGCAACAAGGGAAGCCACTGCAATGAGAAGCCCGCGCACCGCAAAGAAGAGTAGCGCCCTCTCACGGCGACTAGAGAAAGCCCACGTGCAGCAGTGAAGACCCAATGCAGCCAAAAATAAATAAAAATTAAATATATATATATATATATATATATATATATATATATATATATATATCTTGACGTAAGGGATGTGCAAAGCCCACTGACCAGCACTGCAGGATCTCGTGGGTCTGATGTCCAGTCTAGGGCTCCTTGGGTTGTGGTCTGAGGGAGCCGGGGCACAGCTGGGGCCTGGCTCTGTCCACCTCGCTTTCCAGCCCTTGGAGAGCTGTGCTCCTCTTATATCAGTCATGTGATGCTGGGTGAGCTGCCAATCACAGGGCCCCACCCCCTGAGTGGACATGTGATTCAGGCCTGGCCAATCATAGAACTCCTTCCCCCCAAGTGATAAGTCCAAGGCTTGGCTATGTGACTAAGGCTGGCCAATAAAGGCCCTTCCCTGGAGCACCTATATTCTGAAACAGGAAGAGAGATGCTCTCCCTTCTCTTTTTGCATCAAGCTGGAGGACCTAAGCCTGAGGATACCAGCACTGTGTTTCCCACTGCTGGGAGAAAACCTGTTTACTCTCAGAGAAAATGAGGTCCCCATAGAGACCCCAAGGGGGGGAGAGATGGAGACAGCATGAGACCTCATGGCACTGAAGTACCTGGTTACAGCCTTCATGGCTCCCAGAGTGGCCTCTGATTGGGAGCCTTTTCTGGTTTGAGTTTCTGTCACTGACAAATACAGGAGTCCTGTCCGATCCACAACCAACGGGGAAGGTCAAGAAAGCTCGCTCGGCAGCCAAGTTCCCAGAGGGGACCTTTAAGCTTCTCGAGGCTACGTGTAACTAAGAACTTTGCTTTTTATTTACTTATTTATTTAGCGGTATCCTTTCCTTGAGAAACCAAATACAGTTTGCATCACGCAGACAGCACTTGAGACCGGTTTAAGGGATGGAGAGAGGGGAGGCAGGAGGAACAGGCGTGGGGCTGGTCCAGTTTTAAAGGGACCTGACAACTGGCCAAGAGCTAGGCATGCTCCAACCCTCTTTTTATTTATTTTTTTTATTTATTTTTATTATTATTATTTTTTTTTTTTTTTTGCGGTATGCGGGCCTCTCACTGTTGTGGCCTCTCCGGCTGTGGAGGACAGGCTCCGGACGTGCAGGCTCAGCGGCCATGGCTCACAGGCCCAGCCGCTCCGCGGCATGTGGGATCTTCCCGGACTGGGGCACGAACCCATGTCCCCTGCAACGGCAGGTGGACTCCCAACCACTGCACCACCAGGGAATCCCACTCCAACCCTCTTGATGGCAGGAAGACCCCAACGGTTGAGGTGCTCCTCTGAAATCACACACAGGGCATTTCAAGCAGGACCTGACCCAGAACCAGCTCTCTTAACTCCAGAGCCCATGTCACCAGACTTTTGAATTTCATAGAAATTCAGAAAACTCTTTTTTTAAAATTAATTAATTATTTTTGGCTGCGTTGGGTCTTCGTTGCTGCGCATGGGCTTTCTCTAGTTGTGGCGAGCGGGGGCTACTCTTCCTTGTGGTGCGCAGCCTTCTCATTGCAGTGCCTTCTCTTGTTGCGGAGCACGGGCTCTAGGCGCACGGGCTTCAGTAGTTGTGGCACGTGGGCCCAGTAGTTGTGGCTCGCAGGCTCAGTAGTTGTGGTGCACGGGCTTAGTTGCACTGCGGCATGTGGGATCTTCCCGGACCAGGGCTCGAGCCCATGTTCCCTGCATTGGCAGACGGATTCTTAACCACTGTGCCACCAGGGAAGTCCCAGAAAAGTCTTTTGAGAACGAAGGATCAGTAAAGTTCAACGGCCATCTCTGGCTAGCACCCCTTCGTAAAATGATTACCCCCAACAACGGAGGAAGGACAGAAGCTGTGAGCAAAGGCCAGGCCTCGCGTTTGGATATGTTCAGTTTGGAGGGACACTAGGTGGTTTCCTCAAAGCAATGACTACTGGGAAATGGGCAAGAGCAGGCAGTGGGTGTGCAAGTGTCCTGGGGCCGCCGTAACAAAGCGCCACAAACTAGGGGCTCTTAAAACAGCAGAAACGTATAGTTCTGGAGCCCTGAAGTCTACAATCAAGGTGTCAGCAGGGCCGAGCTCTCTCTGAGGGCTCTAGGGACGATTCCGTGGCTTACAGAAGAAGCACTCCAATCTCTGCCTTCATTTACACATGGCTTTCTCCCTGTGTGTCTGTGTCTAAATTCCCCTCTTCTTATAAGGACACCAGGCATTACATTAGGGCCACCCTAATCCAGTATGAACCCATCTTAACTTGATGACATCTGCAAAGACCCTATTTCTAAATATAAGGTCACACTCACAGATTCTGGGGGTTAGGACTCGAACAGATCTTTCCAAGGGATACAACTCAAGCGGGCTGAGCGGGCCAACATTATGGGGCACCCCACCCCCAAGGTCCTTCCCACGCTGACAGCAAAGTGTGAGAAAGACGGATCTGAGGCACGATGCCCTCCCAGATTAGGGAGAAGGCTTGGACTGCCAGGGACAGCTGGGGACCCCTGGGCTGTCCCACCTTCCCTCACGTTTCCCTTCCAGGGAGTAACTGTCTGGAGGTCAGCCAGGTGCCCACTGGCAAAGGCAGGCCAGGACACAGACCTTAGCTCCCGGCCAGGGCTGGACCCAAACCTGGGGACCTTCCCGGGGAAGAAGGCCAGGAAAAGCCTCAGCCCCAGGCCGGGAAACCGGCCCCGCCAAGGGGACAGAGTCACAGCAGAGGGAAATCCACACTTCGGCCTTCTGGAGGGCAGGAGGGCTTGACTTCGCTGTGAGGGCCCCTGTGTGCCCTCCCGGGACGCAGGTAGAGACACAGCAGCAGCCCCAGCCTGGCCGGACCTCAGTCCTCTGCACGGGGACCAGAGTTTGCTCACAGGCTCCCTGGAGACTGAGACTGCAGGGGGACCTGAGTCAACCGAAACTACACGCTTCCCAGAGAGGGGCGGCAACCAGCCTGAGGTCACACAGCAATCATTCAGAGCCAACGTGAGACACGCGTCTCCCAGTTCTGCCCGTGAGAGCCTTTTACCCACCACGATGGCCTCTATCAGGGGAGGCTGTTGCCCTTGGGAACCAGGGCTGACCTTGTAATGGTTTTATAGAGCAGTCAGGAAGAAAACATCACCCACTTCCCAGCCAGACCTGCTGGACACCCGATGTTTGGGAGAAGGAAAGAGAGAAGGAACACTGACTGAACACCTACTGTGCACCACACGCTTCAAGCTCACATTCCTGCCCATCTTACCTGTGAGCAGCGTGAGGCCCAGGGCGGCTGGAGTCGGCCAAGGGTTCCCGTTCCCTCTCAGGATGTCAGTTCACTCGCTGAGCCTCAGTCTACTCGCTGAGCCTCAGTCTACTCACACCTGTAAGATGGGATCACAAGCTCAGCGTCACAGGGGGTCACTAGGATTAGGGACCCCATCCCAGGAATGGGCACACAGTAGGTGCTCAAGAAAGGCGACGTTCGCTCATTATTAGAGAAGCGGAAAGCAGAACTACAATTATTTCTCACGCCCGTCAGAATGGCCACCGTTAGAAAGTCTACAAACAACAAATGCTGGAGGGGGTGTGGAGAAAAGGGAGCCCTCCCGCACTGCTGGTGGGAATGGAGACTGGTGCAGCCACTATGGAGAACAGCGTGGAGGTTCCTGAGAAAACTAAAAATAGAACTACCGTATGACCCAGCAATCCCGCTCCTGGGCATATATCCAGAGAAAACTATAACTCAAAAAGATACCTGCACCCCAAAGTTCATAGCAGCACTATTCACAATAGCCAAGACATGGAAGCAACCTAAGTACCCATCAACACATGAAGGGATAAAGAAGATGTGGTACGTATATACGATGGAATACTACTCAGCCATAAAAAGTAATGAAATAATGCCATCTGCAGCAACAGGGATGGACCTGGAGATTATCATACTAAGTGAGGTAAGTCAGACCGAGAAAGACAAATACCATATGATATCACTTATCTGTGGCATCTAAAATATGATACGAATGAACTTATCTACAAAACAGAAACAGACTTGTGGCTGCCAAGGGGGTGCGGAGGGATGGAGTGGGAGTTTGGGGATTAGCAGATGCAAACTATTATACAGAGAATGGATAAACAACAAGGTCCTACTCTAAAGCACAGGGAACTACATTCAATATCCTGTGATAAACCATAACGGAAAAGACTATGAAAAAGAATATATGTAGGGCTTCCCCGGTGGCACAGTGGTTGAGAGTCCGCCTGCCGATGCAGGGGACACGGGTTCATGCCCCGGTCCGGGAGGATCCCACGTGCCGCGGAGCGGCTGGGCCCGTGAGCCATGACCGCTGAGCCTGCGCGTCCGGAGCCTGTGCTCCGCAACGGGAGAGGCCACAACAGTGAGAGGCCCGCGTACCGCAAAAAAAAAAAAAAAAAAAAAAAAAAAAGAATATATGTAGATGTATAACTGAACCACTTTTCTGTACAGTAGAAAATAACACAACATTGTAAATCAACTCTACGTTAATCAATTTAAATAAAAAGAAGAAAGGTGATGTTCTGATTTTCTACCGCTGCTGCAATACATTTCCACAAACTCTGCAGCTTCAACAACACACGCTCAGCATCTTCCATCCGGAGGTCGGACATTCAACACGGGGCTCAGTGGGCTAAACCAAGGTATCAGTGGTGCTGCCTGAGGTTCTAGGGGGCAAGCTATTCGTCACCCTTTCAGCTTCTAGCAGCGGCCCCCGGTCCTTGGCTCACGGCCCCCTGTCCATCTTCAAAGCCAGCGACACTGCATCTCTGAACCTCCTCCACTGCCTCCTCTTTCTCTGACCACAGCTGGGAAAGCGTCTCTGATTTCAAGGGCTCATGTGATTCCACTGGACCCACCCGGATCACCCAGGATCATCGCCCCGTCACAAGGTCCTCAACTCAAGCACGCCTGCAAAGTGCCTTCTGCCACGTCAGGTCACGTCCACAGCGACTCCGGGAATGAGGCTGCGGTGGGGGCAGGCAGCGGGCAGTACTCTGCAGACCACAGGTGAGCTGAATTTCATAAAGCGAGGGATGCCTGGGCTGGTCTCGGCAGTTCTTTTTGGAAGAAGAGGATTCCACTAAAACCAGCTCCCTGGAGGGCCTTCCCATCCCTGCTGTTTTTGACTCTTTTCAAAGAGGCTCTGTCTAGCCAAGGAGACACGGTCAGGGCTGCCAAACCTTTGCTTCAAAATAAACCCTACTCGGAAATTTCCACGGGACCAGGCCCTTTTCTCCCGCCTCCCCCCAGAGACCTGCCTGAAATCCCAAACCAAGCGGGACGTCTTATAGCAAGACCATCAGACCCCAAGCTCTCCCGAGGAGGTTTTTGTTGTCGTTTGGGTGTTCTTTTCTCTGTTTGTGTTCCGCTGTCAAACTAGACAGCACCGGGCATACTGTTACGCAGGCAGTGAACTGGTTCAGGACATCACACTCGACTTAGGAAAGGGTTTTACGGTTGTCATCCTCAAAAGGACCTAATCTGTCCCCCCACCCAGCTTACATTCTCCAGGGTCCCTCCCCGTTGCCTTCAAAGAGCGCTCAGCTATTTCACAAGCTCTGCACATTTACAGCGAGCATATCTTATGCCGACAGTGAGGCAAGCACGTAAATCCCACTTGCCTAACACCCAACATCTTCTGATTTTATTTGATTCACCCGAGAAGTCACTATTTACCATGGGCTCAGCATCAGATGTTTTGCACGGGAAGGCGTGCACTTGTTTTGGATTTCAAGCAGGTTCACAGGGACAGACGTCATCTCATGAATTCCCCCAGCAGTGTCCTCACGTTCCTGGTGAGCAGAAAGGGTGGGACGGCGAGGGGCCTTGGTTACGGTCACTCAGCCCATAAGAGGCAGGGCTGGGTTTGAAGCTGGGTTCTCTGACTTTAGAGCATCCCAATTTACTGTGGCCACACTCATCCTCTCTTGTGATACCATGACAGAAAAAGAATGTATATTTGGTCCTAAAACCTGTGTACTTTGCTGATGGGGAGATAGGGGTGTCCTTGGTTATCCGTAACAAGCCCCTCTCCACCACACCTGAGTTTATGCTAACGAGGTGATTCTTGGCGGCTCCCAGAGAGCTTCAGCACGGGGGCCAGGTGCCAGAGGCACCAATCATGTGATTAGAGTATTGGAACTTGCAGCTCCATCCCCGACCTCCAGGGAGGCATGTGGGGCATCCCCAGCGGCAAATGAGGTTATCGGCCATGCTTCTATAATGGAACCTCCATGAAAACGCTTCTGGGTTGGTGAACACACCCACGTGTCGAGAGGGTGTGCACCCCAAACTCCACGGGGACAGAAGCTCCCACACTTGGGACCCTTCCAGACCTCTCACTACGTACCTCTTCGTCTCGTTATTCATCTGTATCCTTTACAATAAATGTAAAGGATTTACATTTACAATAAAAGTAAATGTAAGGAAAGTATTTCCCTGAGTTCTATGAACCATTATAGCAAATTATTGAACCTGAGGAGGGGGCTGTGGGATTCCTTGATTTGTTGCCAAGTCAGAGAGAAGGGTGGGTGAGCTGGGGACCCATCACTTGCGACTAGCATCTGAAGTGGGGGCAGTCTTGCGGGACTGAGCCCTTAACCGTGGGGTCTGCTCTCACTCTGGGTGGTTAGTATCAGAATCGAATTAAGTTGTAGGACACCCAGCTGGCGTCCACAGAGAACTGGAGAATTGCTTGGTGGAGAAAATCTACGTGTTTGGCGTCAGAAGTCTTACGAGCAAAAACCAGATCTTAGTAGTAACTATATTCATTCATGTATCAATTCATTCCACGTTTAGCAAGTTCGTTAAGTCAGCTTTGCGCTGCGGTAAGTGACGAGCAAGACAGGCGCATCCCCACCCTTCCGAACGCGCTGACAAGGGAAGAACCACCTCCAGATCAGTGGCTCTCCACCCCCTACGCCCAGGACTGTGTAACTTATCAACGGAAATAGCAGAGAGTCTGATTCAATTGGTGTGTGGTGGGGCCATCACACCGGTAATTAAAATTTTTCTTTTAAATTTAGTTACGCAGTGGGCTGAATAAGGGCCCCCAAACATAGCGGGTCCGAATCCCTGGGACCTATCAATGTTACCTTATATGGCAAAGACTCTGCAGATGTAACTAAGGATCCTGAGATGGAGAAATTATCCTGGAGTATCTGGTGGGTTGAGATGCAATCACACGTATCCTTATAAGGGAGGCAGAGGGAGCTTACACAACCACAGAGGACACGGCAGTGTGACAGCAGAAGCCGGGAGAGCAACCAGAAGCTGGAGGAGATAAAGAAGGTCCCTCCCCTAGAGCCTCCAGAGAGAGGACAGCCCTGCGACACCTGATTTCACACTTCTGGCTTCCGGAACTCTGAGAGAATACACTCCTGTTTCTTTAAATCACCAAGTTTTGGTAATTATTACAGCTGTCACAGGAGGCGAATGCAAGGCGTAACAGTTATACGTGCAAATCTCAAGTGCACGGCACGATGAATCGTTATATGCGCGCACACCACGTGTCACCATGGAGATCAAGACGGAACATTCCCAGCGTCCCAGGCTTCCGGTCACTACCCTCCCCGGAAGCATCCACTCTCCCCACCTCTGTCACGATAGACCGGCTTTGCCTGCTCCTGAGCCCCACATACAAGGGGTCACACGACATGGACTCTTGTGGGAGGCCTCCTTTGCTCAACTTCATAGCAGTGCAATTCATGCCTGTTTTGGGGTTTTTCTGTCTTTCTTGGTGAGTATTATTCCACTATATGAATATATACGATTTGTTCATCTAGTCTCCTATGGATGGACATCTGGGCTGTTCCCAGCCACCAGCTATTAATAATACACCCACAGGAACACAGTCCTACAGTCTTTCGTAGACGTGCCTCGTTTATCTCAGGCCCATACCTAGGAGTGGACGTGCGGGGTCTGGAATGGTAATTGTCTGTAGCTTCCAGGTGATTCAAATGTGCAATCAGGTGTGAGAACCACTCTCCAGGCCAATGGCTCTCAACTGGCAACAGTTTTGCCCCCCAGGGGACAGCTGGCAAGGTCTGGAGACACTTTTGGTTGTCACAACTCAGAGCTGTGCTAAGAGTGTCTTGGAGAGAGAGGTCGGGGCTGCTGGTTAACGTCCTGCAGTACACGGGACGCACCCTACCCAGCGCGCGCGTACACACACACGCACACGCACACGCACACGCGCGCACACACACACACACACACAGGAATTAGCCAGCTCCCATGGTGGGACCTGAGGGTGGGAAACTCGACCGTAGCCAGAACGCGCGACCCCACACGTGAATAACCCACCTGCACGTAAGCTGCAGCTCGCAGGGCCCGGCCCCGCTTGGAGGGGCGGGACGGCTGACGGCGGTGAGGCGCCGAGGCCTGGCTGCTCCGGGTGAGCCCTGGAGACAGGGCAGGCCGCCCCGTTGAGAACGGGGAGCTGCCCGCAGCTGTGGGCCTTCCGCTGAAGCTCCGAGGCATCCTCCTGCCCCACGGGTGCCAGTGTGGACTCCTGACATCATGCCTCGCTCAGGCCTCTCTTCCTGCGTCTGCTGACTCCAGGGACACAGAAAGCCCCAGAGGACGGGGACCACGTCTTAGCCAGTCCTCCGATTCTGTGCAGCGAGCACTGAGGTGAGGTTGCCGCGTGGGACACGGGACATGGGAACAAAGTTCCAAAGCGCAGCCTTCCCCCCAGCTCTGTCTACAGGGGGACGTTTAACGGCGTCGCACAGGCAATCTCACGGGGTCCGCGTGTGACGGAGACCGTCTGGCTGCTCACCACCCCGCACCCCAACCGCTTCCTCTTCCTCCAGGGCACACAGCCGGACCGGTATTTCCCAGCGTCCCTTGCCGTCAGGCGAGGTCACGTGACTGAATTCTGGCCAATGGGATTCACGTGGAAGTCATGTGCTCCTCTAAAAACCTCCCACACCTGCTCCTTCCTGCCCTGTCCCTTCCCACCAGCTGGAAGCAAAGGGCTCCTAGGGGCTGGCAGAGTTCTCTGCCTTCAGTTGCTAAATTGCCTTGTGGAAAAGCCCTTAACACCTGCTCTCCATTATCGAGAGGAAAACAAACTTCAATTGCATTTAAAGTCATTGAAATGTGGAGACTTGCCTGTTAGGGCAGCTAGCATACCCTTAACTAGTAAACTATGTTTCTGCCAACTGGCGGGGGGCGGGGGTTGAGTTTCAGCTCCACTCCAGGTTAAGAAGCGATTCCTCTCCGCAAAAAGCACTTAAAATGCAGAATGAAGAAGAGGATGCTGAGTTTGCAGAAAAAGCACGGCGGCCGAGGAGACCACTGAATAACGCGTAACTCGGGAGCTGGGAGAGCTGAGCATGCGGCAGGCGTTTCTCAAGCTGTGCAGTGGGGTTGTTGAAATTTACGGATGAGCAAAAACGAGTGATCGTTCTTTGCTCTCCTTTAAAATATATGTGCATAATATTTATTTTATTAATGTACACATTCATATTTAAAATCACGTTAGAGGCTTCCTTAGGAATACAGCCATTTTCTACTCTCACGTTTCACGGACTCATTCTGTTCAAACTGTCCTTGGGTTTTCACAGCAGGGCTTTGTCATCTCTTAGAGCCACGCTGCTGTTCTTTCGCTCGCATTACGATATCTGAGTTGGGGGACTCTCTGAATCCAGATGTTACTTTGACCGCTCCCCAGCTTCACTGTTCTGTGATCCTCCATTAGGGTCCCTGTGGTCCTTCCAGTGGTGACCCCCTCCCCCCAGGAGCTCACCAACCTGCCCCCTCAGCCCTATTCCACATTCCCCACTGGGGCACACGGAACTTCTCAAACCCCCACATGCCACTCCCAAGCCATGGGAAGCAGGGGTCTTCTCTCGGGCCCCAGTCTCCACCGTTTCTATTCTATCATTCGGGGCCATTTGGGAAGCGGTGCCGGGCTGTGGGGTCCTGGGCCTCTTTGCCTTCAAATCCCCTCCTGGTCCTTTCCTTCCTCTGTCCAGTTTCTCAGCCATTCCATCACCGGCATCATCAATTCCCTGAATTCAGTACCCTCCACTGAAATGCCCAGGAGGGTGTCTGCTTCCTGGGCTGGACCTTGACTGCTGCGTGGGCCCACAATGAGGCTCTCTGCCATGGGCCACCTTTCCAGGCCCACCGGGGAGCGGGGAAAGGCTGCATGGGGCCTCCGTCTCCCCAGCAGAGGGCTGCAGCCAGTCTCCGTCTCTCCCACGGGCCCTGCCCCCCAGCTCTTCCTCTCCATGTGCTTTTCTCTTCCCTCAGCTGCCTCTTGCAACCTCCCGGCCCTGATTCACACCGAGGTCAGTCCTCCTGCGTGACTCTTCATGGGAGACGGCTCAGCAATGGGAATTCCAGGAATATTTTTACTCATGCTTGAAAGCCCGGCTTTCAAGACCACTGTCTCACCAAGGATTAGGAAGAAAACTCAATTATTTTCCTGCTCAAAGCTGTATGTTTATACCTTTGTAGACATTCTCCTCCGCCCTGAGCAACAAGCCACATTTCGTGGCCCTGTTGTGGCAGCAGAAGGGGTGCCGATAGGGGCACCTCCCAAAAAATTACTGGGCTATTTCCAAATCTTCTTCCCCTACAGAAGTAGAGCCAGCGGCCGGCAAGGAACAGAGCATATTCACGGGAGGACAACTTCTGTAGAAACTGGCGGATCCGTGGTTGCTGCCCTGTGCCTGCTCCTCTGCAAGGGCAGCAGGTACTGGCGGCTGGGAAGGGAAACTGGCTTCCGGGGCCAGAGGGAGACTTGAGTGCACTTTGGAACGGTCACACTCTCCGAAAATGAAGGAGGAAAAACATCTCCTCTCCCTCTCCACAAAGTTCATTTAGTTCATTTGGCTCCATCGCCCTGTCTGAAAATAAAGAAGAAAAGCAGCTGATAAACGTCTCCTGCTCGAGGCTGTCCTTTGAGGAAGAACCCAAGCCATGACTCATCACTCGCCTGTGATAAGCATTTGCAGTTTCAGGCAGAAACAGGCCACAAGCATGCAAGGGAGGGTGGGGGCAGCGGCCACGGGATCCCCTGCTTCTGGCTGGTTGGCGTTTATCTGCCTTTGGTAATACGGGGGGATTTGAGTGGCCATCATTCCATCGGCCCTCGTTTGGGGAGGGGGGGATGTCTGTCCGAACACTCACAAGCACACACCCATGTGAGGTCTGAGATTACCCAGGATGCGAACGGGAAGGTAATCAGGGTCCCTCCCGTCCTGTCTGAAGTCAGACCCAGACCAGGCACCCGTTGGAGAAAACGCAGGCCAGCCAGACCTTTCGCTGTCTGGGTCTGCTCCACGCAGCCCTGGCATGTCCGTCTGGTGTCTCCTGGACAGCGTGGCTTGGTGGCATGCCATTTGGGAGGCTGGCCCCTGTGAGCTGTGTCCACCAGCATTAACGGGGCGGGCAGTCTCAGAAGGATTGCATCTCCACAGCCTGCGGGCAAGGGCTTAGACACAAGCTCAGGACAAGCCCTGGCCGAGAGCACTGCGGACGCCAGTCCTCACACAACCACCAGAGGGCGCTGTCCAGCTCCAACCCCCGACCGCACTCCCCTTCTGAAAACCTTCCGTGGCTCCCCATGGCTCTTAGGATACAGGCCAGCTTCATAAACCCGCTTACAAGGCCGTGAATGATCCGGCCGCTGACCTTTCCAACTTCATCTCCATCTCCATGCTCTGCTCCAGCAGTGATGGCTTTCTTCCAGTTCCTGGAGAGGACACTTCCTGCATCCACAGGCCTTTTGCCATCACTCTGCCCACTTCTCAGAGGCTCTCGCATTCATCTCAACCTACAGAACCCTAGTCATCATCTTTTAGGTTTTATCTTAAGCATCAGCTCAGCCGCAGAGGGAGGTCTTCCAACGCCCCCAATGAGGCTATGTGGCCGTGTTTGGTGCCCTGGTGTCTTGCGCTTCTTGGTAGCCCTTGCCATGGATGCAATTAAATCATTAATTCTGTCGTGGTTCGTTCACTGTCTCCCCAGCTAGACCGTCAGCGCGTGAGTTACCGTGTTCCCTACGGACCCTCAGGCCCACATAACGCCCATATTGCAGTGATAGTAGACGTTAAGTGCCGGTCTCCGAATATCTCTGGACCTCATTCTTCCGGGCACCTGGTAGGATTGCGTTTTCCGCCCCCTTGTGGTGGGGACACGTCACTGCCTAGGTGAGAGCCTTTAATCGCCAAGGTGACCCCTGCCACAAAGTTGAGACGGCGGCTGCTCCCTTAGCTGGGGTTCCTCAGTCCCTATGACGATGAGAACTCCCCTGCCCCCTGTGAGGAGCATGGAGAAGGACCACTCCTGCCATCTGTCACCAGTGACCCACCATCTGCTCGTCACATAGAAATATCTCAAACACACACACATATCCCCCCCACGACACACTCAGAAACACACAGACACACGAGCATGGACATTCCTACCACCTAGAATAGTGCCCTGCACGCAGTCGGTGCTCAACATGTATCTATTTAGTAAAAGAATAAATCATTAAATGAATAAATGACTAAATCAATTAAGTGCTCACTGTGCGATAGGTGCTGGAGGAAACTCCCAAACACACAGTGTCTGGGGTCAGAGTCCCCACATCACACCCCCGAGGCGAGGCTTTGCGCGCAGGCGATACGGAAGTGCTCCTGGGATGGCGGCCTGGGAGTCGGACGGGACAGGTGCGACTTCAGGCCCAGTCCCGGCCTCAGCCTGCTGCAACGTGCAGGAATCACGCGTGACACATACGGAAATGCTGCAGGAGGGAAAAACATCTTAACGAGCTTGCCCTGAATAGGAAAGGCGAAGGGAAGGGGAATTAACCGGCCGCCTCTGCCAGAATCAGCCAGGGCCCCAGGGGCCTCAGTTTCCCCCTTTATAAGTGCACGATGGGCTGCTGTGAGCCTCAAGCAGGGGGCTCCTGCTGTCAGCTGTGACCAACCATCACTCCGCTCGGGCACCCGAGGCTGCCCTGGTACAACTTCCTTCCGGTTGGCGTGGGGGCCTGTCCGCAGCATGAAGTTAACCACATACCCTTCTGACCGAGGCAAGGTGGCATTAAAGCATGATCGAGACCAAGTACCAGCTTCTGGCCAAGCCCATCCTCTGCTCCTGCCCCGCCGGCCCCACCCAGGATCTGCCCTGCAGCCCAGCCTCACGGCTCTGCCTCTGGTAAATGAGAGGCGAGGGCCAGCAGCGGGCGGGAAATGGCTTACAGATGGTAGGTGGGCCAAAGGCAGCTAAAACTGAGCCAGATCGGGGGTCATTTAAAGGCTCGGTACGTTGAAAGTCCTGAGCTGGCCTGGCCCAGCCCAGCCACAGCTGAACAAGCAACAGGCAGGCCGGAAACACTGGGCTTTTTCAGGCTGCACAACGGTCTTTTTAAGTGGAAACGTCAATCGGCTTTGAGAAGACGACTCAGCCCTCGGAGAGAGGCCGGGGCTTTCCCTGACCAACGGCCTCGGCTCACACGAGCTACCCAACGGGGAGACCCGCTCCTACGTGGCGTCAGGAACTCGGGGGGCCTTGAGACCCCCAAATGGAGCGCAAGAGGCTTGGGCCTAGGAGGAGATGCGATTCCTTCCTTCTCTCCCTGCCCATGAGCCAGTGAATGGATAAACCAAGGGTGGGCTGTCCTGATGGTGGGATATGATTAGGTCATAAAAGAGAAGGAAGCACTGACACAGCTACGACATGAATGAACCTCGAAAACCTTAGGCCAAGTGAGAGAAGCCAGACACCATCGGTCACAGAGCGTGTGACTCCACTTACACGGGACATCCAGAAGGGATAAACCCATAGACGCAGCAAGTAGGCTGTTGGCTGCCAGGAGCTGGGGGAGACAGAAAGAGGGAGAAACTGGCTAACGGGTGTGGGCTTTTCCTCTGGGGTGAGGGGAAGGCTTTGGAACCGGATGGAGGTGGTGCTTTACAACACTGTGAACGTGCTAAATACCACCGAAGTGATCCCTTTAAAAGCGTTCATTTTATGTAATTTCACCTCAATAAAGTATTTTAGAACCGAAACGAAACCCACCAGAGTGGGCAAGGCTGAACTCCGGCGAGACCAGCTGGAGCTGCCGATCAGAGCAGGAGGGATGTGGGCAGAGGAGGGGCGGGGGGAGCTCGGCACGTGCGGAGATTCCGGAAGGGTGGCGTCCCCTGAATACGGAGGAAAAGGATGAGATGCCCCAGCTTCTGCAGGACCGGCTTGATGGTGGGAATCACCAGCGTCTGGAGCACAAAAGCCCCCGGAAGCTTCTGGAAGAAGAGTGATGAGCCGTCTGCGTGTTGAGTTCGTGGTGCCTGGGGCCCTCCCGGGGTCAGGGAGCGGGGCTGCTCATGTGAGCTTCTTCCACCAAGTGAGTCAGAGGGAGGGCTGCTAACATCTACCTGGAAAGACAGGCCACATGTCCTGTCTTCCGGAACCAGCCCTCCCTCCCCACCCTGCTTCCGGGCTGAGCCCCGAGGTCAGAGTGGCGGCCGTCAGCTCAGCGGGCAGCAGACGGGGTGGGGGGGGGGTGTCTGGGCCGGGTGGGGTCGTAGAGGCTGGGGCTTCCTGTGGCTGGCAGTGCTGTGCTCGTGTCAAAGGCACGGCCAGGAGCCTCTCAGCTCAGCCAACCTTCCCTCGGGTTCGCCGGATTTGCCTCCAGCCATCTCTCTTTTGGGGCAGAATCCGGCCATTTGGGCATTAGGAGCCCTTCCTATCCTGATCGGGGCAGAAACACCGGAGGGCCCGCATCAAGATGCCCAGGGATTGCCGCGTGCTCAGCCGGCCAGGCTGGGGGCCCCCGGCCTCACGAGGGTCAGGAGGGGAACTTATCCTGCTGTTGATAAACCTTGGAAAGCCAAACAGTCCCTCTAGAAGCCAGGCTGGGTTCATGGACATCTGGAAGCTGTTAGCCTACTTCCAGTCTCCACCGATGCCCTTGGCGGTGGGAACGCTGTCCTCGGGATGCAGAAGTGGGCCCGAGGAGAGGCCGTCCCCGCAGGAGAGGGGACAGGGGCCAGAGCACAGTGGGAACGTCGCGCTTGGTGGCCAGAGGGTCAGCGGAGGAGGCAGATCTCACTTGGGCCCTGTCTGATGTGCAGACATGGAGAGGATGGGCAGCTGTTCCGGAACCTTCCATGTGGTGCACCAGGCCTCATCTTAGGCCTTCTCCCCAGACCCCGGGCTTCATTTCCTCGTGCGCCCCTAGCCTTCCCCACTAGGGGGGGCCTTCCCTGGGCTGTGGCCTTTGGATACTCATCAGCCCCCTTCCCTCCCCACCTCCCCACACCCCTCAGAGCTCATGGCAACATTCCCTGTCTCCCTAAACTGGGTCGGAGCCCAGTATCGGCTCTTGGAGCCCCTGGTGAAACAATGAATCACAGGTCTGTCTCCTGGTTGTCGGCCCAGGCGGGCAGGGGTGTGTCTGGCTGCTCACATCCGTCCGTGCCTTGTACACGGTGGAAACTCAGGAAAGGATTTGTGGCATAAACGGATGATCATTGGAAACCCCTGATAAAGGGTTTTTCTCGACTCCATTTGGTTTCTCCTATTGTAAACATGTTCAGAGACATGTGGCTGACAGAATTCCGAACTTTTCTTATACTTGTGATGTTCTGAGGGAAAAGGAAGTAGAAACAAGAAGCAGCTGCTTGTCAATGTTGCAGCGACTGAACGCTGCAGGACACACTCTTCACAGCTCTTCAGCTGCTCCTAAACCTGCAGAGGCTTGTGCCCTGCATGGGCAGAGCTGCCCTTTGGACTGGGTCCGGGAGGTGGGGTCGGGGTGGAGGGCTGAAGGGTCCTGTAGCATTCCAAAGAACTTTTTCCTGAGGTCTTGGGTTCCCACCTGTGCTCTGGGAACTGTGGTACAGGATGCCGCGTGCCTAGGTTTTCTTCAATACAGCCGGGGTTGAAAACAGGGGTGTGCATCAAAATGCAGATACCTGGGCTTGGCCAATTCAGGAGGTCTGGTTTGGGACCCTCAGCGTGGAGGGGCTTGAGGAGCTCGGGGTGATGGCATGGCCTGTTGCCTCTCTAGGGAGGGCCCCCAAATCTAGAGCCCAGGGATAGGGAACTTCCATGAACTACAGCTCATTTGGACATCCCCTCCCCTCCCCCACCTTGGTGACTTCCCGGGAATGAAGATAACTGGGGACCAGGGTGGCCCTGGTTAGCATTTAGATAAGCAGAATGGTCTGACTCATCAGTAGCCTCTCCGAAAGCCAGGTCTGGAAAATTTACACAAGGGGGAAAAAAAAAAAAGGAAACAAACAAACATGAAAAGAGAGGGCAAAAATGTTTTTAAAAAGGCTGGAACTAATTTGGGGGTTAAACCCAGCTGCCCACACAGATTCATTTCAGCTTTCCCAGTGTTATCCTGTATGATTTATTTCCTGCTAAAGCATTTGACCACTATTGTGTAAACCGTTTCCATTTATCCTGGAAAGGCATCTTTTCCGGCTTTGGGGAGGTCCGACCAGGCCCCAGCTAAATTGGAACAACCAGCACCAGTTTTGATTTGGAAAAAACAGAACCCACAAAAAAACAGAAGAGTAAAATAAATGCTGAGTCCAGAAGGAATCTTCAGACAACCCGGAATGAGTCACCCAGGGCATCTCTGGCCCTTGGAAAGATCTAGGTTTGAGTCCTGCTCTGTGTCCTTGGGCAAATTACTTAACCTTTCTGAGCCGCGCTTTCCGCATCTCTACAATGGGGACAGTAGTTGGACCACCTCACAGGGAGGTTGTGAGCATGGCCCATCACAAACACTTAAAAATGGGAGCCGTTACTATTCTTGTAAAACGGAAACATTGTAAACAGTAAAGGACTTTTTCTCCCTACGCATAAGATATGAGTTCATACTGCAAAGTCTCCAAAGGGAACTGATAGCTCCAGGAATCCACTTTTGGACAGGAAGGTCACTTGTTATGGAGGAAACAGGTGAGATTCAAGAAAGGCCAAGGGATTCCTTTGCTCAGGCTCACAGTCAGCTAAAGGTGGGGTTCTCTTCTGAATCTAAGCGTCCTTTCATCTGAAAGAAAAGGGACCCTCTTTTTGAAAGACATGGTTTGCCAACCCCTCACCTGAGTCATTCTTTCATCACCAAGACCAAAGGAAAATCTTAAGCCAATGCTGTGAAGCTAGTTAGAGGAAGAAAGAACTTTCCACGAACGGATACGGAAGCAGGATGGAATGCAGGTGTTGGGAAAGGGGCTTCCGGGAATGAGTGAGAGAGGGTTTCTTGTGTGTGCCGGGGTCCGGGGCAGTCTGGAAGGGGGCTTGGATTTTGCCATGAGTGTGTGGATGGGGGCTGCAGGAGGGCAGGGCGGCTCGCCACCTTACACAGCTCCAGAGCAGCTACCATTCTGTGGGTTGTGATGTGAGGGGAACCCCCTGACTTTGGCCCAGGAAGTCTACACTGGCCCACAGCTGCCGGCTGGAACCAAGGGCCCCACAGGTCAGAGCACAGGAAAGGGCCACTTCCATCCGGTAAGTTCATCAGCGCATCTGGGCTCCCCGTGGAAAGAGGAAGAGAGAGGCCAGGGGCTGGAGGCCAAGGGAATGATTCAAGGTCAGCACTGCAGAGCCAAGTGACGGACAGACGGAACAAGTGCAGGCCGGGGCCAGCAGCCCCACGCAGCCCCTGGGTTCCCACCAAGCCGGCGGCAGGCCAGGGTCAGCACAGGGATGCTGACCGGGCGTTGGGGAGCCCAGGGGTTCCCGGCAGTGACCCAGGCTGCGGCCGAGGACACAGACCATTCACTCTTGCCTGTGACCTTGGCTGCCTCCTGTCGGGAGGGGCAGGTGACGTGTGGGCAGGGGAGGCGGCCACGGCAGGGCACTTGGGATGCCCTAAGAGTCTGGGAGGTACCCTGTGTTTCGGTCTTTCAGCTGTGACGTCCATTCTGACTCAAAGCCAGGCTTAGCACAGGCCGGAGGGGCCTCAGGACGGGGACACCCCTGCAAATTCCACGAACCTTGCATGCACGTCAGGGCGACTATAGCTCCACCCCATATTCTAATGAATATCTATGAATCCCCTCTGCCTTGTGTTTTACGTTGAGTTCTCTGGACGCAGGGCCTGAGACAAGGATTTGGTACAAATAGCATGTTGGGGAGGTGCTCCCAGGAAGCACAAGTGAGGAGGTGCCGGAGGGAGGCGGGCAGGGGGAAGACGATAAAGAGAGCGGTCCTGAGCGGGCAGCCTGCTGGGGACCCCAAGACTTGGGGCGTGGCGCTTAGTTGTCCCATGGGAGGGGCAGGACCTGGGGTTCATATACCATCCTCATCCTTCCCTGCTTGAGGGCTGCTCCCTGGACGTTAACCCCTCTGCAAGGTGACCACCTGCCCCGGTCTGCCTGGGACTGAGGGTTTGCTGGGCTCTGGGGCTTTCAGTGCTAAAGCCAGACACGAGTGGGTCACCCTACTCTCTGGCCCTTCTGGGGACCCCTGATGCACCCCGAGCTTGCTCCTGTGGCCAGAGAAAGCCCTTGCTTAGGGCACTGCAGGTAAGAAGCCGTTGGCATGAATCACGATGGCGAGTTCAGAGGGGACACGGGCAGAGGACATCTAGCATTTATCTGCTACACCAGGCCGGTCACCCCCATAAATCTATGACTGCCACACCTCCCCACATCCTTCCTGCTGTCTTCCCTTACCCACCAGCCACCACACGCCGACCAGCTGCGACGTTCCGCAAACGCTCCCGGCACCTCTGACCTCAGGGCCTTTGCACTGGCTGCTCCCTTTGCCTGGCAATCTTCTCCCCAGACACACCCATAGCAAAAGGTAACCTCCATGAGGGAAGTTTGTTAGGTACGATCAGTGCAGTGTTCCTACTGCACAGAACAGCGCCTGGCACTTAGTAAACACCTACCCACTAATAAATGAACAAATATGATCTAAAACAACAGGAAGTGGAATGAATGGTCTCAAAGGCACCTGGAGATGAGACTCCAGGCCTTTCCACCCACGGAGATCGCTTCCTCCGAAGGAAATTGGGGAAATGTCGTATAGACGCCCGAGAGACCGAGGGGGTTCCTGATACTTGCCTTCGGCTGCCAGCCCTGATGCCTCGTGCCCTGTGAGCCCCCAGCAATCCCCGCAGTTGTCATCAGAGGAGGCATGGCCCAGAACCAGGACTTTCATACTTCTTCACTTTAGAAAATTAGTCCATGCAGAACCCCATCAAATAAAACCAAAAATGTGGTTTTGCCTTCATTAAAGCAAGGGTGAGGGATCTAGGCCCTTGGACAACCCTAGGGATTCAGGGGACAGCTTGATATCCACTCACGTGGAGTGGGAGGGGTCTCAGCACGGACATGTAGAAAATCTGAGGAGCTGAGACCGGAGCTTTGCCAACAGCAGCTCCACACCCATCAGCTGCGGGTCGTGTTAAACGCAGAGTCCGACGCGTAAGGTTTGGGCTGGAGCCAGGGCCTCTGCATTTCTAACAAGCTCCCAGGTGCTGCTGAGGCCGCTGGTCCGTGGCCAGGGCTTTGAGCCTGCACATTTGGGAAAGTCTCCCCTCTCCGCCCAACATAGGAAGAATTTAATAACCTTGCCTGCAGCTTCTGCCAGCGCAGCAGGGGTGAGGTCTAGGAGAGAGGTGGCAGAGCCCTTGGAGTCCTCAGCAGTGGGCAGAACAAGGCAGCCTCTCAGATAAACAGGCCCGTGGGTCTGAGTCAGGGTACCGTGTCTGCTGCTGTGACAAAGAGGCCCCCAATACACTGGTTTAAACAAGATAAGGTATTATTTCTCTCACAGTCCAGAGGGAGGTGACTGCTAGGAGGGCAGTTTTGTGACCTTCAACACATAGTTTTTGTCTCTGGATCCAGAGTGGTTGCTCCAGCCCCTGCCATCGTGTCTACATCCCAGAGAGTGGGAAGAGGGAAGAGGCAAAGGGAGCCCCTGCCCATTCTTTTTAAGGGTGCAGTCTGGCAGTGGGACATAATGCTTCTGCTCACATTCTGTTGGCCAGACAGAGTCACGCAATCATTCCTAGCTGCAAGGGAGGCTGGGAAATGAACAGTCTTCAGCCCAACGAAGGCTGAGGCGTTCTACCGTGAAAGGAAGAAAGGGGATGGATATTGGTGACGTCGATAGGAAGAGAAGTTGTTGCATTAAAACCCTAGACTTGAAGTTGTGTGAATGATATTCCAACAGCCTCATCAGGCAGAGGCTGCCTGCCCCAGCTATGCATGTACAGAGTGTGTGGTCAGTGGGAGAGTGGCCCCCAGAGATGTGCATGCTCCAATCCCCAGAACCTGTGACTATGTGACCTTATATGACAAAGGGGACTTTGCAGGTGTGATTAAGGACCTAGAGATGGGGAGATTATCTTGGGTTATCCCATGGGCCCAATGTCATCACAAGGGTCCTCATAAGACTGAAGCAGGAGGGTCTGAGTCAGAGATAGGAGATGTGAGGACAGAAGCAGAGGCTGGAGGGATGAGCACTGAGGATGGAGGAGGGGGCCACTAGCCAAGGGATGCGGGCGCCTCTAGAAGCTGGAAAAGGCCTGGAAACAGATTCCCCACCCCACCCCCCCCGGAGTGTCCAGAAAGAGCAGCCCGGCCCACACCCTGATTTTTACCTGCAAGACTCATTTCAGACTTCCGGCCTCCAGAACTGTTAAGAGAATACATTTACGTGGTTTTAAGGTGTTGGGTCTGCGACAGTTTGCTAACAGCAGCTGTAGGAGACTGTGCTAGGGAGAAACAGCCCTGCAGCTCACCGGGGTCCTTCTGGTTTGCGTCCACAGAGCCCTGGGTTCTTTATTGCTCCCGCGGGCCCTGCTCTTAGACCAGGCCTTCAGTGGCCTCAAGAGGCCTCTTTTTGGAGCCATCCTCTACCAAGCACAGACTTAGCTTCCGCTGCTCAATGACGATCATATGTAACCCGGAGAAATCGCGGGCCCCACGGATGCTCAGCAAGTCCTCAAAGAACCCATCAGCCTCTGCCTTGCAACTACCAGGGAACTTTGAGAGAGCATTCGAGTGCATCCAATCCAGCGGTCGTTGCAATAGCGCTAGATGCCCCTTTTCTTTCCTCCCTGTTCTCTAACAGAGTGGCCGGTCTCACTGAGCCCCCCAGGCCAGGCTCTGTCTCCCCGACTCCCAGTGTCCGCTCTCACCCAGGCCTCAGCAACCCCAGCCTCCAGCGGGACCACAGCTCCTGGCCCCCACTCACTGAGGAGCCCTCTATCCTCTCTGACTCCAAAACCACAGTCCTCTCGTACTCTGCCTCTTCCTGGAGGATTCCTGATGATTTCTACAAATAAGCAACCTTTTTACAAATAAGTGCTATTCACCGAGGGTTTCTTGTGTGCCGGGCGCTCTGCCCAAGACTCGCTGGCCTACATGACCTTTAAACTTCAGAACCATCCTTCAGAATAAGGGTGGGTGTTATTACGCACCCCTCGCCCCTGCTGCAGGAAGGAAATGGGTGGAGAGGTCCGGTGCTTTGCCAAGGTCACCTTACTGGGAGGCAGAGGAGCGTGGGCTGGACTCCGGCCTGGCCGGGCACAGTCTCCAGCCGCTCCACCGCCTGCAGAGGACCATGTGCTCCACCAGCCAGAACAGCTTGTCCATGTTTGCTTCCAGAAGGGTGGCCCTCGGGGTCCCCTAAGGCCACGGCTCTCTTCCCATCGGGAAAGAGCTGGCACTGTGGGTCGGCAGCTGGGCGGGGGGCAGAGGGACTCCGTGGCCAGGAGTGATGACTCAGCACGCACACGGCCCGGCCCGAAGGACGGGTTCTTCTCCACCAGAGGACACGTGACCCCTTGCTCTGGCCGGGCCGGGAGGCTTTGCCGAAACAGCGTCCTTTCAAGGAGCCACACGGGCTGCAGAGGGGCCGCGGGTGGTACCACCCTCGCCCTCTCCCACCGTCTTGGAAACCTGGGAGAAGCTGAGGAGGAGAAGCAGGCTGGCTGGGAGCCCAGAGCTCAGAGACTCAGTTTCTCATCTGTAAAATGGAGCAATAGCCTGTTTCCTGTGCCCAGGTGCCAGTGAGATCGTGGAAGAGGAAGTATTTTGGAAACTCACTCCCTTAAACACTTTGGTAGAAAGCCTGTGACGGGATGGGCTGGTGAACGGGACATGCAAGGGGGACCGTCCCGTGAGCCCTGCCCTCCAGGTGCCGTCAGTGTGGCCAAGAAGCAAACAGGCCACCAGACCATCATAGATGGGCCTAGGAACCTGAGAGTGCCAGAACATTCCAGAAGGTTCCAACATCAGGAAGGGAGCTGCAGCTGGAAGGATGAGCGGGCAGTTAGCAGTCTGACTCTGGGGAAAGAGCAATCCTGGAGGCATGAGGCAGTCAGAACACGAACTCACCCCGAGACTCTGGGCCCTCCGATCCCCACTGGTCATTGAGGAAGCTCCTCAAATGACCAGTGAGGATGTGAGGCCCGGGAGGGAGTGACTTGTCCAAGGGCACACAGCTGGCACCTGGTGGAACCTTCCCATGACAGCCTGTGCAAAGGCCCTGGGGTGTGGGGGACTTGGGAGAAGTGATAAGTTTGTACTGGGGGTAGGGGCAGGCTCCGAGACCTTAGGGCCACCCCCAGCCCTGAAACTGAAGTCTTGAGATGGTGATGGGAAGGTGTGGGGTGATCTGAGCCAGAGGGGAGACTGCGGACAGAGTCCTTCAGGCCCCGTGGGAAGCACACGTGCCAGGAGCCCCATCCATTCCCTGGTGGCTCTCCTCCTCCAGAGTGGGGTGGGGGGAGACTTTCTGGCTGGGGATGTGGGACTCTGCTTGGCCCCATCCTTCTGGACAAACATTTGGAGCAGGGTGGGGACATTTCCTCCTGGAGATAAGGCCAGGGCAGGCCTCCCGGGCAGTTGCCTGCAAGGACAGCTGTAGACACAGGGCCTGGCTCTCTGGGCCTGGAGATGCTGCAATTCTTCTGCTGATAATTTAGCCCCAAGCCCCCAAAGATCTTAGGGGCTTAACCCACCTCAGGGACTGTATGATGTTTTCAGACAAAATCCAGCTGGAAAGTCTGTAGCCTTAAAAAAAAAAACAACCCACAATGTGATGGGCTACCCTACTTTGCTGTGTTATGAAGGGTTGACCTTGAAGGAGGGGCTGCAGGACAGAGCCCTAACTTGGAGATGAAATTGAACTCGGGTACCTTTTCGAAACTTCTTTGCTCAGGGGTCAAGTTGGGAAAAAAATCAAAATGTTCACAGGTCACTCTTTCCCTCCCCACCCCTCATTAACAATAAAAAAAATAGCTTTAGGGCATCTCATGGGCAAATCATGGGCTTTTTTTTTTTTTTTTTTTTTTTTTGCGGTATGCGGGCCTCTCACTGTTGTGGCCTCTCCCGTTGCGGAGCACAGGCTCCGGACGCGCAGGCTCAGCGGCCATGGCTCACGGGCCCAGCCGCTCCGCGGCATGTGGGATCCTCCCGGACCGGGGCACGAACCCACATCCCCTGCATCGGCAGGCGGACTCTCAACCACTGCACCACCTGGGAAGCCCTACATGGGCTTTTTTAAAGGAGCTCTTTTGGGATATAATTCACATGCCACACAATTCACCCTTTGAAAGTACACAATTGGGTGGGTTTTGGCATATTCAGAGTCTTGCAACCATCATTACAATGACTTCTAGAATATTCCATCACCCCTAAAAGAATCCCTGTATTCTTAGCCATCCCCCTCCGATCCCCCCACCCCCATCCCAGCCCCAGCAACCACTAATCTGCTCTCTGTCCCTATGGATTTTCTTCTGGACGTTTCATATACATGGAAGCCTACAGGCCGTGGTCTTCCGTGTCTGGTTTCTTTCACCCGAGCATAACGTTTTCAAGGTTCATCCACGTTGCAGCCTGTGTCAGTGCTTCATCCCTTTTTATGGCCAAAATCCTATTCCATCCTGTGGAGGGACCACGTTTTGCTTATCCATACATCCGTCGATGGACATTTGGGTTGTTTCCACTTTTGGGATGCTGTGAGTAGTGCTGCTATGAACGCTCGTGTGCAAGTTTGTGTGTACCTAAGGTTTCATTTCTCTTGGGTGCATAAGTAGAATGGCTGGATCATACAGTAACTCTATAACTTTTTAAGGAGCAGCCGGACTGACTGGGAAACCATAGAGTTTTGCAACTTAAACGACCCATTTATTAAAAACTCACTAACACCTGTCGAGCACTTACTCTGGCCAGAGTGTCACATGAACTATCGTATTTCGTCCCCACAACAAGCTTATATGGTGTGTACTATTGTCGTCCCCATTGTATAGGGCAGGAGCTGGGGATCAGAGAGGTTGAATCACTGAATAGGGTGGCCCAGCTTCTAAATGTAGAGCAGGGATTTGAACCCAGGTAAGGGGTTCCCCTCCTTCCTGAACACCCCTGATGGGCAGCCTCTATTCTAGTGTCAGGAAAAGGACTGGGCTTCCTTTTTAGCTGTAGATGTTCTCATTTTGGAGAACTGACAACCCGAAGACCACTTTCCACTTCCTCCTCCTGGGAGTGGATTAGGGACTGGGTCACGATGCTGTATGGCCATAACTGACCCACTCGTCCTTCACATTAACCACCCACCTGGCCCAGCTCGGGCCAAGTCCTGCCGGGCTGGATCCCTGCTCCAGAACAACATCCTTGCAGCAAACTGGACCAAACTGGGCTTTTCTTCCTCAGAGCAGTATTGACACGTGACTGAACACGAACCAGTGTTACCATCTTGCCTGCTACATTGAAAGCAGTGGTTCTCAACCCTGAGCTGATCAGGATGCCCTGGAGGGATGTTAAAACCCAAACTGCCTAAACAACCTAAGTGTCCATCAACAGATGAATGGATAAAGAAGATGTATGTATCCACAATGGAATACTACTCAGCCATGAAAAAGGACAGGATAATGCCATTTGCAGCAACATGGATGGACCTAGAGATTATCATACTAAGTGAAATAAGTCAGAAAGAGAAAGACAAATATCATATGATATCACTTATATGTGGAATCTAAAATATGACACAGGGAATTCCCTGGTGGTCCAGCAATTAAGAATCTACACTCCCAATGCAGGGGGCCCGGGTTTGATCCCTGGTCAGGGAACTAGATCCCGCATGCCGCAACTAAATATCCTGCGTGCTGCAACTAAAAAAAAAAAAAAAAAAATGACACAAATGAACTTACCTATGAAACAGACACAGATATAGAGAAAACACCTGTGGTTGCCAAGGGGGAGGGGGGATGGGGGAGGGATAAATTGGGAATTTGGGATTAGCAGATACAAACTACTATATATAGAATGGATAGGGCTTCCCTATCCATTCCCAATGGATAGGGTGCAGTGGTTAAGAATCCACCTGCCAATGCAGGGGACACAGGTTCAAGCCCTGGTCCGGGAAGATCCCACAAGCTGCAGAGCAACTAAGCCCACAACTACCGAGCCTGCGCTCTAGAGCCCATGAGCCACATCTACTGAGCCCGTGTGCCACAATTTCTGAAGCCCGTGCGCCTGGAGCCTGTGCTCCACAACAACAGAAGACACCGCAATTAGAAGCCTGCGCACCGCAATGAAGAGTAGCCCCCACTCGCCTCAACTAGAGAAAGCCCGTGTGCAGCAACAAAGACCCAACCCTGCCAAAAATAAATAAATAAAATAAAATAAAAATGAATAAAATCTATCTTAATAAAAAAAAGAATGGATAAACAAGATCCTACTGTAGAGCACAGGGAACTATATTCAATATCCTATGATAAACCACAATCGGAAAGAATAATGAAAAAGAACATATATACGTATAACTGAGTCACTTTGCTGTACAGCAGAAATTAACAAACACTGTAAATCAACTATACTTCAATAAAATAAATAAATAAATAAAACAAAAACAAATTGCTGGGCCTACCCTCAGAGAGTCTGATGCTGTGGGTCTGGGGTGGGACCTGAGAGTCTGCATTTCCAGCGAGCTTCCAGGTGAGGCTGACTCTGCTGGTCTGAGGCAATAGGAAGTCAGCAGTATTAGGGCTGGTCCGTATGACCTGAATAAGGTGTAATGTGCTGCTTTCTCTAGTTGGGCAAACCTGCATGTGAGGAATGAGGTTCCTGATTCATTTGGGACCATTCTGGACCTCCACCTGGGGGATGCTTGGAGAGAACGTGGATTCACTTGGGAGGAAGAAGAGGGGCTGCCTAGATGGGGTGGGCAGGAGTTTCACAACTTATCAAAGTACCAATTCAGACCCCTCCCTTTGTATTTGTAAACTGATCCCTGGTGCTCTGCTGCCCCCTAGTGGTGGGCAATTCTGTACCGCCTCCTTTGGGAGGTGCCCCTTGTAGGTGGGGGTGCCTGCTCCCCCGACCCCAAGGCCAGGGTCCTGGTACTTGCTCTTTCTTGGGAACTGATCTGCTGTCAGTCATTTACACTTTAGTAAGAGTCAGTTCAAGTCCTCGAGCTCCGTTCCAGGGCCGACTGCCACTTAAATCCCAAAGCTTATGCTGGAGGACAGGAAGGATTCCCCACTGGCTTTAAGTTTCATGCAACAGAGAATAAAGGGAAGGGTCCTTCCAAGAACCTTGGAGAGCAGCTGCCTCCTCTGACCTGGGAAGGTGGGAGAACCTGGCCGAGGCCCTGTTTCCCAGCTCTGGGCACTCCAACCTGGAAGGGCGGGTGTGCACTTTACATCTGCCTCGTGAGATGCTCACCTCTGATTCTGGGCGCCTGCCCTGTGCTTAGCATTATTGCTGCATCTTACAGCAGCCCTCCAAGGTCACGGTTACTAGCAGGGGCTCAGATAGGCTCAGAGGCTTGCTACCTTCATAACCGGAAAGCCAAGTGTCTGGAAGACATCTGAGTGGGCAGGCCAGTGGGTGGTTGGCCCTGGAACTCTATGGACCTGGAACTCAGGGAGGCAAAAGCTGAAGGGGGATGTAGGGTGACCTGCACGTTAATGGCGCTTAAAGCTTTTCAGGAGGGTCGGTCCAAGGGGGAGGGAAGAGGCCCAGGGTCAGGCGTCAGAGGGGAAGGAAAGGAGCTGGCAGGAGACGCCAGGAGGGAGGGGAATGGGGCGGGGGGTGAGGACTGTAGGTGTTGACAGGCAGATGCCAGCTGGAAATGTGCGGTCTCAGAAAAACCTGTCGTATGATCAGCCACTTTGCTGGCTGTAGGGCAAAGCCTGACTGCTTTGAAGAGGGGCCAGGGACCCAGCCTGCGGCTCTGTTCCTGGGGTGGAACTGAACTCAGGCACCTTCCCCATCCTTCTGTTTGAAGTCCAATTTGGAGGGATGCGGCCACAAGCCAAAGAAAGTCTGGGGCCACCAGCAGCTGGAAGGATCTTCCCCTAGAGCCTTCCGAGGGAGGTGACCCTGCCAATACCTTGATTTCTGGATTTCTGGTCTCCAGACTGGGAAAATATATATCTGGGTTTCTTTTGTTTTTGTTTTTAATTAATTTATTTATTTTTGGCTGTGTTGGGTCTTCGTTGCTGCGTGTGGGCTTTCTCTAGTTGCAGCAAGCGGGGACCACTCTTCACTGCGGTGCGCGGGGCTTCTCATTGCAGTGGCTTCTCGTTGTGGAGCATGGGCCCTAGGCACGCGGGCCTCAGTAGTTGTGGCACACAGGCTCAGCAGTTGTGGCTCGCGGGTTCTAGAGCGCAGGCTCAGTAGTTGTGGTGCATGGGCTTAGATGCTCTGCAGCATGTGGGATCTTCCCGGACCAGGGCTCGAACTCATGCCCCCTGCAGTGGCAGGCGGATTCTTAACCACTGCACCATCAGGGAAGCCCCATGTCTGGTGTTTTAAGTCACTCAGTTTAGGTACTTTGTTATGGCAGCCCTAGGAAATTAATATAATAAATATCGAAATATCTGTATACATATATAGATATAAAATAGATAGCCTCCCTTGCCTATACATATCATATATTGTACAAAATGAGAGTATACCGGCTGTGTCAGTGTTTTTCAATGTGTGGTCTGAGGAACCCCTGCATTGCCTGGGGACCTCATCAAAAGTGAAGATCCCCTGACCCCTCCCAGACCTACAGGACAAGGCTCTCTGGGTGCAGCCCCCAAATGGGCATTTTAAGCCAGCTTCCCAGGTGATTCTGAAGGACCCGGAGGCCTGGAACTCCAGTGGTCCCCTGGATGTGGCCGTGAGGGTGACTTGAGGGCAGGTGGGAGGAGATTCGTCACTGAGGGCCCCGGAAAGCAGAACAGGAGGGACAAGGACAGAGTGTTCTGCTGAGGGGAGGTGGCTGGCGTGGCTTCCGCGACGCTGGTGTGTGCTGGGGCCAGATGTCCGGGGTCACAGGGACCCAGCTCTTCCCCGTTGCAGCTGCCTGTGGGAGGAGCCAGGAGCACAAGGCCTGCTTGACGCGCTCCCTCTGCACGCCTGGCCTTCCCAGACACTTCAGCAGCTGCTGCATGTCAGGATCTTCCAGGAATTCCAGGGCCCAGGAAAGAGGCCGGGGCTGACATCCCAGAAGCAGCTGGTGGGATGGGCCACAGGCCCATCTGGAAGTTTCCGGGCCTCAGGGAACACTTATGTAAGCAGTTCAGAGGGGACGTTTGGACGGTGGATTAGCTCGGGGGCTGAGGACAAAGGAGCAGCCCACACGCTGCGCCGCGGGTCAGGGCAGCCCCTCCCCCTCCCATCCAGTCCGTGTAACGAGGACCATCCCTTATCCTTAAGTGGGAGCCAGGGAACCCGGGAGAAGCCCTTAGCCCAGCCCTGGGAAGAGACTGTCCTTTATCCCGCATGACCCCCGCGTGCTCCACGCTGCCGGGGGAGGAAGGGCGGATGCACACGTGTAAGCTCTCCTTTTGCTTCATCACTCAGTTGCCGGAGGGCTTGGCATGCAGTCGGCGTTCGCTAGAGTTTGCTGAGTGGATGCACAGACGCATGGACCATGTTTCTGCCCGGGAGGTGGGATCTGGGCCGAGCAGGGCTTCTCAGAGTGGGGTGCCCGGCCAGCGGCATCAGCATCCCCTGAGAACTTAGTAGAAATGCAGGTTCCTAGGCCCCACCCAGACCTCTTGAATCAGAAAGCCGATGAGTGGGTGATAAGCTATATAACCTTTGTGGGTCCTGCTGCCTCCCCGACGGAGGAGGCACCACGCTACTGTGTAGCGTGGTGACGGTCAACCCTGGCTGAGTGCCAGCATCCCCTTGGGAGCCTACGGCACAAAACCGCACCAGGCTCCCCGCAGGCTCCCCGCAGGCCGCAGAGTCCCTGGCACGGGGCCGGGCCTTAGCTGCGTCCCGTGATTCTCTTGGGCAGCCGGATTGCGAACACACACCGGGCCTGGGAAGTGACACGGGTTTGGGCGCAAATCCTGGCCCTGCCTCTTAACAGCTGGGAGACTCTGGGGAAATCAGTTTCTTCATCTACAAACAGAGGACAGTAGTAGCAGAACCCTTCTCACAGGTGCCACGGAGAGTAAGGTGTTCATTTCTGTCTCGTGCTCCCAGCAGCGTCTGGGACAGAGCGACTAGTAAGTGGGAGTTGCTATTATTGGCAGTAGTAGTATGACAATTCTTACTATTCCTCCTGCTATATTATTACTACTAATTACTACCATGATTACGATCACTACGATCACTACTGCTACTATGACTCCTGCCACCACTATTAATACTATTACTACCGGGCTTGCCTGGTGGCGCAGTGGTTGAGAATCTGCCTGCTAATGCAGGGGACACGGGTTCGAGCCCTGGTCCGGGAGGATCCCACATGCCGCGGAGCAACTGGGCCCGTGAGCCACAAGTACTGAGCCTGCGCGTCTGGAGCCTGTGCTCCGCAACAAAAGAGGCCGTGATAGTGAGAGGCCCGCGCACCGCGATGAAGAGTGGCCCCCACTTGCCACAACTAGAGAAAGCCCTCGCACAGAAACGAAGACCCAACACAGCAAAAATAAATAAATTAATAAACTCCTACCCCCAACATCTTCTTTAAAAAAAAAATATACTATTACTACCATCATTACCACTGTTATGACTATTGTTACTCTTGCTACCAGTATTAATACTATCATCACTGTTATGACTACCACTGCTATTACTATCATTACTAGCATTGTTATCATTGCTACGATTAATACTATTACCATTATTACTACAATCAGTAGTACACTGCTATTGCTACAGCTTCTATCATTACTGCTGTTAGTATTATTACTATTAGTATTATTGCTACGATGACTCTTACTACTGCTGCTTTTTGTCAAGGCGGAAGAACGCTGTCTTCCAAAGTCCTTTAAGGAGGGACAGTCACCTCTCATGCAGGCTCAGTTCTGGACTCTCGGATCAGGAACGCAACTAAAAGTCCAACCCTTTGCAGAACCAAAGGGGTCAAGGTCTTCCCGGGCCTCCAGTGCTACAGCACCTGGCTGCACCCACGGTGGGGGAAAGCCCTTTGGCAATCACTGGCTGGAGGCCGCAGAGGCCTGGAGCACGGCCTCCTTCCCCTGCATTTGCATTTGGGGGGTTCATCTCCCTGGAATGGGGCCGCGATCTTCCCCAGACGGTCGGCAGGGTCCCCCTGTGCCGGACTCAGTCCCTCAGGCTCACATTTTAAAACGTTTCAACCTTTTGTCCTTCCTGAGCAAACAGATGGGATTTACGGGGGAGGTTGCTTCCGAGTGGCCCTTCCGCACCCAAATCCTATCTTCTCGGGGTCAGGCGTGAAAGACAACAGTGCACCTCTCCACGTTTTTGAAGCCAGGGAAGGGAACACCTCACTTTTTTAGAAAGGCCCAAGTACCGCAGGAAGATGTCAAGCACTAGGAGTGTGGTGTGCTTTGCACGTTGCTTTGGGAGAGCAAGGGAGCAAATGTGACACTGAACTCAAAAAAGAAAACTCTTTTAGAATTCAGAATACAATCCACACACCTGGATTTAACAAATGGAGCAAAAATTTCTTGCAGAGATGGTGAGGACAGAGCCTGGCTGGCAGCTCCTGGTGGAAATGGGTGAGGTTAAACTATGGAGTCCCAACTATGGGACTTTTCTCTCCCTGCTCTGAGCAGCCAGACTTACTCTCTGGAAAAAACTGAAAAACGACCTCCATCAGAGGCAAGGATTGTCCTAGAATCGATCGAATGCGTATCGATTTTCACTTGTGGTTTTCCCTAATTATTGTATTAGTACATGGTCATTAGCGATCATTTGGGAAACAGAAAAAGGTAGAAAGAGGAGAATCCCGTGTTCAGAGAGAACCTCTGTTGATCTTTGGTGAATTTCCTTTCAGTCTTTTTCTTGTACATTTTAAAACAAGGATATTGTACTGCAGATTATGTTTTGTATTTTTTAAATTTACCACGACAAAGATTTTTCTTTCCCCCTCCCATCTCAGTTACCTGGCCAGGCAGACACCACCTGGACCAGTTTCTCTAAGCCAGTCACCTGGAGGTGACTGTGACCCTGCCTTCTCCCTCTGCCCAAAGCCCGTGAACCCCCAAGTCCTGTCAGGGTGGCCCCCTCAGTATCTCTCAACCCACCCACTTCTCTCCATCCCCTCGGCCACACCGCCCAGAAGTGGAGGGAAGCACTTTAGAAATACTTGGCTGTGGGCCTCTCACCAGGGCTGGGCTAAGGTCTCCTCCCGGGTTCCCTGGCTCCCACTCTGAACTCCAACCATCTATTCTCCACACTGCAGCCAGAACACGCTTCCAAAATGCAAATGTGATCATGTCCCCCGCCCTGATTAAAACCTCAATTGCCGTAGCCCACTGCTCCTAGGATAAAGACCGGATTCCTCCTCCAGGAAGCCTCCCTGACTGCACACATGAACGCGCCCACTTCGTGGCACCGCCCGCCCCCGACTGCCATTCTCGAGGGTGTTGGCGGGTCCACCGCCCAGCATCCCTGAATCACGGCACCTTTGGGAACCACTCCATCGGCGGCGCTCAGCGAAGAGTAAGCACTCTGAGAACGCGTCTGTGGATGAACGAGCGCCATCCGTAGACAGTGTTGGAGCAGCCTTATTATTCACACTGCGATTCCTTAAGTCTTGCCTTCTTGCCGGAAGTTAGGATACGTGGTCACGCAGTGTGGTGCATCTCTACACAGCCACAAAATTTTGGCATTGCCATCTTAAATGCTGAGGATGGTGTGATCACTCCAATTTCATCTGGTTCTTAGTCTATAGACTTTCTGGGGAAATAGCTCGGCAAAAAAGTGGAGACTAGAGACGGTGGTCCCTGAAAACCCTGTTAGTTACCTGCATCCTTGCCTCCCAGGCATGGAAGGAGCGGCCCCAACCTGGGATGTCCCCTCTCCTGGGGTCAGGAGATGCAGTTGTCCTGTGACCATTATACTAATCACTGAAGACCACTGTCAAAGAGAGAGCCTCCTGGGGCCATTCTGAAAGGCAGCTGCCCAGGTGAGCTGAGGCCACACAGGTCCAGCCCAAATGAAAACACTGTTGGAATCTTCCCAGGGGCCAGCTTCTGAACTGTCTCTCCTCGACTATACTTTGGGGTGAGGTCCCCAAGCCCCTGGGGCCAATGTAGCAATGACACAGGAAGAGGCTACTAAGGGGTGAGACGTGGAGCCTGAGGTTTGCTGGCACCCATGCCTGCTGATACTTTAGGGTTTTCCTAAGGTCCCCTAAGGTTTGCCATCGCTGTTCTTTTGGTTAAAATAATAATTCTCTTCCAAAGGGGCAGGTGGTGAGGTTTGTGACTCTTGCTCTTGGCAAAGAAACAAGGGGAAAAACAAACCCACACAGTCTGGAAGGAAAGGAGCTGGCCAAACAGTGAGATTTGGACGCAGTTCCTTAGCATCTGGGCCACGAATGGAGAAAATGAAGTGTTTCAGCCTCAAAATCATCGTCATTCTGATCAACATTACCGCCATCGTCATAAAGTTTGTCCAGCCCTGAGCCAAGGCTGTGGGCACTATTACTGTCTGTATTTTAGGGACAGGAAGGTGGAGGTTTAGACTCAAGATGTCAGGGCTTCTAAGTGGCAGGGCTGGGCCTGCCCCGCACGCAGATTCCTTACCTGGGCATCCTTGTCTGCGGTGTTCCCCTGCTTCCCGGACATCCAGGCAGCTCCGGCAGGTAGACGGCTGAGAAGTTGAAAGATCAGGTTGAGTGGGGACCTTGGGCCCAATTTTCCCATTGGTGTGATCACTCCAATTTCATTATCAGGGGGAAGAAATCTGGCTCTTAAAGAAATTCTTATAGAATTTCTGGGGAAATAGCTCAGCAAAAAGTAGACACTAGAGACAGTGGTTCCTGAAAATCCTGTTAGCCATCTCCATGCTTGGCTCCTGGGGATGGAAGGGGTGGCCCCTCTCCTGGAGTGGGTTCTGGTCTCCCCATAGATGTCACCCCTCTTGCTCTTAGGAGGGTGTGGCATTGCTCCGGTGTGGATCCCAAGGCCACCACGTCCTAGCCACAGCACCTCGGGCAAGTTAATTACACGCCTGGAGCCTCAGTCTTCCCACCTGTAAAATGGGCTCAGGGTACCTAACTCACAGATTTGCCGGGAAGCATTTTGCTCCCTCTCCTCCTTTGGGCCTTGGTGTAAATTATTTCCACCTGGAAGCCTTTCCGCTCCCACCCTGCTCCGGACAAGTAGGTTCCTGGAGCACCTCTCCTTGGACCCTCCTTCACCCTTGAAATTCCTGTCCTGTGTCTGTTGCTTCCCTGAGGGCGAGGGCGGGGGCGGGGTCTGCCTCGTTGACCCTGGAACCACCAGGGTCAGCTCCAGTGCCTGGCACACAGTGGGTGCTTTTGGCATCTCTGGAGCTGGGAGGGAGAGGCGAGGATGTCCAGGGCAGCCGGGGCCTCTCAAACAATCCGAGCAATGGGCCACCCCCCTGAACGTGGTAATCTGCGGCAGCCACTGGGGGACTGAGAGTGCACGGGTGTGTTTCAGTGTCGGTGGATGTCGAGAATCTTAAAGACAGGTGCCGGGCCGCGCTGCCACATCACAGATTTGGGGCTACTTCCTTTTTTTTGGTTGTTATTTTCTGTAACTTTTTATTTTGGTATAATTACAACAGAAAAGTTGCAATAATAGAGGGGATTCCCGTGTACCTTCACCCAGATTCATTTACAGTTTACATTCTTTCCCTATATACGCTTTCATGTAAATATAATAAATACGTAAGTTGCAAACATCAGCCACTTTTCTCCCTGAACACTCTGGTGTGTGTTTCCTAAGAACACGACTTTCTATTACCTAAATACAATAAAATGACCCAAATCAGTAAATTTAGCATCTTACCAGAGTATAATACAGCCGAACCTCAGAGATGTTGCTGGCTCGATTCCAGACCACTGCAATAAAGCAAATATTGCAATAAATCTCCTGAATTTTTTGTTTGTTTTTTTTTCGGTACGTGGGCTTCTCACTGCTGTGGCCTCTCCCGCCGCAGAGCACAGGCTCCGGACGCTCAGGCTCAGCGACCATGGCTTACGGGCCCAGCCGCTCCGCGGCACGTGGGATCTTCCCGGACCGGGGCACGAACCCGTGTCCCCTGCATCGGCAGGCGGACTCTCAACCACTGCGCCACCAGGGAAGCCCTCCTGAATTTTTTGGTTTCCCAGTGCATATGAAAGTTATGTTTACACTATACTGTAGTCTGTTAAGTGTGCAATTACATTAAGTCTGAAAAAACAATGTACGTGCCTTCATTTAAAAATACTGCATTGCTAAAACATTCTAACCATCATCCGAACCTTCAGCGAGTCGTCCTCTTTTTTGCTGGTGGAGGGTCTTGCGTGGGTGTTGATGGCCACTGACTGATCAGGGCGGTGGCTACTGAAGGATGGCATGGCTGTGGCAATATTTTTTTTTTTTTTTAGAGAGCAGAAAAATAATTTATTCCAAAGGACCACAGAAATAAGAAACTCATCCTGAAAATATACTTTGGTATAATTCTGATGGGACAGATTTTCCCTCTGAACATGTTCTCCTACTGACTGCCCCGCTGGAGTCTTATTGTCATGTAACAGTTTTTAAACACTTCGCTGATTCTCACGTTGTGAGCAGGCGGGAGTCATCTTCACATCCACAGTCTCCAAGGAGAGAGTAACGTTATTTCTCAGAAGAACAGCACTTTCTATCTCGGAAGAGTACGTAAACATTTTATAGAGGCAGCACAGTTTAGATCCAATACGCACATCATTCATCAAAGTGCAAAAAAGGCGACAGGAAAAAATACTGCATTGTAGAATAAGATATTCAAATGTGGTGGGAACGTTTAAGGCAGCTGACGGCCAAAGTGGGCGAGGCAAGGAAGGTGGTCTGGGTATGGAGGTGATTTTCCATCTAGAGGAGTCCTCTTCGTGACCTCAAAGACTGAGCCCTGGCGAGCAGGTCTTCTTACTCAAGGCCAATGATGCTTGAGGTACCAGATGGTTTCATTTTTCAACTGTGGTCCAAAGAGAGGGTTGAGTTGGGCCAGAATTGCAATCAGTCAAAAGAGGTAGCCGCAAACGGAACAGGTCACCAACACGGTGATTATAACTCCCCGGTTGGGACCCTGAGGGATGAACCACGGCACCAGGAAACCGACGAAGCCCCAGAACACGCTCATCACGCTGAGAGGCACTGTGAGGCCGGTATACGCCGTGGTTGCTGGGGGAGGGGCCAGCCCTGCCCCGCCGCCTCACTCACGGCAATTTCTTAAAATAAGAGCACAGTCAAGTTTGCCGCATCGATTGACTTTGGTGACCAATTTCTCTGCAGCATATCGTGCTGTGTGATAGCACTTGACCCAAAATAGAACTTCTTTCAAAATTGGAGTCAGTCTCCCCAAACCCTGCTTTATCAACTAAGTTAATATAATATTCTAAATCCTTAGGACATCCCTGGCGGTCCAGTGGTTAGGACTCCGCGCTTCCACGGCAGGGGGCGCAGGTTCCATCCTTGGTTGGGGAACTAAGATCCTGCGTGCCGCACGGCGTGGCAAAAAAAAAAAAAAAAAAAATCTAAATCCTTTGTTGTCATTTCAACAATCTTCACAGCATCTTCACCTGGAGTAGATTCCATCTCAAGAAACCACTTTCTTTGTTCATCTGTAAGAAGCAACTGCTCATCCATCCAAGTTTTATCATGAGATTACATCAATTCAGTCACGTCTTCAGGCTCTACTTTTGTTTTTTTAAACGTTATTTCCAGTGCACTTTTGTTTTCTTAATTAACTAATTTATTCTTGGCTGCCTTGGGTCTTCGTTGCTGCGCACGGGCTTTCTCTAGTTGTGGCGACCAGGGGCTACTCTTCGTTGCGGTGTGCGGCCTTCTCATTGCAGTGGCTTCTCTTGTGGAGCACGGGCTCTAGGCGCACGGGCTCAATAGTTGTGGCACGTGGGCTCAGTAGCTGTGGCTCGCAGGCTCTAGAGCGCAGGCTCAGTAGTTGTGGCGTGCGGGCTTAGTTGCTCCGTGGCATGTGGGATCTTCCCGGACCAGGGCTCAAACCTGTGTCCCCTGCACTGGCAGGTGGATTCTTAGCCACTGTGCCACCAGGGAAGCCCCCAGCCTCCACTTCTAATTCTAGTTCTCTTGCTGTTTCCACCACATCTGCAGTTCTTTCCTCCACTAAATCCTGAACCCCTGAAAGCTGTCCACGAGGGCTGGAATCGACCTCTTCCCATGAACCATGAATGTTCTTCATGGCTGTTTCCTCCGCAGTGATCATCTCTTGCTCAGTGCAGCCACCTTCATGGATGACCTGAGCCGCAGCTTCCCCCTCGGCACCTGCGGCTTCACCTGGCACTTCCGTGCTACGGAGGCGGCTTCTGTCCTTCAACCTCATGAACCGACCTCTGTTTCAGACTTTCCTCCTGCAGCTCCCTCCCCTCTCTCTGCCTTCGCGGAACTGGAGAGAGTTGGGGCCTTGCTCCGGATTAGGCTGTAGCTTCAGGGAATGTGGCTGGTTTCATCTTCTATCCAGACCACTCAGACTTTCTCCATATCGGCAGTAAGGCTGTTTCCTCTTCCCATCAGTGTGTTTACCGGAGCAGTGCTTTTAATTTCCTTCAGGAACTGTTCCTTTGCATTCACAACTTGGCTGACAGTTTGGCAAGAGAGGCCTTGACTTGGGCCTGTCTTGGCTTTTAACAAGCCTTCCTCAGGAAGCTTCATCGTTTCTAGCTTTTGCTTTAAAGTGAGAGACGTACAACTCTTCCTGAAACACTGAGAGGTTGTTTCAGGGTTATTAATTGGCCTAATTTCAGTAGTGTTGTGTCTCGGAATAGGGAGGCCCGAGGAGAGGGACAGAGGGCGGAACGGCTGGTCTGTGGATTGCTCAGAACACACACGATATTTATGGATTAAGTCTGCCTTCTAACATGGGTGTGGTTCGGGGCGCCCCAAACAATTACAAGAGTCACCTTAAGCTCACTGATCCCAGATCCCCACAACAAATATAACAACAATGGAAAAGTTGGAAAGACTGTGAGAATTACCAAAATGTGACACAGAAACAGGAAGTGAGCAAATGCTGTTGGAAAAATGGCGCTGGTAGACTTGCTAGACGCAGGGTCGCCACGAACCAGCAATTTGTAAAAAACACAGTATCCACGAAGTGCAGTGAGGTGCAATAAACCAAGGTTGGCCTGTACTATTAGGGCATCATAGTATATTTCGTGTACTCTAACATGTCACAATACTACTGTGTAAGCCACAGCTCACTCTCAAGGTCAGCCCAGAGAAGCCTCTAAGAAGCCTTTATTTCCCGGGTCCAGGACCCACGTGTGTGTAGTTACCCCGTTCCTTTGTCTCCTCCGATTTGGAATGGTTTCCTGGACCGTCTTTCTTTCTTGACTTGCTTTTAAGAGTGTCCTTCTTGGACTTCCCTGGTGGCACAGTGGTTAAGAATCCACCTGCCAATGCAGGGGACTCAGATTCGAGCCCTGGTCTGGGAAGATGCCACATGCCACGGAGCAGCTAAGCCCGTGCACCACAACTACTGAGCCTGCGTGCCGCAACTACTGAAGCCCGTGTGCCACAACTGCTGAGCCCGCACGCCTAGAACCCGTGTTCCACAACAAGAGAAGCCAGCGCAATGAGAAGCCCACGCACCGCAACGAACAGTAGCCTCCGCTCGCCGCAACTAGAGAAAGCCCGCACACAGCAACAAAGACCCAACACAGCCAAAAAACTATATAAATAAATGAATAAATTTATAACAACAACAACAAGAAGAGTGCCCTTCTTGTTTTGACACATGAGTTGGGAACTCTGAAAGCCATTCAGAGCCAAGTTTGGAGAATTAAGTGTGTTACGAGACTGATGCCCACCTTTCTGGTCACATCCTGTCACGTGGCCCTGAAATGTGGCCGTGAGCGACCCTGGGTCAGGGACTCCCTCTGAGGGTGGCGTGGCCTAGCGGTCAGGAGCAGGCAGTTTAACCCAACTGCTCGGGCTCAAATCCTGGCTCTGTTCCTCCCAGCCTGTGTGACCTTGGGTAAGTCACCTACCCTCTCTGTGCCTCAGTTTCCTCATCGGTGAAACGGAGATAATACTGGTAGCTACCGCATGAGGCTGTTTTGAGGACTGATAAGTTAATATCTGTAAAGAGCTGAGAACAGTGCCTGGCTCGGGTGAAATGGGGAGGATTTTTGGAATACGGTGGCTGTCTGGTTTCAACCATACAATCTTAAAGATGCAGTGTGTGTCACATTAATTCTGGGTACAGTGGCTCGGTCTTATGAAAGTATTCGTGCTCCCCGCTGTTCCTTTACCCTGGACTCTCCCTTTACACACACACACACACACACACACACACACACACACACACACACGAGGAAACACAAGACCTCCTCTTCTCCGTTCATTTTCTAAGCCCAGAACACCAGGCGGGAAGGACATTTAAACTGTCACCTGAAGCTCCCAGCCTCCAATCCACTGCCTTCCGAAACTCTGGCTGGAAAAGGATTGGTCGCCACTCCCCAGGCAACTCAGCAGGAGCATTATTCCCCTTCACTGTTTTCACTATTTTATCTAGAATCACTGAACGAGGCTGGCAGGGTGAACATGGGGACGGGGGCCTTGCAGAAACAAATCCTTTTCCTGTAGGGCTGGGGAAGCAGCCTGCGGATCCAGCTCGCAGGTTTCCTGCACAGGGAAATCAAAGTCTCCCCCTTCCATCCGTGTGGGCTTGGTTTACAACCACACACATCCTCACCAACAGCCCAGGGCTCCTGACACCGGAAAACAGGGCCAGGCTCGCATGGGCTTCTGCCGGTCTAGTCTGCTCAGTTTCATGTTCATTCATTCACTCATTTGTTCATCCATGTATTGCTGGTATGAGCACTTTTTGTTGCTCAGCTATTTTTATAACCATTCACTTATTATTGTGATACAATCAGACACATTTGCAGGGCTTCCTTTGTTATTGTATTATTCATCAGCCTTTATTAAATAGCCCACAGCCTGTTCTTCCCACAGCCTGTTCTTCCCACAGCCCGATGGCTGTCCCCAGTCTGTCCTCAGCTCTCGCCGCCCCTGCCCGTGCTCTCCCTCCCTGTGGCCTCCGTTGGGCCCTTGGACCAGGCACGTTCTCTCCCCAGCACCTTGGGGCTCGCCGCTCCCTCCACCTGGAACTCTCTGCCCTCTGACTGCCACTGGGCTCCTCCCTCACCTCCATCCCCCTTTTCAAATGTCACCTTCTCAGGGACCTGACCTCACCTTCCTGACCACTCAGTGTAAAATACCAAGGTGTAAGGTGTTGTTTTAAACACCTTACACACACTATCTCATCGACTCCTCGCGAGCGCTCTATGAGATAGGTACTATTATTGGGCCCCTTGTACAGATAAGGAAATGGAAGCACAGAGAAGTTAAGGAATTTGCCCAAGATCACACAGCCAGAAGGGACCCCACAGGGACTCTAACCCGGGGGCTCCTCATTCTTTAGTTATACTCCCTTGCTTGATGATACCAGAGATGAAAAAGATTTTTGAGATGGTGAGAGAAGCTGATGGGCACGTGGTTGGAGGATGAAGCCCAGCTCAGGCCTATGAGCTGTGGGACCAGTCCCCAAGGCGGGTGGGTCTCCCACTGGGGCTCAGAGAGGGACCTCAAAGACCGCCTACACTCAGCAAGTGGAGTGGACCTGGGATCCAGCGCAGGTGTGAAGTTCCGGCTGTGCACCTGGGTGCTGTGTGCCCCGGCGTAGCGGCCAAGGTCACAGAGGGGCAGCTGGGTCTACGGGAAGGTTCGGCTAGCATCTGGTTCTGCCTCTTGTCTGCATGACTTTGGCCCAATGATTTAACTCGGGCCTCTGACAAGTGGGCATAATAACAATTCTTATGTCATGGGGCTGACGTGAAGACAAGATAAAGCATTTTAGCATGCTCAGCTCAACAAGGAGTAGGAAAGAGGGCCCTTCACTTGGACATTGCACTGTATCTGTTACCTTGAAGCCAGCCAAGGGAAAGCTCCGGAAAGGCAGGAGTGGAGGGGGTGGCAGTGTGGTTTGAATTAAGCTGTTTATGTGCACACTCGTCCAGTGACAAATGGCTGCAGTGACGGAGCAGCGTGGTTTCAATTTTCCATCTGGGATCAGACGTCTCGTGGCTCTGCCAGCCTTGTCCGGAAGTGGGCAGGTCGTCCTAGCAGCCTTGGGAAGGGGGAAGGGGGGTCTTGGTCCTCCCGCCTGCTCCAGGCCTGGCCTGCCTGCGCCACCAGACCAGCCGGCGGGGGAAGACAGTCCTCGCTGACCTCGCCTGGGCCTCTCTGGGACTTGAGAGCTGTCCTCGCTGCTGTGTCCACAGGCACCCCTGCGTGACAAGGCCATCTTATTTGCGGGGCAAAACCGTGTTAGCCCAGGTCCACGCCCATCAGTAGAGATGCTTCATCTCAATCCACCCATGGGCCAGGGCTGGTGCTTCCGGGCCAGCCCAGCAGGGAGGGTCGGGACGTATCGGCAGCCGGAAGGGCAGGCTGGGCTTCTGGTCATTTCTGTCTTGATTTCCGTAGTCCCACGGAGTGCAAGCGCTCGCCAGAGGCAACTCAGGCTGGAAAGAAACTCGTGATCAAGGCAGGTCTGGGACTGAGCTCGGGACAGATAGGCCTGGGCGGGACCGTGGCCCTGGGGGCCTGGGCAAGGTGCTCGGCCGCGCTGGGCCTCGGTTTCCCCATCTGTAAATGGGGTACTGTGGGGTTGTGGCGAGGAATAAACAGGGGATGCCTGTGAGGTGCGGTGAATTTTCCAGCCACCCACGCCTGTGAGGAAACTTGACCTTTAGATCTCAAGTCCCCCCCGACCCTCCTCCCCAACTAATGAACTTGGTAGAATAAAACTGGTCATTCAGGGAAAGGCATCCTCGTTTTCCTTGTTGTTTCAAGTTTAAATCCATTCATTTGGAAGGCCCTCCTTCCCCCCTTCTCCTTGAGGTGGCTTTTAATGGCCTTTAAAAACAGAAGTCAGAGCCCAGCCCACCATGGCCCTGGACCCACCTGGGGCCCCCATTCCCCTGGAGTCAAACCCCAGTCCTTCCCACGGCCCGATGGCTGTCCCCAGTCTGTCCTCAGCTCTCGCCGCCCCTGCCCGTGCTCTCCCTCCCTGTGGCCTCCGTTGGGCCCTTGGACCAGGCATGTTCTCTCCCCAACACCTTGGGGCTCGCCACTCCCTCCACCTGGAACTCTCTGCCCTCTGACTGCCACTGGGCTCCTCCCTCACCTCCATCCCCCTTTTCAAATGTCACCTTCTCAGGGACCTGACCTCACCTTCCTGACCACTCAGTGTAAAATACCAACAGCCCAGCCTCGGCACTCCCTGCCCCCTCCCCGTTCTCTGATCTTTACAGCACTTCTCACCAACTGATATAGAACGTGTGTAACTTGTTTTGTTTAATGCCTGCCTCCCCCACATGAATGTAAGCTCCATGTGGGAGCAGACACACTTGTATCTATTGGTTTTTTTCATCTGTAGTGTCTCTAGGACCCAGACAGTACCTAACACACAGTAGGTGTTCAATAAATGTCAGATGGATGGATGGATGGATGGGTGGGTGGATGGGTGGATGGATGGGTGGATGGGTGGATGGGTGGGTGGGTGGATGGATGGGTAGATGGATGGGTAGATGGATGGGTAGATGGATGGATGGGTGGATGAATGGATGGGTGGATGGATGGATGGATGGATGGATGGGTGGATGGGTGGATGGGTGGATGGGTGGATGGATGGATGGGTGGATGGATGGATGGATGGATGGGTGGGTGGGTGGGTGGATGGATGGATGGATGGGTAGATGGATGGATGGATGGATGGATGGATGGGTGGGTGGGTGAGTGGGTGGGTGAATGGATGGATGGATGGGTGGGTGGATGGATGGATGGATGGGTGGGTGGGTGGATGGATGGGTAGATAGATGGATGGGTGGATGAATGGATGGGTGGGTAGATGGTAGATGATGGATGGATGGACGGAAGGATGATGGATGGATGGACAGATGAATGGATGGGTGGGTGGGTGGGTAGATGGTAGATGATGGACGGATGATGGATGGATGGGTAGATGGGTGGATGGAAGATAATGGAGGATGGAGGGATGGGTGGGTGGCTGTCTTCAGGCTGCAGGCTGGGGAATCCTGCAAGTTCTGGAAGGAAGTGGGGAACTAGTCCCTTCTACTCTCCAGTTTCCTGGAACTGACCTGGGGGATTCCTCCTTTTGTCCCCACCTGACTCCAACACAATGAGAGGCAGGCACAGGTGGCCCTTCACAGCACCCTGTACTTATTTAAGCCAAAAAGGGACTTGTTACAAGAACACTGTGGTTCCCACAGAATATCAAGGAGGGCTGGAGGACCAGGCAGGAGGGTTCTGCAGCCAGAAATGACACCCGAAATCACTCCGCAGAATGGTCTGGTGGGACCTACCTGTGGGTGGCTGCCACACAGCCCGCCGGGGAGGGAGTCCAGACTCTCCTGTTACCCCATGCCTAGGGTTGCCAGATGAAACAGAGGTGAGCCAGTCCACTATGAACTGCACAAAAACAATAGTATTTTAGTAAGGGTATGTTCCATACAATATTTTAATGTTGTTATTATTATTCTACTTTGTCTAAATCTGGCACCCCTGCCTGCTATCCCTGAAGTCCCACTGCTCCCCCGAGAAAAGTCTCTGGACACCACCTTCCTTGCACCAGGGGCTCCCAATTGGAAGTTATAGAAACACGTCCCATGCATGCACCCTAGCTGCAAGGGATCCTGGGAAAGCAAGTGTCTCCAAGTTTCTACAGCACGAGGTGGGCTCAGCCTCCTGGGGTTGGGGAGCCCCTCAGACCATGGCCGGCAGCTGGGTTTAGGCTTCTGCTCTCCTATTATCTGCAGAGGCTGGGCAGGGTGAAGAACCAGATTCTCCCCAAATCTGCTGTGTGGTCCATGAGATGTGGCTTTTGAGATCTGAGCATCCTTTTCCTCAACCTATTTTCTCCACCAGAGAGTTTCACGTATCTATTTAGATACAGTCTCCACCAAAAGGAAGTAGGGCTCCTTGGAGAAATGACTGATTCCAAGACTAGGGGAAGGAAAGCACAAGGCGAGCCAGGAGCACCTTGTGCCAGGAAACTGAGCCACAACTGATGGGCTGTGTGAAAAGGACATGAGCCAGCTGGAAGGGGTTCCCACCGCTCAAATCTGGGATGATCTGAGCATCAAAAAAAAAAAGAAAAACAACATTGTAATGCACTGCATAAAATAAGAATTATTGAGTCCACAACAATATATGCCTGTGTGTATATATATTTGTATATAACGTGTGTATATATATTGTATATAACATGTATATTCCAAGTAATACACTTGGAATATGTGTTTATAAAATACAATGTGTGTGTGAATAAATAAACGAATACGGGAGAAGGGAAACCTCTTCCTTAGAGGAAAATGCCAACCGATAAATGTGGAAGGTGTAGCATAATTAGAGCAGTCACCATTTGACAGCCGTCATAAAATACTTGTTCCAGGGAAGAGGCATCACTAGAGGGTAAAACCGGTGAGTGAAGGTTTTCTGGGGATAGGAGATTTACATAGTTCCAACATATCTCTCTGCAAGATCATTATCTATTACCAAAAAATATAGGAACTTCACAGCGGAAAAAGCTGGCAGACACCACCTTAATCAAGATCTCAAAACTGACATCAGAGCCCACAGCAAATAGACACGTGCCCTTGGTATGAGGCACTGAGAAGCTTACAATGTCACTTCTGTGAGATTCCTTCCAAAAACGTGTCATCTGAATCTCATAAGGAAGAAACACAAGACACACTTGATTTAAGGAACGTTCCACAAAACATCTGGTCAGTAATCTTTTAAAAAATGTCAACATCATAAAAGAAGAACATAAGTGAGGAGTTGTCCAGATTCAAGGACACGAATTAAGACACGAAAACTGAATATGATTCATTAGCTGAGAGTTTCTTTTGCGATAACGGATATTCCTGGGACAATCGGCAAAATCTGAATCAGGTCCGTAGATTAGATCCCATAATGCATCCGTGTCAACTTCCCTGATGCAGACAATTATACCAGGTGTTGTAAGAAAACGTCTCCTTCCTCAGAAGAGAGTGTCCTTGTTCTTAGGAAATACTGAAGCATTGAGAGATAAAGGGGGTCTCATGTCTGCAACTCCCTCTTAAATAGAAAAGAAAAAAGGCAAAGATGATCATGGAAATGCAGTGAGTGTTCACATCTGGGGACGCTGCATGAAGGGTAGAGAGGAATTCTTTGGAGTATTTGTGTGGCTTTTCTGCAAGTCTGAAATGACGTCAAAAGAAAAAATTAAAAAAACCAGAAATCTGTCTAGTAAATCAAAAGCTAAATAAAATGTACCTCTTTGTTCCTCCTGTTTTGCTGTGGTCCCCCTTCCCTGAGAACAGCAGGGGCTGCTGCCTGAAGGCCCAGGGCAGGGTTTTAGATGGAAAAAAAAATGCCAGGAACGCACAACATATTTGCTAAAATAATGGTATCCAACTAACGTGTATACAGCATTTATTATGCACCAGGCTTCCAAATGCTTTAAAACAACTGTACTAACTTCTTGGAATCTCGTAACAACCATACAAAGTAGCTGCTATTACAGCACTATTCACAATAGCCAAGACATGGAAACAACCTAAATGTAGACAGATGAATGGATACAGATGTGCTACATGTATACAATGGAACACTACTCAGCCATAAAAAAAACATAATGCCATTTGCAGCAACATGGGTGGACCTAGAGCTTATCATACTAAGTGAAGTCAGACAGAGAAAAACAAATACCATATGATATCACTTATATGCGGAATCTAAAATATGACCCAAACGAACTTATCTACGAAACAGAAACAGACTCACAGACAAAGACAACAGACTCGTGGTTGCCAAGGGGGAGGGGGAGTGGGGGAGGGATGGAGTGGGAGTTTGGGATTAGCAGATGCAAACCATTATATAGAGAATGCAGAAGCAACAAGGTCCTACTGTCGAGCACAGGGAAATATATTCAATATCCTGTGATAAGCCATAATGGAAAAGAATATGAAAAAATATATATATGTGTATAACTGAGTCACTTTGCTGTACAGCAGACATTAACACAACATTGTAAATCAACTATACTTCAATAAAATAAATTTAAAAAAAGCACAAAGTAGCTGCTATTACTGTTCCCATTTTATATATGAGGAAACTGATGCACAGAGAGGTTGAGTAACCCGTCCAAGGTTTCACAGAGTATAAGTAGTAGCGCTGGGATTTGAACCCAGGCCCACTGGCTCCAGATTCTTTTCCCACCCCTCAAAAGTGTCATATTGGGGCGATTTAAAGGTTCAAACTATGAGGGGCTGAAAAGGGAAAATGGGACACAGGGCACAGACTGGACACTGGAGCCACAACACTCACTAATTCCCAGAGTGCTGGCCCAACAGTGAGCTACAGAGGGGCTGGGGCAAAGACCCCAAAGATTGAATGGTGGCAAATCCAAGTGTCCAGGGAGATAAGCTATCACGTGGACAACAGCTACCACTGCTCAGCCTGCAGGACTGGTGTCTACCTGTTAGATGGGGTTGAACAGTATCCCTCCCAAGTTCATGCCTTCCTGGAACCTCAGAACGTGACCTTGTTTTGAATTGGGATCTCTGTAGATGTAATTAGTTAAGGATCTCGAAATGGCCATGTAAGCTGGGGCAGAGTGATTGGAGTGATGAGGTCGTAAGCCAAGGGATGCCTGGGGCCCCCAGAAGCTGGAAGAGGCAGGAGGGACACTCCTCTGAAATCTTCAGAGACAGCGTGGCCCTGCCCACACCTTGATTTCAGACTTCTGGCTTCCAGAACTGTGAGAGAATACATTTCAGTTGTTTAAGTCACGGGACCTGTGGTCACTTGTTACAGCAGCTCTAAGAAACTACACCTGTGGAAGTTCCCAAGTGAGCTGCACCTTAACTACCCAAGGTCCCTTCTCCCATTCTTCTCCACAGGACCCGCTTTACAGTTGGGTTTGCAATGTGCTCAGGAGAAAACATGCATCTCTCCCAACTTCCTTGCAGCTAGGAGTGGCTGTGGGACCCAATTCTGACCAACAAGTTGTCAGTGGAAATTTACCGGCTGCGACCTCTGGGAAAGCTATGCTTCCGTTGTTTTTCTGGGTGAGTTAGACTTGGGTTCTACTCTCCCAGCGATGGCAGAGTAGCTACAATCAGACCAACCATTCTATACGTGGCAACCATAAACTCCAGACAAAATATAAAATACAAGTCTCTGATGGTTATTGGGAGAAGCAAAGGCAGGCAGAAACTGCATGGGAGTCAACACTTGGAGGAAGGGGACTGCACTGTGTGAGTCTCCAGTGGTTTTCAACTTTTTGCCTGAACACAGCCCTAGTCAGCATCCTATAGGAGTGGCTAAACATCTAAAAGAAGCCTTAAATCTTGAAGAACCAGCGGATGCAGCAGCTGGAAAGTGAGGAGGGAACCTCCAGAAAGGAGAGAGTTGTAGAAGAGGAATGCCAAATGCTGGGTACAAGCTCTGCCCAAGTCTCTGGCTGACCCCTGAACCATGCATGCACACAGCAGACTCCCAGCAGCTCAGCAAAGGCCAACAGAACCGAGAGTGATTTCAGTTACAGGCCACTGCAGTGGAGTAGCGTTGGAGTCCAGACAAGTTAATTCCCTGCTCAAACAAAATGTAACAATCTAGAATCTCCAGGATGCCTGACTGACAATGTCCAAGATACCATCTAAAATTACTAGACATACAAAGAAATAAACAAACCAAAAAATGTGTCCATCCTCAAGAGAAGAGGTCAGTACACTATGGCCCAGGGGATGGCCGTCTGCTTTTTCTTTCTTTTTTTTTTTTTTGGTTTACTTTTAAAAATGAAGTTTTACTGGAACAGTCACGTTCATCCACTTACATATCGCCTATGGCTGCTCTCAGACTACAACCACGAAGTTAAATCGTGACAGAGATGCTACTGCTCACAACCCTGAAATATTTATCAATTGGATCCTTTAAGAAAAGGGTATGCCAACCCCTGTTCCAGGGAAAAGACAGTGAATGGTGACTGGTCCAGATACACGGATTAGCTGATCTATATCTATGTTGACGTCATAAAGAAAAATACATTCGAAATAAATGAAAAAATGAGAAATTTCACCAAGAATTAGAAAAGTAGGAAAAGAACCAACTGGACATTCTAGAATTGAAAAATACAATATCTGTAATAAAAGGGGGCAACATCACCTGCCAGATGGCTTCTGCCTTTTGAAACGTCTCTTCCTTTCCGGAATGTCTATGACTTGCTGGAGGTGAACCAGTCATCTTTCTTTTTTTAAAAATTAACTGATTTATTTATTTATTTTTGGCTGCATTGGGTCTTTGTTGATGCGCGTGGGCTTTCTCTAGTTGTGGCAAGCGGGGGCTACTCTTTGTTGCAGGCGTGGGCTTCTCATTGCGGTGGCTTCTCTTGTTGCAGAACACAGGCTCTAGGCGCACCGGCTTCAGTAGTTGTGGCACGCAGGCTCCGTAGTTGTGGCTCATGGGCTTAGTTGCTCTGTGGCATGCGGGATCTTCCTGGGCCAGTGCTCGAACCTGTGTCCCCTGCACTGGCAGGCAGATTCTTAACCACTGCGCCACCAGAGAAGTCCAAAGCAGTCATCTTTCAACCACAAGGACACATGCCATGTGCTGTGGCTGGCAGAGCAGTAAGTGGGAAGGAACCTGGTCCTTGAGAACTTCCCAAGCACTGCACCCTGCTCATCTAGGAAATGGAAATTTCTCACAGCATCCTCACCCTCCTACCTTCCACTGTGGTTGGGTCTCTGTTACATGCAGCCCAACACATTCCTAGCTCACATTTTGACAAAGAAAATCTAATTAGAATTATTATATTTGACAAGTGTATTGAATTAGCAAGTTGCTGATGGAGATGTGTGCTTATTAGATGAGACAGCATGTGTCTGGTGCCCATTCAGTCCTGGCACATAGTGGCACTCGGCACAGGTGAGTTCCTTTGCCATCTTCCTGGGTCAGGTAGGGGCGGGGCAGTGGGCCTGGGCTAGTGACAGCAGGATGGAGAGGAAATATCCTTGGGACCACAGCCATGTTTGGTGTAAGAAGGTGAGAGCAGGTGAGCTGGGAGCCTGCTGCCAGCCCCGTCCAGCGTGGTGGCAGCCAGGTCCCACAGGGAGGCCTTCTGCCCACCTCAGAGGTAGGCCAGGCACTGACAGAAGAATTGGTTTAATGGTCTGTCTCCCTGGTCCTTGGGTGAAGGCTGCTACCAGTTTAGTTGGCCAAGATGAAAGAGTCAAAGGAATGCCATGAGGTTTTCAACACCTGGGCCTTTGGCAACAAATTAATTTTTTTAAGGGGCTAAAAGACTTTTTAAGGCCCAGTGGTCAGCTAGGACAGGTTTTGGTTTGATGTGAAAAACTGGAAGGAAAATGGATAAAACAAACAAAATCGAACCCGGTAAGACATAACGGCTTCAGGACCACCTACAAAGTTGTAGGGTTTTCGTTTTTCCTTTATAGAATGAAGGGGCCATGGATGGAGGAGCCAGGATTCCACAGCTCATGTCACCCCTTCCGTGGGTCCCCAGGGCCCTCTGGGCAGGGCGGAGGAGGGAAAGGTAGGTCTCTGCTGGGAGCCAGAATCCGAAAAGAGGATTTAAAGTAGATCTAGTCTGAGGATCTTCCAGCTTCTGCTTGTATTCTTCCAAGGATGAGAAGCTCACTCCCTCTTCACAAGGGCCATTTCATCTTTGGAAGTTCCACCAATTTGAATCTTCTTTTTTGTATTTGGTAGAAATCTGTCTCCCTGTGGCATGTAACCACTGGCACTAGTTCCATGCTGCAAAGCAATACAGTGATCAAATGTGGCAGCTGTGTGTGCCCACCAAGGGCTGAGCACGTCTCAAGTTCGACCTCATTGAATCCGCATAACCACCCCTTGGAGTAGACACTGTTATTATTTCCCTTTAATGGAGGAGGCCACTGATGCTCAGAGAGGTTGAGCGACTTGCCCGGCATCACACAGCCGGTGAAGAGCTGATGTGGGAGTCAAACTGCGGCCTTGTCTGCGGTCATGTCTGCGACCGAGCTCTTAACTCTTACACCGCATGACCCCTTCACGGCCCCCGGTCAGCCTCTCTTTACTCTAAACCTTCCTGTTCTATCCCGATTCCTCGTGATAAACCTAGGAATGGGCACGTGACCCATCCGTGATGAAAGGGATTTAGAAACAAGTCTGCTGGGTGATCCCGGGAAAGATCTTCTTCCCTGAGAAAAGAGAGAATGCTGTGAGGAGGACCCACCCCCTCATCCCTTCGTCCCTTCTCAGACTCAGTGTGGGGACAGTTTGCGGCCGGTGGCCGTCCTGACCACAGAGGATGGGGCGAGGTTTGCTGACCAGGTGTCCCGACATCTCTGAGCTGCTGTCCCCGAATCATCTCCCTCCTGACTTCTCACGTAAGCTATCTGAACGTTTTTCCCAGCAATGATTCTGCAATTGAACCAGCAGCAGAATCCCCCTGAGGGCTTGTTAACTCCCAGAGGTCTGACTCACTGGGTTTAGGCTGGGGCCTGAGAATCTGTCTTTCTGACAAGTCCTGGGGCTGTTAGATGGGGTCTGTGTTATCTGCAGCCCCAAAGCATGCCAACCAGTACGCAGAGTTGCCATTATTAGTCAAGCACCTTTCAGCCTACAGCTCCCTTGTAATCTCTGCACTGCGGTGAGGATGCTGTGAGAAATTCCCACTTCCGAGATGAGCAGCCTGAGGTCCAAAGAGGCAAGAGTGACTTGTCTGAGGTCCCTCGATTGGTAAGAGGTGGAGCTACCCAGGGACTCCCAAGTCCGTGCTCTGTCCCTGTGTCACCTTGTGCCGGCGCCCCCTCTGTCGGGGGTTCCCAAGCAGCGTGGCGCTGGCATTCAGCCCGCTTACAGCACTCCTGCAGACCTTTGCTGCGTCTCAGACGGATTCTGCAAGAAGGAAGGGCCAGCTCCCTCCTCAGCTGCCAGTACATCGTTTGTATGTTGGAGGTTTGGGGCCCAGAAGTTTGGGGCCTGGGATTGTGGCATCCTGGGAGGTCAGAAGAACTTCCAGAAACAGGAGAAAGAGGCACACCAAGGAAGGCTGCAGATTCTGCGGGAGGAAAGCTGGAAGGAAGGCTCCCAATGCCCTGGGGTTGCTGTCAGTGGGGTTGGGGAGGGCATTTCTACGGCCTTGACAATGCGTCCGTCAGAAACCAGTATTTCCCAAACATCAGTCACTATTCCCCCATCTTCGTGGGTTCTGCGGCCCACCTGCACACCTGCTTATGTGATATTTTAAAATCAACATTTAAAAAGCCTTAGATATACTTAGTAAAAAGAAAACCTGGGAGGGCTTCCCTGGTGGCGCGGTGGTTGAGAGTCCACCTGCTGATGCAGGGGACACGGGTTCGTGCTCCGGTCCGGGAAGATCCCACATGCCGCGGAGCGGCTGGGCCCGTGAGCCACGGCCGCTGAGCCTGCGCGTCTGGAGCCTGTGCTCTGCAGCGGTAGAGGCCACAGCAGTGAGAGGCCCGCGTACCGCAAAAAAAAAAAAAAAAAAAAAAAAGGAAAGCTGGGAATCCCATGGTGGTCTAGCAGTTAGGACTCTGAGCTTCCACTGCAGGGGACACGGGTTCGATCCCTGGTCGGGGAACTAAGATCCCGCATGCCACATGCACAGCCAAAGAATTTTAAAAACTTAAAAAAAAAAAAGGAAAACCCCGCCATCAATGAAAATGAGAAGCACTTGTTATAAACAGAAGGCCCATGAGAGCAAAGGCGGAGGGTGGGTGGCGGGAAGGAAGTCAGCCAGGAGCTCCCTGAGTCGCTCGTAGCTGACAGCGTTTGGAACACGGGGACACAAGACTCAACTGAGCACAAGGGGGCTGATGCCTGGGAAGATGGTGACTGTTAAGGACTGAATTGGGTTCCCCCCTCCCCAAATGCATACGTTGGAAGCCTTAACACCTGACATGACTGTATCTGGAGATGGAGCCTTTTAAGGAGATAATTAAAGTTAAATGGAGTCTACAGGATAAGGCCCTGATCCTATAGAACCCGTGTCCTTATAAGACGAGGAAGAGACACCAGGGATGCTCGAACAAAGAAGAGGACACAGTGAGATGGTGGCCATCTGCAAGCCAAGGAGAGAGGCCTCAGGAGAAAGCAGCCCTGCGGCCCCTTGATCTTGGACTGCCAGCCTCTGGAAGTGTGGGGAAATAGACCTCTGTGGCGTGAGCTCCCCCGCCTGCGGTGCCCAAGCTGACTAGGACACTGCTGGAATGAGGCTAAGCCTGTCGTACTCAGCACGCAGAGTGCGATGTGGAGGTCAGCAGTCTCAGCGCCACCGGGAGCCCGTGGAAACTGCAGCCCCTCAGGCCCCAGCCCAGACCTGCCAGACCCGGAACCTGCGTTTCGACAAGCCCCGCCCCCCGCCCCACGTGATTCGCGCACGTCTCAGGTGAAAATACTGCAGCAATTAGCATCTGGACGCCCCGGGCGCCACGTTCCTGGGAGGAGTGGCGTAGAAAAGAGTAACGAGCCTGCAAGGAGGTTTCCATTGTTTTATTCCACAGACTGTTGAGATGTGTCCGTAAGAGATACGTCCCAGAGACGTTTTAGAAATCAAACCAGTTTTATTGAAACGACAGCAACGTGGTCCCTGTTCATGCGAAGCACACACAACATTTACAATAAACTTTTGTACACAGGAAGTAGCAAAATACATCATTTTTCATAGAAAAAAGCACACACGTAAGCTGCGGGCTGAGTGAGCCTACAGACAGTATGAAAAATCAGAACACGATGGGGAACAAATCAGAAGGACACCAAAATTTTTCATTTTGGGGGGCCCAGTAACACTGTTGGCCGGAGTTATCATGTTTTTATGGGTTTAGTGCCGAGGGCATGATGGCCCTTTAAACACGCTAAATTAGAAGGGGGTCCCTGATTACAAGGTCTTATACTTTGTAGCACTGTGTCCATTTCCAGAAGATAAATGGTTCCAGTTTCACAATGTTTGTGAAGGTGAAAAAGACAGCAAGGTCTGGTTCTGGGCGAGGAGTTTCCAGCCCATTAGACGGCCGGTTAATGAGGCGTTCAGGAACTCGGGAATTTGATTTCAAAATGAGAGCAGTCCACTCACACTGGACGTTTCAGATTCTCCCTCCGGCAGGATGCTTCAAAAGCAAACCTACTGAAATTCCCCAGGACCGTCACTAATTCTAAAAACCCAAGCTTGCAGTCTGGACGTGGCCACAGACATAAAGGCCTGGTGACAAGCAAAAGTCCGACAGCGTAATACCTAGCATCCGGACGGTTCCAAGGACTCAGATCTTTGGCAGGAACTAGACGCGGTATCGGACAGTCTGACCAAATTCTTCCGCACTGACATTTGGAGTCGAACGGTCAGTACTTGCGCATTATGACAAGCCCACAATGCACGAAGCAAAAACACAGTCCGCGCATCTCAGCTCTGTCAAGCTAAGAGTTTCATTACTTTTACAAACTCCTTCGGGGTGGGGGTGGGGGAAGCTATCTACCTTCTGTTTCTTCACTAATTAGGGTTGCCCTGAAACAACACACCAACGTGGTTCCCCAGGTGGAGTTCCTTGTCCAGACTCTGTTAGGTTTTGTTTGTTTGTTCATTTTAAACTTTCTGCTCCTTCTTCTGCCTTTGAAATATTCTGATGGAGACTGAAATCAACTTTGAAGTCAGCATTCACGAAAGTGATCTACTGGCCAGCCTGGTGGAGGAGGGTGGAATGTTACCTTCTGCAAAGAAACGCTATTTACAAAAGGGTATTTTATTTCACTGTGGGTTTTGGGTCTAGGCTGCTGAAGCAGTTTTGTACAGCGACGGCAGCCAGAGAGCACCGCACTCCTCAGAGCCTCAGGAACATTTGGCAAGAACCGTTTCACAAAAATAGGAAGAGAAATCCTTCCAGTGTGTTACCATCTCCTGTTGTTATGCCGCAGGACGGTTTCATAACTGCAGGCTGTCCCTCTTCCCAGAGCTGCTAACCTCGGCGAGGAATGTACTGAGGAATGAAGCCATTCCTCTCATGGCTAAAAAAATAGGTCATCCGATGGACGGGAAATCTGCACCATTCAGTGCCGTTTTTTAAAGGCAGCAACAAAACAGCCCTACTTTGGCTGTTCTTAGACATCTCGGTGGAACCCACAGAGACAAGGAGTTGGAAAGAAAAAAGTGGGCTTCAAACAGAATTGTTTGCCAAGCAAAGACCCTGGCGGGAGACACAAAAACCAGTCTGGGCAGGGCGTGACCCACAGCAGGGAGGGGATCAAGAAAGGGTCCTGGTTCATTAGTCCTCAGTGAGACCAAAGGTCACGGCAGCAAACAGACGGGCCACGTGGACGAAGGGAAGGACCAAGACAAGACACATCTCTGGAGTTACGGCTGAACTCGAAGGAAACCAGCACTGCTGTGTATAGAACCAGCCTGCACAGAGCAGGACGGGAAGAGGACGGGTGCCAGGGCAGAGTCCCCTTGTTCCGGCCCATTTGTCTGACCAGCAAACATGAAACCCATTTTTCTCCATTGGTAGGGACGGCCTGTGTTTTTTAATGTTTTAAATAGCTACCTCTACTCCATCCCTGAAACTCCCCCCTGAGCGTTCTCAGTACGCCCCTTCCCACACCCCTGAATGCCTCGCAGCGTCAGCTCCACATCCTTTGGAATGCTCTCTGCATCCACAAAAGAACACCTCCCGGGGGGAGACCCCCGGGCCTCAGCAGGATGGCCACCGGCTGTCTGCTCAGGACCCCGAGGATGCTCCCCCATGTGGAGCTGAGACCAAGGCACGGCGGATGGGACACGACGCCAATCAAAGGAAGTTTCCCCGGCCCACCCCCCTAATGACAAAATAAAAATAAAAAGCGAACCCCCAAAGCCCTCTTGAAGACGCCCCCTTCTCCCCGACCCTGCAAGCTCACGGCCTGACGGCAAAGATCCGGAAGGCCTTTCCGTCTCGAGGGGTCCTCAAGCTGAAAAAGAAGGGAGAGCACATGTTACCGAAAGATCTGCAGGGCTGGAGCGGGAACGGGGGGGAACTGGGTGTCCCCAAGTCCCCGCGGTGGAGGAAGCACGGCCGAGGGACAGTTGGCGAAGCTGCTGGGAGCAGAGCATGCCCCAGCCAGGAGGGGCTGGCAAAGCCCACTGCCTCTGCAGACGCGCCTGGGTCTCAACTGAGGTCACGGCTGTTAACTTGGAATTTGCTGGCCCCTGTCTGCCTGAACTGAACCCAGCCTCCAAGACTTCTGCCTGGTTTTTGGTACCACCTGTCAACCCAGAGAGTGGCCACCTGCTCGACCGATGAATAGGACGGCATTATAACAAGAATGCACGTGCTCCTGTTACTAGAATGGGCGCACCGATCCGACTGGGCTCAGATATTGTGCCAAGGATTTTCTATACGCCTTTACCTCCTTCCGATGAAGACCCATTAGTATCCCTATTTTGCAGGCAAAGGAGAAATTCAGTTTCTGCAAGGTCACACAGCCAGTAAAAACCACCCTCTCAAGATAGGAGCTAAATCCTTTAGCTAACTGAATGCCTTTAAAAACAACAAACAAACAAACAAACAAAAACTTCATTAAGATATAACATGCCATGAAATTCACACTTCTGAAGCGTACAGTTCAATGATGTTTAGTGATGGGGGGCGGGGCTTGTGCAATCATCTCCACCATCCAGTTGTGGAGTGACCCCGGCTGCCCTGCTCGCTTCTCGAAAGCTCAGATTCCAGGGCCCTCCTCAGGCCTCTGGGCTACAGGATTTCCCTGGATCCTCTGCCCGAATGACTAGTCTGGGAGAGTCACCCAGAGCTACGAGGCACTCAGCTGTTGGACGTGGTGGGTAAGCCGCACTGGGGACCACTGCCAGGCTCCGTGATGCTGACTCACTGCCAGCGATTCTACAGACGGCGCAGTGGGTGCCTCCACGCACAGGGCCCCCCGACAACCCAGGGACAAGGGGCCCCTCAGGCTGTCGTCCAGGCAGGTACCCTAAGGTTCCTGGAGGTCCTGCCCAGTCCTACCAAGCATCCCCATTGAACAACCGGCCCACCCGGAAGGCACGAGCGGGGCCCCGCTGAACCGGGTGTGAATTTCTCAATACAGCACACAGCTGGCCGACTAGGTATCATGTGACACCAGTTGTGGTCCCTTCCACTGCTTCAGGCAAGGGGGGGGTTCCTATTGTTCAAGCTTCAAACATTGACTGAGCTCTAGTTCTCCTCCGAGGAAAGTTGCCAGTTGTGTGCGTCTGATGAAAAACAAGTGTGATCGGATAAATTATAAAATAATCTCCTTTTCTAAATCTTGCCCTCTGACTCTTTTTAGCCTAGTTCGTAGCTCCCACAGGTATACGAAAAGGAATGTAAATTGGTACAGCATTTCTGGACAATTTTCACAAAGGGTACTGGATGAATTTTCTAAAAGATATTGAACAATTTTCGTAATGGGCATTAAAACTCCTACAAGCACTTCTGAACGAAGAGCTGAACTCAGCGTTTTGTCTGTCATTCAACCAGTGTTTACTGAAGACCTACTACGCACAGGCATCAAGTTGGGTGTCAGGGACACAGGGTCAACCAGACCGACGGGATTCTCGCCTTCATGGAGCTTATAGTCTGGGGGGCGGGAGATCAACAGCTAACTATGTGTGAGAAACACAATAATTTCAGACAGTGGCGGGTGCTGGGAGGAAAACAGCACAGGGTGACGGGATCAGATTAGATCGGGGAGGAGGGCTACTGGAGACCCAACAGCAGGAGGACGCTTCCTCGGGCAGGTGGCATTTGTATGTCGGTCTGAACGACGTGCGGGCCCAGCCATGGGAGGTATAGGAGCTGGGAGGGTCTGGGGTTGGATACCGGCAGGTGCAAAGGCCCTGAGGCGAGATCTTGGTATCCAGGAACAGAGAGAAGGCTAGTGACAGGCACTGCTGTGACGAGGAGGGTGATGCACCAGGAGGGTGGAGAAGTGGGTGGGTGGTGGTAGGTGTGGACTGCCCGTAAGGGGTAAGGGAGGAGGATTTTATTCTCAGCCCTAGGTGGCAGGGTACCAACAGGAGAGAGGCACACTGTGCATCCCAGAAAGAAGTCGATTTGGGAGCTGTGGCTACTCTGATAAAAGGAAGTTACCTAAGAAAAGTGTGGGGAAAGCACATGGGCTTGTGCAAAGATGTTCTTTGCTGTGTTGTTTACAAGAGCAAAAGAGAAAAAGGAAATAACCCAGATGTCAGTCAGCTGGGTAAAGAAATGATGGTCTGGCCACACAATAGAATAGCGTGGAGCCACAGGAATGACGACGTGGCTATGTCAGGCACTGGAAATGTCGGAAAGACACTCACAACCTGTTGCCGATTGAAAAAAAAAATGAACCGAACGATGCAGAGAGTCTGATCCGTTTTTTTTGTAGAAACAAAAACAAAAAAACAAAACAAACACATAAGAAATAAGCTGTTAGTGTGTAAACAGGAAAAATCTGGAAGGGAACATACCAGAATGTTTACAGTGGGTGTTTCTGGCTATGGGGTTTTCCATGATAGTAATTTCTTTCCTCTCTTTTTTTTTTAATTTAAAAAAATGTTTTGGCCACACTGCGCAGCACGCGGGATCTTAGTTCCCCAACCGGGGATCGAACCCACGCCCCCTGCAGTGGAAGCGCAGAGTCTTAACCACTGGACCGCCAGGGAAGTCCCATGATAGTAATTTCTTAATATTATTTTCGCTATTTCTTGAAGTTTCTCTAATCTTATTATGAAAAGTAGGGGGGAAGAAAGGAAGGAAGGAAGGGAGGAGGAGAGAAAGGAAAAGAAAGAAAGAGAGAGAGAGGAAGAGAGAGGGAGGGAGAGAGGAATGGAGGAAGGAAGGGCGGGATGGATGGAAGGGAGGGAAAACCAGCACAAAAATCCCCTCGCAGAACGGGGAGAGAAGCTCAGCTGGACTGAGAAGCTTCTGGGGCATCCCCTTGGGCTGACTTAGTGCCCAAGGGTCGCTGACCTATTGGATGAGCTGGGATGGGTGCTCTGGGAAAGGTCGAGTGTCTGCAGCCTCGGGCGGTGTCACCAGCCCAGCTCCAGTGAGTGATTCCAGGCTCCTGACGGCCACTCACCCTGCCCTCGGCTCCAGGGTTCAGCTCTTTGTGCCAGCGGCTGTACCCAGCACACACACCACCATACCCCAGACGCTGCCTCCATCCTTTAAGTAATCTTACCCCGTCCATGCCTCACAGCCCCGCACGAGATCTCTAGGGTTCCTCCCACTTACAGAGAGGGAACCAAGGCTCTGAGAGGGGATGTGATTTGCCCCAAATCCAACACCTGTTCCAGGTACAGCTGGGAGGTGGATGCAGGTCTGTCGATGCTCTGGGACCCTTTCCTAACCCTTATCCTAAATGGGTGGGCTGTGGCCACGCCATCCCTGAGGACCACACTGGCCAAGCCCGCATGGCAGTGGGGGGACTCAGAGGCTGGGAGCCCCTCGCAGGCGGGAGGTCGCAGGTCCTGCAGGAGCCGCAAGCATAAGGCTGCGTCCTGGAGGCTCACTCCTGCCGGTGAAAATTACTCAGGCAGGAATTGATCGGCGTGCGGCAGCACACAACACAGACTGGATTAAAGAGAGAGGACAGCCAGCCATCTGTCCTGGGAGGGACGAAGGGGTTGTCCACCAGTTGGCCGCTGACCCCATGGAGTCACGGAACCCAGCGATAAAAGGATGGCGGAGTATTGCTCTTCTGGCTTTTAAATGTGCAATATCTTGTTTATTATTAATATCACTTATATGTATACACGTACGTCTTTGTATTTATATACGTGTGTGTGTTATACATATATATACAATTTTTCTTTTGAAGATTCTAACCCTACTCTCCCACAGTCGCACCCTCTCCCGATCTTCCAGGAAAATTCAAGAGTCAGACACAGTTTCAGATCTTATCTGTCGGACCTTGGGGTGGTCAATCTATTTCTCTGAGTCTCAGTTCCCACATAGGTAAACAGGGTCCATAAAAGTACCCCCTCCTCAGGGACCCTGTAGGAAGTGAATGAGCTTATCCAGGGAAAGCATCTGAGTCAGTGCTTCGCAGTTAGCAGGCGCTCAAAGCCATGGGCCATGGATACCGTCACCCTGCTAGGTTTAAGCCTCATTCTCCCATCAGGAGAATGGTGGGTACATGCACGGCGATGAACAAGTTATCCACACAAAAGCCCAACCCCCAACGAATCAGCAAACCTCTTCATCTTATTTCATGAACTATGAAATATTTTTTAGAGAAAAACATTTCAGAGCAGGGTGTATACACAATCTCCATTTTCATTTTTACGTGTGTTGCCCGGGGGAAAAAAAGGCCTGGAAGAGCTATAAGTATGCAGTTAACAGAGGTTAATGGGGTGCCTGCGGGAACTCTTTTTTTCTAATCCCTAGACATATTATTTAAATAATAAGTATGTATTTCTTTTCTAATAAATATTTTTAGGGTTACAAACAAGTATACCTTAGGACTGTAAGGCTCACCCCAACCCCTTCTGGGAAGGGCCTGTGCCCCAAGGTCAATGACTTGTCTGCAGTGAGGAGTCACGTGTGCTGGTTATAAGCATGGGTGCTGGAGCAGGCGTCCTGGGTTCAAGTCCTGGCCCTGCTGCTTGCTGGCTGAGTGACCTTGGGCAAGTTGCTTTACCTCTCTGTGCCTCCCTTTCCTTACTGATAAACTGTAGTCCCTGCCTCATGGCGCTATTGGGAGGACGAGATGAGCTAATGTGTGTACAGATCTTAAGAGCGCTGGGAAGCGGGAACAGGCAGGGAGGGAGACGGCAGAGGAAACCAGTTCAGCCTTGGTCCAGCTGGCCTGGGGGAGAGTGCTAAGCTCATTCGATCTGGAAATAACGGCTCAATGGTTTCTGCTTCCCAGAGTTTCTGGACATGTCGAGAGATTTTCAGATGTCCAACGCTTGAAACTCCCAGAGCTCACAGTGGCTACCGAGTGCTTGAAATGCAGCTCGCCCAAACTGAGACGTGCTCTGTGTGCAAAATACCCGGTAGGTCTCCCAGCTCTTGTGAATAAAGGAGAGTGCAAGTTTCTCATCAATACTTCTATTCATACGTATTGAAGATAATATTTTTGATACACTGGATTAAATGAAATATACTCTAAATTCTCCCTTCTGTTTCTTTTTACTGTGATTACTAGAAACTTCAAAATCCCATATGTGGCTCGCGGTACGCGTCTGGGACATGCCGCAGTAAACAGAGGCCCCTGAGGATGAAGATTTTTGTCTCTTCCGTCCCTGCCATGGCTCCAGCCCCGAGGACAGTGTCCAGCACACAGGAGCTGCCCCATAAATGCTAGTTCAGTGAGTCTACTATTTGGATAAAGGTCCATCCACATACATACCATCAAGCTCTATAAACAGGTTATACCTGTTAAAACCAAGTAACCAAGGATGTTATCTGTCATTGTGTGGTATATTTCCCAATCTCATTGTAAAATCTGTCTTAAAAAATGGTCCTGGGGGCTTCCCTTGTGGCACAGTGGTTCAGAGTCCGCCTGCCGATGCAGGGGACACGGGTTTGTGCCCCGGTCCGGGAGGATCCCACATGCGGCGGAGCGGCTGGGCCCGTGAGCCACGGCCGCTGAGCCTGAGCATCCGGAGCCTGTGCTCCGCAATGGGAGAGGCCACAGCAGTGAGAGGCCCGCGTACCGCAAAAAAAAAAAAAAAAAAAAAAAAAAGTAGTCCTGGTCTCAGAAAAAATCCTGAACTGATATCCATCCAGATGTTCAGCTTCTTTCCGAGAACATATGGACAAACCCTGGTCCCAACATCTGAAGCTCTTCCACACCCCTCTTCCTTCCCTTCCTTCACGCGCACGTGCGGGAGAGAGAAAGTGCCCGTCCTCTTACATTATCCCAGTTCTGCATGGTCATCTTTCAAAACTTTCAGGAAATCCTCTTCTAAAAACAGACAATTGCTAAACCAAAGCCACTCTGAAGCAGAAACAACTTTTGGCCCGTGTCCTGAGAATTCTGTAGAGGAGGTTTTGTTTGTTTGATGGATTGAGGGATTCCCTAAATTTAGAACGCAGCTTGCTGTGAACGGGTTGCTATATGTCCAGTGTCCATATCTCCCTTGGGACTGCTGTGACCACTCCACGGTCCCAGCAGACACTGGGGACAGAGCCACCCTCCGGTCCCAGGCTGGGTTCCCAGAGTTCCTAATGGGAACAGGCTCTGGGGAAATTTCTCAGCCCTCGTCTCTACGCAGAGGGCCACCAAGGTCCCATCTAAACAAGGGGAGGATGGGGCATGGCCCTGCCTGGGGCATCCAGATATCTCTGAAGGAGCCACGTCACCGGGGAGGCACCTCCAGATAGTAAGGTGGGGCCCCGCTTGGTGTACTCGGCTCCCTGGTACCTCCCTCCACAGCCATGATGCCTGTGCCCTGCTACAGATGATGTTATTTCTGCATGGTCTGTGCCCCAACTAGACGATAAGCCCCACCAGGGCAGAGGTCCCAGTGCCTGGGACATCGTAAGGGCTCACCACGCACATGCCACCTGATGGGTGAGTGCAGGTGGAAAGGATGGATGCCAGGGCGAAGAAACAATTCCTGTAGGATGCTTTTGTCCTTGTCCAGAAGATAATCCATGCGGGCTATTTCCTACGACCGAGTTACCTGCCCCTACGTGACAAGAACCATAGCGTCTTGAGGTTTGCAACAGGCCTTAGAGGTTATGTCATAGCAACGAGGCCAGCGGATCCATCAGACACTTACTCAGAGCCACTGGGTGAGTGCTTCGCACATACTGTCTCATTTAATCCTCACAGTAGCCACTGACAGAGGGGGAACCAAGGTGTGGGAAGACTGCCTGCCCAAGGACACCCAGCTGGTGAGCAGTGCGGCGGGGTCCAAACGCCATCGGACCCTGTGTGCCCTCCTGGCCTGGTCTCTTCCCTCTGTACGTGCAGGGCAGACTCTATCATGCTGGTGCCCACGGATCCCAGCACCAGTCCAGGCCACCCTGAATACGTAGTAAATCAATGACTCTGCATCACAAACTATCAGAATCATGGGCGGTGCCGACTGTGTGCCAGGGATGTGGTCACCCTGGCATCACCCTCACAGTAGCGGCTCTCACCCTCCAGTGGGCATCAGGACCCCCAGAGGGCAGGTCCACGCAGCCTGCCCAGCCCGTTCCCCGAGGGTGTGTCTGAGGGGGGCTGTAGAACGTGCTTTTCTAGCAAAGCCCCCATTGATCTCGATGCTGCTGGTATGGGAGCCACTTGGAGACCCACTGTTTTACCAGCACCCCAGGGGGCAGGTGCTATCATTTTCCCCTCTAAAGCTTGGGAAACTCACCCAGACATCCCCACAGACTCCAGCACGCAGGACCTACTCAGGGGGAAAGGGTTTGAAAAGGAAGGGAAGCAGAATCTCCACTCGCTAAAACTCTTCTGAAGAGTGTGGGGGCATCAACCACCCCGGGGCCTGGAAAAGGCTGCCTGGAAGAAGATACAGCCGGCCTTCCGCATCCGCAGGCTCTGCATCCGTGCACCCACGATTCAACCATCCGCGGCCGCGGAGTCCGTGGATATAGACGGCCTCCTGTACTCTGACACTGTAGGTAAGGACCTGAGCATCTGCAGATTGGGGTATCTTTGGGGGATCCTGGAACCGAGGCCCCGCGGATACCAAAGGGCCACTCTACTTATAATGACGGCGCAATCTGGGCGGGTCCTTTGGGCAGAGAGAACTACAGGTGGCGGGGGAGTTAACAGTGAGGAAGAAGATACTTTGGGGGAGCCCCTCTCAGTCCCTAACCCTCCCCAGACACCCACCTGTGTCTCAGCCCTGGGATGGGGGTGGCGGCTGCTGGGGTCTTTTCTCTCTAAGGTGGGGAGAGAAAACAAAGCCCAGCCTACCAGCTTCTCACCAAGACAGTTTCTCCTAAAGGGGCACAAAGAGCTCAAGAGATTGGGGTCCTGGCATTTCCTTCCAGCCTGGCCAGGAAATTCCACCTAATCAGCTGCTTCATTTCCCTCCCATTAAATCAATGGAATTTCCCTTCATTACGCTTTTCCCAAACAGAGGTTGCAAACTTTGCAGGAGAAAATGCAGAAGCTCTTAACTCTAGCTCAGCACCCTGGGATTCTGCGTCACTTGATTCTGCAGGGTCTTCCCATACCTGGGAAGCACCATCCGGGGCCCAAAGCGCCCCAGGGGGCTGGGAGGGTGGGGACAGCCGAGAAGTTCCCTGGAGCCGTGAAAGCCCAGGCTTCAAGGCACCCGACATAGTTTGTATTCTTGATTTTACATCCCTTTTCTAAAGCGCTCCCTCAAACATAAACTCTTCAGCATTCCCCTCTGCTATGGGCTGAATCGTGCCCCCCCCCCAAGTTTATCTGGGACTTCAAAGAGGTGATTAAATTAAAATGCGGTCATTAGCGTGGGCCCCAATCCAACGTGACTGGTGTCCTGGCAAGAAGAGCTAGGCGGGCTACTTCCCTGGTGGCGCAGTGGTTAAGAATCCGCCTGCTGATGCAGGGGACACGGGTTCGGGCCCTGGTCCGGGAAGATCCCACGTGCCGCAGAGCAACTAAGCCCGTGCGCCACAACTAATGAGCCTGCGCTCTAGAGCCCGCGTGCCACAACTACTGAGCCCGCGTGCCACAACTACTGAAGCCCGCGCGCCTAGAGCCCGTGCTCCGCAACAAGAGAAGCCACCGCAGTGAGAAGCCCGTGCGCCGCAAGGAAGAGTAGCCCTCACTCACCGCAACTAGAGAAAGCCCGTGCAGCAGCGAACACCCAACGCAGCCATGAATAAATAAATCAATTAATTAATTAAAAAAAAAAAAAAAAAAGCAGAGCTAGGCAACATTTCCACCAAGCCTCCCAACAGCCCCCTAAAGTGGAGACTATGGTTATACCCATGTCACAGGCGAGGAAACAGAGGCTCCGGCGCCCTGCTCAAGGTCACAAAGCTGGTAAGAAGCAGGTCTGCCGCACTGCAGACTCGGCTCTTATTTATGTAACGAGATGCAACTACATTCTGATGCAGCTATACATAACCATTGTGTGACAACAGTTTGATCCCACTGTTTTGTTGGGGACGTGGGCAGGGGGCCGCACACACACATGTACAAAAAGGACCCTTTTTTGGGACACGCACCAAAACTCTCAGCAACTCTCCCAGGTGACAGGTAACAGATGCTTGTTTTCCTTTGGGCTTATCTGACGCCTCTAAATCGTCTACAAAACATGTGCTGGTCACAGAGGAAAGTTCTTATTGTGGAAAAAAGGAAGAGAAAAGAGAAGGACAGGCTTGTCCTGGGCGTTCTGATATTTTAAAGGGCACTGTCTTTGGCCCTCCTCCAACGCCCCTCACTGGCCTTGGGTGTCGAGGGTCCGAGGACGCAGCCGCCCTACCTTTCAGACTGAACTCCGTTCCTGAGAGAGCCCACGTAGATCTTCTTTTTATCCACGGGCATCACATCCACGTAACCCCCGCTCTTGTTTCTGATGACTCCTGCGTGCACGGCGGTCTTACAGATGCTTGAAGTCTGAAAGCCCAGGAAGAGCTGTGATCAGTGTCAAGGGCAGGTGCTCGGGTGAAGAAGCCCTGCTGGGGTCAACTGTTACTTGGCCTCCTGGCTGGTGGCCAAGGAACCCCTAGGAAGTAACCGCGGCCTAGGAAGTAACCATGGCTACCTCGATTCCTCAGTGGTCTCTCCAGGGAGACCTGGCCTCATCCGTCCATTCATTCATATGTTCATCTTATCAACAAATAGTTTCTGAGCACCTACTACGTGCCGGGCACTGTACTGGATACAGGAGGATTCGGCGGGGAACAAAATAAAGACTGTGCCTTCATGAAGTCAAGGGAGACGGACAAACAAGGGACTCAGGCTATGAAGAAAACAAAACCAGATCACGAGATAAAATGACTGGTGGAGGGAGCTCTTCTAGAACGGTTAACAAGGAAAGACTGCTCTTGACGTGACATTTGAGCTCAGATCAGAGTGACAACACGGGAACCAGCCACAGCCATGGGAATATCTCTGGCCAGAGCGTCCCAGGCAGAGGGAGCAGCTCGTGCAAAGGCCCTGGGGTGGGAATGAACTTGTCATGTCCAAAGTACAGAAGGAGGGACAGGGTGGCTAGAATACAGTGAGTCCAGCAGAATGTGGCAGGAGAGGGGGAGAGGTGAGAAGGGGCCAGTCACGTGGGTGTGTGAGGGCCACAGGGTGGGGTCTGGGTTCATTCCAGGTGCCAAATGAGCCACTGGGTTTCAAGCAAGGGTAGGATGTGTTGTTTTCTAAAGTCATCAAATCATCTAATTCCTGGGTAACAAAACTGTCGAGTTAAACTTTCATTAGGGGCTTAACTGATCCAATAGAAAAATGGCCCTCAGATTGGACTGTCTGAGAGTAACTAATCAACATTTCCCGAAGTTGGGGAAATTCATTCAGGGGTGCGCTGGCTGGTGTCCGCTAAAGATGCAGCCTCCTGGGCCTCCCCCCGACCTACTGACTCAGAACCTCCTCAGGTGAGGGCCAGGCGATCCTGACACACACTCAAGGTTAAGAACCAGGCAGGTAGCACCCTCCTGCCTCTTCCGCGGTCATTGCATCTGGCCTGTGCTGGAACCTAACACTGGCCCTGGCAGTGACTCCCCAGCCTCACTGCAGCTCAGAGCCACCTGCAGCATCTTTATGTGAAGACGATGCCCAAGTCCCCACCCTTCCCATCCCTCCCACCCCCAGATTCACTTGCTCTGGGGTGAAGCCCGAGACTGAGTATTTTATTTATTTATTTATTTATTTTGACTGAGTATTTTATTTTATTTTATTTTATTTTGACTGAGTATTTTAAACACTTGCTGGGTGATTGTCAGGTGTAGCCGGGGCTGCAGACACGAGCGGAGCTAGTCCATCTGTGGGGTGAACAGCCTCCTTCATGGTAAGTGGAGCTATCGTCGACTCTGAGCTTATTAAACACCAGCCTGGGCTGCCTTTTGTTTGTCACCTCATTTAATCTTCCAATGACATGGGTGACTACTGTCATTCCCACTTTACAGGCCAGAAAGCACAGGGTCAGCGAGATTAGATGACGTTGCCAACGCCCTGCAGACAGTTCAGGGTTTGGGAGTGATTCCAAATGAGGTCTGGCGGACGGCAAAGTCTGTGCTTCTATGGTCGGCAGAATAAAGGCCCCCAAAATGCCCATCCTCGTCCCTGGAACCTGTGGATATGTGACCTGACATGGCACAAGGACTTCACATGCAATGGGAGAGGATCCTGGATTGCCCGGGTGGGCCCAGTGGAATCTCAGGGGTCCTTACAAGAGGGAGGTGGGAGGGTCAGAGGCAGAGAGAAGCAGCATGAGAAAGACCCAACAGCCTTGCAGACGGTCAGCTCCTGCCGCGTCCCTTCCAAATCCAGGTCATTCCAGACAAGTTACTGGTTTTGCAGAAGAAGGAAAAAATGCTCACTGCAGAAGGCCCCGCCCTGCCTGCTCCCTGGGAAGTTAATACTGCTGTAAAAAGGTGGAGGGGCTCAGAGTTGAAAGGCACCCTCACGCTAAAGACGGGAGAACTGGATTTCTCGGTTTCCACCACTAATCGACTTGAGTAACTGAAGGCCAGTTTTTCTAACCCCGCACAAACATGTCTTGTCGTCAGTAAATAAATTAAATGGATGAGGGCAGGGTTCCTTAGCCTGAAGTGGGCTCTGGGGTGGGGGTGGGGCAGTCTGTGAGGCCCTGAGGCTACGGTCATAACTCTGTGGACCTACAGGGTCAGCAAGAACTTTCGAGGTTTTAGCACCGAGCCCAGGAAACCCCGCATCTCAGGCAAAACTGGGATGGTTGGTCAACCCTGCCGGCACAAGGAAGCCTTTTATCCTTCCTGGAGGAAGGATCCACAGCTTTTCAGTTCTCAGAAGGGTGTGTGCCCCCAGAAGATTAAGCAGCAATAAATCTGCTGCCATCTAAAAGAGAGGCAGGGAGACCTTGGAAATGAAATGATCACTGTAGAATCCTTCGAAGTTCGCTGTGAGCGGGGCTGAGCTGTGGAAGCGAGCGTGGGTGGGGCTTCTCACCGGCAGGCAGAGCTGGGATTTTTTTCTGTCTCCCTCAGTATTGCACACCCTCTGAGTTACCAGCCCCAGGGCCTGCCTGGGGAGGCACATCCTCTGATGGTAGCTGCCAGGAGGTGGGCGCTTTGGTGTTGTGGCCTCTGTGACAGTCCTTTGCCCCGTCCCCGGAGGATTTCTGGGCACCAGAGGCACAGAAGTTTCCCATGATAACATCCAGCCGTGGGAATGGAAACCACACACGCACAGCCTGATCCTTCCTGCACGGGCCCAGCAATCACTGCACGTGTCTTCCACCGCTGATGCTGGACAAACCCTTTCCTCCCCTTGCCCCCTACCTCTTCCCACCCCTCTCCTCTCCCTGCTTCTTCCCCAGAGGTACAAGTTATCTGCTTTCTCTCCTCAGGACCCAAGGCAACACCGATATCTGAATATTTATTAACAACCACTATCAACAAAGATCTGGTCTCAGCAACACTGTCCCCACCACTTGTTGGCTGTGTGGTCTTGGATGACCTGTTTTAACCCCCGGAGCCCCTATTTTCTTAGTATAAAGTGAGGATCAGGGGCTTCCCTGATGGCGCAGTGGTTAAGAATCCGCCTGCCAGTGCAGGGGACATGGGTTCGAGCCCTGGTCCGGGAAGATCCCACATGCCGCGGAGCAACTAAGCCCGCGCGCCTAGAGCCCGTGCTCCGCCGTAAGGGAAGCCACCGCAGTGAGAAGCCTGCGCACCGCAACGAAGAGTAGCCCCCGCTCGCCACAACTAGAGAAAAAGCCCGCGTGCAGCAACGAAGACCCAACGCAGCCAAAAATAAAATTAATTAATTAATAAAGTGAGGATCATATTGGTAACCCTTTTGAGCATTTACCAGGGTGGGCCCAGTTCTAGGTATTTCACATGATTGATATGGTAATCTCCCACTAACCTGCGAGGTAGGTATTTATTATTATTATTTTATTATCATTATTCCCTCTTAACAGGGGTTAAATGACTTGCCCCCAATCACTGGGCTAGCAAACAGCAGAGCTGCGACTGCTACCCAGACCAGCAAGCCGCGTTACTGCTCTACAGGGGTCAGTAAGAACCTAAGAGGGCCTATCGAGATGATTAAGTAAGACCAAGGGCTAAATGCAGGCTTGCACACAGTAAGTGCTCAAGAGATGTTCGTTAATAAGACAAATATCACCATAATCATCACTCTCACCACCACCATTATCGAAAATTCTCAAGGGACTGTCCTCTCTAACCCAGTGGTCCTCAACGTGTAGTCCCAGACCAGCAACGTCAGTGTCACCTGGAACTCGTTGGAAATGCAGGTTCTCCGGCTCTGCCTCAGACCCCGTGAGCCGGAAACACGTGGGGTGGGACCCGGAACCGTTTGAACAGCCCTCTGGGGGATTCTGACGTATGCACGAGTGTGAGAATTTATCCAGCCACCGAGGGAGATGGGACAGATAAGAAAACTCAGGTTCAGAGCAGGGAAAAAGGCTTGTCCACCATCCCACGACTGGTAAATGGCACAGCTGGGGTTTCAGTCTGCATCTTCTGACCCAGACTTCATTCGTAGGCTACACCCTGCTGCTTCTCCTGCCTGCAGCTCACCACAAAGTACGGGCTCTGCCAGCCAATGCACTCCGGGGGAGCAGGCAGGAACTGCAGGCACTGTTAGGCCCTTCGAAGGTCTGGAGACAACGCTCCCAAAATAAATCTCTCAGCGAAACAGACATTTTCCAAAAGGCATCATCATTTCCCAGAATACAGAGTGACCTAGAAACCAAGGCCAGAAAAGAACCTCTGATATGGAGATAGCTTTCTCTTTCTCCCTTTCTTGCTTCCTTCTTTTATTCTCGGAAGAGCTGTTTAAGCACTGACTACTGTAGTATTTTTGCTGATTTATTGTTTCAACAAACATGAATAGAACAATTATTGGGTGCCAAGCCCTGTCATGAGCACAGTGCTTCCAAAAGCTCAAAATCCTAGTGAAGAAGAGACTGTATACAGGATTTCACCAACAGGCCTGTTCACACCTGTGCATATATGAGTGTGGGTGCATTCAAACAAGGCAGAACATGGTAGGGAAAGAACAGACCCTAAGGCGAGATACACCCTCATTTGCATCTCGCCTTTGCCATGTACTAGCTGTGTGATTTGGGGCAGGTTATTCTGAGCCTCACTTTCCTTGTCTGTAAGATGGGGATAACAATACCTAGAGATGGTGTTTCTTTAAGAGCCTAAAATACGGTAAAAAGTAGCCTTGTAACATTACTAAATTTTCATCAAGTTCTTGTATTTCTAAATATTTTTTCTTTTTCTCTTTTCTTTTTCTTCTTTTTTTTCTTTATACGTTTAGCTGCTACACTGTTTGGAGCATACAGATTTGATTTTCATATCTTCATGAATTGTACCTTTCGTGCCACTGCATAACGAACTGTCTTGTCCCATTCAGTATGTTTAACTTTCAATTCCACTTCCTCCGATAGCAATATTGCCACTCCTGCTTTATCTATTGGTTTCTTTGTATTTGGCTGGAATCGTTTTGCTCATCCCTTTACACTTCAAGCACTTGAAAATCGAGGACGCTGTCTTTCAGTAGCAGATTTGGGTTCCAACATTTACTATAACAATGGGTATACATTATTTTACTCCTTCATTAAACTTTTAGAACTCAATTTTGAATTAGCAGCTTTCAAGGAGGAAAAAAAGACTCATTGAATCGGGAAAGAAAAGAAGATGGGGGTGGGGGGCAGGTAACCACGAAGGTTGCTTTGACTTGGCAGAACTCAGTGACCTCCCATTTACAGGACTCCAGAATGAATGAAGGCAGATGGGGGCGAAGGGGATGGTCGTGGGTGAGGGAGAACGGTACAAATGAAGGCTGAGTAAAAATGTCAGCCGGGGATGAGCGATGCTGATCTCATCATGGACTTTTAAACCTAGACGATTTCCTGGACTAGAAAATCCCAGCTCTGGCTCATTCTACGGAGAGATAAACAACTTGGCAAGAAGATCAAATAGTCTGTTGGGCAGAACTGTGACCACAGTCACATCTTCTGGATCACCATGTCCCTAAAGCCTGGACCACCGGAGGGAGCAGACTACATTTTGTAGGCCTCACTTCAGAAAAATCAGCCTAGGCAAACTAAATTATTATACATGGGACGGATCGACAACCAGGTCCCACGGTGTAGCACAGGGAACTATATTCAATATCCTGTGAGAAACCATAATGGAAAAGAATAGGAAACTATATATGCGTAACTGAGTCACTCTGCTATACAGGAGAAATGAACATAACACTGTAAATCAACTATACTTCAATAAAATTTTTAAAAAAGGAAAAGAAAAAGAAAAATCAGGCTAAAGCTTCCTTGCTAAAGTTAGGAGGGAAAAATGGAAGAACAGACTCCAATATAATAAGAGTGGTTATTAACAAGTAGTAACTTGGAGGTAGCTTGTATTTTCTTCCATGTGCTTTTAGCTCCGTGTGTGCACAGCCACAAAGAAATGCAGTGAGTACAGTGGATGAACAGCTTATAAATGCATCAGGAGAGCCAGAAGCGTGATTAGATATCTGGGGGAATGATGTATGTGATGCATGGGAGCCTTCATATGAAAAAAGCACGTCAGTAGAGAAGCAGAATTCAGTTCACCAAACTCTGAAGCCCTCTGTGTAAGAGGAGGTACACCTGTGTCCGTATTCATGAGCACACACTGGTGGAAGTTCAAATATTTCTGTAAATGGAGAAACTAGGGCAATGGTAGCAAAAATGAGTGATCTAAAATTAGCTAGAGGCACAGGAATGGGATCTCAAGTTTCTGGTGTCCAGACCTTGGAATGTGGTTTCTGTGGGGTGGCAGTTGAAAAGGCCAAAATACTCACGTCTGCATAGATGTTGGTTCCAAGCACGGGAGCCCAGTAGGATGGCTCATCTTTGCAGTGCGCCGGACAATGTACTCTGGAAAACAAGCAGCATTTAGGTGATGGTTAGAATCAGCAGAAAACAAAATTTCTTGAGAAAAGCAGCTGGCCCTCTTTATTTGAACATCAAGATTTAAGCACTTGGGTGAAAGGCAACTACCACACGGTTTACTCTTTAAGAAAAAGATATGCCTCTCCTACCCTAGCAGTGATAAAGATATTCTTCCTTAAAAGTGCATATAGAATTTTAAAACCCCGTATGGGGAGGCATAAATTGGGAGACTGGGATTGACATATATACACTGCTATATATGAAATAGATAACTAATAAGGATCTACTGTATAGCACAGGGAACTCTACTCAATACTCTGTGATGGCCTATATGGAATAGAATCTAAAAAAGAGTGGAGATAGATATATGTATAATTGATTCACTTAGCTGTACACCTGAAACTAACACAACACTGTAAATCAACTATACTCCAATACATTTTTTTTTAATAAATAAATAAAATTTTTAAAAGCTGTAACTCAAATGAAAGGAATGAAAGGTTTTTGGGTCATTTGCTGATTGATTAGTTGATTAAAGTTGCTGGTTTACTCAGTGTACCTTAGTAATGCATGCTTTCTGTTTCTTTTTTCTGACCAGTCACTTATTAATAAAATGGAATATCTTTATGGGAGGAAAAACCTCCATACAACAAGACATGTACAAACGGCAAAGGTGAAAGGAAATAACAATCGAAGAGAGGCGAGTATGGGATTGTAAGGGGTTGTGCCTCCCATTCTTGGATGTTGGCTGGTTCACACTGTGGCTACATTATGGCGATTACAATCAATAGATTTTCGGAAACACCACTTCCCTGTGTAGGGGAGGAAAGGGTGGAGGCCTTCACCTCCGTGAGTCACAGAATATTCCAGGCAGGGGGCACTGATAACCCGGGGCAGGAAGGGTTGGCTCACCGCTGCGTCAGTCAGCACATCCCTGCCATAGGGGATGAGGAGAGTGCCTCCAACTGGAATCTCTCACACCAGGAAAGAACATGAGCTTTACTTAAACAAAGGTCTTTTGTCTTTATCCGGAACAGGTGCACCATGGGCTGGAGCCCAGGGACCAAGGAACCAAAATGGCATCTGGAAGCCCTCTGGCTTGTGAGTATCAAAGGGGAGGATTCAGGAACCCCATCTGGTCCCCTCACTGGCCCCCCTCCCGGGGCTCTTCCCTGCTCACACCTCGGGGTTCTCCACCTGTTAGATTTTTGTTTTGTTTTTGTTTTGGCCATGCCGCACAGCTTGTGGAATCTCAGAGCTACATAACCCAGCTTCTGACAGGATCTAACAGGTACTTTGGAGATACCCCTTCTTTGGTTCTGATGCAACATCCTCCCAAAACTCAGCCGATTAAGGTTTGGGCAGATGCATGTGAAACCCACTCCTTAGACAAACACATTGCGGTACATCCACAGAATGGAACGCCCGCCACTCGGCAACATGAAAGGATAAGACAAATCACCGATTCCCTCCGCAACACAGATGAATCGCAAAGCACTGTGCAGAGTAGAAGAAGGCAGATACCCAAGTCTCCGTGCTGTGACGGCTCCACGTATATGAGATTCCAGAAAAGGCACGATCACAGGGACAGAAGGGAGGTCAGTGGTTGGCAGGGATGTGGGTGGGAGTTGGAGGGAGGGGTGCGGACAGCAAGAGAGCGTGCTGGGGTGATGAAAATGTTCTCTGCCTGGATGGTGGTGTACATATGTCAAACCACATCGAACTGTATACTTTTAACAGGTGGATTCTGTTGTGTGTAAATTACACCTCCAAAAAGCTGAGTTTTAACGAGCTAGTTCTAAAGTGACCCACAGAAAGCGTAACAGATCAAGTACAAGAACCAAGGAGCTGATTCCAAGGGGACCAGTGACACCCAGCTTCCAGAGCTCTCGACGGATCTAAGAGGCCAAGAATGACAGGTCCCAAGGTCTGTCTGGGGGCTTGGGAAGAGCCTGGCGGCAAATGAAGTCAAATACTCTCTCCTTCAAGTGGAGGTGACATCGAGAAGGGCAAAGCCGTCTTTTCAGTTAAGTTCCCAGAGCGGGGCCCTGGGGCCTGGCTACACACGGGGCTCACCCAGAAGCTTCTCAAGATGTGGCTGTCCTGCTGGGCCACGCCCGGAGCTTGGGACGTGTTCTTTTAATGCCTCTCAGGCAATTCCAATGCGCAGCCAGGGCTGAGAACGAGGGGTCTCAGGGGGAGGCCAAGTGGGGCCTTGGCCCGGAGCACAAAGTGACTGACTTCCTGGGTGGACACACACCAGGGCCACGTCTAGAACTCAGCTGTGCGTGGCTCCGGGCAGTGACCCGCCACCCAACCTGGCCCTCCTCTCGGCCCCCACGTTTGCCGATCCAGATGCCAGGGAGCCTTACCTTGGGCAGTGGGTCCCCGGCTTCTCATATGGGCAGAGCTGGGCCACGGTGGTGTAGCAGTCCAGGTCCTGCACTGTGAATAGGAACACGGAGGGGAAGGGTCAGGTCACGGGCAGGCCTGGGCCTCAGGCTACTGGCCTGTGAAACAGGCTGCTGGACAACGGGTCCTAGGGGTTCCTTGGGCCCCCGAACCGGGATGAGAGCTGGGATGAGGCCCCAATGCTCCTGGCACCTCCCCCAGGGGCACTCTAGGGATGAGATAAAACCCAAGGCCCAAGCGTTTCTACAGGTCGAAGGTGTCACCACCCTAAACAGTTTCCTGTGGGGCGAGCAAACTTCTCATTTGCATCGTGCTCTTCCACCTTGAAGCCTCTGCCTCTACTTCATCCTGCTGGAGCCTCATGGCGGGTATTATACTAACTATACAGATGGGGAAACTGAGGTCCAGAAAAGCTAAGAGACCTCCTGAGGCTGCACAGGACGTGGTTGAGGGTCCACGTTTCCGATTCCCAGCCTAGAGCTCTTTGCTCACACCCTTCCCAAGGGGCAGGTGACTCTTTCCTTCAAGGTCACATGTTGTGTTTTAACAACAGATGTAAGAAAGCGGTTCTAATACTGGCCACCTGTAGTCTCTGACAGCCTGTCCTTGTCCAGTCCAGGGCTCGGCAAACTCTTCCTTAAAGAGCGAGAGAGTAAATATTTCCAGCTCTGTGGGCCCTATGGTCTGTGTTATAACCCCTCAGCTCTGCCACCGTAGCAGGAACCAGCCACAGACAATGTGGAAAGGAATGGGTGCGGCCAGGTGCCACTAAAACTGTATTTACAAAACAGTCAGCAGACAGGATTGGCCTTGAGGGTTGTAGTCTGCCCACTCTTGGTCCAGCCGATCACTTGGACGGGCCAGGGGTCTATGCAGCAATCCAGCAAGGGGATTGGTTCACTACACCGAGGGTCTGCTATACAATGGGATGCTGGGGAAATCATTAAAATGAGGTTTAGAAGTCCACTTAAAGGTATAGAAGACTATTCTTGATATATTATTATTTGAAAAAAAAATCAGTTTACCAATTCCATTTCAATTTTTAAAAACATATCAATGCATACATGACCAATGTATATACTCTTAATGCAGAGGGAAAAGAAACACTACAGCTATCCACCAAAATGTTCAGAGCAGTTATCTCTGAATGGTGGAATTTAGGTCTTTTTTTCAACAATTATCTGGAATAAACAGCCATTACTTTTGTAATAGGGGGAAAAGCTGCTATATGCTTTTTCTGTTTTTTTTTTTTTTTTTTGCGGTACGCGGGCCTCTCACTGTTGTGGCCTCTCCCATTGCAGAGCCCAGGCTCTGGACGCGCAGGCTCAGCGGCCATGGCTCCCGGGCCCAGCTGCTCCGCGGCATGTGGGATCTTCCTGGACCGGGGCACGAACCCGTGTCCCCTGCATCGGCAGGCGGACTCTCAACCACTGCGCCACCAGGGGAGCCCCTGCTATATGTTTTTATAAAGCTATCTAACCAGATATTCTTGTATGCAGGGCAAATGACAAGAATTGGTTTCCCCAAAGAAGAAAGGGTCAGTGGGCAAGAATCACGGAGAGGGCCCAGGGGAGGGTGCTGGGTGGGGCACCCTGGCCTCCCCACCTGCCTGAGACTATTCCCGTCAAGTGCCCGGTCTGGGCAACCATAAACCAGACCCCAATTCTGGTTACGGTGTGCTCTCCCGTGGATGCATGCCACCCTGCCAAATGAACATCCCGGAGGCCATACAAAAAGCTGCGCCAGAGACAGCAAGTATGGGCCACAGACTTCCCCACGTTTCCCTCTCTTGTCCATGGCAGACATTACTAATCTATCAAGCTCCGTGCTCTGCTGAGCCCAGAATGAGGCCTCAGAATCCTTCTCAAAACGACGCTCCAGGTAGCCACTATCGCTCACTAGAAGTTGACACTCCCTGTGCAACCTATTAGCTACTCTAGACCCAGGCATTAGTATTTCTGTGACAGTCAGCTGGGAACCCATGCCTGTGTTTCAGGTTAGCTATCTAGGTCCATGGCCAAGTTCAGATTTTTTTTTTTTCACCGTGCCCCACGGTTTGCGGGATCTTAATTCCCAAACCAGAGACTGAACCTGGGCCACAGCAGTGAAAGCGCCAAGTGCTAACCACTGGACTGCCGGGCAACTCCCCCTAAGTCATGATATTTAAAAAAATTAGTTAAAGGATCAGCCTCCTGAGGAACCTCTTAACCATCTTTACAGTGCTGAGAAAAGCAACACCAGCAGACACGGCAAACATTAAATCAATAACTAAGAGGAGCGACGCTCCAGGGAGACCCAAGACAAGCTGCGCATCGCGGTCATATGAGAAAAGACTGGCCGGCTTACCTTTTACCTTTGACACCGTGAAGGAGCTGGAGGCCTTGTATTTGCTGTAAAAGGAATCATTAGGTAAATGCAAACAGAAACGCGTCTGAAAGTACACGCTTGTTCCTGCACTTATTTTATTTACGGCCTCAACTTTACATTTTTCTACTTGTTTCCCATCAGCCTGAAAGCCCTTGGGACATTCTAGAGCAGGATCTAGAAGGAGAAGATTCTAGAGCCGGGCTCGTTAATCTTCCTGGTGCCAAGGGTCCCTCTAGCAGCCTGGTACAGCCTACGGACACCTTCTCAGAACAATGGTTTTAAAATGCAATGATAAAATGAAAAGAGTAGAAGGAAATCAGGTATTATTAATATCATCATCGAAGTATTAAGACAAATGTGTGTTAGCGTCATAGCTGTGCACCTTTATTAATGTACTGAAAACAGAACCTAGCGGCAGGTCTTCTAACTGCTGTCATTTGGGGATCATGACAGCAGAGACGGTTTCAAGGTGTCTCCATCACGTGGATGCCCACCCGTGAGAAAGTCGCTGGCCCTACGAGTGCTACTCAGATTGGGGGCTAACACCCGTCAGGGAAGAAAATACCACATTTCAATTAGAGGTGAGTGAAACTAAAGTTTTAATTTGCTTTGCATTCACACACTCCCCGACTCTAATTCTAAGATGTGAAGAACCCCACTCTAGATGTAAAGTTGGCCATTGGAAGGGACCAGAAATGGATTCAGGACAAGGGTCCCAGGTAATGCAGGACCTGAACCCTTGGTCAAGCCCACAGCTCCACCGGTGGTGGGGCAGAGCTTCATCAAGGCTGGGGTTGAGGTCACGCAACCGATCTCTCCATGAATATTTTCTTTGCTTTCGTTTAAACTTCCTTGCTCTTTTTTTGTTTACATAAAATCCCCAGCTAAGACAGAAGAAGGAATATTGCAACACTGCCCGAAGAACCAGGCCTTTCCAAACAGAATGACTCATGTAGTTTTTGAAATGTTCTGAGTGGCCTCGCTATTTGGAAGGGACGTGGACATGCCACCTTGTAACTATCACAGGAACGTCTGCTGGGTGCCTTCCTGCTGCAGACCCTGGGATGGGCACTGACACGGGGGTCCCTGACATGCTGCCATGTGGTGGGTTAGCTGGGTGTCAGCCCCGGGTCCTGCCGTGGCCCTCATTTATAAATGAGAGTACTGCCACCCCGACGGGATGAAGAAGCCAGCCCAGGTCACGCAAAGGGAGAAGTCAGAGCCGGGTCTGTTTGACCCTAGAGCCCCCAGTGGGTCCCACCAGCTCCTGGTCACCTTATGCCTCAGATGCCATGGACAGATCAAGACATGATCTCCCGCAGTTCTTCACAGTCCCCCCAACCCCATCAACCCCCAAAAGTCAGAATGGCGAAGATGGTCTGCTCCGTCAGCCATCCACATACCTTACATGAAAAACACCTTGCAAAAACAAGTAAGTGTATTTAAAAAATGAAAGCCTCGTTCTCAGGGGGAATAAAAGTGCCAGTCAAGAATTAGCCAATGGGGTGGGATACGGAGGGTGGGAGGGAGGGTCCAGAGGGAGGAGATATGTGCATATCTGTATATGCATAGCTGATTCACTCTGTTATACAGCAGAAACTAACACACCATGGTGAAGCAATTATACTCCAATAAAGGTGTATATAAAAAAAAGAACTAGCCTACAAACTCAAAGATACCATAAGTCATTACTGATGTGTGTGAAGAGTTCTCAGGGACAAGGAAGGGAAAAAAAGCAGGATTCAGAACTCAGATTGCAAGGCTATGCTTTTGAAGGTCATGTACCTAGATTATCTCTGGGAAGTGGGAATGAAGAGATTAGTATTCCTTTATTTCCGTTTTTCTGTATCTTCATGGCTATGTGTACATTTCATAATTAAGAGCAGTGTTCATTTTAAATACGCAATAAACTTTCCTAAAACCTACAAAAACAAACAAACAAGAAACAAAACTCAACCACATTAAACACACACACCGAAACCCACTGGGATTAAATAGGCTGAACGGCCAATGGGGCGATTTCTGAGTTATGGGATTAAGGTCATCTTCAGTGTTTTCCTCCTTCTTTATATTGTTCAGTACTTTACAAAGTTTCAACAGTGCTCTCATAAGCAGAAAAGAAGTCTTCGGGAACCCTGATCACCGCATAGTTACCTCAAAGACTGCACGCCGTTTCTCTCAGACTTGACGAAAAAGGGGACCTTCCCATTCCTGGTGACGTCCACCAGGCCTCCCTTGTCGTCCAGGACCCCGTAGTGAATGGCGGCCCGGCAGATGCTGGACGCCTGCGGGGGACAGGTCAGACTGTAAGTAAGTCTGAATTCATCTTTGTCTGCGATCATTTCCCCAAACATCCAAGATGTTTGTCCTCAACCCACAAAAAGTCGGGCCAAGGCTCACCCCACTTCTCACTCTGGCTGCACTCTATAACACGTCTTTGTTCCAGGGGGCGCTTATCTCTAAGAACTCATCTGAGTTGCTTTACAAACTAAGAACAGGGACACACAGCCCTTTCTCCCCATCCAGTGGAGCATTTAACGCTCGGCCTACAATGGAGACTGGTCTGCTCGAGGGTCATCCCCAGTTCCCAAAAGTGGCTTCACAAGTTTGTGACCCCAGAAACACACACGGATCAGCTCTACAAAAAGGGGGGTTTGACTAAGGAGTGGAAAGAAAATCTGTGCACCTGAAAACCAGCCACCTGCTTTTAAAACAGAGACAGGAGTCCACACAAGCCATTTAAAGAAATGCTGGCCATACTTACGCTTTCATAAAATAGAGTCCCAAAGATCTTTGCCCTGTGGTGCAGGCAGCCTGCTGGGCACTGGTACCTGATGGAGAAGAAAGAAGATGATTTTCAGAGGTAAATATGTTCATGAAACCTCATCGTGAATTTATTGGGGGTTTTCCCTTCTATATTATTACATATAGAAAAGCGTCAGTGATATAGCATGCATTGTTTTGGAGCAGCTCACAATTCACCCAGGCTGAAGTTTCTAGTCACACAGACACAATTAGATTCAACTTGACCTCCTTAAAGACTATTTTCATGTGCTTCAGGTTCAAATTGAATAGATGGACAATTCTATGAACAGATAGACAATTCACAGAATAAAGACAAGTGCCTTCAAAGGCACCAAAAAAAAAAAAAATCCTCAGATATCAGTCACCAAAGATGTGCAGACTGAAAGGAGTTGGCATTTTCCGGGCATCAAGGGTTTTTTAATAGAATAAAACTAAATGATGATGATCATGTTCACAAACAACAGTTAATCTTTCCAGAAAGCCTTCAAAATTCATATCCCTTAAACCATAAACAAAACGAAAAGACAACCTCTGCACTGGGAAAAAGTATTTGCAAATGATGCTACCGACAAGGGATTAATTTCCAAAATATACAAACAGCTCATACAGCTTAATATTTTTTAAAAAACCACAGCCCAATCAAAAAATGGGCAGAAGACCTAAATAGACATTTCTCCAAAGAAGACATACAGATGGCCAAGAGGCACATGAAAAGATGCTCAATATTGCTAGTTATTAGAGAAATGCAAATCAAAATGACAATAAGGTATCACCTCACACCAGCCAGAATGGCCATCATTAAAAAGTCTACAAATAACAAATGCTGGAGAGGGTGTGGAGAAAAGGGAACCCTCCTACACTGTCGGTGGGAATGTAAATTAGTGCAGCCACTATGGAAAACAGTATGGAGGTTCCTCAAAAAACTAAAAGTAGAGCTACCATATGATCCAGCAATCACACTCCTGGGCATATATCCAGAAAAGATGAAAACCTCTAATTTACAAAGATACACGCATCCCAATGTTCACAGCAGCACTATTCACAATAGCCAAGACACGGAAGCAACCTAAGTATCCATCGACAGAGGAATGGATAAAGAAGATGTGGCACATATATACAATGGAATATTACTCAGCCATAAAAAAATAATGTCATTTGCAGCAACATGGATGGACCTAAAGATTATCATACTAAGTGAAGTAAGTCAGACAAAGACAAGTAAGTATATGATATCACTTATATGTGGAATCTAAAAAAATGATACAAATGAACTTATTTACACAACAGAAGCAGACTCACAGACATAGAAAACTTAAGGCCACCAAAGGGGAAAGCGGGGCGAGGGATCAATTAGGAGTTTGGGATTAACATATACCCACTACTATATATAAAACAGATAACCAACAAGGACCTACTATATAGCACAGGGAACTATACTCAAAATCTCATAATAACCTATAATGGAAAAGAATCTGAAAAACAATATATGTATGTATAACTGAATCACTTTGCTGTACACTTGAAACTAACACAACACTGTAAATAAACTATGCTTCCATTAAAAAAAAAATTCATATCCCTTAATTCTTGAATCTCCCAAGTAAAAAGACAGAAAGTCAGACCTCCATGTTACTCCAAACATTTGTAATAGGGAAAAACTGTAAATAAGTCAGCAGGTGTCAAAGGAATAGCCAAATATACTTTTGTGTGGCCAAATGTCAGAGTATTATGCAGCCACTAGAAATGAAGTTTTTGAGGAATAGCTATTGACTTTGGAAAACCTTAAGTGAAACCAGTAACACACAAGATTGCATAACAGTATAGCGTAATCAGTGCACAGAAATTACATAGAATGGTTACTGACGTTCACGAGACTGTGGGACACTTATTCTTTCCTTTATACTTTTTTTTGGTTGTTGTTTTCCTGAATTACAATGAACAAGAATACCTTTTAAAGTCAGAAAAAAAGTCCAGTAAATATTATTTTTGTCAAAGCACCACGTACAGAAAACTGATGTGACAGATGGCGGGACGGCTTCCAGGAGCTGCACCGTGAACGTTCTTGTGGTCGCAGGTGGGCTGAGTTCTATATCTTGACTGGAGGCATCTAACAGTCTTCATGTGGACAGACCCCTGCCTTTTCCGTGCTTGGGGAGGGTCCCACTACCCCCAACCCTGCAACTCTTTTGATGCTAACAACAAATGTTCTCCAGACCTTGTCATTTTTTCCCATTGAATATTCAGGCGTGATGCTCTTGTAACAAGCCTGCGGTTCAGAAAGGCACATCACCACCAAGGGGCAACTCGGGAGCATCCCGGGAATCCCAGACCTGTGAGTTTGCGGAGTGAAGACCCCTTCCGGTGCGAGGGGACAGACAGTTATTCCACCACCCTCACTGCCACGTCTTGCTCATCTCACCGACAAAGTGCCTGGTTCTACTTTCGTAGTACTTGCTGGCCCATCGCCAGCTGCTCGTGGGATGACGTATGAGCCCCTTGGACATCTGATCCTGGGCTGCTCTGTCTGTCCCAGGACACTACTGCCAAAGCCTGAGTGATGCATTGCCCTGGCAAACCAGATCACAAAGTCCCCATGGTATAAAATAGGACCCTCTCTTTTAGGTAATACCATATACCTTCTCTTTTAGCGTGTGCTTTAAAGAACACGATTCACGGTTTCCCTGGTGGCGCAGTGGTTAAGAATCTGCCTGCTAATGCACGAGACACGGGTTCGAGCCCCGGTCCGGGAAGATCCCACATGCCATGGAGCAACTAAGCCCGTGTGCCACGACTACTGAGCCTGCGCTCTAGAGCCCGCGAGTCACAACTACTGAACCCGCGTGCCACAACTACACTACTGCCCGTGCTCCGCAACAAGAGAAGGTACCGCGATGAGAAGCCCGCGCACCGCAACAAAGAGTAGCCCCCGCTCGCCGCAACTAGACAAAGCCCGTGTGCAGCCACGAAGACCCAATGCAGCCAAAAATAAATATAAATAAAATAAATAAATGAAAAAAACATAAAAATGCAATTCAGCTTTAGATGAATGGACGCCAGAATCCATAGGAAGAAGAGTAAGGGCCCCTCCACCGATAACACAGTTTCCTGCCGTGAACCTGAGGACCCATGTAGGGCCGCTACACCTGTTGGCCACTCACTGCCAGAAGGCGCAGCCCAGCAGCTACGTTGCCAAAACCAAGCTTGTTCTTCTTGGCAGGTGTTTTCAACATCTGAAATGGACGATACTAAGTGACTCCGTCAGCTACATGAATTTGTTCAACACTGGGCGACACGCAGGCCGCTCTTTGTCTGGTGGGGCCCCTCGGGAAGCAGGCCGACTTGGATTCCACAGCAGCCGTGCTGGACCCGTCCACGGCCACACCTGCCCTAACGCTGCCACAGCCCCAGTCGTCCCCGGCACAGAGCTCTGGGCTAACCTGCGCTAGCTCTGGGTAACCCCTTCATGCAGAGAGATGGGAGGGAGCCCCCAGCCTCACAAAAACATCGGTCAGGATCTCCCTGTCGATAGCACATCTGCTGCTGGCACATCTGGCATTTTACAGATGTAGATCAGCTGACAGACCACGATGTGACCCATCACCGAGAGCAGGTGCTTCAGAGGGCTGTAGGCAGCGAGACAGGGATGGGCCAGGCCTTACCTGTTGCACGTGGACCCTTTACACTTGTCCTTCATCTTGGTGTCACACCTGACGACTTGGGCTAGGAGAGAAATGCAGAAATACTTGTCAAGGCAAGAAGTGGGAGGATGAGTCTGAGTTAGAAGACCCCATCCCCCCCTCTGAGGAACTCTCTGGAACATTCTGGAATCCATGCCATAATGAAAGCAAGAGCATGGCCCAATGGCGGCAGGCTTAGGGTGAGGTTCAGATCCCAGATCCTCTTTCTAGTAGCACTGTCACCTTGGACACCTTACTTCCCCTCTCTGAGGTTCAAATTCTGCTTACTAACGGGGATGAGCACAGTATCCACCTCCAACGGTTGCTGTGAGCCTTAAATGAGAAAGTAAATGTAGGCTTGGAAGGGAGCCTGGCACACTAAGTGCCCCATAGCCTCACAGGGCTCTGGAGGGTGAGCCTTGTCCAGCCCGGTTGGCGGGCACCCAGCCATTCTCACCAGTGTCGTCTCCCCGCCCCCGGCCAAGATGACTTTGCCAAGCTTTCCTTTTTGGTGTATTTTATAGGGACGTATCAGAATCTTGCAGTAGTGTCACAGTTTGACAAAAAGACATATTACTTTGTAACGTTACATTATTAAAGAAAAAAAAACAACTGAAGCGTTCGGAATTTCTGGACAGACAAGAACATCAGCGTATTTCCTGGTCAAGGAAAGCCACAGCTGACTAAACAGGCAGGAAGCCCAGGAGAAAGACGTCTGGAGGCCCAGAGGATAGAGACTAGTGGGGGCTGAGGGCAGGGCAGCTGACAGAATAGCAGAGGATTTTTGAGAAAGATGGGCATGCGCTGGCCTCCTCACTCAGGGGTGAGTCCCGTTTTATGCTGTGTGAGGTTTGGAGGGAAAAGAGAGACACCGGTGGGCAGAGAGCCCACACCTGGTGCCGTGTCTGTAAGAAAATGCCCTCCAGAGCCTCAACCCTTCACTAAAGGTGCCGCCGACACAGGTGAGCAGCGGAGGGGGTAATCGGAGCCCGGCAGGGGAGGGCAGAAAGAAAGGAGCGAGCCCGAGCCGGCGAAGCGTCTTGGGAGACCAGGCAGAAGAAAGTGTGATGGGGTGAGCGTGAGAACACTAGGCGTCTGGGGACTTCCGGAAGTCTCTGGGAGGACATCCAACTTCCTCCGGCTTTGGGGGGGCTGTCGGAGGCAACTTGATGGTGAGCTCAAAGCACAGCTGACACTGGGCGGCCCCCGTTTACTGCAAATAATCCCCACAGCAAACTGACGGAGCTGCAACTGCTCTGGTAAGATGTGTGAGAGTAACAGATGAGAACACTGACACGCAGCCCAGGAGCTTTGTCCCAGGTCTAGAATCCATGGCCTTGTTCCCTAGTAATTGCTGCAGTTCTCCTTTGTCAAGAACACAATGCCAGGCTTCCCTGGTGGCGCAGTGTTGAAATCCACCCGCCAGTGCAGGGGACACGGGTTTGAGCCCTGCTCCGGGAAGATCCCACAGGCCACGAAGCAACTGAACCCGTGCACCACAACTACCGAGCCTGCGCTCCAGAGCCCGCGAGCCACAACGACTGAGGCTGCGCACCACAAGTACTGAAGCCCGCGCGCCTACAGCCCGTGCTCCGCAGCAAGAGAAGCCACCGCAGTGAGAAGCCCGCGCACCACAACCAAGTGTAGCCCCCACTCACCACAACTAGAGAAAGCCCGCGTGTGGTAACGAAGACCCAACACAGCCAAAAATAAGTAAAAACAAAGAACCCAATGCCTCTTGTAAAATATGGACATATGAAATGCACAGGTCCATATCTCACTGATTTAAAACAATGCTGACAGAGGCATCACTGCTCCCACTTTATAGATGAGCACATCGACTCTCAAAGAGTCGGGTGACTGTGCGAGTCACAGGGCTGGTGCATGATGACCACGGGAGCCGGGCTCCACGCTGCACGTTCATTCTCCCTTCGGGAGCCAGGCACTTCCAACAGGAACCCAATTTTAGCCCAAGTCCTCTCTGAAAGGACAAGAGAAGGTCTAACCTTAAAATACCTGCCAGGGGGGAAAAGGCCACCCAAGCACAGCTCCTATAATGCTTCTTTTGAAATGACTTAAAAATATCATTTTTTAGAAACATCTTCAGGTTGTGCTTTTTGCAAGCTACACCCCACCCTGTTCCCTGCTGTTTGTCGACTTGGAGACCTCTCAACCCACCAGTTTCCCTCCTCTGCCCACCCCAAAGAAAACTGCCCCCTCCAGAGGCGGCTGGCAGAGGGCAGAGCCCCACTCACTCATGTGGTTCACGGCAGGGGCTTTCTTGGGCTTCGTGGGTCTGATCACCCTCGGCGGGACCCAGATGTGCTTCTCTTCAGGAATGGGGGCCACTTCCACCTCGTTCATCTCGTCCGTTTCAGGTTTCTGGTCGTATGTCTCTTAATAGTGAAGAGGGAGAGAAAAGCAACATGCTGGGATTCAACCAAAGTGCATTTAGGAAAAAATAAAGAAGCAATTTGGAAACTAAAGTTGTTCAAGGTTTGGCTTCACAAAGGGTCATTTCAGTGGCAAAGAGAAAGTTACCTTTCAGGACAGTGCTGGCCAGGTGGAATTCTCCCCGCCAAGGGGCGGTGGATGGCTCTCTGGTCACTGTGTTTGCTTTGGACACAAGAGCGGCTGGGCTGACCAGAGGTTAGAAGGCCCTGGCGCCCACCCCTGGATCATCAGAATGGTTTCTTGTCCCGTCTCTGCCCAAGGAAGCAGCTTCAGGAAGCCGCCTCATCCTCTGACCCCAAACCGTAGCTGTCTCCGCTGAGGTGCCTCTGGCCCTAGGTTCTCACTGGAGGAGGGGTCCGCCTCATTTACACGCCGTCATGGCACACGAAGACCCTCGTCAATGGTCTTGGACCCCAATGCCCTTCACCACCAGCACATTCTGCTTCCTTCCCCACTCCTGCAGACCAAGATCACTTAACCTTTCTCTGCACTGAAGTTTCGAAGTCCAGTAACATTGGAACCCTCATCTAGAATGAGCCAAAGACCCAACTCTTGGTTAAAACACTTAGTTCTTCGGGTCCCAATATTTTCCCCACCCAAATATTATTATTTCTCCAACCATGACCATGACCTTCATGTTTCAAAACATTCTAATTCACCGAATACATTGCATTTATTAAGCATCAGTTTATCTTCCAGTTTTCGTCATGAAAGTCAACTATTAACCACTCACTGTGATGTGTAATCAGGCCAGCTGGACACCAAAGCATAAATTCCAGCCAAAGTAGAGCAAAGTACTGCTGTTTGAGTTTGGTTGAGCACCCTTATCAAAGATGAATCAGTGCGCATCTCTGCTGGGGGACCCCCGCCCCTCCAAGGATGTCTGTGGACCCGAGGTGGAAACCCCTGCCTTCCAAGCTCCTCCAATGAGAAAAGACAACAGACGTGTTTGGGCAAAGAACGGTTTCAAGGAGCAGGAATGAAGCGCCCTCGCAGCCTCTCTGTGTCAACGGATTAAAACTCAAGTCCCATCACGTGTTCACCAATCCCCAGCCTTATCCTTACTTCTTCTGAAGAGCAACAACTTTTCTCCAAAAAGCAGACCAAGGGTTTGCGTTGATACAAGACATTCAAGAATATGAAGGGCAAGTGACACTTCTCTGATGCTTTTCAAGGCTGGGATGCTCTGCAGCTGTTTCACTGGCCGATTCATCACGGCACAACCACTACCCTGACTCATAGGAGGACGGACAGGATTTAAGCCGGAGGAGAACAGCAACCCTGAGTCCCAAGTTCACTATCAGAGCTCATGGACCTCCATGTACTGCTCCTGGACGGCGTGCTCACCACCACCCACCTCCCCCACCAGCTGGAAACTCCCTGAGGCCAGCAGCCAGCCTGCTTCACACCACACTACACCCAGCTCCCAAAACGTAGTAGCTGCTCAACAAAATGTGCTGAGTGAAGGATGATCAAAATGCCCAACAAATTCTGTCTTGGAATTCTTTTGGGGGAAAAAAAAAAAATAGTCCCAGCAAAGCTTAAAGACATCCAGGAAGGGAATTCTGAACACATCATTTGTAGCCAAATGCTATAGGTGAAATCTTTATGAAGATGCTGGGTTTGCAAACACCACTTGGGACCCAGCGGCCGTCTCTTGTCTGTCTTCCCGTCAATGTGGCTATTCAGGTTTGTCCTTCACTGAAAGCCAGAGCTGTCTCTGGAATAAGCTGGGTTTTCTTCCACTGGCCTTTAGGATTTTTATACCTCATAATCGTGGCTTTATTTAGCCAAATATAGTTGGGTAAAGCAGTCTAAAGCATTTGAGGACTCACTATTTAAGAAAATGGGTAGACGGTCCTCGCCCTCAGACACACACATGAAAAGTGGAATGCTTACCCAGAGGACGGCCTGTATTTGATCACATCCTAATTAAGATCCCCTGTGTGGACCAGCACAGGCCTGGGGAAATTCCGTGCCCAAGTTCGCGGCAAGGTTACCCCGTGCACCGTCCAGCTCCGGACCGGGGGTCTCAAGGCACACAGCATTGCTCCATCATTCTGCAGACTCCCGCCTGGTTCCATAAGTGGGGATGAAGCTCTCACCTCATCCTCTCGTTTCCCTGGGAGGCATGAGCAGCCCCATTTTACAGACGGGAAAACTGAGGCTCAGACAGGCTATGTGACCTGCCCAAGCTCACACAGCTGAGAGTCAAATCACCTTTCCCCAAAGTCCACGCCCTTCCTCGCCACACAGGGAAGGGCTGGAGGGATGGAATCTTCTCTTACGGTTTATCCTTATCCCTGTTCCATCTCCGTTATAGGTCAAGGCCTTGCCAGGAACCTCAATAAATGCTTATTAAGTAGCTTATGCAGATAAGCTGCTTTAGAAGAGACTTTCTGCACAGTTAGCTAAGAAAATCGGGACGCCCACCAAGTGAAGTTGGGCATTTTCCACCAAAAATAAAGAAACAAGTCTAGGAGGCTTCATTGGGTGGGTTAACCAGCATCTAGGCTATCTTTGTGTGCATTTGTTCTTCGAAAATGACCCTCTGTGGATATCAGGGGTATATTTATTCAGACAACATGCGGAACACACCTGCTACGTGGCCCTGGAGGCCCGGGAGTGAACCAGCCGTTGTAACTACAGGTGAATCAAGTGCAAGGAGAGTCTGGGTGCAGTAAGAGCACGGAGGCAGGTGGGCTGCCTGTCTGTGGACTCAGGGAAGTCTCCCTGGAGGAGGTGTGACACCAGACCTGTGCTTCCCGAGAAGAGAAGGGGTCTGCCAGGATCCTGAGATGGATGGGGCCCCCAGGCTGGGAGAGGGCCCCCAGTACCTCCCAGGTGAGGAAGAACCCCACGCCAGGTGATAAGCGCAGTCATACCTCCCCACTCCCACCTCTCCAAGGAAGTAATGAGCTGTGTTCATAAGGCACCATGTGCAGGCTGCTGTCCTAGCAACTCACATCCTCCGTGTTGCATCCTCCCAGCAAATCATCTGCGGGAGAACGATGTCATCGCTCTTACAGATGGGGAAACCGAGGCTCAAAGGCGGCAAGCAGTGTGCCTGAGCACACGCGTCCAGGAACGCAGAGACGCCCCGCTCTGCCTGCCCTGCACCCTGACAGCGTGCCCTGTGCGCACACGGAGCCCCCTCCCAATGCGAGAACCAACGGGGAGCCCCAGTGGGCATCCCTCCCTCACGGTCCCCAAATCAGCACTCAGGATCTGATGGGGGGATTTGCCCCTCTGGGTGACTGGACAGCAGCCACAGGACCTGCCTGAATGGGGATTTGCGGCCTGATATGCCTAGAGTGTCAGCCTGCATTCTTCTCAGCCCTCCTACGACCCCCAGGGGCTGACACATCACCCCATTTTCACACAGGAAGACTGAGGCTCAGAGAGATGAAATGCCCTGCCCAGGTGCTCACCGCTGGAACGTGTAGGGTTGATATTCCTCAGGCAGGTGTGCCGAACTCTAAAACCCACGCTTATCCCACGAATCCAGGAGTCAGAGTTCGGCTATCTGGGAATATTTCACTAAGGACAGGTGTGGGCACCTCCCTCTCAAAGAGAGTGAAGAGGTGTGTTGCCTGAGAGAGGGTGGGAGAGCAGAAGAAACTCCATCTGACAAAAGCTTACAGAGCCCCAGCTGCGTGGCAGGCACTGCCGGGACCTGCACATCCCTGTGGGCCCTACTGCCTCACAGTCTCGTGACCGCGATGCCTCATCTCAACTTCCAGGCCTTTGCGCATGCTGTTCCGCCTGCCAGAAACACCCTTACCTTCTCTCATTACTAGGCCATGTCCTCTGCCTCAATAGCCGCCTGCTTGGGAAGCCTTCCCTGACCTGGCTGATGGTGGATACTCCTGCCGTTAAGCCCTGAGGCATCCGTTACGTCCCCTGAAAGACGCGTGTCCCTCCTTGGGGCAGTGGCCCCGCTGGACCTCATGTTCCCGAGGGCAGGACCGTGACTGTCGGGTCCCCACAGGCATCCCCACCCCTATCCCCTGGCAACGTCCTGGCACACGGCAGGTGCTCAATACACTCGCGCGAAGTGCACCGACTCTCTCATCTGAGCCCGAGATACGTCATGGAAGGCTGGAGTTATCATACCCATTTTGCTGATGGGTAGAGTGATCAGCTGGCTTGAGCGAACAGCCTCCAATCATGCAGAGCCAGAACCAGAAGCCTAATGTCCAGACTTTGGGTTGGGCCCCCTGAGTTCCCCCTGGGGGCTCAGCCACCCGCATATAACTCATGACCCAGGGGACCAGCACGGACTGGACTCTCATATCCTTGCTTCTCCCCCCCCGCAAGATCCCCACGCCCTCCCCGCAGTGCGCAGAATCAGTAGTGAACAGCGGGCCTGGGAGGGTCTGGGAGCCCCACGCTTCACCCTGGAGCCCACTGGACTGATCCTGCATTTCCCCCCGAATCCCACCTCTCCTGAAAGAACCCTCTCAGCCATTACGAGACCTGTTAATGGAGCCACGGGAAAAAAAACACACCTCAACCTCAAAAACACGGTCAGCCCCTTGGTGGGCTCTGCTCCTGGGACGGAGCCGGAGGAAACAGTCCCAAATGCAAGGAGCACTTGAGGCACGAAAAATGCGCATTATTCCAGGAGCGGGGAACGTGGGAACGTTCTGAGTCGCAGGCAATAAGCAAATGCTGGCATTGCTGGAAAACACGGCCTTTGAGAGCTCGGCTTGGCCTGAGCTGTGGGGTAGGGGAAACAGGTTTCTGACGAGTAAGGGCCGGACGAGCTGCACACGCGGCTGGGTGGCCTGCGGGGGACAAGGACGGGCAGGAGGGGCTCTGACAAGCCACGGAGGCGGCCCCTGCCCGGCCTGCAGCTCGCCCGGACCATCAATCACGTGGCTGTTTTAAATTCCTTGTTTGTTGTCTGTTTTATACCAAACTCTGAGCATCAAGAGAGCAGGGATGCCTCCCACGGGAGACGCCCACTGGGGGGACGTCCCAGGGGCAGCTGTATCCCCGGGGAGCTGGGGCTGAACCCTGAGTCCAGAGATGGGGAGGCGAGGACGGGAGGGCCGAGGGGGAGGGCAGGAGGGACCAATTTCCCCCCCAAATTGTCCAACTTCCCCGTTTGTTTCACGTCAGCCACTCTGTGACTCAGGGACTGGAGGGGACGCCCATTCCAAAGGGTTTTGAAGTCATTTCCTACCTCGGTAACACAAGTTGTTCCTGCAGCTGCCTCCGTACCTGGGCGGGCACTCGGAGCAGGGCCGGCCAGCTCTGTAGGGGGCTTCTCCGATCCAGTTCCCCCTGAGGACAGACCAGAAACCCCGTCAGGGGGCCGCCACGCCAGGGCCCGGGGGGCTTCTCGCTCCTTTCTGGAGCCTCTCGGGACCCCAGACACGGTCAGGGAGGAAGGAAGGGGTGAAGGGGGAAAGGCACCTGCCCTGAGCCCCTCCTGAGTACAGAGTCTAGAGAATTCCAGAAGAATCCCAGTCGGGAGCTACAAAGCATCCTTCTCCCTGCACCTTTGTCCTGTGGCCTCACGCAACTCTGAATGCTGTCAGCCACCCCCAGTCCCAGCCCCGATGCCTCTGCGCTGGAAGCTGCTGGGGTCCTCTGAAGCCATTTCTCAAATGAGTAAAGGTCAGCCTGTTCCAGGGAGAGCCTCATGTTTACCACATACCTACCTGCTCACTCCATCCTTCCAACACCCCAGGAGGGACGTGCTGGAGTTCAATCCTTTTTCAGAAGAGGAAACTGAGGCTCGGAGAGGTTAAGGGACTTGCCCAAGGTCACACAACGAGGGAGTGGGAGGGCTGGGATTTGAACCCAGGCCGTGGGGCTCAGAGCCTTTGACCACACTCTCCTCTCGGGGCTGGGACCAAGGTCCCTCTGGGCATTACAGGTGCCATCCGCCTCCCTTTGAAGTTCCCAGGGCAGGAAAACCAGAGGCCGGTCAGTGGGATTTCTCCAGGGGCCAGGCTGCAGGTGGTGAGTGGAATTCCCAAGCCCTTCTCCCAGCACCTGGGCCTTTAGCAGCACAAGCCGGAGAGGTGAGTGACTGGGAGCCAGTCTTCGTGATCTGTTCTAGAAACTTCCTTCATGGGTGCCCTGTCACCTGCCTGTCCACTCAGGAAAGAGACTGGCGGCCCCGATCCTGGGCCAAGCATGGCCGAGCGGTGATGAGCAGACTCCCGGGGCTGGACGTGGCCCTGCCAGCCGGGTGAACCCAGCCAATGCCCCTCGACCTTGAGCCTCTGCCCCCTTCTCTGTAGTGGGGTAAGCACGGGGGGTGGTCATGAGATGAGAGGGCGTCTGTGTGGATGCCTCAGACTGGGGCCAGCCCCTGGTGACGGCAACATGCTCTCTGAGCATTTACTAAATCAGCATCCTCATTGGCTGACGTTTTTGACAGCTGTCCAGGGTGGCCAAGGAGGGGTCCTGATAGTGATGGCCGGGAGGCAACTGCAGAAAACACACTCTCTGTTTGGCCCCGGATGGCTCAAAATAGCGGATCGGCATCACCCAGGGCCACGCGGGCATCGGGCCTGGGGATGGTGGGAGGGCGGCTGGGGGGTGCTGTTATAATCTGCACCCGTGGATGGAAAATAACACCCCCCACCAGGCTGCAGACCCTGCCTCGCTGAGCACCTCGGCCCCACGTGCAGGCTGGCTAGGGGTGCACGGGGGGCTTCGGGATGGCCCTCCCAAATGGACCATCACCCGGCAGACCCAGGGGACCCCAGCACCTGCCCTGTCACCGGGTGGGGCTCAGTAGGTTTCTTCAGACACTCCGGGCCTCCCAGACAGGCACCTCCCCTCCCCCAGCCAAGTGCACCAGCACAGGTAGCTTCCACATTTCCTCAGCGACAAACCAAGTCTCCCACACAGCTGGAGCAGCAGCTCTCCGGGTTACCGGTCGTGGATGCGGGCTGGGTGCTAGGCGTCTTGTAGACGGGCACCCTCCCCGCTCCCAACAGCCCCAGGAAGTGAGCACCCTCCCCCCACCCGTGAGGCCGTCAGGGCGCAAGACCACCCCACCCCACCCCCTCCCAAAGACACCTGAGCCCAGACACCACCCCAGGGCCCACCCTCTCAGCCACTGCCCCCTGCATGGCCGGGGGCTCGGACTCTTGAAGAAAGAGGCTGTGGACATCATGGAAAACCACAAAGACATCTGAAAAAAAATGCCCACCGAACACACAACACCACGGACGAATCTCCCAGACACGGTGTTGAAAGGCAGACGGCAGGCACAAGAGGGCATATCTGTCCATTCACAGGAGGGTCCGAACCAGACAGACTGACCGATGGGGAGGGGTGTCAGAATGTCAGCCACTCTGGGGGGCATGAGGGAGCCCCCCGCTTCCAGCCTGGGGCCCTGGAAATACTCCCTCCCTTGACCTGGGGACTAGTTACACAGGTATACATAATGCATACATAATACATTTACATATGCATGGACTGAACGTGTGTGCCCAGCCCCCCCAATTCGTATGATGAAACCCTAACCCCCCAACGTGGCTGCATTTGGAGATGGGGCCTCGGAGGAGGTGATTAAGGTTAAATGAGGTCACAAGAGTGGGACTCTGATAGGATTAGTGTCCTTATAAGAAGAGACACAGAGAGCTCAATTCCCCCTCCCTCTCCCCCCCCCAACCCCCAGCACATGCTGAGGAAACGCCATGTGGAGACACAGGGAGAATGTGGCCATCCGTGAGCCAGAAAGAGACTCCTCACTAGAAACTGACCCTGCTGGACCCTGATCTGGACTTCCAGCCCCCAGAACTGTGAGAAATAATGTGTATTGCTCAAGCCACCCAATCTGTGGTATTCTGTTACGGCAGCCTGAGCTGACTAACACATGTCTATATGTGTGAAAATTTATCCAGCTGTGCTCTTAGGATTAGTGTACTTTACTGTACACAAGTCATTATTTTTTCAAGAAAGCGGTAAAGACTAAATAAGGGAAGAATGGTATTTCTGGGTGGAACTTCTAGTGTATTTTTTAATATAAAGACTTAAATCAAATGATTCCTCACTCCCCACCTGCCACTCTGCAAGGAGTTCCACCATGGGGACCAACTTACTGCTCTTCCATGGGGCTCAGGTCCCTCCCATGGATGACGTAACCCCCCTGCCCTCATCCCCGTGGGCTGCTTGAGACATCATTACCACAGGCGTGCCAGATGGTTTCTATTTTCCTCCCAACCTCAGCGATTCCCTCTTCATCCTACCTTCTCACGGCCACTCCTGATCCAACCCAGTAAATGAGGTCATTCCTGTTTCATGCAGTCATGGAGAAAACATGCCTCAAGGGCACACTGCGTGCAGGGCCCAGTGCTAGGATGGCGGCCAGCCCAGTGGCCAGTGTGCAAACCATAGGCTATAACTGGGTGAGCTGGTCTCTGAGAATCAGCACACACTTGTCTGATAAGCAACGGAGGTGAATGAGTAAAGAGATAAGGGACACACTGATGACATCAGGATGCTGTCAAGAGGAAGTGGGACTATGACCTAAAGGTGTGACGAGGTCCCTTCTGGGAGGGGAAATATAAAGATGCAAAAACTAGGGCTAGCATGAATACCTATTTTCTAGAGTGCTATCTGCTGCGTATTTTCAGAGAAAAAGAATCTCTATGACAGACCCCACTGGCTGCCCAGCCAACTACTCCTGCTTCTGACTTATTCAAGTAGCCCCAGGGGGTGACGTGCAAAGCCAACTGGGGCAATTTCATTGGTCAAAGCCAACTGGGGCACTCTTGTTCTCCCTTGTCCATGAGTGGTCTAGTTCTGGCCAATGACATAAGGAGAAAGTGGGCCAGGGGTGAGAAAAGCCTAAGGAGACAGGCCTTTTCTACCATTCTCTTCCCTTCTGTTTGGGAAGATGTGATGCCTGGTGCTCTGCAGCCATCTTGGGACCATGAGGAGAGGACAATACAGCAAGAAGACAGAAAGTTCTCATTGACATGCTGAGCTATTAAGCTAACCTAGATGCACCAACCTCTAGATGCCTTGTTCTGTGAAATAATAAAGAGATTTTACCACTGAAGCCAGTTTCAGTTGGGTCTTCCATAGCAGGCGAACACACCCCAACCCATAAAACCACGTCACTTGTTCTTACTTTGGAGAGTAATTGCAGACGAGGTAGACCGCATTCTCCCAAACATCTCCCCAGACATTCATCCTCTCGCAGGTGTTCACAGCACAGCCAATCTTGGTGGTTGTGGCCCAAACTATCTGAAAAGATGACATCCATACATCTGAGCCCAAGGGACCAATGACCAGGGTGATATAATCTGGTCTGGATCCACAAGGTGCTGGCACTAAAGGGGTGTGTGGTGAAGAGGTGAAGGAGCAGATTCTTCCCCTAACCCATTAAAGAGCCACACATTTCTTTAAAACGAACAAAAAAAAGAACAAAAAAACACACGAGGAAAATTCCCCAGCAATGTAAAGCTGCCATAGAAGTTTCTAGCGCCTACTCTCAGTTTCCGTATTTGTGAACTGGCCACAAACAGCCTGGCCCACCAGCTATACTTTGAGTAATGCTCAATTAAAGGAAAAGCTTAAGGCAATGATAGAGCAGAGGTTTTCTGACTGGGCAACAGTCCCACAGGGCCAGGTGAGTGACAGTGTTTGGGGGTGCCAGGCTGAGGTCACACCTGATCTTCGGCCTTACCTGTGTGTAGTGGGTGCACATGGCCCCAGAGCACCTCTCTGGACACCAGGGGTTGCACTCGTGGGGGTAGGGGTAGGTGTAGTCCTTCACCTCGTCATACCAGGATTGCACGTGGAAGCCAGGAGAGCGATACCTGCAGGGGCAGATCAGCTTGTTACGTGCCAGCCACCAAGCACCCAACGACAGAGACCCCCGCTGGCAGCACTGCCACCCATGGGGCAGCTGGAGGGGGTGCTTCTTTGGGCCAACAGCCCCATATCCCACCCAGTATCTGTTAAAAGTGCTTAAAACCCGAATTGGCCTCCTCTGGGTTCCAGGAGTGTCCCTGGGTGACCTACAAGCCACCAGTGTGTGCGGGAAACTTTTACCTGGCTCCCGGTGAGTTCTTTTTTATGTTTATAATTATGTATTAATTTTCACGTACGTTTGGGGAATCCCATATTTCACAGATATTACCGCTTAAGAACAAATCCCGTATTTCACAGATATCACTGCTTAAGACAAAACTGAAGGTGCAAGTCCCTTTACAGTCAATGTAGAGAAAAACAGTAAGTAGATAATTGAACAGATCCTGCCCAGATAACTGAACTGTGGCAGGGGAGGGTCTGGAAGTTGGGAAACAGCTGGCTATGGCAGACAGGGCAGACAGGTTCCTGTCACACACACACACACACACACACACACACACACACACAGCCAAAGAGCAGCCTAAAGCCTCACGTTTCTGTAACGTCATGACCAGCTTCGTGCCTTGGCTGCCTGGGGACCCGAGGACTCAGACTCAAGGAAGAAAATTCATTCAAGGTACAGGAACCCACAGGTGTGCAGAGCCCTGCAGTCAGCTGGGCAAACCCTTGTACCAAGCTCCCCTTTGGGATTTTATCACCTGAGCCCTCCCTCGTCCCCAGCCCTGAGGAGCACGCCCCCAGCCACTGTTGGTGGCCACCACCCCCTCGCTTCAGCCCTGTCCGCCAGGTTGGCACCGGGAAAGAAAATAAACCAGGTTGGAACCCCCGGTCGCGGTCACCAGCAAGTGTCAACAAAGCGGTTTCAATAAAGAGAACAGATGTGGTGGCGACTGGTGACTTCTGAGGGCACCGTGGGGACCCGGGTGGGGACCCAGGCAATGGTGGTGGTCAGTGCTGTGGCTGGAGAAGCAGCCTCCCTTCCTGGAGCCAGCTCGGGGAAAGAGACACACGCAGCAACAGAGCTCTAGGGACACAGGGAACCCATCACCAGTCTGTCTATTTCCCTGGAACCTCACAGCCAGGCTGGGGTGGTTTTGAAAGGAGAACAGTTGGCTGCAGAGGGGCCTTCAGAAGAGGGTCTCTTTTGTAAAGTGAGTTGGCAATATTCATCCAGAAGGGGGACAGTCTTTGTGCCCTGGGACCCATCAATCCTACCCCTCAGAGTTTTCCTACTGAAATCATTCAAATGAGCCAAGGGGGAAAAGAAAAAAAAAAAAACAACCTAGCTACAAGAATGGAATGGCTTGGGCTTCCCTGGTGGCGCAGTGGTTAAGAACCCTCCAGCCAATGCAGGGGACACGGGTTCGATCCCTGGCCAGGGAAGATCTCACTTGCCGCGGAGCAACTAAGCCCGTGCACCACAACTACTGAGCCTGCGCTCTAGAGCCCGTGCTCCACAGCAAGAGAAGCCACCGCAATGAGAAGCCCGCGCATGGCAACGAAGAGGAGCCCCCTCTTGCCTCAACTAGAGCAAGTCCACGCATAGCAATGAAGACCCAACATAGCCAAAAAAAAAACCAAAAAACAACTAAATTAATTAATTAAAAAAAAAAAAAAAGAGGGGCTTCCCTGGTGGCACAGTGGTTGAGAGTCCGCCTGTCGATGCAGGGGACACGGGTTCGTGCCCCGGTCCGGGAGGATCCCGCGTGCCGCGGAGCGGCTGGGCCCGTGAGCCACGGCCGCTGAGCCTGCGCGTCTGGAGCCTGTGCTCCGCAACGGGAGAGGCCACAACAGTGAGAGGCCCGCGTACCGCAAAAAAAAAAAAAAGAATGGAATGGCTAAATTCCAGTCTGTCAACTTCATGGCCCAAAGGCAGCCTTGACGAGGTGATAACCATGGCAACTATGTAACAGAAAATTGTTTGATATCGTATGAGAAGGAAAAAAAAAAGAATTAACAGCTGTCCTGGCCACAGTTACAGCTACGTGAAAACATGCCGGCCCACAGCCAGATGCAGCCCAGAAGCCCAGGAACACGCAAATTGCTGAACCAGGGCAGTGGATCGATGGGTTTGGTTCCCTTTAGACATTTTCTCTTAATGCTGTCACAAGACTGACTTCATAAAAAGCAGAAAAGAGTGCTGGGTTGCTGTGGTTCCACGAAGTCACACCTCTGGACACACGGTGACACCTGCCCAGGTGCTTCCCGGAAGGGCACTGGCTAAAGGAGAATGCAGCTACTCGTGGCCCCATTACACGCCCCGCTTCAAGAGCTGGAAATAGAGTAAACAGGCGCTTGAAGGCAAGCACACCCTGACATGTACTTTGAGGGGCTGTTTCCAGCCCCGGCCAAATTTTCAGTAAGTGTGGCTCAATGAAAGCAGACCCTGGGCCCCTGGGCCCCCGTTCGGAGGACTCGTGTGCACAGCACGTGGTCAGTGAGTCTTAGCCGGTCAGAAGACATTTTGTCCATTTCCCCTAAGGCAGCCAGGCCCTAGCCCGGGAGGGGCTGCCAGCTGGCTTGGGGGCTCGGGAATGTGGCCCGGTTGACCTGGGGGAAGGTCTGTGGACGACATTTAACAGACACTGTCAAGGCCTTGGAGGTCTGGCGGCGTGAGTGAGACCCTGTTCACGAGTAGGGGGTCACAGTGGCTCTTACCTGCCCCAGTGCACGGCCAGGTTCTGCCCGATGGACACCAGCAGGCTGTTGGGCCCATGCTCCCAGATGCACTCCTGGGCCCAGGCCACCGCCGACTTCTCCAGCTCTTCATCCCAGGTCTGCAGGAGGACGAGAAGTGGGCACCAGGAGGTCAGGGTCAGGGGTGGGTATAAGAACCCAAACCGCAGAGACGCCCCAGCTCAGGCCCTGGGAGACCCCAAGGGCCGGGCTTTGGCTTCCGCGACACTAGACGCAGGGACTTCGTGCCTGTCTCCGATGGGCTCCTTGCTTGGGAGGTGGGAAGTGGCCGGTCAGCAAAGAACCTAGAGGAGCCCCGATCCTCAGAGCACCTGCTCGGCCACTAACTTGTCGGGGACACTGGCAAGTCCCTTCTCTCAGCCTCACTCTCCTCATCTGTGAAATGGGAGGATGAGTAAATCCTGGAGATGAATGACGGTGATGGCGGGGATGGTTGCACAATGGTGTGAATGTAGTTAATGCCACTGAAGAGTGCATCTAAAAATGGCTGAAATGGTAAGTTATATATTACGTACATTTTACTATTATATATATATTTTTTAGGTAGCAAGAAATGCCTTCAACTCGCCCAGTCCTGTTACCCTCCAACACAGCCCTCCCTGAGTCAGGGGTCTGGGCCAAAGAATCTGCAGCCCTCTTGCCTCCCAGCTGGCCCAGGGAGCACACATAACTCCTCAAGAAAGAACACGGTGAACAAGGCAAGTAGGGTCACTTCTCTTCTGCGGAGGAACAGATGCCAAGCGGCCCTCCCAGCTGTGAGCCAGCGGCTGTCCCGCCCCCTCCCGGAGTCTTGGGGAAGATGCTGCAGCTCATGGGCAGCCAGGGGCTGCCCCTCGCTCTGGGAAGCCCCAGCCCTGGCACGCAGTAGTTGCTCACTGAAAGCCTATCGAGGCAGAGCCCCGGGACCATCCCGGAACAGGAACAGGAGACTGGTTGAACCAACTGTGGGACCCCTGAATGGAAGCTGCCCACTGCCCTCTCCTCCTCCTGTCTCGCTGTCTCCTTCTGGCCAAGATAACTGCGACTCCTCAACACCCAGGGGCAACTCCTGCCCCAGGGCAGACGCCTGGGGTGGGGGCGGGGTCACACCTCTGGACCCGCTGCCCATTTCAGCTGCAGGGGACATTCTGGGTTTCTCCCCAACAGTGCCCCACCTTCAGCGCCCACCAAACCCTGTACCACTTCTGCCTCGGATCTTTCTCCAGTGCCCAAGCACAGCCTGAAACAGGGGGTCAACGCCCTCCGGGGGCCACACTCAGTCAGTGGGAGACGGGCCTGTTGATAAGAGCACGCACCTCCCACCTTCAGAGGGCGGGGCAGTGAGGTGCTCTTGTTAGGTGAACCTGGGTACGGTGCCAGGCTCTGCCTCTTGCTGGCTGTGTGACTTCAAGCAAATGGTTTCACCTCTCTGTGCCTTTGTTTCCCTATCTCTAAATGGGCTAATGGTACCTGGAATAGGATTTGGGGGAAGGTTGACTGACAGCAGGCATGGAGCCCCCAGATGAGAAGCAAAGGAGCTCTCAGTCAATGGTACCTGGATATTAAGGAAGTTAACTTTCTCAAGCACCCGCCAGGGCAGTCATCATCTGAACACCTGCCCATTGCAGGTAACATTAGAACCATTTTCTTATTTAACTCCCCCAACAAGCCCTGGAGGTATGTTTTATCTCTCCATTGTTGCAGATAAAATGAACAAACAAACAAAAACCTCTGAGTTTAAGAGAGGTTAAGCAACTTGCCTAAGGTCACCCAGCTAGGAACTTGTTAGAACTCTAACAGCCCAGCCTCCAAGGGGGATCTTCCATCTTCCTGCTCTGCACGCTGCCACCAGGTGCTGGTCCCACTCCACTAAAATAATGGTTACTAAAATAATAGCAACAGTCTAATTCACATTTATTTAGTATCACGCATTATCTTACTGACTCCACCAAACAACTCTGTGAGAAAGGGACTTTTGTCCTCCCCCATTGTGCCTGGTGAGGAATTAGAAACACAGAGAGGCTAAGTAACCTGTCGAAGCCACACAGCTGGCACGTGGCAGCTACCTAAGCCCAGAGCCTGTCCGCTCATAAAACCACAAAATGGGGTATCTTAACCTCTGGAGTGCTAAAATCCACGTCTCAGTGCTCAGCCTGTTTCAAAGCACTGTGGCTAGAAGCCCCAGCAGGCAGGGCCGAGCAGGAAGCCATGACTCTGAGGCACTTTCTCAAATCAGTGTCACTTGTCTGGGTGGAGACGGGGCCGGGCAGCACTGCACCGAGGATGCCCAGAGGGAGGGGACGGTGCTGAGGCTCAGACGGCCGGCCCCGCCCCGAGGGCCCCTGCGCAGAGGCGGCCTCAACAACACCCCTAAAGGCTCTACTTCCCCCACAGGGGGGCTGTTGAGACGGAAGGAGCGAGATACCAGCTCCCATCCTGAGATACCATAAAGTAAAAAATAGGAAAACACAGCAGGCTAGTCACAGGCTGCCCAGGGCCTGTCCCTGCCTGCTGCGTACCCAAGCTCCTTTCCGCTGCCCTGAATCTCCCCCACAGGCACCAGACAAGCACAGGGCGTGAGGAAAAGGGCAGCAGAAACCCAGCCTGCTCCCCACGGGAGGCAGGAAACAGCCAGGACCCCGGCGGGGCTGGGGCTCGGTCAAGCTTCAGGCCCAGGAGAATGCCTGCTCCCTGGTAGGCACCACACAGGGCCTTGGGGTGGGGAGGGGCACAGGATGGAGGGCGACTGATCCAGAAAGAGGCGGAGAGTGTCTTTTCCCCACAGGGACAGAAGCCAAATGACCAGTTGCTGGGAAGGAGCGGGGAGGAGTCCGTGCCCTAAAAAGAAAATCCACCCTGATTCTCTCCATCCTTAACCCTATAAAGGTCTGCGCAGCTGCCCCAGGCGTTAGGCGCCCCATGTTGAAAGGGCGCCCGCTCTGCCTCCTAAAATTATCACAGCCCCTTCGGAATAAATGCTGAGAAAAAAGAAATGGTTTCATAACGAGTTCCCAGAGGACTGGGGCCTTGCTCAGGGCTCTGCGCGGACGGGCATCCATTCATCCGTCCCACAGCTGGTGATGCGCCACCTCGCACAAGCACAGACGCAGAGGGACTCACAGGCACGTGGGCAGGTGACCGACCGTGAGGGTGGCGGAGGTCGGAGCACAGGCCACACGGAAAGCGAAAGCTGAGAGTCCAGAGGAAGGAGAGGGCCCGGGGCCAGGCCTGCAGGGAGGTGGATACGGGAGTGATGAGGGTGCAGCCCTTCTGGGGGTGGGGGCAGGGGGTGGGGTCTGTAACACACACAGCACCCAGAGGTCTCTCTGGCCAAAGGCAAGGGAGGGAAACAGGCTATCCAGACGGACAAGGGCTTGTGATAGGAGGCCTCGGATGCCGGGAAGGAAGCACAGAGGGCCACCGAGGCTCCTGCCTGGGCAAAGGCTGGAAGAGAGTGAGATTTAGAAACTATAACGCGATACCAGGATGCAGAAGGGGCCGGAAGAGGGCAAGATGGGAGGTGAAACAGCCCCTGCCCCCACTCCAGGGTTGAGGCTGCCCCAATAATCAGGGGAGGATGGAAAAGGCTGGTGGGGTCAGGGGAGGGGGGGAGGCGTTCAACTGAGCGTGGAGAGGGGACAAGAGCACGGGTCCTGGACTCAGCTGGACCCAGGTCAGCATTCGCCTCCGCCTCTACAGCTGTGTGACCTCGGGCCTCGGTTTCCCAGTCTATAAAGTGGGGGGATACCACGGCGCCCGTTTCACAGGGCTGGGGGGATGGGACACGGAGACACATGAGTGAGGGCAGAGCTGGGGACGTGCACCGGGGAGCTGGGTGCCCCTTCTGCTCCGAAATGCAGGGCTTCTCCAGACACACAGGGGACCCTCCACTGTCCCTTCTCTACTCCTTCCTCCCCAGCAGACACCCCATCACTCACGGACTCGGCCACCCCTCGCTACTCAGACGGAAGGTGCCGGTAAATGGTGGGGTGAAGCTAAGGGTGACACAAGGACAGCGGTAACAGCACAGCCCCAGGGCTGAGCATCTGTGCCAGGCAGTCAACACATGTGCCGTTAGATGGTCGGGGGTTGGGGGGCACATGAGGTGGGATTTCCAAAGTAGACACTGAGACTCAGACTAGCTAAGGAGACGTCAAGGTCACACGGTGAAGACGTAGCAGAGCTGGGGTCGGACTCACCACAGCCTGGCCCTTGACCCTCCCCCTCCCCCTCCCCCCCTCCCCTCCCCCTCCCCTCCCCTCCCCCTCCAGGAGGGCCGGGAGCTTGGGCTGAGCTACAGAGCGGTGCAGCCTGTGCTGATCGGGTAGGGCATCCAGAACAGAGGCAGGGGGCCCTCTCACCAGACGTCCCCAAGCCTGCCATCCCCCCCTCCCCCCGCGGATGGGGCCAGCCCCTGTGGTGCCTCCGCGCTCACCATGTACTCCATGTTGGAGGCCGGTGGTGACACCTGGCCCCGCAGCCGGTTGTGAAGCATGAGGATCTCCTCCTTGTCCGCCCTGGGGATGGCCCTCCGGACCCGGGAGTGGGGTCTGTCCTGCTGGTATTTGCTGAGCAGCTTCTCTAGGTGTGTGACATTGGGCAGGAAAAAGCCTTGGGCTCCACAGAGCAGTAGCACCAGCCCCAAGGGCACAAGGCCGTTCAGGACACAGCTCATGGCTCCACGCTGGCAGCAAGGGCTGGGATGACAGGGGGGCCTGGGCTCCTGAGGCGCTTGCGTGCTCTGAAAAGAAGCAGAGGGCGGCAGGAGAAGTCGGTCAGTGTCAAAGCCACGACGGCACTGACCGTACTGGACGTCATTCTCCCCACTTTGCAGATGTGGAGACTGAGGCCACAGAAGCTGAACCACCAAGGTCCCGCAGGCAGGAAGTGGTGGAGCTGGGACTCAAGCCAAGGGTCTCCAGCAAGGCAAGCGGCCTGACGCCACACGGGATATCCTGGCTGGGTCTCTCCTGGACTCAGCTTCTCACGGTACCATCCATTCTCACTCGGAGTCAGCATTTGGACTCATTCAGGACTGCGGTGGGCCTACGGCCTGAATTAAGTTCCATCTCCCGCCCCCCAAAGAGATCGCTAAAGTCATTTCACGTCACGAAAGGACGTGCCGTGAACCAGCGTGAGTGGCAAACTTCCTGGTCCCTGTGAAGTAAGACTCAGTTCCCAAAGCGACTGTCAGGCATCCCCAGACCCATCACCGCATGAGGCCCCACCTATCACGGCCCTTCCACGGGGCACCACCCGTGTAACCGTCACACACTACGACACCATCTCCCAGGACCCAGCCAGGGACCCAGCCGCGCACTCTGCCGATTTGCTCCTTGGAGAAAGTGACAGTAGAAAGAGAGAGGACCTCCAGGGGTATCTGTGTACCCACTCTCATCCCATCCCTGCCTGGCAGAGCCCCTAAACAGCCTGGCGTGCAGCCTGCCTCAGGCAGCTTCTGTCTGACAATGAGCCCGTTACAGGCACTGCCGGGTGTTACCCAGTTGGCTGCTAAGTTAGTGGTTCATAGGGGTTATTAGTACCCAACAACGGCATCAGTAGGGCTGAGGGGACAGCAGATGGTGGCTGGGACTCCCGGTCCTGCAAGGCCCATCTTGGAGCTGCACTTCCCAAGCAGTATTTCTGGAACCCTAACCCTGACACGTGACGGGCTGGGGGCGTGGCGCACGGCCTCGTGGTCACAGCGGTTGGGATTCACCCCTCTCAGAGACCCCCGGTGCCGACTGCAGTGAATCCCTCGCTTTATGACCCAACAAGGATCTTGACGATCCCTCCTTGCCTTTGGGCAACAGGCCCTTTTCCCAAATAACGCCGCTTACTAACTTTTCTTAGTGTCTTAGGAAAAGCTGCCTTAGTCTTGGAATACACTTAGTAATTTTAAAATTCGAAGTTAATTTATGAGGTGAATTTCCGCTGTGCCTTGTGTTCCTTCCCAGAACCCTTCCTGAGCATCTACGTGGGCCCGCCACCTCATTATGCCATTTCCAGTCCTCACGACAACCCAGGAGGTCGGCCTGTTATCGCTCCCATTTTACAGGGGGGAGGCTGAGGCTTGACGTGCTGGTCCCAAGGCCGCTCCACGGGTAAGACTCGAACCCAGGTGTGGTGTCTCTGAGGATCCTGGATTTTCCATCACGCTACCCTGGTTCCACGGGGTCACACTAAAGGTCACAAAGCATGGTCTTCCCCCTGGCTTACTGTCTGGTCCAAGAAGACAAGGCAGGGCTTGAATGAGTGTGTTCGTTCACCCTCTCGCCTCTGCTTTACTCCCAAGGAGAGCCGGTCAGTCACCCAATGACCTTTATTAGACACCTATTTTGTGCTGGGTGCCGGGACACGAAGATGAAAAGGGCACTGTCCTGGCCTCAGGGAGCTCCCAGTTGGGCGACAGGCAAGGAAACCCACAGCCCCTACCCAGCGGGACAGGCCTGACAAGACAGCGCGGGGAGCTGGAGGGAGGGGCTCCAGGGCCCCCCTGGATGGGGGGGAGGCAGCCAAGCCTGGACGCTGACCCACCCGGAACCCCGGGTGGCCCCTCTGGTCTTCTCCTATACGGGCAACAGCTGCGTTTTCACCGGTCGCGTGGTCTGGGGCTGCAAGCTCGCAGCTGGAGGAGGACATCCTCAAGGGCGCATCCAGGGCATCCCAGGAGACAGAGCTGCAGCGGAGGAGCTATGGGAACGCAGCAGTTCCCATCTCCAACCCTGGAAACTCTCCAGGGTCCTGACCGAGCTTACGCCATCTAGGGGGAGGCCTGACTCCTTGGAGTGGGTGAGATGTGGCCTCCCTCCCGAGGAGTTCCCTTTGGGGCAGAGCCTCAGGGACCTGGGTGAGGGTGGGGGACTTCTGAGTGCTCGCTCGCCCTGTGGGGATCAAGCCAGAGACGCAGACGCTCTCAGGGTCCCTGACGTCTCCCTGCTTAGTCACACCACCATATACGAGCATTTCCCAGCGGCAGAGGCCAGGCTGAAAAGGATGCCAAAACGCACTGACACTGGGTTAAGATTTAGGACAAAGAAGGAGCGGAATCAACATCACGGAGCGTCCACTCGGGTATCACGGCCACAGCCGATTGGCTTTACTCTTCAACCCGAGGGGCAGGGCACCCCAAAAGGCATGAAATAGGAATTGCTTCCATGACTCAACTAAACTGGGTTTGGTTTAAATCACCAACGGGCACAACTCAAACGACTCTCAGCAGGGGGATGGGTAAATGAATTGTGAGTCCGTGTGGGTGGAATATTATACAGCAAGTAAAAACGATGGCCTGGAGCTCTGTGAGTGTTGGCATAAACAAAGCTCAAATCTAATGTTGGGCTAAAAAAGCAAGTTGTAGAATACTATGCTCATGGCACTATCTGTGTGCATTTTAAGGCATATAAACCATACCTTGTATAAACCATACCTTGTATAGTTTATAGATATGTGTATATGTACATACATCTGTGCATATGTGTGTATTACATACACATGTATTATACATGTATGTACATATATGTATACGGTGTGTGTGTGTGCGCACATGCACCTGCATGTGCTTGTATGGTAAAACCAGGACTGAACAGACTAAGTTCATGGTGGTAGATAATGCCAGGGTGAGGTAAATTGAACCGGGAAGGAGAATATGAGGGAACTCACCTTGATGTCTAACATATTGTTTCTATTAAAAATCTCGGGACTTCCCTGGTGGTGCAGTGGTTAAGAATCCACCTGCCAATGCAGGGGTTTGAACCCTGGTCCAGGAAGATCCCACATGCCGTGGAGCAACTAAGCCCGTGTGCCACAACTACTGAGCCTGCGCTCTAGAGCCCGTGAGCCACAACTACTGAGCCCGCGTGCCACAACTACTGAAGCCTGCGCACCTAGAGCCCGTGCTCTGCAACGAGAGAAGCCACCGCAATGAGAAGCCTGCGCACCGCAACGAAGAGTAGCCCCGCTCCCCACAACTAGAGAAAGCCTGCGCGCAGCAACGAAGACCCAACACAGCCATAAATAAATAAATAGGTAAATTTATCGAAGAAACAAATTCTCAAGCAAATATTGCAAAGTGTAAGCTCCGTTCACGCTGAGTGCACAGGCTGAGTTGGCAGGAATGTGATGTAGTCACCAGAGGAGGGTGTCCTCGGGGGCCGGACATCGGTGGTGAGCGCATACTAGCCTTTGGACTTGTCTACTTTAAACTTTTTAAATATTAATGAATAAAACAAAGCAAAATGCCAAAGCATGAAAGGACAGTGAGACCACTGCTGGTTCCAAGTGCATTCTCCCGGCATGTTCTCCTGAACGAGGGTGACCTTACTCCGGAAGACTTGGTCGGCCGCCTTCACTCTGAACATTCAAGGGCCTTGCTTGGTCCATGGGCCGCAGACGGGTCCTTCCCTCCAAGGGTCCAGAGACAACTGATAAAGCCTCAGCTGGAGCTTCAGAGTTGGGAGAACCATGGGGTTTGTTTGTTTGTTTGTTTATGGCCACACCGCGTGGTTTGCGGGATCTGAGTTCCCCAACCAGCGATTGAACCTGGGCCTTCGGCACTCAAAGCACAGAGCCCTAACCACTGGGCCACCAGGGAATTCCCAACCATGGGGTTTAGTCAAACCTTCCCACGGGGAGAAACACAAGTGAAAAGAGGTGTTTCTCCAAGTGGCTTCTCCACCTTGAGACAGTCGCTAGCCTGGACCACACCAACTTGTCTTGGGTTGGGCCATGCGGGACATGGTGCTGGGCGGCACTACTGGGTCTGAAAACGGTCTGGCCTGGCTGCAGCTCAGGGAGGGTTGGTGGGGTCCACGCTGGGGAGGGGGCAACGCCTGTACCTGGATGGCTTCCACTAAGTTTGGGCCATAGGAGAACACTGAAGATTTAAGCAGAACTGTAACAGTAACAGGGCTGGCATCTCACATCTACATTCCAGAACACAGCACTGGGCTGGCACGCAGGGAAAAAAAAAACAGAATCTTGGACTGAGCTGTGTGGCCTGCAAATTCCTGTGTCGAAGTCCTAACCCCCAGCACCTCAGACTGTGACTGTATTTGGAGAGAGGGTCTTTAAAGAGGTGGTTAAGTTAAAATGAGGTCATCTGGGTGAGCCCTGCTCCAGTATGACTGGTGTCCTTATAAGAAGAAGGGTTTAGGACACAGACACACACGGAGGGACGAGAGTGTGAGATACAGCAAGGAGACCGCCGTCTACACGCCAAGGAGCAAGGCCTAAAAGAAACCAGCCCCGCCGACACCTTGATCTTGGACTTCCAGACTCCAGAAGCGTGAGAAAATGAATTTGTGTTGTTTAAACCACTCAGTCTGTGGTACTTTATCCTGGCAGCCCTAGCAAACTAATACAAGCATCAGATAGTAAGCGAGGAGAACTGTGTTCTAAGTATCCCACTGGCAGCTGTATGGAAGAGGGTAAGGGAGGAGCAGAGAGGCAGATGGGGAGGCCAAGGGTGGGATCGTGGCTGGAACCTGGGCAGTGGCAATCGGCGCTGTGTCACAGCACAAGCCCATCAGCCGAGGCGACTTGGCCGGGGCCACGCCAGCCCGCCTTGGCCTTCAGCCCCTTGGCATTCAGCTTCCACTGCCGAAACAGCTCGATAAGAGCCTAGGGAAAAAGCACTTCAGCCCCCTTTCCATCTACAATTTAAAAGAAACAGACTCACAGACATAGAGAATAGACTAGTGGTTGCCAAGGGGTAGAGGGGATGGCGGGTGGGGTGGAGTGGGAGTCTGGGGTTAGCAGATGCAAACTATTCTATAAAGAATGGATAAACAACGAGGTCCTACTGTATAGCACAGGGAACTACATTCAATATCCTGGGATAGGGCTTCCCTGGTGGCACAGTGGTTGAGAGTCCGCCTGCCGATGCAGGGGACACGGGTTCGTGCCCCGGTCCGGGAAGATCCCACATGCCGCGGAGCGGCTGGGCCCGTGAGCCATGGCCGCTGAGCCTGCGCGTCCGGAGCCTGTGCTCCGCAACGGGAGAGGCCACAGCAGTGAGAGGCCCACGTACCACAAAAATATATATATATATCCTGGGATAAACCATAATGGAAAAGAATATGAAAAAGAATATATATTTGTATAACCGAGTCACTTTGCCGTACAGCAGAAATTAACACAACATGATAAACCAACTATACTTCAATAAAATAAATTAAAAAAAAAAAGTTTTCCCAATGAGACATACACACTGCCCACCACCACCAGGGGCTTTCCAATGACACGTACAGGCCCCCACCAGGGAGGCCAGCGGGGCTTACATGGAGGGAGACCTACCGCAAGCCCGTTGCTGCACTTCTCACTTCACCCTCCCGATGAGTCAGAGGTTTGGGCTCTATTGCTCCCATTTTACAGGTGAGGAGACTGAGGCCCCTGGAGTGTCAGGAACCTGCCCAGGGTCACACAACTGCAAGCAGAAAACCTGGGGCTGGAATGCAGCTCTGTCTGACCTCCAAGCCCCTTCCTCAATGCCACAGTGCCTTCCCAAGGGGTGGGCTTCCTTGGGGATTTCCCGTCACTACCCACACAGGGGAGGGCCGCCCACAAACAACCCAGCACTCACTGCGACCCTCCCTTCCCTTCTCTGCTTCCTGCGCGGACAGTGGGGCTCAGTGGAGACAGGCACCGTGCCCCACCCCAGGTAGTGACTCTGTCGAGAAGGCATCCGTTTGTCGCCCCCAGGGGAATGAAACCTTTACATCATGGTTACATTTCACCAAGATACTCCCCGTCATGGGGCTTGGCACCCACCCAGTCTCTATCTGCTGACGTACCTTTGACTAAAATATGACGCCCGCACCGACGGACCCTCTCTGCCGGGCACCCTCCAGCCGTCCTAACGTTCCCGAGGGGCTCACACTTCAGGGGGTCAACCCGAGCTCCCTTCTGTTCCTGGAGACGGAGGCCCACACTCCCCAGCTCTGCACTTTTGTCCCCGCTTTCTCCTAGGGTTGCCAAAGGCAAGCTTCATTTCTGGAGAAGCCCTTCTCCACTCTCTGTCCCTGGCCTCCTGCCAAAAGCCCGAAACACCCGCGTGGACGGCCGTACAATTCACAGAAACGCCGTCTGGGAGACATCGTCTCCTTGGCCCCAGTTGCAAAACCCAGCCCGGAAGACCACAAACAAGATAACGGCGCCAGGGTCCCATAAGCACATACCAGGGGGCGGGGAGGGGACCAAGAAAGCTTTCACGCCCCACGGTCAACGTCCAGACCCAACCTGGGGTCAGATTCCTGCAGCACGGCCTCAGCTTTCAGATGCACTTGGACCCTGGCTGTTTTCTACCCCATTTTCTGGAAAACAAAAACTGAGCCCGGGAGACGTTATGTGGTATCTGTGAGGTTGCGGGTCTGGTTTGAAGTGAAACCAAGGCTTGAAATCCAGCTTTCTGGAAGCGTGGGGAACTCTGAGCACGTGGGTGCTGCAACGTCAGCTCTGCCATCACCCCTCTATCCCGGCTAAGGCTCTGGGGACATTTAGGGCATCCACAGCCCCGCATGTCCCCCATCTAGCCAGGGGTCTCCTCGAGGGCTAGCTCCTGGGGGACGCTGCCGCCAAATTCAACTCTCAGGAACGAGAGAAAGAAAGAGAACATGGTTGGAGTTCGATGTCATCCCGCCTGGGCTGCCTTCGCCTATGTTTAAGAAAGCCTGCCAGAAAGATGACTCGTAGGACGGAGCCTGCCAGCCGTCAGCCCCGAGACCGTGCCAAGCTCTCTGCTTCTGCACATGCTGTTCTCGCGGCTCATCTCATGACCCCAGCCTGCCCCTCCCCCGCCCGGGTCCCGCTGATGAATGAAGTCCTGCTCGTGGGTTAAGACACAACTGCAGGGTCGCTGCTTCATCACGGCCCCAGACCTGTCCGCCTTGTTCACCGCTGAACCGCCAGCTTCTGACCTCGTTGGGACGAGGAGATCCGCACATTCACTACGTAAATATTTATTGAACACCGCTGGCGCCTCTGTGGGTGAACAGGACTGACAGGTCTGCACGTGTGATTCAGCTCCAGGAGGCTTCCAGAAAGTGACGACCCTTCGGCTGAGCCTCCCTGCTGAGCGGGGACGGATCAGCCTGCAGCGGAGGGGGCAGGCCGGGGTCAAGGGACGAGCCGTGGTACGAGGAACGATGGAGATGAGGAACACGAGTGTTACAGTATTACAGGGTTCGCTACGAGGTCTATGGCTAATAGTACTGGCTATGACGATAGTGATGGTGATGCTAAGTGCTCCACAGATCATGGTGTGGAGGGATGTGGGGAAGGCTGGGATTAACAATGGGGAACACAGTGAAAAGGCTGTTCTCTCTTCACCACATTATTTCAAAGCCCCACCTCTGGGCTTCCCTGGTGGCGCAGTGGTTGAGAGTCCGCCTGCCGATGCAGGGGACACGGGTTCGTGCCCCGGTCCGGGAAGATCCTACATGCCGCGGAGCAGCTGGGCGCGTGAGCCATGGCCGCTGAGCCTGCGCGTCCGGAGCCTGTGCTCCGCAACGGGAGAGGCCACAACAGTGAGAGGGCCCGTGAACCGCAAAAAAAAAAAAAAAAAAAAAAAAGAAAAAAAGCCCCACCTCTGCTTTGAGACAAAAATCTAATTTTTAAAACTCCAATAAATGTCTTAATGCTTGTCGGGGGCGGGGGAGCCCACCCCTAAACTTGAAACATGCTTCGGCTCACTGCATGCCTGGGGCCTTGGACACGTTTTCCCAGCTTTCTGGGGAAGTGGGTTCCGAGACGCCACAGACCGGGTCTGCAGCGTGAATGTGACCAACTGGCCGGGACCTGGATTCACAGTGGTGACAGTCAGCCGGTTCACAGGCCAATGCGGTTGCAGTGCTGGGTCCCCTTCCAGGGCTCAGCTCGGCTGAGTTCACCGGCCGTGGGTGTCGAGGCCTCAGCAGCCTGCCTCCTGTCTGCTCACGCTTGCTGCCTTGCCCGCTAAGACTGGGCGCTTCTAGGTGGCTGGAACCACTGCTGTGCTGGTAAATGTTTAACAGCTGATGCTCGAAAAACCCCCAAAATACCCACCCTGATCTGTAGTGTCTGCCAATTCTCTTGGTGTAAATATTCCCACCACGGCAACTTGAAGCCACCAATGTGGGGTCACTGCGCATGGAGTTTCTGGAAAGAGCCTCACGATAACACAGAATGATGTCGTTTTTCCATCACATGCACAGAATAGACATCAACCACCCCAAGGGCAGAGAGAATAGTAAAGCGAGGTAAAAAAATTAGGATGCGCGAAGTTTTGAGTATTTATTACCTTTGTTTTAAATAAGACTTATTTCACTATAAGTTTATTTAATGTTGGTGGTGTTCACGGGGAGTTATACTCAACATTTTGTAATAACCTATAAGGGAAAAAAAAGTATCTAGAAATACGGGCATATATACATATATGTGTGTATATAACTGAATCACTGTGCTGTACACCTGAAACTTACACGACATTGGACATCAACAATACTTCAATTAAAAAAAAACAAAATGATGGTTGGGTTGAACTTTTCAGAAACTTAACCACAACTTTTCTGAATACTTAACCACGGGCTCTCACAAGCCGGGACAAGCCAGCATGACCCAGTCGGCCAGTTCCAGCACAGCACTGGCCAACTGGGTCTTATTCAACTTGAATCCTCAGCGCGTATTAACTGCCCAGCAAACACTTATCCCCAATAACCCAGCCAACACTTGATGAGTGAGGGCGAAGCGGCAGACGTTGTTCTGGGTCCTCTACTCCCAGAATCTCGTATTTCATCCTCTGCACAGACTGATGGGGTCACTGCAATTATGATCCCTATTTTACAGATGAGAAAACTGAGGCTCAACACAGACAACAGCTTGCTCACGGTCATACAGAGCCTGCCACACTCTGACCGCCTACCCATCCTGCTCTCCAAAACGTCAGGGCCGTTCTGACCTGTGCCCCGACGTCAGCCGGACTCAGCGAGAGACCTCGAGGCTAACCCCCAAGCCCGGGGTGCCCCAGGCTCCTCTCTTCTTCAGAAGCACAAGGGAGAACGCAAAACGTGAGCGAGGCCAAGGGCAGAGCAGAGTCAGACCCACAAACCACCCAGAAATTCCAGGAATGAAGTGGTGGCTGGGCGGAGGGGGGCGGGACACCCCAGCCTGTCTCAGGCAGATCCCAGGACTGGGTAAGTATCAGACACCCCAGGGGTGGGGATCTCCCTCCTCCACTGGAGCCAGTTTTCCTTAAACCTTTCTCAACATAATTAGGGCACGACAATGGAGGAAACAGGCCTTCCCTTCCCTTGCCAACTGCTCTGCTCTCAACCCCACAAAGATAGACACTAGGCTTAACAAAAATGCCCCCCCCCACCCCGCCCCGCTGCAGGCACTCTTTCCTCCTGTCCCCTCAGCCAGAGATACATCCTTATGGGACACACAGGGCAATATCTCGGGATGCTTACTTGAACAAATACAATATACAAAACCCATTCAGTTTTTTAAATACTATGCTGAGAATATAGACAATTCTGAACAAAAAGAGAACACTCCCTCAACAATCATTTACTTAATCTACTCTGTGTGAAAAAAAAAAAAAAAAAAGAACTAAAAACCAGGTTTGTTCAGTGCAAGCCAAGATAATATATGAGAAGCCACTTTAAAGTGAACGGATAATAAATTAATATGTTCTTAAAATACCCAGTACATAACTCCTGGGGCCCCTTTCTCCCTTCTTGCAGATGTGTGGATGCTTCCTTGGAAACAATGCTCCCAGCAAAGCTTTAGATAAATGGCAGGAAACCTCCACCTCCAAGGGACAAGAAATCAAGGACCCCCAGGAGGCAGCGTCGATAAGCGTGGACATGGGGTCAACCCCAGTTCGAATCCTGACTCCACATCATTGAGCTGGGTGCTGCCCAGAGGGTCCCTCAACCTCGTGGAGTCTCCAGTTCCTCATGGGCAAAACGAAGCCCTGAATTTCTCCCAGGGCTGGGGGGGGGGGGATTTGCAGAGTATAGAGATGGTGGTTCTAAAGAGCCCAGCAGCAGAGTCCCAGGATCTACCGGTGCTTAATGACTGTTCCTTCCCTTCCTCCTCCTGGGTGGATTCGGGCATCCCAGATCATCTCTGCTCCAGGCTACGAGGCTGACAGCACCTGGACCAGCCTCCCACCTGAAATGCATGATTCACTGGTATTGGGTGGTACCTGCAAGGATGAGTCACAGCCTTGAACCAAGCTCAAGAATTCTATAGCAGCAGGCTATGGAATCTCCACGCTGCTTCACAGATGAACATCCCCAGGGCAACCCTCACATGGCCACGGAGTCCCTGGGATAGGCCAGTGAACAAGCCTCTGTCCCCAGGAATCGGGGGGCGGGGAGGGAGGGAACATCGCAGCAAATAGACGATACAGAGGCTGGAGAAAGGCAGCCCTGGGACACGGGATGGTGAGGCTGGGCAGAGGGAGGGGCAGGGACCACTCTGGCTGGGGTGAACTCCAGGCAGCAGGAACCACAAGCACAAAGACTCTGAGATGGTCACCATCTTGGCTTCAGCAAGGAAGGGTGCAAAGCCAGTGTGGCCAGGGAGAAATGGGGTCACAGAGGCGAGCAGGGCCAAGCAGCCAGGGGCCTTGGGGGCCATGACAAAGATTTTATTCTAAATGCACAGAGGGGGAACTTCCCTGGTGGTCCAGTGGTTAAGACTCTGCGCTTCTACTGCAGGGGGTGCAGGTTTGATCCCTGGCTGGGGAACTAAGATCCCGCGTGCCATGTGGCATGGCCATAAAATAAAAACAATAAAAAATTTAAAAACTAATTGCAAAGAGGGGTGCGTGTGTGTGTGTGTGTGTGTGTGTGTGCGTGTGTGTGCATGTGTGCGTGTCGGGTGCAGGGCAGATGAAGCCGATGGTGACAGGGTCTGATTTATGCTTTGAGAGCCTGGCAGATGTAGCATTGCAGACGAAGCTCACAGACATAACACTGAACCAAAGCCAGACTCCAGTGATGAAACATGCATGGTTCATTTACGTAAAGTTCAAAACCAGGCAAAACCAACCTATACCGTCAGAAGTCCGGAAGTGGTTACTCTGGGAGGTGGGGCTATGGGAGGGTTCCTGGGGGACGGTCAGGCTCTGTAGCTCTGGGGCCACAGCACGGGTACGCGCACTTGGAGAAAATTCATCACCCGACGCACGAATGCATGTGCATTCTTCTCTAGCATGTTGAACTTTAATAAAAAGTTTAAGAGAAATTTAAAGAAGTTCTGGCTTCTGTTGGAAGAACGGCTCCAGAGAAGCTGGAGAACAGATTATGCAAGAGAAAATCCTCCAGGGCTCCCCCAAGGAGGTTCCGCAGTGAGACAAGTCCGGGGCCGGGTCTCCTACAGCCCTTCAAAGTGAACTTGAAGGTGCTGGAGCCCAGATAAAGCTCCGTGCTGCCAGAGCCTCCCACTTGGGCCAGACACCGACTCTCCCAGACAGGGCCCAGTTCATCCCCCGTCTGAAGGGCACTTTGTCCAGCAATGCCAAAGCCGAAAATATCTCAGTCCCCGGGAAGCCCGGCCTTGAAGGTTCCCGGGAATAAACAGTGTTTTTACAGCAGCCCGTGCTTCCCCCATGAGAACAGACTGGCTGTGTTGGGAGCCGGTTTGGGGGCGGGATGGAGAGGTGCAGCGCACACGTGCATACACACAGATGTATTTTAAATGCTGGGAGGGAAACAACCCATTCTTTCACAGGGGCCGCTTAGGGGTTACAAACAGACGGACTTCACAAGCTCCGGGGCACGCGGGGCTCTAAATACAGGCGGAAGGAAAAGGCGGGAATCCTCAGGACACTTGCTCGGGCCCCAGAGCAGCGGGTGCCAACGCCGAGCGCTCTTCCAGAATAAAGTCCTAGGCACACGTCAAGAGCTTGTTCTCAGGGGCCTCGGCTCTGGACAGAAGAGGTCATTCTAGCTCCCAAGCCACTGGCTCCATTCTCGCCACGTGACCTGTTTCTGGTCACACCAGGTCCTGTAAACAGAACCTTCTGCCCCCATCAGCCAGCCCCGCCCACCCCATTCTGGGGCCGGGGCCCAGGGCAAGTCTTCTCAGCTTTCCAGGGCAACGGGTCCCACCCTGGAGCCCGCACCAGAAAGTGCTGGAAGCCCCGTGAAAACGCAGATTGCCGCCCCCCCCCCCATAGCTTTAGGAGGCCTGGGGCAGGGCCTGAGAATCGGCATTCGGACGAGCTCCTGGGAGCCGCTGCTGGTCTGGGGACCCCACTTTGAGAACCGCTGCTCTAGGTGGTAACAGCCTCTCAAATCTTCTCACGCCGCACCTCAGTCCAGTGTTTCCCGAACTCCAGCCCTTGGCACACCCCCTTCCCCAAGCTTTGCCCACCTTCCTACCATCTCCCTGTTCTAGTTCACACTTCGTATTTTATTGAAGTTGGCTTGCTTTGGGGCTTCAAAGAAATTTACTTTAAAAAGGGAAACTTCTCTCATCGGCAGGTGCAGAGAACCTGAGGCTAGAGGAAAACGGAGCACGAGGAAAGCAGAAGAGAGCTGGGGCCAGGGGCGTCACTGTAGAGGGCGCTCTCTGCTGTAGCGAGGTCAGGGTGGGGAGGCATTCGGGGCAGAAGGCACCCCCTGAGACGGTCGCCTCGCTGTGACACAGAGGAGAGAACAGCGCCTGGGTGGGAGGCCTTTGCTGCTGGGTCACTAGACACGCTCAGTCACCTCGGGGACCAGCAGGATGGGCTCCCCACACTTTGGGGGATACTGCTCATCCCACAGTGATCTGTTCTCAAGTACAAAGGCCACCCTGTGACTCTCCTGTGCCCCGCAGCCCAGAGCAGGAAATCCAAGCTCAGTACAGCTGACCCCACCGCAGGGCAGGCTCCTCCGCCCTGAGCCTGACCCTTAGACCCCAGACACCCTGAGCTTGTCATTCTCAGGGTGCCAGGACCCTCCCCTCCTCCAGGCCTTTGCACATACCTGGTCCCTCCCCTTGGTGTACCCCCCAACATCTCCCCCGCACAACGTCACCTTTCCTTGCCAGAGAATACTGCCTCCTTGCTCTAAAAGGACTTCTAGGATCTTAGCAAGTCAGCCTCAGCAGTTGCCGGCTGAATGCCAGTTCCCAGTTCTAGAGAGATCCAGGAGTTTTTCAGCACAAAAGAACCTCAGGGCGGGGTCCATTCTGGGACACCTGACTGCAAACAAAATGGAAGCTGGATTCTTTTCCCTTCTGGGATTTCACCATTCTGTACTCACCGTGGGATGCGATCCAGAAACTTGGACTGAAAATGTGGGATTTCATAATTTATATTTTTAAAAAATGATGGTCCAAAAGTTGCATAATCCTCATTAGGACTTTCCTTTTTCCCCTCAATCTGTGGTTTTTGTCTAAGCTGACACAGCATTTGAGACAATCAGAGAAGATATATCTCCCTCGGGCTGTAGCGTGAGAAACTGTCTATCCCCACAGCCTTGAAGAGGGGGTGTCTGTCGGTGAGTACCCACAACTGCACAGCCTGGGGTAGAAAGCTGAGCTCCCCCAGGGCAACATCTCCGACAGGAATCTCCGTCAGGTGCTCTCCTGGTGCAGAGGCAGGGGAACTGTGGACACCTCCCCCCAAACACCCAGACGCCAGATTCTCATTCCTGAATGAGATGATCTCAGTTGATGTTTCTTCAAGAGGGAAGTCAAGAAAATGGGACACGTGTTCCTGAATACCATGTGACCCAGCTATTCTGCTCCTAGGGGTAGACCCCAAACAACTGAAAACAGGTGTACAAACAAGACTGTGTACACAGATGTTAACAGCAGCATTATGCCCAACAGCCAAAAGGTGGATATGGCCCAAACTTCCATCAGTGGAAGAAGGGATAAATGAAAGATGATCTATCCATACACTGGAATAGCATTCAGCCATAAAAAGGGATGCAGCACTGACACAGGCTACATCATGAATGAACCTTGGCAACGTTGTGCTCAGTGAGAGAAGCCAGACACAAAAAGCCACATGCTGTAGGATTCCATTTATATGAAATGTCCAGTATAAGCAAATCCAGAGAGACAGAAAGCAGATGAGGAGTTGCCAGGGGCCGGGGAGGACAGACGGGGAGTGATTGCTAATGACGGTTATGGGGTCTCCTTTTGGGGTGATGAAAACGTTCTGGAATTAGCCAGTGGTGACGGTTGCAGAACACTGTTAACGTACTAGATGCCACCCAACTGTGCACTTTAAAATGTAAAATTTATGTTGACGAGTACTTTACCACAATAAAACCTTTTTTTTCAAGGAAAAAAAGAAAGAAAGAAAAAAAGAGCATGGCTGGCCCTACCAACCACGACCCAGATGTGCCTGACCCTCCCTGTTCCAGAACAGAGTGTGCTCCCTTTGGGACTTTATGAGGGGCTCCAGATGCCCTATCCCGTGAAGGTCTGAGAAGCTATTCAGCTCAATGGACTGAAGATGAAATGAAATGACGCCTGTGTTATATTTTCCTTTCTTGACAAGCCATGAGCCCCTTTGAGTGATGCTGGATTTGCACATCTGGGACTGATCAAAAACCAGTGAGTCTGCAAAAAAGGGGGGGAAAAAGCTTCCTAGGTCGGGAGCAAGCAGACACAGAGGCACCTCCCATTCGCAGTAAATTACTCTGGTGACAGAGACAAGAAATGTTCCAGCTCCCACAAGGCCAAAGAGGTCGGCATTTGGGGGTCCTGCCTTGAAAAGCCACTTTTCAAATACAACCTACCACAAACCCCAGATATCCAACGTGAGGTCTCTGAGGGAGGGACGCAGTTTGGGGGCTTTTCAGAAGCTCATGCTCCTCGGCTGAGCTCCAGCCCCTCCCCATCAAGCCAGCTCTCCTTTCCAGACGCAGGACTGTGGGAGCAGCTGGCATTGCTCTGGGCTCCCCAGCGGGGCCCTCTGCACGTTGATACAGGTAGCTGTCAGCGGAGTGGATCCCAAGCCCCTCTCCAGGCCCCCCCTTAACCGGGGCCAGGGATTCAGAACCCACATGGCAGAAGCCTTGCGCAGCAGCGTACTCCGCGCTGACAGTCCTGTGGCCGGCCACCGGACGGGCATCTTCTTCCAGAAGCTCGGGTGGGGTCCAGCCAGGATGGCAGCTCTCCCTCGCTCTGGCCGTGTCACGTGGGGTACATACCTTAATCACTCTGAGCCTCGACTGCCTCCTTGTAAAAAGCAGGACAGTCCAGCGCATAAAAAAGCCAGCAGGATAGGTCATCCGTGTAAAACCCCAGGCGCGTCTGGGCCACGGTGTGCGCCAGATAGATGTCAGCTGCTGGGAGGATTACAGATGCTAGCATTACTATTCGTACTCCTATTTTTTAAGAGGCTGTAAAAATCAAAATCACTCTCTTCATTCTCCTCCCTGGCTGCGTCACCAGCGACGAGGCTGGGGCTCAACTCTGCTGCTGTTTCACGCGGAGCCCCTCTCAAACGCAACGGTTCCTTGTTGAAGGTCAGGTTCAGACGCAGAATCAGCAGTTGGGCAGAGAAGTGCTTTAAAGGAGGCAGGACCCAGCCGCTAAGCGTGTAGGGTAAGTGGACAGAGAGACCTAGGGTGACAGCATCACACGCAAGCCAGGGGACCTTGGGCAAGCACGTCACCTCTTTGAGCCTCGGTTGCCTCATCTGTAATGAAAACCTAGAGGCCTCGTGCCCAGGTGTGTTGCAGGTAAAGACGACGGCAACGGCCCTCAGAGCCAGCACACCAGCAACACAGCTCCCATACCTTCTGCTCCTTCCCCCACGTGCAAACAGCCAGGTCAGGGGCAGAAAGCGAAAATCAGGTGCACAAGACAGAGAGCCCTGAGAGCTCCCCTCTGGGTCTATCTGGAGAAGGGGGCACGGCCTTCACCTTGACCTTCACATGGTCTCTCATCTGTCAGGCTCCAGACCCTTGGTGTCCTGACCCCACTGGGGAAGGCAGGCTCACCCTATTCTGCCCGGGCAAGGAGACCAAAGGTTCAAGGTAGAAACTCACAAGCCCGCTCTTGGTTGGAAGTTGAGCTGGGCGCCTGTCAGACTCCCAGCTGCTTCTCTTGACCAGAGGAGTAACTCACCTCTGGCTAAAAGACACCCAGTTCAAATCGGACTGCGATGAGCAGACGTCAGCTAAGCCCTTCCTGGCTTGTCCACCAGCCCAGCCCTTTCAAGGGAGGTTCTAGGTCTGCACTGCACGAGGGGCTCGCCCTGGCTCTTCCACCTGGGGCTGCAGATCTCCTAGACCCCAGAGCTGAGCCCTCAGCTCCCAGCCGTCCCCCCACAAGAAGTTTATGCAGATATCCACTCTGGTTGAAGAGACCCAGGAACTCTTCCCAGACCTGTAGGAACTCTGATATGCCCCACGCCTGGACGCATCCACAGCCACATGGAGCTTTGGAGGCAGACAGAACTGGGTCCCAGCCTCCGCCCTGCCTGGACACTTCACCTCTCTGACCCTCAGGAAGACTACCTGGAAGGTTTGTTCCAAACAAAATCATAAAGGGGCGTGGCCCTGTAAACTTGCCAAGCAGGACACACACGCCCTTAGGATCACCCCGGCCCTCCACACGTGGGCAGGACACATTCGAAGTCCTGCCACATACACACCACCAGCTTTCTATTTATTGACGCCCACTGTGTACACAGGAACGCAACAGATGCTAGCGAACTGCACAGGTGAGGGAGGAGTACACAGCCTCAGGGAGCACCATTGTGCGGTCAGACGGCCTTTGAGTCCTGGCTCCCTAGCTTGCAGCATGTGAGGTCTCAGGCAACTTGCCCTCGCTGAGCCTCAGTTTCTCCATCTGTGGACGGGCATGCTGCCGAGCACGGTTGTGAGATACAAGTGGCGCGCTCAGCTAAGAGCCTGCACACAGTAAGCCATAAGAGACGGCATCTGCTCTGGCTATTTCAGCTTCTCGGAGATTGCGGGAGCGGATCGTACGGTGCAGAGAGAACAATTTAAGTCACACTTACCTCCCTCCGCAGGGCTCCAGCCACCTCCTCGCCGGCGTCTTCTGAGTGGAGTGGCGGCAGCGTCAGCAGCAGCACAGGCACAGCGGCCACAGCGGGCAGGTCGCGGGATACGGGACACCGGTGCCGCCGAGAGATGCAGTGGGTCCGAGGACCCTGCGCGCCGCCTCTTGTAGGCTGCCCGGAGCCCCGGGGCCACGCCCCGCGGCGGTCGGCGGCGCTCATCGCGCCGCGCCGTCGCGGCCCCGCCCTTGTACTCCCGGCCTCGCCCCGCCAGGTCCTCCCCCACCCCACCGGCCCCGCCCCTCCCGGCCTCGCACCACCCCGGGAGCCCGGAGGACACCCGGAGGCGCGGGCGCCCGGGGTCGGGTGGGGGGCGTCGCAGGGAGCGCGGGACCACCCGCGCCCAAAGAACTCCGCTTGACAAGAGGAGGACGCGCTCAGTTTCTCGTCATGACCATAAAAGTATCGTTTCCATTGACAGCTTAACTATGCACCCAGCGCGATGCCAGGCACTTTCCACCAGGGGTGTGCAAATTTACCAAATTCCACTTCTCTGCGGCTCAAGTGGAAAATGGGAAAAGGGAAGCTATCTCCTGTGGATTGCAGCAAATGAAATCAGGAAGGGCGGGGGCTCCACCAACTATGGTGCAGAATATACACTTGCTAATTTATTTCCATCCTCTACGCGCTCACTCTTGCCACCCTCACACACACACACACACACACACAATTTCCAAGGTGCGAATGAAGACAGGAAGACCTTACTGGATGAAGGCAGTAAAGCTGAGGTCCAGGCTAAGCACTTTACCGTCATTATTCCAGTACCGGTTCACAGGAATCCAGTGAGACGAAAACAATCCCATTTCACAGATTGGGCAACTGAAGCTTGGAGAACAGAGTGCCCCAAGTCCCCAGAGGACAGTGCAGTTTAACACTCTAATCCTTTGAGAGCCAGAAGCAACTGCCTTTGAGGGATGTAAAGCCAAGGCCCTTGTTGGCAGGGGAAGAAACCAAGGCTGCAGGAGCTAAAGGACTCCCCCGTGCTCCCCACTCAGTCACATAGTGTGGACCTACTGTGTGCTGGTGGTACCCAAGGGCGAGATGGAGCCTGTCTTCACCACGTTGCTTATTCCTGCATGAAGACACCGAATCAGCTCACTCAGAATCGACTCCCCACACGCAACCCCCATCCAGTCACTCTGCACCCGCCCCTGTGCTATGCGGGGCGATCTCAGAGTCTGGGGCACCCGGACAGGTCAGAGCACACGGGGCGGGAGGGGGTGTGGACAGGGATAGGGCAAAGATAAGGGAAGAACCTCAGTGATTGGCCAGACATGTGTGACACGGATTCAGAATGCTGGAAGCTCTTGAAGATTTTGGTGCAGCTCAAATGCAGATAAAAAACAGTTATCTTTTTTAAACTCATATTATTTTCATTTCTTTTACTTTTCTTCCTTTTCTCAGTTTTTGAAGCAACATTTTCAGCTCAACATCCATTCATCCAATACTTATTAAGCACCTACTATTTGCCAGACTCTGTCCCAAGTACTGGGGCATTTAGTGGTGAGCAAAAGACTGCTGCAGAACAAGTGTCCTCGGTTTGACAAAGAGCAAATCCAAGGGGAGAAGAGATTTGTATTCTTTTTTTTTTTTACTTATTTATTTACTTTGGCTGCATTCGGTCTTCGTTGTTGGGTCTTCGTTGCCACGCGCGGGCTTAATATAGTTGCGGTGAGCGGGGGCTACTCGTTGTGGTGCGTGGGCTTCTCATTGCGGTGGCTTCTCTTGTTGCAGAGCACAGGCTCTAGGCGCACGGGCTTCAGCAGTTGTGGCACGTGGGTTCAGTAGTTGTGGCTTGCGGGCTCTAGAGCACAGGCTCAGTAGTTTTAGCGCACAGGCTTAGCTGCTCCGCGGCATGTGGGATCTTCCCAGACCAGGGCTTGAACCCGCGTCCCCTGCATTTGCGGGTGGATTCCCAACCACTGCACCACCAGGGAAGTCACAGATTTGTATTCTTGACGGATGCCTCTCAGGTACCCAGCCTCATACCCATCATCCTGGCAAACTCCCCACTCCCAGCGGCCCTCTGAGGCTGCTGCTGTCATCATCAGGAAACTGAGCACAGAGAGGTAAGCAGCTTTCCCAAGGTTACACAGCTCCCTAGTGGAGGAACTGGGATTTGTTTTTTTGTTTGTTTTTGTACTAGGGGAGAAATTTTATTTCACATTTACAATTTCAATTAAACTTTGGTAGAATAGTGACTGTGCATCTGAATCTTAGGAATACTGAGCAGCTCCTTAAGGCCTCACTCACCTCTCGCCTACCAGGCTGGTTCCCTGCTCTCACGCACACTCCCGCCCATCACAAGGAACTGGGATTTCAGCTCACGCTCACCCCCACTCAGCTGCCCCACCTTGTGTACCATGAAACCTGGGGGCCGGGGGAGTGGGAGGGAGTGGGCCCTGCCCCAGCAGAGGGGACGGGAAGCCACACAGAATCAGATTTCTCATGGGCCCAACACTTGGGCTGGGGTGGGGAGGTGTGGTCAGCACCGAAACAGCCACAGCTCAGCTTGCTCGGGCCTCCGCCTCCTTTTTGTGGCAACTCTGCAGGCTCCTCACTGGTCCCGCATGGCTCTGGGGACACCTTTCCCAGCTCAGGTGTTCCAGGGGGGCTGTTGGCAGAGCTGCAAGCTGAGGGCGCCTCTCTACCATGTCGCCCCCCAGCCGAGCTGCCAACTCCTGCCCAGACTGGCAGCCGCTGCCCCAGCGCCCTGCACCAAGGAACTTCCAGACCCCCATCTCCCGTTTCTCCTTTCCTCTCCCTCTCTGGTCTCCTCTTCATCTGTCCACCTGCTTCTCGTCTGCTGTGCTGAGAGACGGGATCTGACCGTGCCCAGCACTGCCTGCTGACTTCCATCCAGCAAGCACTCATGCCTGGGACCTTGGCCCTGAACCAGGGGGTCTGAGAACAGGGAGAAGGACTGCCCGCAGTGTGAACCCGCTGGGCATTCTGAGCGACTTCATTTCTCTTTAACATCTCAGTGGGGTTAACACTTCTCAGATGGGATGTTATGGCCACTGGTGCTGTGTAACAAAACATCCCAAAATGTAGTGGCTTAAAATGACCATCTTATTTTGCTCATCGTTTTGTAGCTCAGGAATCTGGGATGGGACCCGCTGGATGGTTCTTCCTTGCTTCATTGTGCAGTTGCAGTCAGAGGTTGGCTGGGCTGCAGACGTCTGAAGGTTCCACTGGGCTGGTCGTCTGAGCTGAGTCACCCACGTGGTAGGAGAGCCACGTGGCCTTTCCAGGAAGGTAGTCTCAGGGTAGCCAGACTTTTTACTTCCCCCAGAGCAAGGCTCCCGAGAGAACCAGGCAGAAGATGCGGCACCTTTAGTGGCCTGGCAATGGAAGTCACAGAACATCACGGCTGCCGTACCCTTGGTCAAGACACAGAGCCTGCTTGGAGTCAAGGAGAGAGGGCACGGACCACACTTTTTAACAGGTAGAGATCAAAGAATCTGCAGGCTTGTTTTAAATCCTCTCCAAGTTTTAAAACGGACACGATAGGGAATTCCCTGGCAGTCCAGTGGTTAGGACGCTGCACTTTTACTGCCACGGGCCTGGGCTCTATTCCTGGTCAGAGAACTAACATCCTGCAAGCTGTGCCACGCGGCCAAATTCATTAATTAATTAGTTAAATAAATAAAACAGACACAATATGTGGAAACACACAGACAGTGCCAAGCACCAAGGAGACACTCAGTGGAAGAAAATCAATCCTTCTCAGGGCGCTAACTAGTTAGTCCAGGGGAAGGAGGGCCTAGACGGATGTTTGAATCCCGACTCCACCAGCTTTGTGTCTTTGCTCAAGTCACCTGGCCTCTCTGAGCTGCAACTGCCTCCCAGGCTGGATCACCCCACGGGCAGGTTGAGTCTGAGTCTGTAGCTTGTGGGTCGTGCCACCTTCTGGAACCAGTAGAGCTGAGTTCAAATCCTGGCTCCTGTACTTCCAAGCCTGGCCTGTGTTCAGCTGCCCATCTGTAGAGTGCGGTGATGATAACAGCATCTTCCTTCTTCAGGGCTGCCATTAAATGGTTAATATATGGAAAACAGAACACGGCCTGGCACTTAGCAAGTATTAGTTAATATTATTGTTATGAGGGGCCAACAAGGTACAGAGAGAGGGGTTTGCTTTCCATCAACTTTTCCATCATTGTGCAATCTTAGACTCTAATTTCCAAAAAATAACATTTGAATTTGAATAAAATGGTGTGTCATGGGCAACATGGGCTCCTGGGAGGTCCCGGATAGGAAAGAACCGAGAGGCACCCAAGAGTCCTCCTGAGAAGGGACTGGCCACTTATATCCTTGGAAATCCCAGCAAAGGATCCCGTTTGTACCCAGGCAGGAGTTAAGTCATGGAGAGTCTGAGACCAAGGAAAAGGCCCTTCTGGTCATAATGAAGCGCGATCTGGAAAAAGGAACGCTCCGGCCTGGTAGAGGTTCCACCCCTCTCTCCACTCGCTCTCTTGGAACCAAGACGGGCTGATGGGAGGACCACCCACGTCTGCAAAACGGTGGGGTTGCGCCAGACGGCATCAAGGTCTTTCCTTCCTATCTCGTGAGGTGGTTGCCATAGAACTAATGGGTCTTGAACTCACACCAACATCTTCTCACCAGTTGTTTTGATTGGCGCCTCTGATTTGGACACCAAGAGCTAAGGCTGTGGAGTTCCAGCTTCCCGTCTGTTCCTGCCACACCCATTCAGCAGCTGCACTGAGCCTCAATTCGGCATCAAAGACCACTAACAATTTGAGTCAAGGAGACACAGGCGTTACCATCTTGTGATGGGCATGGCTTAGAAAGAGGAACGAAAAGGACGGGGAAGATGATGACACCTCTGTTGACAGGTGCCGATCACGCGGTCCTCCGGGATCTCAGTGGGGTGGATTTGCTTGACTTGTCGGAGAGGAAGGGTACAAGTGTGAGCTCCACATCTTATGTTGGCAGGCAACTCTTTGGCGGAGGCGGGTGTAAATCTAGGGTAAGATCTTGATCAATTGAAGTTGCAAGTAACAGAAACGCACTCAAGTTAGCTTAAGCACAGAAGGGGGGCTCTTGGTAGGATACTGGGTTCTTGGGGAATTCAAGCACTGCCAAGACCCTCAAAGAACTAGCATGAGTCCTGGAAGGGTGTCAAGCACGCTGGCAGTACTGTCTATTTCTCACACTCTGAAAGGGGTCCCTCCCTTCTCCCTCTGCAGCCAGGCCTTGCCCATCCCCTGTGGACATGACCATCCCACCAGCATGGGAGTTATCGTCTCCCTTGTTGCAGGTTCCAGCTCAGGTTATGCCCAATCATCTCCCAGTTCTAACTTCGTAGAGAGAGAATCTAACGGGCCCTGTTGGCGCAAATGTCAATCCATGGCCAATCAAATGAGACCAAAGCCCCAAACTGCCTGGGACTGACTTAATGCCCCTGAGGCATCGGCTGACAGAGGCTAACAGGGCTGGGGGTGTAAATACCCCAGATCCTGCGCTCTCGGCTGAGATGATTCCGAGGTGGATGTTTCCCAGAAGGATTCTCTAGCTGATCACACAGTTGTCGGCTTAATGCTGTACACTTTACCACGTTCCTTCCCTTCCCTGTATCTCCTTCCTGTATTCCTTGCATCTCTCAAATAAGCTGCCTGCCCGCAAATCCTCAGTTCAGGGTCTGCTTCTGGGAACCCAAACTAAGACGAGGACCCTGAGGTCTAGGGAAGGAAATCCAGGAGTCTCTCTATTCTCTGAGGATATCTGTGCCTTCATTCTTCTATGCACTGAATATTAGTTGAGCACCTACTATATGTCAGACAAAGTGCGGGCAAATATAGGAGAGAAATAGGAAAGAACTGAAAAAGTCTAGCCATACAAAGAGGAAGGCTTTTTACAAGAAGAAATTGGGACGCCAAAGGCTGAGCTGTGGTATTATTTAACTATATAAAAACTATGACTCACACAGGAAAAGTGAACACCAAATCCCAGAATATGATGAACACCCCCTTAAAGTTCGAGAGAGGTAGTTTAGAGCAAATTAAAGGAATTCTTCAGCCAACGGTGGAAAGCAAACTTATCCACCTCAAGTTACCCCACAAGAAGTAATACAGGCAGAAAATGTAAATATATTTTTAAAATTAATGAATGCTGGAGTTCACTTTTTATTCTATTTGATGACATTTACTGAGGACTTCCTTTGGACCAGGCATTCTGGGAATAAAGAGATGAATAAGGCAGACATGAGACAAGCCTTGTGATGGGGGGACCCCGGGTGGACAGTCAATGCATCCTCTGTGCTGAGGGCAGTGACAGGGACCTACAGGCTTCCAAGGAGCCCAGAGGGGGCGGGTGTCTGGACCGAGGGGTGAACAGAGGCGTCACGGATAGACGTGATGGGGGGCCAGATGCAGGTTGTGGAAACGTAACTAGGACAGACTGAGGAAGAAAAAGAGGTGATGTATCGGCTACTGTGAGTGGGAGGCCCAGAGGAGAGACAGTTTCAGGTACACCTGGGACCAGGGCCTCAAAGAAGATGGTCACATCCCCCTCCCCTCCCCTGACCTCCCCCCGTCTCTCTGGGCTCTGCCTGGCTCCTCTGTTCACCCCACGAGGCAGAGAAGGTGGCCACTGGCAGCTATGATTCAACAGGCCACACCTTCCACCTGGCTACAAACTGAGAAGTAAAATCCCAGGCAAAGACACGATTGGCCCTGCTCAGGCCACACGTCCACTTTAGGAGATGCTGTCATGCCCCATCCTGGTCCTTAAACCCCGACGGCTGCAGTGCCTGCCTGCCTGACTTCCAGCTGCCGGCACAGACATTCCTTTGCCTCTGGGCACGATGCCCATGGCAGGCCAAAACTGGCATGGAATCACACCCATTGGAAGAGCATCAACCAATAATTTTTTTTTTAGATGTTGGGGGTAGGAGTTTATTAATTAATTTTTGCTGGATTGAGTCTTCGTTTCTGTGCGAGGGCTTTCTCTAGTTGTGGCAAGCGGGGGCCACTCTTCACTCCGGTGCGCAGGCATCTCACTATCGCGGCCTCTCTTGTTGCAGGGCACGGGCTCCAGACGCACAGGCTCACTAGTTGTGGCTCACGGGCCTAGTTGCTCCGCGGCATGTGGGATCCTCCCAGACCAGGGCTCGAACTCGTGTCCCCTGCATTAGCAGGCAGACTCTCAACCACTGTGCCACCAGGGAAGCCCTCAACCAATAACTGAATAAGACCTGGAGTATAGGTGCCCCAGCTCCCTCACCGCTCAGGGGATGACACTTGCTGCCAGAGAACCCAGGGGACTATGCTCCGGGTGCCCCAGTGATAGCTGACATGATGCCCACTCTTCATTCGCTCTTTCCCTTTTCCCCCTCCTCCTGGTATTTCCGGGGATCATCTCCCCAATAAACTACTTGCACTCACATCCTGTCTCACAGGCTGTTTGGGGGGAACCCAAACTAATACACCCAGCCATCACCACAAGCCTGTGGCCGGGGGACAGGACCCGGCGCACGTGTTCACCCAGTGGCCGGGGCAGCCAGAGCTGTTGATCCGAGTGGGGAAGGATCCAAGGCAGGGGGGCTTGGCAGAGAGCCGGCCCAGAGAGATGGGTCTAGAAGGATGAACAGGGAACACAGGGACATATTGGGGAGGCGAGGCTGGGGGTGGGAGCCTGAGCGAGCCTGCTAAGCAATGTAGATGTGAACCTGGGGGGAGAGAATTAGGAGCCCCCAAAAGGCAGACTTCCATCTGGGGAAGATCATGAGGCAGCCATGGGGAGGATGGCCCGGGGCCAGGGGAGCTGGAATGGATGTCTTGGGGGGAGCTCCTGGCACCAAAGAGGACAGTCAGCCACAGCCCCCCAAACAGCTCCTTTCTCTCTGGGCACCTGGGTGCTGGGTGAACCCCGAGCCCACAAGAGGGAACTAGGAACCCCAGCTCATCATCTGAGTGCTTTGCATGAATCCTGTCTCCCACCCTCATGCCGGTACTGTGAGGTGGGATCTGTAGCAACCCCATTAAACTGAAAAGAAAACTGAGGTTCACACGCATAAACAGGTGGCCCAGATCTCACAACAAGAGATACAGAGGCTGTGAACCCAGCGGACCCCAAAACCTGGGCTTTTAACAAATCTGTGATGTGGTAATTGATCATTAATAGGTCCAACGGGGGGCACCCTCTCTGTCTTTCTTTCCCTCCCTCCCTCCCTCCCTCCCTCTCTTTCTGAATCTATTCAGGTCCCGAGTTCCAACTGTGAGCTTCCAGCTAGCAAGGGATACCTGTGGAAGCAAGGAGGTGGTCATAAGGGAGTAACCTATTAAATTCTTTGGTTAGAAAGTACTGGAACATTCAGGGAGCTTTTCTTTACAGGATTTGGGATGGACACGCTTTAATGGTTTTGAAGTACAAACAATTATCCTGGAACACTCGTGAATCCTTCCTCCTCAACCGAGGAAAAGCTTATGAAAAGTGATAAGGTTGCCAAATCATCAACACCCAGGGTGACACACTTTGTGGCCATCCTGGGACAATAATGCCAGCTTCCCAATGCTCCGTCTCAGTGCTAGATCCCTTTCACCACAAAATTCCCCAGCAGCGACACAGAATGCTCAAGTTGCCTCCACAGAGCTCATCTCTTTTCTTCCTTAAAAATAAGAAGCTTCTTGATTTCTAACCGAGTGCACTGTCACTCAGCTAAAAAATGATACTTCTCAGCCAGCCTTGCGCCTTCTCCTTTCCGTAGAACTTCACCTAAGTCAAGGAGGAGTGAGTGGAATAGTTTTGTGTGGCTTCAAGGAAGTCTCCCTAAAGGGAGGGGGAGGTTTGCCCTTCGCGGTTCTCCTTCTTCCTTCCTGCCTAGAATATGGGCATGATGGCTGGAGTGCAGCAGCCACTTTGGACCATGAGGTACCTTGGGAACAGAAGCCATAAATGGTGGCACTCGGGTCCATGACTCATACAGGTCTCTATATCAGTTCTACTACCTACATTGGACTTCTTTTATATAAAAGAGAAATAAACTTCTATCCTTATGTAGGTGGGGAGGAGGGGTGGGGTTTTTGTTCCTCCCTAGTAGCCAATCCTGATAACGTCTTTAGTTTAAAAGTGATAATAAATCTAACGTCAGAACAAGGGAGGCTGTTTTCTGCTGTTATTGTTTGTCTTCTCTTCTGTTTTTTTGTTTCGTTGGGTTTTTGGGGTTTTGGGGGGGTTTTTTTGGGCCGCACTGCGCGGCATGCAGGACCTTAGTTCCCAGACCAGGGATTGAACCTGCGGCCCCTGCAGTGGAAGTGCAGAATCTTAACCACTGGATCTCCAGGAAGTCCCTGTTTTCTCTCTTTTGAATCATCCGTCTGGAACCTCTTCATTCTTGGAGGCAAACAACAAAATGGAAGTATGATTGTGTCTTTATGAAAACGGGAAGACTACATTTCACAACTCCATGAGACTCCCTGCTCACACTGCTTTGAAATCATTAACCTGAAACATGCCTGGGTTCCCGCCATCACCAGGGTTTCTGCCCCCCTCTCTTCTCTCCAATATCCAAGGAGAAGAGCCAGAGAACACCGATGACTGTGGCTGGGAACGCCTCAGGAAACACAGCTCTTTTGGCAAACGCTACAACGGTGATTGCTTTCTCCCCGGATGACGATCAGGCTGTTCCAGAGGAGGCTGGGCCCTGGGTTCCACACCCAGGGTGTGGCATTTCTGGAAGATCCTAAACCTTTCTGCCAGCCTGGGGGGAAGCCAAGCATCCCCATGCTGCCTGTTCTCTCACGAACGGCACCCCCCAGTGTGTGTGCTGGGTCCTTATGTGAGCTGGACCCCTGCACACCAGCCGGGGGAGTGACGGATGAACAGAATGAAAACTGGTCTCCCCTCCAGCCCCCAGGAAGGGAATCACAGCACTGCACCCTCCTGCTAGGGAGGGGCCCTGAGCCTCTAGATCTCCTGCTGGACCTTGAATCCAAGCTCTGTCCCTCTTGGCTTGAGACCCTGGGCAAGTGCTTTGATTCCCCGTCCCTCGATCTCTCCATCTGTGAGATGGGAATAGTAACAGACTCACTTTACAGAGCTGCTGTAGTAACGAGTTAATTGTCGAGAGTTCTCAGTATCATCCCTCTCACCTGTGTCCTCTGAGTCGTCAACACTCCTGTTTCTTTTTTTTTAATATATTTATTTATTCATGGCTGTGTTGGGTCTTCGTTGCTGCGCGCAAGCTTCCTCTACTTGTGGCGAGCGGGGGCTACTCTTAGTTGCGGCGTGCAGGCTTCTCATTGTGGTGGCTTCTCTTGCTGTGGAGCACAGGCTCTAGAGGCGCAGGCTCAGTAGTTGTGGCACATGAGCTTAGTTGCTCTGCGGCATGTGGGATCTTCCCGGGCTAGGGCTTGAACCCGTGTCCCCTGCATTGGATTTTTTTTTTTTTTGCGGTATGCGGGCCTCTCACTGTTGTGGCCTCCCCTGTTGCGGAGCACAGGCTCCGGACGCGCAGCCCCAGGGGCCATGGCTCACAGGCCCAGCCGCTCCGCAGCATGTGGGATCCTCCCGGACCGGGGCACGAACCCACATCCCCTGCATCGGCAGGCGGACTCTCAGCCACTGTGCCACCAGGGAGGCCCTGCATTGGATTCTTAACCACGGAAGTCCTGTCACTCCTATTTCTATAAATACCGTCCCTCCCAAGCACTATCACCTATGGGACACCCTCCCTAATCTCCCCCACCCCAGAAAACTATCAAATAAATGGAGTGTGCGGTCAGAGTTTGAAAAGCAGGGTAAATGAGCGTATCCGTGTCACAGGTGTGCCAGAACAAATGACCACAAACTGGGTGCCTCAAAACAACAGAAGTTTGTTCTCTCACACTATCCGAGGCCAGAGTCTGAAATCGAGGTGTCGGCAGGGCCAGGCTCCCCCTGGAACCTGGAGGGGACGATCCTTGCTCTCCTCTTCCAGCTTCTGATCTGCCATGTCCCCTCCTCTCCATATAAGGACACTAGTCACAATGCATTAGGGCCACACTAGTTCAGCATGACCTCGTGGTATTACACCTGCAAAGGCCCTTTTTCCGAACGAGGCCCCACTCTGAGGTTCCAGCGGACATGAGTTTTGCAAGGACACTATTACCTTGACTCTGAACTGTGTGCCCAAGAATACAGCAGAAGTAACGCTGTACTAGGCCTTAAGAACCTGGTAGCTTCCACTTCTTCCTCATGGGACGCTTGTACTTGGAAGCCCACCGCCATGCCGTGAGGAAGCCCAAGCTGCCCCGGAGAGGAGAGCCGGCAGCCAGCACCAACGTGCGGTTGCAAGTGCGGGTCCTCCAGACGCAGCTGATGCACGAGCAAAACCAATGACCGGTGCTGTCCTGAGGTGGTAAGTTTGGCGGCGGTTTCTTGTACAGCAGCGACAGGTAACAGGGACGGGAAGGGTCAATCCGCTCCTTGCTTTTACTGCACAGGGCCGGGCACACAGAATGCGGTCATCAAATGTTTGCTGACTGTAACAGAATCATCTCTGACTCCCAAGAAAGCACTCGACAATGGCAACAACCGAAGTCATTAATACCCCGTGATCTACTGAATAGAACGTGACAGGGCTCTGTCTTCCTTCTTGTCTAAACCAAGATAAATTGAGATTCTTATTTCCAAATGATGGGGCGGCCTCTGTGTTCCTATTAAATACTGGCCCTAATGGAAGACAGACTTCTGGAGTCCCTGGCAGGCTGTGGCGGGGTGAGTCAGTGGATTCGTGCAGACGTGCAAGCCCTAGCGGGTCTCCGACCGGGGACAATTGTGAGAAGGGCCTCTCCCTGCGCACATGTGTTCCCAATCGTCAGTTGAATGACCTGGGTCTATTGCTTACTGGGGCTTGCTGTCAACCCAAGCCAAACCTGGAATCATCTCCTCAGGAGAGTCACGACCACGTGGCCAATCGTTAGCATGACGGCTCCCAGTGACCCCCGCCTCCCCGTGTCCTCGCCCTGCTGTGGCTCTGCCCCTCAGCTCCTTACCAGGTGGAGTCTGTTCTTCGGCCCTTATACCTGGCTTGGCTGTGTGGTTTACTCTGAACAATAGATTACGGTGGAAGTGATGGGGCACCTGCTCCAAGCTTGGGACCCACAGGGTCTGCAGCTTCTGCTGTCACTCCCTCAGACCCAGAGACAACTGTGCTATAAAGAAGCCCAGTCTAACCCACTGGAGGATGAGACGATGGGGAGTACGGGGGGCTGGGGACCGCAGTACCTGAGCTGAGAGCCAGCCCCAACCGCCAGGCACATGAGCGAGCGGCCTTGGACCCTCAGCCCTGGCCAAGCTGTCAGTCCCCTGCAGTGACACCACAGGACCACCCCACAGAACCTGAGGATAATACACTGCATTGTGTGAAGCCCCTATGATTCGGGATGCTTTGTTACATGGCAAAGGCTGACCAAAACAGACCACGCCATGTAACCTGGTCAAGGATAGAATGTCCTGAAAGCCATACATTCCCCCTCCAAACAGCCAACTTTCCCAGGGAAGAATCCCAGGGAATATTTTGTATTTCTCTTATACGCTGAACTGTGTACCCCGCCCCCCAAATCTGCATGTTGAAGTCTGTTAAAAAGAAAACCACAGGGCTTCCCTGGTGGCGCAGTGGTTGAGAGTCCGCCTGCTGATGCAGGGGACACAGGTTCGTGCCCCGGTCCGGGAAGATCCCACATGCCGCGGAGCGGCTGGGCCCATGAGCCATGGCCGCTGGGCCTGCGCGTCCGGAGCCTGTGCTCCGCAACGGGAGAGGCCACAGAGGTGAGGCCCGTGTACCTCAAAAAAAAAAAAAAAAATGAAAAAAAGAAAACCGCAGGCCCGAAATGGCGTCACTTGCGCTAAAGCCCATGGTATCAAACCTAGACTTCATACCTGGGTTAACTGCAGTCTCCAGCAACTCAGCTCCTCCCCAGCATGGAAGTTTCTCCGCTCCTCCAAGGCTCTGTGACAGGCTGAATAACGGCCCCCCAAAATGTGCACATCCTGATTCCTGAAGCCCGTCAATGTGCTTATATGATGCGTTAGCCTCCTAGGGCTACTACAAAGGACCAAAAATGGGAAGGCTCAAAACAACAGAAACTTATGCTCTCACGGTTCTGGAGGCCAGAAGTCCAAAATCCAGGAGTCAGCAGGGCCTTGCTCCCGCCAAGGCTCTGGGAAAGGATGGGTTCCACGCCTCCGGCAGCTTCCGCTGGTCGCAAGTTGGGGTTCCTAGGCTCTGCATCCCTCCGATCTCTGACTCCATGGTCACACGGCCATCTTCCCTGTGCGTCTGTGTCCAAATTTCCCTCTTTTTACGAAGACACCAGTGACTGGATGAGGACCCACCCTATTCCAGTGGGAGCCCAACTTGATTACATGTGCAAAGACCCTATTTCCAAATAAGATCACATTCTGCGGGCTGGGTGAAGATGAAATTTGGGGGAATGCTAGGCAACCCACTACACATGGTAAAAGGGACTTTGTTAATGTGATTAAGGATCTGGAAATGAGGACATTATCCTGAATTATCCTGTGGGTCCAGTGTGAGCACAAGCGTCCTTACAAGAGGGAGGCAGGGTATTATAGGAACAGTGGCGACACGGTGTTCCGGAACCAGAGTGGGGCGTAAGTAATCTTGCTGCTATGCTTCCAAGCTGTAGTTGTGAATCCACCTAAATTTTAAACAGGAGGTGAACCTCTGAGAAAGTCAGATATACTTTAGAAGTCAGGATGTGGATTCAAGGAGGACAGCCTTGGCAGCAGTGGCCCTGGCATCAGCAACAACGGATGCAGTCACTCCAGCACCAGGAGGATCCCAGCCAGACTGACTGGGCTGCACTGGCTCAAGCTTGGATTTGCCCAAAGAGGAGCTTCAGGACAGCAAAGTATGGCAGAGCCACCACCAGGAATGATGCCAAATGCACAAGGTACGTCTACCATGGAGTCTGGTCCAAACAATCATGGGAATTTCCAAGGGGATTCAAACTTTTAACAGAACGTGGCAAACAGGCTGACAGGGGCTGGGAACACTGGGAACCTCACCGGGCATCTAGGGGAGACAGCATTCGAGATCTCTCCATTGCAACCTATGGCCTTTTTAGCAGCAGCCCTGGCAGAGCAAAACATGTCTGGGCTCCAATTAAAGAAAATGTGTGTCACTATGTGACAAATTAGTCTGTCAGAGATACTCTGCCCCCACCATCACCCATCCTTCTCTTCCCTTTTTTTTTTTCAGATAGTGAAGGTCTTCCATAAGCTTTTATCTGTTTTTGTTTGCTTTTTTTACTTCACAGTATGATTAGGTTCCTTGATGCTAGTTCAGTTTTCTAGGACTTGTCTTATTATTTTTAACAGTCACTTCAAATTATTTATAGGTGGGCTTCCCTGGTGGCGCAGTGGTTGGGAGTCCACCTGCCGATGCAGGGGACGCGGGTTCTTGCCCCGGTCCGGGAAGATCCCACATGCCGCGGAGCGGCTGGGCCCGTGAGCCATGGCCGCTGAGCCTGCGCGTCCGGAGCCTGTGCTCCGCAACGGAAGAGGCCACAGCAGTGAGAGGCCCGCGTACCGCAAAAAAAAAAAAAAAAAATTATAGGTGAATCTTATTTTGATTATGCTAATGGTGAAGTCATAGCTCCTTTTCCTTACTAGTACTTATTATTGTTTCTCAGTGTAAGAATGGAAAACTCAGGAAGTAATCCTCTAATATCACTTTTAAAAGAATGACCAATATTCTAATCTTTAACACTAGGAAGTAGTTCATTTCTAGTTTTCTGGAATCTATGCCAAATGTTCCCACATCTGAAAATGTTTTGGTTCCTAAGTTCAGCAGTGATTCACCCTGGCATTCCCACTTCCCCGACTTTACTCTGCTGGTGTTCTCTGTGTCCCAGGCAAGTGATTTAACCTCTGTGTGACTCAGTTTCCCTTCCTGAAACTGCCAAAAAGAGTACCTGATTTCTCCCTACCTCACAGGGATGTTGTGAGGATAAATGTGTTCACGGAAGAAAGAAATTATATAAAAATCTCAAGGTATTATTTTTATGGTATTGTTACTGAACAGAAATAGAAAAATTCAACAGGAAAAAAAAAGAAAAGGGAGGTGGGGGTCAGAGTCGGAGAAGGAGGAGGTGTGATGCAGAAGCAGAGGTTGGAGGGGTGCACTCTGAGGCTGGAGGAGGGGCCAAGAGCCAAGGGATGCAGGCGCCTCTAGAAGCAGGAAGAGGCCAGGAAACAGATTCTCTCCTGGAACCTCCAGAGGGAACCAGCCCTGCGACACCCTGACTGTAGTCCAGTGAGACCCATTTTGGTCTTCTGACCTGCAGGCCTGCAAGACCATAGATTTATGTTGATTTATATGCTGTTTTAAGTCTCTAAGGTTTGGTTCACTTATTACAGCAGCCAGAGGACACTAACACTGATCCATGATTCGCTGTGGCTGCAAAAGGGCATCGGGGCAGTCATGAAGCTGGGCCACAGGCTCCCGTGCTGCCCCTCAAAGGGGAAACAACTGTGAGTCAGCTGCAGCGCAGGGAACGGCTTCCAGGCAGCGCGGCTCGCACACCACACGGCACTCGGCTCAGCCCTGAGTCATCTGGCTCCAGAGGTGCCGCTTTAGAGCCTCTTCACCGGAAACGACCCGGGTTCGCCTGCTTATTTTTCTAGCAATCAAGTAACACTTTCCAGATGCAAAAATCGGACAGGGGCCAGGCTCAGCCTTCATCCCCGTGGGCAGCAGCCACCCTCCACCATTGGGGGAGCCCCAGGACGCCCGCAGAAGCTCGGACCAGACTGGACGTGACCGTGGCCGAGACCGCGGGCAGAGACTCCGGGCATCCTCGGCGTCTCCCCTCGTTGTCCTGCTCCTCCGTGCACTTCTCATCCCCGTGGGACTGACAGCTACGCTCACACATGTGCTCAGAGGTGTGTCTCTATTTTCTATAACGGGGCGGTTGGAGGTGATGTGGGAAGTGGTGCTCGGACTTGACAATAAGCAGTATCCCAGTTTCTCTCACTTCAGAGCATCTCTGCTCATTCAAAAGTCTCAGGTCACTAATCTGAGAGGCGCCACCCAGAGCCTCTCACGGCTGCTTCTTCCTTGACTCCTTCCTGTGATGCCTCCTGCGGTGGGAGGAAAGTTTAGGGTCTTTGTGGTTTTCCCAGGGGAGGGGAACCCACCCAACCCCCAGATCCTTTTACGAGACACAGGAGCCAATATTAGCATCCTGGGGCTGCCAGAACAAATGACCACAGACAGGGGGGCTGAAGACAACAGGAATTCATTTTCTTGCAGTTCTGGAGACCAGAAGTCTGAAATCAAAGTGTGGGCAGATCCTTCCTGCCCTTTCCAGCTTCTGGGGGCTCAGGCGTTCATTCCTGTGGCTGCATCACCCCAATCTCTGCCTCCGTCCTCACACAGCCTCTCCTCTTCTCAGAGGGACACTGGTCATTGCAGTGAGGGCCCACCTGGGTGACCCAGGATGATCTCATCTTGAGATCTGCTACATGACCACTTGATCACATCTGCAGACTTTCTCCAAACGACGTCACACTCGCCATTCTGGGGGTTGGCACGTGGACACAGCTTTTTAGCAGGCCCCTTCAATGCACTCCAGCAAGCTTGGGCTCAGCTACGGCCACTCCCTCCTAGCCAGGCCACTGCAGCAGCCTGGGCCCACGGCGCTGCCCCATGTTGGAGCTCGCCCGGTGCACGGTGCTCTCCCCTCCATGCCGCACTGGGGGTGGCTCTGAGTCCTTCTGCTTTCAGCCTCCCCCTTAATCTCCCTCCTTCCCTCAGCTCTGGCAGGGGGGGCACCCAGGGGGACAGCCCAGGGCACTTCGCCACCCCCATTTCTTTCTCATTCCCCCCTCCCTCACCCGGCTGGAGCTGGGAAGGAAGGATTTCCCACCTTCTTGTGTTGCAAGGATGCCCCTTTCACGAAGCCCTGAATCTTACTCCCCTATGGCTGATAATCAGCGTGGAGGCCAAATTCAATGCGCTTTTTTTTTTTTTAATTGCAGTACAGTTGATTTGCAATGTTGTGTTAGTTTCAGGTGTACAGCAAAGTGATTCAGTTATATATATATTGTTTTTCAGACTCTTTCTGATTACAGGTTATTAAAAAATATTGAGTATACTTCCCTGTGCTATGTAGTAGGTCTTTCTTGTTTATTTTATATATAGTAGCATGTCTTTGCTAACCCTAAGCTCCTAATTTATCCCTCCCCCCTACCCTTTCCCCTTTGGTAACCATAGGTTTGTTTTCTATGCCTGTGAGTCTGTTTCTGTTTTGTAAATAAGTTCATCTGTATCACTTTTATTAGATGCCACATATAAGTGATATCATATGCTACTTGTCTTTGTCTGGCTTACTTCACTTTGTATGATAATCTCTAGATCCATCCATGTTGCTGGAAATGGCATTATTTCATTCTTTTTTATGGCTGAGTAGTATTCCATTGTATATACGTACCACATCTCCTTTATCTATTCATCTGTCGACGGACACTGAAGTTGCTTCCATGTCTTGGCTACTGTAAATAGTGCTGCTATGAACACTGGGGTGCGTGTATCTTTTTTTTTTTTTTTCAATTTATTTTTGGTTGTGTTGGGTCTTTGCTGCTGCACACAAGCCTTCTCTAGTTGTGGCGAGCGGGGGCTACTCTTTGTTGCAGTGCGCAGGCTTCTCATTGTGGTGGCTTCTCTTGTTGCACAGCAGGGGCTCTAGGCGCATGGGCTTCAGTAGTTGTGGCATGCAGGCTCAGTAGTTGTGGCTCGCGGGCTCTAGAGCACAGGCCCAGTAGTTGTGGCACACGGGCTTAGTTGCTCTGCGGCATGTGAGATCTTCCCAGACCAGGGCTCGAACCCACGTCCCCTGCATTGGCAGGCGGATTCTTAACCACTGAGCCGCCAGGGAAGCCCGCATGTATCTTTTTGAATTAGAGTTTTCACCTTTTCTGGATATATGCCCAGGAGTGGGATTGCTGGATCATATGGTAGTTCTATTTTCAGTTTTTTAAGGAACCGCCATACTGTTCTCCACAGTGGTTGCACCAACTTAAATTCCCACAAACAGTGTAGGAGGGTTCCTTTTTCTCCACACCCTCACCAGCATTTGTTATTTGTAGAATTTTTGGTGATAACAGGCCTGGCTCTTGACGCATAAGTGGGAGCTAAAGGGATTTAGAAAACCTTTCTCTTTACCGGTGTCCACTTTCAGGCCTCTGATCTCAGTAAGAACTCTAAAAGCTAGACTCCGACTCCTCTCTCATGCTGAGCTCCTGAAGCATCCCTGGTCCCCCAGAGGCAGACAGAAGCCTCAGCTGAGAAGGGGAAAGGCCAGGTACCCCGAAACACAAAAGAGGAAGGGGCATCTGCGTGTTGTCATATGATCCCCTTCCACTGACTAGCGGCGCCCACACTGACCCAAACCCACCAGCAGGGGGCCGCAGAGGCGTTTTAAAATCAAACCTATAGGAGGTCGACTTCAAATAGAGCTCAACCAGTTCCAACAAACGTCTATACCGCACAACCAGAATCACAGGTAGAATGTTTCCACCACCTCATGCCCCTCCCCAGTCAGCCCTGGGCCCTCCCTCACCTCCCCGCCCCTCCCACCTCCCCCAGCTTTGCCTGTTCCAGCAGGTCCTGTAAATGGGATCATACAGTGCATTAAGAGATGACCCTTCCCTTCCCCTATAGGTGAGCACATTCAAGCCTCCAGCTCGTCAAGCCTGGCCAGTGAGGAAAGACTTTACAGTAAGTTAAAACTCACTGCTTTGTATGCTAAAAAAAATAATACAGGGGACTTCCCTGGCAGTCCAGTGGTTAAGACTCTGCGCTTCCAATGCAGGGGGCACAAGTTTCATCCCTGGTCGGGGAAGTAAGATCCCACACGCCGAGCAGAGCGGCCAAAAAATTAAAAATTAAAAACTACCCCCCCCCCAATAATAATAATACAGATGTCATGAGGTGGTTGTGAGGTTTAAACGCAAAGTGCCCAGCACTTCTTTAAAAACCTGTAAGCGATAGTCATTATTGCTGTGCCTCCTCTCTTCTCCACTTTGCGGCCAGAACTGTCATCTGAAAGTTCAAGCCTGACCAAGACACTCCAGCTTCATCCCTGGCTGCCTTCCGGGGTCCTCTCCCGCTACTGCACCCACTTCCCTGCGCCTCCCCTCACACATACAGCCACCCATGCTTCCGCCTCCTGCCGCTGAGCCCACAGGGCCCTTCCGTGCCCCTGGGCCTTGGCACGTGCTCTACCCCCTCCGCCTGGGGAGCTCCCGCCTCGCATGACCCAGCACAAACGCTACCTCCTCGGTGAAGACAGATGGTTGGCAGGTCACAGGTGCTTAGGTCACTGTCTTCCTCAGCGGCACCTTGTGCTTCCTCTTTTCTTGCATTTATCATGCAATTTACTTTACTCACCTGTCAAAACGGATGAAGTAAATGGAATCAACTGAATTACTGATTCGTCACTAGGCTGGAAGACTGTTCTGCGGCCCCATGGCCTGGGGGCTTGCGTGGCTGGTGGGCAGAGATTACGCCCCATCTCTTGGCTTTGAACTTGGCCATGTCTGATCACTTTCTTTGTTCAAAGGGCTTCTATGATGGCCACAAGGAGAACAGGCCACACTTGGGGGACTGGGCACAGAACAAAGATGTGGGAGCTGGAATGGGATCCAACCTGCCGCCTGGAGGCAAGCCCAGCGGAACCTGGCACAGATCAGGTGATCCCCACCCCCCTCCCCAGCTACCTGCAGACGTGGAAGCCAGGTGACGCCAGCAACAGCATCTCTACGACAAAGACCATGTCTCGTTCCCTCTGTCTGCTCAGCACCAGCACAGGGCTGATTCCTAAGGGGAAGACGTTTCAGAAGGCCCTGTTAAACATTTCACTGTTCATCTCAGCCGTGGGGGAGAACAGACAAAAATGGGAGATCCGAGCACAACGGGCCCCCTCGGGGACAGCTCCGGGGTTCAGAGCATGGGTTCTGATGGGTGGACAGCCCAGACGTGAATTCCAGCCTCTGCTGGAAGGGCTGGAGCCTCAGTTTCATCACCCACAAAGTGGGGCTAACGACAGCGGGGACCTCCCAGTACTGCTGGAAGGAGCAGATGAACTGACGTAGACAAAGCTCTGAGTGTGGTGCCTGGTGCGCTGTCACTCACGCCCGTCACCAAAATATGCCCTAAAACCGACGCACTGGAGAGACACGCCAGCCAACCCAAGAGTAATTGCTGGACTTCGCGATTACTGGAAAACACTAGTCAGAAGTATGCTGCGGCCAGGGACATTCTGGAGCATGGAACACGCAGCTCCGCAGAGAGACGCTTAGCACAAGGGAAGGGAGGAAAACCACAGGGAAAAGGGGAGCCGAGGTGAGCTCGTCATTGCTGCGGGCTGGGCTTTTAGCCATCACCTCACTTCTCCCAAATTTCCAGAACTCTCCATCTTGCTCCTTTGACAATTCAAACCATAGACATCACACCTGTGAGCTTGGGGAATAAAAGGCACTTGGCTTCTGGGGTAGGTTTACTCTGTTTCCTACTGGTAACCAGAGGCAAACCCAAATATGCATTTTTATTATTATTGACCTTTTCCTTAACCAATTAATTGTTTCATGACTGGTCTTATTATTTTAGGGAAAATGGCTACTTTCTGTACATCCCTAATGAAACTTCAACTTTCTAAATATCTACAAGTAAATAAAAGAGATAAATTAGAATCAGACAAGCTATGCAATTAATCTAAGAGAAGAAAAAATGATAAAAAAGTAACAAAAGATAAGACAAATGGAAAGCAAAGAGCAAGATGGCAGGTTTTAACCCAACGATGTTATTTATTTTAAACATAACTGATCTCAACACTCCAATTAAAAGGCAGAGGTTGTCAGATTGTATAAAAAAGCAAGGTGCTGGGGACTTTCCTGGTGGCGCAGTGGTTAAGAATCCGTCTGCCAATGCAGGGGACATGGGTTCAAGCCCTGGTCTGGGAAGATCCCACACGCCGCAGAGCAACTAAGCCCATGCACCACAACTACTGAGCCTGCACTCTAGAGCCCACGAGCCACAACTACTGAGACCGCATGCCACAACTACTGAGCCCATGCACCACAACTACTGAAGCCTGCGCACCTAGAGCCCATGCTCCGCAACAAGAGAAGCCACTGCAATGAGACACGCACCGCAACGAAGAGTAGCCCCCACTCACCGCAACTAGAGAAAGCCCGCATGCAGCAACGAAGAGCCAACACAGCCAAAAATAAATCAAAAAAAATTTTTAACAAAAGAAAAGATTAAAAAAAAGACACCTGTACCCTTATGTTCATTGCAGCATTATTTACAACAGCCTAAGGTATGGAAACAACCTAAGTGTCCACTGATGGATGAATGGATAAAGAAGATGCTGTGTATATATACAATGGAATATTATTACTCAGCCATAAAAAAGAATGAAATCCTGACATCTGCAACAACATGGATGGATTTAGAGGGTATTATGCTAAGTGAAATAAGTCAGAGAAAAACGAATACCACATGATTTCACTCATATGTGGAATCTAAAAAACGAAGCAAAACCAACCAACAAAACTCATAGACGGTACACTTAAAATTAACACATTATACGTCAACTGTACTTCAATTAAAAACAACCTCATACATACAGAGAACAGATTAGTGGTTACCAGAGAGGAAAGGGGCTGGAGGGTGGGTGGAACGGGTGAAGAGGGTCCACTGTATGGTGATGGGTGGTAACTAGACTCATGGTGGTGACGACTCTGTAGTATATACAGATGTTGAACTATAATGCTGTATACCTAATACTTATATAATAACAACAAAAACTAATAATCACAGCAAGTTATTTGGGGTAGACATTAACAAGCAGATCCTACAATACACATGGAAACACAAAGAATATAAAATAGTCAAAACAAATTTGAAAAAAGAAAAAAAGGTAGGTTTACATTCCTATTCAAGATTGTTAACATAAAACAAGAAAGCAAGACCCACACACATATGGTCAATTTTTTGTCTGTGAAAGTGCAAAGGCAAATCTGATGAGGAAAGGATTTCGAGTACCTTCAACAAAAGGTGCTGGAAGAATTAAATATCTAAATGCAGAAAATTAACTTTGATCTATACCTGGTACCATATACAGAAATGAACCCAATCAAATCAGAGACCTACGTGTAAAACCTAAAATCATAAAACTTCTAGAAGAAAACACAGGAGAAACTCTCTGAGACCTTGGGCTAGGAGGTGATTTCTTAGATACAATATCAAAAGCACAATCCATAAAGAACAAGTTGATAACTGGGATGACAATGAGTTGCTGGTTTACAATGTGTATAGAGATGATATATGTGGCTACAGTGGCATTTAGTATGGGGGAGGGGTACATGAAAATATACTGTCGCAAGGGTCCTGTATTCTCCTGGAGTAATTCAATAGGAACACTACGTAGGTTGTGATCAGTTAAAGATGCCTATTGAAATCCCTAGAACGACCATTAAAAATAATGGCGTTGGGCTTCCCTGGTGTCGCAGTGGTTGAGAGTCCGCCTGCCGATGCAGGGGACACGGGTTCGTGCCCCGGTCCGGGAAGATCCCAAGTGCCGTGGAGCGGCTGGGCCCGTGAGCCATGGCCTCTAAGCCTGTGCGTCGGGAGCCTGTGCTCCGCAACGGGAGAGGCCACAACAGTGAGAGGCCCGCGTACGGCCAAAAAAAAAAAAATAATGGTGTTTTCCATGACAAGAGGGAATGCTTCTAAAACATACTAAACAAAAACAGAGAAAAAGAGCATCATATAAGGGTACAAACCTAAAAACATACATATACATACATGTGTGTGTGTGTGTGAGTGTGTGAATATAAAAAGGCCAAAAAGAAATATTCACACATATGAATGTTGAGATTACAGAGGTTTGGGATTTTTTTCCTTGCTGTTCAATGACTAACAAACACGTTTCCAGTGAGCATGTATTACCTTAGGGGGAAATGTGCAAAACAGGAAAATGAAAGAAATATTAGGGAGGGAAGAGAAAGAAAAAAACAAGGAGAGAAGGGAGAGGGGGAGGAACAGAGGGCGCAAAGGAACACCTGTTGCCAGGGATCTTGGACAGCAGATGGGGGAGGGCTTCCCCACCCTCTAAGGCACCATCAAGTGTACGACGACCTGCCAGGTACCTGCAAGAGCTGGGCATCAGGTGAACGTGGAGGAGACACGTGCCTGTCAAACAGTTCGCACCTGCAGCCGCCTGGTCTGTCCTCAGTATGGACTGAGGGCAGCTGGAGGCATGGTGCTGCTTCCCCATTAATTGAGAACACCAAGCAAATCCACTTCCGGCCTCTGTGCGGCGCACGCACAAATGATGGGGACCAAGTGCTTTTCGTGCGTGGGTGGGGTCCCAGGGTAGCCCCACTTGCAGCCTGTTTCTGAGATTGATCAAAATAATGAGGAGGGGGCTTCCCTGGTGGCGCAGTGGTTGGGAGTCCGCCTGCCAATGCAGGGGACGCAGGTTCGTGCCTGGGTCCAGGAGGATCCCACGTGCCGCGGAGCGGCTGGGCCCGTGAGCCATGGCCGCTGGGCCTGCGCGTCCGGAGCCTGTGCTCCGCGATGGGAGAGGCCACGGCAGTGAGAGGCCCGCGTACCGCAAAAAAAAAAAAAAAAAAAAAAAAATGAGGAGTAAGGGAAATTCCTACTTCCACCTCTTGGCAAGCCCTAGGGGACGACGGGTCAGGGTTCGGGCCGCTGAGTCAGTCTTGCTGACCAGGACAGGGATGGGTCAGCGGAAGACAAGGTTCTAAAGGTCCCGTGAGTGACGGGATCTTGCTGCATCTGCAGAAGGAGCCAACTCTGGCAGGGAAACGGCAGCTCTCTACACAGAAAGGCATCTCTGGCCTCCCAGAATTCTTAATCAAAACAAAACATCATCAACGTACAAACTCTTCAAGGATAACTCTTCTTTTGCCAGTATTTCCTGCCAGTAAACAAAACTCATCTGAGAGGTTAACGACTTAGCTGTTTACGAGGTCTCTGTGACACAGGGGCTGATCCGCCGGTTATGAATCAGAAAGGTTGTGACCAGCAGAACGCTGAAATTGCCAAAGTATGTCCCTGAAGGATGAGCCAGCCAGCCCGCTGTGTTTACCGGGAAGACGTGTCTTCAGAATTTGATTTTTTAGTTTATCCTGGCTAAGAGGCACCATAAAAATGGGCCTGGGTTTGAATCCCTGCATTAGTGCTTCCTTGCTGTGTGTCCTTGAGAAAATCACTTGCCTTCTCTGGCCCTCACTCCCCTCTGTAACCGAGGATGGTAAGCATGATCTACCTCCAAGAGCCGCTGTGGAGATAAATGAGAGGACTATGAAGTGCACATTGGTCAGGACGCATTAAGTGCTTACTAAGTGGTAGCTCTTATAATTAGTATTTAAAATACAGACTCTGTGCCACGTGCGTTTGACCCAAGTGTTCCACTGCCTAGATGCATCGTGCTCTGTTAGCCGAGACCCCAAGCACCCTCCAGTGGTGTCACAGCCTGGGCCTGGGACACAGAGGCCAGGTAGGACCCTCACTCTGCCACACCTGTCCTCTCTGTGGCTTAGTTTCTCCGTCTGTAACACGACAGGCCTCGGCCAGCTCCCTAAGAACCCAATCCACTCTGACCTTCTCCACTTTTCCAACGAAAAGCAGAACGAAAATCAGCTCAACACATACAATCGGGATGGAGATGGACGCACACGCGCCCAGGAGAGTTGAATTCAGGGTGAACCTTAAACTATTATAGAGGAAAAAGGCTTCTAAGCTTAAACCTGATTGACTTCTGGGTCCCTGCGATGCCAGGACGTGCTGAGTTCCTTGACACCCTCAGCTGCCATGGGCTCCCACAGTGATTATCATTATTAAAAATAAAACCATGGAGGTTTGGTGCTGTCAAGATGCACCAGCACTGTCCTTCCTGCCTCTCCCACTGAAATCAACTCAGAAGTAAACAGAGGCAGACAGACTGGGGGAAGAGCTAGAATTCAAGGCATCCTGGGGCGGCGGTGAGTTTCCACGCTTCTCCTGGTATCTCCTGGCCTGAGCTCACAGGCGCTGGGAGGGAACCGTGCACCAGGCGGGGCAGAGAGAGCTCCGAGAGAACCCTTCTGTTTCTGCACTGGGCAACAGCAAAGGGAAGAGTTAGAGAGAGTGGGGAGTGCCCTGAGTTATTCTCCCTTTGTTCTGTTTTTCCCCCGTTGTCTCCTGTCCCGGCCTCCAGGGAGTCTGCGGCAGGGAGGCGGTTGGGCAGGCACCTGGAACTTCAAAATCTGAAAAGCTTCTCTCTAATCAGAAAAACTGTGGTCCCAAGAATGCGGGGGCACCCCCGTAGCTTTTCCCTCACTCTGACCTCTTGCCACTTGGTCCTGGAGGCAGACAGGGGCAGGAAGAGCATAGCAGAGCCAGGAACTAAGGCCCAGGCTCTGTGGCCATGGGAGGGGGAAGGAGAACTGGAGTCTGGGGAGGTGGGAGGAGGAGGGAACTCAAGAAAGCGACCCATGATGTGGCAGAGGAACTCCTAGGCTCATCTCCGTGCTGCACATGCATGGAACTCTCAAGACATATTAGAAAATGTTTTGAACTGAAAATGAAAATACAAAGTATCAAAATTGGTGGGATGCAACTAAAGCCATCTTTAGAGGGAAATTTATAGCATTAGAAAATACTAGGAAAAAAATAATAAAGGTCTCAAATCCACCATTTAAGCTCCCACCCTAAGAAACTGGGGAAACAAGAGCAAAATAAACCCAAAGGAAGCAGAAGAAACAAAATAATAAAGACGAAAAGCAAAAATTAATGACACTGAAACCAGTGACAGAAAACCAATGAGAAAATCAATGACATCAAAAGCTAAAACTTTTAAAAGGCCAGTAAAATTTGACAAATCTCTAACAAGGCTGAGAAAAGAGAGAGACAGACAGACATACACAAATGGCCAATATGCGGAATAAAAAGGAGTTAACACCATAGATAGACCACAGAGACACTAACAGGATAATGAGAGAACACCCTGAGCATCTCTTTGCACTTAAACTCAACAACTTAGATGAATTAGAACTATTTCTGAAAAGCCACAGATGACCAAAACTCACCCAAGATGAAAGAGATTATCCAGGAGTCCTATATGTATTAAAGTAATTGAACTTGTAGTTTAAAACTTTCCGGAAAAGAAATCTTTAGGCCCAGATAGTTTTACTAGTGAAAACTACCAAACGTTTCAAGTAGAAATAACACCAGTCCTACACAAGGAGGGAACACTTACCAATTCATTTTAAGAGGCCAGTACTATTCTGACACCCAAACCGTACAAAGACAATACAAGAAATGTGCATGGACCAGTGTGCATCACAAACACAGACACAAAAATCTTCAACAAATATTAGCAGATAGAGTCCAGCAATGTATAAAAAATACACTACACCATGACCAAATGGTGTTTATCCCAGTAATGCAGGCAAAAAACCAATCAACACACTCCACCATATTAATAAACTAAAGAAGAAAAAACACAGAATCATATGAATTGGTGTAGAAAAAAACATCTGACAAAATTCAACACCCATGCATGATTAAAGACGCTCAAAAACTCAGAGTAGAAAGGAACTTCCTTAATCTGGTAAAAGACATCCACAGTAAGACTAGGGTTGAACTCACACTGCCCAGACAGCCCCTCCTCTGAGCTCTCCCAGCCCCCAACTCCTGTTCTGTGACCAGCACTCACTGCTGTCTCCACCCCACTGCCTAGGTCCTGCTTTCTCCCACTAACTGCGAACCCTTCAAGACGGGAGCTGTCAGACTCCTCGCCTCATTTCGTTTATGAGCTGCCTGCAACAAGAAGAAAAACCTAGCACTGAGTCGGTACCAAATAATGGTCTGATGAATGAACTAAATTCAGTTAAAATTAACCCAAGATCTGACTCTCATAATAGTTACGAGCATTTCTGGAGGAGGGGGAGGCTGTTATGTGATGGTGGAGACAGACTGGCCAGAGCTGCCTGATCCCCAGACCCCACTGGCACCAGCATAAATTCTCAGCGCAAAGGTCTCCTTGGCAGTTACGGTACTAAGAATGGACAGAGAAAGGCCATGAAGACACAGTTATTATCAATTAGGACCGGGCTGGAACTACCTGGGGTTTGGAAAAATGTTTTCAGATTATTTTCCAAGTGTTTGATGAAACCCCAAAGACATTTTCCCAGGCATTATTTCCCCCAGAAGTTGTAAACCCATAAGCATTTACATAAGAGTTTAACCCTCAGATTGAGGATTCGTTTGTGCTGAACTCATCCCAACAGAACGGCCCGCGGTGCCCAGACAACTTGTGCTCTCTGTATTTATTCAAACGTGGACTTCGATGCTTGCATTCGAATGCACTCAACTGAATTTCGTATTAATTCTCAAACCAGTGCTTGAATTCCAAGAGGGTACTGGTTTGACAGATGTGTTTCTCTAATTACTGGAATCAAGATAAGCCTCTGGCATTGCAACATGGCCAAACTTCAGAACTTAAGAGAACCCCGGACCCTTGGTCTTCGAGAAGTGGGGGATGGGAGGGGGGGGCTACAGCAGCTACCTGGTCTGGCAACACAGGCTTGGAGACACAGAGGAGAAAATATTTCTAAACTTAGAAAGTAAAAAATGCCCGGTGTAGAAAAACTGGAATACACGAATAGACTGGGGGCAGGTACCTACAGAGACAAGCACTGGTGATGTTTGGATGAAGGTATTTGCTTTCAGGTTTTCTGGGGAAGGGGGTTGTTCTGTTTTTGTTTTGCACTGGGCTTTCGGAATTGGCTTTCAAGGTGGCAAATGCATGGGTGAGATGAAGGGGCAGGGCTGTGTGATTAACCAGCCGTTGGCCCCTCCACTAAAGCTTGGAGCCACCAAGATGCACTGGTCGCCCTCCTGTGGGCAGCAGGGTGAGCTGGCCCGGGGACCAGAAAGCAGGATCCCAGCACTGTCACCTCAGCAAACTTCCTCCAGAGGACAGGGACACTGTTTTCTGACCCGTCTCTCCAAGGTGGACTGACAGGAGGCGCTCCACGGTGGACGGAACGCAGCGACTGCAAACCACCACCAGGTAAGCTTGTTTCCTCGTTTAACGGGACTAGCCGGCCCCCTTCCTAAGATTTTGGTGGGGATTAAGAAGCTGCTGTGCGAAAACTCAATGTCACCTGGTTACCCTGGCATTTGCTTATCAGGGGACCATTCAATCACCAGTAACCAGGAATAAAAGGGTTTTCTATCCGGACTATGAGAGTTTATCATTTTGAGAATCACTTACCAGTGGATACACTGATACTTTAGTTACTGGCACACTCTGCATATATTTCTGTGAGCTTAAATCTGCCTCCCATCCTGACCCTGGCCCTGGCCCCGGCCCCCTGCAGATTTCAACACAAAAGGATTGTGTTAACACTGCTACGGGGACAATTATAACTGCAGATTATTTGGGTGAAAGAAGGTGTGGAGTACATGTTTTTTTTTGTTTTTTTTGGAGTACATGTTTTATGATGCTGTTTCTATGAAGTCCTAAGCGGTCAAATTCGCTATGGCAGTGGTTCTCATCTAGAGGTGATTTGGGTCCCCAGGGGACATTCGGCCATGTCTGGTGATGTTTTTGGTTGTCACAACTGGAGGGGGAGTGCAACTGGTATCCAGTGGCTGAGGCCACGATGCTCACATCCCACAATGCACAGGACAGCTGGCCACACGCAGGTGCCCACGGTGCCGAGGGTGAGAAGTGATGTATGACGGACGTCAGGTACTGGTGACCCTTAGGGAGCTTGGGGGCCCTGGGGCCCTGGAAATGCTCTACACGTTTACACGGGCAAATAAACATGCAAACGGCTCCTGAGCTGTCCATTTCGACATGAGTGCCTGGCTGCGTGCAAGTCACAGCTCGAGGCCCGGCCCCGCCGGGCCCAGCCTGGGTCCCCTCCAGTGTGATGTCACCGCCCTCGCCACAGCCCCCGTTTAAGTAGGACAAGGCGTTTTCGTCAACGCATCACTTTTTATTCAAGTGAAATTAAAGGGTTTGGTTGTGGGCGCTTCAAGTCAAACACAAACCTTGTGAACGTGCAGACTCATGGTAGCCACTCGGTTCTTTTCCACAATATTTTCCAAACCACCCAGATGCAGACAGCAGTTCTGTGAAAAGCGGGCAGGGAGGGCCTGGCCCACCCCTTCCTGCTCCACCGGCTGCAAACCTGCTTGGGGTGTCAGCGCTGGGGGCGTGTAAAGACCCAGGGGTCACCTGCTCAGTGGGCCAGGAGGTCAGATCTGAGCGCTCAGCCGCTGGCTGTGCTCACACCATGAGCTGCGATGTCACCCATCCAGCCCAGGGCAAGGACAGGCTGACGGATGCCCTGGCCGGACCCTGTGAGGATGTCTTGCTGTGGCCGCCGCTGCCCATTTATTCTATTCTTTTTGCAGTGCCTTTTATTTTCCCTTTGAATCGTATTACATACTGTCACCATTAGGACTAACAGGACAAAAACACTGAAACAGACTTGGTTTCAAAAGGGAAGCACTCAAAGGTCAGAATAAATGTGGGCTTCAGAGGACAGCCTCAGGCCCAGGGACCTAACGGGGTGCCTGAGAAGGCGACACACCCGCCAACGAGCAGTGAACAGGCCGAGTAGGTGGACAGCTCCCTACAACCAAAAGGAAGGTCTAAACGAAGAGACACTGAGACCTTCAGAGCTCGGAGTAAACTGTTTCCAGAAGAGAAATGATGACCAGCCGTTCCCTGTAGAGAGCGGGGGCTAGTGTTGAGTTCACTGTCAGCACCGTCTGCACAGGAGGCCCAGGCTGGACCCACGCGCTCCCCTGGGTCTGCGCCCCACTCCCCGGCACCCTTCCTTCCCCTCTTAACATCCATCTCCTTTGCCTCTCCCACGGTATCATCCCTTCTGTGCCCTGAACTGGTCACCAGACAGAATAAAAGCAGATTTCAAGTTTGCTGTGTTTACTGAATGAAGTGTATGTTTTCTTCTAAGTTGTAAACATCGGTCAGTTGAACTTTTTTTTTTTTTTTTTTTTTGCTGTACGCGGGCCTCTCACTGTTGTGGCCTCTCCCGTTGCGGAGCAGAGGCTCCGGATGCGCAGGCCCAGCAGCCACGGCTCACGGGCCCAGCGGCTCCGCGGCATGTGGCATCCTCCCGGACCGGGGTGCGAACCCGTGTCCCCTGCATCAGCAGGCGGACTCTCAACCACTGCACCACCAGGGAAGCCCGAGTTGAACTTTTAAACTTTATTTCTTTGAAAACAAACGTTAGGTTGGATGCAAATCTTAGGTTGGACCAGTCTTTGGTTCATTTTTTCTGTGCACTAATGAATTTTACTTCTTTCTTTAAGAAGTCCCATAATAGGGCTTCCCTGGTGGCGCAGTGGTTGGGAGTCCACCTGCCGATGCAGGGGACACGGGTTCGTGCCCCGGTCCGGGAAGATCCCACATGCCGCGGAGCGGCTGGGCCCGTGAGCCGTGGCTGCTGAGCCTGCACGTCCGGAGCCTGTGCTCCGCGACGGGAGAGGCCACAACGGTGAGAGGCCCACGTACCACAAAAAAAAAAAAAAGTCCCATGACAGCTGTAAAGAGGAACAGTAACAGAAAACTCCAGGGTGTGTGTGTGCAGCTAGCCCTGGGTGGGCATCTGCGTAAAAGGAAGACAGGGAGGAATGAACATTTCTACTGAGCGATCCAGGGGGCACCGGGGTCAGTTGGTGACAGGCCGCCCACTACCCAGACACTCACACTATTTTCTAGTGGAAACTCAGCCAGCAGCAAACATGTCCCTATCCTGGGGGGCCCTGACCAGGCAGGAGACAGTGCCCAGCTGCCTGGCTGCAACAGAAGCATCCGGAACTGACAGGACAGCAGAACTCAAACGAGGGGACAGGCAAGCAGGGCCAAAAGTCGAGGCAGGAAAAGATAGAAAATTCAAAAGGTGAATTACCAGAGATGAGGCCCGGCCCCAAGCCCTGTGATGACGTCAGAAGGGACACAGGTGAGCAGGGCTCACTGAGCCCCCAGGCTCTGCTTAGAGATCGCACCTGTTACCTGGCCTAACCCTGTCCCTGACCCCGTGGGGCAGTGCCACCCCCAGCCAGTTCAGACACTGGACCACTGCCCCAAGATCACAGGCTGATGAGCACAGGGAGAGCTTGGAGCACCGGCTGGGTGCTTCCGCACCCCCGTTTTTAATCATTTCACTACTTTGTTTTGTTTTAATGCCACAGCATTGAGAGTTCATCCAGGTTTCCCTTCTGTTTCTCTGCTGTATCACCAGCCTCTCTTGGCCACTCTAGTTTACTCTCGAGTGCCAGGACTGACCTGGGCAGGCCGCGGGGATGAGGGGTGGGCGCCTGCACACAGCACAGTGCAGGGGCTCCGAGCAGACTCTGAGCCGATGCCAACTCCCCAGCTGCGCGGTGTAGGCAGAAAGTCCTCCCGGGACTGTCAGAGGGCCAAGTGCCTGGAAAGAGCTCAGAAGTGGGCCTGGAGCTTCCCTGGTGGCGCAGTGGTTGAGAATCCGCCTGCCGATGCAGGGGACACAGGTCCGAGCCCTGGTTGGGGAAGATCCCCCATGCCGCGGAGCAACTAGGCCCGTGCGCCACAACTACTGAGCCTGCGCTCTAGAGCCCGTGCTCTGCAACAAAAGAAGCCACCGCAATGAGAAGCACCGCAACAAAGAGTAGCCCCTGCTCGCCGCAACTACAGAAACCCCTTGCACAGCAACGAAGACCCAACACAGCCAAAAGTAAATAAATTAAATAAATTAATTTAAAAAGTAATTTAAAAGCAGAAGTGGGCCTGGTCTGTAGGAAGCCCCACGTCTTCTTAGCTATCATGAGCACGTTAAGAAAATATGCTGTCCGGAGAGGGGAGGGGAGAGGGGCAAGCAGGAGCGCCCCAAGGGGGACCACAGAGGACGCCGCTGTGAGTCGCTGGTCCCGACACCCCCGGATCTGCTCCAGGTCACGAGCCGCACGTCGGCAGCACCCCCGGTGGAGGGCTCCACTGGAGTCAGTGGTCTTGCAGTGGGAGGTGTGGTCCCAGTGCAGCAGGGAGGGTCTGCAGCCATAAGAAACAGGAGAAATCTTCCTAGAAAGGGAATGTTACTCACTGCAAAGTTAATTCACACCTTTACGAACACAGAACAAATTCCACATCAGTGCATCACCCCCTTGCTGGCCTCGGATGTGAAGGGTGAGTGTCCTCAAGAAGGTCAGGAGGCACCGAGTGCTCGGCTTTCAGCTGCAGGTGATAAGATAAGCACAAAGCAAATCGGACCCCACAGGTATCAGAGTCCAGAGCTGGGCCCACCGCAGGCAACAGGGAATAAACAAGGATGAGTCCATTTTCACATCTGGCAGGAAATCCACGCTGAAGTAAGAGTCCTTCAATCTTTTTTTCTTTTTTTTAAGCAGAGGGATTTTTTTTTTTCTTAAATTATGTAGGGAATCCCCAAATGCTCATAAAATGCGTGAAGAGATCTGCTTTCTTTGGAGGACAGATGAGCTCAAGGTCACGTTCACCAGACCCAACCCCAGCATCCCAGTGCCACCCCGAACACGGCGCAAGCCTCTCAGAGGGCCCGACAGCTGAAACCAAAAACACTCCGCATGGGTGAAGATGTTTGAAAGACAAAAACCAACTGCAATTTCAAAAAAGGACAAAAAACCCCACGGGGTTGAGGTTTACCCGATTCCTGAACGTGCCGACAGGGACATGGGGTTTCTCAGGAAGCGATCGGGAACCCTTCAAACGCACACACGTATCTGACTGGATTGCTACCACAGAATGAACAAAGCTACCCTAATATTTACTCGTTAGAAAACCAACAATAAATACTTCCAGCACATGATAGATAACATGATAGATAAGACAAAGAGCACGCACTTAAATGGGATCTGGGAGGAAATGGAGTTTATGAAGATGAAAACATCTTGGACAGTATCACTCAATCAATGTGAAGTCCTAGAGTCAAAACACTTCCTAAATCGCACGGCAGCTAGGATCCCCTTAACTGAAAGAAAAAAAAAAAACACTAATTTTTTAAAATTTACTTTTTATTTTATATTGGGATATAGTTGATTTACAATGTCGTGTCTGTTTCAGGTGTACAGCGAAGTGATTCAGGTATACATATACACATACATACATCCATTCTTTTTCAGATTCTGTTCCCATATAGGTTATTACAGAATATTGAGTAGAGTTCCCTACGGTACTCTACGGTAGGTCCTTCTCGATTATCTATTTTATATATAGTGGTGTATGTTAATCTCGAAGTCCTAATTTATCCCGCCCCCCCCCACCTTCTCCTTTGGTAACCATAAGTTTTCAAAGTCTGTGAGTCTGTTTCTCTTTTGTAAGTAAGTTAATTTTGTATCATCTTTTTAGAGTCCACATATAAGTGATATCATATGTTTTTGTCTTTCTCTGCGTGGCTTACTTCACTTAGTACGATCATCTCTGGGTCCATCCATGTTGCTGCAAATGCCATTATTTCATCCTTTTATGGCTGAGTGATACTCCATTGAGTGTGTGTGTGTGTGTGCATATAACATCTTCTTTACCCATTCCTCTGTCGATGGACATTTAAAAGCTGTCGATGGACTAAATTGAAAAGCTTACTTGCCAGCTGTTTCCAACAGAAGACACCTGACAAAATGCTACTGTGCTCAGCAAATCAGAGCTTAGCAAGTCACCCCTAATTATGACCGGACTGTCTGAGGAACGAAAGGGAAGCCCAACTGGCAAACAAATTTACAGTGTAAATCCGCTAAAAGCAGCCCACACTCACTAACTAGGATGATATACCCTTTCTTGTAGGGGTGGGGGGCAGGGGGAGGTAAGAAAAGAGAGTGAAAGATCAGAAAAGGGACCAAGCATTCGTCCACTGGTTCGTTTACTTACTTCTGAAGAGAAAGAACATCACCACAGGGTGAAGCCAAGCTACAGAGTGAATCTCATTTTTCAAACAAATACATTTGTCTCCAAAAGGTATAAGTAAGGTGGGAATAGTCAGTCCAAAAGACGAATAATAACAGATTAAAAAAAAAACTCCTAGGAAGCAAGAGCAAACGTCTGATGAGGAAAAAGCACACCTGCTGGGCAATCTGCTGCGACTGATTTTAAAAAGACAAAGTAGCATTATGTGTAGAGCGGGCTGTTAACACACGGCCTTGCTAGACTTTTTTTTAAACTCTAAGATTTTTTTCCTCATGTTTTTGAAGCCCACTGACGCTCAGGAAATTGGTGTAATGGGTACTACCCTCACCGGGCCAGTCGACAAGGCACCTTTCCTTCTTGAGCCAGAGAAGTAACAGAGAAGTCTTTGGTCTCTCTTGATGGACTAAGCACTTCCAAAGAGAAGCTTAACGAACCATGACCGAAGTGGCCACACTGGCAGGACGCCGACTCCTGCAAAGTGAGCTGAGAGCTGTGCAGCACTGAACTCATAGGTTTACTTGGTTAATCCAAAGCAAATGACTTTGACTGCAATCTTAGCTTTCTAACTAGTTGGCCCGGTCAAGTACAAGCACCCTATGAGAACAACCACCAGAAATTTCCACTAAGGAAAAGACATAAAATGATGCATTTGCTGATTACAAAGTTACTACTAGCGGGACCCACACATTAGACCATGGCTACATGACTGACCACCTGAAAAGTTAAAGAAACAGCTTCTCTGAGCCACCGGGCAGCTGAACATGGCTGTACAAACAGGACAATGGAAGGACCGCCATTTTTCATTCTGAATGGAACCCATTTTTCACTCTTTCCTTCTGAAAGAGGCACGTGCACTTTCTTGGCTTGGGGCAAACAATACACCAACCAGATACACCTGATTACGTTCTTCGTGTAAGACAACTTCCAAGTCTTGTCAGCAATATTTCACACAGTAAAGAAAAATCTCCCTGTGTTGTACTTCTGACGGTACCCTAGCATTCACAGCGGTTTAAAAGCCACTGAGAAAGGCATGTCAAATGCGAATGAAGGAAAATCACTAAATTTGTGTCCCCAGCACCAAGGGTAAGGGGCCAAGTTCTTAGTGTAAATGACCCTAAAGCCAACGAAATAGTCTTGGAATTATAAAAGTACTAAAAATTGCAGCAGGAAACACTAAACATCTAGCTCAAAATGTCAAGAACAACGTGGACAGGCCCACAATTCACCTGGGACCCTAGAAAGCACTGGATTTGCTAGAATGATCGGGTTTTCTATCCAAGGGCCAATCAATCACTGCAGGGACCAAATGCAGGTAATCGCGAACTCCAGGCTAGCATCTCCTTGCTATATATTCGGCCCCTTTACGAGCTCTGCTCTTCGTCTGCAGCTGGGCATCCCGATCCCACTTAAGCACAGGAAAACTGGGAAGCTATTATCTGTCATACATACAATTGGAGCTGTCAGGGGGTGTGGGATTATGCATGCTCTTTCAGACAACACACTCATGTACAGGGTAACAGAGGAGCCATCTGAGGGCTACCAGACAGCTGAATCTAAAAGTCCGATGTGCCAGAGGGGACAGCAGCCTGAAGAGTGAATGCAGGACTTGGCTGGTGGCGTAGTGGTTAAGAATGCACCTGCCAATGCAGGGGACACGGGTTCGAGCCCTGGCCTGGGAAGATCCCACATGCCTCGGAGCAACTAAGCTCGTGCACCACAACTACTGAGCCGGTGCTCTAGAGCCCACGAGCCACAACGACTGAGCCCTGTGCCACAACTACTGAAGCCCGCGCGCCTAGAGTCCGTGCTCTGCAACAAGAGAAGGCACCGCAATGAGAAGCCCGTGCACCAAAACGAAGAGTAACCCCCGCTCACCACAACTAGAGAAAGCCCACATACAGCAATGAAGACCCAACACAGCCAAAAATAAATTTTAAAACATGAATGCAGTACCTCTCCACACGTTACAGGGTCACCCGAGACACTGGATGCCCCACTGCACTTAATTCATCTCTAACCACTTTTGAGAGAGACAAGACCTTCCAAAGGAAGGCCTTAGTATCTCAGTTTCCAACATATTTTGGGCTTGACAGAATATGTAACTTAGCAATTTAATGATTATGTAGAGACCCTCGAACGACATCTGAGGGAAAATTTCCTCATCTAAATGCACAAGATGTGTTCTAACACTTGGAAGCAGGCTGGTGTACCAACGACGGCACTGTATGTCCGGGCTCTTGTTACAGATCCCTGAGAGAGGCCTTGTTCTGGACAGGGCGTTCACTGACTCACGGGGACACTTTGGCCAACATCGCTTATGGAGGCTGCATACTCAGGACAGATAAGCCACTTGTACAGATCGGACCTGACCTGGCTCACGGATCACAATGCAGAACTCAACGCCGGGCATCAGAACAGGCTCCTTATTCCACGTGTGGCTGGTTTACTGCTGGTGTGGGTTGCATCCCCCAAAGCTAATTTAGCTTTCGAAATCCACATGTTCCATAAGAATTGGACATTATTTTAATGAGAGGCTAATGATGACTTCTAAGTAGCTAAGCAAATCAGAGTAGGGTTACAGGAGGGCAGGCGGGCCAAGGGGGCAACGTTAGAACTGCACGTTTTTATAAAAATATATATTTATTGAAGTATGTTGATTTACAATGTTGTGTTTCAGGTGTACAGCACAGTGATTCAGTTATGTATGTGTATATATTCCTTTTCAGATAATTTTCCCTTTAGGTTATTACACAATATTGAGTATAGTTCCCTATGCTATTCAGTACTGTAATTTTAAAATTAAGCTCCGAACCTGCAGTGGCACATGGCTACAATTAGGAACAGCGGACGGTAAGAGGAACAGCTTCGGGGAGAGGCTTGGAGCACATAAGCCCACTACTCTGGGGACCCCGGCACGCTACTGCGAGCAGCCTGCACAGGGCCTTCTGGAACCAGGGTGCCACAGGCACAAGAGCTGCCGGGAGCGGCCTGACGTGTATGACGGCTCTTCTCTTCATCTCTTCCATCTCGAAAGGCTTCCTTTCCACACCTGGAGGTGGCATCCGAGGCACAGGCAGGATGCTCGGTAGCAGGCAATGACAAGGATGCTCAGCCCTGACCCACGTCCGTCCCCTCCTTGAACTCAGCAATGCAGGGGACAAAACAATGGAGAGAGAGCTTACCTCCTCTTTTCTGCCATTTGAAGATTTAAAAAAATTCCTTTATCCGAATCACTAGAGTTAATAACTTTGCAAATAGTAAACAAGAATCATCTGAGGGCTTGGGTCAGCTTTCAGGAACACGTCAGGCTTCCCCAAGGGCTTATTTTAATGCCAGCAGCCCGGTCCTGCCCACTTGAACTCCGGTTACTGGAAAAGGCATTTGCCGTCAAAGAAACACCACACACGCAGCTTTAAACCAACTGTGTGATTTTTATTGATGGGCGACAACTTTATACTCCTAGCTATCACTAACTGTGTACAATTAGAGACGCGGCATCATAGAAGAGCAGACAGCAGAATTAGACAGCAGACGCAGGGAATTATCAATCTTCATCATTTTGCCCATTTTTCATTATGTGTACACAGAAGCATGAATGCAATTTGAAATCTTTTAATGGCAATAAAGTTACAATCACCCATCTATGTGACTGACATCTTAACTCCAAATATTTGATCTGCAATGTGTACGTAAGCAGCTTCTCATCGCACGATTATTAAAATGTATTTTTCCTATTAGGAACCAGCAACTCATTTTATGTGTTTGTTTATCTTTTGAAGTAAGAACTATTTCTTCTCTGATAACTGGCTCATTTTTATCATTTATCAAAAACTAAAGGGTGAGGGAAGAAAGTGTGATGGATTAAAAAATTTATTTTTTTAAGGAAAGATAAAATTCATTTTCACAAATTTACAAGTGTTGCTGCTGGTGCAGGATTTATTCTACTATGCAGTTGGACTGGGAATCAAATGCAAGTTCCCCTTCTTACTCAGGATCGGCATTATTTCGGAAATGTGGGTTTTGTGTATTTGCTTAAATCAGGCGACAGTCTGTCTCAACCAGATGACTTTGATTTGGAAGCTAGAAGTCAACATGAACTATGTTGTGCACAAACCCCAGGCGTCTCCTTTCATTCTAGCCCATTTTTGCAACAGGAAGAAAGAGTTTCTCTCTAAAGAGCCACTGAAGAGAGGAGGGGAGTCGGTGAGAGCCGGTGCTCTACAAGCAGCGTCGGGCACACACAGCGGCGGCTACAGCAGGTCCACGCGGCGGTAATACAGGAGGTAGGCTGTGCGCTCGGCAGCGGGCTTCACCACCTGGTACTGGTTAATCACCTTGACCGTCTGGTCGTCGATGCGCAGCCAGCCATTGAGACCGATCTGGAAGACGTCCGTGGTGTAGTGGCCGCCCGTGGCGCTGCTGCCGTGGTGGTAGACCACTGCAAGAGAGGGCCCGGGCGCCCGTGAGAGCGGCTCCGCACACCAGCGCCTAAGGTGCCCGCCTGCCCCCGCCACAGACCTGCCTGTCCCACGAAAGGCCTGGCACCAAGGCAGGTGGGACAGAGAAGTGGGGTTATACAAAGCAATGCTGTTTCAACTCAAAACCATTCAACAATTTACAATACAAAGTCATACATCTACATCTTAATAACATATTTAAAATGCTCAATACCTCACAGACTATAAAAGAAATGTCAACTAATGGGGTCGTCCCATCTGTCAGCCCTGCAGGCAGGCTCGTCAGCCGCCTTAAGACTTGATACAGGAGACAGTCCCCTGGGAAGCAGGACACAGAGACGCTCCCTGCAGAGCCATCAGCCAATGTCCCTCTGGGAACGAGGCCCAAACATCAGGCCCTGATCCAGCCAATTCCACTTCTAGACTGTTCTCAACAGAGTATCTGAATCTTGGACAAAGTGAAAACATGGAAAAGCCTATATTCACACTCGAAGGAATGCTGAGTGCATTACATTACAAGAAGGCGAATTTTTTCGTAGACCAGATTAAAAGTATTTGGCGGTGTTAAGAATATGCTTACATTACATGAAAAAAACAAGAATCTGAGGTTTTCTGTGGACTGTCACCCGTGACAAGGACAGCGCCGCCCCAGGAGGGTCGCCAGCGCAGTCAGCTGGGCTGACTGGGCAGCTGAGTCACCCTGCAGACACCAGTCATTGCTCTTTTTTTTCTTTTAAAAAAAATTTCCAATTTTTCTACTACCATGTTTTAACAGAAAAAATTACCTGCCACGTACTTGTTCATTAAAATTGTGTAATTCAAACAGGAAGCCTTAGTCAGAGGTGTAAAACAAATATAACTGTCGGAAGATGCTGAAAAGGTATTAAAGACAGTGGAAGGGCACATCCTCCCCCTTCTATGCAGAGAACGGGCTGGGAGGTGGCTGGGCCAGCAGCAGACCTGACCCTGTGTGAGGGAAACAGCCTCCAGGGACATTCCGGGGAGGCGGGCTGCAGTGTGGCCAGGGTGAGCTGTGCGTTGCCGTGAGTGGCATGAAGGACAGTCACTTGGAGAGAGGGGCACAATCTAGTACGAAATTTCAGCAATAAATAGGCTGAACGTCAGCGCGCTCCCCCACTTGTAGGGACATCCAAATCCACCCAGAGCCGGGCTCTGCGCAGAGGCCATTCTGCTGGGGCTCAGAGAACACTGAGGCCCTGGCCCGCCGGGGACGAACGCGACTGGTCGCTGAGGGACAGCAAGACTGTTGGGCCATCAAGTGGGAAACCAGCAACGGAACCAGCAGCAGCTCACGGCTGCATCGAGTCCTGCAGGTCACAGAGATGGAGCGGCTGCCGCAGGGCAAGGGGAGCCCCGACACCAGCATGTCCCTCTGACCCCAAATCCAGCTGTGGGGCGTCTGTCCTGGATTTTTACCTCTAAGACCTACCAGACTTGGTTTTGGTTTTTTAAAGTGACCAGGTCAGTAGGATTTAAAGGACCTGTGGGTTTAACTGATTTGCGTTTCCTCTACAACACTTCATTTTAAATATTCAGAAGAGAAGCGCTCTACCCGTATTCAGGTTTCTCAAGCAGCAGACCTGTACCTAACATGGTGATGTGTCACAGACGCCCGGCAAGCCCACGTCACAGAAGCAGAGCTGAGAATGAGTTTTCCAAAAGCTCACGCGCTATATTAACTGATTTTCTTTGTCCCGCAATCAAAACCATTTTTAAAAGCACCTCTTTACTCACAGTTTACAGAAAACTGCAACCAATCCGGGGACCGTATTTCTGAGATTAGAAGGCTCAGATTCAGGGGTGCAGGCGAGAGCGACTCCAGAAGAAGCCCCGGGCCGGGGCGGGCAGGAGGGGTAGGGGTACACTCACACCAGGGCCCCTGACCAGGAGACAAGACTTGCTAACCCTGCCCTTGATCATCACCTTGCCCTGACAGGGACCCCAGGGAGGCTGCAGGGAGACTCGGAGAAACACGTCATCACTCTGGGACCTCAGTGCCAAACCCCAGGGAGCCAGGCTGGACCCTGGGGGCCCTCTGGTCTCAGAGGAAGACCACAGAGAGGCCTCCGAGCTGCCAGCCCAAGGCAGGTCAGGGGGAGGGTGGCTACACGCCGGGAGTGTGTTGCCCACCAGGTCCCAGCAGGCTGGGGTAAGGCCGTGATCAGCCACCTCCGGGGAGAAGAGCGAGTCGGAGGGAGCAGGTCCTGGTGGGAAGAAAGGGCCAACCGGGCCCAACACCTTCTAACCTGGCACCCGACCCACCCAACGACCAGGGCCCAATCCAACATCCCAAGAGCTCAGGGGTGGACCGAGGGCAGGAGTGTGAAGCTCTGCTCTGCCACTTAAGGGCACAGAGCGGCCAACGTTCCTCCACGAGTCTCAGTTTGTCCTTTTACAAAATGGGGATAGCGCCACATACCTCCCAGGACACTGTAAGGACTAAATGAGATAGTACATAAAAAGTATCCAGTGAAAAGGCTCAATGAACGTGTGAGGGCCAACAAACAGCAGTCACTACAGACAGGCTCCGCAAAGGCAACACAAGAGGAGCGGTGGGAGAGCAGCTGGAAAACTCTAAGACAAACGGCCAGGGGCGCAAACACAACTGCTGCGACCAGCAACTCTTCGAAGACACAGAAGGCCTCAAAGGCGCAAAAGACTCGGGCTGTGAAAGAGAAAGGAAGAGGGAAGGACAGGAGGCGGAGGACGCGGACCGGCTCCACGGGGAGCCCTGGGGGGGAGGGGGCAGGAGGTCGTGGGCGGCTAAGGAGCCCGCGCTCCCCTAGCCTGGCTGGGGCCACGCCTCAGCACCCACTCCTACAGGCACCACGACCGCGGCAGGGAGGGTTCCCCGCCTGGCAACCCCACACCTCTGGCTCCAAGACAGAGACAGTCGTGTTAGACGACGTCTCACGTTGGACTGAGCTTTTAGAGCCAAGAGAATAGTCTGTCAAATTCCAAACACACCAAATTTTAGGTAAAACGCACATTTTCAAATGATTTCCGGATTTATAAAGTCCACAGGGATACCAATAATCTATTCTCTACGTTAAGTGGCATTACAACAAAATTGTGCCAGGGTATAAACCTTTTCATCGTTGCTTTCACAGGAAAATGTCGTACAAATTGACTTACCTGCAAATAGCCTATAGGTTCTGTGGCATTTAAAATTCTTATTTTTTACCCCTGGAGAGAGCAGTTCTGAAAAACAAAATATCAAGAGCTTTAATCTATAAAAGCGCTGACACACAGAGCTCCCAGAAAGGCGCAGACAGCAGCCCCCAATCAACTAACCCACCCAGTGGACCAGGGAGACCAAACACAACTCCATCCCCTCATTTGCATAAAAACTGAGCAGCGAGGAAGACCAGCTGCAGGGTAGTAACGGAGGTCACCAGAGCCCACCCATCAGAGGACAGGGGCATATACTGAGCCTCTAGCCCATGCTAGAAACCCCCTACAAGCAGATGCTCTAAAAAATGGGAAAGAAAAAAACAAAAGCAAAGCTGCCCTGGAAAGCCTAAGGTTTAAAGTGTTTTACACGTGAGTCAGACCACAAAACTCCAATCAACAGTAAGATGATTTTCGGCTGGCGTTTCTTCCCCTTTCCGGTCCTCAAACGGACCATGAACTGGCACAGGAGGCAACCTATCAGCCGAAGGTGGCAACTCGTGAGAACAGGGCTGAGAGCCACAGTCCGAATCTTAGGGGGAAGGAAATGCAACGTGCCTGGGTGCAGGTGAAGCGATGGTGATCCCAGGCCCACTGCCCGGCAGGTCCCAGTGCCGGGCAGCGTGGGGAGGGAGGAGGGAGGAGGACAGCAGTTAGCTCCTCCAGGAGACCAGGGACGACGGCCCATGTGCTCTTTTCTGCTCTCCAGGCCCCCGGACACTTTGAGCATCGCCTCTAGCTCGTTACGCTCCTGATCGAACTTACTGTTGCACAGAACATTTCTCACAAATTCTGAAGCTTTCCTGGAAAGTTTTCCTTCAAGCTCACTTTTAGCAAGACAACTATAGGTGCTTTCACCACGATGTGCCCAAGCTGCCGAGCCCCGGACACCTGGCGGAGACCCGGGGCTGGGGCTGCAGCTCTAAGGCCGGGGTCCCTGCCGCCGGAGGGCAGGGGAAGCCCCGGGGCCCGCGGGAAACACTCCCCACGCGCTAAAAAGCCCAGTTAGGCAGGCTGCTGCACATAGCTGTTAACGCCTGGTGTGAGGAAGAGTATTTCCTACCACTGACCCATAAACTTTTTATATTTAGTATTTTTCTCACCTAGTAATGCTTTCATATGGTTTATTTTTGCCTTTATTTTTAAAAGGCCATTTTAGTGAGAAATTTTAACCTAAAGGTCTATTAACAGTCAAGAAATTTAAAACAAAAAAGTCATGAAAGAGCTTCTGAATGCTGATGTGACACAGAAAACGCTGCAGCATCAAGAAGCTGGCTGGCTGCTTCCAGGACTGTCATCACAGACGCTCCTGCCTTACAGTCGTTACCTTTACTAATTTCCAAGTCCACAGGATATTCAATGTTCTTGATAAGCTTCTGACATCCACCTGTCTTCTCGTAAACAAACCGTTTCAGGTGCAGCACGAGGACAGGAGGGAGCTTTTCCAGAGTCACCCTTCGACTGATCTCCACCTGAGACACACAAGCACACAGGAAACGCCATCTTACTCCGAGCGGCGGACGCCACCCCACCTCTCGCTCCAAGACTCAAATGCTCCGGGGCAATGCTTCTCAAAGCTTCCTGAGTCACAGGGTCTCTGGAGAATCGAATGGGATCTTTTGAGAGGTACTGACCTTCCTCTGAGAAAAGTGCATATATCCCTACAGACACAACCGCAGGGGGTCCCAAAGGTCCCCAAGCCAAGTTAAGAACCTTTGTCCGAGGGCATTAAATTGGCATAAACATTTAGAAGCTAACTTAGTAATACCTTGAATTACATATGTATTAGCTTATTTTTTAATAACTCTCACAGTACTGATAGAGCTGAAGCCAATGTGTTTCTTGAATTAGACGCTCTAGATAACTCCAAAGCTATTTAGTGTAACCATTGGTTTTATAACAGTTCCGCTTTTATCAATTCAAAATGCCCCTTATGAACTTTCATGGTCTACCGAACGCTGCTTTTTATTAAAACGCACCTTCGCAAGCAAACTTAACCCCTTTATGTACTGTTTGTTCTCTGTATCTGCAAATGTGTTGATGCTTCCGGTATTTAGATGGAGAATACTTCCGGTAGAAATACTTGTCCACGTAACAATCCGAAAGACAGCGGCATATAATAAACACCCAGAAAGCTTTCGGAGGACTACACGCGTATCTGGCTGAAGGTACCTGAAGCGAGCCTAGCGGTCACCGCCACCTGGTTTATTAGTATTAGGGCTGAAGACCCTTTCAGGCCTGTCTTCCCACCCAGACTGAGGTCCCAGGCATGGAAATAGCCCGATCACCTCGACATTCCCATTGAGTCTCTGCAGTCCAGTGTCTCACATCCAACAAGAATTGTGAATGAAGAAAAGCATGACTCCAGTTCCACAGTCAAAACCAGCGATGACAATGTAAGACTCCAGCTTCCTCACTCGTAAAATGATAGTCAGACTAAAGTACCTCTGGGATGGCTTCCCAGTGCTAGTGACGCGCGATTCTGTTCGCTAAGGGGCTAATCTCAAATCCTTAACTGAGTGTTCCGGGTTTCCAGAGAAACTGAGCCACACTTTCTAACACCCAACAAACCCAGACCTTTTTATTTAGCTAGTATTTTGTATAATCATATTTTCCCACAATCTTCCTGTGTTCCCACAGAAAAACAACTTTTGACCTAAAAACCTAATAAAATTCAAGTAGGTACTTTGAAAAGTAAATTAAAAACATCACATTCCAGAAAATGTGTTGCTTGCTCTTCACAGACACGCTGTACAAGCTCGTTCCTCAGACACCTGCCTCCACAGCCACGGAGCGAGAGCGGCCAGCAGCCTTCTCTGCCGTCTTCAAGGCTCCACCGGGATGCCACTTCTTCCGTGACTCCTTCCTGCAAACCTGCCACCTAGAATCCATCACCTTTTCCTCACCCTCCTCTGACCCCGGGCCAACAACCACAGCCACCGCTACCTCAGTCCCCGCGCCCCACCCACCTCTGCCCAAACAGCAGTTTAACTGCAGCAGGGGCAAACGAGGAGAACAGACATATCCCCAGAGGGCTGTCCTGGGAGCGCAGGGACAGGGTGCCCCCCCCTCCCCAGCAGGATCAGTGGCTCCAGTGGGGAGGGGCCAGGATGGCGAGTCCACCTCTGGAGTCATGGCTGCCCCAGACGAGCAGGTGGACAGTCCCACACCCAGTACGTGACCCGGCCTCCCGAGAACAAGTACCCACTCTCTCTCTCCCGTTAAGTTCCACCATTTCTCTAAGGAAAAACTGCCGGGATTCTCTTCCGGCTCCTACCACTTTTACTTTTTGAACAAAACTGTCCACGAGAAGCAATTAGAAAACATGGGGTAGAGCTAGGCCTAACTTCTGCAGATGCCCCGAGAGGTTGGCTTGACCAACCCACAGCAGACGGACAGAAGCTCTCCACACCCCGCCTCTGCTCCTCTTCACGTGGATGGAGCCCGAGCTGCGAGGCAAGGGCAGGGCCCTTGGCCCCACGAGGTGCTGGCAGGTTTCCTACGCTGGGCCGTGCTGGTTCACCCTGTAGCCATCACACACGGCTACTGAAATCGGGCCTCACAGGAACACTCTGAAGTGTTCAAAAAGGCACCGCCCTAGCCAGTCTACATCCATCTCCCCAACACACCTCTATGAATGCACAGCCACGACCTAGGATACAGAACGGAGAAGGCACGCTCTACTGCGGACGAGAAGTCGGGCCTAACTGGCGCACCTGGACGGCCAGCAGCTAACAAGCCCTCAGAGAGCAGAGAATTATCGCCTCTCTCGACGGAGCTGACATGCTGCCTCTTGACTCCTGAACGCTGAAAGACTCAAGACTTTATCTTTTTCTCAGATCAAATCAAAGAGTAACAGGCACCAGAACAATTACTTTCTATGTTTCAACGTCCTTGAAGATCTGCAGTCAAATGCAAACCAGATCAGAACATCTTTTAGAACATCTTTTATCTCCTAACCATCTCATGAAATTGTGCTCTATGGTATCAGGAATGTGAACGAGCTATCGGCCTTTGTCAGAGGTGGTATTCACTCTACGGTGCCGTGACTGGATGGCCAGCAAATGAAACGCAGCTCAGAATAAATAACCCCAAAGATCGTGACCTGTGTTTCATGACTTAGAGCCAAGGGAAGTTGGGAGGATCATCTGTTTCAACCATTTCATTCTCAGAATGTGGAAACTTTCAGTCCAAAAAAAAAAAGGTAAGCAACCGATTTGAGAGGCAGAGCTGAAACCCACTTCTCCTCATTCCAGAGTCCGTGCTCTTTCGCCCACCCCAGAGGGCCTCTGGATAAAGGTCCAAGACCAACTGTGAACGTACCTCTTGTTTGGTTTTGGTGGTATAACCCTGGACAGACTCTCGTGCCACCAGGCTTTCCAACGCGTCCTGGACGGTGCGTACCTTGTCCGACTGGATGTCCAGCTGCAGCGTGAAGAACGGCTGCAGGGTGGCAGATTCTTTTGAGCTCTGCTGGTAAACCACAGACCTGAAAGTGGAAAACACACCGCATCTAAGAGCTCGCCTTCCCACTCGCCCTGAGGTTATATGCAGCAGGACAAGAGGAACAAACACTGCAAGCGAGATTATTCAGTATCACTGCCAGAAGACCAGAGAGAACAGAAATGCTAAACACACACCGAAGAATTTTAAAATAATTCCACTCAATACCACCTCGAAAGAATGTCTAGCAACTCAATCCACCAGCTGAAAATTTTCCCAGCTTAATAGCTCTGGAAGAAGACCTATTTCACCTTCCAAATGCCCCCCCTCCACTTTATTTAATGCACAGATTAGCAAAGGAGACAATCTTCCCAGAGTCAAAATGCTGACACTTTTTATCCTCTCAGGCGTCACAGCCTGTTGTAATAAAAAAGAGGAAACCCTGAGGTAAAAAGAATGATTTGGATAGCAATTCCCCTATGAAAACGACTTTACAAAGGAAGGGGAGCAGGGTGTGTGCGACAGGAAAGTGGCCACCACCCTCAAGGAGGCGGCTGCCAGCTAAGCCTTGCTTCCTTAGCTGGGTGTTCATCTCACTTTTCTTTGTCCAAGTCTTTCTGAGTAAAAATTTGTGTTGGGCCCACGTCTCACGTAGCCTCAGCAAGGAGATGTTCCAGGAGTTCAACGTGGGATTGTCTCTCTGCAGCCTGAGTGCCCCAGTTTATACACGAATAAAAGGGGTGGACAGGTAGTCAGACTGCTGCGAAGGGCAGGTGAGCGGCTCTCTTGCCAGCTTTCCGTCTCACACACTGCTTTCCCGACACACAGCACAGGAAGCACCTCCAGGCTCCCTGTGAGGAGGAAGCCTTGAGGGGGCGGCCGTTCCCTTGGTTCCAGAGAGGAATAGTGGGAAAATAGTGGGAACAGCAGTAATGGGCCTGGACTTTACCAAAAGGGTGGACAAGGTGGAAAAAGGTGCTGGTCTTTCTGGGGTAACTGGAAAAGCACCAAAAGAGCATGAATTTGGGCTTCCCTGGTGGCGCAGTGGTTGAGAGTCCGCCTGCCGATGCAGGGAACGCGGGTTCGTGCCCCGGTCCGGGAAGATCCCACATGCCGCGGAGCGGCTGGGCCCGTGAGCCATGGCCGCTGAGCCTGCGCGTCCGGAGCCTGTGCTCCGCAATGGGAGAGGCCACAGCAGTGAGAGGCCCGCGTACCGCAAAAAAAAAAAAAAAAAAGAGCGTGAATTTTAGGAGAAAACCTTTCCGTTGGTCTGAATAAAGAATAATGCTTGGGAGTTCCCTGGTGGTCCAGTGATTAGGATTCCGTGCTTCCACTGCTAGGGGCCTGGGTTCGATCCCTGATCGGGGAAATAAGATCCCGCAGGCCACACACCTCAAAAGCAGCTCCTAAGTTACAAGGAGTAGTTCTGTATCTTTGCTTCATAGTTTAAAAAAAAAAATCAACACCCAATTTCAATGCAAAGAGCCTACAGAGGCTGAGGCTACAGAGCCATGAAGAGTCATCTGGGGCAAGCCAGAAATTTCTCCAAAGTGGATTCTGGTTTTTCCCACTGCTTATTCTCAGACACATCTGGGATCTCTGTGGCCTTGCAATCCAGCTGCTGTGCCATCCCACAAACACGGAGACCTCGACACAGCCACTGGGCCGTGCCCTCGTTTCTCCCCCACCCTCAGTGAGCACCCCGAGGGGGACAACATCAGGCTGCTCGGCTAACAAAGAGTTAAGGGCGCAGACAGCCTCCTCTCACTGCTGGTCACCCAACTGGAGCCCCGCTTTCCTCTCCCAGAAGGGCCCTTCCCGAGGCTCTGCATCTGGCGAAAACGAGCTGCAGCCACAGTGGTGGGGCTGGGCGTCGGGAGGCTGACACGAGCTCCACAACAGAGAGAGGCCTGCCAAGTCTAGCTCACAGCGAGGGCACAGAAATGACGGGTTCAGTGTCGTGTGACCAGCTTGGGAGGGGGTCGGGCACATGTCTGAGGATCTCATTAGCCTGTTGCAAGGTGCTCAACCTAAACTGTTTTAGAGCAGAGAGACTGAACTGACTTTCGATGCCTTGAAAAGGGTGTTACTTCTTGTTCTGGGATGACGAAAGGCTAAGAGGCTCACTAAAAAAACCAAAAACACACTCCTGTAGGTGAAGCTGTAAGGTCTTCAGAAGGAAATCATGCTATAATGCGGTCCTTTCAGACTCTGGATGAGTAAGGAGGTCCTCGGAGTCAGTGCAAGTTCTACTGAACTCCACGTAATGGTGGTACTGAACGGCTCTAACGTAAATAAGTAAAAACCTTCTAGGGCTTCCCTGGTGGCGCAGCGGTTGAGAATCTGCCTGCTAATGCAGGGGACCCGGGTTGGAGCCCTGGTCTGGGAGGATCCCACATTGCCGCGGAGCAACTAGGCCCGTGAGCCACAACTACTGAGCCTGCGCGTCTGGAGCCTGTGCTCCACAACGAGAGAGGCCGCGACAGTGAGAGGCCCGCGCACCACAATGAAGAGTGGCCCCCGCTTGCCACAACTAGAGAAAGCCCTCGCACAGAAATGAAGACCCAACACAGCCAAAATTAAATAAACAAATGTGGGTTAAAAAAAAAAAAAAAACTTTCTAGGACTCCATGAATGAGCAAACGGCAGCTAGTTTGAGGGAACTGGGGCAGGGGAGGTGCCCAGGTACTCCAGAAGGCCACACGTCCTCCTCTGTGTACAAGCAGCTCCCTCTGCACTCTCTAAGCTTCCGAGCTCACCTGGCTCCCGTGCCTACAATTCCTCCAATCAGATACATGAATTTCTTCTCTTAACAAAACATGTATTTCCATTAACTTGTCTTTCTCTTCCTACCCGGCTGTGAGCAGCTGGACGGAGGGAATGTCAGTGTCACTGAGGGGTGGGGAGCCCCTGGCAGACAGGCGGGGGCAGCGCCCTCTGCAGGAAGCCGCCGTGGGTCGTGTGAGAGCCGTGGGGCCGGCAGGACGAGCGTCAGCAAGTCCAAGAACAGAGCGGGCACAGGGAGCAAAGGCAAACCACCCAGTCCCAAATTTCTTAGGACAAATCTTACACCTCCCCCCTCCAGCAAAATGGCAAAACCCTGAAAAAGGCAAATGCTAAATTATTCCAGAAAAGCTTAAAACCTGATGTGGCCACCAAAAATGCCAGTGATGGGGGTCTGAACAAAATCCGCCTGGCGAGTGACCGAAGTCTTGTTTCGGGGGCCCACTTGCTCCCATTCGTCCTCACTTCCTTCGCCTGGCTCTTCTTGCTCGTCTTCGTTCACTGAGCGGCTTCTGGGTCCATTGGAAACAGTAAGTTCTGAAAAGCAGACTCTGCTTAGGCCACTATTCACACAAAGAGCAAAAAATAAAAGTTCTACATAAACCACCTCCACAGATTTGTCCACTGGAGCTTTACAGTGAGATCAGGGTGTATTCCACACTGAGGACAAAAGCAATGTGTGCGATGCTGTAGCATCTCCCTGCTGGTGTGACCGGCGACAGAAGATGCCGTGGGACACCTGGAGAAGAACTCAGGTGGGACGGGGAAGCCGACTCTACTGTGTAACTGCAGTCGGACTCCATCATTTGCGAAGGAACTCGGGTCACGTGGGAGAGCCACCCCTATCTCAGGAGACCCATGCTTTACCATTTGGGGTGAACTAAACTGCCATGTGCAACTTGATTTTGAATCCCTTGGGGAAAAATGTCATGGGGGGCTGGGGAAGTAGAAAGAGAGATCAATAAGGACGACACGGTAGCAACTGTGGAATCCAGTGGTTATGCAGGTAACCGACCTATTCTTTCAGTTTTTCTCTACGTGTAATCATTTTCCTAATTACAAATTGAAGGGGAAAAAGCAGAGGTTCTGGAAATACATTTATGTATTTGAAATATACAAACACAACATTCTCAGTGGTACACAATAAGCAATGTAAAAGTAACTAGTTATCTTAATGAGTAAATAAGTGATTTTTGAAGGGCGAATGACTGTTGGGGGGAAAGGCAGCTTACTATATGAGCATATATATAGCATTTGTTTAAGAATAGTTCTTAAGAAAATGTTCTATCCAATTCTGTAGCAAGCACACCATAACCTACTTTCATTATTTGGTGAGAGAAGTTTCTTCAGGTTCAGCATTTCCTCGTGAAGTCCATTTAGAATGAAGCCTAAGTACTCCTCAGCATCTTCTTGTCGACCCTGAGAAGGTCAAACAGGGTCACGTTAATCTTAACCAATTACTCTTCAACGTCTGCAGGGAATGTGTTACCTGCATATACAAACTATGCCTTCTCTTAAATTTTCAGTAAGATTTAACATAAAGTGTTTCCCAAAAATCACATGAATTTTTCTTTGGACAGTTAAGATGTGTGAAGTGGGGAAGATCGGGTGTGCGAGCGGGGGAGGATTAAATATC